>NC_089533.1:11273426-13673426 GCF_963924715.1 Thunnus thynnus
AAAAGTCAAAAACTTGGTCCAATTTGGTGTGATCTCGCTGTGTTTTTGTGTGTGTGAAAAAGAAATTGAGAGAGAGAAGACCGAGCGAGAAAGAACATAAGAGAGAGAGACAGGGACCATGCATAGGCTTGTAATGGTGTAAAGTGCATCTTAGCTTTTCTCACTGGTTCCCAGAGTCTGAGCCAGCTGGATGGTAACTGTCGAGTCTTTGCTACACAGCTGCCCTCCAAACTGATTAGAGGGAGCTGGCTCCCTTCACCAGCAACCATTGTGCCCTTCTATCCAATCTGAATCCTCAAGAAAATGTGAACACAAGAGACATTACTTTGGGGCAGTTTTTCACTGTCTGTACATTGAGGATATTCAATGTGGCCAGAAAAACCGTTCTTGACATACTTGAGTGATTTCTGTCTGTGAAGTTAGAGTACCATGAGCTTGTAAACAGAGGGGGTTAGTGTGAAATATGATGCAGAGAGATTAGGGCTTTTTGAACATACATATTGTTAAAATCCAACTTCAAAAGAATATAGTTGACAGATGTGACAGTTGACCAATGACATTGCTGAAATGTATCTGTTGTGCGCATGGCTTTTTAAAAAGTGGCTGAAATGCAATCTGCCCATCTGTACATGGTCTGGGCAGTCGGATCTCTCCGGAACACAGCACGACAAAAAAGAGCATCAAGTCAGCGTGTTAAATCACAGTAAATCCTCTTAAAAGACTCCGTTCCTTCCTGTCATTCACTCACATACAGGGGTCACAACCTCCAGAGTGTATGGCCACAGAAGTTTTAAAAACCAGAACGAAAACGTCACAGGTCCCAAGCCGCAGCATAAGAAATCAGATACCCACAAAATGGACCTGCTGCAGGAAAAAAAAGCACAAAGAGGGTTTCAAAGACACAGGCATACAGATGAGGGGTCAGAGAGGACTCATGTTGAGTAAGGAACGTGAGCTGGACTGATGTGGAGGTCACACAGGCTTCGTTGTAGAGAGCAAACCTAGGCACAACTGGGTGATAGCAGGTGGTGAGCAGATTTAGTTACCTGGAGCAGAAAGTGGTCATGATTTCATAGTGCAGTTGGGTGAAATTGTCATTGCTTAACCATACAATAAAAAGGAACTGGACTAGGTGGAAACCTTAGAATAAAAAAACAGAATATAATAAAATCCAATAAAATATAGACTATAAAATCTATAAGGCTTGCACTTTAATGATCTTTATGCATGTTTGATTGATTTGGTAAACTATTATCCCCAAGTTCAAAGTTCAAAGTGGGCAAAATGCAAGTCAGAGACTACACATGATAAATACCTATATTGGAAATTTTCCTATCTTACTTTTCACATTGCCCACAGAGTAAACACAGATGCATTCACGACTATTCTGTTGGGAATCAAATTTTCCATGAGTCTGTCCAGCTCCGCCGCTATCAGCGAGCATGACTGGTTTCAAGTTGGCTAATCAGATTCAGTGTTGGTCAAGTTGTGTTATCTGGGCTGCCATGGTCCACCAGTCCGCCCATTCTGTGAGCTCCTAGTGGGAGTGCAGTTTCCATGCAGTCATGAACTATAAAGGAGAAGTCGTGTTGGCCTCCTACAGTACTGTGGGAAAGTGCGGCTCTTGCTTCCTATTATTTTGACCAATCTGGTTATAAATGGACATTCACAGGCAGGCAGCCCTGCAAGAACAGCCCAGAGCCCTCTAGTCACATTAGCCTCTTTAATATTCCGTATCTCAAGAGGCCAGAGTTTTGAGAGAGAGAGTTGCTGGGGGTCATGCATTTTTCCATTCAAGAGAGTAGAAAAAAATCTGCGGGTATGTTTTGAGTGGAGTGAAGTTTAACTCAAGATGTGTACAACAGTAATTTAGACTGATTGTCTGAGGCATTAGTCCCCAGAGGCTTTATCAGATTTCAGATTTACTGTATGTTTTTTTGCAATTCTGCTCTCTGCTTTCTTTTTATTCTCCCATTTTTATTGTGTCTTTTTTTTTGTCCAGTGTATATTGTAACAGAGATAAACAGAAAAAAAGGCTATGATAGAAAGATAACAAGCAAGAGAATCAGATACAGTTTATAGTTTGAATGTTTTGACACATGTTCTGACTGTTGCACACTTACACTGTCTCAAGCTGCAACCCCATAAGATTGTTTTGAAATCAAGCATTCTTGTGCAAGTTGCATTCCTGGACCCACTAGATCATCACAGACGTATTCCATATCATTAGATTACAGGCCTGCTGAGGTCAGAGCACCCACAGAGGAGCTTCATTGTTGTGTGTGGTGTCAGATCAGAGGCCAGTGGGAGGGGATAGAGTGGGTCCTGGCCTCTGTTCCTGGCCGAGGTTCAGATTGGACCCACAGCTGCACAGGCAAGGTCCTGCAGAATCCTGGGCCTGAGCTGAGCCCTGACAGGTGCTGCATTAAAACTGCCCTGAAACAGCTCCCTTTGGCTTAACATTGATCCCCTCTTGCAGACGCTTGTGGAATGGCACTTTCTTTGGCATGCCCTCAACTCAAAGTTGATCTGTGACCAAAGCACAGGCTAGCATAACATCAGGCCTACAGAAGGCCACTGAAGGAAAGAAGAACAAGATTTGGTAATGCTTTAGATTACAGCCAGCAAAGTACAGCGTAATTTCTCCAGAGTTAGGGTGTAATCTTTTGTACAAATGGTGTACCAGTAAAGTACGTACCAATACATATATGTAGGTACATGGGGACAAGATATGAAGTTATTGAATAAGGGGATAACAACTTGGGAACTTACAAAGAACTTTTACTGTAATTATTTTTTTTTAACTATGGGGTATCTATTCTATTATTACAGGGTATGACCATAAAACTGAGCAAAAATCTGGACATTTCAGGGAAGATGGAGTGATGACTTCTGCAGCATTTAACCTGGTTCCTTTATAATTTTGGGATACTTAAAATATGGGGTACATCTGTGCGTTTACTTCAGAACAAAGGTCCAGGGGACAGTGTGTTGTCATGGATGCTGTTGGCCTCTGAAGACTGTCTCAGCTGTCGTTCACCTCACCAGCACACCTCATTTCTCATTTGCCCACCCTAGATATCATTCACTTGTGTTTCGGTGTAGACACAAGTTGACAATTTTGAAGTCATTGAAATGTTGAAAGTCTTCTCACTGGCAATTGTGTTCGAGCAGCTCCTCACGGTGCAAGCTTACCTTCAGCTCTGTGTATGGCCTCCTTTCATCTCAGGAAATAAATACAAATATAGCAAAATAGCACATAGCATATACCATATATATGGTTAATATGCTCTTCTGACAGCAAACTGTGCTGTTAATTTAGTTTGTTCTTCCATGTTCTTACATTGTTCTCTGTAAGTAAGTTATATATATGCGGTGGTGGTTCCCCCCTTGTTACATGTAGTTACAGGGTAATTGCAGGATACGCCGGCTGTAATCTTAAGTGTATACTGCATGCCTTGTATCATATTAAAAACTAAATCTTACATCCTTAACTTAAAACCTTTATTTAACATACTTCTTATTTCAAAATAAATTATAAACCTTCAAAAAACAAGTAGCTTTGAATTCTTTATTTCTTTGTTTTTCTTGCATTGTTTCCTCATTTTGTTTTTCTTTTTCATCTTCTTTTCCACTTCTGGTAAAGATGACAGGGTTGAGGTTGAGACGTGGGGAGAGAAGCTGGTGCAATTTGGCCATATGTTG
Source organism: Thunnus thynnus (assembly GCF_963924715.1). Classification (NCBI taxonomy): domain Eukaryota; kingdom Metazoa; phylum Chordata; class Actinopteri; order Scombriformes; family Scombridae; genus Thunnus; species Thunnus thynnus. Next base: position 11,277,132 of record NC_089533.1, read on the forward strand.
ACCTTATAGAGAAAAACTGTTAGTGTCAGTCTCTTGACCGTAATTTATAGTCTGAAATATCTGGATTTCCGACAGCTATGATGTCTCCCACTTGGTGAGAAGCCATAAGAATCAAACTGTTGGCCACACAGCCACGAAGCCATCATCACCAGCATTCTAGATTTGAATAAATACAATATTAAAGGTGCAGTGTGAAGGATCTAGTGGCTTGCAACCAACCAAGTGAATACCCTTTCCCCGCTCCACTCTGCCTTGTTTCTAGTATGTCAACAAACCATTACAAATATGTGGAACAATAATAATGGAAAAGTTGAGGGTAATTTCAAATTATCTGGTGGGACAAGCTTGCAACAACAGTAGTCATCTAGCAATAAGGCATGAAGTCATAGGTGTGGGCGATTTTCCTTTTTATTTTATTTTACTGACAAAGCCTAGATGCAGCATAGGACATGTTTGATATGTTGCTAATTGCCAGCAAAGTAATCACAAGTTAATATAAATTCCAATGAGGATGTGTTGAAAGTTTAGCCAGTGCAGTAGCAGGTTAGCTTAGTGTAAGATTGCTATGTGAATAAAATCTCCTGAACATGTTTCAGCTTCTGCAAGACACAAACCCATGAACGTGATACTGTATTACATTGAATGTAATGACATAGTAAATTCTATTAGAGCAATCATTAGTGTTAGCTTGGAAAAACTGCAGAGTAATGCTTTGCTCTTTCAGCTGAGTGCACAACATTAGCTAGGAAGTGAATGTTCAGTAGCTAACAAATGATTATCAAGCTAACACTCCAACAGCAACTTTCATTTCATCAGTTGCAACAGTGCATACTTTGTTAGGGCAGCTGCAGTACGTACTAAAAGTAATATGTAGAAGTATGCGATTTGGAATGCAGCATAGAGAAAACACTCCGTCACCCCCTCATCATTGCCCCCTCCGTCATCATCATCACTGTGGCTGTTTCTGCTTGTACTATTCTTCCTTGCATTATTTCTGAATGGTCTGCTAATTCATTGAGGAACATGTTTCATTTCCTGTATATTCTTCACAATAAAAATCTCGCATTATTTAGCCATTCAAAAGCTTTTAATTTGAAGTAGTAAAGCAAGAAATTGGGGGTTTGCATCAGTGGTAACTTAACACGACTTTGATACGTGATGCCCCTCGACAAGCTCCTGGAAAGCTGGCCAATCAGAACAGAGTGGGCTCATTGGTAGAGGGCCTTAAAGAGACAGGAGCTAAGACTGCCTGTTAGAGACAGAGGCTGAACTGAGGGGCTGCATAAAGGGTCAGTATAAGATAAATAAGGAGTTTTTGAACTGGGAATCATGTAAACCTACTCTAGTGGAGTCCAAAAATAAAAATATGCTGGAATTTAGCATAATAGGTCCCTTTTAAGTAATAACTACGGTATATATCTCTTATGTTCCTCCCAAATGTCCAGATTATTGCTCAGTATGTCGTATATACCCTGTAATAATAGAATAGGTAACCAGTGGTTAAAAATAACTACAGTAAAAGTTCTTTGTAAGTTCTTGAATTGTCACCCCCTTATTGCATAACTTCACAGTTCCTCTGTACCTACATATATGTATTAGTACATACTGTACCGGTACACCAGTAGTACAAAAGATTACACTCTAACTCCACAGTAATTACGCTTTACATTGATGGTTGTAATCTGAAACGTTATCCAAGATTCCTCCGAGGGACAGAGGTGACAGAAATACTGAGAAGGAGACTGACCCTGAAGAGAAGACAGGGATAAATTTTCTTACTTATTCCTTTTTCCTGTTTCATTGTTTGACAGACTGGCAGTGCACACTTCCTCATATGATTTATTTTATACAAATATCACTGTTATGCCACACTCTTTTTTCTCTGTTCTCTCACATTTCACTATTAGATAGTGGTCTCATTGTTCACTATCTAATTTACTCTAACTCTGATCTGAAACAACAAAGCAACACTACAACTTTGAAAAAGAAAACAGCAAGTACAATTCTCCAGTCTTCTAGAGAAATTTTGAATGTGTTCCTAGAATCCCGCAGTTGGACGTAGTAGCAGCAGCTGTCACTGTCACTCTCTTTAGCCTGGTGCAGAACAGAACACTTATAATGGGTGATTAGTGTCAGATATCTGGCTGTTGCCACCTGGGTCCCAACTGTGGGAAATAGCCGTGTTGGTTGCACCTGATCCAGGGCTCAGTTTAGAGTTTCCTCCTGTCTAAAGAGGAACACAGGGATCTAGCACACACAAAACCCGACTTTAGAAGATTGACTCAACAAAATGGTATTTCATTAAGATAAGCACAGCTCTGCCACTCAACTGGAGCTTCTCCAACCATCACAAGGCCAAGAGGCATAGAACACAATTGTAACTGAGCATTTTTCAGCCTAAAACCCCATTTTCAGAATACAATATGACAGTTTGGCTAGTTTCTGTGAAACTGTAGAGGCATGCTGACAGGCATGCAATAGGGTCAGGTGAGGTGAACTCCAAGGCCTGTTGGTATGAATTCATAGCTGATGTTTTTGCTGTAGAAAAAACATAGACCTCCAAAAAATAAAATTGAATACTCTCTTTTGTTAATTATAAGGAAATGGAAAGAAATATGGTGCACAGTCCCTCTTTGTCAGATTTTATTTTGACTAATAAAACATCAGGAACATCAGGAAAACTATCATTACACTAACTAGCATTGTTAAAATTAGTCTGTTTCCTTTAAAAGTTTACACCCCATTGCAGATAAAACAATAGGATCATATTGTTTTTTAAAACATTCAATATTTTGAAGTGGATCCCTGTCTAAAAGAACAATGGCACAAATAGTCTGGTTCCACTTATCTACAATATCAAATTAAGTGTATTTGGCATTCTCCCTTTTCTTATTTCGCAAGGATTGGTAAACTCAGTCCTCCTGTGTCTCTTGAGCTGCAGTGGGCTGAGTCTACCATGGAGTGATGAGGACCATGTGGAGCAGCTCTGAAGAAGCATCACCACCTCATCACCTGCATCTTGCACAACAGCCTCACGCAGCTGTTTAGAGAACATGGGGTGATGGGAAACAAACTGAAATGCAGGCATTAACATTTGGTTGTGCAGTGAAGCAATGCACATGCAAATTGTTTTATGTGCTGCTTCATCTCTCCCCTTTTTCAAGCTATGTCTTTGTCTCTCTCTCTCTTTCTCTCTTTCTAACTCTACTGGCACGGCAGCATGTGAATGATTCCCCTCACCACAGCTAAGTGCAACGGGTAGACGGCAGTCTGTGTGACGGCTGTGGTGTCCTCTCTAAGACAAAGAGAACTTGGCAGGCTGCTGGGCTGCGGCTGGATCAAACAGGCCTTGTTTATTGGACCTCTCTCTCTTTGCTCTGTGCTCATCAGAGGCTGTGTGTGAGACTGCAGTCTGAAGTGTCTGAGAGATCTGCTCACTCCTCGAAGACGGGAACCACTCAGACCACACACAGGGCCGCTTCAACCACCACAAAGGAAGACCAGAGCAGAGGCTGACACACTAATTGTTCATACGCTCTTCAAGTCACTCAGTTTGTATGTGTATTGATTAACAGAAATTCAAGAAATAATTTCTCTCTCTCACTCATTTCCCCCCCCCCTCTCTTGTTACTCAGCTTCCGTCATCAAATCCCTTGCATTTATTTATTTCTGTCCTTATAATCACTCTGAGAGCAATGTCCTGCTCCTGCTCTGTTTCCCCATGGCGCTAGCTCTGGAATGTGTGCCTGTTAAAGGTGATATATATACGCTAACAGCAGAGAGAGAAAGCCTTCATTACTGCTTGATACAGATGGAAGGGAAAAGCCATGGTTGAATACCAGTTCCCAGAGGCATTATTCAACAGCTTTCACTCTGAGCCCATGGATGATATCTCAGATTTGTACAGTTAAGACTGCTGGTGGTAAATCTTATAACAACGTGACAACAGCAGGCAGTGGGTATGCGAGAAAATGTGTAGGTGCTTTTAAGAGAGGTGCGTGTGATAAGTGAGAGATTATGATCAGCTTGATACATCTGAGTGGAAGATGTGGATGGAAGATCACGTATGGACAGGTTGCTGTCTTATCCTTACATCTACCGTTGGGTTCCCAGAGACTCTTTGGCACTTACAGTACAGAAGATTTACAAAATTATGACTTCAGGCAAGAATAGAAGTGGATGTTAGGGTGTCTTCCCTTTCTGAGCCCCTTTCCTCTAAATGTTATGTGTTTGACTGACAGATAGCTCTTGTTCTCCCACATCCTCCTATCTATGCCCTTGATTCCCACGCTAAGCACCAGCGCTGATGGGAAAAATGCAAAAACACAGGGACAGTCTAAAATTTCAGGATTCTTGTGATGTGTACAAATCTGTCATACAGCTCAAATAAGGAAAATAAGAGGGAGAAATGGAACACTCTAAAAAAAATGTCAATTTTTACATGGAGAGTAAAAAAAAATACTTGAGTTTATTAAAAGGGAAAAATCTGACACATGACTCCCTATTTTTTCCTGATACTGTTTCCATTGTTTTAAGGAAGTACTTTGTGTTGATTTCGGCCAAACAATGAAATTGCAAATGAGCATATGAGCCTTAAAGGGCTGGAAATTGTGTCATGACTGTAAAGCAACACCTTTGTTTCAGCCTTGTCCAGAAAACAGAACAGGCTGATGAATGTAATCAGAAAAAATAAACCCCAAGTGTTTGTGGTAGGGACAACACAGTCAACCCATAAAACTATTTTCAAGAATCTTTCACTGACACGCGTTTCGCCATGCAATGAGCCAGAGGCTTAAATATGCACTGCTTGTGAAATGAACATGTTTTTAGAGTTTCAAGGAGGGTAAAAAAATGAGACTGTTCTGAAGCCAAGTGCTTGTATTTTGGAACAAATAAGTGCATCATATTTACTTTATCCTAGATTTTGCTTACTTTTCCAGAGTATTGGTTTAAAGCTGAAAACTTTCCTCCTTGGTTGAAGAACATGTAAAGGAATTGAGACTCTTCTACCAGAATGCTGTAACATAACTAGAACATTTTAAGAGTGGGGATATCCAAATGATTGATATCGGACTTGTATTGCACTTTTGGAACCACAGTACAAATGTTTGGCTTCAGAAGACCATGATTACACCACATGAGCTGTTTGTAGTAATTTTATGATATTTTTGGACCTCTGCTGACCACATCTATTGTTCGGGAGAGGGCTGCAGTAGATTAAGCAATGTATGTTACAGTGACAAACTTCAGCACTGCTTTGATAAGAAGGTGTCTATCGAACAAGAGAATTGCAATTTGAATGTATCTGTTTCTTTAACCCTCAGTGTTGGCCTATTTTTGCAGCACAGAGAGCAGTTCTCAGGTTGACCTTGTTGCTGTTCATATTATGGAGAAAATGAGGGGGAAGTTCTCACACGAGAAAAGGATTTTCATTCATGCTCAACCAAGGCTACTGAGAACTCTTATCTCTCCCCCATCGATCTCAACCGTGGAGAGCAGTTTTTCCCACATAGTCACCTCATCCAGCAGCATAAACAAATACACACAGCCCTCCATCTGCATGTGGAGCAGCAGAGCTAAGATGGGACACACTGAGAGCTTATTCACTGAAAAAGTCAGAGCTTCTGAAACATAATGGCCTGTCCGTGATATGTGAGTGTCTGGTAAGGAAAGGAGAATTAAGAGAAAGTCTCATCAGGGTAGAAGAGGAGTAGAGAGAGGGGATGTGAAGGGCTGGATGTGACTGAACAGTGGAAAACGTTAGAATGTAGGATGCCAGGTTGAGTCACTTAGGGCCATAAAGCCAACCACTGGCCTGCACAGAGCATGTGTTTCTGTCATCAGGAGGATTGTATGCCCTGGTGCCTGTCACTTTAGGATTTCTTGTTGCTTTGAACAAGTCAGCGTTCAACACATACAGCCCATCAGGACAGAGAGATGAAACAGGTTTTAGGCTTGTTAAAGCAGGGGTATAGACTTGTTTGAGCCACACGTGTGTAGAGAAGACCAAACATCCAAATAACTCAAAATCCAGACTATGTAACAATGGGAACCCCAACTGTTCATAGGTTTCACTCAACTCATTCAATGTCAAACCTCTCCTTTGCAAATATCCTAGTAATTATAATCTAAAACCTAGATTTGGCATTATTTCAACCAGTTTTAACTTCAGGTTATATATTTCAGTACCATTTCCCAAATGGAAAACATTATTTGTAATTAGTTACGCTTGTAGAACTACAAACACCAGGTCTGGTATTATTCATCCTGCACATTTACCATCACTCACTAACTTCAGCTATCCAGTCAACCCTCCTTTGTCCAAGACATGACACGATGGAAAATATATTTTGCGAGGGCTGTGCTGAAAAGGAAATCCAGGCATTAGTCACTCGGGCCCCTTCAGTGCTGTCAAATGAGGGACTTTCTGACTTTAAGTAAATGAAAGGATTCTTAAGGAGTTGCCACATTTTGCTCTGCTTTGACGTCTTTTTCCTACGGAAGAGGATTAAGGCCACATGAAAAATGTATTTGAGTTCTGAGTTTAAAGTCAGAATTCTGACTTTAAACTCAGAACTCAATTACATTTTTTACATGTGGCCTTAATCCTCCTCCGTACTTTCCTGCGTGTCAGATCTGATCACTATTTAAACAGTGCCCTGCATTGATTCATTAAGCCTTGATTTCAGTAACCACAGGGGTGGCGATGCCTAATTGCGGTTTTCGTGAAATGTGGTTTCTTTTGTAAAGGAATTAAAAGTGATCTGGAAATTCAGTTTGGTGTTTCTCTACAATTTTTTTCATCGTCTTCTGTGTTTGAAAATTATTTCTCACTGCTTTATCCAGATCACTCCTACACACTGTTGCTGGATGCACACTACACATGGAAACATTAATGTTGAGGGTAGAACCAGCAAGCTCTGAGGAATGAGCTCTTAACCAGGGACTCACATTTCAGAAAAACTTCAAACAGTCTGGGACTGGAGGCCAGTTTGCGTAAAACCACAAAAAGAGTAGACCTCATGTGAAGGAGAGAAATTCCCTAATATATGAGGGCGTGGGCTACACACTTCCCTTATTTGCGACCCCCTCACTCTGGTGCCTCAAGTCCCACTGTGATTGCATTGACCCTCTTCCTCCTTCTGCCCCTGAGGCTGCTCTTATTGTAGCGATGTGGGGCTTCAGTGCTTCCTCTTCCCTGTTTGTCCTACAGGAGCTTGGAGAGACTGGGGAATTAGAACAAGCTGTTGAAACAGCACTTCCATGGGAGCGCAGGTCAAGGAGACCCCCAAGATGGCCTTTCTCATATATGTGGGAAATCCACATCCAAAGCCCACTACTAAGAAGAAAGCAGTCTCTGTGCCATATATTCACAAATATTATAAAAAAGACTTAAGCCACCACAGCTCAATGCAGACTAAGGGAGAATTCTAGGTTACTGCACTGACAACAGCAAAGAATTTGATGGTGTTGATTGTGAAATTTTGTGTTGTGTGAGTGACACAATCTGTGTTGTTTACTGTGTATTCAAAATGTTATCGCAGTAGCATGTTGTCTGAGTGCATGTGTGTGTGGGAGTACATGCATGTGCAGTGCAGACAGGAGAAGGAAAATAAATCAGTTGGCATCCACTAGTTTGAAATCACAGAACTAGTCCTAGTAATTATGTCCCATAATGGAGCCAATAGTGTAATTAGGGGTTAGTACAGAGCAGAGTGTGGACCACATCTGGGATCCTCCAGGGACTCCCTGTCTCAACATGTTCACCAGAGTGTGAGAACCTCAGCCCATAAGCACACCTAAACACACAGGGCTGCTCCAAATACAGCACTACATCATGATCTTACATGACAAGTTTTATGTCAAATGATGATTTTGGTTTTTGTTTTTTGTTTTTTTAAAAAAAAGCTTAAATCTGTAATCCTATTTTCTCACATATTTACCAACAAAAATTTCATTGGCACCCCAGATGAACACTTTTATTTTCTCTCAAGTTTTATCATGTCGTGAGGAAGTGGCGGCACTGTGAGAAGCCTCTGAGATATTGGATCTCATGACACACAGTACAATCATCATACTTTGCTTTGCCTAAAGGAATATGAATGAATGAAGCAACAGGTGATTCCAGGCCTGTTTTTTCCCTCAAAGCAGCAGGTGCCTACCTCAGTCCAAACAACACAGCAGGGGCCTTTACTTTCCAGTGAGAACCACAAAGAAGGTCCAAGTATACAGGAAGAGCTGCGCCGCCACCTGAGGTTTCCAACACTCTGAACTTGATAAAGTTTGGCCATGTCTGCTATAATGTTGATAGATTTGGAAACATAGTTTTTCAAGTCAAAGGTTCCACATACAAATGCCGAAATAAACGAAAACAGCCTAGATTTCTATTTATGTTCTTTCCACCAATCATTCTCATAGTATTTTGTTGTTCCTACAGCAAGTCTGAACAACTGACTGCACCTGCACAAGATCTTGGATTATAAGACAATAGGTCAGCAATTTGGATACGTTTTTGTTCTTTCAAGTTATACACATTAGTGTGGACCAAGTCTTAGTGGTTGATGGCACCCAAAGTGTGCATTTCTCATGAGGACCATCAGTTACATGACTTCTGTTTTTACTGATGGGGCCTGCAGTGACTGTCACCTATCCTGTAATCTAGCCTCTGTCCTATCTGTCACAGCTGTTCTGTTGATGGTCAATGCCACAACCTAAGAAAGTGTGATAGGGGGCATCAGTGCTCCTCACACACCTTGCCCCCACCTCCTTACTAAGCTTTGATGGTTGAGGGTTTGCGGGGCCTGACAGCTGCTCTTAAATTAGAGAGTATGAGAGAACACAACAGGACCCAGGAATGTCTGGATTGTCTGGATTGCCTTTCTCTTCCGCAGAGTCCTGGGAAGATGGCTGCAGCTAAATCAAAGTTTTGTCAGGATGCTGGATAATCCAGTACATCGTATCCGCGCATAATGCATTCCTGGCCTCATATTCTAAACATTCCTTTGGAAATGCCAGCTGGCTTAGAAACATTGGAAGGGGGTGCACATATGCTGGAAATGAATATTGGGAGATTAATAACTGAACAGCAGGGACAGAGGAATTGAACATGTCAGTTATTTGTGACAGGCTGATGGTGTCTGCCCTGGGCCCAATAGTCAAGCCATCCTGAGGTGAGACCTCCTCTCCCATGCATTATCACACTTCCTTCATTAGTTGCTGGGGAGACAGTGACCAGGTCACTGAGGTCAGTGTGGCCAGAGGCATGGTTGTAAAATTACCCAGACAATAAAGTCAGCCTCAATAATGGTGTAGTGGCCATTCAGGAGAGATTAGCACTACATAGCCTTTATGGATCCACCCAGGAACACAAACTCTACCTAAAGCCAAAAGACACCACACAAAACACAGGACAAATTAGGCAGTGAGGGAGGAGCATCAAAGACTTTCCAGACAGCAAAATCTGTGGGCCATGCAGTTGTGAGGGGCTCACATGAGGTGGATGAACATACAGTAGATAGCAAAGCCATGAGAGAGGAAATGGAGGAACAAGAGATTGATAGAGTGGGGGTGAGAGGATGGGCGGGATAGAACAAACGGAGGAAGCAAGATTAAAGGAGTGGGATGAGTAGCGATGACTGGACAGCTGTCCGATCAACAGTAGATGGGAGAAGAGAGGGAATATGGGAAGAAAAATAAGAATGAACTGAGGGGAGAGGATGAAACATTCATGGAAGCTTAGAGACACAAACTTCTAGATAGTGAGAGGGAGGGTGGATCCAGCCGTCATGCTGATTTTCTCCTCCTGCTGCCATAGACCAGCTTGTTATTTTTCTTCAACGTGTTTTAATAAAAGTGGAATTACTGCAAGCCCTCCTCTCTCCTCGACCCCTGGGTGGTGTGGTGTGGAATGTCTGCTGCTGTCAGCCACCCCTTCCACCCCCTCTGCACCATGACCAAGCCTTTCTGCAGAGGACTACTACCTGCTTCAAACATACACTCAACTTATGTGACCCAGATCTGAAGAGCAAAATGATAACAGAGACAGGATAACAGTGAGCTGGACTTAAAATTCCTTCAGTCCATGTTTCATCTCAATATGTGAAAAAAACAAAAGCAATGAAATGAGAATTATCCACATATAAACATGAACTCAGTAGTCTTTCCCACTGTAAGAGAGTAAGGAGGCCCTGTCACAACAGATAATCTATCAGAGCGGTTTCTGCATGAGTGTGCACAGGTGATGTGATTGGAATAGAGCAAACTACAAAGAGTCGTCAACAATCCTTTAAGAGTTTTTCCTTTTCAAAGCAGGATAGTCAGCTCTCAGGCACAGAGCACTTAAAGCATATTGACCCTAAACACTTCCTCCTTGTCCCACCCTGTCTTACCCCATTACTGCTTTCCTTATCACTCAAGTGTGCCTCTAGGCCAACCACAGCTTGAGGGAGGAATGCGGCATGCACCTTTCAAACCTACCATTTCCCAAATTCACCTCTTTTTCTTGATTTGATCTTTGCTTTCATTCCCTAAGTTGACCACAGAGCATCATCAACCACTTTCTAATGAAGTCCAACAGCTGCTGTGACGTGTCTGTGTGCGATAATATCTTTGACTGAATCAAGTTCTGCTCCTGCCTTCCACAACTGATCTACTCTACTCTGATGAACAGGAGGATGGTGGGGGTGATAACCACAAATGTAATCTCACACCGCTTCAGTGGGCTCGGACAAAAGGGCTGGTGCTTCCATGATGGATTTTGCGATCAGAGACTGCTTGGCCGACAAAGCAAGCAGGCCTGTTGATTTTGGCAGGGAGACAGTCACACATTGGACACTGTTGGCAAGATTCATGCCAGACATTCACAAATAGCCACAGTCCATCTACAAAACCAAAATATCATAGACACGAACAACAAAAACCAGATGGGTCAACCTGGCAAAAAAAATAATAAAAAAGATATGCACATCGCATTACCAAATAGAATGGGTGCTGGAACAAAAAATACCTTGCAGAGTTGAAAAAGAGAGAGATCCAAACACCAAATAACTCCCATTTACAGGACTTTTATTTTCTGCTGACTGTTATTTTCTACTGACATTTTGAGCTATTTGGTGTGTGGACCTCTCTTTTTTTCAACTCAACCTGACAAAAACACACCAATAACAAATATATCCACTGCTTGCCTTCTTTTGACCTTGAAAGACTGAGTTTGCTGTGTATGACATCCCACATGGAGGCTTCCTTATTTCAAACTCACCATGTGTACAGGTATGTGCGCATGGTGGTGGGTTTGGGGGATAGAGAGGCACATGCTAATTATCCCATTCTTGGTTGCTTTAGTAGTAATTATACCTTAGTGGTGCACTAGCATTGTTACTCACTGGCTGTTGTTTTGATTGCGCACTGGTCTGGTTTAGTTTTTTTTTCCTGCTCCTTTCTTAAGGAGAATCGTGGCTCAGGAGGACTCTGCTGGGACACGTAGAGGCACAGGTGGGGCTGTGGGTGCAGCCTCTCTCACCTCAGTGTTTAAGTGTGGGAACCACTCTGCCGCCAGTAGCGCATGAGTAACAAGGACCCTGAGGGAGTGTGGCGTAATCTCCTCTAACGCTCTAGTCTCTTCTCTTTTTCTCATTTCGTGGAACACACACATTCACTCAGAAGACTGAGTACACTCATGCATTTATGTCAATCAGTGTGCATTTGCAAACACCAATCTTCAAATAAAAGCTCACTGTATAAATCACATTGACACAGATGTATTTGTAGTGTAAACATAGTCACAGCCAGGTAAATAATAGCTTGCGTTGGTTTGCTGAAGGAACTTGCATGAAAAATTACACCAAAAATGTTATCATTTGGAAAAATATGTGATGTAATATTTGAGCTTAGTTTTTGTGGGGCATTTTTTTTTTACCAAGTTTAACATTTTTCAAAAGCAGCTGACAATACAAACAATACAAACCCACAAGGTCTCTGTAATATCACATTAAATCACTTGATAATTGTGTAACAAATAAACAAATAAATGTGTGTTGTGCACAAATTATGAGCCAGTGATTTTTGTCATTATTCTCCCAACATGTCCTTTGGGATATAGCAAATATTTTTTTACAAAGTGCTGTGCTATAAAAGAATATTGTAATTTATATAAATTAGCAGGTCATTAGGCCTTGTTTTCATTTTGTGAGATTACACTGTCATCTAAAACTCTGGGAAGAGTACTGAATTATGGCATCAAAACAATTAAAACTGAGCCACCCACTGAGAGCAAAATTAATTGCTGGTGAAGTGCTCAGGCAAAAATGGATGCTTCCTTGTATGAATAAGATTTGCAAAACCACGTGCCGCAGAAAACTACATACACGTATTTTTACACATATTCACAGTATACTGTGTTCAAGTGAAAAGAATTGATTATGATGTGTAATGTGGACATCTTTGTGAAGGAATGCAAAGGGATGACAATAAATTGCTGTTCTAATACAGATTTTATTGAGCTGTGTTGGTGGGGTTGTTGGGGGCAGTGGGCTGGCAGCTGTTGCTGCTGTGCGGGGGCCCTCAGGTCTCGGCCTACCCCTAATGGCCAGACCAGCTGTCGGAGTTCTGTCTGTAGGGGCGCGGGGCTTCAGGAGGCGGGGAGGGCATGAGAACTTCCACCCCCCTGTCCTGAGGGGCGGGTCCCCGCCTTGTCTGCCCTCCTCTGAAAGGGGGTGATTGATGGCGCAGGGTTGACACCATGCTTCCCCAACAATTGACTCAGGAGGGACAGAAGATGAACAGAGAGCTTGGGACCCCTCCACGTCTTTCTCCTCTGGTTTTCAGAGGCAAATGTGGGATCAGTCGCAGTTATAATTCAGTCATTTTTCTCAATATGTCTTTTATTTGACATTTTTAGTGGAGCATATGCCACTCGAAACACTTTTCAAGGCTGTCAGTGCAATATCTGCCGACAAACTCAAGTTATTTTCTGCTTTATTTGTCAGATTACATGGATTTAACATGGTTTTGTCAAATGACTTAAATGACCCCTCTGCCTTTCGTTAAGATAAGCCCTCTTGTTGCAGCAGGCCTTCAGTGCCCTCTTCCTTATACCAGTTCAATTAATCCAGACAACAGAGAGGAAATCCATGGTGCCTCCAGGGTGGACAGCGCCCTAGCCTCAAGCGTGTGTTGGGTCATCAGTGGGTATCAGTCCAGAGTCTCGGCACCAGGTCCTGCTAACACAGACCTGACCTTTTGCACTAAACCCCAGGATCCTCCCTGGATCCCTTTCAGCAAGTCGCCAGCACCTCCGTTCTCCTTCGAGATTTACAGCCCCACGGAGGGAGAGAGGAGGCAGAAGGGGGGGGGGGACAGGGGGCACTGTCCGGCAGCTGTTCACAGTGGTCTTAAGTAGCTATTTCACACGGAAACAGAATCATGGCTTTCTGAATTCCTCCAGCTGGCCAGTCTCCAGCTCTGTCTGAAATACATTCCTGCACAGAGATGTCTATTGCACTCTCTGCCCTCCATTCTCACTGTTCTGGTAATGCAAATGCCTCCAGACCTTCCACTGAATTTCAGTCCACTGTCCACCCCTCTGTAGATTTATATCTCGAAGGGAAGGGACAAAAATCTCGACTAGTGACTGAGGATCCTGATACTGGAGAGAAGGATAACATTCCTACAACTTCCACAAAATCTCTGTGTGCCCCACTGTCTTCTGGGACAACAATTTAGCAAAAAACACAGCACAGTGAGACGGGGCTCAGAAAACAAAAGATTCCCATAGATAAGAATTCTATTTCCTTCCTTTTCTCTGTGTACCTGTCCTCTGCAGAAACAAGACGTGTGTACACATAGAGGATTTAATAGCCGTTTAGAGAGCTTGTGTGAAAGTCAAACACTTTTTCCCACAATCCAACGAAAGATCCATCATTCACATGTGTTTACTTTAGGCAAAAAGCCCCAGTCTCTAAGTCACTGTGTGTGTGCATGTGTGTGTCAAAGAGAGTGGGTGGGAGGAAACGAAGAAAAGAAGCACGGTGAAAGAGGATACAGAAAGTATGAATACACACACAACTCCAGCAGCAACCTCTGTTCTTCATTGTGCAGGATGACAAATTCATTAATCAGGGACTGGGGAAGCACAATGTGAGAAAGCAAGATGTCCAATGTATGAGGCAAAGAGAACAAGAAAATTACATTGATGTAAAAGTAATGAAAATACTTTATATTATGAGATAGATCATGTTAAAAAAATCTCGATTTTGACTTCTTCATTTGAAAACTCAATGACAATCAGGACAAAACAAAACTTGATATCACATGAATGTAATTACATAAATACACTTCCCACAATGACAAAAATAGGCATAAATCTAAATATGCCCTCTCTACAACTACAGTAATGAGTAAGTAAAACTACATGAGCACAGACACCACAGGAAAGACTGTTGTTTCTTTGCTGTGTATTTTCCTGAAAAACTGACACAAGTATGGAAAGGGGGTTGAACAAACAAACATTCAGGATCCTGGGAAAATCAGAGGTGTTCCTTTCCTAATTGAAAATCCCAGCTTCCCATAACAGAGCAGAAACAAAGAGCAGTTATCTTATCACTGTGGGATACGGTTGAGTGTATGTTGTGTGTATATGTGCATGGGGGCTGCTTATGCCTTTGTCACATACAGAGACAAAATCAGGAGTGTGCCTTCTATCTCTTCAAATCTCAATATCCCTCTACACTTGAAGCTGAAGTACTTACCCGGAAACCCTGAACAATAAAGAGATAATATGAAGATCATATAAGATCATATGAAGCAGCAATAAAGAAGACACTCCAAATCATCAAACTAAATGCTGCGCTGCAATTGGCCCTGACGTCTGTCTGTAGGGGGTCTCAGCTGCTGATTGGCCGTGACCGGTTTTGTTGAGGGGCTTCTAATCCTCTCCACACTCTCGGTGGGTGCTCTTAGGGCTTTTCCCACATAAATCAGTCTGGCCTGGGTGGTAAAGTCATCACATCCACTGTGTCCACACACACTGCCTGTTAGCACCCCTATCACATGGAGCGTGCTAGTTCTGAAAGGCCACTGAGCATGAAAGGAGGGCACTGGCTGACCACACTATATGTAGGCTCCAACTGGTAACCCCCACTCGGCACTGTATTTCTGTTATGAAGGACATTCCATTGTTAAATGTGCACATCCACGGCTACAGTACCACAAACTCTTATGAATATGGTATGCAAACTCAAATTTTTAGAAAAATATTATATTATGTTGGTCTAAGTGACCCCTGCTGTGTATGAAACACACTCCCCTGCTGTGTGAGTGCAAAGCGAGGCTAGGTTAAGGACAGTGATAGCATAAATATACCATTTTGCCATTTACCCATGGGTGGTCTTCACTTAACTGCTTTTGGTCAGCTTTTATTTTTTACTCTTGACACTGCAAACGTACAGTTTCATTCACATGTAGTTCTGGATAAAAGCCTTTCTGTTTGCAATGTGCATCACAATAGAGCGTGTTATCCCAAGGTATCAAATGCTCAACGGGAGGAATTACAGAGAACTTTGTCCAGCTGGGTACATAAAAGCAGAAAGGTAGTGCTAGAAAGGCAGGCTCTACATTAAATATGTACACTAAAGTCACAATTACATGTAGGCCTGCTATTTCTTCAGATTTACTTCAATGAGCAATGGTGACAACTGTTCAGATTAGAGAGCTGCTGTCTTTCCAACACAGAAGAGAGTTATAAATCCTGACCTGTGACATCTTTGTTTGTGTGTTTGGAGATTACCCCTGAGTCCTGCGCGAGAACTTTGTCACCAGCTCTTCCACTCTCACACTTTCGCTCCAGTACAAACAAAACACTGATTTATTTCTTCTGTTTGTGTGTGTGTGTGTGTGTGTGTGTGTGTGTGTGTGTGTGTGTCGAGAGAGAGAAAGAGGGTGAGAGACAGAAGAGATAACGAGACAAATGATTAAGAATTCTCTGAAACGACAATTTGCAGACTACAGTACTGAAAATGTCCCAGAAAGAAACCAGAGGCTGTCCTACTGCTGTTGTTCACACAAGATTTAGTTCACAGTTCTCTTTCATTTCTGAAACAATCAAGGCGAGGTCATATTTCCAGAGGGAAGGACTGGAGCAGCCACTTCCACTAATGAGATCAGGGAGAAAGAAGACAAACTGGAATTTTCTGATTGGCTATTCTCTGGAGTCAAGCAGTGTAGATTATAATCCTCCCAAACAAAGCATTTTAGCTTGGGAGTGAAGAAAATTGGAAGTCATGTGGATAAAAGATAATACAGCAAAGTCTGGTTACACAGGAGGATTTGAGAATTCAGTGACAAGAAAATGCAGCTTTGCTGAAATACCTGGCACCACTCAAAGAAGAAAGAACAACATATTCAAATTACAGTCTGAAGAAAGTTTAAACATTCTATCTTATACTGGACGCATGTTTCCTTGGACTGTAATTGCATTTGTAAGGGACAATTATAATGATTATTCCCACAGTTTTGATCATTTTATAATATTTAGTACATTCTTCTTTGAGTAGTTTTGATACACTATCTTGATTGATAACAGCCTTGACTTGTACTGATATTTTTGTTGTAAAAACATTGTTAGACATGAAGAAGCTTTCATGGAATGATCAAGGCCTTAAGTTTTTCAAAAGAATGAGGCACATGAGGCATTTGTACACTTCGAGAGCCCAGATAGCAACATACTGTAAATGCATACTGTTTGTTCCTGAGAACATTGAAAAAATCTTTCCCCGGGACCTTCTCCAACTGGAAGCAAGTCAAAATATTGCCGGCACTTGCCAGAGTGAGCGTCAGAGTGTGTCTGCTGCATCTCTGGGAGGTGAAAGACATATTTCACACCCAGATGAAAACACAAAAACACATCTTATTACACCTACTTGTAATAAATATAAACTGTATTGCACCTTCTTACATGTCTCTGTCTAGTTTTCACTTGCAGCTGGAGACACACATGCGCACATATCTTCTTAGATACAAGCCTACGTTAAGATGGCATGACAGGGTGAGATTTTAAAGAGGATTTTCAATCAGTTGCAGTAATATCCAAGTGTTAATGAAGTATACAGAACTAAGTAATCATGTCATTGTGCACAAAAAGCTGAATCCAGCTATTGAAAACTTTGCATTGCCCAACTTTCATCACACGGTGGGTGCCAAATGAAGCAGGTGTCTGTGAGGCCTAACAAGCTCTTTTCACTGACCCCTATAGATGACGTCACAAGTACTAACGAACTTCACTCTAAACCAGCCTGCCACATTCATGGCCCTACCCATGCTTGTAATTTATTCAAGGCCAGGACCAGGAATAGTGTGATGGAAAGGGGGAGATGGTGGTGAGGGGCAGTGTGCTTGAATATTAGTGTGCTGCCCTCCCCTGCAGAGAGAAACTGTGTCATAATGCCGGACTCCTTTTATGATTCAAATCAAGGCTTTTGTCTCTGTAAGCGACCGGCTCCGCTCTGTGCCGCAGAACAACCGAGGCACTATACGCCGGCTGCAGAAAATGAGTCCACTGCCATAGACTGAGGAGGTGCAGTCTGAGAGAGCAGGACAGCAACTCAGTACATGGGCTGTGGGGATGACAGGAATGCCTGAACTCTCCGCTACCATGTAAACACAATTCACTCTCTTATCTGCAACTCATAAACTGTAAACACGCAAACAAACAAGTAAGCTCGCACAGAATTGGATACCTTCCGGTCTATCTGCAATTCAGAAACTACGTCTTTGTAGACATGTTATTTTTTCTCAGATCAAGATAACTCTCAGTCTTTTTTTTACTCATAGATTAAAAACTAACACACATATTTGATTTGAAGTCATTATGTTTATCTCAATGTTATTTCACAGTGCAAGATAAGATTTAAATGTCTTACACCACAATAATTAACATCAACATCATCAACATAGTTAATGAGTGAGGACATAGAATAAGCTACAGATTCCTCCAGAATCCTTGTTTTCATATTAAAACAAGTAAACTGTGGTTCACGATTTGCAGAAAAATCACCAAATCATGAGATACCAGTGGTTTTCCTGTTTTTCCGAGCTGTTGTAGGGGATTCCTGAAATTTTGGGCCTTTGTAAGATTGTAGCCAGTTTGCAGTTGTGCAAGGTATATAGGTATTTCAAATCACAGTAACTTTCTTTTTTTAATCAGCAAATACTTTTCACACTGCCAACATTCACTTTTCTGAAGTGTGTAATTTGTAGCTCTATGGCTCCAGAATAACTCAGATAAATCAGCTGTTGCTTCAGAGCAGATTCTTCTCTACCAACTGTTTTTACAGACTGAATTTTAGCCTTACTAGGCTTTCCATTTTGGTTTAATACTGGTGAAGAGAGAAAGAGAGAGACTGTCAAATCTGCTATGGCAGTTGTGTTATGGTAAAGGCATTTTTTCGATTACTATATCAGCAAAGTGTCCAATTTTAGTGTTAGATTTGACTTGACTGCTTCTACTGTTGTGGAAACTCTCATCAATATAATGTCCTACCTCCATTCTCTCAAATTAAACTATTCCGTTGTTTGTGTGTGTGTGTGGGTGGGTGTGGGGGGCTAGTGGTGGCGGTGCGTTAAAGTCCCTGAAGGGGATGTTGGGAGGCTCTGCGCACGTACTATCTAGTGTAGGAGTGTGTGTGTGTGTGTGTGTGTGTGTGTGTGTGTGTGTGTGTGTGTGTGTGTGTCTGTGTGTGAGACAGAGACAGAGACAGAAACAGAGATAGAGAGGGGGGGGGGGGCAAGAGGGAGAGAGAGCGAGAGAGAGATAGAGACAGGGAGAGAGAGAGAGAGAGAGAGAGAGAGAGAGAGAGAGAGAGAGAGAGAGAGAGAGAGGAGGCGGAGTAATACCAGACGCTGGGACAGATCGGGAAAAGAAAAGTTTTTCAAAAGTTTCAGGAGGTTAACCGAGAATCACAGCAGCCGTGGCCGAGCTGCGGAGGATAATACGCGTATTGGGGCCTAACGCAACTCTTTCCGGCTGACTTTATGAAAAATCCCCCATCGACTTTGGAGCCTTTATTTTTAATCGACTTTGGAACCTTTATTTTTATGTGAACTTATCAAAGGATGTATTTCTACTAAAAGCCCAACTTGAAGTGCTGGAAACTTTTCCACCGAAATGGAAGGGAATATTCCATGGATTATTTTGTCATTTTTATTGTTTATGCATATTTGTGAAGGTAAGTCTAATTGTTTAATTAACTTTAGTGGCGCACAAGTTTCTTATACATCCATATGTATGTGGGTGATACACCGTATCACCCATTCTGTGACCTGCGGTGTTGGTTAGGTTTAGACATGAGGACTGAGATGGTCAGGGTAAGAATATCAGGGCAGGTCACAGAATGGGTCACCAAATACGGTGTAACACCGGACTTGTCTGGACAGACACTGCCCCGTTTTCAAAGAAAATTGGGTCTATCTTTGACCATATGATCACTGGCATCTTTATGTATAAAACAGATTTTTAAAATGTACTTTTTATTTGTTAGAAGTTTGTATTACAGATAACAGCGGGTAATCTGCAAAGTTTTCTAAACTCATTAAAATAGCCTAATTGAACCGCAACCGATACTGAAGACGTTTAACGTAGCAAAATAAAACAGAATTGTTGTGAAGAAATAGCTGTTTTACGGATTACATTAGATTTTAATGCAAAGGATGGTTTTCATCTTTGGGAAAACTTGATGACACCGTGAGCGCTGCTGATCCACCGAGTTAACCAAACCCGAAATGTTGAAATTACTTTTGTATCAGCAACACTTAAAAAGTTTTGCTATTGCACAATCATGGGCTTGTGTAATGATGTTTAACCTAAAAAGTTTCCAAAAAAATGTAACTATTGTATATAAATGGCAGGGTGAGCAGTTGTTTAAAGCAGAGTGATGAGCTTAAGTTTCCCCCCTCCCCTTCTGAACAAAGACCTTTTAAACAACTGAATATTTTACCCTCGGAGCGGATGAGCAGTGATTGTTGGATAGTCTGTGCCAAAGTAATGTCTCCAAGACTAACTCGTTTCCATACAAAAACAATCTCATTATGCACATATCAGCATGTATCTCTATCAAGGAAATATGACAAAGTAAACAACAAACATGCGGGTGTGTCTGCAAGATGCCACAAGTGGCAAAGGCTTGCCATCCAGTAAAGACATAGGCTACTTGAAATATCAATTAGTTTAGAGAGGTCACATCAATTTGAGTCTCCATATGATATTTTACAGAATTCATTAAGATCTTCTGTACTATTCCAATGAGACATCATTTATAGTTTTGCTTTGAATTATTGTCTGTAGGATTGAATGTTCCGGTAAAGGTTAAAGTGGATGACATCAAGTAATTTATCAGTTGTGTGGTTCTCTCTAACTGCTTTCTCAAATTTCCGCAGGGTTCCGATGCACGGATAAATACAGACCTTGTGAAAATGGAGGGACATGCTTAGATACACCCTCTCGATGCATGTAAGTGGAACATATAAGATATATCAGTAGTATCAGTAGATACCAGTTTACAGATTTGTGGGCCTTCCTTGCAGCGAAGCCTCTATTCTGAGTTTTCTCCTGCCTCAATTCTTCATAAACTCAGCCTTTGAATTGAAAGGCATTCAAACCTCAAAGTGTAGGCCTTGTGTGTAAATTGATTTACACAGGCTATTTGTTGTCACTTGTTTCTTCAAAGGTTCAGAGGAAAGGTTGATTTTCATAGTGATACTTCAACAATAAAGGGAAACATGCTTTCTTTATATCCTATTGGCTTTTAATTTACAACATTCACATACAAAGTGAAAGATATGACCAATTGATAAGGCCTACGCAGATGAGCATCATCAAGCCTCAACATGTTTGACTGCCACACTCATCTCTTGCACCTGTTAAAGAGCTTTGTCAGACATTAATCACAGCATTGTGCTGCACATTGCATGATTACATTATTCCTTCTGTTTCTTCACAGTTTTTAATCTCATTGTTATTTTTAATGTGTGATATTTTTCTTTGTTGTATAGTTTACTTTTTACAAGGAAAAACAGTTCAATTAAAAAAAAAAAAAAAAAACATTAAACAAAATCTTTTTGGATGAATTGTCCCCATTTCCCGCCTGCTTTGGGCATTTTCAAGCGCTCTCATCTTTTGACAGTGATAAGGCTTTTGTTTTTCAAATTGGTGAGGGGGGTTGTGTGGGAACCTATTACAATAGTCAAGTTAAATAGCCTACAGTGTCTTGCCTGGGGGTCATTTGTCCTTTTTAAAAACCCTGTAGCTTAGGGAACATGCCTAAGTGTTTCAGATGGAGGAGATACAGTCATTGATAGAACAAAAACTCCTTGATTGCCAGCTGCTTCCCTCCAAAATAGTAAATTAATTATTTTTTTGGAGTGAGATTGCAGTTTCATCTACTTCAGTGGTGAAAGTTGAGCCAATACTACAAAGGCGTTCTTCACAGACAATTAATAAGGAAAATATTTTTCAAATATATATATATATTTGTTAAATCTAAAAGTAATTATGTTGTTTTAAGTCTCAGTGGTTATACTGGCAACACTAGACACTAGACACTAGACCCTAGCCAATGTGTAACTTGACTGCATGTGGAACAAGGAACTACCACCCACATTTTTTCAATCATTTGCTGGAGCCAGTATGGATGAGTGTTATTAAGTGAGTAAATGTATAATTTTATGCAGACAGATCTTTTTTTCAGCATACCTAACAGCATTTTTCTCAGCAAACCTCCAGATTCATCACATTATGAGGAAAGTGGTTTCTTTTGGAAGAGACCGCTCATTTATCCTTTGTGTTCCCCTGGTCCTTTGTGCTGTGTGCATGTATGTGTACATATATTAAAGGTGTAGGAGCTGGACATGTGCATTCACTATGCTGGTTCAGTGCCAAGAAAAACGAAGCACTTAAATTGCAAAGGAAAAGGATTTCTATTGCAAGGGGACATCAAATGTCATACATTGTAGAAAGAGTCCCATAGCAGGGCAGAGCAGTGGAGCGAAGCATGGCCACATCAGAGTGGTCAGACCAGTCCTAGACAGAGGTGAGTGCTGGAGCCACCCCACCCCTACCCCTGGGAGCTTACAGAAACAGGAGATCCAAAACAGCAGAAAAGATCCTTTCTTCCACCAGATACCTGGCTGTAACCTGGCACCATCAGAACAGGGTGTAGAGAGGGGGAGAAGAAAGGCCACAGCAAAGTTAAGCCAATACGGAGTAGAAAAACAATATGCAGATACAGATGCATGTTTTGGCATTTGAAAGGAATTTGGAGAAATAGTACCTAAAACTTTGCTCAAAATCCCAACTGGCATTGTTCTGTGTAGAGAATGTTGATCTTTTCCTGCTTTAAAGTTGTCCAGCTACTGTGTTATTTAATTTTTCTTGTGGCAACTAGCCTCTCAAATGACAGTAATACTGTGTATGGTAGCTGCCATTGTTACTGTCCCAGATACCAATGTATCCCCTGTCGTGTTGGAAAATGCAACTATGATACCAAACTATAGCTTTAACATACAAGAAATTACAAAGTTCTCCCTTGTTCACAAATCTTGTTTCTTTATGTGTCTCTGAGTGTGCTTCCTCCTCAGGTGACTTGGGAAAGGTCGCAGGCTAGACTTGCTGATAGGGGATTACAGGAGTAATCCTTAATAACCTGTTGAAGTGAACAAACTTTCTGATGTCACCCGTTTCAATGACCCAGTCAAAGTCTGTGTATACCTTTTAGTCTGAATGGGTTTACCATTCCAATCTGGCTCCATTACCCTGCTCTCAACCTATACTGTAGGTATTAAATTATGATAGATATTGGATGCAATTTATTGCTCCATCAGCCGTGTATTTCTCTCTCCATGATTGCAAATATGGTTGCTGAATATGATATGATGTAGAACAAGTGGTTGCATCCAATATTCCTAAAGTGATCAAGTAAAAAAAAAAAAGCTGAAGCTTGAATCTCCAGTGTACAAACACTGCAGTGACCATTTTCAATGACATTAAAGTGTGACATAAGTGAATCTACATTTGTAAACCAAGATCTTGTGTGGATAGGGAAATCCAGTATTTACCTGTTGTCAGCTATAACTCAACCTGCGTTGACCTCAGAATCCATGTCATACATTGGATTTGTGTGAGAAGCTGTAAAATTAAGGCAGATCCAAAAACTTTGATGAGGATGATTCCCATTGACATTAAAACACTTAATAACCATTTGGCATCTGCACTGAAACATGCATCTCTGTCTGAATCTGCAAATGGTGTGTTGACACATGCACTGATGGGAGTGTGGCTTTTTACCAAACCAGAATTTAAATTTAAAAGATGCATATAATAAAAGTCAGACAACACTAAAGGCCAATTCATACTTTCTGCATCTGTGTGGCCACGAGGGTCTATGTTGGTCTGTGTCACGTAAATGTTGTTATCTGTCCATGTCCACGAGGGTCAGCGTGGACCCTCTGCGGACATCCGCGTGCAGCCCAAAATTTGTGACCACGCGCACTATACGCATAGCAAGCGTGTCAACTGCGAATGTGCTAGAAAAGCAAATAGGAATGCCTATCAGGTCTACTCTATGTATGCATGTACTGTATTCCTATTCTCATTAAGTTGTTGATTTTCTTTTTTCAACTTTTTCTTGCTGTTCATCAACATACAGGAACTCTTCAGCTGCATTCAGAGTGAAAACAGTCCCTATGTAAAACAATACATGGGCCTGTGTTGGTGTGGGCGTGTTGTTTAAAGTGCTGGTGAAACAATGAAATACAATCCAGCAAGTCCAGTTAGAGTAACAGATTATTGCATTTAAAGGCTGATCAGAGAAACACTGTACAGCAGTTTGTAATACTCACACAGTGGATTTTACTACTCTGGAAAGTTATCATGCTGCAACCCTGTTTACTAGTGGGCACATGTGGAACGTGTCTGTCCGCGGACCTCTGAAAAAAGTATGAATGGAACCACATGAGCGTCTGCAAGACCACAGCTGTCTGCGGACGCGGGACGTGGAAAACATGAATTGGCCATAACAGTTTTAGAGATTTTGGAGTTCTGCATGTCTGCTCCAGAGCTAAAGTTACTCTTAAACACCAGCTCTGCAAATCTAAGGGTTACTGTGATGATAAAGATTTTACAAGCAAGTTCTAAATATCACTACTCAACATGGCATAGATTTACAATATAAACCTAATGCAAGGTTCAGTCTACATTTTCAGACCCACCCTTGACACACAGTGAATGTTTTTGAAGTTTTGTTTCCATGATCTTACTGTGGCCCAGAGTTTTGAACTTGAACTGAAGGGCTGATAGTGTCACAGAGAGTGTGGCCTTCTAGGTGAGCAGTCAGGAAGTCCAGTTGAAGAGCCATTGGCCCCTTGGCTTCGCCTGCCAGCAGAATGTGCTGCCTAGAGAGGGCCACAGCGGCATGGCCAGAGGAGAGATAATTAGGCAGATTGAGAGGGTGTCATTCAGAGAGGATCCAGCTGGAGGAATTGGAATGGGGGTAGGGTAGGGGTAGAGGGAGACTGGGTAGGAGGGAGGGAGTAGGGGGCTGCATAGAGGACAGCTGGTGGATGTTGTGATGGTAATCCAGTGAAGTCAGATCTTGACAAAGGGGAAGCATAGGGCCAGGTGCTGCCATTGAGCAGTCTGCCGCCCCCATACTGTGAGAGACAAGCTCGTGGAGGAATGAAGCCAGTAGCTTGCAGTCCCTCTAACACATGTTGCCTCTCTCACAGTGCAGCAGCAACCACGTCCACTCTTTCTCTCTCTGCGTGTTGTCCCGGCTCCGGCGGCTCATCCTCTCCCTCTGTCTCTCAACACAGTGGCAGATCGCAGATTACGACCAACTCTTCCTCCCAGATCCTGAGATGAATGGAAATAAATGTTGGTCTTCTCCGCTGTGTGAGGCCCTTGGATGGATACAGTGGTCCTCTGTATGTTATTAATGCTTTGCCCTTGGCCTCAGTAGCAGAGTTAGCATATAAATTGTGAGTCTGGTGTTATGACCCTATGGTAACTCCCAGCCCCTTAGGACATGATGAAAGACTATATGTTTGACTTTGATAGGGAGCAAACTGTGCAAACAATATGGAGTGTTTTTTGTCTAGTAGAAAGTTTGTAACTGCCTACTTTGTTTCACTTTTGGAAAATAAGAGATGTAAGTGTATTTCAGTGGAAAGAAAACAGTCTCCTTTTTTCAATAAGGAAGAATCAAAATTTCTCAGGGGAGGGCACAACCTTTCCAAATGGGAAATGTGGCACCTCAGAGTGAATTTACTCTTTTATCAAAGACAGAAGAAAAATGCCTTTTTTGAGGAACATAATTCACTAAGAAGTGGAAATATATACACATGCCAAGGCACATATTTACTGACAGACCGTAGCAAAGAGACAGATTATATTGTTGGCTTAGTTCAGAGCACCTCAGGGCTAGTGTTTTCTTTGGCATCTTTATGGTGGATTAGAAAGGAATGCTTAGTAAGATTCCTCCTGTCCCTCTGGTGCTTTCAGGTTATTGTCCATACCTCCCATCCATTCACCCTGGTAGCCTCTTCAGGAATGCCTTTAACAATACCATCAGCCTAGTCTCATTGAAAATTGGATGTTTGGAGTGACTTGTTTGATTTAGTTACTTTTTGTGTGTGTGTGAGGCAACATATAGCTCATATCACTCATGCTGTCCTAACAGGCAGATGGAGCCATTGTCATGTCATGATACATTACAGACCCAGTAGTTTCAACTGACTTAATAGGAGGACTGTTGTCATATCCGTAAGGAGATGAGTACTATCTGACCAAGAGGTTACACCGTCATAAGTAGAAAGATTCGGGTTTGTTGTCCCTTCTTCTCTCTGGGTCATGACTAAAGACTGGGAGCTGTGGTTCCCAGGCCCTGTCACAGGAAGTGGTGCCTTCTGACCTCCCTGCTACACACATCCTGTCTTATCAGAGCAGCTTAAGCAGCTTACTTTATATGCCCGGGGCTCCATGCTCCTCAACTTTCTCATCTTTTCCTTATTTTATTTCATCCTCTCTTTCACACCACATGGCTACAATGTGCTAAAATTGCTAAATCATGTATCACTTAGAACATATTCCCATGTATTTGGAAATGAAAAATTGTGTGTTTACTTGCATGTTACACATATCCAGAAAACTAACCCTGTGTGCTAATTAATGTCAGTTTTAGCATTATTGTGGGCTGGCACAGGAACTAACATCAAGTCAGGATTTGTGTATTATTATTATTATTGTTCTTTCTGCAGTCGATATATGTCTGAACCACATACTTATGTAGGGATAAGCCTGCCTCTGAAGTCTCATCCCCTGGCTGTTTGTACTTATCCAGGAGACAACGACTTCTGAAGAGACATTCAGGCAGGGCTGATTGGAATAGCTGAGGTCTGCCAGCAGAATGTGCCCCCCTCTCCCTCGCTTTTAGAAAAGGAAGGGATGGGTCCATCATTAAATGATTCAGGAAAGGCATTCACTTTTCCACTAAGAACAATTTCCACAGACATCTTAATTTTAACCAAGCAACATTTTGCCAATGTTTACCTTTTTCTAATTTAAGATTTATCAGATGTTTTGAGATTGAAGTGCCTTGCCACATGGAAATTAAAAAAAATACCACATTATTGGCAATCATCTGGGCCACAACCTTCTTAAAACATCTTAAGTACTTCTTCGGGTGACAGCAGTTGAGATAATAGACATTCTCTGGCTGTTTTCTGAGCGTTCTCCTGCGCTTATCACTAAGGAACTTTGCCAGTGCCCTAAAAACAAATCTCATTCTTTCACAAATATAGCTGCGTGAGAGTCAGTGCTGGTCTCAGTCAATCAGTGCGACAGTTTATGTCAACATTATTAAACTGGAGTGTGGTTTATCAGATGTTGGTGTAGTTCTATTTAATCCACATTCATTGTGCAGCAGATGTTTGCTGTGAAATGAGTTGCAATACAGGCCATTAGAAGGTCTAAGATATCTTTTGTCACATTATTTTTTTATTGAAAGACAAAATTCTGGACAAGGCATTGTAGTTGATCTTTCATACTAGGTTGCAGATGGGGTCTTTTAGACTCTAATTTCACAGTTTTACAGAAATCTGGTTCAGTTTAGGTGGCTGGGTGGGGTTTTGTGGTTGAGTCCAGTGGAGAATGCTTTGAAAGACTTCAACCCTGGGATTCATGCAATGTGGTTATGGGCAAATGCGCTACTATTTGAAAAATGTCAGGGAGTATTCTTCCAAAAATCTGTTGACACTTGAGGCAGATTTGTTCAGATAGCATACGAACTGAAATTGTAAAACTGCCCGGCATCTTTCATAGCAGCACTACCGAACACTTAGCAAGAGGAGTCCATTTTTTTCTCTTGGTGCAACAGATTTATACAGTCACCGCTGCCACGGCAATGCCAACATTTACATTCTGGATTTATTTTGTACATGTTGATCCAAATGTTAGTGGCTATCAGAGGTGAGAATGGTGTACTGACAGCCTTTTCTGGCTTTTTAGCCAGATTCATTACTGTTTTTTCCCCAAGAGAAAGTTAATTGTCTTTATATTCACATGTTTAATATTCATGCTCTGGGGGTGCTCTGGAAACCTCCTTCTAGAGATTTCAATACCTCCATTGTGTGTCTAAGCACAATTGTTGAAACAAACTTTGCACTTTAAACTGTGAAACACGCATCCTTTTTAGACATGATCGTACTTAATTACCAGACTGAATTGGTCCCGCACGGCACTCAGCGCTACCTGCATATGTTGGGGATCTGTCCTCTGAAGTGCTCCAACTGTCCTTATGAAACCTTGTCTCCCAACACCCCCTTTTTCTCACTCTGGCTCTCTCTCACCATGGGTTACTGTTGCCAGGTTACAGCACAGGCCTGTTGGTCCGTGTAAGCCCAGGCCTGAAAGACTAGCTGTTTGGGTCACTGCTCCCCCCCAACACTTTCATACAAAGGAGTTCTGACTACTTTAGCTCTTTTATTTGGGCCACAAAACACTCCCCAACCCCCAATCTGGCTCTTTGCTGAGAAAGGGAGAGCCAAGCTGAGGAGAGCAGAGCAGAGCAGAAGAGGCTGTTGGAAGGAGGGGGGATGTGGATGGTCTCCTGTTGGCAGTGTGGTGTCAGTATGGACTCTCATAAAGGAGTAGAGCTGGTTCTTGCTTGCTTGTGGAAGGAGGGGGTGAGGGACAGAGGGCTGTATTGAGATAAAGAGTCACTGTTGGAAGAGTTTTCCCAAAGATTTTCTTTCTAGCAACCATGGGTTTAAAAGAGTATGTAAAACTTTAGTTATTTTCTTGCAATATAGAAGTTTAAATCTTGTCCCGAACCAAACGATGGTAGTTCCATTGTTGTTGCTCTTCCTCTCCATGTGTCTTAGGAAATGCCCTCAGAGACAGGAAGAGTCCTTTATACTTGTTGCTTTGTGGAGCATGACTGCGTGTATGAACCATGTCAGAGATTACAGCCTCTTTGTTCACAGGTGAGCCACCCTCTGACCTCTAGCAGAGTAGCTGCTATTGTATAGAAGAGGATGAGCTCAGGTTACCCTGCTTCAGTGACCCAGAGAGCAGGAAAACTGGCATTGTGTTGCACAAGTATAGGTGACAGAACTTACTCACATAAATCAAATTTTAGTCAGCAAATCCTTGTACTTGATGCAGAACTACTGAGAAATCACAGTACACTGCTGGAATCTCCTATTTCAAAACAAAAAGTTTTATAAGATCATTTTCTCTTTAAACACCTTCTTCATTTAATGTTTGACAAATTACCATATCTTTCTTCCTTCTTTTGTAATTTCCTCAGTGGATCTTCTCTTTTATGGGTTCACTATACTACCTTTCCTCAGAGGATGAGGCTGGTTGTAAGTTTCTTTTCTTTGTGTTTGGGTGTGTAGTGATTATTGCATGTGTTTGCTTTGTTGCAGTGGCGCCTTTGCATAATAGTTTTGAAAGTATGTTAAGCAGACCTATTAATGCATGTGTTTTTGAAGGATAACCACATATCTTGAATGGTGTGATACGGTTTATGTGTCTTAGTGTGTTTTGGTTACTGGACCAGCCCCATGAACAAAACAGCACAGTTGTGTTGGCTTAAAGTCTGGTAGGAGAGTTAAATGCCAGACATCCAGAGGTGCACTGACAGATGTGGACAGATGCATGGTGCCGGGGCTGCAGCTGGCAAAAGCCCTCATATGTTGACACGGAGAGATTACCCACTCTGGCCATGCCTCCACTGCACTTGAAGACCTCCTCCTCATCTGCTGCACTCTCTTCCTCAAAGGTCAGAAGTCGACACTAACTAAATGTGACCCAGGGGCCTATTGCACAACAGCACCCTGCACCTGCCCTTCACATCCGCCACAAATAAGGCTGGGCCCAGGCAAAGGCACAGTTCCTGGCCTTGTGTTCCCAGAGGCTGTGTAATCCACAAGGTTGTAAAGGGCCTGATAAGGAGACTCTCAGGTGCACCAGGACAATATTGCGCGTCTCTCACAGTCTCTCAACTGATAGCGCTCAGATTTGTGTGTTATGGGAGTAGCATGTTGGCAATGAGTCAGGTCTAGACAAAAGAATGTGTGTTTGGGCTAGTCAGCTCAGTGTTAATTTCTAACGGAGGACAAATAATTTATCAGGAATTACTACTATCGGCATTCTTACACATCCACCTACACATGGACATTCACACGCGTACACACAAACATAAGGAAAGACCAATGCACTTCATTCTCATAGCTGAACACGCCTTTATTCCAAATACTTGTATAGTCTCTGTAGTGTTAAATCAACATGCACTCAGACAAACAATACTTCCTGGAATTAAGTAAGTTAAGTTATTCTCTGTCCATAGAGAGTCACGATGGTCTTCGGAGAACAACAGTCTTTTAAGACTGTAGATCTTTGGCTTTCCTCAGCAGTCAAATGCCCAAAGTACAGAGCAGCCCCAGAAGAATTTGACTGTCAGTCTGCATTGTATTTTTCAGCTTTATAAGCAACATTCTTCCTCAGTTCCCCCAAAGCCCTCTTTGTGCTACATTTGTGTTTCATTTTTAGTGACACCCTAGATTCCAGACATAGTTAATTTGCCTCTAAATAAACCCAGCCAAGCCATGACAAATAGCCATGGGGTACCGAGGGAGGGTGGGGGGCGGGTGGGTGATTGGTTGAGTGTCGGGCTTGCTTGTTCGTCTGTGAGGTTGCTAGGGCAACAGGGATCGTGCATTCGGAGTGAGTGCTGTGTTTTCAGAGCAGTGGACGAGGGATTACAGGAAATATGACATGGCATTCTCGCTGGACCAGACCACTCCCTCCTCCTCCTCTTCGTTGTCCTCTCCACCAGTTCCACCTTCCAAAGACATTCTCTCCTACAGAGTAACCCCACCCCACTCCCTGCAGCCTGAGTGACATTATCATCACAATCAGACGGGGGACCTCTGACATCTGACCTTTCAGCGTGTGAGAGGAGGGGGTTGTTGGGGGGAAAGCCAAGCTGGCGTTCAGGGGGGCTTTAGGAGATGGAAGAGTAGCTGTAGTAACAGCCAACTCTCATGGGTGCCCCAGTGCTGTTTTAACTTCCAGACCAAGTCTCAGGGCCTTAGTGCTCAGCTTTTACTGCAGACTTTGTCATGGGAAAATCTTCATTTCTTATGGGATTGTTACACTTAGATACCTGATTCATTTTTAAATACCCACAAACTATTACTTTGGACACATTTTACTTCTCTGCACTGTTTCTTTGTATGTGCACATTCTTGTGGATACGTCTGTGTGCCTGGCTGCTTCATGCTGAGGACTGTGGCTCCTCAATTTCACTATTGTCTTTGTAAAGCTGGAAAAAAAGCCAAACAAAACTGAAGAGTCTTCAGTTTTTTTCTGAACCAGAGCAGAACATTTAAAAAGCAGGCTGGCTGGCCCACCCCCAGCTAGTGGCAGCACCTACAAAACCATTTTAGTTTGGGGATTTTTCATTTGTTTGTTTTGTTATTTTTAGAGGAGGAGGGCACATGCAAAAATGTAAAAGATGAACTAACAGCAGTGTAATGGTGATGCTCGTGTAAAAGAGAACAGAGGAAAATCCATTGTTGATTCTGCCCAGGGGTTCCTCTCCAATGAAAGAGAAGACAGAGCCTGAGGGCGGGCCAAAACCCAGCCATCACTGCCCTGTCATCAGCATCAAACAGCCTGTTTGAAGAGGGGGCTTGTCCCTAGCCAGGGGCTCCACTGTGGGTGTAGAGTTACCAGCTCATACTAGCCTCCTTAGTGAGTCCAAACCTTGTCTGAACTCTCATAGGACCTCTGGAGAGATCTATAGGAAACGTGGTTTATATATGTGTCTCTTAGAGGAACAGGTTTAGGTCAGGCTTAGTGTTTCATCATAACTGTTCTATCAGGATACAGTCACAGAGAGGAGGATGTGTTGTCTCTTTCAAATACCACAGTTGCCTCTCCTTTTTGGTTAATGTGTGCTGTGTGTAGTCCTATGTCAATTTTTCCCATGTCAGTATTTGTTGGTAATTTCTAACTTTCCAGGCTGCTGTTTCTGGGTGTGTTCTTTTTCATATATGAGAACAGAAATGAGAGCTGAGGTGCGGAAAAACTGTAAGAGTGGAGGAATGTTAACTGACATGGAGAAATTAAGCTCTCCAGCTGGAAATGACACAAAGTGTGTGCCTTATGAATTCTGAAAGACAAAGAGAGGTGGCCTCCATCTTTGTATTTTAAAATTACTTTGAGTGTGTGCATGCCTCATTCCATAAACAATGTATTGCATTATTAGTGCTTATGGGGGAACTTATATTAATTTAAATTCATTCCAGGGCCTAGAAACGTTACTCTTACCAGAGTATGACTCAGGAGTCAGCAAGCTTTGCCATGGTGCCATGGGACCCAGATTTCCAAACCAAGTACATTGATGAACATGATGGCAATTGTTCTACACTGGATTTGGAATGTCACAGCTCTGTCTTAAATGCCTTAGCTTGTCAACTTGCAATCTGTTTTGACCTGCAAGCTAAAGACATACTAATGCTTTCTGTGTGAATTATTTTGTCCAGATGTCGTCCGGGATTCATTGGTCCTCTCTGTCAGCACCTGGATCCCTGTCATCGATCGCCATGTCTGAATGGAGCAGCTTGCAAGAGCCAGGTGGTCAATGGTATCCCACAATACACTTGTGTGTGCCAGAGAGGGTTCAGAGGTACAGCTATTAGAATTTGTCTTCATTTGAAAGATCAGTTTTGACAAGGGAGGTTGAAAGTTCCTATTTTAACTGAATACAATTCATCTTTAATCTTCAGGCCAAGACTGCTCCCTCATTGATGCCTGTGCCACAAGTCCCTGTGCCAATGGGGCCCGCTGTGCCAATTGGAATAACCACTACAACTGCTCCTGCCCACCTGGCTACCAGGGAAAGAACTGCCGCAATGACATTGATGAGTGCCGCAAGCCTGGCGTGTGCCTCAATGGTGGCCTCTGCATCAACACCCATGGGTCCTTCCGCTGCCAGTGCCAACCTGGATACAGTGGGCGCACATGTGAAGTGTCCACCCTGCCCTGCGCTCCATCTCAGTGCCTTAATGGGGGCACCTGTCGTCAGACCAGCGACCATTCCTACGAGTGTGCTTGCTTACCAGGTAGAGTAGTTCTCTGTCAGCGTAATAGAGCACATGCACACACACACACAAACACAAACATGAGTCAGTGTCAGGACCCTGCTGTTTTCCCAGTTCCTCAGCACAGTACTACAGATTTTTCCCAGGCTGATGACGTAGTTGTTACTGCTGTTGCTGGGATTTACTCCTGTGGCCCAGGTCAGCTTCCTGTCTGCTATTAATAGCTGCTGATGGGAGATGGGATGGTGGGAGAGTTGAAGAGGCAGCCCGCCTGCACTCTACACCGCTCTGCTCTGTTCACAACAGAAGGAATTTACTTTATGGGCCTTCTGGTTTCCCACTGGGGAGCTGACAGGAAATGTCTCTTGCCAGAGAGGAAGTCATTGAAACTGTGAGAGATTATAAAACAAGCAAACACTGCAGGGAGTGCAGATCTCTGAAGCAGACAGGAGTCACGGCTGTTGATGGCATCGTGTGGGAACCGTCATGAGAAGATGTAAACAATCAGACACCTTTTGAACCTTTTTACTGCCCACATTGCCCCAGACCTCCTGTAGTGTGGGAAGTATGACTTTAGGTTATGAGAGAGTGTATGGAACAGGGTTCACTGAATGTTTAATACACTCTAGGTGTGTGTTAGTGTGTCTGTGTATCATAACTCTTTTCTCTCTTCATCTGTCTCAGGGTTTGAGGGACACAACTGTGAGAATAATGTGGATGACTGTCCAGGCCACAAATGTATGAATGGAGGGATATGTGTGGATGGAGTCAACACTTACAATTGCCAGTGCCCACCAGAATGGACAGGTACAGCACTATTTATATCATATTTGAAATAAACTTATATATATGTATCACTGTGAATATATGTGAGCCAATGTGTCACCTAACCTCACAGGGCAATACTGTGCTGAGGATGTCAACGAGTGTCTCATGCAACCAAACGCCTGCCATAATGGAGGCACTTGCTTCAACACCATCGGGGGTCATACCTGTGTCTGTGTAAATGGTTGGACGGGAGACGACTGCAGTGAGAACATCGATGACTGCGCCATAGCCGTTTGCTTCAATGGTGCCACCTGCCATGACCGAGTAGCATCCTTCTTCTGCGAGTGCCCGGTTGGAAAGACAGGTAAGTGGGTTTGTCAGATGGCCTTTGTGCCTCTTTTGTACTCCCATGTGGCTGCTAAATTGTTGATAACTGGCATGTGTTCTGCATCTCCATAGGTTTGCTGTGCCACCTTGAAGATGCCTGTGTGAGTAACCCCTGCAATGAAGGGGCAGTGTGTGACACCAACCCTCTTAACGGCCGTGCCATTTGCACCTGTCCTGCTGGCTTTGTAGGAGGTGCCTGTAACCAGGATATGGATGAATGTTCAATTGGTAAGGCTGCTGTTTTTGTAACATTTGTCAATGCTGGGTTCATATGTCTTCTACGTTCTCTTTTCTTTGAGTGTGTTTCATATACTGATCCCCGTTCCTCTACCTGCAGGGGCCAACCCATGTGAGCATTTTGGGAAATGTGTGAACACAGAGGGTTCCTTCCAATGTCAGTGCGGTCGGGGATATGCTGGCCCACGTTGTGAGATTGACATCAATGAATGCGTTTCCATGCCCTGCCAGAATGATGCCACTTGCCTGGACCGCATCGGAGAGTTCACCTGCATCTGCATGCCAGGTATTCAGACCTATTAAGTTGTATTTCAGCACTGCCAATAAAATACAGAACACTTCAATTCAGCCTGATGTCATGAGGGACAGCCCAAAACCAAGAGCAGAGTGGAACAACTTATTATTCAAACTTGACCTTCTAAAGAAGCATTATCTACAATGCTGCCATACTGACTGCCAGGGTAGCCTGTTATGTAATACATTCCCATTCATGTTGGGGGTATGGAGGCACTTCTCTGCTCTCAGCCCACTGTACAGCCAGACAGGGTATTAGTGTGGACTAAGTGATGGTTTGGACACTCAGTGACAAAAACACAGTGAAACTCTCACGCACAGTCCTACATGCATCCTGGGGTTTTGGGAACTATACAAATTAGAGCTGGGAGTCGGGTCTATAGGACTGGATGTGAGAGAGGGCGAGCAGTTAGGGGGAGGAGTGTGCTGTGAATACTAATGAGTTATAGAGTGGTGGGAATGGAGCGGAACAATAGGGCCCCTCTGTGCTCCACTTTGCACCCCTCATACACACAGAGAGGGAAAGAGGCCTTTTCCCAGAGCCTCTCCCCCTCCCCCTTCCTCTTCACCCTCCTCATCATCAGCCAGCCTGGCAAAGCTCATGTGGAGCTGCTGATTATTTCTGATTCCACGCTAGCCTCTCCCCAGGGGCAGCACTCTGCTCCACACTCTGTTTCCCCTCAATGGAGGAGCCCTTCATAGTTTGCTAACGCAGAATGTATAACATGCATCTGGTGAATGGGACACTGACCCAGAGAATGGTAATGCTCCATGGACAGTAGGGTGTGGGGATTTCAGGTCAGTAGAGTGGGAACACTGCGGATGCTCTAGGGATTTTTTTTTTCATCCTGTGGTTCAGTACAGACCAGTGTCAAAAAATGAGGCCTCCCATGAGAGAAACTCACAAACTCTTTCCCCATTGCAAAGAGTAGCTTGAACTGACAAACCTATACATAGAAACTAAACGCAGTGAATCTGCTTCAGCTGCAAAATCGTTTGTGAATTCACTTTGAATTTCTGTCTTCCAGGCTTCATGGGGACTTACTGTGAGATTGACGTAGATGACTGTGAGAGCAACCCATGTGTGAATGATGGCATCTGTCGGGATGTGGTCAATGGCTTCACATGCACCTGCCAGCCAGGTAAGACTCTTTTCTGACTGGCCTTTCATTGTATTCCCTGTGTTTATTTCTATCTCTATAAACAACTTCAACTCAGTGACAGTAGCAGTAAGAACAGACAGCCAAAGTTTAAATGTCCCCAGAATCAGAGGATTGAGGGCCGGCTGTCCTACACAGTGTTTAGAGCCACCACTCATATAAAGAGACAGGCCCAAAAGGCTGCCTATCCTCTTGCCAGAACAAAGACACCATTGTGACCCCCGCTCCCCTCCTCTGTGGAATGTGGAAGGGACAGCAGTCTATAGCCCCTATTACACAGCCTGTTCAAGGCGGGAATGTTGCGCCGTTATTCCGTCTTGCCATTCTGTATAAAAGGTATGAACATGGAATGGGGGGGGGGGGCATTGTTGTTCCACTATTAAGCTAGCAGCAGAGGTAGTCACATTGCTAGGTAGACGTCTGTGTAAAAGGGCCAGCCGGCATGGTGGGACTACATACACTAAATGCCAATGCTGTTGTGTTACACGTCATGCCTCTGATTACGGAACACTGGCATGCTATCTAAAATCACATACAGGGGCAGCATTAGGCTGGCTTTGTTTGGTTTAGTGTAAAAAAGCAAAGCTGGTATAATGACAGGTCTTCTTCACGGCAATGTTGCGGGATCTCTGTATAAAACGGGCTTCCCTCATCCTGCCCTGGTTGTGGGGGGGGAACAGCAGCCCTACTAATGAGATTCTTTTCCAGGTCCGCAATTTACATCTGGGACAGACGTCCCCCCTTCACCCCCCATCTAGCTATTGAGCCGGTGGAGCTGATGCAGGAAGGGGAGGGGGGGTTCCCCAAAAGAGAAAACAATCCCACCGTCTCCTCTAACCCCCCCCCCCTCTAGCAGCCCATGCACCACCACACAGCCCATCCTCACACTGTTAATCAAATGAGCAGTGTGCTACCAATGCACTAATTCACCCAATCTGGGCACTTTGCCCACTGATGTCAAGCCTGCTCAGTTTCTCAAGCTTTGCAAGCTAAAATATATTATTGTTATTATTATTATTATCAGTGTTGTTGCTGTTGTCGTTACAAAAGAGCTGTTTCTCTGCACATTTCCACAAATTCCAGTCTTGACATTCCAGTGCAGAGAGTAGTGCAGACAATCTAAAATGTAGTGAGCTGAAGCTGCATAAAATGAATCGTGCTGCCTAGATATTCCATACCACCTGATAGCAACATTAATTAAACTTAGATCCACCTTGCTCACACGGGATTGTAAGACCCTCCTCAAAACATCAAGTTCACAGGCTTTCCATTGCATTTTGTACTGCACATGTCCTTAACCAGTCCAGACACTCTCAAACCCAGTCTTAGCCAGACGTCACTAACCTAGCCAGAGACCTCTGCCCTTCCTAGAAGAGACAGAATTGCCCTCTGACCTGAGCATGGACCCTTCCACTGGACCCTCCTTCTGACCCCTCACCTCTGTGTTTGTATGTCCCAGGGTTTACTGGCACCATGTGTCAGATCGACATAGATGAGTGCGCCAGCACACCCTGCCAGAATGGAGCAAAATGCTACGACAGGCCCAATGGGTTCGAGTGCCGCTGTGCTGAAGGTAAGGGCTTCTGCATCTAATAGTTGTCAGTGGATAGTTGTTAGACTGTACACAGCTCAAGATAGCTTCCCAGGCAGAAGAGCAGATGAGCCTTAACCACTTGTTGGGGTGTGTTTGGTCTCTGTGTTTTTGGGGGTCAGCTATTTCTCTGGATGTCTGCTGGCCAAGCAGACTGACTTGAGGCCCCTAATCCCCCTCTTTCCCTCATCGGCTCTCAGGATCATGGGGTCACTGAGGACCAGCAGTTGCCAAGAAAAGACCTTGGTCATCACCCCGACATCTGTTCATCTGTTCAACCCCCACACACCACCTTATGCTGCATCTTAACTTTCATTCCTTCACATTCAGTACCCTCCACTTTTGAAAACGGGCCCAGATACAGTGAGCTACAGTAAAGTTTGCTGTAAAGGTTGCATGTTTGAACTAACTATGTGTATTGATATTTAACATGTTTGTTTGGACCGATGCCTATGGAGGAGCCTGCTTCATTGTTTCAGTTGCCAGCTGCTTGGTATTCCCTGTGTTTGTGGGCCCCTTCTGTTGAGTGAAGTGGCCCTGTTTGACGTGGTGCAGTCTATTGTTCCCTCCGCCACAGAGAACAAAAGCAGGACTGGGAGGCCTGTGTAGGGACGTTCTTTACTGCTTTGCCCAACTCAGCACTGCACTACACACATACCACACAAACCAACACTTACTTGCCTAACACACAGACACCGTTGGCATGGAAACCACAGTGATCAGAACCCAAAACTATAGAAGCTTTTATAAAGAAAAAGTGGGAAACAGAGGAAGTTTAACATAGTTACAAATTAACTGGGAAAAAGAGGAAAACTAGATTGAAATGGCCATTTAAGGAGAAACTGAAACTGAGAACCTTAACTAGATAAGAATGAAAACACAAAGCAATTTGTTTCTACCAGACAATTTGTTCCTACAAGATGTTTTATGATGGAAAAGGGCAGGCCAACATCAAAGGTTGTCATGCTCCAAAAGATTGAAGCTTTGTTGCATTAAATGATCATCCTTATAAATGGTATAACATCAATCTCCATTTATGCTCTATAGGTTATGAAGGCACACTCTGTGAGAGTAATATCAACAACTGTCAGCCTGACCCATGCCACCATGGTACCTGCATAGATGGCATTGCCAGCTACACCTGTAACTGTGATGCTGGCTACACAGGCTATCGCTGTGAGAACCAGCTCAATGAGTGCCACAGCAACCCTTGCCAAAATGGAGGCAAGTGTGTGGACCTGGTCAACAAGTACATCTGCCAGTGCCAACATGGAACCTCAGGTAAGAGAAAAAACTCCATGAACACATAATCCTTCAACTAAATTTTATTTAATTATTTATACAGCAATATTACTGCAACTTTAGGCTAAATGTATGCTCATATGTCTGCAAATGTTGTTTCTTAATTGTTTATTAAGATACTTTTACCTATATACACACACACACACACACACATATATATATATATATATATATATATATATATATATATATATATATATAGATAAGTACAGGGGGTGATAACACTAATATATAAATGCTATCATGTAATACCATATAATTTTCACTTACATTTTCTTTACTGAAGCATGTTTTCTGCTATTGTTAAAATGTTTGGAATATAATGTGAAAACTATTAACTCCTCTTTGTCGACACAGGCACAAATTGTGAGATAAACTTCGATGATTGTGCCAGTAACCCATGTGACTATGGCATCTGCAAAGATGGCATCAACCGCTATGACTGTGTTTGCAAACCTGGCTTCACTGGTAAGGCCTCCTGAAAGTGAAAACACACATATTTCCATTTTGGTGGAAATATTAGCAGACACACTAATTATGTACATCTCTCCTGCCAGGTCCCAAGTGTAATGTGGAGATAGATGAGTGTGCATCTAGCCCCTGTCGGAATGGCGGGACATGTGTGGATGAAGAGAATGGATTTCACTGCCAATGTCCTGAAGGCTTTAAGCCACCTTACTGTTACTCTCAGGTGGATGAGTGCGGCAGCAGCCCTTGTGTCCATGGCTCATGCAGGGATGACATCAATGGGTATGAACTGATACCGTTTTAAATGACTCACATGGTAATGCAATATCAAGGAGAAACTTGGCATGACCACCTTGCAAGCTTGTTTCTTATCCTACAGGTTTCAACTTGTACATCAGTTCATTGTTATTTCAACTTGATGTCTTTTGGATGATTGACTGTACTCCTGTCTTTTCAGCTACCGCTGTGACTGTGAGCCTGGTTGGGTGGGAAAGAACTGTGACCTGGACAGGAACGACTGTTTGCCAAGTCCCTGCCAGAATGCTGGCACATGCATCGACCAACTCAATGGCTTCACCTGCAAGTGTCGCCAGGGCTTCAGAGGTGAGAGGGTGGTATAGTACCTCAACACAATTCAAAAATTACAGTATGAGGAGAGGAATACACATTAATTGAAGTCATAACTGAATATCTTATAGCCTTTTTTTTAGAAATCTTTTAGTCTTGGACGATTCCTTCTACATCTTCCATCATTTTCCTCCTTGTGAATTGCGTTCTTCTACCTCCCCCTAGTGGTGTATAAAAAATGTGCAGATACATTCTCTAGTGTCATGCCAGGCCTCAGGTTCATCAAAGTTGGCTTCTGAAAAAATGTTTCAGTGTCTCTTCTATCTTTTCTGACAGGTAACCTCTGCCAGGTGAACATCAACGAGTGTGCATCCAGTCCCTGTCTGAACAAGGGCAATTGTGTGGACGGTGTGGCAAGTTTCACCTGTCTGTGTGAGCTTCCGTACAGTGGACCCACTTGTGCTGAAGTCCTCACCCCTTGCTCCCCTAATCCCTGTGCCAATCAGGCCATCTGCACACACACACCAGACTACTTGGGCTATCAATGTAACTGCCAGCAAGGGTGGCATGGTTAGTAAATTTCTTACTTATCATCTCTATGTCAGCTCATCTAATGTAAGATAATCTGTCTGAAAGCTCACAGAAAGTCTTATGATGTTGAGTTATACCTTACTGTATCTTCTTTTTCATTCTTCAGGTCAATTGTGTAACATAGATGTGAATGAATGCATCTCCAACCCCTGCAAGAACCGTGGGACCTGCACTAACACTCTTGGAGGCTTTGAGTGCTCCTGCAGAGCTGGATATAGTGGGCCGACCTGTGAAACAGACATCAATGACTGTGCTCCTAGTGAGTGGCCACATGAACTTGGCATGCTGAATTACTATGATTGTCTGTTACTGTCAAACACAATACCTGGTCCATATACATTTACTGTATTTGACTAAGGTTGTCCTTTCCTTTTGTGTCATCAGATCCGTGCCTAAGCGGAGGTTCCTGTACAGATGATGTGAACTCCTTCCACTGTACTTGCCTGCCAGGCTTCACTGGTCCACGCTGTGCTTTAGAGATCAATGAATGCCAGAGTTCACCCTGCAAAAATGGAGGCACATGCACAGATTACGTTAACTCCTACACCTGCACCTGTAGGCCTGGCTTTACTGGCATTCACTGTGAAACCAACATCCCCGATTGCACTGAAAGGTGTGTGTGTGTGTGTGTTTGAGTCATGTCTCATGTTGTACTCTATCAACCTGCTTATACGCACATGTCTATAACAACTGTATATGACAATAAAACTTAAGAATTTAAATTTTATGTATGCCCACAGCTCTTGCTTCAATGGAGGGACATGCACAGATAAAATCAATGGCTATTCCTGCACCTGCCGTTCAGGCTTCACTGGCTCCCACTGCCAATATGAGGTCAACGAGTGTGACTCCCAGCCCTGCCTCAATGGAGGCATCTGTCAAGACGCCCTGGAGTCCTTCCGTTGCTCCTGCCCCAAGGGCTACACTGGCCTCCGCTGCCAGGTACAAACACACACACACTCTTAGAAGTTCTTGTTAAAGCCTTGACTCTTCATACCTTACATTTTTAGACTAATAAATGCTGACAATTTTTCCATCTGTCTCTTGCCTACCCAGACACCAGTCGACTGGTGCAGACGTTCCTCCCCCTGCCAAAATGGAGGGCGCTGTCGTCAAAAGGATGCTTCCTTCATTTGTGAATGTACTAATGGCTGGTCTGGACGTTACTGTGACATCCCTAGGGTGTCCTGTGAGACAGCTGCTCGCCAGAGAGGTATTTTTATATTCTGGACATGATGACATTTGAAATCTCAGTCTGTGTTTGTGTTGTAACTGAGTAATTAAAGCTAAATCTCCTCCCAAATCTTTCTAACCAGGGCTCCAGACAGATGAGCTATGCCACCACGGTGGTCACTGTGTCAACACCGGGAATACCCACTATTGTAAATGTCCTGCTGACTACACTGGCAGCTATTGTGAAAGTCAAGTGGATCATTGTGAAGACAAGCCCTGCCGCAATGGCGCCACCTGCAGGGGATATGTGGGAGGGTACCAGTGTGATGTGAGTCCATTGTCAATATTATGTGCTTCTCTGTCAGATTTCAGCGAAGTCACTGTTTGCACAGTGTTTCGTCACAATTGTGGAGATTAACTAATTGACATCTGCATGTCATTACAGTGTATGCCAGGTTATACTGGACCCAACTGTGAGATAGAGATTAACGAGTGCCAGTCTCATCCTTGCCAAAATGGAGGCTCCTGCATTGATCTGGTGGGACATTACATCTGCTCATGCCCCCCTGGCACACTGGGTATGCAAGCACATATTCAACCGAAAGCTATTTTTATTATTAAAGAGATTACACTATGATATAGTAATGTTCAATAATCATCTCCCTTAAAGGTGTTCTCTGTGAGATCAATGAAGATGACTGTGCTCAACCGCTGAGGCTGCGCAGGTCTCCTCCCAAGTGCCTCAACAATGGTACCTGTGTGGACAGAGTGGGTGGATACCGCTGCAATTGTCCCCCTGGATTCACAGGAGAGAGATGTGAGGGAGACATAAATGAATGTCTCTCTAACCCCTGCAATCCCTCCAACAGTCTCGACTGCATCCAGTTGCCCAATGACTACCAATGTGTCTGCAAGCCAGGCTTCACAGGTCAGACAACTGGAGATTCCCTTTGGCCTCTCAATGTGCATTTTTTTTGTGAAAAAACACTGACTTCCGATTGTATATCTTTACCATGAATGATTTTGTTTCTAGGTCGGAGGTGTCAGAGCAGGTTTAGTGTGTGTGAGTCT
This sequence comes from Thunnus thynnus, assembly GCF_963924715.1. NCBI lineage: Eukaryota > Metazoa > Chordata > Actinopteri > Scombriformes > Scombridae > Thunnus > Thunnus thynnus. The sequence continues at coordinate 11,319,396 of NC_089533.1, forward strand.
CAGCCTTGTCAGAATGGAGGAGCCTGTTCTGTGTCCAGCTCTCCACTGGGATACACCTGCACATGTCAGCTTGTAAGTGCACATTTACATTAAGGGTTTTAACACTTATTCATTTTTATAATTTGTGCATTACAGATATTCTTGTTTTTCTTATTGAATGTTCACAACATAAATACATAAATTATGTCCATCATCAGGGTTATACTGGGCCCAACTGTGAAAGAAGCATGTCCTGTCGGGAGCTGTCCTGCTACAATGGAGGTAGCTGTGCACTTACCACACGGGGGGCACGTTGCTCCTGCCTACCAGGTTATGGTGGGACCCAGTGTCAGCATCGCAGTAATGAAGGCTGCTCCTCCCAGCCCTGCCGAAATGGAGGGTTGTGCACTGAAGAGACCAGTTTCCCGTTCTTCCACTGCCGGTGTTCCAATGGCTGGAAAGGTAAACGCTGCGAGCAGAGCAACAGTCTCCCCGAGCTCCCATTACCTTCATGTCCTTTAGCAGACTGTCATGGCAAAGCCAATGATGGTTTTTGTGACAAGGAATGCAACACATTCCCTTGCCGCTGGGACGGCGGCGACTGCTCTCTGGCAGTCAACCCATGGGCTGGTTGCACAGACCCTCACTGCTGGCGTGTCTTCAACAACAGTCAGTGTGATGAGTCCTGCAACAATGCTGACTGTCTGTATGACAACTTTGACTGCAAAAACAAAGAGAAAGTTTGCAAGTGAGTTTACTTTTACTGTTCACAGAATTCCCCTTAGTTTTATTTCTGTACTGGTCTGAGAATTTGAACTGATCTTGAACCTCTGTTTGTGTCTTTTTTAGTCCAATATATGAAACCTACTGTATCGACCACTATGCTGATGAAAAGTGTGACCAGGGCTGCAACACAGAGGAGTGTGGCTGGGATGGCTTGGACTGCGCAAAGAAGGTTCCAGAAGCCCTTGCTGATGGTGTCTTGGTTCTTGTAGTCCTACTGCCTCCAGAGGAGCTTCTCCGCACTAGCACGGCTTTTTTGCAGAAGTTAAGTGCAATCCTACACACTACACTGCGCTTCCGGCTGGACGACAATGGAGAAGCCATGATACATCCCTACACACGCCGTGAGGCACGACTGAAGCGGGAGCTGCAGCCTCAACACGAAGTCATCGGGTCAGTCAGACATACTGTTAACATAAAAGCCGAGGTTTTGTCATGTAGATTAGGCATTACACTATAAACACTTGCTTCTCCTCTATTCCTGTAGCTCCAAAGTGTACCTGGAAATAGACAACCGTCTGTGCTCTGAGGACTGTTTCCCTACAGCAGACAGTGCTGCAGAGTACCTGGGAGCCCTGTCAGCTGTAGAAATGCTTCGCTTCCCATACCCCATCAAAGAAGTCCGTGGTGAGTAGAGATACTTAAAGAACACAAAAAGGACTGGCAAGACTAATGAGGCACAAATGAGTAATCACTTCTTTGTCTTCTCACCACAGGTGAAAAGATTACAGTTCCTGAAACTATACCTCAATGGGCCAAACTGATGCTGGTGGGGATAGCTTCTCTTTTCCTTTTGGTCATCCTTGTGATAGGCATGTTGATTGCCCGTAGAAAGAGAGAACACAGCACTCTTTGGTTCCCTGAGGGCTTCTTCCTCAAGAAGGAACCTAGTAGCAACAAGAATCGCAGGGAACCCGTGGGCCAGGATGCTCTGGGAATGAAGTAAGTTTTTTTTGTTCAAATTTTAACGCTAATGTTGTTAAGACTGGATTGTTGTAGCAATATGCTCAGGAATTTAAAGTTGAATTTGATTTCTTGTGCTTACATTGTTTATTGTGTTCATCTGTAAACAGACACATGCCAAAAACTGTGGAGGAATCTCTCCTTGGCGATCACAGTGACCAGTGGATGGACTCAGACTGCCCAGAAGCAAAAAGGCTCAAGGTCAGTTGCACTACTTCTTCATGTTTACAATTTTTTTTACAACAGCATTTTAGCCTGCATTTGAAGTAAGCAATGAAATTGACCTTTCTTGTTCTGTGAGTTCAGGTTGAGGAACCAAGTATGCTCTCAGACAGTGAAGATGCAGTGGACAGCAGGCAGTGGACACAGCATCACCTGGCAGCAGCAGACATTCGTGTGCCTCCCACCATGGCCCTCACCCCACCTCAAGGAGAGTTTGAAAGCGACTGCATGGATGTTAATGTCCGAGGCCCAGGTTAGGAGTGAGATCATCTAAGTTTTAAGATTGAAACTGTGATTTGTACATTTGTACTTAATTATTTTTTTGTGTGATCTATAATGTTGTGAACTTGAATAGACATAAACTCACCCATGTCTGATTTCATCTCCTACCAGATGGTTTTACACCTCTGATGCTGGCATCATTCTGTGGAGGTGGCTTAGAGCCTGAAATCGCAGAGGAGGAGGAGAGTGAGGAATGTTCGGCCAACATCATCTCTGACCTCATCTACCAGGGCGCATCTCTTGCTGCCCAAACAGACCGCACTGGTGAGACAGCACTCCACCTGGCAGCTCGCTACGCCCGTGCTGATGCTGCTAAGAGGCTTCTGGATGCTGGGGCAGATGCCAACGCTCAGGACAACACAGGACGTACCCCGCTACATGCTGCGGTGGCTGCAGATGCACAGGGTGTCTTCCAGGTAAACAAACATCAGCATATACTGTTTGTTGGCCACCAGAGGCATCAGTAGTAGAAGTTTCTATAACTTATTTTAGCACATAGATTGTATAAATTGCAATGTTTAACCCAATCTTTCCATCCTCCTAGATTCTGATCCGAAACCGGGCTACGGATCTTGACTCCCGTATGTATGATGGCTCCACTGCACTGATCCTGGCTGCACGGCTGGCAGTAGAGGGAATGGTAGAGGAACTCATCACTTGTCATGCTGATGTCAATGCAGTGGATGAATTGGGTAAGTGTGTGTAATTTTTCAGTAAAGTGTGTATCCTGATGTAGATGTCCATGTTTTGTGGTAATATAAACTGAAACCATAGATGTGTAATCTCAGTGTTTGTAATCTCTTTCAGGTAAATCTGCACTGCACTGGGCTGCTGCCGTTAACAATGTGGATGCCACTGTTGCCCTGCTGAAGAATGGTGCAAACAAAGATATGCAAGATCTCAAGGTATGGGATCCACTTATCCTGTTTTAACCACACTTTTGCATCATCATGGCTTACATAGAGACATATTTGTATCTAACAAAGCCTATGTTTCTTTTTGTTGCCCTGTTTTTCTTTTCAGGAGGAGACCCCTCTGTTTCTTGCAGCCCGTGAGGGTAGCTGTGAAGCTGTGAAGGTGCTGCTGGCTCACTTTGCAAACCGAGAGATTACAGACCATATGGACAGATTGCCAAGGGACATTGCTCAGGAGCGTATGCACCATGACATTGTGCAGCTTCTTGATGAGTACAACACAGTAAGGAGTCCCCAGGGCCATGGAGGGGCTGGACTTCACCTCACTGGGGGACACACTCCGTCTCCTCTTATGTGCCCTCCCAGCGCTTTCCTGCCTAGTCTGAAGAACACCCCACAGGGCAAGAAGAACCGTCGGCCTGGGGTCAAGGGTTCTAGTCTGGGAGGCCAACATGCTACGAGTCTGAAGGAGTCAGTCAAGGCCCGCAATAAGAAGCTGACCTTGGACATGCAGAGTGCCTTACTGGAGAGCTCAGTTACCCTGTCCCCAGTCGACTCACTGGACTCACCCCATGGAGGAGCAAGCAATGCTGGCTATATCACCAACCCCACTTCTCCTGTGACAATGCAGTCACCAGGGCTCTTCCACTCCTCCATGTCGGTTCCAAACACCCCGATGGTACATAGTAGCATGTTGGAGGGAGGTGGCCCATTTGCTGTATCTCTAGCCCAGCTCAATGACCTGGGAGCTGGAGGAATGTCCTTGCAAGGACGTGTCTCCATGGCTTCAGATGTCAACCACGGCTATGTGCTGAGTCCAGGCCAGATGGGGCTCAACATGGGCCTGGTCAGTCCTGTCAGTGTGCCCTTTGACTGGCACAGCCGGATGCCCCCCTCCTCCCAGTGTGGTCAACAGGTGGTGAATCTGGTGCAGAGTAGCCAGGCAGGCATGCACCCCCAGAGCCCAGCCATGCAGCAGCAGCAGAACATGCTGATGCACCAACAGCAGCTCTACCGTAATCCCATGCTGCAGCCCACACCTGTTACCTCCACACCCACTATCAGCCCAGTCAAGCTGCCCTCCATTGCTGAGCAGCAGCAGCAGCAACAACATCAACAGCAGCAGCAGCAGCAGCTCATCAACCACACCATCACCAGCCAGCAGAGCATGGCCCGCATGGGCACCTCCACCCCACCAACACCCCAGACCTCACAGCCACCACCATCATTCTTCCAGCAGCAGCAGATGCCTCAGCAACCCTCACAGTCCCAGCCTCCAACTCAGCCCCCACAGGCAGCCACGCCAGCAGCCCAGCCCACTCAGGCTCTTCCCTCCCAGCCTAGTGGCAGCACTACAGGAACGGAGGATTATCCTACACCTCCCTCCCAGCACAGCTACTCATCCGCACTAGATGCCACACCCAAACATTACCTCCATTTGCCCAGTGAGCACCCCTACCTGACCCCCTCCCCAGAGTCACCTGAGCCGTGGTCCAGCCCCTCTCCTCACTGTGTCTCTGATTGGTCAGATTCCACACCCAGCCCAGCAGTTGCTGGCTCTGCCCAGACCCAAATTACTCAAATCCCAGAGGCCAATGGCAAGATGCAGGTGTTTGCGTGAAGATCCCATGGCCCCTGCTTGAAAAGGGACCTGGGGTAAAAGAATTTGTGGACTGGCTCTTGGGCCTGTCTGCGTTTATGTGTCAGCCTGTTTCCAAGATTTTCATTGGATTTGGATTGACTATGTTTATCACGAGGACCGTCTGCTAGTGATTTTTGCAGAGAAAAAAAGTAAAGGGAAATGTGTGTTGTCTGAAAAAACAGCAGACAATTTAATGAAGTAATTCTGTCACAGATGGACTTGTTTTTTATTATAAAAAAAAGTATATGAAGAAAACCAAGTCTTTCATTTCAAAGACTTTGGGATGCTCTCCTGAAAACTAACAAACATTTAAAAGTAGATAAGAGAAAAAGTAAAATGTTGAAGGGAATTCATTTATTTTTATTTATTGTTTTTGTCTCTCTGAATTGCTTTTTTTAGGTGTTTTCACCCTCTTTCTGTCCTAGTTTCTTTGCCAACCCCTCCCATTTTATACGGACCACCTATATTTCTATTTAGCCAGTGTGGCAAGTGATGGTAAAGTAATATAATTTATCATTCAGACCAGTTAGCAGACAGAAAGAGGAATTTTCACCTCTCTTGACTGATATTTATTTAGGCCAACAACAGCTGGTAAAGAATTTGTTACTTTCCATATGAGTATTATGAATAAGAATGTAGATGAGTGTCTCTGAAGCACTTCAAGTGACTAGCGTCATAGGGCAAGTATGGGTCAAATACAACAATTAACTACAATGGTTATTTATAAAAAAAAAAATGAGTGGCATTTAATCCATGGTAATTTTCCTTATTGCCTTTCAAAAAAAATGAGCAAAGTTTTAGGCGTAATGCTCACAATTCAACTGTAGCTTCTCATTGTCTCTACAGCCCTGATGACTTCAGTCTTGTAGCTTGTTTTCATTCACTTTAAGGAACAGATTTAAACAGAGAATTGTTTTGCCTATAAAATCAGCCTGTCACTGCCCTTTTTAGTCTATGTTTAATTTTTTGTTTTTTTGTTTGTTACATTGTTTGTTTTATACTCTGTATATTTTTGGAAAACATTGATACTTTTTTTAACATCACTTCAGATGTACTAAGCTATGCTTATCAGCTGCTATTTTATATCACTCTTCCCTACAAACATTCCTCCATTTTGCCTGTCTTTTTTTTAGCCTGGACACTGTGCTTTTCAGCAGCATCCAGCACAGAGTAGAACCACATTACAGACAGGTAGAAGTTTAATTTGTTGTGCCCGTGTCATGTCCTTGACTGGACTAAATGGAAACATTCCTGTACTATCCATGGCAGTTGAGGTTGATGCTCTCACTTCATCTCTGGTAGTGTCTGTGGTGGAGTAGTGGTCAGTGTGAAGGTGTGGCTGCTGGGCTGTAACTGCTTGTGCCCTGTCACTCCTCAGGGAGGTGTTTAATGGCATGCAGTGGGACAGATCCCCTGCATATACAGTAGCTTTCAGTCCAGGGGCCGTGGAGTTGCATCTTAAGATGATTGTTAGACTGAAGGAAAGAACACTACTATGTAGTGCTGCACCCTTTAACTTTTTACAAAAGTCTGGGATGACACTCCCAGGGATTCAGCCAACACCTTGTATAATGTTTGACAAACCTTTATCCCCACAGGACCTGAGACTGTAGGATAGAGATCATCTTCCCCTTAACGTACTATGGACATTTCAGCATAAAGTAAATTGGTAATAGTAGAATTTTGAGAAAGTAACCTTTGCATTTTCATCTTGTCATGAACAGAAAAGAGTAGGCCATCACTCCTAGCTACTACTTTTGTGGTGACCCAACACTGCCCGTAGTTGTATCATAGACTGAGTCTTTCATTCATTGTTTTATCCTGATCACTATAGAATCAGCTACCGTTCTGTCAGACCTGGGAAACATGTTGTTTTTCACAACCCAGTTAAGATTATACTCACAAGGAAAACTGCTTTTTGTTTGTTTTTTGTTTTTTTTATATATATATACTGTATATGTAACTGGTCTTTCAATTTCCTTACCAGGTCGCACTAAGTGTTTTGTACATTTCAACCTCCCAACTTTTGTTTGTAAATATGTTTGTTCTGGGTAGATCTTTGCTTGAGAAGTCTTATGTTTCTAAAATGATTGTTATGTACTAAAAAGGACAAAAATAAAATGTACTTCATTTAGCATTATTTGAAGCCGAGGCTGTGACTGGTATTTTATTGGTCTTGTGTTATTAGGGCAGTCATAGGTATTTTCTATCATTATTAATTTCTATACTTGTTTAAAAGTAGTTCAAAATCAATGAACATAAAACTTTTCCACAGTTTTCTTTCTACAGTCAAAAGTTGTAAAATAAGTTACTTTTAATAAAAACAGAAGGGAACAACATTTTTGTGTCCTCATGTTTAGTGGTTGTTTTATATTTTAAAGGAGGATTTTAAGTCCTCATATTCATAAACATGTATACTGAAAATAAAGTTATTTGAGATTAATAACTCAATAGTTTTCTAATTTTAAATGTTAATTTATGTGACTCTAATTTTTAATAATTGTTTTTTGAAGTCAGAGTTTGTGGAAATATTGTATTGAAAAGTATTATATTCAAGGTTGCCTATTACTTTGCAATAGTAAACATTTCACACTAGTAAACATAAGCTCAAAAAGGAGATTGTTAAAATAGCCTACTCCTCATTCTAGTACACACCCCTCCCTCAGAGTAAGGACACACTGAAATCTCTCATCTTATTTTTAGCTGCATCCAGCAGCTGCCATAAGCCACTACACAGTCCCAAGAAAATCAACAAGTTGCTCTGTAAATTTGCCACACAGGAGATCAAACCTAGTCAGTCTCAGTCAATTATTGCTAGCAGATATACCTATAAAGATTTACTTCAATAGAGCTACGTCACCAGAGCAACAATGGTGAGTGTGGTGTGACTGATGCAAGGATTTTTAATTAAAATAATATTATAATAAAATATTTCAAATGCTCAGAGTAGTTTTTGTGGTTTGATTACAGGGTTTTATTGTTTTTCTCCTGCTGATCCCAGTGGCAGTCTGCTCCCATGTGTTTCTTCCAGTTGATTGCAATGATTTGTATAACAGAGGTTTTGGTCATAGTGGAGTGTACAGCATTTACCCAGCAGGACCAGTCTCCCCAGTCCAGGTCTACTGTGACATGGGCTGTGAGGATGAACCTGATGGTGGTAAATGGACGGTATGTATATTTAAATATTATCTATCAAATATTTGAATGCACTAAAACTCAGTTTTATCACACAGCCATTGCCACTGAATGTTCTGTAGACTACTAATATATCCCATTGCCTTGTGTTGGATCTTCAAAATGTTTTATAATTCTATTCTCAGTGCCAAAAACTGAGAAAAAAAGCTGTTTAAAAAAAAAGGAATGAAATGTCCATTAGCCAAACATGCATCCGAAGGAAAAACAGAGCAGCATTAGAAGTAAAGAATATAGATGTTAAGGCTAATGAACCCACGAGCAGGACACCGAGGCAGAAGGCAGCAAGTAGAGTTGGAAAAGGATTTTATTTGCAAGGCAGTAAACTGGGAGGCTGGGGCCAAGGTCTGGGCTGGTAGCTGGGGAACCTGGGGGCTTGGGCTGGGCGTGAGACTGGGTATAGGGGATGGAGCGGGGAGCCAGGTAGAGGGATAGGCTGGGCAGAGGGAATGGAGCGGGGAGCCAGGCAGAGGGATGGGCTGTGCAGGTGAGGCAGGAGGACTGGAGACAGGGCCGGGGTCAGGCTGAGGTCTTCTACAGGCACAGAGAAACAAGAGTTAGGCAAATACTGGATACTGACAGAACAGTAACAAGCTAGGCTGGAAGCGTGACTGACTGTATGAACAGAGTCTACGATCTGGCAGTGAGTAGGAGGTTGCACCCAATATTTAAGCAGACCTCCTGATGGATGGCAGCTGTTCGCCCGACTCCCACACACCTGTCTCCACTCCTGCAATTTGGACACAGACACGAGAGAGAGAGAGACACACACACCCACACCCACACACACACACACACTCGGAGGAGGCAGAAGTGGAGGGCATGACAATAGAACCATTAATAAGGTAAACAATGAACCGGTGTTTGGCCACAAGACATTTTCATCATGATGATTAAGCAAAGTGGGAAAATTTTGGAGCTAAAGATCGCTCATTAAACATTTAATGAAGTATTTCTTTGAAGCTGGTTGTTTGGAATACCAATATAAGAAAACACAGCTGCTGACTGACTTTATTTGAGCAATGGCCCTAATAATAGATTCCACTCCAGGTCGTTCAGAGAAGAAAAGATGGCAACATTAACTTTTACCGTGGATGGGACCAGTACAGGACTGGTTTTGGACAGGCATCTGGAGAATACTGGTTGGGTAAGACTTCATTCAGATTGGTGAATTAGATTTTCTTATGTGATTCCATGAATCCACAGGTCTGAAGCATGTTGTAGAGACATTGTGTTAGTTTTTGCTCCACAGCACTGCTGAAGGCAAACCCATTGATGCTGAAGATAAATTTGGAATCACCTTTTTTGTCTATACCACTTTCCTCAAAAGTGCCTTTTCCATCCTTGTATATATGTTATCTCTGCAAGGTCTGGAGAATATTCATCTCCTCACTCAAAGGAAGAGCTATGAACTGAGGATAGAAATGGAAGACTTTGAGGGGGCAAAGGCGTACGTTCACTACTCTTCATTTTCTGTTGGTCCGGAGCAGGACGGCTACAAGCTTAGTTTTAGCGGCTTCAAAGATGGAGGAGCCGGTGAGTCTAAGAAATTGTGAAATGGTAGCTTCAATGCTTGTGTCATCAGAAATGCAAGTGTAATTCATGAGCGCAAGGCTCTATTGCCATTACAACATCCCAAGACATTAGAACAATTGATTTTCTGTTGTTTTCAGGAAATTCACTAAGTGAACATAACGGTCAGAAGTTCTCGACATTTGACAAAGACCAGGACACTCATTCCTCAAACTGTGCTAAAACCTACCTGGGAGGATGGTGGTATGGTGAATGCCACAGTGTCAACGCCAACGGGATGTACTTATGGGGCAGCTCAACCTATGGGATTGGAATTAACTGGGTGTCTTGGAAAGGATATGATTATTCCTTGAAAGCTATTACAATGAAAATAAGACCCAAAAGTTCATGAGTTTATTATGGTTAAATATTGTATGTATTATTTATTTTGGTTTTTTTTTATTTTATTTCATTATATAGTTGTCTTTATCATCTTTATAGTATTTATTTCTTTGTGCTAGTCTGTCTGACAATAGGGTAAATCATATACAGAGTGGTACTTACTATGCAAATGACATCAAAAGTGTAATGAAGTATATGACTTTTGTATTCTTTTTATTGCTTTACTCTTGTATTCCTTAAAATTGTAAAACATAATATCCTTGACACTTAATGAGGACAGTACATGGAAGAGTGCTTGGATGTAACATTTGTGTTATTATACAGTATTAATACATACAAATCTATAGTTAGAAAAATTGATTGCACGGCAAGAAATATTACATAAATATAAAGTACAAGTATTTATCATTATGTTTACAGTTACTATACGGATAATATCCTATGGCCTGTGCTGTGTTCATTGCTGCTCAGGAAAAAAATTTGTCACCTTCCTGTTGGATATTATACTTAAAAAACACAGTGACAACACATTGTAACAACTTCATTCAATCACTATCTGTTGTACCTTCTCCGTAAGATTAAAATGTATAGTCTGTGCGACTTGTCAGTCAAATCTTTATTTCTTCCCTACCCTCTTCTGCAGCATTCGCAGCACCCCAAGAGTAGCATTGAACACATTGTCATGCTTAAAGATCATCTTATAGAAAGTGTCCAGAGGGAGACGCCCCGTTGGATCTGCATGCTTCAGTGCAGTCATGGGCATGTACAGACGGTTGGTCTGGTGGCGCAGAGGGGGCTCCGTGGCTGTGATCACTTTAAGTGTTTGCTGAATAATAAAAACAACAATATTTCAACCCTGGATGGTGCTTCCTCATTATGCATTTTCACTGTCAAAACAAATATTTTTGGTGATCTGTTAAACCTGAATAAAATCATAGTAGTCATCACTTGCCTCTGCCACTTCCTCTGGTGTCTGTCCTAATGAGGCGAAGACCTTTCTAGAGTACGGCAGATAAATTTCACGGAAGATTCTGGCAGTCTCCTCGTCTGCCCCTGATAGATCCATGTTCTCAGCATCCTCGTACACTTTCCTTTCAAACTCTGTTATCACTGGGCCAGGTTCCACTAGAGTTGTCCTTGTGACAGAAACATAAAAGAGATAACATATAGGTTGTACTGTTCCATTACAATCAACAAGTTTTAAACATCTTACCATTATGGGCTTACTGATAACTCAAGATTTAGTTTGATCATGGGCACTTGTGGGGTGGCTGCATTAAGTTGTTTAAGTTGATGTATTTTTCAGGACATGTAATCACTTGATGTTAAACTTCAGTGCTTGCACTGCCAGACTTTCACAAAATCCTTCCACAGCAAATTTGGAGGCAGAGTAGACATCATTGAACAGAAGCCCTGTGAAGAAATATGAGGAACCCTTTTAGCAACCTCTTAACTCTTTTAATTAACTTCTTCTTTAATTTCACAGAGACAAACATACACACCCTGTATTCCCATAACGCTGCTCATCACCACAATATGGCCGCTCTGCCGCCGCTTCATGTCAGGCAACACCTCTTTCACCAGCCGTGCCAGGCCAAAGACATTTGTGTCAAAGAGCTCCTTCATGGCAGCGATACTTTGGCACTCCAGCGGCCCAATCATGCCGATCCCTGCATTGTTCACTGCAACAGCAGAGCATTCTACGTCATTATATGTTTGTGGAGAAATCCAAAATTAACTTCAGATGTGTTCATGGAAGAATGTAAAAGAGAGATGCCAAACCAAGAACATCCACCCGTCTGTCTGGCAGGCTGTTGACACACTCTCTGATGGAGGCTTCACAGCAGGCATCTAATTGTTTGATTTCCAGGGTTTTGTTTAAGGAGTCACCAGCTGCTTTCTCCAATGGTCCCCGTTTCCCAAGATCCCTCATTGTGGCAACCACTGCCCCAAATAAAAAATGAATACACTGGCTGTCAGTGGTTATTTCTGTCATCTGCTGTGTGTCATATGATGATTGAGGAGAGTGAATGGCTGACCTTTGAACCGTTTGAGCTCATCTTTGGCCAGCCGTGCAGCCACAGCCAAGCCGATGCCAGAGGAGCACCCGGTCACCAGCACCCTCCTGGTCCCCATGGCTCTCTGACCTCTGACCTCAGGGCTTAGGGAGATCCAGGCTGATCAAACAACACTGTAAACAGGGAAATTGAACTAAAGGGATATTCCTCTAACATTATGTCTTCATCATCACAAATTTGCAAAGTTCAGGTTATTCTGTGATGAACAACTTTTTGTTGAACCCATTTTTCTTAAACATGATGTGTGTACATCTATTTGGGTCACTGATTTTTCACTTTGCCTTGAATGCTATTTGAATATCCCAAGAGAACATCCATGAAAACTGTTGCATGGTCAAATGGAACGTCTTGCAGCTGCATTGGATTATGGTTTATTGATACTACTGTAAGTGAAGGAATTAGTGTCTCTGCTTTTTTATTTAAGGGTTTCAATCTGAATGATCACTGAATGCAAATTAGTGAGTCCTCTAAAATGCCTGGATTATATGTGCTCTAATCTGATTTACATATCCTGGAATGTTTATCTGCCTACAACAGCAAGCTTAGTGCTTCGTATGAGAGCTCCATTATTCACACTTGAACTCTGTCATAGGTATAATTATGTATGTGAGATATTTATTTCTCAAGACACACAACATGATAGCATATGGATGCCTCAGAGTAGCTAATGGATAACTGCTGTTTGACATTAACACTGAAAAAAGTACTTTGTCATCTCTACAACACAAGAGACAGAAGAAAAAGAAAAAGCTATTACAGCATATGATTTAGAGCTTCTGGCTTAAGACTCTTGAGGTGAATTTAAGTTACATCCTTGAGTTATAGTCCACGACACGTCAAACTATCAATGTTACAGATGCAAAAGCTTAAATGTAGTGTGAATTGTTCAATGATACTATGAATACTATGAAAAAAAAGTATAAATACCATGTAAAGAGGAAAAAACTCAAATTAAAGTCCTGCATTCAAAAGCACTCATCAGACTGAATGGCCCCTTCACATTGTTATATCAATGTGTATTAAAATCATGTCTTGTTATTAAGGATGACTTAGAGTAAGCAGCTTGGTCGAGGTAGGTAATTAAATCCAGTGGTGGAAAGTATCTAAGTACATTTACTCAAGTACTGTACTGTACTTCCACTCCACTATATTTCAGAGGGAGATATTCTTCCCCACTACATTGATTTGACATCTTTAGTCACTTTTCAGATGTAGATTTGACACAATGGATCATATAACAAGCTTTTAAAATACAACACATTATTAAAGATGAAACCAGTGGTTTCCTAACTTTTTGGCTTTTGACGTCTTACAAAAAGCAGTGTGTAGTTGGGGTCACATTTCAGATGTCTCTGAGTTGTTAACAGCTCCACCAAATAGTGACTTTTCCCTCTAAACATCTCACATGGTTTCATTTCAATAGCCTAAATGTTAAAATGATCAAATATTTCACAAAAAATCAAAGATTAGAGAAAAAGTCCAAAAACTGAAAACAGATTTGTGTATCAGAACTTTGGTTTTTCCTCTTTTCTCTCCCATTAATCGTCTCATGACCCCTCAGGTTTATCTGGTGACCCTTTGCAGGGACCCGACCCCTAGGTTGGGAACCACTGGAATAAACCAGCTTAATGTATATAAAGTAGTTCAAACTAGCTCCACCTCCAGCAGCTACAAAAGTAACATGCTGCTTACACACTGATGCTTTAGTATTAATAATCGAATGATGTCATATATGATAATATATCAGTCAGAGTGACCAAGCCACTACTTTTACTGCAATACTTTAACTGCATTTTGCTACATATTGATTTTTCATGCAGGACTTTTACTTGTAATGGAGTATTTCTACATTGCTGTACTAGAACGTGTAATTAAGTAAAGAATCTGAATACTTCTTCCACCATCAGAGTGAAAAGTAAAATATTTCCATCTCAAATGTAGTGGCATAGAAGTATAGAGTAGCATGGTTACTCTCAATATAGTATGAGTACCTCAAAATTATAGTTAGGTACGGTACTTGATTGATGTAATGTCCTGTATATCACCCAAAGTGTGACACCGCAGGGGATAAAATGCAGTCGACTCTGAATACTACAGGCACTAAATCCCTCCTGGACTAGTTAACCACATCAAAGTCCAGACTTGGGTTTCTGTAGGTCTAGTTGTAGGTGGTGTTGTGGTTTACCAACCTGCAGAGCGAGCAGCGCGTCTTCCACAGAGGCAGATGTGGGAAGCAGAGACTGTGAACTATGAAGTACTCATAGAGCAGGACACGACCTAGTCACAGCGTGACAGGCGGCTACATAAGCCTAGCGATTACCTAAAATGGGTCACATAAACAGACTCAGTATGTGGGAGTTGTAGTTCCTATGCTGACCACAAGAACTCCCTTAACTACAAAACCAATAATCATAAAGTGCATTTTGAGGAGACGTCGGGACATTTGCAGCCGTTTTTTCTGGCTACAAAACCGGGTATTTTAACCCAAACCATGATCTTTTCCTAACCCTAACCAAATGTTAAACCGTTAAATGACACGAGAAAAGCTTAAAATGCGACCAATATTGAAACGTGGTCCGTGGTTTGGAGAAACGTTCAATGCCAACGTTTTATGCTGGCGATTTGGTTGGGAAGAGGCTATTTCATCAGGCCATTACTATCACAAATAATTTCCCTTTGAAAAATACATGTTAATAAAGTAATCGTCTATCGGGTGAAATTCTGAACAGTCTTATGATCTCAATTATTTGCAAAAATATTTTAAAATTGCTTCACCCATCCATATCCATATCCCAAAACTGTAAATCATCCTCACACCTAGTGATGCTATAGGCTAATGTCTGCTTTGACGTTAATTAGAACATTTTTAGCAGGTAGAGACAGTTGTTACCAATACATTTATTACTGCTGTTATTTCTAATAATCACAGTCATAATGAGTAGCCAAGTACATAATATGATCAACAATATTACACTGTTGCAGTCACTTTTTTGTAATATTGCATTTCCTCTCTGTGACCACTGAAGGGCAGTAAACACTCATGATTGTAAATACTCTCAGGTCAGTTCCACCCAGCTTCAACCCAGATAGACTATGGCAAAATAAAATGGAAAAGACAGTTTTTTTGTGTGTTTCTAATATTCTGTCCACCAGCGAGTATGTTAATGAAGGTGGAAAAGACATTCACAAAGCTGGTCATTATGGTTGTTTATTGGGTTGCATTACATTGTGCAGGGCTTCATATTTTATGATATGTGTACATAAGCAATACAGATACCATTAACCATAATCAGTACTAACATGATTATGAATAACTGATAGCCTAGACAGATGTTGCAAAGTTACCTTAAAAAAGAAAGAATATTATAAGATTTTAAATAACTAAGCTATCATTTATAAGCATACAGAGCAATAGTTTGTTTGTTTAAAAAATATAGAAAGGACATTACACTACATTGTCAGTTACTATTTTAAACATGTGGCACAGAAACACATAATACAATACATGTAAAGCAATGAAAAGGGAATATTTCTGTTAATAGAATAAGACAGCACTGCGCTGCAGTTATTTTACTGCGCTATCATGTCTGCACTGACGCTGATTTGAAGAATTTACTGGTTGCAGTTCCTCGCTGTCACCACTAGAGGTCAGAAATCACTCCTGACTCTAAATACAAGCAGCGCAATAGACTAATAAAAAATAATGGACTTAGTCACCGTGACGTCACCCATTGGTTTGTATTGGTTTTTATTGATAAAGTAGTGCGAACATGTGTCTTTTTTTTACAGTATGTTACTGTTGTTATTTGTAATAATAATACTAACACTGAGCTGATTGATATTAATACATCCATGATATATACTGATGAATTTACATACATTCAGGTCAGCAGTCACCTCCACTTATCATCAAGGCAGACACAATACCATAATAAAACAATCAAAGCTATTTGTAAGTATCACAGTAATAAGCTGACCATGTAGTTGCCGTTAGTGGACAAGACTGATCTCATTTTAATTTCTTTCATTCAGTCCAGGATGTAACAATTAAGGTCTTAATTAATTTTTAATTGTTGACAGAACTGATACCATAATTACAAACATTATTCAACACGTTGCTGTTAACCATTAGTTTATCAAAAGAAAATGCATTATTTTTTTGTTAATTGAGTGTTGTTCCCCTATTGTAACAAGACTCATAACAACAATATGGTGATATAATTAATACAATATATCTTTCTGAATAATTTTACAAGCAAGTTTATTTACAGACAACATTATTATGAAAGGAGTTGAAAGACATGTTTATGTCATAACACTTGAGAATGTGTGAGAGCTGGACAAAGACCTGAGGGAGTGTTTCCTTTGTCCCAGACAAAAAGAGGAAAAGCTGCTGCTCCACTCCAATTGCATTACGAGTACTCAGTGTTTATTCACAAAAGTGATAATAAAAGCCTTTATTGGGCTTGAAGAGATGAAGGAAGCAGGGAGGTTCTTTCCATTGTTACATTATGTGCAGTGGTTAAGACTGGCATTATAATCAAGGTGCAGAAATTACATACTGGTGATGTAGTAGAATTTCAAGCACAATATCTGAAACAATAAAAGGCTTATATAAGACTGTACAGAAAGTTTTATAGAAATTCACACCAAATGTCTAGACCTTTCCTTCTGTTACATGCCATATGTTACAACTTGTAATCTAACTATCACAAATTAGAAAGCTGGAGTTTGTTTTAATTATACTTTGTGCATATTAATATTTACTGTCTAAAAACTAAAAATGAAATATAAATCAAAACAATTTATCTTGAGAGGCTAACCCAAAGTTGTGTAGTGAGCAGGATGTCTGCAGGTCTTAAAATGCCTTAAATTCCGATTTTAAATTTATTTGGACCATGAGTCATTACTGTGAATCTTAAATTTAACATAAGAATTTAATCTGATTTAAGTTTAGAAAGAAAGATAGTCTGCACACTCGCTCATGCATTTAAAACAATCATCAATGTCAAAATTCTTTTTCAAACACCAGAGCACAAATACTTAGATTACTTATCTTCATTAAAGAGATGGAGTTTTGTTTTTCATTGATAAGCAGAACTGAAATGTGCCAAAATATCTATGGGCACACAAAGAAAATGAGCACCTAATATTTTGTAATTTTATAAGTTTGTTTAAGAGTGTTTCATATTTTTTAACATCTTTGTTTACAATGTTTTAGTTATGGTGATCAGTTCAAATTAAATTCATACTGACTCACCTTCTTCAACAAAACCAATTATAGCATGTCTGGATTTTATAACATACACATGAACAAATCACATGAATTTTCCACGGAGCCTGATTGTGCACCAAAGCTCTCCTGTCTATTGTACATATGGGTGTGATCGTTGGACCTTTTGTTCTACGGTTGAATATCAGGGACACAACTGTGATTAGAATGGGATGAAACTCCAGGGATTTGGTGTTATGCAGGTACAAAAGAGGTATCATGTGGACTGTGCTAACAAAAGGTACAATGTAAGTAATTCTCTTGTGACATAAATGTTAACATACTAAGTCCATCATTTCTGTCTGAGCTTCTTGTTTATCTCGGTTTGACTGTGTATACCCAAGCCAGGGTAGTCATTTAGGACATTCAATACAATGTGGTGGTAAATAATATTGCCTGGGAACTAGGCGTTTCACTCTGAGAGTAACAACATGAACCACCGCCTCACGTGATGTTCTGCAACAGCACAAACTAAGCTGTTTATTTATTATTTAACTTAAAAAAATATGAATCTTAATTTGTTGTTCTTGTAATTATTAGAATAGGGGGCCAGAGAGGGTTGTCAGGTTATCATAGTTGCAAGTAAACCCTGGCCAGGAATTGAGAGCGGGAGAGAGAAGTAACAATCAAAAGGTACTCTTTTTTTTCTTTCATATGTATTTGTTTGTTGGTATGACACATGACAGACTGTGAAAATGAGCAACATCTAATATAGTGGTCAACATCAACAAATAGGTCAGAAAGTATATTTATGCATTTCGCTTAAGGTTTAAGGATTTCACTTTAAGGATTACCATGATTCAAAATAAACAATTTTCCAGAGGAAGTTTGGCACACAGTAGCAAAATACAAAAATAGCATGTGCTCCCAGTATTTAGGAAAGTCCCAGAAAGATGCCAGAGGACATTTTTTTTGTCAATGAAAATAATTCTTGTTCTACATTTTCTCATAGTGATTTCAGATATATGCATAAATAGAGAACCCGCAGTACAATGCAGCCTGCCAGAGAGGATTACCTGGCTCAACACTCACCTGTATGTTTCTTCTTACATGCACACAATCAACAACAAAATAGCACTGGTAGTTTATAGCAGATGCAATATACATCAACACTACTCTGGCAGTCTCAATCAAAACTTAACATTTAACATTGCTTCATATGGTTAACATTTGTTGCAGTAGATTGTGTTAAACTGTCGAGGTGTTCCTGACATTGCATCAGCTCCCGGCACAGAGTAGTCCAAACCAGATCTTCCTTGATTTCCTTGCGATCATTTTAATGACAGGCTGTGGTTGCAGAGGTTATAAAACATGTTATTGACACATACACTTAAACGTGTCTTTCCGGTTTTTGTTATAATTCTGCCCAGTTTCCCTTGCTTTTGCTTTGGGTTCCCATTGGTCATGACAGTGTATTGTCTGGTTTGTGTTATGGGCTCAGGGAGTGGCCAGCTTTTCTTTCATAACTTGAGTTGGCATAAATAGTTGCTTTGCACCAGACTGTGCAGATCCAAATTTCAAAAACACGGAACCCAACACTCTCTCAGGATGTAAGTACATTTTTACTTTCCAGATTGTCTTAGATGAAACACACTGAATTGAAATCTTTATAATTTTCTTGGTGCCTATATGTTGTATGAAAACCACCCTCTTTTCACTGGATGAACAAAAATGGCTACGTAATGCTGAGTGAAAACATAATACATGTGTGTTTCTCAGGATTTATATTTCAGGGCTTGTTGGCTTTCTGCTGTTGCTAACAGCTGAGGCCAGAGTTGGGTAAGAAACCTTAATTTAATTCCCCCTTATAGTATATTGCTGTATTTGACCAAAATTACAGAGTAAAAATGTGTTGAAGAAAATGAAAATCACTAGTCAGTTCATGAAGTAGATCGATGCATATATGAATAAATAAAGATATTAACACAATATACAATGCATATACCTCTTAATTCATGTATCTGTGTCTTTTTAATAGCCTCCTCTCTAATTTCACAGAAACTCCTCTCAGTTGCAGTTCTGTACTGAGACACAACAGTGTTTGTTGTTTGATCTCGTTTGTGAGACTGCAGACTATGAGGTGAGTGTGTCTGAACAAGAGAGAAACCTTATCACATTTCAGGTGCAAGAAACTTTTTCTAAAACCCCACTCTACCATCTTTGTTCAGGTCCGTCACTACGACTCCGTGAAATGGGTTTCAACTGACGAGACATCCTTCTTCATGGAGATAGCAGCAATGAGAGCCTTCAAAAGACTGTATCGTTACATCACTGGTGCCAACGACAATGGTGTGTGTGTGTTTATATTCACTTAATATTCTATTAGGTATTCAAGTCAGTGCTTGAATACCTAATACAATGCTATACTTACGTTTTCTTATGCTTTTTATATGGATTTAATGTTTGTTATGTACTTTCTACTTGCTGACATTATCTGGGAATTTTGTGACATTTTTTAAACAAAAATATTTTCTATCTCTTTTGTTTACCTTCAGCAAAAACGATTGAAATGACAGCTCCTGTTGTTGTGAAAATGACTGACAAGAAATTCTGGGAAATGGGTGTCTACACGATGAGTTTCTTGTTGCCAGTTGAACATCAGATGAATCCCCCCCAACCTACTGATGATAAGGCAAGCTTCTCTGACAAAACATGTCAGAAAAAGAATGCATCAAGCTTCATTTAGTTAGTATGATTTTTTTTTCTGTGATGTCCACCTTAAACTCCGGCTGATAATGAAAATTTGCTAACTTACAGGTGTACATCCAGAAGACGCCAGATGTGAAGATGTATGTGCGGAGCTACGGAGGATGGATGACATCCATGGCTGACAGTAAAAAAGCTAGTAGTCTCTCCTCTGCCCTCAACTCAGTTGGTGCAGAATACAAAAGAGGCTTCCACTATGCTGTTGGATATAACAGGTGTTTTTCTTAGTGATAATCAGATTGTATCCCAAAAAACAACTTCAGTGTTTGCTGATGATTTTATATTTTGCAATAACTTATTGTGTGTTTGTGTTTGTGTGTGTGTGCATTTATTTCTTGCAGTCCAATGACGATGTTCAACAGGCATAATGAGGTCTGGTTTGTTGCTGAGGATGACCCAGTGTGTTACAGCAGCGAGGAATTGGAGTCTTCTATTTTCTCTTAAATACTGTGAGCCCTGTGGATTGACAGCTCACAGCTGACAATATATATGGAGAGCTGTATATGTTGTAGTTGGACATTGCTTCAAGTCATAATTTGGTATATATATAACCGGCCAGTGAGAGCACCAATTTTAAAAATGTATATTTGAATTGAAAACACAATGTACTAGCTACTTGTAAAGATGTGCCTATTGGCTTGTCTGATGGTTTGATTTTTTTTTTTTTTTTGTTAATATTCAATAAAGTTTCCTATTTGCAGTGATTTCTTTTCGTTGTTCTTAACCAATCAAAGACCTCTTTGGACCTACCCTAAAAATGTGTCTAAAGCAGCTGGTTTAACATTAGATGTAACCTGCAAAGGGTGATCCAGTCCCACTTCAGTTTTATTCTGTGGCACCACCAGATGGCATTACAAAGCTCAGCAAGCGCATTACTTCCAGGACTACACAACTGTACATCTACATCCCAGCACCAACAGCTTTTTAGTGACGTGCATTGAGATTTGTTGAATATTTTCACTTCATGAAGATTCACCTTCTGAAAGTGGGAGAGTATAGAGACTGTGTCAAGTGTCAGATACTTGACAGACTGGTGAATAGTAGGTAGATTGTTTTATTGATGAATGCCATAATCCATTTACAAGCTAATGTGCAGGTGTCATAACCATCCACCCTTGAACTGCCCTATCACTTTGACGTCACCGTGAGCTTCATCAAAGCAACCTGTGCCATTCGGAACTGCTGAATGGCACCTTATCATATCAAGCACAGGCCGGCAATGTGGAACAATATAATCACAGTCTCTAACTGATTGACTAATTTTGCATTACACTGAATAAAGAAAATTTTTCAAATTTCTTTTCCTTTTCCTTGGATTATTAAGGTAAATAAATTATGTTTTACTAAAGAAGAACAACTGATGTTTACCTGAAGAGACTACACATGAATTATTTGGTTGAAAGTAACTAAATACATTTACATATGCACTGTACTTAAGTACAATATTGAAGTATTTGTACTTTACTTGAGTACTTCCATTTTCTGCTTTATTATACTTCTACTACACCACATTTGAGAGGGAAATACTTTTTACTCCACTAGATTTATTTGACAGCTACAGTTACTAATTACTTTGCGGGTTAAGATTTTAGCAAAAAAAAAGGTTGATCTGTTATATCTGTTATAAAACACAATATATTACTAAAGATGAACTGTTTGGCCTGTGATTCTGATTGGAGCCTTTGGTCATGAGTTGTTAGTTACTTCTCAGATGGTTTCATTTAAATAAGGCCCAAAGAGATTATCCAATATTTCACAAAAAACAAAGATTATATAAAAGTTTTTTTCAAATGACTACACATCTGTAGAGCAGATTTTTTTTTCTTTTATGCTCCATTAATCACATCACAACCCCTCAGAGGGGTCCGACCAATAGGTATGATTGTTAAAATGAGCTCCACTTCAACCAGCTACAACAAGAAAATGCTACTTACACATTGATACATAAGTATTAACAATCTAATCTAATAATCACTCACAGGTATCACTTTTCTGCAGCACAAGAACTTTTACTTTTGATACTTAAAGTAAATTTTGCTTATAATGCTGTGCCTTCACTTAAATAGGATTTTGAATAAAGGGCCATTATTCGTGATTAAATATTTCTACATCATTGTACTGGTATCTATGTACTTCTTCCACCACTGCATACATTGCAATGCTACAATACAGAATACTAATGAAGAAACTAATTTATTAAATCTGAATGGCTGCAGTTCAACGGCACTCTTTAGTAGAGTCTTATCTTATCAGCTGAGTACCAGGATGGCTCAATAATACTCGAGCGATTTCACTACAGTAACATTCCAGCAGGTGGCTATCTGACTGTCTACCATGGAGGGGTTGCTGACTGACTGACTGACTTACTGACTGACTGGGTAGGAGTGCCAGTCAGGAGAGGTTTTATGACACTCACTACAGATCGAAGTCCATTTGTGGGCCTTAAACAACCATCAGTCCACCGGGGCTTTCGGGGCTGCCTGTTGGCCTTTCTCTGGCTCTCCTGCGGTGTCCGTCTGGTCTCCTGATCTCTGTGACAATGAAGATCAGATTGGACTAACTGTGGAGTTCATGTCCCACCAGCCAGAATGGACCAACCTGATTATCACCCACAGCAGCCCCAGGCTCTTGCCCACCAACCGGGCAACTACCCTGAGGATCTATTAACTTGGGAAGGATCATCAACATGTGAGTACAAGCTGGAAGTGCACCGTGGGTAGATAATAACCTTGTGGGCAGGTTACAGAAAATATTGTACAGTTTTATAAAAGTGTAAAAAAGTTCTGAAAGTTGGAGTGTGAGGAAATGTGTAGGCTATGATTCAATATTAATGGCATTCATTAGCTTGATTATTTGATTGATAATCCACATTTACAGAAGGATAAGGTATAAAAGTGGTTCACCGTTATGTTTGGGTTTTTCATTTGGGAGACTGGTTTCCATAGAAGTAACCAGTCATCTCTGGGAATTATGTAAGGGTCATATCTGTGATCAAGCGAATCAAGCCGAGTGATAAGGTAGTGTCTGCAACAGAGGGATGGTCCTGTACTGATCGCTGCTCTCTCAACAGCTGACCAATAAACCTCAGTGTGACACACTTACAGCATAGTACTCCAGTTTTTCCAACCACTGAAATATGACATTATGTTGCCGAAGATATTATCAATTCAAGTCTATTTTCTGGCTGACTCAAGATATGACCTGGATTGGTGCAAAACTGGAATATTATGACATAGTATTATTGTTTGTATTAAAACTCAAAAATCATTCCCAACAAAACAAATACAACAGAGGGGGACATCCGCTTACCTTTAGCATCTCTGTATTTTATTCTAAAGGAGAAAAATGGAGGACAGAAAATGGGAACAGGAAAGAGTGCTGGAGCGTGATTTGCTCCTAAGCCAGTAGGAGCGTGTACTGTAGGCTATATGCTTTGAGCAGCTTGGCAAATCACCATGACAATCTCCATTTAACAAACAGCACTTGTTTTCTCGCCTTGTGCCACATAGTTCAACTTCATCAGCTCAAGTTTGTGTCATACTGTGCATTTGACTTAACTTTAAATGTTGTGTCGTTCCTCAGCTCAGGAGCTAAAGACAGAGCCGGACACTAGACTGGAGTCAGATGAGAGCTGCCCAGTGTGTGGAGACAAAGTGTCAGGATACCACTATGGGCTGCTCACCTGTGAGAGCTGCAAGGTAAACTTGGTGAAGCAGGACAGGGTTTGGAAAGTCAATGTTATAAAAACTATTCTCTCATGGCACTGTGGTGCTATGGTTTCATAGTACACACCATAAAGCCGTAGTTATGACCTACTATAGAACTAAGGTATATATTTATTTTCATTTAATTTGCAGAGAAGGAAAGCAAGGCTCATGGTCTTTTTTATCTTGCTCTCTTCTCTGCAGGGCTTCTTTAAACGCTCAGTGCAGAATAACAAGCATTACACCTGTGCAGAACAACAGAACTGCCCTGTGAACCTTTCTCAGAGGAAACGTTGTCCTTCCTGTCGCTTCCAGAAGTGTTTGGCAGTGGGCATGAAGAGAGAAGGTACAGTAAATAGTCCCCATTCCCCACATAGAAAAATACATGCCAATGGACACTTATTCTGCTCCATTGCAACATGCATTGTGTTCCACCGACATGCATGTTCTTTTCTTCCATATGACTCATCTAAGAAGTCATAAACCAGTACAAGTATTGCCTGTAATGACCCAGTTTATGTATGATGACTTTGTATAGCAGAGTTCATCTGAGCTCTAAAAGTGTGGTGGGCACATTTTCAGTTTTCTAACAATAACCTCTAGCAATAACCAAAACCATTAACATTTGTTTCATGTTCTATCAACAGCGGTTAGAGCAGATCGTATGAGAGGTGGCAGGAATAAATTTGGCCCTCTGTACCGACGGGACAGGCAGATGAAACAGCAAAAGGTGTATCACCAGGCAAATACTGCTCCCCACAGGATTAAGATGGAAACTACACAAACACACCGGCCCACAGCTCCAAATGACCTTCACCTTATGGACAGTCACTCAAGTGCTCCATCGTCTTCTGATGCTTTTCATCAGTCCCACATGTATCCCTTTGGCATGGGGCAGTCGTGTGCGCCCATGCCTCTGGATTGCACAGTGAACGCAGACAGGGTGATCACTCCTCCGCCCCTACCCTACCCTGGACTGTACCACCACCCTGTCCCTGTATACCTCCAGGAGAAAGGAGAAATGCCGTTTAGCTACAGCCCGGCTCCCGCAGACTATTCAATGCATCCAACCCCTAACAATTCATTCAGACCAAGAAACACACCAGCATCATCCCCCTGCTCAACACCAAGCTCAACCACCCCTCTCACCCAGGCTCCTGCCCAAACCCTCATCACCCCCTCATCAGCCATGCTAACACCCAACTTCCTTAGCCAACTCTTGGCAGGAGAGCAAGATGAGAGCCAGTTATGTGCCAAGGTTGTGGCCAGCCTGCAGAGAGAACAGGCCAACCGAGGCAAACATGACCGCTTAAATACTTTCAGCATCATGTGTAAAATGGCTGATCAGACTCTGTTTGGGCTTGTGGAGTGGGCCAGGAACAGTGCACTCTTCAAAGAGCTCAAGGTGATGAATCATGAAATCATGGGACATAATGTTAAATAAAACTTTTCACAGCAAGTGAAATCTCTAATTAGCTGTGTAAGCAGGCGTATGGCATTTACACTTTGCTATGCAATGGGTGCTGACTGAGGTTCATAGGCCACCATCTTTAATTAGCCACTACATTTAGATCATACTTTTTATGTTCCACAGGTGGAGGACCAGATGGTGCTGCTGCAGAGCTGTTGGAGTGAGCTGCTGGTCCTGGACCACCTCTGTAGACAGGTGACCTACGGCAAAGAGGGCTGCATATATCTGGTCACAGGACAACAGGTGAAGTTTACCACTAACTGCACCAAATGCTGAATTGTTATGGTCATCAAAAATGTGTTTGTATTGGACATGTACAGTATTTAATTTGGTTGCACATATACATTAATTTTAGTTCTCTCATTCTCATGCAGATTGAAGTGTCGACTGTTATCTCTCAGGCAGGAGTGACATTGAGTAGCCTGGTATCAAGGACCCAGGACCTGGTGTCCAAACTAAAGGCACTCCAGTTTGACAGACATGAGTTTGTCTGTCTCAAATACTTGGTGCTATTCAACCCTGGTGAGCTTTTCCTTTTAAAAGTCTCATGATTAGACCCTTTATATATATAAATCAGATATAGCATTTTAGTCAACTTTGTGACTTTGTGGTTGTGCATTTTTCTTATGTTACATTTTACTTATGTATTGTGTGTTGATGATGAATGTCCATGCATCTTCTCTGTAGATGTGAAATCAGTGCAGAGTCGCAGGCAGGTGGAGCACACTCAAGAGAGGGTGAACAGAGCCCTGATGGAGCACACTCAGCGGAGTCATCCAGGACATTCAGACAAGTTTGGCCAGCTGCTGCTCAGGCTGCCTGAAGTGCGTAGCATTAGCTTGCAAGTTGAGGAGTATTTGTACCAGCGCCATCTTCTGGGAGATTTGCCCTGCAACTCTTTACTCACCGAGATGCTGCACACCAAGCACAGCTGAAACGACAATGCTGTATCTTCAAGCGCTAGTGGAACAAGAGTTTGTTGCTGTGAATTTTTGTACCTCTTTTTCACCCTTTCAGATGCAACTGTCCTCTTTACTTTTGATTGTAAACATGTGTACCCTCTTTTAACAGCCCCTAAGGCTTCAATCACAGAAGTGAGGGTGACAATTTTTGATCCCAGATCAACATTGAAGGGGGATAAGTACTTAACCTGTGCCAAGCTTTGCCCAAATGCCTATTATTAACAGTATTACCACAACCATACAGCTCATAGAAGCAGGAGGAGCTGAACTGTTTAAAGAAATGCATCATTGAATAAAGAAATGTTTTTTGGATATGCCCATGTGTACTCAAAACCCATAAATGCATTTAACTAAGAGTGTCTCAACATTATAACATAATAATTTTACCTTTTCACTGTTTACCAGAATAGCTCTTTTCTGTAGATTCACTGTTTCTGCAGGAATATTTTGCCTACACTGACAGGCTAATGGCATGAACTCATATCAACTTCACCCATTCAAAATTCAAAAAACAAACAAACAAACAAACAAACAAAACAAAACCAAATGTAAATGGGAAAAAATAACATGGGAATGAAAAA
Source organism: Thunnus thynnus (assembly GCF_963924715.1). Classification (NCBI taxonomy): domain Eukaryota; kingdom Metazoa; phylum Chordata; class Actinopteri; order Scombriformes; family Scombridae; genus Thunnus; species Thunnus thynnus. Next base: position 11,346,061 of record NC_089533.1, read on the forward strand.
AAAACATAGATGACAATGATTTAAAAAGGATTTTTATTTGTCTGGTCCAGTTGCCAAGGATAGTCAATTTATGAAATGAACATACATAATGTGCTGGCACAGATTTGATGACAGAAGAAAAAGAAAAACATAAATGTTATGACAACTTCTATGAAATGAATGAGCGACTTACCACCTTAACCAAAATGACATAAGTAGAACCTGAAACTAAACATCAAATGCACAATCTAATGCAAACCAAATAAATACACCTCTGGGTGAGACAGGGATTTCTAGGGGAGAATTGCACAGAATCAAAATATAGTGTTCAACTACCACATACTACTCTTGACAAACACATAAATACAAACATTCACTAATTCCATATGCACTCCTCCACACACACACACACACACTCAATCAATCATCTTAACATTTTTTTTTCTGAATGCTCCTCATTTTTTTCACATCTGTATTTGAATCTCATTCAATCAACACATTTGTTGGAGGCAGTCAGTGAATCGAAAGAAGACATCTGCACTGTGGCAGCTGCTGTAGTGCTTAAGACTGCAAAGGAAGATAAGAGGGCCAATTTCCCACAGATTTTGTGGCAACATTGACCTAATCACTAGCAACTGCAGGGTCAAGTGTTTTTTCCTAATAGCATGGACACACAGGCAAAAAACAGTTTGGCGATTTACATTCCCCCAGTTTTACACAAAGGAGTCTAGAGACTGTGTGGGGTAGGTGAGGGCTGTTACAGTCCGGAATGATCCTTCATCAAGAAACCTACTGTGTATATGTCTGGACACACAACAGGGAATCATATAATAGGAAACAGACTCCTTGTGACTTCAAGGATTTTTTAATCCCTAGACAAAAGGTTTCAGTACTTTTCAGCTGTTTGACAGTTTCTATTCATTCTCATTCACTCGTTCTCATCTCAAACATACATCTCACTAATGCTTAAGCAGCAGGCTAGCTTATTCGTAGCTTACAAAGGTCAACTTACTTTTTACAAATCATTGTCAAAAAATCAAAGTAATCAGCATTCAGTATATATTAAATCAGCATTGATTATCTTTTTCACACAGAGCTGTATCCAAGTAATGATGAATATGATAAAGCCCTCCTTCATGTTTCCAGTACTGTTTTTCAAGATAAGCTCAGATAACATTTCAATTCATCACATATTGAAAATGAAAAAGCAAGTTAAGAGGAACAAGTCACATGAATTTCATTCTTCTTTTAGCTCTCAAAGGCTGAAGCGATTTGTCCAGCAAAAAAATGTCAAAATAGTATAAAAAAACATCCAGATGTCTACAGCTGAAGGAGAGTTGGAGCTGAGCGGAGTGCACTAACTGTGGGGACACAGGCAGTTTCTAGGTGTGCAAGTTCACTGACAACCACAGTAGACACTACCAGTTCAGCCCACAGAGGAACCACCCACTACTGTGTTTTCTGGTCCTGACAAACCAGAGAAAACACCCCTGAATGGGATGAGTGGTTAGTGTGCCCTACATTCATATGAGAGCAGAGCTACCTGCAATTAATTTTCAGCTGAGATATCCTATCTGAACTGAGAGCTGAGCCACTCGTCTCAGCAGACTGGAGAGAGAGAGCCCTGGAAGAAGAAGAAAAGGCAGCAAAGGAAAAGTAAGCAGAATTGAGAGGGGTGGGAACTACTCTGGCCCACAATACTGTTGTGCGGACAAAGGCAGTGTGGTTGTCCCCTCTTTTTCTTACCTAAGAGTCAGTGAAAATGACTCCAGGGGCAGGGTAAGGCAAGGCAGGAGGAGGCAGGGTGCAAGGGAAAGAGAATTCTTCATCCCGACAGAATCAGTTCACATCACATTTTACAATCTAGGTAGACCTGGCGGAGCCAATCAGAAGCTCTCAAGAGAGAAACTATTGTAACTACGTCAGTTGAAGGAGAGAGTGGTTGGCCCTTTCTCTTGGTATGTAGAGTTGACTGGATTGTTCTCATGGTCCAGGTTGATAGCTGGTCAAAAATCTCATCAGTCATGCTGTCCACTGCTAGTCTATGTTGGTAATGAACAATCTGAAGTGCCACATTGGCCAAAACAGAAGACGATAGGAGTCAAGCTGGGAGTTGGTTCCCTGAAATTGCAACATCTCTACCCATCTGGAGTAGAGATGTTTATTTGTTTATTTGGGGGTGCCAAGCTTCTTGGGAGTTCCTGGGCGCTTTTGCCAAAAGTGACCGGGGATGGTGAAGGCGTCAACACTCATGGACATGGTTTTGGACGGGATGACAGTGAACTGCTTGCGGTCAGAGGTGTACTTGTAAATGGACTCAACCATCTCAGGTGTGATGATGCGGGGGCCGATGCCTGTGAGCCGTACCATCTCCTCAGTTTCAGGGTTCATGGTGTAAACTGCTCTGAACTGACAACTGGTATCTCTGAAGAGGATGAGGAAGTGGTTGGCCGTGCTCTTCTCCATTTCCTGAAGAGGAAAGAAACGAGAAAGACAAAATAATTCAAGGTAAGTGCAGCTGACAACAGAAATCACAGTCACTTATAGCCTAGTTAGGGTGGAACTATCTGTTGGACTCTGACACAGCAGGATGGCTCACCTCTACAATCTTGTTTTTCTGTGGTTCATTGACCTTGCCAGCTAGGCAGCAGCGAGTGATAGCATTATGGATGATGAACTTGTTGGACTTAAAGCTAGGCTCCTTGTACAGCTTTGGTCCTGGAAGACACAACATTTCCAAATGTCATATACCCAACAAAATCATGCTTATTGGATTAGTTTTTTTAAACTCTTAGTTTGGAACATATCACTGACCTGTGTATTCTGGGATTGAGGCAGGGGAGGAAACAGTGGAGCCATTCTCCCAGTCCTTCTCTCCATTCTGAGCACTCCTTCGTCCTGGTGACACTAGCCGGGAGGGGGAGTGTGAGCGGCTGGAGGGAAGCAAAGAGGAGTTCAGTGACGAAAGTCAGTCATAGACCCTGAAGTTGTGTGTACATGTTGTATGTTACATGCACCTTTGCCCCTGGTAACACTGATAACAGCTACCACAGGTTGTAGCAGTGACTCAATGAAAACATGTAGTTTGTATAACATTACACATAAACACACTCACATGTGTAATACCTTAACATCAGTATTCTGGCAATATTTTGGGTAAGGCATTTGGTGTTGGGAGAAAATATGTAAACACAAGAAATAATTTTAAAAAAAAGATCAACAATAATGAACATTAATTCTTCATTGTACTCTACTAAATCACTCAGATAAGTCTTTAAGTAACACCACACATAATTTAATACCATATGGTGATATCAACATTATCATGATATATTGCCCAGCTCTATTTGATTATAGAAGATTGACTAAAATTATTGTGTAAAATAAATGTTTATTTCTCTGGGACTTAAAACAATCATTACTCTGTTTCAAGCTTAAGAATTATGTGCCTCTCCAACATTCATTGAAGCATTTATAAAGAAAATACCAGCCAAAGTCACTGTGCAGGTTACCTGGGAGACTTCCTGACAGTCAAGCCTCCAGAGTCATTAGCCATGGAAGACAGGTTCATGGTGGAGTGAGAGTACACCTTGTTCAGCCTGGTACCTAGTACGAGGAAGAAATATGGAAAAAGAAATTAAATTGAGAAAACAAATGCATGTGTGTGTATGAAGGGAGCATATAAAGACAAAAACCAGTGTCTGAAACATAATAGAACTATTTACCCATGAAACCTTTGACAGGGCTATGAGAGAGGGCTGAGTCATCTCTGAACACAGTCTTGGGTCTCTGTTTCTTGACACCACGAACTGTGGTGGGTTTCTGTCTCAGCACCTTGTCCAAATCTTCCATGATCTTCAGTTGCTGTCTGCGTTCATACTCCTGCCTAGTGAAGTCTCCTCTGCGCTGGGGTGTCCCCTCTACTGGTGGGGTGCGTGATGCTGGAGGACTGCCTGGGGTCTGGGGTCTGTCCTCACTCTTGTTCCCCCAGCCCTCGATGATCATCCACTGGGGCTTGCTAAAGATATAAAGAAAAGCAAAAGCAGTGATGAAAACCTTGATGTATCAGCTAAGTAATGGCAACATTTTTTTTAATTCAATTACAATCAGCAATAAATGAATAAATCTAAATCATCATCAGTTATTTAAAAAAAACCTGACTGCAGTAATATACAAGCTTTACAAATCTGACTGGTTTTAAAGTAAATAATCCAATTTTAAAGTCTCCATTAAATGCAGGTAATTGAATTTAAAAAAGGATCTCACTTGGATTCTTTTTCTTTTTCCTGCTCAAGTTTGCGTCTTTTCATCTCTTCTGCTCTCTTCTGTTGTTTCTCCAGCAAGGCTGCTCTTCGCTGAGCCATCTCATCCTCTGTTCGCTCCTTGTCATCCTAATAATAAAGACAGATTTTAATAAGGCAAGACTTAATTGACCTTTCTAAATACTAACATTTTTTTAGAATAGCACACAATAATAATCAGTCACCTACCTTGAAAAAGAAACCAACCCCTCCTTTCATCTCTGGCTCTGTCTTGTCACTCATTGAGTCAGAGAAAGCATCAGCTACTTGGTCATCCTCCTCTACGTCTCCTTGCAGAGAGGACAGTGAGATCTCTATCAAGCTACTGCGTTTGCCATTCATCACCACTGCAGGAGCATCACTCTCAAAGGAGCACTCTGATGGGGCACCAGAGCTGCAGCCTCCACCTGTAGGCCCTTCCTTCTTAGCCAGAGGACCTTGCGAGGGCCCTGGTTCCAGGTCCATGCTAAATATACTTTGATAGTCATTGGAGCCTACCTCTGACAGGGTGTCATCTGCTGCAGGACGGGGAGTTTGGGTAGGAGTTGGTATTGGGGTCAGTGTAGGTGTGGGGATAGGAGTTGGTCCAGATGAGCGCATTTCGTCAAAACGATCAGAGTCACCAATGGAGAATGAAGATGAAGTCTGGACCTGGGATTGCCAAGGATTTACACGACGAAGGTGGGGAATGCGGTCAACATTTTGTGGTGGGTTGAGAACCCTTGACAGGGTTGGTACCTTAACGTCCATGGGACGACTGTGTTGGTGGTGTTTGGGGCTTTTAGGGGGCACAGATTGGGCTCTACGATGGACCAAAGGAGATTTTGGAGGAGTGGTGTGGTTTGAGAATTTGCGGGATGGAGACGGAGAGGACGAGGCTGAATTTAAATCTCTGGTGGATTCTCGTGACAGGCGTGCAGAAGGAGCAGTCGGGGTGGAGGTTTTAGGGCTGGCTGGAATAACCCAAGATTTGTTGCTGGAAGCTACACCTTTCTTCGTAATTAGTTGGTTCTGCTGCTCAGTGAGTCGCTGCATGTCACTTTGCAGGGAGCTAAGAGCTGCAGTCAGTTTGGACACAGCATTATTATAGTCCCCTAGTGGAGCTACCATTTTCTCACCAGGTGTCCCAGAGCCCTTCTCTCCTGGTGTACCTGCCTTCTCTTTGGGTTGACTGACCTGTTTGTTGAGCTTAAGTCCTCCTTTGATATTACCCTCATCCTCCACAGAGGGGCGCTGTTCATCTTGCTCCTGCTGCTCTTCCTCCTCCATTCGAGCTAGCCTTTCTTCTAGTGTCAAACGAGAGAGGTCTTCTTCTGTGGATGAGGTGCTGAACTGGCCATCCGCTCGGTCCCCCTCGCCTTCCTCCTCACGCTGCTCCCTCTTCAACTGCAGAAAGGCACTCTTGCCCAGTCTTTGCCGGTGCTTTGCAAAAATGGCCTCAATGCGTTTTTTCTGGGCTTCGATAGCTCTGCGCTTTTCTTCAAGCCGAACCCCTAGCTCAGACATTTCATTGTTTAGTTGTGGGCTCTTGCTTGGGCTTTCTTCAGACTTCTGTGCCCACGTGGTCATCTGAGGAGCAGAGGGGTCAATGGCTTTGGGAGAATCCATATTCTGTTTCTTTTTGCGTTCAGCAAAGCTGGTCATCTTCACACCACTGTCAGACACCTCTTTACCATGGTCTCTAACAGAGTGCGCACCAGAAGCAGGTGTGGTTGGAGTTGACTGGGCCTTAGGCATGTCTTCTGATGCATCCGAGTCCACACTGCCATCTCTCAAGACAGAGTCATCATCTCGTGAACATTCAGAAGCGTTTCTGGTGCGAGTGGGCTCCTTGGACTCTCCTGTGGGCCGGTACATCATTCCTGAGCGTGGTGGGGCAGAGCAGCTGATGGGTGCTAAGTTGCTGTTATGTCTAGAACTAGCAGGATCATCAGGAGAGTGGAGGTAGAAGCCATCAGGAGCACCGTCAGGGTGTAAACGTGGCTCCATCTTGCTCTCATTGTGGATGATTTGAAGGGCCTCTTCAATGGTTGGCAACTCTCCTGTTTCATTCACCCCAAGGCCATTCTCCTCTGCCAACCTTGGAATACTGGGAGTCTGGGTGGCCCAGGAAGCTCTCTGGGGACCGTTGGGCCCGGAGGGTTTGCCAAGCAAATGGCTGAGGTCTTCAGGAGGGGTATAGTGCACCCGAGTCATATTTTGGCCTGTTGGGTTGAGTTGGTCTGAGCTCACAGAGCGGGTTATCACAGGGTTGCCCATCACAATGTCCACATCACTGTCCAGGCCAAAAGGAATGCTGAAGGATACTGCCGACAAGGGGCGGCTAAGTAGAAAAGAAAGAGCGTAAGTACAAAAAATATCCAAAGATATACACATTGTTTAAATGGTAGTTAATATTTGGGCCCTACCTGAGAGGTTTCTTGCTCCATGTCTTTCCAACTCCTTCTATATGAGACATTGAGGTAGACTGAGTCAAAGATCCTGAGTACAATGGGACACACACAGACATTTAAAAGGCATGCACACCATACAGGGATGCACATTTCAACCACAACAGTAAATGGAAAAATATGAACAAAAAGTTTACAAGTATCCATTAAAATAACAAAACCACACCGCAATACAACACAATACACAACTAAAAGGCAAACAAGAACTGAGGGAAATAGGTGAACCACATTGTGAAATGATAGAAACACACCATCTTCAGCTTACCTGACGCAGGGGAGGAGATGGGGAGAAAGGGCTTTTTGAAGATAGAAGGAGAGGTACTGTAAAGCAAAGAAACAATCTTTCAGTTCAAACAACTGCTTTATCTGAAGAATGTGCCAGACTACAAAAGTAAAATCATATTCAGATGTCCTGTACCTGTTACCACTCAAGCTACTTGGTGTTGCAGGTGTGGATCCATCTAATGAAAAAGAAAACAACCAATAAGACTTTGTAACAAACATTGAATTCATATTCTTACTGGTGGGATTGTATTTACACACAACCACAAAATTGGTGGCACTTACCTAACGTATCTATTGGCTGAACAAAATCTGGCCTTCGTACTTCAAACCAGCAAAGCAATTCTGCTAGGAAGCTCAGCAAATTGAGCTAAACAAATCACACAGAATAAATCAGGCATTAAGAAGACAATACAGTAAGTAAGTATTTTTGTTAATGTGCCCATCAGTCGACTAATGATTGGGAGTGTGAATGTCAGTACCTGAAGCTCCTGAGATGTGTATAGCATGTCCTCCAGTGCCAGGTTACAGCAACTCTTCAGACAGCTGTCACAGAATTCACGGATGAACTGCAGGTTGTACAAGCTGTCAGCTACAGACATGGACTCCTTCATACAAACATCTTACAGAGACAGGAGAACAAGGTGTTAAACTGACATAAACATATTGAGTACTAAAAGCCTGTGGGTATCCTTCTTACAGGACATTGCTACAATATTGGTTGGTACCTTCAAGTCTTAGCAGGCCAGGGCAATAATAATGTATGACAGCAGCAACAGCACAACCGTTGGACAGGTCTTTGACTTCATTGACTGCCGGAAAGATGGGCTTTTGTTTGGACTGAATTTTATCCTTTCTATAGCGGAGCTAAAACAAACAAACAAAAAAGACAATCAAATACTGCAGAGTAAGCTCAAGGGTATGCTGTTAATGTTGACATTAAAATATTTGACATATTATTTAATGCTAAAACCACCATCAAAGCCAGGATTTTCCAAACAAGTTTATATGCACAATGATACACAACAAAACCCGTTAAGAAAGAATTACAATATGAATGTTAGAAGGAGGACAAATAAAGGTCATGCTAATGTGTTGGGAGAGAGCACAGGTGAACAAAAGGCAGATGCAAAGGGAGAGATTTAATCAGAGCAGAAAGAAGGAAGGTTTTGTCAGGAGAAAGTGGGACAAGTGAGGGTCTCAGGAGGCATAGAAAATGAGAGAGAGAGTAACAGAAAATGAATAAAATGTTTCAGGTTAAAACACAGTATATAGACAAACAGCCCACTGTGAACAGGGACACGCTGTCAAGAAGCCTGTCTCTGTTAACCCCCATAGCCACTCACAATAAACATACATAAACAAACACCTCTGTCTCACAGAGGACCAGAGGAACAGGTTGTACTTGGCAGTTTCAAGGCTTGCCTGAGTACAGATTGTGATGCATGCACCACTCATGTGTCAATGTGTTTCGCGTCTCTGTCTCTGACGTGCTATTTAATACAGGGATATAAAGATGTAATGCACACTAGCATTCTCACACCAGCATGGAGGAAAAAAAAACACACCTGACCATCAGATATTTGCTGATAAAATTGATGAAGACACTGGAAGGATGGAGGGACAGGGGGAAGGAGCAGAGGAAAGGAGAGAACTTACAGGAACAAGTTTCCAGTACCAGCGAGTAGGACACTGTCAGAAAGGAAGAAGTACAGGAAATAGAGAAAGACAGGGAAATGGAGAACAGGAGCACAAGGAGAGATATTAAGCCAACAGTGAAAGAACTAGACAAACAAGAGAAAGGGTTGTGGTGATGGTACGCTCTTGGAAAGACAGGACAACCTTGTTGACAAAGCAATGACACCTTTTTTCTTTTTTTATTGTGTGTCAACAAATACCTGTTGTGCTTGTACAGTAAGAATGAGTAGGGGCTTGCAAGTGCAGCAGAACAACAATGAGCTTAATACACTGAACTTCATGTGCTTTTTTAGTTTTTAGTGCATAATCCCAGACAGATTATCATCTGTGTTTGGATATAATGATATGTGGAACGAAACAGAAATACACTGGACATTTAATGCAATACTCACAGAGGGCTGAACAGGTTGGGGCTCTGTGATGGCCTGAGATGTGTCACTATGGGCTCCTTCAGTAAGTTCCCTCAGCTTCTGGTTTAACTGAGAGCATGCCATGAAGACAAAATAGTTAAAAAAACAAAACACATTGATAACAGATCTGAAAGTATAAATGTGTGTTGTCACCTCTTGAAGACATAGTGGATTAAAGAATTACAACATTCTGTTTTGTAGCTAAACAGACACTGGTTCATCTAAAACAGAGAGCTACAAAAGCTAAAAATCTAAACAGAACACACTGAGTCATTTCTAACAGGATATAATACAAAAGTCTGCTTGATAGACAATGTTTCTCTCTGGCTTGCTACTTACCCCATTAACCCAATGAAGCAGAGCATCCTCCCAGCTAGACGCTCCGCCCAGTAGGTCAGCAGAACCACATGTCTTCACCGCAGTCACTGTCTCCATGGCTCCCACAGCCATCAGAGCATCTATCACTGCCAGGTGAGCACTCTGCACCAATCACATGGAAGAAAAAAGAGGAACTGTCAGAGGTGGGACCATTCACAGCAAGAGCCCAGACAGCATCAATCAATTACAGCTAACACAATAATACTGGACATTGACATTTCCACTGCTCTGAATGGGCACTGCTTACTGCAGAACAGATCACCACTCACTGCTGCAGTAAAAGCATTATTTACCAGCAGCATCCTCTAGGGGTCACCAGAAGCCAGCTGTGAGTCAGCAGAAACACTGACAGCAGTTCTCAGCAAGCAAACACCCACACCAGTAGAAATGGGTGAACTTTGGACTCTTGTTTGTACAATCATTAAATCATTAAATAGGCAATGGACCTGTAATATGATAACACTTGTGTCCCAGGACTGTCATTCCTCAGCTGCTTTCCCTTTATTTGCCTTCTCTTCAGTGTACTTCCCTTTTGCACAGTGAAATATTCCTTTATGACTCATGTGCACCAGACTGCAGGATAAATGAGGGAATGTAACTAGATCTCCAGGGAGCACAACAAAAACAGCATTCTCTGGAAGAAACAGGTGTTCTGCATCTTTTCTGCAGTTTTGGTGTACGGATGTGTCTTTCTCAGATAACATAATGGATATAAAACCTACTTCAAATATTGTCTTTTTCCCATACAAATATAACAATCCAACACTCTTGATCACACATATTTAACATTCCCAAGCATTTGTATCCAACATGCATAAGAGCATTTCCTCATACTTGAGACCCCATTACAGAGGCCTTTCTAACGGCCAGAGCCCATTAAAATGCACCACCAACATTATCAGCTCAGTCAGAGAGAGCGCCTTAACTCTATAAACCTGTTAGCTCATTAGAAGTTGTGCTCCATTCGTGCCATGGGGCTGAAACTAAGATTCCTTTATATGTCTAACCTTCATATTTCTGATGGAAATGATTCAGATATTCAAACAAATACGAGTGCATTTGATTTTGTTTTTTTCACAAAGAATCAAGCACTTCTGTCCTTTGTCCAGTTTTCCATCCGGTTTTGTTTCTTTTTGAAATTCTTAAGATCATTATAATAGCAGCCAAATAAAGTACTTTCAGGTTTTATCCGCCTATACTGGGTCATACTCATTAACAAAGTCAGTACTGCAGGGCTAAAAAACAACTTAGAAGAAAAAAAAAAAAAAGAGACTGGAAAAGGAAATGATTAGCCTGTGGGGTTGTTCTATAAACAACTCTTCCTCCTTACCTAGTAAATGTATGATCCTTCTGTCTTTGTCTCCTCTATATGTATCACTTTTACCTGCAATCCAACAAAAGTACTCTTAACTACTGACTAACTGCAACAATCTTGTTGTTATAATTCATTTTGGCCAACAGAGAGGACGGGCAGGTCACAAACAACACATTCCTGTCATGGGGCCATTCCTTCAATCTACCAATCTTCAGTTTTGAGCCTAATCCGTGAAAATCAGTGCCTGCTCCCTTTTACTACTTACTAATTCAACTTTAGAGGCCAGACATTCCTACTCTAACCTCTTACGTTGCCCCAGATGGGGGCTGGTGGCAGTCCAGCTGCGTGCATGAGCCCTGTCTGCATGTCTGCCTACTCAACCCTGATGTAAAGTGCTGACCTGAGCAGGCCCTGTGCTGGGGCGGGCAGGGCGGGCTATGCCAGCAAAGGCTTGTCGGATAGCATTGGGACAAACTCTCTGGATGTGCTGCAGTCGGTCACTGGGAGCTGTGTAGCCCTGGCTGGCCTGCCCTCCTAACACTGTTGCCAAGAGTAGGGCTGCTACTTATATGTCTATGAGAAATGACGTTTCCGTTCAGGGGAAATGTCTGCAATACAGACTGATGAGACAAATGGCGTGACACAGGGACTGAGGCCAAGGCACCTGATGAAAAATAATCCTCTCAGAGCACTATTACATGGAAGTAATAATCAAAACATGAACTTGGCGCAAATTCAATTAAATAGCATATCTACTTTCATACTGTGATTATATTAACATATTATCGCATTATCATTTTACAAAACACTGTAGTCTAAAATAATGATCCTGAGCATTTTTTAAATTTTAAACTAGGCACAACATCATCATATTTTCACATCGTATTCTCATCATATACAATCACATATTTTATATGTGATTCTACATACATTTGTCATATTGTGATATAACAATATTGAAAAAAAACTAAGTTGTGATGTTGATTTGAATCCATTTCTTCTGAGGTCACTTTGAAAAAGAGATCTTGATCTCAATTAGACTGCCTGATTAAAATAAAACATATTGCCCAGCCCTGCAACACAGGCTGATGCTGAGCTAAATTCTGTCGGTAGATGTATTTCAAACACTGTCTCAAAACAAAGTGATTTAAGGTGGGAACGTATTTTTGCATTTACCCACAAAGTGTAATCATAGGATGCAGCTATGGTCACAGTGTGAAAGAAGACAGGATGACGGAGGGAAAAAGAGGAAATGAACAAAGGAGAATGACAGACGTTCAGTGAGAGTGGCCAACCCTGTTGTCATGCTGTACAGTAATTATTCAGAGGAGAGAGTAGAGGGTAATTCATGACAAAAAGTGGAGAATGAAAGGAGAGGAAGGGGGGGGTTGCTGGTGGATTTCCCGTTGCCGACCCAGGAGAGCTCGCTAAGCTAAATCACAAGTCTCCCTAATGAGAGGGGAGAGAGGAGCAACTCTAGAGCACACAGCAAAGAGCCTGCCAGATCACCATAACAACCAACCAGCTGACCCACAATGCATCTCAACACAAGCCTGACCGCAGCACTGCTCTGTGCTCCTGGCTTAGCACCGGCTCTCCACTCTGAAACATTCACCCAAACAGTTAGCATCCCTCAAACCGATGTGACATAGAGAGGAAAAATTAATACCTCATCAATTAACCCCATCGACATGAAGCTCTATTTGGCAAATCTGCTTGCATACTTGTGTCAACAACAGAGCTAAACAAAGAATGCTAAGGCATTTTGTGGATCATTAAGTGAGATTATGATGTGGGAAAAAATCTGATTATGTCTGAAATATGACTTAACCCCATCCCCCTACCCTGCTTACTGCCGACTGTGGGGGAGACAAACAGGGATCAAGCAGGTCTGGGGCCCAGCAGGGGATTTCGGGCAGAAGGCTCTCTTAAAGGACATAGCTATATGAACACTGATATGTACGCTCATCGAGCACTTTATTAGGAACACGTGCAATCAAATGCAATCCAATACAACAGCTCTGCCATAAATTCGACTTTTACAAAGTTTATTCATTTTCAGTTTTTGTTGACACTGTCAGGAAGGTGATAATTCTACTTTGTTTATTATTGAGGTCATGGTACTGTGATGCATTATATTGAAAAGTGTTTGTAATATTTTGCCCCCTTCATGTATGTTAATGAGGTAGACAAAATATTAGGAACACTTTTCAATGTATTGCACTCCAGTAAACCACCACCACCCACTACAACCTCAATAATAAACAAAGTAGAATTGTCAACAAAAACTGAAGATGTATAAGCTTTGTTACAATTTATGGCAAAGCTGTTGTAATGAATTGCATAAGATTGCACAGGTGTTCCAAACAAAGTGCTCGGTGAGCGTATATAAACTACACATTATATATATATACATACACACATACATACATACATACATACATACATACATATATATATAATTTATTTATTTATTTTTTTATACACGGAACCTGTTTAACATGTGGGAGATAAGTTTAATTATTAGCCCACATTAGTTTCCCATCAGCGAAGGCCTGAAGCAGAACAAATGGTGTAAGATGATGGTTAGCGTTTCTGATAGTCTGCCACTTCTATTTTCAACTAAGCTCCTGACTGATGCTCACTTGACCAGAAACCTGCCAACACAGCAGTATGATTTAAGTTTCAGTGCCAATCCAAAACCAACAGGGGCTCGGGGAGGGTTAGCTGCATTATGGCTATATGACTTACTTTGTCACTGTGGGAACAAATGCTTAACCTCATCTCTAGTGCAATCAATATCACATATGTATGTTTGAAATGGATAATTATGGTCATATATTACTGTCTCAGCCAGCAATAAATGTAACAAATCAGTCTGATGTTGGTGGGTAGGTGCATGGTGAGTCAGTGGTCATCTCTGGCGTGTCAACCAATCATGGACGATGACGTTCAGTCTGCATGGCAGATTATCTCTAATCTTCACAGATCTTTATCCTCAATCTGAGGAGTTATGGGGGCTGGGCCACCACTAGAAGGACAGTTACCGGTAGAGGACACACACACACACACACAGTGCAAGTAGCAGACAGAGGCAGCTGGAGCCTCCATTGCTTAGCCCCACTAGAACGAGGTCTAAGGACTTCCAGTCTACAACGCTCTCCTTTCAGGAGCTTGGGTTGCAGGAGAGTTGCCACTGACTTGGTATTTTAAAAACTGCACACCTTGTCATAGGATCAAAACAGGGAAAAACCATCAATACTCACCAAACATATGTCAAACTTGTCCCTATACCATGTATACAAATATGGGGTATATATGGGTTTACAAGACACCGCAACTTAATGTAATCTAGATCCAGAATAGCAAATTTCACATAAATTCTAAAGTTAGACTTTCAGACCTTCCTGTTTCCAGTTAAATTAATTTACTACAGCTAAAGCATTTATATAAACACACAAAAAACAAGATGAATATATGGCAAACAGACAAAAATGGGAATCCCTTTTCACTTCTAGATCACACAACACATGCCATCCATTTTACTCTTAAATATTTTTGAATCTCACTACTAACTAAGGAATTTCAAGGTCAAGAGACAGGAACAAACAACAAATAGCTCTTCATTCTGTAGCTTCATCTTACAATTTAATGAAGAGAATGATTACTGTGGTACAGTTTTGTATGTTTTAAGTGAGCAACGGTGTGTCTGTTTTTGCCCTACTTTGTCCATAGCACCAAGTGTGTAGTTTTATAGACAGGAAGTCACTGGTGCTCCGTACTGGCACTGGTGCAACATCCCAAGCCAGTACCAGAATATTTATGGGCTAGGATAAACCTACATCCTTGCTTTTTTACATGAGCCAGACAATGCCACAATGATCAGCAGTGATGTAAAATGTGTGAAGTATCAATAACAAAGCAGAAAGTCACTTAGCAGTTTACCTGACAGTCATGTTTACCTGTCAGCAACAAGCACAACTCTACATACTTTTATGTACATGCACTTAATGTTATCCTCTTGTTTGACATAGATACGTAAAGCATTAATATACAGCAGTGCTGCAGCAGATTGCTGCTGCTCCAAAGCCGTTTACTGGCCAAGACCCACATTGATGCTCCATCCTTTATGCTGCTGCAGCATGACCCACTTTCCTTGCTTGCCACACTGTAGCTACAGTGCCAGTCAGTAGCAGACAAGCTCAGAGAGCAGCCTGGGACCAAGCAGCTCATATACCAAAGCAGTGAACAGCAAATGCAGCATTACAGCCAAATTAAGAGTCACAGCCAAAATAAGAGTTTAGTGATCAGGATTTATAGCTGAGAATCATCACACAGAGATGAGGCACGCAAGCTGACAAATTTATGCACACACAAGTGACAGCAGCACCATGCATAATAGAGACCTACTGTGTCATTAGGCCGTTATTTCTGGTGCTGTAGTGCTGATGATGATGAAATTGTGGTCATTATCCCTATGAATACAACTTTAACCCTTCTTGCTTGTGTTCTTAAATATTTTTGCCACTGAATGTCTCATTGGTGCCTTGTGGTGTAAGATCTGTCTGTGCAGGTGGTAATTGTCAGAAGTCCTACTGCAGACCTCTGGTACTATACTGAGTACTATACTGAATCAACACACCAGGAATGATGTAGTGGCACTTAAAGTACCAAAATAGATGGCAGTACTGATGGCAGAATATTGAAATAGACATGGATACCTACATTGTTAGAATACTGTATATTACTTGTGGAGACAGAAGTCGTACCGAATTAGGCAAAAACACCAGATAATAATAACAGTGATAAAGCAATAACATTTTTAAAAAAAATCACTATTAAAGGAACCCTCTCCATTCTGTCTTTACCAACTTTCTATCCTGTTATATCCTTCATTTAAATCCGCACAAAAAACAACAACAACAATCTGTCCAAATCCAAATTCCAAAGTAAAACCTCCTCAGTATTTACATTATTGTGTCATATTAGAAATATAAATAATACCATACATTAACAAAAGATCTAAAATCTCACATCAATCAACTCTACTGTGAATGGTCACACAACATCTAGCCTATGCTATTTGACTTAGAAAATGTCACAGATGCATGCACATCTTTTCAAGCATACAATTAAGCTCATCATCACTATAGCACTAGCAGTGCTGCACCTGCTGCAGTGGCCAGTAGACAGCAGCACTGGAGCAAACAGCTTTCAACAAACAACAACAACACCATCTCTAAAGATCCCTGGAGACGCTCTACTTAGCTTAAAAACACAAAGCCTGCATGAACCACTTGTATGCAGTTGTAATGCAGTTTGTATGTCATTTCGTAAAGAAGACAATAGTCTGTATAAAGGGAGGCATTAGGTACTTTAAAATTCAATTACAGCAAATTGTTGTTGTGCCAGCTGAAACAGAGGAGCAGTAGATGTTCCATCAGACCTAAAATCACCTCTTTACTTGCAGACTATTGTGATTCCTCATTTGGAAACAAACAATCATCTGTAGGTTTTCAGGCTGAAAAACTATACAGACTATATTATCTGTGTGCTGAAGAGAGACAGAGAGACATAGAGAGAGAGACATAGAGAGAGAGGCATAGAGAGAGAGAGAGTGAGAGAGTGAGAGAGAGAGAGTCAAGGGCTAAGAGGACAAACCAGTTTCTCTTGATTTAACTCACTGAGCCAGCCCAGAGTATTCTCTCAACACAGTATCTTAAGTTTCACAAGAACTGTTTAACCATTGTCCTGCTACTGATCTGGAGCATCTATTGTATCCAGCCTCTCCCTCCCTCTCACACCCTGGAATTAAAGTAGTTGTCCCTTGTGTCACAATGACTGTCCTAGTCCTAGCAGCTGGATCCACTCATTCTCTGGGATCAGCTGGGGGCAGTATAGAGGGGTGGGGGGTGGTGTTGGATGAGTGGGGGTCTTTTTGATATCCTTTAATCCCTTGAATCAAAGCATAAACAAGCCCCTATATCGACAGCCGAGCCCACTCGACCCCTTCTGCCTGAATAGCGGAGTCTCTGCTTCTGCAGGAGGAGACATTCACTCCGTATACTGATTGTCAAACATGAAGTCATTTCTAGCCCAGCAACAGTTATGATTTCTCCTTGGATCAATTCATGTGGGCCACTGGCCACAAAATGGTCTAGCAGACAGGTGTGGTGTCATCAGTTATGTGTTTACTGTTCCCATAACCATTAAAAACTGTTTCTATATAAACACAATAACTTTACCATTTTGATGGGCTTATGTCGGAGGTCTGTATCAGTCACTGGTGTGTCCTTGTCTTTGGAGACTATGCCTCTTTCAGCGAGAAGCTGCAGCAGGGCAACGTTGTCTTTGGGCTGTGCCTCGACTCCGCTGCCCCCCATTAATAGGGTGTAGGTGCGGCAGTAAAGCTCTGAGGACTGCAGGAGGCGCGTGACTGGTGGTTTAAGGTGCTCCTGTTCATACTGGTCACAGTAGAAGGGGTCACGCAGCTCCACAGGGACATTCTCTAAAAAAAAAAAAAAGAGTCAAAACATACAAACACAGTTAGATAAGGTCCTGGAACAGTGGTGCTACTATATAGCTGGATGCAAAATGAACAAACAGTATGTCCAGGGTAACGTATGGATAGGAAGACATTCTGAATGCCCTGGAAATAAGAGAAAGTTCTTTCAAAAGATCATCATGAGCTGTTCTGTTGTTGCTAGCACTGAAACCTGCTTTCTGCCAGGTTCGGTAGCAGATTAATACAACTGGTGTATACCCTAGAGTGAGTAAAGCAGAGCAAGTATCAAGGTCAGTGGGGCATGATGAGCTCAGAGGTTGGCATCTGGAGATTACAAGATGCTCTGCCACTTGTTTCTTCCTTCTTTTTAAACCTCTGGATCATGTCAGTAAAGCCTTTGAGAAAATTGCTCTTTCAGATCTTCACAGAGATGATGCAGTAGCAGTAATCAAAGAATCTAAACTTACAGCGTCCAAACTATCAAAAGCAAATGAGAAAACTCTGTTTCTCTGATTCTGTTCCAACTCAGAGAAAGTGTAGCAAAGCAATATGTAGCACTCTTAGTGGCTAGCTGAAGATAGCTAAATAATCTGTTCGGACTGGTCTTTCTGTAATTACGATCACAGCAAACATTGTCCCAAAAACACACACTTGACACACCCTCTGAGAAACTGGTTTCTCCACGTCTAGACCAACAGAGCAGCAAACTCAATAGACTGTGTCTCTGTACAAACATACTGGAATAAGCACCTCACTGTTTTAAAAAGGGCCTTCAGGGAAAAAAGTTGACGAGCTGAAATACCAGCAGTCTACCTGAAAAGAGAATGTCTAAACTAAAAGTGATGTATGTTGTGTTTGAGTGCCTATGATTGTGCCTAACAGAGAAACAAAGGGGGTTATTACAAGGGAGGTGTCACTATGTTGTTGTGTCATTATAAAGTCATGTAATGGATCCACTGACATCAGACAACAAAACGCCCAGCTTTAGAGGTCAGACAATGCCCTGTTCTCCGTCTCTCACTCTCACTCCATGAGGACTATAGTTGTCAAACAATATTGTGAGAGTCACGCCACATGGTCCTGTTAGTCGTGAATATGCTCCTGTGTGCCAAAACTACAATGTCCACTTTACTGCTGTAAACACTGTGACACACCAACCAAATTCACATCTTCTATGTAGTTACATACTACTGTACATGTAAAATAAAATAAAAAGTCTTCCCATGATGACATGTAAAGAAAAAGAAAACTTCCCCAGAAGGCAAAGCAGGATGCAAATGTCACAACTCAGTGAGATGAGAAAGATAGACATTAGCATAATTTCCCTAAGAGACAGTCTGGCCATGAATGATGACATTGTGTGTCCCATATATCACAGAAACAAGCTAGGTACAAATGTTAGGTTGCAAATCCATAAATCATTTTCCAAAACAATGCACCTGCACAGCAAAACATAGGCAAAATCCTTCAACAGGCACACACCTTATGTAAAAAGAAGTAACAAATAACAAGCTGGTAGCCACAGGCATAACTAAGCCCAAGCAAAAAGGAATGCGATACCTCCATAATGTTGACATCAATAGACATCCATTGAAGTATTCAGCTTAAAAACACAAGCTTCGGTGTGTTTGAATAAATTTCACAGGCCATGAGGGTCAGGCCATATCTACTGGTTTTGGTCAGAAGGTACATATCAAATGTATGCAAAGTTTATTAACACATAACCACATTATCATAGTGGGTGAGCAGTGAGATCACACTTTAAGTGAGTGTCTCAAGCAAGCATTTGTCATTTACAGAAGAGATTTTGACCAACTTAACCCGTACCCCCCTCAAAGAGCTCTGTGAGGTAGCTGACCCTGACCCTGTTGCAGCTTGCCTGTGGTCGGTTCAGCTGTGTCGGGCTCCTATCTGTACTGACCTGCATTGCTTGATAGCCTGCTGATAACAGGAGCCATGTGTCCTTCTACCTCATTGACTGATTGAGCTAGCCTGCTGGTCATGTCACAGACATTACCACACGTGTCTGACAGTAATCAACAGACACAAAGCAACACAAACACATCCAAACAAAGATTGGTTCAAATCTGCCACAGTTTAAACCAAGCTGGCTCCTTTGGGAGAAAAAGGTTAGACATGACCCTTACATTTAAGTGGAACAATCAGCATTGGATTGTTTCAAGAAGGTTGTCACAGTAACAGTGAACATTAAGTACCTCTCTCTATTAATAACATGGCACAGCAGTCTGCAAAACCTGCTGGATTTGACAATCTAAACTCTCAAGCTGCTTACTGGAACTCTTCAGGTACCCTGGCAAGGAATAAATAATTTGAAAGAGCTCAGATATGCAGAAGTGTGCAACGTACAAGCAGGAAGTTCAAATAACAAGATTAGTTATCTCAATTTCCATCCTAAGTGATGTTTAGCCTATGTGAAGCATCTGTGCATACCTGCCAAATCAAAAATCCTGTTTGGTGACAATATTTTATTACAATCCCATTTCTGGAAAATATTATAAAAATGAATAACTGCACATTATGTGTGTTTTGATAAGGCTGTTGGTTGAACCTTAAAAACCCTCTGTGGAAAACTGAGCTATAAACATTTTCATCATGTGGTGCAAAAGTTCAAACACAGATGATTATCTGCTCTCATTTTTAGAACAAAGCAGGTACTGTTTTGTTGCCCCAAAATCCAGCAGTGGTAAGAAAGGCTGTGTTAACACCCTACCCTACCCATGTGACCACTAGTTCTGAGTGATATGCTAATGCCAACACAAATGTTAAAATGCAACTTCTTAAACAATACTGCAAGAGTCATTAGACCTGTTTACATTTTTAAGACATTTGCAACTATAAGGGATGATACATTTATCAGATGATGCATATATTATCCTCCAGCTGGAATAAATATCTCAAATCGAAAAAAAACAACAAGAACCTCAACTGCACTAACTATTTGACTGTAGTTAGCATTGAAACTAAGAGATACACATGCACGCCCTTAATAATGCTCATGTATTTGATCAATGCACCGACCCCTGACAGATCATGCTCAGGAAAAAGTACACTTCAAGCACTACACAATGAGTGACCCAATACATTCACAAGGTTCACTCACCATTAATATGACATCCCTAACAGCCCTGTGTATCCTGTAACACATCACTACAGACAGCGCACTAGTATGACATCAGCACAGTAGCCTTAAATTGCATTAAAGGGCCAGTGGGCACAGGAGCACATCCTATAGACAGGGAGTGTGATTACATTATGGGTGCTTGAGAGACTAACAGGACAAGGTTGGACGACAGGGTGACGAAATATGCAGGAAGCATTCATCTTGGCAGGTACCCACCCTGAAAATGTGTCCTCAAGTTACACACCACCTCAAAACCAGATCTTTGTGCACTGTTCTGTAGCTTACTTTGACCTTTGACCTCTCTGTGTAGTGTGGCAATTGAATACAGACAAAAGTATCATATTATCTTGAAACACACTGTACAACTCAACAACTGTAGGAAGGAGTTTATTCCAGTCTGGAAGAGTTTCATTTAGCATATGATAGGACTTCCTCCTACCTCTTAAGTAAACACTAATAGCAAGCTAACATCCTCCTCAGGTCCTTGTCCCCTGTTTACAATGACTAGGAGATGATGAGTAATCATTCCAATAGGATTTCAGTATTATCCGAGCAGCTTTATAGCTAGGTGGAGCTGACATGCAAAAGAAAGACAGGTTTTGAAACATGCGGGTACAAAGGTGGCATGGTTACACTAATACAAAAACAAATCATATCAGGATACCAAAGAGACTGACGACCAAAACTGGGACTGGATAAGCTGGGCTATATGCTGTTTTGTAAGTGCTAATTAAGTTGTTTACATATGGTTTACAAACTAGCACAAATTACATAAGTAGTAAGTACTCAAAAGGAAAACTGAAAAACAGACTACTCATATATCATCCCTATGACTGTGTCAGTTAATATGAGTAAGTTTCTCCCCTGCCTTCAAACTGGTGAATCAAGAGTTTCTGGTCTCATTCCAATGAAAAGGCAAGAACTTGTTTGAGTCACCCTCAAATGATACATCATATGTGACAGCAACTTCAAGGGTAGATCATAAATTACATCCCCGCCTGACCACTTTTCCTTCACTTTGATTAAAAACATTCTACATAAATTATAAATCAAGGCAAATGATAAGAAGACACTGTCTGTCAAATATCTACCATGCAACACTTAAAAATACATATAGCCTAATAAAAGATATACAGGCCTATATATTGTGCATCAAAAAATAGCCACATAGAGTTTAAAATGTACATTTTGTAATCCAACATATATAATCCAGCATTGACTCTTACTCATTCCAGTATAAAATGTAATAATGAGATTTTTTGGTGGCTCCTAATAATATTATTATGAAAACTCCAAATGTAATGTTACTGGGCAGATAAAACAGTGTCTATCGGGAACACACGCATTGTGTGCTGTCCATTGCTAGAGCACAGAATTGTGGCATTATTGCCTCCCTCTCATATGGATGGCTGCGTGCTTCCTTGTCTGAAGGAGACAGGAAAAGTAAGTGCTGCAGCTCTTTTTTTTGGCCTTTAGAGAATTGGACAAGGTTTAAGTGCTGTGTTTCAAACTGGTATGGTTAGGCAATGTTTTAACATTATTAGGCCCTTGCCAACTCCCATTAAAAGCTACTTTCCAGCTCTTAACGGTCCCCCATCTAAATAAAGACTTGAGATGTAGTTGATGTGAAAGTCCCTTTTGTATTGCAAAAACTCAGAGATTAAAAATGTCATCTATTAGGTTAATTGACCTGGAAGAGCTGAGAACCAGATGACCCGGTCTGGTTCCTGCTGTTGTTTTACACAGCTTTCTCGAAAGGGACTTGATGATGTCATCTTGACTTTGCAAAAAAACATCAGGCCGTCTCAGTGAGGCCATTAGGTTGATTAAGACAAAAGCTACACATAAATGCAGTACTCATATTCCTGTAGCTTGGCAAGCAGAGTGACTTTGACCAGAGGGCGTGGTTGAGGAGCACACAGAGGCTGCAGCAGCCTGGAGTGGTGGACCCAGGGCCTGCCTGGGATTGTGTAACACGCAAGTCATGTTGTTAAAGTAAAACAGAGTTCACCTCGCACCCTTTCCAGCCCAAACTGAGGGAAGTCTGATTAAAACCTTGAACATTAACCTTCAACTGAGTTTTGTATTTACATGCACATCTCAGGAATGTGAACTTCCTGAGATGTGTGTACTTATTTTATTTTTTTGTCTGAGTTGCTTAAGTAAATGTACCCAAGATTACTTGAAAACAGCTGCCCTATCATTAGACTGGTGGTAAAATACAGTAGAAATTAAATTAAAGGGGGGATGTCATCAAGCCTCTCTGAAACAGGACTGTTTCAGTGTCTTCCTTGTGAAATCTAATCTTTCCCAGATTGGACTCTAAAACAGAGAGACTTGTTATCACCTCAGGGTCAAAGCTGACGTTGTTTTTAAGACTTGGCTCATGAAACCTAAGGCAAGACAATGTCTTATGATACGTATGCTCTATGCAAGAAAATTATTTTCTTTAGGTGGGTGTGTTTTTGCTACATAGAGGCTGGGTGTTTCTCAGAGACGCCTTTAGAGGTTTGATGACCAAGGATACTAGGGAAAAAAAACCTTGATAAATTGTGATAGTAAAACAGTCTGTATTCACTTTACATTAGTGCAGAATGAATTATGAGCTGCAGAGGAAACTACTGTTCAAATTGGCTACTGTAGGGGCTGTCATCCCTGAGAGTGAAGAATGGTACTGAAAATTATCTACGCCCCATGTGCCATGTCAACAGGATTAAAAACATACCCAGCAGTCTGCAATTTCTGACTGAAGCCTGGCGGCTACAAATACGACAAAATGGGTTAGCGTGATAAGGCCTAGGGAGGAGGCCCGTTTCTCTGACACACACACATACACACACCTATAAAATGTGACCACCCATTGACTGAGAACAAATGACATGTGTCAGACTCAAAAAAATGCATACAGTGCATGGTCTCCCTTTCATATGCTGCTCTTTGTGCTGAAAATCGCTGAGCGTTACACACACTGCAGTTCACCTACATGCATATGCTTTCCGCTGCACCGCCGAACAGAATATAAACATACTGCTGGAAAACAAAAGGATGGTGGTCTTCAAACGACCTCTCTGAGTATTTCTATAACTCACCAGGCCTGCAGCCAAAACTAAAAACCTACCTGCATTGCCGTAGGACTTTGCCAATAGCCATCCGACACTTGCGCATATTTTTGCTCTAGTACAGTCATACAAATCCAATGGCTTTATGTCGGGGACCACAAAAGTCTTCCTCACGGAGTCCACCATGTCGAGTCAGTAAAAAATATGAAGCGGTGCTGGCAAAAAAAGAGGCTACAAGACAAGTATAAATTATTCAAGCAATCATTCTTTCAGTGGACTATCCCACACGACCAGGGCTGGGAATACGGATGTGGGTAAGGGTTTTGTCGGGAAAATATCCGCCCCGGAGCTGCTTCCAAGCCAGATAATGTCCTTTTCTCTGCAGTTATGGAGACGAAATCCCTCTCGAATTACGCCTTACGACCAAACGATGCCCCGACCCGCCGGGATACTACAGCAAACCGGACTATTCCCCTCGTTTTTACCCTTCTTCGTCCGCATTGCTGTGTAGTACGCAGCTCCACTGAGAGCCTGGCCGATTGACTACCAGGTGCTCCTCACTGGCATCACTCACTCATGCCGTCATCCAATAGGAATTGAGCTTGGGCGATGAGGGGCGGGACCTGTCTGTGTGAATGCACACAGCAGGTAGAGATGAGGTGTGCCTTGCTACAGGTGCCTCTACTGGAGGGACACGTTTTGACTGGGAATGCCAAGTATCGACAAGCGCTCTTATAATAGGAATATTTGCAGTGACAACAATTTTATAAATGTATTGTATGTATGTATTTTATACATAAATGCTGACCAGAGGAGGAAGCACTTAGATCATTTTATTAGGGCCCCAAGTAAAAGTAGCAATGCCATGATGTAAAAATACTCCATTACAAGTTCGATTTTACTTGAGCTAAAGTAACCTAAAGTAGCCCCCTTCAAACTGTTAGTGTTGAATATATTACAATTGGTCATTATTATAAGTGAAAATTTAAGCCACATTGTAACAGCTGGTTAAGGTTAAACTAATCAATACAATTTTATTATTTGGGTGGTTCAACCTGCACAGCATGGTCCACCCCTACATATATATTTTCGTTGATTCATCTTGATAAGACATCTCCTCAGGAATGGGTTGGCATGCTCAAACTTGGCTTGATTGATATCACTCCTTTGTTTGTTTGCTGCAGGACAAGTTACACCTTTATCATACTCATTATAGTTTGGTGATCTCATGTAAATCGCAGCATAGCTTTGCACAACTCCAACCTGAGCAGGTTTTTATCAGCCAAAAAAAACTGTGAACACTTGTATGGGGTATGCTTGGCCTTTAATCTACTGTGTAATAATGCACTATACTTTATAAGTTGATTTTATGTTTTGTGTGTAAAATCCAAATAACTAGTCAGACTACAGCTGTCAGATAAACGTAGTGGAGTAAAAAGTACAATATTTTCCTATGGAATGTAGGCATATAAGTATAAAGCAGCGTAAACTGAAACACTCAAGTAAATTACAATTACCTCAATTGTACGCAAGTATACTTAGTCTAAGTTTCTTTCAGCAACTGATGCTGACTTATCCGCATTGTCTGTAATGTCATGATATTGGTAATGAACATTCATGGCTGTTAAAACACATAGATGGATAATACATTTAAAAAACACAATCTCTCATTATAGTTTCTCTCAGTGTGATGGGCTATGAAAATTAGGATTTACCTTCTTGGTTACAGACTTTGTCAGGTTGATGACCCTGGTTCAACAGCATAAAACATCAGACCTGATGCAGTGACCTGTTCAAACTCTGATCAGATCCAGAGGTGCTGCTCTGTAGCTGATGCTGACCACTAACCTTTTGCAGCTGGAGGACAAAAGTTCAGAATTTTAATTATTGTTGAGATGGTAGACATGGAGGTGACACCCTGAGAATGCTTGTTTTAGTAACTACGTTAAAGAGCCCCTCCAGACATGTTTTAAGACGTAAAATACTCCATACTATCTAATGATTTGTGTTTTTTCCACAAATTTAAAATTGCATCTACTCCTCCTTTGGTGAAACAAACAAACAAACAAACAATCCATGAATATGCAATTATTTTTCATTTCAAAAGTTGAACTGCTGGATGCAAGATGATGTCTCCCACTCCACTGAAAAGTCCATTCTTACTGCATGTTCACTAGAGGCTCCACGTTTCCATGTCACTTGTGTAAATTGCATACTGGACCATGATCAGCTTCTGAATTAGTTGTGATGTCACAAATCATACTAGTACGTAGTGAATTCAAGTACAAGATGAAGAGCAGCATTATTTCTTTTCAATAGCATGATAAAAGTAAGGCATACGTTGATTATACAGTATTATGAAGGAAGGATGTAATCAAAGCAGACCTATTCATATCAGCTTCTGATTAAATAATTATTGAGTTACTTTCCAATATTGATCAGCAGCTATGGTCAATTGCTTATATAACTCTCTGTACCTTTAAGCACCCTGCAATATACAGAATAAAAACTGCAATGACTGGACTGGAGTAAACATTATTGTATTCTATATACATCTACACAGAAAGAAAAAGGGAAATTAAATTAGGATATTTATTTACTTATTATTGTGACCTGAGATGGTGTCTCTCCAGTTGTTTTTGAAGTCTTGTTTCCAGGAGCACCATCCACATTGGAAAACAAATCTCAAGAGTGACTCATCACATGATGTTGCTCAAAGAGTTCTCCAAGCATCCATCTGTAGTAACTTTGTAAGAGGATTACCTCTCAGCTATTTTAATCTAATTATGAAACAATTTCTCTCCAGTCAGTACTTTTCCCAGTCTTTTGTCAATATTACCCTTATGATGAGGTGGCAACAATGGAAAAGCACAAGACCTTTCCATCAAACACTGAAGTAGATCTGAAGAATACAGTATTTATTCATTCCTCTTGTGCACTTGAATCATTGGAGCACAATTGTTAGTGTGCTGAGTGAAGTCTGAATTAAAGGTTAGGAGTTTTGCAAGATATTCAGTATACAAGAGACATCACACCACCAATGTGAGACTTGAATGCTTTGCTCCCAGATCAATGAAATCCTCCTTTTAAATGAAACCAACTCCTACCCACCTACACTGTTTTCTAGGGCAGAGCTTCCTGTTAGATTAAAGTCACAGCATTTTACAAGTGTAAATACATTTTTATTATACCACCTTTTCAAGACAATGTTAAGCAACTTGCAGAGGTTCAAAAGCCCAGCTTGTTACTGTGGGAAATACTGGCGCACGAGTCGCAAACACATGCACAGACTGTATTGGTCACAAGATGACTCTCACCAACACTGTCTCAAAGACACATTTCCACTGCACTGTAACCGACCACCTTAAAAATGACCAGCAAACTGAGGGAGCACCTGCTGAGTTTTTTTTTCATAAAAAGTTAGTTATTTTAATAAAAAGGCTCATACAGCCCCCGTTTATTATATTCAATCTACAGTTCACCCACTGTATTTGAAAATCTCAAAACAACAAAAAAAAATAATCAAAAAATGAAACCTCAAAAACAAAGGTTCTTCAAGAAACCCAAGTTAGTGATCCTCAAGTCAACAATGTGAGGCCTGAATACTCCACTTTCAGATGAATGCTTCCCGTTGAAGAATATATGCTCCTCCCCCGTTTTCTCAGACAGAGCTTCCCGTTAGAGAAAGATCTCTGTGTTTATAAGGTGTACAAAAGTGTTTTCCCTGTTAACCCCTTGCTTTTAGAAAAATGAAATGAAGTCAAACTACACCCGGCTTAAATTATAGTTATCATGTAACCAAATATCACTATTTCATAACAGAAGACTGCCAAATTACTCCATTACCTTCGACTTTGTATTTGAGAAAGACTGACACCATGTGGCCAATAATGACAAGTTCATATCTTTATATACTGTTCTACAAAAAAATACACAGAAGGTACAAATATTTCCATTCTGACCGTTTTCACTTAAGTACGTATGTCACGTTCTATTAATGTAAAAGGGGATACATTTAAACATTTGTCCAAATGTTTTTAGTCTTTTTTATGACTACAAGAGAAATCCAAGGACTGCCTCTTTGAAAAAGTCAGTAAGTGGTCTTGCTAGGTATCTTTCAGTCATCTTTAAGCCCTCCATAGACAGCTGTGGGGACGCTCTTCTGTTCAAGCTGCACCTCTGTAAAGGCCGAGAGGAGAAAGCAATTAGCGCATGCTTTTTCATGAATAAAATATGCCTGCATTAATGTTTAAACAAACATCACATTTTCTGTTTTACTGCTGAGGCGAGGTATGTTGCATCACTCACCATCTGGTCCTTGGTCTTCATCATCTTCATCCTCATCATCAATGTCAATCTCATCAGGATTGGCTTGTTTGGAAAGTTCAGCCAACTCACTGCGAGAAGTGTCACTCCTGCATAAGCACATGCAGGTAAGACACTCACACGCACACATGATTGCCACAACCACAATTTTATTAGTTGAATTTTCCACAGCTACTTTTCTCTAGAGTTAAAAAAAAAAAAAAAGGACAACAAACCTGACAAAGAGAATCTTTTCTTTTGGCTTGGGTTTATCATGCTCTGCCTCTGCAGCAAGCTGCTGTGCTTTCTGCTCCAGCATCTTCATGTCATCAATCCCCAACTGGCCTGGAGCAAGATCTGACACTGGACACAAACACACAATGGTTGGACATACATGGAAACATTAGTAAACCATATTTGTGCATTAGTTCTTGTGCTGTGCGGTGTTACCTCAGGATTTTAGGCAATAGGTTATGGTGGCATGTGTAGCTATCATATCAATGTAATTTCATATATCCAACCAAAGACATCATATAGCCCATTTGGTGCATTTTTGTTACTGATTATGGAAAATACTTGCCAGAAGCTAATGAGTTACTGAAAGCTCTCTCACCAGTGCCTGTGGAGCTTGTTGTGGCCTTCAGCATCTGAGAGGACATGAAATTGACCTGGGTGTTGTATGTAGCCTGGACACTGCGTTTGATCCTCAGCATTTCTCTAATAGTGTCCTCATTTCCGTGGCGGATCTCAAATTCTTTCCAGGTCTGCCAGAACTCAGCTGTCACCTGAGAAAGAAAATTCATAAATATATCAGAGAAATTCATGTGTGAAATATGTGCACATTAATAAAAAGTCTGACAATTTATTGAGACAAAGGTAATGGCAGGAGGTGGTTTATCTCACCCTGGGGTCACAGATCTGGGAGCAGTAGGAGTAGATTGCTCTGCCCCGATCAATCTCACCCAATTTACTCTCCATGTCAGCAAATCGCAGGCACATGTCCCTCGCATGCTCATCAGGAAGGACCTTGATAAATACGAAAAGGTACATTTCAGATTTTAGTTATTTCAGTACTGAATTGAACAAATGATCATAATGCATACATTATTTAGAATATCCCAGGTAAGTCTTCAAACAGTTTTTAGGGGATTTTCATCTGGATGTATGAAATGCTACATATAATCAGCTTTCATTGTTGTGGCGTAATATGCACTGGTGTTGTGCTATGATAATACTACCATGTACCTCAATAGCCTTCTGGTAAATCGCTCTGGTATATGTGACTCCATATATTTCAGCTGCTCTCTTGATGTAGATATTGAACATGTGATGTCTCTCCTGAGTTTCTACTGCCTCCGTTGCTCTTTCATATACAGCCATGGCATGTCGTGCCAATCCATACTCCTCCTCCAATTTGGCATACAACAGGTAAATGGCTGGAAAGCAAAGCACAATGGGCTTCAGATCATTTAATCTTAAAAGATTAGTGGAAACAATGTGGAATATATAAAAGTTGTCAATGAAATTCTAACAAAGCTACTTACTCTTGGCAAACTTGGCAGGACAGCCATCCAGGGCTTGTTCAAACAAATCTCTGGCTCTCTCCAGCTTCTTACCCCCATAACGATCAATGAACTTGGTGAGGTAAGTGTTCCATATGTCGTAAACATTTGGCCACCTGAAGAGAGCGATGCCACGCTCATATGCCTAGAAAGATTTGAAAGGTATTGACAGAGAGGTTAAAGAATTGTTTAAATGGGTGCTACGTTGAGCAAGACAAGAATACATACTGACATTATATGTTTAGTTATTTAAGTGGAATATTATTACTTTGAAGCTTTCCTCGAAGTAGTTGTGCTCTTCAAGGAACATGGCATAATTGATGATGATCTGTGGTGTGGCAATGCGGAGGTCAATAATGCGGTCATACACTGCTTTTGTTGACTGAGGAGGAAAAAAAGGAAAATGGAGAAAGAATCATCTATTACCTGTAAAGAGGGTTGACAATTCTGATTTTAAAGACATGCACATGGTGGACCAAGACTACATATCTGAGCATTTATTTGCAAACATACGATGAACATACCTGGAAAGTACCAAGACTCTCCTCCAAGTCTGCCAGCATAGACCAGACCTTCAAGGACTTGTAGACTCTGTTTTGAACTGGCTCAGATGCATCAAAGTACTCCGCTTTCTTGGATGGGATGGCTGTAGCTTTCTATGTTCAAATTATTAAAAGAAATGTTTGTCTTTCAACAATATCCACAAAACATCCATAAACAAGTAAATAAGTGTTCTCATATATTATATATATCTTACACATTGCTAAAAATCACCATAACTCATGAGCAGGGACTTGCAATTGTTGCTGATCAATTCCTGTCTTTCTTTTATGGAGATTTCAAGATTTCTAAACAGGCAGTTCTGCTGAGAATGTTGTCATGAATGTAAATCTCCATGGCCCCCATATTACCCAGCATGCTCTCAGCACTTGGTTCTTTCCCCAAGACCCAAGTGAACATCAGTGCAACATTTGAACAGTGGAGGGAGCCTCAGACAAAGCAACCAACAGTATGTCCTGTTTTTGTTAGCTTGTAAGCTAGTGTCTTTGTTTAACACCAAATGTCTATATAAGCATTATTATGACATGTGCTTTAGGTCTTACTGTACCTATGGAGTACCCTATCAACTACCTAACAGCTGAAGGTCAAAAATTATGAAAAAAAATCTCAATAGTGAATATACTTTGTACAAAAAAATTACCAATGCTGTATTTTCCCACAGTTCATTACACCTGTAATAATAAATGCAGATGTGATGCAAGCATCTCACCCTGAGTATGCGCAGGGCCTGTTCATAGTTTTCGTGGCGCAGCTCCATCTCTCCATATTCACACCACACTGTGGCAAGGTCATCCACTTGCTTGTAGTTCACCTTGGTAGCCTTCTCAAAGATAGTCCTGGCCTGAATGACAGGCAGCAATTGTAAGACATATCAAAAACAAAAAACACGTTTATGAAATGGATGTATGCAGTACTCTTAAAGAAAGATCTCAGTGACTTACGTCATCCAGCTGCTCATTTTCTTCATAGAATTTAGCAAAAGAAACCCAGAGAGAGTGAGGCTTTCCCGTGGCCTTCATTGGATCCACAGTCTGTACTGCTTCTGTGTATGTGTTGATGATCTGTAGAGGATACAGTGAGCATGAATCTATTAGTAATGTAAAGAAACTAAAAAAACAAAACAAAAAACACAAACAAACAAACAAAGGACCTAAAACTCACCTGCCGTGGAATGCCCTCATACAGTTTTACCCTCTTGTGCCACTCATGGACATTATGAGGGTTCTGCCGCAGCAGTACACTGTTCAACAGGAGAGGCCGCCGTGCTATCAGCTGCTCAAAGCGAGCCAGTCTAAGCTCCAGGTCGATGTCATCTGAGAGGTGAAGGACAAACAGTAAGGCATGCGTGACAATGACAATTGAAAACAGAATTGAAAACATTCCTTTTTATTGAATCTGTACAAACCATCTTCATCCTGCCCTATCTCAGCAGTGGTCTCCATCTTGGCAGCAATCATGCTCTCTTCAAACTGGGCATAACTATCAAACACTTGTGTGAAATCCCTTACTGTTACCACAGTAAGGATGGCCTCCTCATATACATCACGGGCCTAAGACAAGACACATTAAAGAGTTAGTAAGTAAACCCTCAAATACTTATGCTAGAAACCTCTCTATCAGCATTTACCACGCCAAAAATCACATAACAAGGCCTTGTTACATCACACTTGTATCAGAGAGGTATCGCACTGGTTTTGGATACAGGATGTGCTATCTGTTTAAAAACAGAGCTGTTGACTCTGTTTAAAAGTGATCAGTTTTAATAGTAGAGACTTTATTGAACAAAATAATAATAAAAGCAATAAGACCACTTATATCCTGACTAACTGTCTCATCTCAGTTTAACCCATCCATACAAATGCAATACCAATAGTTGCTCAGCAGATGTCATCATTTTGACTGTATCAAATGCTTTGAAACTGTGAACCATTTTCAATACAACTGCTTCACATTGATTCAGTGCTTCAGAATTTTTTTTTGCCCCATCACTACAACATGAAATAAGTATTCAGTGTGGAGTTTCTCTTTAATATAGTCAGTCAAACTGGCATACAGTAAGTAGATGGTAATGTCGTTGAGCCAAACTAACTACTTAAGTTAAGTGATTTATGATGTGTATAGACATGGAAGCTATTCAGAGAAAGCGCACCTTTTCAAAGTGGCCACTCCTGATGTAATAGTCAGCCAAGGAGCACCAAAGTTTGCCAAGCTGGTCAGTAAAGCGTGTGAGGCCTCCCCGGATGATGGCTCCTACATTCAGAGAGGTCACCTTATCAGGGTTCTGCGAGATCAGGTCGCATAGCTCATGCCACAGCTGTCACAAGAAATAAATGTAGCAAAAAGATTTATTTTATGTTGCAGCTTGGAAAACAAATTACTTGTTAGGGAATGAGAAGAAAATCTTACTTGGTAGTTAGACTTGCCCTCTTTTGACACAAAGCTTTCATCATTGACAACTGCTGCAAGCCGCACAGCTGCTTCATCCAAGCGGCCAACAGACCGTAAGTAGTCGATGTATTCCTCTGCATTCTCTGGAGAAAGCTACATGGTATAAAGAGCATATGACACATTTCAAGGACTTTTTCATATATGTAGGAAAAAATTTCACTTAGAAATAACAGAACATACTGACAGCAATCCTGTTAAATAGTGTTTTCATTAATGAATAGTTATCTTATCCAGTTGTATGACTATGATTTTTAAGAAGTATGCTTTGCTGTTCATCATTAGATGAATTGGATGACTGGTGAAATATCTTTAAGAGTAAAACACCAAATCCAGTGGCCTTTGACTTAGTGCTCCTGTATGGCTGAGAATCTTCAGACATTTACAGAAATTATTGACAACAAATAATCAGACCTATCACACTAAACAGGGACATCGTACCACACCACATCCACTTTAATAAGTTATATACTGCAGTCATCAATGTAATCAGAAACATTCTTATGTGACATCCTAAATGACAGCTGCTGTATGGAACTAAGTTGTGTACTATGTCCTCACCTTAAGGTACCTGCGGTACACCCGGATGGCTGTCTCGGGCAGGGGCAGGTTACGGACAAAGCGAAGATACAAAGGCCAGATACGTGGATGCTGAGTGACAGGTAGAGCTCTGAGTGCCCGGTCAAATGTTCGCCGACTTCTTGTGATCTTGCATTGGGATACCAGGAACTGGCAGTAATCAAGCCATATTCTGGGCATCTAGTTTGAAGAAAGACAGATTGTTAATTTCAAGCACAACTTACACAAACAACGTCACGTTATTTTCTATCATCAAGAGGTACAGTATGGACTTCTAACATTAGCCTCACCTTGTGCATGAACACCAGTGCCCTTTCATGGCAATTATTGACCTCTTCATAGACTGGTTCAGTGATACATTTCCCTTTGGCTTGTTTCCTTCTCTCTCTCAGGTAATTGTACCATAGCTTATAGCTGTAGGAAGGGGGAAATACAGGTTAAAAAATAGTTAGACCATGAGCAAATATGTGTTCCACAAAATCCATCTTGACACTTCCACAGACATGACCTAAATAAAAGTCAGGGTATTTATCCAACAAGGCACAAGGCTGCTAGTAAGATATTTTGACCAGTGATGAATGATGCTTTTCATCACAGCAGCAGTACAATGTCAATAATCTCTGTGTGATATTAGTTACCTTCCAGGCAGCTCTTTCAGAGCTCGCTCATATATCATATTGAGGGTAGATCTGGATCCATTCTGTTTGAATTCGATGTAACGCATCCAGCACTTGACTGAGTATGGGTTCCTGATAATCTCTTCCTCATAAGGCAGATCATCGTTCTCCTAACAGAGCCAGAAATCACAGCATGTAACACTTCAAGCTTCACTGTAATAATAACGTTAAAGGATAGGTTCACAATTTTACAGGTATGTCTTAGAACAGTCAGATGCCCATATAAACACCGAAAGAGGTTTTCCTCACTGTAATCATTCTTCCTGTTCATACTGGCCATTAAAAGATCCCTTTCAAATGCGCTTTCAATGTAAGTGATAGGGGCCAAAATCCACAATGTGTCCACGCAATTATTTTGTGCAAAAATACATTTAAAAGTTTATCTTAAGCTTATATGAGGCTTCAGCAGTCTGAGTTAGTCATATCATGAGGATATCTGCCACATGTACAGTCTTTTTAGCAGAAATTCCCTCTTTGTATTTCCTTGGACAGTTTTTCCCTGTTGAGCTGCGGTGGAAGTATAGCAACAAAAAGAGGGACTTTGGCATTAAATAGACTAACATTAAAAGATATCCACATGATTTGACTAATTTGGATGGCTGAATCTTCATATTGGCTTCAGATAAACCAGTTCTTCAAGGAAATTGCAATTTAGCAATCGCAATTACCGCAACTTTTCTGCATGAAATGGCCAAATCAACAGGCTGCTTGTGATTTGGTCCAATTATCACATTTCGTGTTGTGGTCATTTACATAATCGCAGTTAATGAAACTATATTTTTATGTTTAATTAATTTTAATGGTATAATTGACATTTTATTTGGTGCTAATTTTGAGGTGGAAGTTTATTTATAAATGGAACAAGTACAGTATTTTCTTTTTTATATAACTTTGAGTCCATGGCTCTCATGTTCAGAAAATAAAAAAATAGCTATAAAAGTGCTAAAAATTAGCACTGAAATACAGTTGTTTCTGTGATATGCAGTATGCTTTTATCAAAGGAAGCAATTACTTATAACTCCTCATTGGTAGTAGTTCAGAAAATTCGCATTATTTTCCTTCGCTTGCAGTTTTTCTCAATTCCCGCAATTTTACCTTACCGCAAATAGAGCACAT
The DNA here is from genome assembly GCF_963924715.1 of Thunnus thynnus. Taxonomy (NCBI): domain Eukaryota; kingdom Metazoa; phylum Chordata; class Actinopteri; order Scombriformes; family Scombridae; genus Thunnus; species Thunnus thynnus. The sequence continues at coordinate 11,380,825 of NC_089533.1, forward strand.
GAAACAACGCAAAATCTATCGCAATTGATGAGAAAAGACGCTGCAGAATCAGGCATTTTTTTGCCGCAATAATCACAAAAAACTCCTGGAGAAACGCAAAACGTTTACATACATTTTTGCACAAGAGCAGGATTTTGGATTTTGTCACTTACATTGTATATGCAGTATGAATGAATATTCTAATGGTCAGTATGAACAGGAGGAATGATTACAGCAAGTCTAATTCAAATGTTCATTTGGGTACCTGATTATTATCTTAAGACAGACTTGAAAAATTTTGAACCCGTCCTTTAACTTTTACGCAACCGCTACGTTTGCTAAAACTAACATTAAAGCCACAACACAACATTACATTAACGTTAACACATTTTCTTCCGTACATTGCAAACGCTACTAAGTTTATTAACCGTGACTATTGTGAATTCAGAATTTAAGTACTTCTACCAAAATTTAGGAACCAAGCATGGCTGACAGCAAGTCTCTGGATTCCTTGCTTTTAAATCACAACAAGCTAACTTCAACGATGTTAACTTACACCAAGCTAGCATTCCAGCAAACGTTAACGTTAGCTTAACTTACATCCGTTACATTAGCTAGATAACAAATTAGATAACATTATAATATATAATTATATAGAGGTAAGCTTACAAATATAACATCCGTTTTTCCGTTGAGCGTAGGCATTTCTTCCCCGAGAAATTGACTGATCCAGGATAAAATAGTAATATTACTTAAGCTAACGCTAGCTTGCAGACCTCCCAATGCGTGTAGTTCACAATGGTATTTCCGCCTTCTTCTTATTTTGTTGTTTAATGGCGGTTGGCAAACAGCGTCCGGGTGTTTCCAGGTGGCATTACCGCCACCCTCTGGATTGGAGTGTGGATCAGAACAATGACTATACTAATGCATTAAATTCTCCTATTAAGTCCTGTGTTTTCTAAAATCTCAAAATAGCCATGTACCCTACATCACCTGAACTGCTCTGCAACAATTTTCTAATACCTAGTGTTGTGTGATTCCTTTGGAGTGTAATTTTAAGTGTCTGTCTCTCTTGTTTACTTCCATGGAAACTTTCAACTTACTGCCTTAAGTTCTTCTTCTTCTTTGAGGTTTATTGGCGGTCAGAAAACAACGAATTGGTGCATTACCGCAACCAACTGGTATGGATAATGGATCAGAATATTTAGTATTTACAATATTTATAACAAAACTCATATATTCTCAATCAAATTTGTTAGTCTAAGATACTGAAATAGGATTTGATAACACTCATTTCTTGAGTTCTTTTGTAGCATGTCTATTGGATCAAAGTGTACTTTTATCTTTCTGAGGTTTTGAATCAGATGTTGCATGTATGTAAGGGAGTGACACTAGTTTGTAGTTCTGAAGTGATACTTTTCCTTTTTTGTAATGCTTTATTGAACAATACATTTACAAATAACAAGGCAAGTCAACCATGGTATTAAAAACTTTGGCATGTGTCTGAGTAAGAGAAAACAAACATAAAAACAAGAAAAAAGTTTAATTAAAAATATGCAAAAAAATAAACATCTAAATCTATAAATAATACGACATAAATAATACAATAAATAAAGTTTAAAAAGATAAATTAATATAAATTGGTCTTCAATTTAACTCAAAGGTTAGTACATTGAATTGGTAGAGAGAATACAGGGCTGTGCACAAATGCCCGTGTTGGGTTTTGGTTTCAAGCACAGATTTCCTCTCTTTTCCACAAGAGTACCTTGTAGGTTTAAAATGCTGGGGTCAAACATAAAAAAATGTGTGTGTGTGCATGTTATTTATATATTTAGCCCCTTACATTAGTTTAGTTTGAACTATTCTATTTTTAATTGTTGTTTATGTGAGAATGCACCGTCAGGATGCTACTCAATTTCGTTGTACTCTTTGCAATGACAATAAAATGATTTTATTATATTCTATGGTATGCCTACGGCTATGGCTGTTAGTTTACACCTGTGTACAGTCCATGGAAGCATAGGACTGTGTAGGACTGTGAATTTCGTTGCGCCTATAGTACTGTAAATATAGTAAGGACGGCCTCTAAGCGAGGCGAAAGTCCTTGAAGATACATATACGCGTTTTCTATCGTGTTCTTTCTGTGCTCTTTTTTGAAATTACAAAAATACAATTTGCATTGTACTTTTCCCTCATAATTGATCTGTTGTAAGTTTTATTTTGTCAATAGGTTATCAGGTAAATCCTAAAGATTATTGTTCCTGATGTCCTCTCTGACAGTATTTAAGTTGAGTCAACCCACTGTACCTGTTTGTGGAAATTGCAAAATAAAATAACCTCTTGGCTCTGTAGGCAGTCTGGTGTGTTTGTTTCTTCTATTTTGGGGCTTTGATGAAGCGTTTTTGCATTGTTTGACACTTCCACTGCACTACACTTCATGGTGTCTTATTAAACTGTGATCACATCTTAGAGAAAACAAAGCCAGTCCATTCACATGACTGGCTCAGCATCATCTTTTGTCAATCATTTTATTGGATAAGAGCAAATTAATATATTGTGGTTAGATGATAGATAACAGAGTGTTCAACAATTTCACAATGCTATGAGAATTATTATATCTGTAAATCATAAAATTTATGAGTAATGTGACCCGACCAAGTATGCTTAATGTACTGGTCATCTTTCTTCTGTTGACTCAGTTTCAAGTGTGACATCAGCAAATTTTTTAGTAGCTTTCATAGTTGTGGTTGCTAACTCCTAATCTCCTCTTCAATCATTGCATGACATTTTGAAATATTTTACTTAATCTCTAAGTAAAATAACCTTCATCTTTGAGGAATCTCAGTTCAAATTGACCTCCAAGACCAAAAAAGCACAGATACACTTCACAGAACTTTGACCTTTCACCAAACAAATTTCTCAATAGGTTAGTTCATGGTTGCCATGGCATCTGCTCCCTAATGTCGTATTCTATCACTGGTACAAATTTGGTTACATTTCAATGAACCAACTGGAAGAAATCCCACTTCAAAATTCCCTCCAAGACCAAAACTTACACAAACGCATATATTTCTTTTAACTTCCTCAATAGGTTAGGTAACCACTGTCATGGTATCTGCTTCCTAATGTCTTATTCTATCACTGGTACAAATTTAGTAACATTTCACTGCAGCAACATTGAGAAATACAAATTCAATTTGTCCACCAAGAGTTGGTGAGTTACAACACTGTTACATATTTATGTGGCTGACGTTGTGTCACATGGTGCGGTTAATTGCTGGGAGTGTTCAGGCTCATTTTGACTAAATTCTACCTTTTTATGTATTTATTTATTTATTGTTACCTGAAAGTGGAGCTTCTCTACCTGGCCAAATTGGATGCCTTAACACCTCAGCGCCCCGAAGAGCGCCCACAGGATTTGTGAGGGAGCCAGGTGCACTTCAGCACTTTCTCACATGATGAATGTGTTTTACTGACAAGGTGTGGGTAGTCACTGGAGAGTGACCGTGGAGACTAGAAGGGAGTCAGGTGCTTTTCAAGACCCTGTCCATGGGGCCTGCAGAGGGCGCTTGATCAAGGATTGATCAATAATACACTCTAAATGGATAATATAATAACAAACTGCCCAATACGTTTGAAGCATCAGGAAGTGAGTCATTGGTCATATTGGTAAACCTGAACCCTAAGAAATACAAGTTTTAAATTAACCCAACTTTAACCACATCACTTTGGGCCTGACACATTTTGGGCCATTTTAAACTGGGTAATGTATATAACCCAACATGTTGGGTTGATAACCCAACATTGTTAATTTCACTCTTGTCTTCAGTTAAATGAGATATTCTGGGTTATATCCTATTAATCACTGAACTAATGCATGTGGGTCAGTTTATGTCTTCCCCTGGATTAAGAGCTAAAAATTTTTAGGTGATTTTCAGTTCCAGTTACTGTAAATTCCACTGTTACTGTAAATTATTCCCAATCCCAACTCTTATTGCATAAAGAAGATTTCCTGATTTTCATATCATTGCATGTATTTATTTACTTTTATTTTATTTACTGGTTTATTTGACAGGGACAGTGCACAGTAATAAACATTGCTGTAAATGCACCAGAGTTAGCCAAGAGGCTATTTTTCATCTGTAGTCCGCAGACAGATGTTAGAGTCACCCTAAAAACAGAATATGAGATTGAAATTACAAAGTTATTAAGATCATTTATAAGCATGCAGAACAAATAATAAAATGAAGAAAAAAAATATTAATGTTAATAACAAAAACATAATTCAGGACACCCTTTTACTACATTGTCAGGTATTATTTAAAACATGCAACACAGACGCTAATAATACAAGATATGCAAGACAATAAATACATTAAGATATTAATGTTAATAGAGACGTAGATTGAATAAGACCACATTGAGCTGCATTGTTAGAAACTAACTGAAACAAGCAATGCATAAGCACAGACATAAAAAAGCATGCACAGTATGTAAAATACATAAATCAGTGTGACACAATAAAAGCAAGACCACAATAAGACATTCATGCAGGTACATGAGGGCAGACTGGCAGTAGCAAGATAATTAAACTTACCTCAGATAGCCACACATAGATACATTACCTCATAACTATGCATCCTGCAAACAGCTGTGTTTACAAAAGAAAAATAGTCTTTAGTAAATAAGTGGCGTTTTTTTTTCACTTGCTTCCAAATCAAATGCACGCGCTAGCCAGATCCAGATCTTAACGACAGGAGGCTTTGGTGCTCATGGGAATTGCAGTCTTCATTCAGGGATACACTACCAATTTTGTCCACAGGGAACGCTAAAATCAACACAAAATGAAAGTTCCTTTTAGTAACTACATCCATGACAGTAGCTAATGCAGTACATCCATGCATGAACCGCCGTGGATGAGTATGGCGCACAGATGTGTAATATTTATATTTACTTAAGATTATAATACAGCCATGGTACGGCACCCCCAAAGTGTCTTCTTCATATTCTGATGAAATTTGACTAGCCACAGCAAAAGGCATATTGCTGGAATCCACAGTTCATTTGCAGAACTCCATTGAATAAGCTAAATCCTTATGTAGAGACCAGTGCGATGGATAAGATAAAATAACCTTTATTGATACCCGGGGGAAAATTCAGGTGTTACAGCAGCAGCAGAATCAGAATACAGGGGGTACATGTACATCAGGAAAGTAATGCGTAATAATAAAGGGTAATAATAAAGTAAACAAATAAAAAAAGACAAGAAAATGCCATTATCGGTAAGTACACAAGCAGAGCAGAACAATACAGCCATACAACCTGAATTTTAGTACAAGTGGCATTAAAGTGCAAAGCAAACTAATGGAACACTGTGGATCAGAAAGGAAAAACCTAAAATTGTGAACCTAAAGAAAACTGTACAACCTAATACACAGTAGTGCAAATGCAAAAGAGAGTGTAGTGCAAATCGATGAAGAAACAGGAACAGTTCAAGTGCAACTGGTGGCATATAGTGCAAAACCTTAAGTATGGTACTTGTGAGAGGGGTAGTATGCTGCACTACAAGTCACTGTGGGGTCTGCTGAGAGCAGAGGTTGTTGTGAAGCCTTACAGTAGAGGGAGTGAAGGATCACTGGTAGAACTCCTCAGAGCACTGTGGATGGATGAAATAGTCACTGAAGGACCTGTCCAGGGCCTTCAGGGAGAAAATGTATAAAAGTTTTTGTTGTTTCTCAATGTTCCAGATGAGTCAATAATTTAGATTATTGCCACAAGCCCCATATATTTCCCTTTGATTTTAAAATATTTTTTATATTTATTTATTTAATATTTATTTGTATAGGGGCAAGTTTATAGCATGAACTTATGCCACATGCCACAGCATTTATAGTCTGAGCTAGTTTGGAATGCCTGTCCCTAGATGGATTTTTAAAATACAAATGAAATTCCATAAAAATCAGCAATACATATACATACATTTAAGTACAAAACACAAGTCTCAACAATACATATTCACACATTACAACATGAAACTCAACAACAAAGTACATACAAAGCAGCATAAAACATAAACAACTCTGAAACATACAATACAATTTTCATAAAACAACAAACACCAGATCACTCATGACTATGACTGATCCCTCTTTAAAAAACTGTTTCAGTTTGAGTTTAAAATGTTCCCAGTCATAATCCATTTTGAGTTCTGTTGGTGAAGAGTTCCACATGTTAATACCCCGAACAGATATGCCGTCTGTCCAAGTGAGGATTTATGAAAGGGCATCTTATAATTCCCAGTAGACCCACGTCTTGTTACTGAGCCAGAAACCCTGAGACATACCCCCAGGTCACTGAGCATCTGAGGAGCCTAGTTATTTAGGCATTTATAGATGAGTTAAAGGTTAGAAAATTTAATAAAATTATCAAAAGTTAAGATATTTAATGATAGTTTAATAGTTCATGTAAATATATATTTTTTAATTCTTTATTTTAGCACAGCAGTACATATTACAAAGCTTACATCGAGACAAAAGCAGTTTCATTTTTCCTCTGCTGTCCAGGGTTTTTTCTTACACTTACAAGAATGAGTAAACTAAAATAAATAATTCGAAGTATAAAAATAAGCAAACTTTAAGAATGACTTTATACAATTTAGGAGAGGTAAAGTGTGTATTTAAGGGTCTATATGGGAGAGAGGTGATGTGAGGGTTCTCAGTCTGTGATAGAGAGAGTGTGAGGGGTCTCTCGGTGTGTAGCAGAAGTAGAGAGTGTGAAGGTTCCCAATGTGTGGTAGGGAAAAGGTGTGTGAGGGTGTGCAGGCTCTCTGACTGTGAAGTGTGTACATGTTAAGTATGCTTTTCTCATTTAAATATTTTAAAAGCAAAGGGAAACATCTGGGGCTTGAGACACAAGACACAAGAATGAATGCCATAATTGAATTGCTCTGATATTCACTTACATTTCATGTGCATGCAATACATGCACACAAAGAGACACACAAGAATGAATGCCAGCAGTGTTTACTGCATGTGGCTGTAAGTAGAGCACAGGGTGGAGGTGCACCCAGACACACCTACCCTCAGTCAACCCACTCAATACTCACCATGGGGTCACAGAAAATATGAAATCCCTCTACCACACACACACCACCAACCAAAATACAGCATATGCAACTACCACTTCTAAAACAATAATTTCAACCAAAAAATATAACATATATCATCAAACTGAATAAACCAGCTGTGAGCAGTGAAAGTGCACAGCACCAGGGTCGCATGACTTTCAGACAGAGAAACCTACATCTGTGTGTGTAAAAGAGATGTAGAAAACTAAAATAAAGTTAAAGTTAAAAAGGTTATGAAATCAGTTTTAAAGTTATCAAGTTGTAAAGTTATAAACGTTCAAACAATTTTTTAACTTTATTGTTGTTTAATTCAATATTACGATTTCTAAAAGGCACTTGGACAACTATCAATTATTTTCTTTACTGCGTAAGTCATTTTATTTGAGAGCCAATGTCAGTAATGTCTCAAAATCAGAGTCACATAGTTTTTCAAGGACATTGGCTTTCCATAACAGCAACAACATCTTTAGAATCAAATGTACCACAAGGATAAAGATGTTTGATATCTGAGTGGGACTTATTATAGGTCTTATCTCACTCAGGTTGGCAAATGTTCCTCTAGTCCTTCTAAGGAAAGGTGTAATACCATTTGAACTTTATGGAAAAGGCCTTACATACAATTTTATTAGAGGAATATGAGATGTGCCAGTGTCCTGCAACCATATACCAGCACCACTTGGGTGCTTCTCCAAAATTATGTTCCATTTCTGGCTCGGTATTGCAAGGGTAAGTAGAGACAACCTTGTGATATAAAATGATGAAACCCCTCCCATGTAATTCACAATCTAAACTTATTGAAATAAATTATTTATTGGAGCAAATTAGTGGTTCAAAAATAAGAGTATATATTCCACAGCTCTATTTTGGGACATACTTTGGACATCACAATGAGACAAATTGATTATATATTATGAAACTGCATTTTACTGTATTTCAAATATTTAAAATGTGGGCAGCAAGCTGATACTTTATACCAATGACATTTAGAGTACATCTCACTGAGAGTTTATGGGTTCAAAAATGGATGTCAAGGCACAACCCCTTTAATAGATTACTTAAATATGTATTTGTCATTATTATTTTCTTCCTTTTCCTTTTTAGCTCTACCAAATTCTGATCCTTGTCAGCTTGCTTAATACAGAATTTCTCAGTTTACTTGTTTTAAAGCTATTTACAGTTTAGCAATGGCATATATTAGAAACAAAAAAGCTTACTAAACCTGCAATGTCAACAGATGGGTCTCAAGATGACAGGGATACTTGACCAAATCGAGTGGTAGACTGCTGCTGACCAGGCAATTCCAGCCTCTATATAAGCAGCAGCTTCAACCTCCTCTGAGAACTGAAAGGCATTTCACCCAGGTAAGTGCTTTTTTGCATTGATTTCAAATTACATTAAATATGAATGTCATGTGACACTTTGTCATCATGTTTTTAATGTCATGTAACCTTGAGGGGATAATATCATTAATCAGTGATGTTTCTTTTTAATGTGAAGCAAGAGGCAAAATTAATTTTTCAACTGCTCTTAATAGTTGGTTTGGAAAGGCTCAATAACAAATGTGATTGGGATTAGAGTCTTTTAACATCCAAAATATTTTGAAATAACCTGCGAGGCTATGAAAATAGTCCTAGTGGTGTAGGTTCCTTTAACAGAGGTAACTGTAAAAGTTTATGGACCCGTTAAAGTTTCTACAATTGGTTTAAATGTATGTAGTGTGACTATTCTTTACTGATGTAGGCACTAGGCTGTGGGAAATATTTTAATTTTGAGTCCTGTACAATGACAATTTCAATCTTTCTTTAACAGTATCCTCAGACTACATCAGATACTGTGCTGCTCATTTGGGATAAACTGAGGTAGGATGTCAGAAACAACACAAGATCCATGATATCAGATACAGACACTACATGCAAATCATTTAAACAATATCAGAATTAAATATGTTTAACGTAATTCAAACTCTTCCTGTTTTCAGTCCCCACTAGAGTGCCATCATGAGCACAGACGCAGAGATGGAGGCCTATGGGCCTGCAGCCATTTACCTCCGCAAGCCAGAGAAGGAGAGACTTGAGGCTCAGAACACTCCATTTGATGCCAAAACAGCCTACTTTGTGGCCTGTCCTGATGAGATGTATGTCAAGGGTAAACTTGTCAAAAAGGAAGGTGGCAAAGCCACTGTTGAGACACTTGATGGGAAGGTAGGTAAATGAATACTTTATTTGAAATAATTGAAATACAATCCTTCTAAAGCCTTGACAGACTTTTTACACCATTTGTTATGAGACCCTGACAGTGAAAGAGTATGACATACATCCCAAAAAAGATAATTTGAAATACTAATAAAATGTAACTATTCTTTTTTTGTTTTTACTGCATTTCCCATTCAGAGTATCACTGTAAAAGAGGATGATATCCATGCCATGAACCCTCCAAAGTTCGATAAAATTGAGGACATGGCCATGATGACCCACCTCAATGAGCCTGCTGTGTTGTATAACCTCAAAGAGCGTTTTGCATCATGGATGATCTACGTGAGTGTTTAACTTAACACATAGATCAGAGTGAATACACACAGGTCAAAAATAAACAAATTTTTACCAGTAATGTTTTCTTTTTTCTACAGTCATTACTCTAAATGAAGCTTAAATTTAAATGACGTATTTGTCAAATGTAGAGGCAATATGTTTAATGAAGTTTAAAGTGAATTCTCTTCTCTATTCAGACCTACTCTGGCCTGTTCTGCGTCGTCGTGAATCCCTACAAGTGGCTTCCCGTGTACGATTCTCAGGTTGTGGTAGCATACAGAGGCAAGAAGAGGATTGAGGCACCACCCCACATCTTCTCCATCTCTGACAATGCCTATCAGTTCATGCTCACTGGTAATATATTTTATGAGACACAAAATGAGATGCAGCATATATGACATGAAATATGTGATTTGTACCATGTAAGGTACTAAATGAGCATTTATTCATTTCAGATCGTGAGAACCAGTCTATCCTGATTACGTAAGTATAACAGAAATTGTAATGATAAATCATATAATGAAAATACAGCAGAATCTTGACATGTGTCTCTTATACCCCAGTGGAGAATCCGGTGCAGGAAAGACTGTCAACACCAAGCGTGTCATCCAGTACTTTGCAACAATTGCAGTGACTGGATCTAAAAAGGCAGAGGCAACATCTGGCAAGATGCAGGTAAAATTGGTTATCTTAACTGAAAACATTTGTTGGAGAATTGCCCGTTTATGGTTTATATTATACATATATCTTCTTGTAGGGTTCACTGGAAGATCAAATCATTGCAGCCAACCCTCTGCTGGAGGCCTATGGTAATGCCAAGACTGTGAGGAATGACAACTCCTCTCGTTTTGTAAGTGTTAAAAGGGCCAAAAATAAACCTCACAGAATCTTATTGGGTTACATATGAAGAATCCTACTAACATTAATCTGATATGTCAAGGGTAAATTCATCAGAATTCACTTTGGAACCACGGGCAAACTGTCCTCAGCTGATATTGAAACATGTAAGTCATTTTTACATTTTGTGCAAGGACCTTTGTTTATACTTACACTTGGGTATGACATATGGTTTGAAAAGGTTTAATACACAGTTCTTTTCACTGTATGATGTCATGTATGCAATATACTGTAATCTGACCTTGCTTTGTTTTTCTTAGATCTGCTGGAGAAGTCCCGTGTCACCTTCCAGTTGTCTGCTGAGAGGAGCTACCACATCTTCTATCAGCTGATGACTGGCCACAAGCCTGAGCTCCTGGGTATGTTATGACAATATAACAATTAGGAATTACAATAGTAGAATTAAGACAATAACACCAGAAATGATGCAGGATTTAAAAAGTTTTTTCTTCTAATCTTTTACAGAGGCTCTTCTGATCACCACCAACCCCTATGATTACCATATGATCAGTCAGGGTGAAGTGACAGTCAAGAGCATCGATGATGTAGAAGAGTTCATTGCAACAGATGTAAAGTGTCCATTCATAATTATTTTAAGAACGTAAAATTAAGAATCTTCAATGAAATTGTTGCAACTCATGATTATTTTCTTTCATGTATGACACAGACTGCTATTGACATCTTGGGCTTCACTGCTGAGGAGAAGATGGGCATCTACAAGCTGACTGGTGCTGTGATGCATCATGGCAACATGAATTTCAAGCAGAAGCAGCGTGAGGAGCAGGCTGAACCTGATGGCACAGAGGGTAATTATAGTATCTTGTAACAAATCTACCAAATGTTTCAGTATAATGTATAATGCTAAACATGTCCCAGTTCACAGATAGCTAAAGGTTTGTTTTTCCATCAGAGGCTGATAAAATCGCCTACCTCCTGGGCCTGAACTCAGCTGATATGTTGAAAGCTCTGTGCTACCCCAGGGTCAAGGTCGGAAATGAGATGGTGACCAAAGGTCAGACTGTCCCACAGGTAAGATAAAGAAAATGTAATGTTTGAAAAAAAATGGCAATATTTGCATTTTGACATGAAAATATGATTGTGAGACACTCTCATTCTAAAATGTTTATTTCTAGGTCCACAATTCTGTCATGGCTCTGTGCAAGTCTATCTATGAGAAAATGTTCTTGTGGATGGTCATCCGTATCAATGAGATGCTGGACACAAAGCAGCCAAGACAGTTCTTCATTGGAGTGTTGGATATTGCTGGATTTGAGATCTTTGATGTAAGTAGCTGAAAAGTGTCTGAGCAATTCAAAGATCAACAATTTGACATGCAATTTAATACATTCATGTGATTGCAGTTCAACAGCTTGGAGCAACTCTGCATCAACTTCACCAATGAGAAACTGCAACAGTTCTTCAACCACCACATGTTTGTCCTGGAGCAAGAGGAGTACAAGAAAGAAGGCATTGAATGGGAATTCATTGACTTCGGTATGGACTTGGCTGCCTGCATTGAGCTTATTGAGAAGGTAAGTAGTCAATCAGGTCAAAGTGATTTCTTGTTTCATGTGCAAATGTTTGCTTCCACGGTTTAAATTTTAATGTGAAATCTATTTCTTTCCTCAGCCAATGGGCATCTTCTCCATCCTTGAAGAGGAGTGCATGTTCCCCAAGGCCTCTGACACAACTTTCAAGAACAAGCTGCATGATCAGCATCTTGGAAAGACCAAGGCCTTTGAGAAGCCAAAACCTGCAAAGGGCAAGGCTGAGGCTCACTTCTCCCTGGTTCACTACGCTGGTACAGTGGACTACAATATCACTGGCTGGTTGGACAAGAACAAGGACCCCCTGAATGACTCAGTTGTCCAGCTCTACCAGAAGTCCTCAAACAAACTTCTGGCCTTCCTGTATGCAAAACACGGCGGAGGTGATGGTAAGAAACTGTGTGTTACTTGGTTCAGGCCTAGTATAAAGCTGATGAGTACTCTGTGGTCATATATTCATGCATGTGACTTAATTAAAAAATACCCTTTCCACAGAGAAGAAAACTTAAGAGAGATTCTACGTAGTTATTTATTTAGTGCCATTAATTCAATTTAATATTTGTGTAAACAGAGCCTGCTGGCGGCAAAAAGGGAAAGAAGAAGGGTGGTTCCTTCCAGACTGTGTCTGCTCTTTTCAGGGTATGAATTGCTTCATATTTTTTTGATACCAATTAAAAACCTCATCTTGAAATACTGTTGACCATTTATCCTGTGTTGTTGATCCACAGGAGAACTTGGGCAAGCTGATGACCAACTTGAGGAGCACTCACCCTCATTTTGTCCGTTGCCTGATTCCTAATGAAACAAAGACCCCAGGTTAGAAGCACATAGCTGAGCTTTGCAAACTAAATGTGACATAGTGATATAAAGAAATATTTTAAACAATATGAATTTGCAACTTTCAGGTCTTATGGAGAACTTCTTGGTCATCCATCAGCTGAGGTGTAACGGTGTGCTGGAAGGCATCAGAATCTGCAGAAAGGGCTTCCCCAGCAGAATCCTCTACGGTGACTTCAAGCAGAGGTGATGCAATTTTTAATATAAGCAAGTCAAGTTAAATTTCAGCTGAGTTTAAACAGCCGGCCAAGATGTGTTGTTATTGTAAGTAACAACATAATTTTCTCTTATAGATACAAAGTATTGAATGCCAGCGTCATCCCTGAGGGACAGTTCATTGACAACAAGAAAGCTTCAGAGAAGCTGCTAGGCTCCATTGATGTGGATCACACTCAGTACAAGTTTGGGCACACTAAGGTTAATTTTCTATGAACTATGTCAATAGATATGGCATGTACATATGTCCTTTTGTGTCAATTTGTGCTGATGACTGAGTTCTTTCAAACAACCACACAGGTGTTCTTCAAAGCTGGTCTGCTGGGTACACTGGAGGAGATGAGAGATGAGAAACTGGCTGAGCTGGTGACCATGACTCAGGCTCTCTGCAGAGGATTCCTCATGAGGACCGAGTTTGTTAAGATGATGGAGAGGAGGTATGATTGTCATACAGTACACTGAACTGTTCTGTCCAATGAAATAGATACAGCTGTTTTTGTTAAATCACATTACAGTAAAAATGACATTTTTTTATATATTCATTTTCTAGAGAGGCTGTCTTCTCTATTCAGTACAATATCCGTTCATTCATGAATGTGAAAAACTGGCCATGGATGAATCTGTACTTCAAGATCAAGCCTCTTCTGAAGAGTGCTGAGACTGAGAAGGAGCTGATGAACATGAAGGAGAACTATGAGAAGATGAAAACAGACCTGGCTACTGCCCTGGCCAAGAAGAAGGAGCTGGAGGAGAAGATGGTTTCCCTGCTGCAGGAAAAGAATGACCTGCAACTGCAAGTGGCTTCTGTAAGTAGGATACAAAAGCAAGTGTCACATCCACACTACACGAATTGAATATTGAATTGCTGACATTTTCAGATATTTAGGTGAAATTTAAAGATGCCAGATACTCTTCTGGTCATCTCATCTTCGATGTGCCTGATCAAACATGTAGATTGACAAATACTAATTAATATATTAAAAATTATATATATATATATTAGTATTAATCCTGAAAATGTTCAGGTAAATTCAGAGAATAGCAAACTTATTAACTTACTGTATGTTCATAATAAATTGTAGGAAGTTGAGAATCTCTCAGATGCTGAGGAAAGGTGTGAAGGTCTGATTAAGAGCAAGATCCAACTTGAGGCCAAACTCAAAGAGACAACTGAGAGACTGGAGGATGAAGAGGAAATCAATGCTGAGCTGACTGGCAAGAAGAGGAAGCTGGAGGATGAATGCTCTGAGCTGAAGAAAGATATTGATGACTTGGAGCTCACCTTGGCTAAAGTGGAGAAGGAGAAACATGCAACTGAAAACAAGGTTGGAATAATTTTGAACCTACATTTATAAAAAAATGAGAAAGTATATGAAGTTAGCTTTCAAACATATAGATATAAAGTGATGGAAATAATGCACCTTGCCCGAAACTTTCAGGTGAAAAACCTGACAGAGGAGATGGCATCTCAAGATGAGTCTATTGCCAAGTTAACCAAGGAGAAGAAAGCCCTCCAAGAGGCTCACCAGCAAACACTGGATGATCTCCAGGCAGAGGAGGACAAAGTCAACACTCTGACCAAGTCTAAGACAAAGCTGGAACAGCAAGTGGACGATGTGAGAAAACATTGCTTTTAATAACATGTTTATATTGTTAGCTTGTGTGTTAGAATTGACATTCCATGATAAAAATACAAAACATTATTTTATGTCAACATTATAATATTATCTCAAAAGCTTGAGGGATCATTGGAGCAAGAGAAGAAGCTCCGTATGGACCTTGAGAGAGCCAAGAGGAAGCTTGAGGGAGATCTGAAACTGGCCCAGGAAACCATAATGGATCTGGAGAATGACAAGCAGCAATCTGAGGAGAAAATCAAGAAGCAAGTTTTGTTTTTCATCTTTAACCCTTACATTGAACTACTGCCATAATGCAACACAAAACTAAAACTATAACAGCAATAACTGTTTTTTTCCTCTTCCAGGAAGGAGTTTGAGACCAGCCAGCTGCTCAGCAAGATTGAGGATGAACAGTCTCTTGGTGCTCAGCTTCAGAAGAAGATCAAGGAACTGCAGGTTAGTATTTGATGTGAATATTATACTCAGTGACTGAAAAACCACTTGTTACAGTATGTTCCAGTTAAAAAGCCTTCTTGATATTACTATCATCAAACTTAGGCACGTATTGAGGAGCTGGAAGAAGAAATTGAGGCTGAGCGGGCTGCTCGGGCTAAGGTGGAGAAGCAGAGGGCTGACCTCTCCAGGGAACTTGAGGAGATCAGTGAGAGGCTTGAGGAAGCTGGTGGAGCAACAGCCGCTCAGATTGAGATGAACAAGAAGCGTGAGGCTGAGTTCCAGAAGCTGCGCCGTGACCTTGAAGAGTCAACCCTGCAGCATGAAGCTACTGCAGCAGCTCTCCGCAAGAAACAGGCTGACAGTGTTGCAGAGCTGGGAGAGCAGATCGACAACCTCCAGCGTGTCAAACAGAAGCTGGAGAAGGAGAAGAGCGAGTACAAGATGGAGATCGATGACCTCTCCAGCAACATGGAGGCTGTTGCTAAATCCAAAGTGAGTGTTTTATTCATAGGTGGAGGTTTTAGCTCTATATATATGTTTAAAAATATCAACATGTAAACAGATGAGTATGCCAGTTCAAAAAAATCATCTTTTGCGGTGCAGTAAAGTAGTTTTTTTTTTTGTTTTTTTTTAAAATATATATATTTATTGTTAATAGGGCAACTTGGAAAAAATGTGCAGAACTCTTGAAGACCAGCTGAGTGAGCTCAAAGCTAAAAATGATGAGAATGTGCGCCAGCTGAATGACCTAAGTGCACAGAGGGCAAGACTGCAGACAGAGAATGGTGAGTCAATTGTGATAAAAAGTTGTAAAAAAAAAAAGATAATCATTTTGAGAAATAACACATTTACTTTTTATCATTCAGGTGAGTTTTCCCGTCAGATTGAGGAGAAAGACGCTCTTGTTTCCCAGTTGACCAGGGGCAAGCAGGCTTACACTCAGCAAATTGAGGAACTCAAGAGGCATATTGAGGAAGAAGTGAAGGTATAACATGTTTATATCTCCTATTAGTAGATTTTAATACTGGTGGACCTGAGCGCTCCATTTCATTTTAAATAACATATTTACAGAGTATTTCTATGATACATACATCAATAAAATGTCTCTTGCCATTTCACCAGGCCAAGAATGCCCTGGCCCATGCTGTTCAGTCAGCCCGCCATGACTGTGATCTGCTCAGAGAGCAGTTTGAGGAGGAGCAAGAGGCTAAAGCTGAGCTGCAGCGTGGAATGTCCAAGGCTAACAGCGAAGTGGCTCAGTGGAGAACCAAATATGAGACTGATGCTATCCAGCGCACTGAGGAGCTGGAGGAGGCCAAGTAAGTTACTATCCTTCAAAGTTTCAATTTGTTTCTATTCAATTGCTTGCTTTTCTAGATAACATTCCACATATTTTGCTATCAATATGCAATTAAGGTTAAACAAATACTTGCTCACTACAGGAAAAAGCTTGCCCAGCGTCTGCAGGATGCTGAGGAGTCCATTGAGGCTGTGAACTCAAAGTGTGCCTCTTTGGAGAAGACCAAGCAGAGGCTACAAGGTGAAGTGGAGGACCTCATGATTGATGTAGAGAGAGCTAATGCTCTGGCTGCCAACCTTGACAAGAAGCAGAGGAACTTCGATAAGGTAAGAAGAAATCAAAACCACACTGATACAAGTGAAACACAAATATTTCTTAGTAATTATTCATTGTTATTCATCTATATCATTCTAGGTCCTTGCAGAATGGAAACAGAAACATGAAGAGGGCCAGGCAGAGCTGGAAGGAGCCCAGAAGGAGGCTCGCTCTCTCAGCACTGAACTGTTCAAGATGAAGAACTCTTATGAGGAGGCTCTGGATCAGCTGGAGACCATGAAGAGAGAGAACAAGAACCTGCAGCGTATGTCAATCCCACAATATTTTATGTAACTGTTATAGTGACAGTAAAGCTTTTTCCTTGACCTCTATAGGCGTAGGTAATGAGGTTTTGTAGTGTTAAAACCTAACTATCTAGGTATAATGTATACAGCATAGTCTATGTTTCTCTAAAGTCGATTTGGGCTTTTGTTGTTCTACAGAGGAGATCTCAGACCTGACTGAACAGATTGGTGAGACCGGAAAGAGCATCCATGAGCTGGAGAAAGCCAAGAAGAGTGTGGAGACTGAGAAGACTGAAATTCAGTCAGCACTGGAGGAAGCAGAGGTAAAAAACTAAATTACAATATTAGACCACTTATGTGATAAAATAAAACAGCATGTATGTAAAGACATGTATTCATTTGAATGTTTCTTTATTTTTTCTAAGAAAGACTGGTAACCTTTAGGTGCATGTTCAACTTTTTCCTTTAGGGCACACTGGAGCATGAAGAAGCCAAGATTCTCCGTGTTCAGCTTGAGCTTAACCAGATCAAAGGTGAGGTTGACAGGAAGCTTGCAGAAAAGGACGAGGAGATGGAGCAGATCAAGAGAAACAGCCAGAGGGTGATTGACTCCATGCAGAGCACTCTCGATTCTGAGGTCAGGAGCAGGAATGATGCCCTGAGAGTCAAGAAGAAGATGGAGGGAGACCTGAATGAGATGGAGATTCAGCTGAGCCATGCCAACAGGCAGGCTTCTGAGTCCCAGAAACAACTGAGGAATGTCCAAGGACAGCTCAAGGTGAGCTTTGTCTAATCAATGGATAAACAAATGTTGAAGAGCAAAGGAAGTTAACTCTTTTTTTCTCCACATGTTGTCAGGATGCCCAACTGCACCTTGATGATGCTGTCAGAGGACAGGAGGACATGAAGGAGCAGGTTGCCATGGTGGAGCGCAGAAATGGCCTAATGATGGCTGAGATTGAGGAGCTGAGAGCTGCTCTGGAGCAGACAGAGAGAGGACGCAAAGTGGCTGAGCAGGAGTTGGTTGATGCTAGTGAGCGTGTTGGACTGCTTCATTCTCAGGTTTGTCTTCAATGATTTACAAGAAAATATCTTTATATAGAATAAATATACATACCAGTTTTGTGATAAATAACAAATGTGACTTTTCAATATCCAGAACACCAGTCTTCTGAACACCAAGAAGAAGCTGGAGTCTGACCTTGTGCAGGTTCAGGGTGAAGTGGACGACACTGTTCAGGAAGCCAGAAATGCTGAGGAGAAAGCTAAAAAGGCTATCACTGATGTGAGTTTATGTTTATGAGTCTTCTTTTTATAAAATTCAACTTCACTTCACCAAATACTTGTTCATGCTTGATGCCCATCATTTCAGGCTGCAATGATGGCTGAGGAGCTGAAGAAGGAGCAGGACACCAGTGCTCACCTGGAGAGGATGAAGAAGAACCTGGAGGTCACAGTCAAGGACCTGCAGCACCGTCTGGATGAGGCTGAGAACCTCGCCATGAAGGGTGGCAAGAAGCAGCTCCAGAAACTGGAGTCAAGGGTATGCACTGTATAAATGCTCACAATACATCATGTTCTGGAGGCACATTGCACTTTCAATTTGTGAAATGAATTCTGTGTTTATTTTAATTGACTGTGATCTTTGTATATAATACTGATGTATCATTTATCATCACTTTTCAGGTGCGTGAGCTAGAATCTGAAGTTGACGCCGAGCAGAGACGTGGGGCTGATGCTATTAAAGGAGTCCGCAAATATGAGAGGAGAGTGAAGGAGCTGACCTACCAGGTATTTCCTATTTAATATAAACTACCTTAATATCTCTTATGTCTCTACTCCTCATCACTTATAAGCCTTTATCTGTGTAGACTGAGGAGGACAAGAAAAATGTGCACAGACTTCAGGATCTGGTGGATAAGCTGCAGCTCAAAGTGAAGGCTTACAAGAGACAGGCTGAGGAGGCTGTAAGTCAAATACATTGATGTGATCAATCATCTACAGTTTAATCAATAATGATATAATTTGTCTTGTAACTATATGAATATCAATCCCTTTACCCTTAACAGGAGGAGCAGGCCAACACTCACTTGTCTAGGTTCAGGAAGGTCCAGCATGAGCTTGAGGAAGCTCAGGAGCGCGCTGACATCGCTGAGTCCCAGGTCAACAAGCTGAGAGCCAAGAGCCGTGATCATGGAAAGGTAAATTTGTTATAGGTTGTTTGCATGGCCACAATATCAGTTATTTTGAAATGTGAAGCCAGTACATTGATTTGATGCTTTGAACTTTCACTGTTGATATTATAAATCAATATCCTACTTTCTAGTACTCAAGTGATTACATACTTCCACATGAAGAGTGAAAATAATTTATAAGGTAGTTTGTTTCATAAATTTGAATTTTTGCCATTGCTTATTTATTTTTCCTTTCTTTTTTAGGCTGATTCTGCTGAGTAAGACTCATCATCAACTTTAGGCCTTTTTACAAAGTTCATAAAATATGAACATATGGTTGAGTGCTTTTTAACATTTCAATAAAGATGATTATTGTCAGTACTATCCTGAATTCTGTCTTTTGTCCTGTTTGAAACAGTTACTTCTTCACAGAGATACAACTAAGTAGAGCAATTAGCCATGTTGTAAGGTCTTGTAGTACAGTATCAGAATCATTCACTGGTCACCCTTTGACTATGTAGAATCAAGTTATTTTATATGAGATACTATATGACTGAACAGAACTCCTTGCTAGCAGTAATGTGAATATAATATTAGCAGTGTTTCGCGGTTCATCTAAAGGGAAAAAAACCTACCATTTTGACCAGATTTGTTGAGAGTAAAGCAGCAGAGCTACACATCAGAATCCTTAGGAAAAATAATCTTAAATGAGTTTCAGGGTCAAGAATTTTAAATTATCTCCATGGAAACACTGGATGTCTTAATTCCGTCTCAGAGTGCATTTTTATCCCCTCACCGCCTAGTGCCCACACAGACATGACGCACTGATGGTGAACATGTCACAGTATGTACGACTGAAGTCTGCAAGGCATCAGTTTGCAAGTCCAGAGGGTGGACATTTGGATTCAGCCAGTAGGTGGTAGCTTGCTGTGAGGCTACAGATTTTATTTGTTTGTTGCTGTGGCTTCAGTTATATTTGCTGAATATCCCGGGGTTAATTTTTGCCTCTGTTTCGTTAATATTTTTGTTAATAAATATGAGTTTTTGTCCACATGCTCCAGCCTGCTGACCTGCTTTTTTGCAACATCCTTTTAAATGTTTCCCTTACCCAAATACCACCTTATGCCCTTTATACGGGGCGGTGGCACTACAGTATCAAATAAAGCAACTAGATGAGGTTCATTTTGTGTAGGGAACTTATTTTGGGCTTGATCTCAAAGGAGTTGCCAACTGCCTTAATGTCCATTTAGGAAGATATGTAACAGGTGATCGAACTTTTATGGATAGTAATTCATCTTTAATTTTATTACAGGAATATGAGATGTGCCAGAGTCCAGTAACTGTAGACAGCAAATATTTGGGTACATTTCCAAAATTAAGCTCCATGCATGAATCTGACATGGCCTATTAAAGACATTAATGTGATGTAATTTCAATTAATAAAATGCTTTGATTTTCAAATTGCCAAGTTTACAGTTATAAGATTTATAAGATCAAATAGTGCACAACCAAAGCGATGCATTATGGTATATTTTTATACCATAATTATGGTAATTATTCTTTCTGTCTTACTGGCACACACAGATACACAGAAGTTTTTATGAGCACAATGAAAGTTTTAGTGAATATAGCATTACCATGGTCAGGCATTATTAAGCATTATGTATTATAATTTTACCTGAGACTTAGTATATAGTTTATATTAAAGGTGAATATAAACAGTTAATTAAAGTGTGTTGTGTATTAGTGACATTTAGGGGTTAACTTTCAAGGATCTCGAATACGCAAATGTCCTCCAACTGAATACCAATGGTATTTTGATTCGTTTCCAAAACCAACCCCCAAAGCTGTCTATGAATTTGAACAAAAAAACAAAAAAAAGATTGTTGATATTAACTGCATATTTCAACTTCTATGACCTTTAAATCAAGAACTACATTTACTGGAATTGTACACAAACCATATTCTGCACTATTTAATGAATGATAAATACTGGCCATCATTTGATGCCTGCAGTTGGAGGCAGTAGTGGACCAACAGTTATAATGGCAAGTTTGTAAATCACTGAGTTAATCTAGGACAGAAAAGAATAAGCACCTCCTTGTTTCACTCTAAATAATTTTATATTTATGCTTCCTTAAGCAGAAGTCTTATTTGGTTTACTGGTCTTACTAAAGCATGCAAGCATGTTGACAGTAAATTAAAATTAATTTAGCAGTGTGGAAGGTATTTGCCTTCAGTATAATTTAAATAGAGTTTATTGGCAATGTAGTCCATTCCACTGTAAATATTCAATTTTCCTTCGAAACAATGGCCAGATTTATATAACACTTTATTCAATATTTTACACAGATTGTGTGTGTCACATTTATGTTTGCGATGAAATCAAATCAATTGGTACAGCATCATGCTGAATCTTTTTTTTCTTGTTTTCTTTCTAGTCTGATGCTGCTGAATAAGACATGTCCTTTTGGCACCTTTCAACAGAGATCATAAAATATGAATTAGCTGTTGAACTAAACATTTAGTCTGTATTATTTACTCTCTATTTTCTCTTTGAGTCTCACTTAAGTCACACAGTGTTCAACCCAGTCGCTAGGTGGAGCTGCATCAGTTATCTTGTCTAGAATGTGCATGGCAGTACACCACTTATCTAGTTGGCTGGTCTTTCAGCTCAACATTAACATTTTCCTTCTCTAGAAATAATCATGATTCATATCCACGTGGTAAGGTCTGGTAACATGACACTGTCTTCTGCTTAGCATCACTTTTTGGAGTGATAGTCAGAATTTAAGAGGCATAACTTAAACATAAATACAGCATCATAGGCAAAATATAACCTTCAGAGCTACAATTAATTCCCATTACCATGTCAATTATCCAAACCGATGGATGAACTTTGTTACACTTTTCACCATACCACAAACAAAAACACGTTCAGTACTTTATATAACATAGAGTTAAATATTTTATTTAAGGATACAGATTGTGTTTAAAATATCTTATAATATAAAGACCAAGAATGTTTTTACATTCTCTATATTTTACATCATAATACATCTTCATCATTGAGCATAGTGTTGTCATAACAAGGAGACTAATGTAACAATTTAAGAATGTATATAAAAATAGAATATGTATATAAACCACCTTCTTTAATGATTTAAAACAGTCAAATTTATTGTACTCTATTTTTGTGTGTCATAGTTCGAGAAAGGGTGACAAAATGCAACATTATACCAGATTACCACATTATAACTATATTTCAGCTCCTCATTTGATCCATCAGATAGATTGAAAATCAAAAATCTGTAAATGGGAGGGTGTGAAGGTCATAAAGCAGTAAAGGGTTAATTTGATCTTTAACTGTGATATACAACACCAGTTTCCTTCTGAACATCATTAAGGTTTCATCTGACCTAAATTATAATTGATGTATCTGGCTATGGTTTTGCACTGAAATTACCTTTATTTCTCAATGGTGCAAAACAAAACACAACAAAAAAGTTTAAAATGTCCATATATTCTCAATTGACTAAAATCTATTCAATGTATAGGAAATTTTCATCATCACATTTTAGCACCTGAAATTTATGTGGACACATTTTCACTGAAAGGTTTTTCGAAATGCTCTAAATGGAACAGCATATAGGATTATGTCTTTGAAGGCTGAAGACAGTCCATCAGCAGACAAATTACTCTGCATCAATTTCGCATTACAAAAGCAACTACAAATCCATTTCCTGCAGAAAATACGTGTGAATATTGAAGGCTCAAATACAGTGCTGCTTGAAAGTTTGTGGTCCCTTTAGAATTTTCTGTATTTCTATGAAAAACGTGATCAGATATTTACACAAGTCCTAAAACTAGATAAAGTGAACCCAATTGAACAAATGAGACAAAAAAAACCCTTTTTCATTTATTTATCGAGGAAAATTATCCAATGTTACATATTTGTGGGAGGCAAAAGTATGTGAACCCTTGCTTTCAGTAACTGGTGTGACCCCTTTTCCAGCAATAACTTCAACCAAATGTTTCCGGTAACTGTTTATCAGCCCCGCACATCAGCTTGGAGGAATTTTAGCCCAATCCTCCTTATAGAACAGTCTCAACTCGGGGATGTTGGTGGGCTTCTTTGCATGAACTGTTTCAGGTCCTTCTACAGCATTTCTATAGGATTAAGGTCAGGACTTTGACTCAGCCATTCCAAAACATTAACTTTCTTCTGCTCTAACCATTCTTTGATAGAACAACTTGTGTTTTTAGGGTTGTTGTCTTACTGCATGACCTACTTTCTGTTGAGCTTCAGTTCATAGAAAGATACCTTGACATTTTCCTACAGAATGTGCTGGTACAACTCAGAAATCATAGCTCCTTCAATGATTGCAAGCTGTCCTGGTTTAGAGGCAGCAAAGCAGGCCCAAATCATTATACTACCACCACCATGTTTCACAGATGGGTTAAGATTCTTATACTGGAATGCAGTGTTTGCTCATCGCCAAACATAATGCTTCTCATTCAAGCAAAAAGTTCGATTTTGGTCTCATCCATCCACAGAACATGTTTCCAATCATCTTCTGGCTTATCCACATGGTCTTGAGTGAACCGTAGATGGCAGCAATGTTCTTTTTGGAGAGAAGTGGCTTTTTTCCTTGCAACTCTGCCATGTACACCATTGATGTTCAATGCTCTCCTGATGGTGGCCTCATGAACACTGACTATTGCCACTGCACGAGCGGCGTTTAGTTTCCTAGACATTACCCTGGGGTCCCTTGTGGCCTCCCGGAGTATTACACATATGCTCTTGGTGTGATTTTGGTTGTTTGACCACTCCTGCTGAAGGTAACAATGGTGTTGGATGTCTTCGATTTGTACACAATCTGCCTGACTGTCGACTGGTGGAGTCCAAACTCTTCAGAACTGGTTTTGTAACCCTTTCCAGCTTGGTGAGCATCAACAACTCTTCCTCTAAGGTCCTCAGAAATATCCTTTGTTTGAGCCTTGACACACTTCCACAAACCTGTGTTGTGAAGCTCAGACTTTAATAGTGAAGACCCAGATTTATCTTATTTAAATAAGGCAGAGCCTTCCAGACTCACATTTGATTGTCATCCCATTGATTGAAACGCCCGACTCTAATTTCCCCTCCAAATAAATTGATAATCCTAGAGGTTCACATACTTTTGCCACACACAAATATGTAACAGTGGATAATTTTCCTCAATAAATAAACAAACAAGTTTAAGGTTTTTGTCTCATTGGTTTAACTGATGTCTCTTTATCTAGTTTTAGGACTTGAATGGAAATCTGATCACGCTTTAGGCCATATTTAAGCTGAAATAGAGAAAATTCTAAAGGGTTCACAAACTTTCAAGCAGCACTGTAAATCATAAAGCATTGCTGAAAATATTACAGACTTGTTCAGCAACCCCATCTGTACAACTTTGCTGAATTTGTTAACATGGAATATTATATTTTAGAGATATGGAACTGAATAAGTAGTATGGTGGTGTTTCACTAATGGCCACAAGGTGGGGCTGATGGTGCCATTTTTCAAAATGTCATGCACATTCTCATGGAGAACTTGTGTACCAAGCTTTATTTCATTAAAGACAACAGAATTGTAGAAATATTATGTTACAATATTACAGTAGCGCCCCCTGTGGGAAGAATTGTATCAAAAGTTACACACTTGGGCAGTGTGGCTGTATGTACAACATTCACAAATTTGGTGTCAATCCAATTTAGCACTGAAGAGTTATGGCCTGTTAAGCGCATGAGGCCATGCCTTCAAAAGTTTGGTAACTAATTACAGACAAATGGTGAGTGACACCAAAAAACAAACACATAAGCTTTGTTTGGGGTAATCTATATATGGCATTGTACCCTTAATAGGCCGACATTCATGCACTAATGCTTGTGTTTTGGTAAAATAAAAAAAATTACACTTGTGCACGACCAGTGCACAATCCCTCTCTCGTTCTCTCGTTCAATCCCTCCATTTCTTGTGAGGAAGAAGAACCTAGGCAGGCAGGTTGGACCCACCTCTCACTGGCCAAATGTCTTTGGAGAATTAATGCAGGACCCTGCATCTACTGTGGTCAAGCTGGTGACTTCCTGGCATCTTGCCCCCACTGGGCCAAAAGAGGAGGCTCACCAGTAACAGTTTGGGTTCTGGTGAGCCAATCTACTATTCCTTTGTTACCCTGGACAGCCTTTCAGTGGAGGCTTAACTAGCAGCTAATCACCAATCTCTTCCTTTGCTAGTTTTGTTCAACTGATGAGAACTTTTGAGACTTTCTCAGGCTGGTATTGTGGTGGAACTGCTTCCTACTCCCCTAGATGCTAACACCTTGAATGGGGAACTCCTCGCCTATAATACTTATGAACCTCTGCACCTTCTGCTCTCTGGCAACCATCTTGAAATAATTCAGTTTCATGTTATCCCTTCCTCCCATGCTCACATGGTTCTTGGTCAGCCTTGGTTGAAAAGAATCCTCACAGACTGGTCTTCTGGCAAAGTGGTGGGTTGGAGCTCATTTTGTTGTTCCTCTTGTCTTCACTCTGCTCTTGCCCCAGTCAAAGCTGCTGTTCCCTCACCAGTCACTGAACCCCCAGATCTTTCCTCCATACCCTCTGTGTCTATCATGACTTGAGAGAGGTATTCAGTAAACAGTGTGCGCTTTCTCTGTCCCCCATCGTCCTTATGACTGTACCAGCAACCTTCTTCCCGGAGCCCCACAGCCCTCCAGTCATCTGTATAATCTGTCTCGTCCTGAAAGAGAATCCATGGGGAAATACATACATGACTCTCTAGCTGCTGGTATTATCAGACCATCTTCCTCTCCTGTTGGTGCAGGTTTCTTCTTTGTCTCCAAGAAAGATAAGACCTTTGGCCCTTGATGACCGTGGACTCAATAACATTACCATAAAGAAAAAGTATCCTCTGCCCCTTATCAGCTCTGCGTTTGAGCCGTTTCAGGGAGCCAAAACCTTTTCTAAACTGGGCCTCAGGAATGCTTACTATCTGGTCAGGATCAAAGAGGGAGATGACTGAAAAATTGCCTTTAACAACCCCCCTGGCCACTTTGAATACCTGGTCATGCCCATGTTGTTCAAGACTTTCTCAATCACTTTGTGTTTGTTTACCTGGATGACATCCTCCTCCTATCCTGGAATTTGGAGGAACACATCCAGCATGTCAGGCAGGTGCTTTGAAGACTCTTGCACAACAAGTTGTTTGTGAAGGCAGAAAAATGTGAATTTCATGTCAACTCTGTTTCTTTACTGGGTTACATCTTTGAGAGTTGACAAGTGAAGACGGACCCTGTGAAGATTCAGGCAGTGGCAGAGTGGTCCAAACCTTTGTCTCTTAAACAACTCCAGTGGTTCTTTGGGTTTGCTAATGTCTACCACACATTTCTGATGAAGCTCCAACCAAGTCTGACACCATCCTTCCCATAAGCAGTTACTTGGGAGTTAGAGTCCCTTGTTGAGCAGGACCAACAAACTCAACCAGACCCAAGTACCGGTCCTCCTCATTTTATATCTGATTCTGTCTGTTCCCAGGTCCTCCAGTGGGCTCGTTTCCAGGTTCACCTGTCACCCTGGGATCAGCCACACTCTGTCCCTACTGAAGCGACATTTCTGGTGGTCATCTATGGAGGCAGACACCCATGCCTTTGTGTCTGCTTGCATTGTATGTGCTCGCAGAAAAGCCACCCACTGACCACCTGCCTATTCCAGGTCAACTATGGTCTGGACTTTGTTACTGATCTGCTACCTTCCCAAGGTAACTCTGTTATCTGTACCATCGTTCACGGATTCTCTAAGGCTGTGCATTTTGTGGCTCTTCCCAAACACCCTACAGCTTTGGAAACTGTGGACCTCCTCGTACACCATGTGTTCCGTCTCCATGACATCCCTTTGGACATCATCTCAGACAGAGGACCCCAGTTTATCTCCCTAGTCTGGAAGGCTTTCTGTCAGGCCTTTGGAACCTTGTGAGTCTGACCTCCAGTTACCATCCTCAGACCAATGGGCAGATGGAGTGGACTAATCAGGACCTGGAGGCAGCGCTCTGTTGTGCCACTGCTTGGAATCCCTCTTCCTGGAGCACTCACCTAACCTTGACCAAATATGTGCAAAACTCCCTGACCAGCACTGCCACAGGTATGACCCCATTTGAGTGCTCCTTGGGTTACTTACCACCTCTGTTTCCTGCCCAGGAAGGGGAAGTCCTTCTGTCCAGGCTCATCTCTGCCACTGCTGCAAAATTTGGAAGGATGCCAAATTGCTTTTCCCTGCTCCGCTCAGCTGACCGCAACCAATGCTTCACCGACCATCACCGGATCCCAGCATTCAACTGCCACTCAGGTCAGAAAGTTTGGCTTTGTTCTAAGAACATCCCTTTAAAGACGGGCCCCCCCCAAAAGTTCTCCCCACTTCTTTGGCCCTTATGCAACTGACAGTGTCATTAATCTTTCTGTGGTCAGACTCAAGTTGCCCAGGTCCACAAAAATTCATCCCTACACCACCATAGCCCTAAATTGCTTTGCCAAGGGACAGAATATTCAACACTGTGTCAAGCATAACCATTTTACAACGGACAACACTGGCTCCACCATTCCCACTGTTTTCTTGCCTTGGTAGCAGCACTGGTCCCTTCTGTGAAATTGCTTGGGCTGCCACAATACCCTGACGTGGCCTTTCATCCAGCCTGTAGGCCACCTTCCCCTGTGACTGCTGAGCTGCAAAAGCTGCAGTGTGGGGGCCTATGCCCATGCATGACCTCAGGTCAGTCAACTAAGCTGTGATCCCCGGCAGAACCCACTACCCTTGGTGGAGGGACTGACTGCCAAATTTTGAGGCTAATAATTCAGCAGGGTGACATACAAGTTCCACACACCCAAGCAGCAGTTACCTTACAGCTTTTGTAACCCACAGTGTGTTGTTTTGCTACAATGCATGCCTTATGGTCTTAGCTGCACCCCTAACTGGAGCACTCATAGCACATGGCTAGGGTAAGTGAAAGATCATGGTCTTGGTTTAATATTAACAAAGTCAACAGTGACTTAAAGTATGACACCCTATGCATGTGGTACTAAAATATAGCACTTCCTGTACTGGAAAAAACATTTCCACTGAACATAATCCAGGCCGCAATAACAATTCCTTGAAAACGTAACTGGAAAACCAAATTAGAAGTATATTAAGGTAATTTCTAAGAGACATGGTTGTACCAGAAGGGTCCTTTCCACCTGTCTTGGTGGTATGTGGTTTACACTTGTCTGTGTTAACACGAGGATAAGTTAAATCTGCAACATAACCAAATCAATAGATGCTGATGGATGTTCTTTCACTGAGGTTGGTGTACGTGATCTCTGCTGCAGCCCAAAGCCGGATGCTGCTGTCTCTTACACCCCAGAGGTTCGCTGTGGATGCAAAATACAGTGTTTCACTTATGTGTCCTGAGGTTAATGAAACTGACAGCTTAAAACCTGATAACTTTATTTACTCACAGTTTGCCACAACTCATTCAGATTACTGTGGATGACATCATAATAATCAGGTTGTAAGGTAAAGTAGCTATGCATCTGCTGAGCATGTTGATAATGGTCACTTAAATTATTCAATAATAATGTTGAATGGTATTCACAGTCTGTAACCAGGTTTTGAACTGTGCAGCAGGTGTTTTGAAAGCTAATAAATAAAATAGAATATAATTTTATTGGGCAATACCA
This sequence comes from Thunnus thynnus, assembly GCF_963924715.1. NCBI lineage: Eukaryota > Metazoa > Chordata > Actinopteri > Scombriformes > Scombridae > Thunnus > Thunnus thynnus. The sequence continues at coordinate 11,409,807 of NC_089533.1, forward strand.
AGGTGAACAAAAGTTTCTTCATGACAAATTGACACCATGTCTTCTTTGTTTGCTGACTGTGACTGACAGAGTCAGTCACCATAAACTTATCCACATCAATTAAGTATTCCAGCAAGTACACGCCTTAGTAAGAGGCAGTTCCTTCCCTCTTTCCCTCATCATCACAGGTGTATCACCGAAATAAAATGAATTAAGTTTAATCAAAGATGAGCCACGTTGTGAGGCGTGTCTACAAGTTCATGTAATGATAGCAGTGTACTCTGAAACATAAAGTGTTATATCCCTGCATTGTATATAACACTTTAGCCTCCTATGGCCTAAAGTGTAAATCTACAGTCTTTGTTCTTACTCTATGAAGGCAGTCTTTTCACCCCACCTTTGAGAGGGGCAAACACTTTTGCCTTCAGGTGTGGTCCGACAACACGTTGCACAAAGTTGTTTGGTTCGATCATACTGAAACCTTTATTGAACTGGCTTTCCTTTTTATCACTAATTAAACCAAAACATTCAACATGTAATAATAAATTATGATCAAGCAATATTTGCTTATTTTAGCATTTCTGAGAGAGATGGGAGCTCGATCAACCCTATCCTGTAATCTTGTCAGGAACCAACACAAATGCCATGTGTGTACTGGGAAGGGTTGGTGGGTCCACCCTGACTGACAAATCCTTCAGTGTACCTCAAATTTCAGTGTACCTCACCACAAAGATGAGAGCAAGCATGTTGAGTCCTTAACTGAGCTCCATCTGTGCTCAGATAACTAAGGACTTATTATTCCAGGACTACATGAACTTCAACTACAGCAACACTAAATGCTGCACATCTGACTAAGCACTGTGGCATTAGACAGAACTACCTGTAAGACTCTACCATACCTACTACTATTCTATACCTGCGCTAGAAATAAGAAGAGCAAGTCAGTAATTTTCATTTTTTGGTTGTTGCTACTTCTTAATGGTGTGTGTCAGCTCTGCACTTTTCTGGCAATTCTACCCGACCCCAGGACAACTACAATAAATAAACATATTATAATGTTCTTGAAAATACATTTCAGAAATAAATAATTTTAAAAGATAAATATCTTTAAACTTGAGATATAGTGTTAACAACATATCTAAATGTGTCTAAAAATATATCCCTCTCTCTGTGCCAAATGTGAATCACTGCTCCCTCCCTTTGCTGAATTTATTTTTGACCATGGTAATACCTCGTGATCTGCTAATAAGATGGCAAATAAAAAGTTACATGCAAAACTTGGAAATGAAAGTCGATTCTGGAGATGATCCCAAACTTTTTCTTTAAGGCATCATTTGACCTTATGTCAAAACATCAACCCCTTTCACTTAAAAACTGTATCTTTTTTATTCCTTATGGAAAAACATCAATGATGTTTGTGAGGAACTTATTTCTGGTGTTAAATTATCTGAGTTGGCAATCTCTCTTAAAGTCTATTCTCAGACTGTTCAGCATTCATGGAAAGACCATCCGTCTGAATTTTATTTCAGATACCTGAGATTTATGTCCTGCTGCAACTATACACCAGTGACATTTCAATGCTTCTCCAAGTTTAAAACTAATTACTGGCTGTGATATCAAAATGAACAGGACACAAGTGCTTATAAACTGTGTCAACTTGAAATTATTTCAACCTCTACATTTATTGGAATAAAAAACCCCACAAACACTGCAGTGCACCTCTGCAATTTATTACTGGGTACACTGTGGACATAACTGGTGTACTCTGTATTTATAAGCACAATCAAGTTCCAAATTATGTCAACCTAATAATAGTGTCATCTGTTACTGGCAGTAACTTTTTAACCTGACGTACAATTATATTAATTTTGAAGACTAAGTTCTAAGTTATGTTATGTTGTGTCAGAATACAGGATTTTAGTTACACATGGACAATGTATGGATGTAAAGGATGTATAGGATGTAAAGGTAATATCTAATAAATGTAATGTAATAACATTTTAAGTATAATTAATCTGACACTGTACTTATATTTTGGTACACATCATTAGACTGCCTACTCAATTAAATCCAATATCTTTAAATATTTAGATGGTTTTATACTGTGTTTTATACTTAAATAATATAATGTACTAAAATGATATTTGCATTTTAATACTCACTAGTAAGATCAAAGTAACTAGTGTTAAATTGTGTAGAATTGAACTTAAACATTATTGAAAGAATGATTTTATGTGAAAACAGAATGTATGTGAAGTGTGTATGATTATGTGAGTATGGCACATAATATCATGCTAAATCTTTATAAACTTTATGATAATGAAGCAGAATCTTGACAATGTATCTCTTACACCCCAGTGGAGAATCCGGTGCAAGAAAGAACATCAAAGAAGGCTGAGTCAATATCTGGCAAAATGTAGATAAAATTAATTATTTAGGATAAAACAGTTTGTCAGAGCATAGTTCATATAGATGTTTAGCTTATATAACTACACCTTTCAGTCAATTATCTGTCAATTTTCTGTCAAGCAGAAGCTGGGCAAGGAGAAGAGCAAGTGCACTCGTGGTGATTGATGATCTCTCCAGTAACATGGAGGCTGTTGCTAAATCCAAAGTTAAGTGGTTTTAAGTGAGGAATTTGCATTTTTTTTAACTTCTCAGGAATGCTGAAAAATATAACTTACAGCTATACATCAGTTGTTAAAATAAAACTATTCACCCCTATGTTTAACTATTGAATCACATTATATATGAATTTTTGAATTTATTGTTTTTAAATAAATTATGTTTTTTGGTGATATGGAAACTTGAAAAAAAATGTGCAGTTACTTAGGTTTACTTGAATTACTGTATTGTTAAAGAAATGAAAGGTCAACCTAACGGTTGATATCTTTTGTAATTACAACAGAAACTATATTTCAATTTTTTTGAATTCATCATGGGAGACATTTTAACAGTTCTAATATTAATAGTCAATTTAGAGCTGTCATAAAGACAAAGGAAGATCCTGTAGGACATTTTGTTACACTTCTGTTGTCCAGTTCTTTTGGTCTTATGGTTTTACTTGTTCATATAATTTGAGTTGTATCTTTAAAAAGGACTGTCTTACATGATTATCTAGCTTATAGTGTTGTGTACTTAAGTTTATATTCATGTATATTCTTGGAGTTGATGTATGCTGATTTGTTATTAGGAGGTTTTGTGTTTTCTGCTGTATGTTTTCCTTCCTGTGTTTGTGTACTAATTTTCCCTTCTTTGCCTACTCTGCCCTACATCTAGCCTTGTTAGCCCTGCCCTGCTCTGGGTTTTCCCCTCACATGCCCTGTATCAGCCTCGTAAGCCAATTGGCTCCCTGTCTTTTCTCCTGTTTCATCACCTCACTCCCCTCTCCTGAGCTTCCTCACCCATCCACCCACCTGCACCTCATCTCCTCATTAGTTCACTTAGCTTTTAAGTCCTGGTTTTCTGTTCAGTCTTTGTTGGATCCTTTGTTTTGCATTGCTCTGTCTTGTTTAGTTCTGTTAGTCCTGCCAGTTTTGCTTTGCTTGCACACTTGTGGAATAAAAGACATACTTCCTGTGCCTGCTGTTCTCTGCACTTGGGTCCACTTGCCTGCCAAACTGTAACAGCATGTGAGAGCACTGTAAGGTGTGTTTAGCTTGTGTCACCCCTGGCTTACTCAGCACCGTTTAACATTATACCAGGTCATTGTGAAAACATCACCCTGGTCTTTTCATCTCTGTAACTTAATAAGTAATTACTGTAATGTTAGGTCTGATGGAAATGGGAAAATGAGGCACTGAAGAATATACATTAGTCTACCACCAAACTGTGTGAAATTACTGTGTTCCACTATGTTTTTGTTTTTATTCTTGTATTGAATCTTCTTTATCCACCTCTAACCAGCTGGATGAAGAGGGTGATGCAATTAATTTCTACATGCCCATTGATGCCCATTTTTAGCTTTTTCATTTTTAGCTGTCCCCAGCAAACCACATGCCCATGACAAAGTTCCTGGGGTGTTGGAGAAGCCTAGGCTGTCGCTGAGCTGTCGTGGAAGGTCCCTTGGTGGCTTTTGGAGATAGGGTGTGTGTTCTCAGTCCTGCATCGAGAGTTGTAAGCCCACTTCTGTTGAGACCCAGCATCTGAAAGGGCCTGCTTTTGTCAGCTTGTGCACCACCCAGAGCCATTCTTGGAAGTTGTAGAAGCAGTGAGGGGGGCGAACACCAAGTCCACAGGAGTGCAGAGCTCATGCCCAAACATGAGGGCTGCAGGGATGAACTTTGTGAATTCCTGAACCGCCATCTGGTATGCCTACAGGACCAAGGGCAGGTGTAGGTCCCAGTCTCATTGTTGGCATCTGGTCAGGATAGTGAGCTGGGTGGCCAGGATGTGGTTGAAATGCTCAACCAGCCCATGACTCTGGGGGTGTAGTGGTGTAGTTCGGGTCTACTTGATGCCCAGCTGCTGGTAGACCTCATGGAGCACTCAAGCCTTGGAGTTCCACCCCTGGTTGCTGTGTAGTTCCTCAGGCCACGAGGATGTGGTAGTACCATTGGTTGGTAGTAGGAAAAAGGCCTAGGATGTCCATGCCACCATGCTCCATCGGGTCCCCCACCTGGTACTTCCGCAGGGGAGTGTGTGAGTGCCTTTGGGTGGGAGTGGTCGGCCCGACAGTGCCGTGTGTGGGAGGGGATGAGGGAGGGAAGCACTGTTTTCGGTGTCTAGTATATGGTCAAGTTCAGTGATTTGATTTTTTTTTTTACTTGTAGTGGACTTAAGAAATGACATCAGTATTTTTTTGTGAGGATTTGTTTGTTTAAACAAGCTCTTTACATATTTACTTATGAAAATATATTTTATTTTTTTATTAGTGAAACATATTTTTGAGAAATTCCAATATGGTTTTAGAAATAAACCACAGTACTACTCTTCTCAAAGTCATTAATGACTTATTGCTGTCAGCTGATGCTGGCCATAAATCCATTCTTGTTCTCCTAGATCCTCTGGGTTACTGGATTATTATCAGTGGCACTGTTCTGAAATGGTTCAGGTCAGTACCTAAAATACAGACATTTCTGTATAGGTACCAATGATTCTAAGTCAGTTACAATGGGTGTTCATTGTGGGCTGCCCCATAGCTTGATGCTCGGTCCAGTGCTCTTTTCTATTTAAATGCTTCCTCTAGGCCACCTCATACACAGACATGATATCAATTTCCATTTTTACATAGACTATACTTAGATGTATCTAAACTGTGACCCTGAAAACAACATTCAGAACAATGTCAACCTGCTAAAATGTCTGCATGACATCCACAAGTGAATGTCACAAAATTTCCTGAAGCTTGAACATTGATAAGACAGAAGTCAAGATAGTGCAAACGACCAAATTTTGAACAGTCTTGGTTCACTATCTCACTAAATAACTTAGTATTGTAGAAATCATGGTGTCATTTTTGATCAAAACCTCAGCCTAGATGAACATGTTAATTCAATTGTTCAAATCTGCTTTTATCATCTCAGAAACATATCAAGAATTAGACCATTTCTCTCTGCCAAAAATCTGGAAACTTTCATTCACGTTTTCATAACCAGTCAATCGGAATATTATAATTTCCTGCTCTCTGGCATCAGCAAAAAATCCTTCTCCTGCCTCCAGCTCATCCAAAACTCTGCTGCCAGAATTTTAACTCCAGGTCTAGGAAACATGATCACATTTCACCAATGCTGGCTTCCCTACACTGGCTACCTGTTGATTTTAAGATTTTATTGATTGCTTACAAAGCCCAGAGTGGCCTTGTCCCAAGGTATCTATCAGATCTCTTATTGCCCTATGTCCCGTCCCACTCTCTGAGATCATTGGATGCACTGTTTCTTGTTGTTCCAAGGTCTAGATTGATATACAAAAGGGATAGAGTCTTTGCAGTCAGGGTAAGGTAAGTAAGGTGCTGGAAAGGGTGGTTGGGCTGTTAATGCTGCTGCAATTCTCTTTCATAATATTTGTTTCAAGGTCTCACTATGGGATGCATGCCTTGCTGCAGACCTCAGAAGCATTAATCTCATTATGCCAATCGTGATTGGCTGGTGAACGTGTTCGTCCGCACCAGGTAGTGCCACCTATATAAATACTCAGAGCATATCTCGCGTCAGGAGCTAGCTAGCTTAACCGTCCACAGACGAGTCTTAATTAGCTTCCGTCGCTGGGCGCTAGCTAGCTTTGGATTTGCTTCTTCTCCGAACACACCGGATTAGATTTGGTGTTTTCCTCGCCCTCCATGGCTTGGTCATCGTTTCTTGGCTCATCACCACGGTAGCTTGAGCTTTGTTGAGCATTAGCATTCCAGCTAAACCATCGACTTCTTTATGGTTAGCACACCAGCTAACTGCCTCGACTTCCTGCCAGCACACCAGCTTGTGAGGAATGGAGGCCAAAATTCCTCACACCAGAGGTGTCAGAGACTCTGGGGCCCGTCCCTGTCACTGTGGAAATAAAATTTTGAGCAAAGAGGCACACCGGGTCTGCTCGGGCTGCCTAGGGCTGGAACATGCCCAACTAGCTATCGATGTTCCCGGCTTGTGTCGACACTGCACTGTGTTCACCGTCAAAAGTCTCCGCAGACGGCTAGCCCGCAAAGCTAGCTTGTCTGAACATGACCCCTACCTCCCCACCAGTGACCACCCGGTTCAGAGCGATGGGGAGAGGGACGTCACTGCGGAAGCGACACTGGCAGCTAACGTCAGCTGGGGCTCACAGCTGGACATGGCTCCGGTTCCCCTGCCAGAGGAGAACATCCTGGAATTGGACTATGGAGAAGATGAAGATGATGCCTCGGATATCCTCATATCAGAGGATGAAGAGGACAATGACATCTCCATCACTCTGGCCCGGGCTGCGCAGCCCGGGACCTCCGCTGCTGGATGCGGATGGAGATGAGAGCAGCACACCAGCTTCTCCTCTCCCCAGCTCAGACATGCTTGTGTGTAGATGCGCTGCAGACCGACTGGCCATCCCTTGGCCTGCTGACGTAACGGAGACCACCAGATCCCACTACGAAGGGAAGAAGTTGCCCTTGGCTAAGAGTCTCACATAAATTTCCGGAGCTCTCGGCGGTGTTTCTCTCCCTGAAACACTTCCTCCCGTCTCTCGCTGGTCACCATGTCTTGATGAGGATGGACAATACGACGACAGTGGCGTATATCAATCGTCGGGGGGGGTTATGTTCCCATCAGTTACACATGCTGGCACGCAAACTGCTCCTTTGGAACAGTGAGCGTCTCCTCTCTCTGAGAGCGACGCATGTCCCGGGGGCCCTGAACATGGATGTGGACCTGCTGTACAGGGGCGCACCAGTATACAGGGAGTGGACTCTGCACCCGGAGATTGTGGAACAGACGCTGATTCTGATTGCTCCACACTGGCCTGCGATACCGAGATTGATTGGTTGCTGCGTGCTCAGCCTTGGCAACTCCCGCTGTGCAGGACCTGCTGTTGCAGGGAGGGGGGACAGTGTTTCACCCACACCTGGACTGATTTGCACTGTGGGCTTGGGCCCATGAGCGGCTCGATTTGACCGCTGTGGGGCTTCCACAGAGAGTGATTGCCACTATCCAAAATGCTAGAGCCTGCTCCCCTAGGTCTCTGTATAGCTGTAAGTGGGGAGTGTTCGAGTAATGGTGTCATAGAGAGGGACACATTTCTTTTCAGTGTCTGGTGCGAGTGATATTGTCATTCTTGCAGGACCTGATTGACAAGCGAAAAGCCTTTTCCATGATTAAAGTGTATTTGGCAGCCATCACCGCCTGCCATGTCGGATTTGGGGGACGAACAGCGAGCCAACACCCGCTGGTTTGCCGTTTTATGAGGGGAGCATGCAGGCTTCTCCCTGTCTCGTGACCGCTGGTGCCTCCGTGGGATTAGGCTGTGGTTCTGGAGGGGCTTAAGGGCCCTCTGTTTGAACCCCTGGAGGAAGTGGACCTGAAACACCTGTCCTTCAAGACAGCGTTGTTACTGGCTCTGGCTGCAGTTAAACGAGTTAGCGACATCCATGCAACATCCAGGTGCATCCCTCGTGCCCTCAGTTCACCCCAGGTGATGTAAAGATGACTCTGAAGCCAAACCCGACCTTTGTGCCCAAGGTGGTTGGTTCATGTTCTCCTATTGACCTTGTGGCTTTCGCTGCCCCGCCTGGAGGGCAGTGGTCGTGTGCATTATGTCCGGTTTGTGCGGTGCGCACTTACATGGATAGGACTGGGGGTTTCAGGAGGAGGGATCAGCTGTTTGTCTCCTGGGCTAATCCTCATAAGGGAAAACCTGTTACTAAGCAATGCCTCTCCCACTGGGTGGTGGAGGCGATCACTTTGGCATATGCAAGTCAGGGTCTGCAGGTGCCAGCGCACTCTACTTGTGGCTTGGCCGCATCCTAGGCCTTACTCAGGGGAGTTTCTGTTCAGTATATTTGTGCTGCAGCGAGTTGGTCTTCACCTCTCACTTTTGTCCGTTTCTATATGCTGGACGTCTCTGCCCCATGTGTAGCTGGAACAGAGCGGCTCTCCCTGTGGGTTGGTGGACGCTAGATAAGCCTGTCTGGCAATACGGGAGCTACCACATCCCATAGTGAGACATCAAAATGAATATTATGAAAGAAAACTTTAGGTTATTTACATAACCCTGGTTCTCTGAATAATATGAGTGAGATGTCTCACCAGACAACCCTTCTTGCTTGGGCGAGTGAGAAGAGGTGCTTATCTTGAATGAGACCGTGTTGTCCACAGCAGCTATTTAAGGTTGGTGGCACTACCTGGTGAGGACGAACACATTCAGCAACCAATCAGGATTGGCGTAATGAGATTAATGCTTCTGAGGTCTGCAGCGAGGCGTGCACCCCATAGTGAGACATCTCACTCATATTACTCAGAGAATTGGAGTTATGTAAATAACCTAAAGTTTTGTAATGTGAATGTATAGAGTGACAAAGAAATGCCTACACAAGAGCTGAAATAAACTTTGCCTGAGCCTCCTCCCTCATCCTCCAGTATAGCTGAAATGACATGGAGCTATCAGATTGGCAGAGTTCAGACAGTCATGCAGAGATTAATTATTGATTAATTTTCTTCCATTGTTGGTAAATTATTGCATAGAATTTTGTATTACATTTGTTGCATCATACTGTATGCAGCTGGCTACATTATAAATATATTTTGAGTTCCAAAGATCTTATGAGTGAATACATTTTCTGACTTTTGTAATCCAGATTCATCAAGATTGTGATAAAGGATTATGAGAAAATACTTACTAATAAAAAAAATACTCTAATATTTTGAAGAATGAAGAACCTTTTTTTCTCATATTTAATAAATTATCAAATCAAATTCTTCTTAGGCTCAGGGCTTTCCTGCATTCATGCAACATTCTAATTGGGATGTTACAGGCGACAAATAGATGTAAGTTGCCAAGATATTCCAAGTCCAAGTCCCCTGGAAGACATCAAAGCTTGACTTGGAATACTGGAGCAGAATGAGTCATCTCAATTCAGACATTTGGCAGCCCTTCATCTGCTAGCCCTGAGGGCTTTTTGGTGAAAGTTGCCTGGATCTCACATCACTTTTGTGGTGCCTGAGTATCCTCCTAAAGGAAATATACTGTATGGTGACAGGCTAAAAACGTAACATAAGCAACAAAAGAAATCAAAACCACCAATATTCCAAAGTGGATTTCTTTTTCATAGCAGAATCCCAAATCCCATATCTCATTAAAACAAAAGGTACAACTCATGAGTCACTGTAATGATCACTTATTTCTGCAAAAAAAGTCCCATTATCAAATTATGGTTCATTCTTCATAGCAGCCTGTGTGATGCAATATCTAACAAGAGACAAAGGCTAAGGGTTATTGCACTGGTAAGCAGGTGTAATCTCTCTACATGCACATTAAACACCACATGTATCCATTCTTAGATGTATAAAAATATACATTCTGAAGGGATGATTTGGACTTATGCAATAAGTATCAGCAGCAAAGAAGCTATGAAGCTATGAATAACACAGTTAGGTCCCCCCTTGACTGCCCCCAGGATGTAAAAAATTGGATGGCAATTGTCTTCAGTTAAATGATAGTAAGACAGAAGTGGTCTTATTTGGTCCCTCCAACTCCATCGGGGGTATAGCTAATCACTTTCAAGCCCATCCCAGAAATCTTGTGTTCATTTTCAACACTGTTGTGAAAGGTTGCTTTTTCCAGCTAAAAAAATAAGGCTAAATTTAAACCATTCCTCTCATTTACTGATCTGAAAATTGTCACAAATGCCTTAATTACCTCTTGGCTGAGCTACTGCAGGGCTCTTTATTTGGGCATTAGCCAGTCATCCTTGTCGTGCTTGCAGCTGGTGCAGAATGCTGCTGCTAGACTACTAACTGGTACCAGGAGAAGAGACAGCATCACATCTGTACTGAGGTCCCTCCATTGGCTACCAGTCAAGTATAGGCCTGAGTTTAAGGTTCTGTTATTTGTTTGTAAAGGTTTACACAGCCTGGTGCCCCAGTACATCTCTAAGCTCGTCTGCCCCCTTTCCAACCCCAGATCTCTCAGATCCTTAGACCAGCTGCTCCTGGCTGTCCCTCGATTGAGGCTAAGGGGTAAGGGTGATTGTGTGTTTGCAGTAGCCGCCCCAAAACTTTGGAACAGTTTACAATTCTCAATTAAGTGCTCTGCCTCTGTAGAAACGTTTAAGGCTAAATTTCAGACCCACATGTTTTCTCAGGCCTTTGAGTATCGTTGAGGCTTTATCTTTCACTATGACTTATTTGTGTATGCTTATGGGATAGCATTGTTATGTTATCTCTACTCTATTTTTATTGTGACCATGTTATGCTATTTTATTTTATTTTTGTTATTTTATTGTACAGCACTTTGGTCAACTCTGGTTGTTATTAAATGTGCTTTATAAACGAACTTGATTTGATTTGATTTGATTTAAGTTCTCCCACCATTTGCTGAAATGAATCAGTATATGTCCCAAGAGCCAGCTTGAAATGAGTCAAAATCTGTTAAGAAAGAAGTTACCAACTGTTAACCCACTTCATGATATGGGCTAAGTGTTTCTATATTTATATATTTTCTGTGGTGAGCCAAAATGACTCAAAATGCCATAATGGGCATAAGTCTTCGAGATCTGCCAGGACTCTAGTGTCATGCTTCTTTAACAAGATCTTTAGTATCAAATGTAGTACCTAGATGAGGTTCATTTTGTGTTGAGTGGATCTTATTTTGGGCTTGATCTCAAACGAGTTGCCAACTGTTTTCATGTCCATTTAGGGAGATATATAAAAGGTGATTGAACTCTTATGGATAGTGCTTCATCCTTAATTTTATTACAGGAGTAAGAGATGTGCCAGAATCCAGTAACTGTAGACTACAAAAATTTGGGTGCATTTCCAAAACCAAGCTCCATGCATGACATGGTCCATTAAAAATGTGAATGTAATGTAATCTCAGTTTATAAAGTGCTTTGATTTTCAAATTGGCAAGTTTACATTTATAAAATTTATAAGATCAAATAGTACGCAAACACAGCTATGCATTATGGTATATTTTTTAAATATTATTCTTTCTGTATTACCAGCACATACAGGAACACAAACGTTTTCATAAGCACAAGTTCTGGTAAATATAGCATTACCATGGTCAAGCATCATTTAACATTATACATAATATTTCTTCAGACTTTGTATTTAATTTTTATTAAAAGGTGAATATAAACATTTAATTAAAATTTGTTGACAACTGTCTTATATTAGTGTCATTTAGGTATGAACTCTCAAAGATCTCGAATACGCAAGTGTCCTGCAACTGAATACTGATGGTATTTTGAGGAGTTTCCAAAACCAACCCCCAAAGCTGTTCATGAATAAAAAAACAAAACAAATTGTTGATGTTAACTACATGTTTCAACTTTCATGTCCTTTGAGTCAGGAACTACATTTATTGGCATTGTACACAAACCATACTCTGCACTATTTAATGAATGATAAAATTTGGCCATCATTTGATGCCTGCAATTGGAGGCAGAACTGGACCAACATTTATAATAGCAAGTTTGTAAATCACTGAGTTTATCTAGGGCAGAATGAATAAGCACCTCCTTCTTTCCCTCTAAATAATTTTATGTTCCCTTAAGCAGAACCTTAAGTCCTATTTGGCTTACTGAAGTCTTACTGAAGTATGTGTGTATGTCTGACAACCTTTCTCTAATACTCTACAATTTCTCTTGTTTCTATTAAGAGAATGTGTTCATAGTGAACATTTCTGATGAAAGAAAGCATATTGAAAGTACATTAAAATTAGTTTAGCAGTGAGGAAGGTATTTGCCTTTTATAACATTATATTCAATATTTTAACACCCATATTGTGTACATAACATTCACGTTTGCGATAAAATCAAATCAATTTGTTCAACATCATACTGCATTATGTATTTTTCTAGTTACAAATTAAAATGCTTACAAGCTGTGTAAACATCACTGCCACAAAATAAGCAACAGGATGAGGCCATGACCAAACTGAGTGAGAGACTACAGCTGACCAAGCACTCCCACCCTCTATAAAAGAGGCAGCCCTGGACTTCTGCATGAACTGGTAGGCACCCAACACAGGTGAGTGTATCGACTGTGATCTTAGTTTGAATTCCTATTGATCAGTGGGTAAAGTTTATGTGTTGCTAATTACTAATGCATATTGTCAATGATTCTTTGTCAGAGGTATCTTTGTTTTAAGTGATATTCAGGTGAAATTTCATGTCATATTTAAGTATTCTTGAGCAGATATTATTCCAAAACAATTTACTTGAAATACTCTTAAAACATTTAAGTAGTTTCTTTCTTTTTTTTTCTTTCCAAAAATCGCACAATTAATTCATTTGTGTTGATGTGCAGTACACATCCTGTCTCAACACATACTCTATACTAAGTGATCATTAAGAGCAGTACTATTTCTCCTCATGATATGGGTTAAATGTTGCTATATTTTTATATATTATATATTATATTTTCTTTGGTGAGCCAAATTCAAATCAAACATGCCATAATGGGCGTAAGCCTTCAAGATCTGCCAGGACACTTGTATCATGCTTCTTTAATAACTTCTTTAGTATCAAATGTAGCAACTGGCTGATGTTCATTTGGCATGTGAAACTTATTTTGAGCAATACCTGAAATGAGTTGGCAACTGTTTTCCAAAACCATTTACTTGAAATACTCTTAAAACATTTAAGTAGTTTCTTTCTTTTTTTTTCCAGAAATCGCACAATTAATTCATTTGTGTTGATGTGCAGTACACATCCTGTCTCAACACATACTCTATACTAAGTGATCATTAAGAGCAGTACTATTTCTCTGGGTGTGGGGGGCAGTTGAGGGGATGGGAGAGAATTGAACTTTAATGATTCAACTGAATTCAGCTAGCACTTATTCGTTAAATCTGAATAAGTTTTACCACCTTTATGCTCGACTGCTCTCAAACTGACATGAAGATTGCCAGGAAGATTTAAAGTGAGAAAACCAAACTGAAAAAAATTATTGTACTCACATTTAATCATCTTATTTATAGCATCTTGACTCCACCAGATACTCTACCACTCATCATTTTTTGGAACCAGCTGAGGTAAAAGATGTCAAAATCTCCAACATCAGATGGATACAACACCATTACGACATCATGCTGATATTTTAACTCTATTTTTTCAGTCTCCACTAAAGTGCCACCATGAGCACAGATGCGGAGATGGAGTGCTATGGCCCGGCGGCCATCTACCTCCGGAAAACAGAGAGGGAGAGGATTGAAGCACAAGCCGCTCCTTTTGATGCCAAAACTGCCTTCTTTGTGACTGAAAAGGAGGAGATGTATCTCAAGGGTAAACTTGTGAATAGAGAGGGTGGCAAAGCCACAGTTGAAACAGACTGTGGTAAGGTAGGCAATTCATTATTTTACTTTTTTAACAACATTTTCCCATCTATTTCCATTGAAGGAGGATGCCATTCTTTCCATTAACATTTATTTAAAACTATATCTTAGTAAAACATTTAGTGCTTTTAAATTCACACTGACACAGTGGTTAACAAGGACATCCATCTGATTAATTCTAAATTTGAAGAAAAAAAATCTTAGTAAAAACATTTTTAATGTATTTTTACTATATCTCTTCAGACACTCACTGTGAAAGAAGATGAAATCTTTCCCAGGAACCCTCCAAAGTTTGATAAAATTGAGGACATGGCCATGATGACCCACCTCAATGAGCCTGCTGTGTTGTATAACCTCAAAGAGCGTTTTGCATCCTGGATGATCTACGTGAGTTTCCACTTTACTAATGTGATGTGCATTTATATCTGCATATCTAAATGTTAACACTATGTTTATTTTCTATTTGTGCTATTACAGACCTACTCTGGGCTGTTTTGCGTTGTTGTGAATCCCTACAAGTGGCTTCCAGTGTATGATGCTGTAGTTGTGGGAGGATACAGAGGCAAGAAGAGGATTGAGGCACCACCTCACATCTTCTCCATCTCTGATAATGCCTATCAGTTCATGCACACAGGTAAGGTCAAAGTTAGCAGTGTTAAATTGTGTAGGAATTAAACTTGAACATGAGTGTATTGAAGGAATTACAAAACTGGAATTCATGTGAAATGTTTGTTTGCATTTCAGATCGTGAGAACCAGTCTATCCTGATTACGTAAGTATAACAGAAACTGTAATGCTAAATCATATAATGACGATAAAGCAGATTCTTGACATGTGTCTCTTATACCCCAGTGGAGAATCCGGTGCAGGAAAGACTGTCAACACCAAGCGTGTCATCCAATACTTTGCAACAATTGCAGCTATTGGAGCCAAGAAGGCTGAGCCAACACCTGGCAAGATGCAGGTAAATTGGTTGTTTAAGGTAAAACTGTTCGTCAGAGGATAGTTAATTTGAATGTTTAGCTTGTGTAACTCAAATCCTCTCTTGCAGGGCTCCCTTGAGGACCAAATTGTTGCAGCCAACCCTCTGCTGGAGTCCTATGGTAATGCCAAGACTGTGAGGAATGACAACTCCTCTCGTTTTGTAAGTAATCCAGGAAACATGTCAAGGTATTTTCTTACTAAATTGCAAAAACTGATGTTATCAATGATCTGGCTCTCTAGGGTAAATTCATCAGAATCCATTTTGGCTCTACTGGAAAGCTGGCTTCAGCTGATATTGAAACATGTAAGTTTCAACCATGGTATGACTCAAGCCTCATCTGGGCTATAATCTGGTCTTTGATAAAGTAATAGTATTACAATTTAATAGAGTAATCTCACAGTCTCTCCTTAAATTCGTTTTTCTTAGATCTGCTGGAGAAGTCTCGTGTAACCTTCCAGTTGTCTGCTGAGAGGAGCTACCACATCTTCTATCAGCTGATGACTGGCCACCAGCCTGAGCTCCTGGGTATGTTACTATGCAAATTTGAAAATGACATTGAAATAATACCAAAGACAACACTAAACAATAATAGGTATCGTTACTGTGCTCCTCTAGAGGGTCTTCTGATCACCACCAACCCCTATGACTACCCAATGGTCAGTCAGGGTGAAATCGCTGTCAAAAGCATCGATGATGTGGAGGAGTTCATTGCAACAGATGTAAGAAAACAAACAAAAAAACAACATTTTAGTTAAATAGATCTTGCATGCTTAAGACAACTGTGGAAAATGTTTCAAACTTTGCTTCATGTACAATGTAGACTGCTATTGACATCTTGGGCTTCACTGCTGAGGAGAAGATGGGCATCTACAAGCTGACTGGTGCTGTGATGCACCATGGCAACATGCAATTCAAGCAAAAGCAGCGTGAGGAGCAGGCTGAACCTGATGGCACTGAGGGTAATTCTGATAGATGTCTTTTAGGAAATCTACCAAGGGTTAGTATGTAACATATTTGTAAACATGTCCCAGTTCACAGATAGCTAAAGGTTTGTTTTTCCATCAGTGGCTGATAAAATCGCTTACCTCCTGGGCCTGAACTCAGCTGATATGCTGAAAGCTCTGTGTTACCCTAGAGTCAAGGTCGGAAATGAGATGGTGACCAAAGGTCAGACTGTCCCACAGGTAAGATAAAGAAAATGTATTGTTTGAAAATAATATATAAAAGGGCAATATTTGCATTTTGACATGAAAATATGATTCTGACAAAATCTCACTCTAAAATGTTTATTTCTAGGTCCACAATTCTGTCATGGCTCTGTGCAAGTCTATCTATGAGAAAATGTTCTTGTGGATGGTCGTCCGTATCAATGAGATGCTGGACACAAAGCAGCCAAGACAATACTTCATTGGAGTGTTGGATATCGCTGGATTTGAGATCTTTGATGTGAGTGGCTGAAAAGTGTCTGAGCAATTCAAAGATCAACAATTTTTTGACATGCAATTTAATACATTCATGTAATTGCAGTTCAACAGCTTGGAGCAACTCTGCATCAACTTCACCAATGAGAAACTGCAACAGTTCTTCAACCACCACATGTTTGTCCTGGAGCAAGAGGAGTACAAGAAAGAGGGCATTGTCTGGGAGTTCATTGACTTCGGTATGGACTTGGCTGCCTGCATTGAGCTTATTGAGAAGGTAAGTAGTCAATAAGGTCGAAGTGGCTTCTTGATTCATGTGCAAATGTTTGCTTCCATTGTGTGAATTTTTTTTTTTTCCTCAGCCAATGGGCATCTTCTCCATCCTTGAAGAGGAGTGCATGTTCCCCAAGGCCTCTGACACAACTTTCAAGAACAAGCTGCATGATCAGCATCTCGGCAAGACCAAGGCCTTTGAGAAGCCAAAACCTGTAAAGGGCAAGCCTGAGGCTCACTTCTCCCTGGTTCACTACGCTGGTACAGTGGACTACAATGTCAGTGGCTGGTTGGACAAGAACAAAGACCCCCTGAATGACTCAGTTGTCCAGCTCTATCAGAAGGCGTCAAACAAACTTCTGGCCTTCCTGTATGCAAAACATGGTGCAGCTGATGGTGAGAAATTAGATTGAGCAGAGTGATGAGAAACTCTGAGTATCAGTACAGATGATGGTTTATGTTGCAAAATGTATGCAAAACACGGTGGAGCTGATGGTAAGAAATTAGAAACTGTGTGTCTGTTACACTTGGTTCAGGCATAGTATAAAGCTGATGTGTACTCTGTGGTAATATATTCACGCATTTGACTTAATTAAAAAATACCATTTCCACAGAGAAGAAAACTTAGGAGAAATTCTACGAAGTTATTTATTTAGTGCCATTAATTAAATTTAATGTTTGTGAAAACAGAGGCTGGTGGCGGCGGCAAAAAGGGAAAGAAGAAAGGTGGTTCCTTCCAGACTGTGTCTGCTCTTTTCAGGGTATGAATTGTTTCATATTTTTTGATGCTAATTAAAAACCTCATCTTGAAATATTGTTGACCGCTTATCTTGTGTTGTTGATCCACAGGAGAACTTGGGCAAGCTGATGACCAACTTGAGGAGCACTCACCCTCATTTTGTCCGTTGCCTGATTCCTAATGAATCAAAGACCCCAGGTTAGAAGCACATAGCCCAGCTTTGCAAACTAAATGTGACATAGTGATTAAAAGAAATATTTGAAACAGTATGAGTTTGCAACTTTCAGGTCTTATGGAGAACTTCTTGGTCATCCATCAACTGAGGTGTAATGGTGTGCTGGAAGGCATCAGAATCTGCAGAAAGGGCTTCCCCAGCAGAATCCTCTATGGTGACTTCAAGCAGAGGTGATGCAATTTTTAATATAAGCAAGTCAAGTTGATTTCAGCTGAGTTAAAACAGTCGGCCAAGATGTGGAGTCATTGTAAGTAACAACATAATGTTGTCTTGTAGATACAAAGTATTAAATGCCAGCGTCATCCCTGAGGGACAGTTCATTGACAACAAGAAAGCTGCAGAGAAGCTGCTAGGCTCCATTGATGTGGATCACACTCAGTACAAGTTTGGGCACACTAAGGTTAATTTCTATCAACAATTTCAATAGATATGCCATGTACATATGTCCTTTTGCATCAATTTGTGCTGATGACTGAGTTCCTTCAAACAACCACACAGGTGTTCTTCAAAGCTGGTCTGCTGGGTACACTGGAGGAGATGAGAGATGAGAAACTGGCTAATCTGGTGACCATGACTCAAGCTCTCTGCAGAGGATTCCTCATGAGGACGGAGTTTGTTAAGATGATGGAGAGGAGGTATGATTGTCATACAGTACACTGAACTGTTCTGTCCAATGAAATAGATACAGCTGTTTTTGTTAAGTCACGTTGCAGTAAAAATGACACTTTATATATATGAATTTTCCAGAGAGGCTGTCTTCGGTATTCAGTACAATATTCGTTCATTCATGAATGTGAAAAACTGGCCATGGATGAATCTGTACTTCAAGATCAAGCCTCTTCTAAAGAGCGCTGAGACTGAGAAGGAGCTGATGAACATGAAGGAGAACTATGAGAAGATGACAACAGACCTGGCTACTGCCCTGGCCAAGAAGAAGGAGCTGGAGGAGAAGATGGTTTCCCTGGTGCAGGAAAAGAATGACCTGCAACTGCAAGTGGCTTCTGTAAGTAGGATACATCCACACTATACTAATTGAACATTGTCACTAACATTTTCAAATATCTAGGTGAAATTTAAAGACGGCACATACTCCTCTGGTCATCTCATCTTCTATGTGCCTTACCAAACATGAAGATTGACAAATGTTAATGAATATATTAAAAATGTATATTTATTTTTTTGTATTAATCCTGAAAATATATATATTCAGAGAATAACTGACTTATTGATTTACACTTTATTCAAAATGTACTGTAGGAAGTTGAGAACCTCTCAGATGCAGAGGAAAGGTGTGAAGGTCTGATTAAGAGCAAGATCCAACTCGAGGCCAAACTCAAAGAGACAACTGAGAGACTGGAAGATGAAGAGGAAATCAATGCTGAGCTGACTGGCAAGAAGAGGAAGCTGGAGGATGAATGCTCTGAGCTGAAGAAAGATATTGATGACTTGGAGCTCACCTTGGCTAAAGTGGAGAAGGAGAAACATGCAACTGAAAACAAGGTTGGAATAAATTTAAACCTACATTTATAAAAAATGACAAAGTATATGAAATTACCTTTCAAACATATAAAGTGATGGAAATAATGCACCTTGCCTGACACTTCCAGGTGAAAAACCTGACAGAGGAGATGGCATCTCAAGATGAGTCTATTGCCAAGTTAACCAAGGAGAAGAAAGCCCTCCAAGAGGCTCACCAACAAACGCTGGATGATCTCCAGGCAGAGGAGGACAAAGTCAACACTCTGACCAAGGCCAAGACAAAGCTGGAACAGCAAGTGGATGATGTGAGAAAACATTTCTTTTGATAACATGTTTGTATTGTTAGCTTGTGTGTTAGAATTGACATTCCATGATAAAAAATACAAAATATTATTTTATGTCAACATTATAATATTATCTCAAAAGCTTGAGGGATCACTGGAGCAAGAGAAGAAGCTCCGTATGGACCTTGAGAGAGCCAAGAGGAAGCTTGAGGGAGATCTGAAACTGGCCCAGGAATCCATAATGGATCTGGAGAATGACAAGCAGCAATCTGAGGAGAAAATCAAGAAGCAAGTTTTTTTTTTCATCTTTAACCCTTACATTGAACTACTGCCATAATGCAACACAATGATCCTGAGTCAAAACTAAAACTATAACAGCAATAACTGTTTTTTCCTCTTCTAGGAAGGAGTTTGAGACCAGCCAGCTGCTCAGCAAGATTGAGGATGAACAGTCTCTTGGTGCTCAACTTCAGAAGAAGATCAAGGAACTCCAGGTTAGTATTTGACATGAATGTTATACTCTGATGTTGTACTGAAAAACCACTTGTTACAGTATGTTCCACTTAATAAGCCTTCTTGATATTACTATCATCAAACTTAGGCTCGTATTGAGGAGCTGGAAGAAGAAATTGAGGCTGAGCGGGCTGCTCGGGCTAAGGTGGAGAAGCAGAGGGCTGACCTCTCCAGGGAACTTGAGGAGATCAGTGAGAGGCTTGAGGAAGCTGGGGGAGCAACAGCCGCTCAGATTGAGATGAACAAGAAGCGTGAGGCTGAGTTCCAGAAGCTGCGCCGTGACCTTGAAGAGTCAACCCTGCAGCATGAAGCTACCGCATCAGCTCTCCGCAAGAAGCAAGCCGACAGTGTTGCAGAGCTGGGAGAGCAGATTGACAACCTCCAGCGTGTCAAACAGAAGCTTGAGAAGGAGAAGAGCGAGTACAAGATGGAGATTGATGACCTCTCCAGTAACATGGAGGCTATAGCTAAATCCAAAGTGAGTGTTTTGTGTCTTTCATTATGCTTATAAATATGAACTATAATGGATAGTATGGCAGTAACTTTCAACTTAGATAAATGCTCAGCATTTTCTTTGTTCATGTAAATATGTTTAAATACATAATGTTGTGTTCTTGATAGGGCAACTTGGAAAAAATGTGCAGAACTCTTGAGGACCATCTGAGTGAGCTGAAGGCCAAAAACGATGAGAATGTGCGCCAGCTGAATGACATAAGTGCACAGAGGGCAAGACTGCAGACAGAGAATGGTGAGTCACTTGTGATAAAAAATAGTAAAAAAAATAAAGGTAATGATCATTTTGATAAATAACACATTTACAATTTATCATTCAGGTGAGTATTCCCGCCAGATTGAGGAGAAAGACGCTCTTGTTTCCCAGCTGACCAGGGGCAAACAGGCTTACACTCAGCAAATTGAGGAGTTGAAGAGACACATTGAGGAAGAAGTGAAGGTATAACAAGTTTACATGTTACTATACTATGTGCTATTATTAGCTTTAAACAAGGGATGAAATGAGTCCTCCTTTTCAAATGTAGTCAATCACCTGTTACTCTTCACCTACTACTAACCCACCAGATCTCCTAGCTGTTAAGCATAAAAAAAAGAAAAAAAGGTCTTGCAACATGTCATCCGATCATGTTAGAAAACAGAAAAAAGAGCTTGAGAGAGAAATTCAAACTTATGCTTCATTTCCTACCATCATATCTGGCCAGTCACTGTCTGAAGCGGCTGTGAATGTTGGGTTGTGTTATTACCGTATTACCATTTAACTGACCAGGGGATTTGTGGGAATAGGACATATTTCTCTTAATGCAGTGTTACACCTTAGTGGCTTAGTGGCTGTGAATGTTGGGTTGCCTGTTTAGGAATGTTATCACCATATTACCATTTAACTGACCAGGAGATTTGTGGGAATTGGATCTAATCCTCTTCATGGGGTGTTGCTGCTACTCCTCAGCCTTGTCTTTTATGACTTAAGCACATCCCACTAACACACCAGCTTCTCCTTCCTCACCAAGCACCTTCCACCTGAGTTCCTAACATCCCACAAAGTCCCACACACTACACGAAATAGCAAATCTGATGTAAAAGTAAATTATCCAAAACTAAATGACTCAATCAACATGTGCCACCATGACAAATCGTATTTAAACAAGATTGATAGAAATAGATGATATTTCTATATTTAATAGATCAATTAAAATACCTCTTGCCATGTTCATCAGGCAAAGAATGCCCTGGCCCATGGTGTTCAGTCAGCCCGCCATGACTGTGACCTGCTCAGAGAGCAGTTTGAGGAGGAGCAAGAGGCTAAAGCTGAGCTGCAGCGTGGAATGTCCAAGGCTAACAGCGAAGTGGCTCAGTGGAGAACCAAATATGAGACTGATGCTATCCAGCGCACTGAGGAGCTGGAGGAGGCCAAGTAAGTCACTACCTTTTTACAATTTAAATTAGTTTTCAATTGCTTGCTTTTCCAGGTACCATCCCACATATTTTGCTATCAATATGCAAGTTAATGTAAAAGAAAAAAAAAAACTTCTTCACTACAGGAAAAAGCTTGCCCAGCGTCTGCAGGATGCTGAGGAGTCCATTGAGGCTGTGAACTCAAAGTGTGCCTCTTTGGAGAAGACCAAGCAGAGGCTACAAGGTGAGGTGGAGGACCTCATGATTGATGTAGAGAGAGCTAATGGTCTGGCTGCCAACCTTGACAAAAAGCAGAGGAACTTTGATAAGGTAAGAGGAAATCAAAACCACACTGATTCAAGTGAAACACAAATCCCTCTTACTAAATTAATCATTGTTATTCATCTATATCATTCTAGGTCCTTGCAGAATGGAAACAGAAATATGAGGAGGGCCAGGCAGAGCTGGAAGGAGCCCAGAAGGAGGCTCGCTCTCTCAGCACTGAACTGTTCAAAATGAAGAACTCTTACGAGGAGGCTCTGGATCAGCTGGAGACCATGAAGAGAGAGAACAAGAACCTGCAGCGTATGTCAATCCCATGATATTTCATATAACTATTATATTGATTGTAAGCGTTCTTCCTTGACTTCTTTAGGTGTGGGCCATGAGGTTTTGTGGTGTTAGAACCTAATTTTCTAGATATAATGTATACAGCATAGTCTATGTTTCTCTAAACTGGATTTTGCCTTTTGGTGTTTTACAGAGGAGATCTCAGACCTGACTGAACAGATTGGTGAAACCGGAAAGAGCATCCATGAGCTGGAGAAAGCCAAGAAGACTGTGGAGACTGAGAAGACTGAAATTCAGTCAGCACTGGAGGAAGCAGAGGTAAAACACTAGATTACAATATTAGACAACTTATGTGATAAAATACAAAAGAATTTATGTAATGGCAAGTATTCATTTGATTTTTTCTTTAATTTTTCTGAGAAAGACTGGTAACCTTTAGGTACATGTTAAACTTTTTCCTTCAGGGCACACTGGAGCATGAAGAAGCCAAGATTCTCCGTGTTCAGCTTGAGCTTAACCAGATCAAAGGTGAGGTTGACAGGAAGCTTGCAGAAAAGGACGAGGAGATGGAGCAGATCAAGAGGAACAGCCAGAGGGTGATTGACTCCATGCAGAGCACTCTCGATTCTGAGGTCAGGAGCAGGAATGATGCCCTGAGAGTCAAGAAGAAGATGGAAGGAGACCTGAATGAGATGGAGATTCAGCTGAGCCATGCCAACAGGCAGGCTGCTGAGTCCCAGAAACAACTGAGGAATGTCCAGGGACAGCTCAAGGTGAGCTTTGTCTAATCAATGAATAAACAAATGTTGAAGAACAAAGGAAGTTAACTCTTTTTTTCCTCCATGTGTTGTCAGGATGCCCAACTGCACCTTGATGATGCTGTCAGAGGACATGAGGACATGAAGGAGCAGGCTGCCATGGTGGAGCGCAGAAATGGCTTGATGCTGGCTGAGATCGAGGAGCTGAGAGCTGCTCTGGAGCAGACAGAGAGAGGACGCAAAGTGGCTGAGCAGGAGTTGGTTGATGCTAGTGAGCGTGTTGGACTGCTTCACTCTCAGGTTTACATTCAATAGTTCAAAATGTCTTTCTACAGAATGAATAGAATATACATACAAACTTTGTCATACATAACAAATATTAAATTAACTGTGTCTTCTTTTTAATATTCAGAACACCAGTCTTCTGAACACCAAGAAGAAGCTGGAGTCTGACCTTGTGCAGGTTCAGGGTGAAGTGGATGACACTATTCAGGAATCAAGAAATGCTGAGGAGAAAGCTAAAAAGGCTATCACTGATGTGAGTTCATGTTTATGAGTCTTATTTTTATAAAATTCAACTTCACCTCCCCAAATACTTGTTCATGCTTGATGCCCATCATTTCAGGCTGCCATGATGGCTGAGGAGCTGAAGAAGGAGCAGGACACCAGTGCTCACCTGGAGAGGATGAAGAAGAACCTGGAGGTCACAGTCAAGGACCTGCAGCACCGTCTGGATGAGGCTGAGAACCTTGCCATGAAGGGTGGCAAGAAGCAGCTCCAGAAACTGGAGTCAAGGGTATGCTCATAATAAATTCGCTTCAGGATGTTAATCACACTTTCAATATGTGGAATAAATTAAAACTTCTTCACTACTAAAATTCCTCTACAAGGTTTTGATAAACTGTGCAACATCACATCACAGGTCCGTGAACTGGAATCTGAAGTTGAAGCCGAGCAGAAACGTGGAGCTGATGCTGTTAAGGGAGTCCGCAAATATGAGAGGAGAGTGAAGGAGTTGACTTACCAGGTAATATCTGATTTAACTAAAAACTATCCTGATTTCTTAATTTCATAATTTTCTTTCTGTACTCCATCCATAACACTCCTTTTTTTGTATAGACTGAGGAGGACAAGAAGAATGTGCATAGACTTCAGGATCTGGTGGATAAGCTGCAGCTCAAAGTGAAGGCTTACAAGAGACAGGCTGAGGAGGCTGTGAGTCAAATACATTGATGTGATCAATCATCTACAGTTTAATCAATAATGATATAATTTGTCTTGTAACTATATGAATATCACTCCCTTTACCCTTAACAGGAGGAGCAGGCCAACACTCACTTGTCTAGGTTCAGGAAGGTCCAGCATGAGCTGGAGGAAGCTCAGGAGCGCGCTGACATCGCTGAGTCCCAGGTCAACAAGCTGAGAGTCAAGAGCCGTGATCATGGAAAGGTAACCAAATGATAATATTTTACAAAAATTATTACGTGGGCACCTTAATTTAATGGAGTTATTTAAGTTTATCTATAAGCTAAATATTTTTATAAAATTTTTTATCATAAGAATACATGCTGAATCTTTTTTTTCCTGTTTTCTTTCTAGCATGATGCTGCTGAATAAGAGACATCCTTTTGGCGCCTTTCAACAGAGTTCATAAAATATGAACTAGCTGTTGAATTGTCTTCTTACAATGTATTCATTCAATAAACTTTTTTTCCTCATAATTTAAAAATATTAACTCCGTATTATTTACTCTCTGGTTTCTTTTTAAGTGAGCACACAGTGTTCAACACAGTAGCTGCATCAGTTTAAGTTGTGGCAGTACACCACTTATTTAGGTGGCTGGATGGGGAGGTCTTTCAGCTCAACATTAACATGATTTATACCCAAATGTTAATGTCCGGTAAAATTACACTGTCTTCTGCTTAGCATCACCTGAACGATAGCAGTGTCAGGTTCAAGATTTAAAGATACTTTCACATTTTACAAAGTCAGAATTCAGGAGGCATAACTTCTACATAAATACAGCATCACAGGCAAAAAATATAACCTTCAGAGCCACAATTAATTCCCATTATTATGTCAATTATCCAGTGATGGATAATGAGCTTTGTTACACTTTTCACAATACCATTAACAAAAACATGTTCAGTATTCTATATAACATAGAGTTAAAGATTTTATTTAAGGATACAGATTGTGTTTACTGTGTCTCTTACCTGGTCATTATGTAGAACGGAGCCCTTTCATGCACCCCCACCCATTTGTCTTACCCTCAACTATATGAATCATGTTTTTTGGGGGAAATTTATTTATTTATTTTAATCTGTTACAATCTGAACATCAGTCCCTCTCTCAGCCACACTCTCTCATCCCCAGCCCTCTGCATTACTCTCTGTCTCCAGTCCCTACTCACTTCTCCCAGGCCATGTTCATTCCTTCAACTCCCCACACCTGCCATCCTCAAGTTGTCCACCAAATGCCTGTGGAATTTCCCTCTTTTCCCCATCTACATACCTGTTCCCACTTCTCATCAATCCTGCAGCTACCTGGCCTACTACGCTCACTGCTCACCTGCAACTCATTCCCTCATCAGTCACTCGCTTCATACTGGCCCAGATCCTTTGTTCGTTTGTCAGATTGTTCTTGTTGTTATGTTGCTTTTTGTCAGTGCTCTCAAGCTTTTGTTTTTGCTTGCCTGGCTTGACTTTTCTGTATCTCATCCCTGCTCCTCTGTGGATTGAATACAACTGCTGTTTGGAGAGTTTGGACTTGACACCCATGCCTGTAAGCTTTTTTATCTTCACTTTTGACAATAAACTCACTGAACTGCTCCTGTCCTGCCACTATAGTCTACATTTGGGTCCTACCCCTGCTGCCTGATACTCACCACTTGTGACAGGATCTTCTAATAATGAGCCCCCCAAAAAATGTGTGGAACCTCAAGAGGTAGTTGCTTTTGGTTGTGAAACAATACATTTGTATGGCTAAATGTGGCCCTATTCCACTGCAATTCCCAAAATGCCATTATAAATGGCAAATATTGATTATTATAGGCATAAGAAATATCTAATTCTATAAAGACCAAGAACGTTTTTACATTCTCTATATTTTACATCATAATACATCTTCATAATTGAGCATGGTGTTTTCCTAAAAAGTAGACTAAGGCAATAAACAGTTTAGGAATATATATAAAAATAGAATATGTATATAAACCACCTTCTTTAATGATTTAAAATAGTCAAATTTATTGACGCTATTATTGTGTTATAGTGCAAGAGAGGGTGTTCCCAATCAAAACTGCAACATTATACTCATTTCAGGTCTTCATTTGATTCATCAGAAAGATTAAAAATCAAAATATCTATAAATGGGAGGGTGTGAAGGACAAAAAGCAGCAAAGGGTTAATATGACCTTTAACTGTAATATACAACACCAGTTTCAACACCTAATGATGATCACTGAGCATCATTAAGATTTCATCTGACCTAATTCAATCCATGTATTAAACTTATGATTGTATCTGGCTATGGTCTTGCACTGAGATTAGCTTAATTTCTTGATGATGCAGTCACAGTTAAAAATGTCTGTATGTTCTCAACTGACTATAATCTTCCAGTGTATATGAAATTTTTATTGTCACATTTCAGCACCTGAAATTTATGTGGACACATTTTCAGATCAGTGGTTCTCAAACTTTTTCATGTCAACGACCCCTAAACTGATACAAATTAGACCACTGACCCCCAACTGACAAGAATGTTGCTTTTAGATGTTTTATTACAGAATGTGTATTAAACCCGTGAACAAAATAGTCATACATTCTGATATTTGTGTTACTTATTGATGTTACTTATGGATATTTGTGTTACTTCTGGATACTTATTCCCCTTTTTGCCCCCTGGCATCCCTGGGGGTCCCTGGACCCCAGTTTGAGGACCCATGCTGATGGGTGTCACATTTCAAAAAGTACAAACTTTTTTTCAGTGAAATTAAAAATGACTGCATTATAGTACATACTGCAGATTAGACTGAAGAGAGTCCAATCAGCAGACTTTGACCACCTACTCTGCATCAATTTAGCATTACAAAAGCAATAAACATGTTCAATGTAAACTGTTAAAAATATGACTGAATTGAACGAGTATATCCAGCAACAAGTGCTTCAATAATGGGGGGACAGTCTTCCCTAAATTCTTACTCAGACATGCTATCCAGTTAATGCTAAAATAGGCAACCTGACAAAATCCAACATCAGTTTTTGAAAGTTGCTAATCAGGGTAGTCCAAATGAGGACCTAACAAATGAAAAACCAGTAAATTGTATTTTGGTGAAGACTTTAATTATAAATGTATTCACAAGTGACAGAAAAGAGCATATGTAATTATTGTAAAAAAACAACAACATGAAACATTCATGTGAGGACGTTCTAAAAATCCCTATGAAAATACTGACTCCTCGATGCAGTTGTGCTTTTTGCATTTCACAGCAAAAATACCAATCATGCGATCTACTGCAAAATTTAGGAACAATGCATGAGCTCTGAAACATCAGTAATGATGTTCCACCTCTATTCTGTTATAGTAAGCTAAGCATGCCATATTACATCTCCTTTGAACCAAAGAATTTCAAAGCTGTCAGCAATCATGAATTGTACAGAAAAACCTACACTCTCCTATCAATTGAAATGATTGGAAAAACCATTTCACGATTATCACAGAAAAACAAAGCCAAAACGTCTGTGCATGAATTGTGCAAAGTCCTCTTCAAACACTTACTGTATGAGCAACATAAGCTAAATTCATTGACACATCATTGGACTCGCATGTAGGAAAGCAGGATGTGTAGTTGTAGATGAAATAGAAGTCATACATTACTGATGAAATCGCACAACTACACAGGCATATACCACCCTATGTACCACCTTATATGTACTCCAGTAGCCTCTGACATCAGTTTGCTTAGCGACGCATATGGCTAGGCTTGCAAATGCCTTTCTATTTTTGACCATGCTGTATAACCTTACCCTAACTGCAAATGTGTGTAGTCATCAAATAAATCACACATGCCGCTAATAAAATCTGATATCTCCCTCACAGCACATCTAGTATATTAAAACATATTAAGTATTTTTACCCTATACAGAATTAAAATATGATTTATTTCAATTAAAAATACATATGCCAAGTAGCTCAAATGAACAAAATACAAAGCAGAACATTGTATTTTGGTAGTCTGTATAATGTACTGTACTGCAATCATATATTTTACATAGATGCATTAGATGAGGTTTACTACAGTTTGAATAAAAACATAAATCCTAACGTCGGAAAGCATTAAACATATTTAAACACAAAGAATGTTTCATGTATACTTAATAGGCTTACTTTAATGAATTAATGCTTGTGTTTTGGTAAAATAAAACAATTTATACTTATGCACAACTAGCTAATACAAGTTAAAGACAATCCAAACCGTCCCATCCCAATTTATCATTATTTTCAGTTTTTCTAACACTTGCACTATTTCAATTTCAGCCTCACACCTCAAGTCCCCACAACATTTTAATTTCACCAACCCAAACTCCAGCGTTTTTTTTTAATTCTCTTCCAAACTGGATTGACAACTGCTCCTAAGTCCATCATATACATTATCATATATATTAAAATTGAGAGCTTTGGTATTTGATAAATTACACAATATGCATTTTGATGTTACTCTCATGTTTGGTTTCATAATGAGAATGTCAGCAGTTCAAATAAAAATCCATACATAAATGTATATATTTGATGTCCTGCAGATTTCATGGTGTGTCTCCAAATTACAAATCTTGAGTTAAGAAAGACTCATCACAATGACAGTATTTGCTATGCGTTTTAATGGGTTCAGTGTGTCCAGTAGTCATGATTTCCTACACATGATTTTCAATGTTAACAGCAAAAAGGCAAACATGGACGTATAAGGATTTTGTATGACATAAACTATGTTGTCAATTTAAGGTGTCCTAACAAGTGTATTCATTTCTTATTGGATATGGTTTGTTATTTATACAGGTTTACATCTTGGAAAGCTGTCATAAATTTCCACGACAACCACAAACAGAAGTCTCAAACAAACAAACAAAAGTCTCATAAATTGATCGTATATCATCACTGATAGCTGAGCTCCAAAGGCCTTCTGAGCTGTCCCTGCCATAAACTTAGGTGACATTTGAATGCTTTGCAAAAAATTTATGTTCAACTCCTAATATACAGTATTAAAATTTCTAAATTAAAACATTGTAAAGCTATCATGAAAAGCATAATGAAAGGGTTGATTTCAAGGATTTCAGGATTTCTTTCCACTCATCTTGGTGGTATCTGGTCTATGCTTGCATTAACTTGAGGATGAGTTAAATTTGCAAAATAACCAAATCAATAGAAGGTGATGGATGTTTTTTCACTGAGGTTGATCTACATGGTCTCTACTGCAGTCCAGAGCTGGATGCTGCTGTTGCCTACACCCCAGAGGTTTGCTGTGGATGCAAAACAATGTTTCACTTATGTGTCCTGAGGTTAATGAAATGACAACTTTAAAACCTGACAAGTTTATAACTCAAAGATTGCTTTAGGTCACATTATAATAATACGATTGTAAGATAAAGTAACTATACATCTGCTTGGCATGTTGATAATGGTCACTTTAATAATCTTATGTTATTCTTATTTTATTCACAGTCTGTAACCAGGTTTGGAACTCACACCTGTAGAACTGTTCAGAAGGTGTTTTCAAAGCTTATAAATAAAACAAAATATAATTTTATTAGGCTATAGCAAGGGTACTAACAGAAGTTTCTTCATGAGAAATTGACACCATGTCTTCCTTGTTTGCTGACTGAGACTGACAGAGTCAGTCACCATATACTTATTCACAGAAGTATCCTAGTTGTTGTTAGGTAGCTGGCAAGCAGGCTGTTTACCAGTGTGTTCAGTAAGCTAGCCTTCGGTCCACTGTAAGCGGGTTGTTATTTGTGTGAAATGCTTGTGTGAAATGCTTGACTATATATGGGATATAACACTTTAGCCTCTTAAGGCTTGCAGTGTAACAACTATAAATACTTTTGCTTTCAGATGTGGTTGGACCACATGTGCACAAAATAGTTGGTGGGTCGACCCTGACCGACAAATTTCAGCGTATTTCACCACAAAGATGAGAGCAAGTCTGTGGAGTCCTTAAGTGAGCTGCATCTGTGCTCAGATAACCAAGGACATATTATTCAAGGACTACATGAACTTCAACTACAGCAACACTTAATGCTGCACATCTGACTAAGCACTGTGGCATTAGACCGGACTACCTGTAAGACACTACCATACCTACTAACTATTCTATACCTGCGCTAGAGACAAGAAGAGCAAGTCAATAATCTTCTTTTTTTGGTTGTTGCTACTTCTTAATGGTGTGTGTCAGCTGCACTTTTCTGGCAATTCTACCTGACCCAGGACAACTACAATAAATATATATATCATAACGTACTTGATTAATCCCTGGCAATGTTCTTATCTTACCTGTACTGACATTATACTATTAATTTAAATACACTTTATTAATGAATAATTTGAAAAGATAAATATCTTTAAACTTGAGATATAGTGTTAAAAACATATCTAAATGTGTCCATCTCTCTATGCCAAATATGAATCACTGCTCCCTCCCTTAGCGGAATTTATTTTTGACCATGGTAATACCTCGTGATCTGCTTATGAGATGGCAAATAATAAGCCATGTCTGTGCAAAACTTGGTAATGAAAGGTGATTCTGGAGATGATCCCAAACTTTCTCTTTATGGCATTTGAACTTATGTAAAAATATCAAACCCTTTTGCTTAAAAACTGCATGTTTTTTATTCCTTACAGCAAAACGTCAATGATGTTTGTGAGGAACTTATTTCTGGTGTTAAATTACCTGAGTTGGCAATCCTTCTTGAAGTCTATTCTCGGGAGACATATAATACCTGTTCAGCATTAATGGAAAGACCATCCGTCTGAGTTTTATTTCAGACATCTGAGATTTATGTCCTGCTGCAACTATACACCAGTGACATTTCAATGCTTCTCCAAATGTAAAACTAATTACTGGCTGTGATATCAAAATGAACAGGACAGAAGTGCCTATCATACGTATCAACTTGAAATGTGTCAACTTGAAATGATTTCAACCTCTAGATTTATTGGACTAAAAAACCCACAAACAACGCCATGCACTTTTGCAATTTACTACTGGGTACACTGTGGACATAACTGGTTTACTCAGTATTTATAAGAACAATCAAGTTCCAAAATATGTCAACCTAATAATATTGTCATCTGTTACTGGCAGTGTATTTCAACCGGGTGTACAATTACATTAATTTTGTAGACTTAGTTATAAGTTTATTTATATATGTTTTATCAGAACGAAATATTTAGGTTACATATGGAAAATGTGAATGTAATATTTATAATATCTAATAAATGTAATGTAATAACATTTTACATATTTTAAGAAGAATTAATTTGACTCTGTGTATTTTGGTACACATCATTAGACTGCCTATTCAGTTAAATCCAATATCTCTAAATATTTATATGATATTTGAATTGTAATAAAACTTTGTAAAATGTTAACTATTTATCTAGAAAATGAAACATATGTCATAGTTCTGTCCCAGTCTGACTCTATGTCCCTCCAACAGTCCACCAGATGCCCTCAGACTTTTTCCCTGTTTGTTGAACTGGACTGAGTAAGAGAAGGTCCTTGTGCAGGAAACTGAAGCTTGCTTTCACACTAGTTGTGAAATGTGACTGAGGAGTTTGACACACCTAGTTAGATGTCAAATGTACAGCACTTTATACACCAGGCAGTTCATCTCACATGTATTCTGCATTTAAATTAAGGGCATTTAGCAGATGTTCTTATCCAGTGACTGACAGGTGTCTGTTCAGTGGCTGGACTCTCCTTAACTCATCCTCAACATATTATGAAAAAAGTTATTAACATTTGTTTCTGTAGACTTGAATAATTCACATTTACAGTCTTTGTGTTCCATGTTGGAAGAACTGCATCATCATGAAATTGTAAATAAGAGAGTTTGCATATTGTAGTGTACACTTGTGTATGTTTATTCATGTATATTCTTAGATGGGCTTATTGGATATATAAGACGGTTGTGTTTCTGGGTTTTTTGGTTTTCTGTTTGTCCTATGTTTTTCCTCTTGTGTCCTCAGACTATTTTCTCCTCCACACTTCCCTTCACACCTGCTGTCATGGTTCTGACACTGACTCTAGAGACTTTTGTGAGTCTGTCTATGTATTCTTTAGTTGCTATTGTCCACCAGATGCCCACTTTTTCTGTTCTGTGAACATTGGACTTTGTGGGAGAGGACTTCTTTTGAGTTGGACTTTTTGAGGGACGTTCTGACATGGTGTTACTTTGGTTGCCTTTTATTGGTTGGTCTGTTCTCTGTTTCTTACTAGTGTTTTTTCCTCTGCCTCTCAGTCTGCGAGTGTGGTGTGGGTGTGTTTGTCTCTGTTCTGCTTTTTCCCTCCATATTTTCCATTCACACCTGCCCTGCATTATCCTCATTATCCCTGCCTTGCTCCCAGTGTCTTTCCCAGCCAATCACTCCCTGCCTGCCCTTGTGTATAGTCACCTCTTCCCCATTCCCTTATTAGTTCAGTTAGTATTGAAGTCTTGGTTTGCAGTCAGTCTTTGTTGGATCCTTTGTTCTGGTTTGTTCTAGTTCTGCTCTGTTTGTTCGAGTGTCGTTCTGCTTTCTGTTTTGTTCCGGTCAGCCAGCTTTGTGTATTTGCCTGAGATTCTTTAATAAAGCTGTCTCTTCAGTATTGCTTGACCTGCCGTCTTGTATTTGGGTCCATTTCCTGCTACTCTTCATGATACCTGCATCAATCTTGTTAGCCCTACTCTGCTCGCTGTCTTCCTTAGCCTGTCAGCTCCTTTCTTGTTCTCCTATTCCACCTGCACCTCACCCCCTTGTCAGTTTAGTTTGTGTTTACGTCCTGGTTTTCAGTCCAGTGTTGTTAGATCCTTTGTTCCGTATTGTTCTGTCATTGTTCAGGTTTGCTTGCTCCCGAGGCTAAATAAAGACAATTCTTCAGTTCATACTGGCTCCTGTCTTCCTGCATTTGGGTCTACCTGCTCCACTCCACCTAACAACATACTCATTAACTTATATACACTTATCACACAACAAGGTGTCAAGCATTCTTGACCAAACTGAGCAGAGCACTTATGATGACTTTAGCTCTAACTGACAGGCATCTAAGACAGAAGAGTGCAGTCAACTGTTCCTATTATGATATACATTTGACACTCTAATATTTAAAGTCTCCATTAAAGTGCCACCATGACACGGAGATGGACTCTGGATTGTTTTGCTTTGTCTTGAATCCCCACAAGTGGCTTCCTGTGTATGACGCTGTATGTGTAGCAGCATACAGAGGCAAAAAGAGGATTGATTCACCACCCCACATCTTCTCCATCTTTGACAATGTCCATGAGTTCATGCTCACTGGTAAGATCAAAGTAACTAGTGTTAAATTGTGTAGAATTGAACTTAACCTTAAGCTTATTGAAGGAACGATCAAAACGGAATTCATGTGAAATGTGTATGTTTGTATTTCAGATCGTGAGAACTGGTCTGGACTGATTACTGATTATGGCGCATAATATCATGCTAAATCTTTATAAACTTTATGATAATGAAGAAGAATCTTGACAATGTGTCTCTTTTAAGGAACAGCTTTTCTCCTGAAACAGTGTTCCTATTTTTTGCACTTTTTAGCATTTTTTAGCTGGCCAATCAGGACGCGCCTACCAATTATGTGCGTCCCGCACCCTATATAAGTAGGATCTCACTGCTGCATACCTTCTTTCTTTCTTGAGTACCGGTTAGTCAGCTCACTGACCTCTTTTCTCCAGGGATGGAGTTGTCGGTAACTGCTCATTCCTGCCCATCGTGTCCCTGACAGGACCACGCAGAGAGCGGCATGATGCAGCCACCACCCTGCATACTCTGCCGAGCGCCTCCTTCAGATCAACGGCAGAAGCGGTGGGAACATTTTCAATGTTGTGACGTCTCACTCCGCTGTGACAAGAGCGAGCCGGAGTTTGAGATAGATCTCTGCGGTGAAGATGAAATCACCTCTCCACCTGGCCCTCTGCCACCACTGCCTCTCACTCGGCTGAGCGGCTGAGCGGCTTTTCCGATGGACGATGACGACAACCTCTCATCTGTCTCGATGACTTTGCTGACCTTTGGCTACATGCGTCCACCATGGCAGAACAGGTTGAATTTCTGGGTCGCACCATCGACCATCCTCGTTCTGGATGTTGCCACTTCTGCAGGACGAGTGATTTCACTTGCCAAAGTAGGCGACACATGTGGTTGGGACTTACCGCCCTACAGAGGAAGGACAGAGAGGACCTCCTGGGAGCTCTCATAACGCTGGACGGTCTCTTCGGATCCCTCTCCTCTGTCACTCAGCACTTCCAGTGGCTCGAAGAAGAGAAGATGCAGCTGAGCTGTCATCTGCTGCTTCGCATTCTGAACCAATACTTCGCCAGAAACATGTTTGGCATGCTGACCATCAGGAGATTGCTGGGATGATTCAACCAGGCAACTGGTTCACCACCATCAACCTGAAAGACAAAACACAGGAAGTTCCTGCATTTTGCCTTCCAGGGGATAGCCTACGAGTACTACAAGCTACCATTCGGCTGCTCCCTGGCTCCCCGCACATTCAGCAAATGTGTCGACGCAGCACTGCAACCACTGCGTGACTGTGGCATGAGGGTCTTTTTCTACTTAGAGGACCTCATTGCTTGATTCGGCCAGGCTGCAGGCTGCTCTCTTGGAACCCAGATGGATGACCCTGCAGCAGGCAGTCCTCAGACTGCAGCGGGGAGTGGCAGTGACAGCTTTGACTGTCATGCAGGCATTGGGGCTCATGGCATTCCACTGGGGCTCCTGCACATGTGCCATCTGGGTTTGCCGACGGTGGTTCGCCAGCCTGTGCTTGGATCCACAGAGGCACAAGCATCACTTGGTGAACATTCCCCTATCAGTGCAGGAGGATCTTCACTACTAGGAGTCCCCACAGAATCTGTTGGCAGGCACACCACTGGGCCAAGTGACCTCCTACATAGAGGTGTTCACAGATGCATCCCTGACGGGGTGGGGGGGCACCTGTCTGGGGAGAGTGATAGGTGGTGTGTGGCCTGAAAACTGACACATCAACCTTCTCGAACTTCTGGCGGTGCTCCTGGTTCTCCAACACTTCCTGTCTCTGGTTCAGGGGAGACAGGTGTTGGTGAGAATGGACAACCGCACCACAGTCGCCTACATCAACAGGCAGGGAGGAGTCCGGTTTGCAACCCCGGTGAAGATAGTGGAGAACATGTTGGTGTGGGCCTCAGAACACCTTCTGTCTCTGAGATTCCTCCTCGTTCCAGCTCTGGAGAACAGTGGCGCCAACCTCATGTCGAGGGGTTGCCCTCTGCCAAACGAGTGGGTGCTGAAACCCAGGTTGGTGCAGCAGATTTGGAACCAGTTCAGAAGAGCGGAAGTGGACCTGGTCGCCAGTCGAAACAACACCCACTGCCCACTCTGGTTCTTCCTGACGCCGCACGACCATCCACCCTGTGGGGTGCATGCATTTGCATACGCGCAATGGCCAAGAAGGCTGCTTCACACCTTTCCCCCTCTTTGTCTTATTCCCTCGCTGCTGGAGAAGGTGAGAAAAGAGCGGTTGTTGGTCATCCTGATAGCCCTGGACCACCATTCGGTGCCTTGGTATGCAGAGATGACTCAGATATTGGCAGCCCAGCCCTGGTCCATTCCCCAGGTATGGGGGGCTTTGTCCCAGGAGGCGGGCTCAATAGGTGTGCTACCCACGTTAGGCCAACCTCTACGGGCTTGGCTCCTGAGAGGGATAGGCTGATGAGGGCTGGACTGTCTGCACGGGTCGCTCAGACTATCCAGGCAGCAAAAGTGGGATCCACCATTGCTTGCTACGAGGCAAAATGGTTGGGATTCCAATGCCAGTGCAAGGGGAGGAGGCTGGACCCCCTGACATGTGCAGTGGGAGAGGTCCTCTCCTTTCTACAATATCTGGTGGATAAGGGGCTGTCTCATGTCACTGTTAAACTGTATGCAGCAGCTGTTTCCTCCTGTCATGAGGGATTTGGTGACAGACCTGTCTTTGCCCACCCCCTCGTGAAGCGTTTCTTGCAAGGGGTTAGGAGACAACGGCCGGTGAGGCATGTCTCCACCCCTCAGTGGGAACTGCCGGTGGTGCTTGAGGCTCTAGTGAGTGATCCCTATGAGCCTCTGGGGTGCTCCTCTATAAAGGCATTGTCATTCAAGACAGCTTTGCTGCTTGCACTGACTTCAGCTAAGAGAGTGAGCAAGTTGAACACCCTGAGTAGCACCACAGTAGTGCTACCCTCAGACCGAACCCCTCCTTTATTCCTAAAAACATAAGGAGCTCATTTGGGTCGAGAACTATTCAGACAGAGGCGTTTTGTCCTCTGCCCCACGGGGATGCTAGGGAGGTAAAAACTGCACCTCTTGTGCCAAGTACGTGTGTTGGCATGTTATGTTGAATGCATGGCTCCCTTTTGGTGCCCTGAACAGCTGTTTGTGTGCTATGGACAGGGAGTGGCTGGTAAAGCCCTATCCAGGATGTGCCTAGCTAGTTGGCCTTGTGAGTGCATCTCCAAAGCCTACAGGTCGGTGGGCAAGCACCCCCCCACCATGGTCCGAGTGCATTCCATGCATGGCATGGCAGCATCTACGGCCTTGTTTGGTGGGGCAAGTGTCGAGGACATATGCATGGCGGCATCCTGGTCTACGCCTTGTCTGTTCAGAAGGTTCTATCTCTTGGACATGATGGGCTCCTTTTCAAGGTCCGTGCTCACATGTGCGACTCAGGACTTGTGAAAAGGGTGGTGTGTGTGTCAGCTGTGATTCACGTGACCCCCCCTGGGCAATGATACACCAGCATTCTCCTGTGATCCAGATGACTCGGGAAATGGGGTGTGCAGGGTGTTTGGTATATGACCCTGCGAGGTTAGGCCATTTTTTCACCCGGCTCTTGTCCATGTTAATTGGACATGGTTGGGCCCCCCACTGCTCCACTAAGCAGCTGAGATTATAAAGTAGGTGGGCCGTGGCGACTAACTTGTGGCTGGCCAAGATCAGTGAGGCAGTCTGATGATATGGTGCAGCAGGGCATACATTCATCAGGCTCCACCTACTGTACCCATAGAGTCCAGTAAAGGGCAGAGCCTGTGTGAGATAGAACGAAGGTTACAATATTGTAACCCTTGCTCTATAAACACAGGCGGAACCCTCTACCGATGGATACTACCACTCCAATGCCGTCCCCTGAAGTGGTTTTGGATGGTGAGCGGCAACGAGATACTGCTTATATAGGATGCAGGATGCACGTAATTGGTAGGCACGTCCTGATTGGCCAGCTACGTTCAAATTCCAGTGAGCAATTGCGTGCGTGTACTTGAGAGGAGTATTATCCATAGAGTCTAGTAGAGGGCTCCGCCTGTGCTTATAGAACTAGGATTACAATATAGTAACCTTTGTTTGAGTCTTTTCCATTCTCTGAGAAGGAGTATGACATCTGGATGCTCATAATTTGTCTCTATAAAGCTGGGTTTTAAAGCTCTCTGTCATCACAAAGGTGATGACATGTGAGATAGATAGATTGTATTTTTGAGCATTACACCATTCAAAGTATGTACTAATGAGGGGTCAATGGCAAGAGACTCTGAAACAACAGGTTGTTGTGGGTGGTGGTGGTGTTCACCTCTAAATGTCACAAGATGACGTTGACATAAGGTAGAGAAGACTTCATGACCCATGTTGTCTCTTGCATCCAAGAGGTGCCTTTTCATATCCTCAGTTGTCTCTTTCTTTAATGAAAGCTTCATCCTCTTGATCCAGGTATTTAGGCCGGCATGATAACACATCTGCATCACGGTTGGCTTGCCCTGCTCTGTACTTAATGATGAACTTGCAGGTAGAAAGAGTGGCTAACCAGTGATGTCCGGCACCATCTAGCTTAGGAGATGTTAACACGTATGTGAGGGGATTGTTGTCAGTAAGTACAGTGAAACTTTTGCCATAAAGGTAGTCATTAAACTTCTCATAAATAGCCCACTTTTGGCCAAAGAATTCAAGCTTGTGTGTGGGGTAGTTTCTTTCACTTTTGGAAAGATCTCGACTGACATACACAACAACTCTGAGCTTCCCCTCCTGCGTTTGGTAGTGTGCAGCCCCCAAGCCTTCATGACAAGCATCAGTATGTACAATGTACAGTAGTTGTGGGTATGCAAAGGCAAGGACGGGTGCAGGTGTCAATTTTCACGATTAGAGTTCTGAATGCACTTTCACACTTGGGAGTCCACTCCTCTCCAAGGGGTACATTGGGACTCACAAGAGGTTTGGAGTGGTCTCTCTAGTACACTTTGCCCTTTACTTTGGTTAATAGTAGCCTGCTTTCAGGCTTTTAAGAGGCTTGGCTATCTGAGAGTACCCCTCGACAAAACGTTGATAGTATCCAGCAAAGCATAGGAAACATTTAAACTCCTTCCTGGTTGAAGTCCGAAGCCAGTCTCTCAAGGCAGTTATCTTTTCTGGAGAAAAAAAAACGTCAAATACCAGCACACAGGTCGGATACATTGCTGTCAGATCAGTTACATCACTATCTCAGTCTCTCTCCTCTGCTCTGCTGTTATGTCTATCAGCAGATCTCAATGAGGGGAGTCACATCCACCTGCTGCATGACGCACCTTTCCTTATATGGACATCACTCCCAGAGTTGAGAGTGTTGCCCAGAGATAAAGCTGAGCTACTCACACGTGCAAAGTACTCCCTTTTACTTTACTTTTTTGTAAAAAAAATTTAAAAATAGGCAGAAAATGAAAAGTGCAAAGAAAGAATCACCTTTGACGTTCTTCTCTACTGTGCCGTCTCAGTGTTATGGGTGTATAAATAAGTAAAGGTCTGTCTGCATATTGGCAGTGCACTTGGTTTAGTTCAATAGTCAGCGCAGTCATCTATGATATGGGAGACTTGAATTCAAGACCTGGTGTAGGGACCTCCTTTGTAAGATAGTTTATTCATAAGCACTTATTTTAACACTTAAAAAAAACGTATATAAAAATTTAAATTATAAAAACAAAAACTGGATTTTTACACTTATTTCCACTTTTATTCGCATACAAATACAAATAAAAATAATTTTGCTGCCTCAACAAATATAGATACAAATACAAATACTGGGGTCTCTGCACATCCCTCATAAAAGGGCGATCCTCCTCAGTTCTCAACATGCCAGGGAATGATGGTAGACGCTCATTTTCTACTCTAACTGCAGACCTATGATGATGCCCTGATCCCAACAGCCCCTACAGAACTGTCTGAGTAACTGGTCGTTGGAATTTTCAGCTGAGGCCCCCCCTCTGGAAACTGCCCTCATGAAGAGGCTGTGACACCTGTTCAGGTATGCTGAGGGTTTCTCTCCATTGTTTTGGTTGAAGCTGAAAAACACTTCAAATAAGACATCCCCTTCCTCCACAACGCCAAAAGCAGAATCAAGCTGTGACATAAACACTTGGTGAGGAGATTCCAAGATGTTTCAGAACATCATCAGCTGGACTCAGTAAACTTTCAAAGATTCTTCTCACCTTGTGAGCATTTATTATCAGTTATCACTTCTTGATAGTCTTTGTTTTCCCTTTGAACACTCCCTTAAGTTCCCTTAAGGTTATTATTCTTATATGGTCTTGAGTTCCTTCACTTTGAATGTTACTTTAATGTTGTTTGTCAACCTTGAGTTTTTTATATCAGTTCTAGTCAGTTTTTAGTTTGTTTTGGGCCCAAGCACAAAAACATAATCTGAGATCTCAGAAAAAAAGCACAAAAATAAAATAGAATTCTCCTTAGTTAGTTTCCCTTTGATTTGGTTCCTAATGCCCCCTTCGAACGGCGCAACATCCACATCTCAGCATCTCGACAAGATGAAGGCATCCATGAGGAGTGATGATGATCTGGTTAGCAGATGAAGCAGCTCCATGATGTCACAGATGGAACCATCCCTCAAAGAAACAAAGAAACAAAAAAAAAAAACAGCCTGCATAACAGTTATCATGCAGTCTGAATTTACTTGTTTCATTGTCCATGACATTAGAATTATAAGAATTAAATTTGCTCCCACACAGAATGAAACAACCCTTACAATGGCTATAATTAACATTTCTGAACTAAATTCTCTTTCCTTTTTTTGTGCATATACGTTTTAAATGAATGCACATATCTGGTCCTTTACATCATATAGTACATTGACATTTGCTTTTAAACACATTTCAAATATGCATAAATTGCCTTACGTGCTGGAACACATGCAACAAGTTGCACTTAGCCTAGCTTCAAGGCCACAATCAAGCCAAAAGTGGTGAGAGTCTAAAAAGCTTAGTACCATTAGCTAGGGTCTCTTCACATCACATACACATTATATCCTGACTGTTTTTTGCTTCACCATACCTTTCAAGGTAAAATAACACACAATTAAAGTATTATAACAAAAACTAAATGCCAACCAGCTAACTTCAGGTGGCTAACTCACCAGATAATCCATTAATTTGGTAGGAAACACTTACCGGAGTTTCTCCCAAAGATTCCCTTTCCACAGCCACTCTGCTTAACAGTTTTCTCTCTCTCTGGCAATATAGAATCTCCACTCAGTTTCAATTTAGCATGCATTATTTTACTCTTTTCAAACTAACTAATTTTTTGGCCACATACCTGTCTGAGTCGCATATGCTGCAATAACTGAA
This sequence comes from Thunnus thynnus, assembly GCF_963924715.1. Lineage (NCBI taxonomy): Eukaryota > Metazoa > Chordata > Actinopteri > Scombriformes > Scombridae > Thunnus > Thunnus thynnus. The sequence continues at coordinate 11,450,801 of NC_089533.1, forward strand.
GGGGGATTTTTTTTCCCCTAGAATGGCAAAGTTCTGCTACTCTGCCTCTGATTGGCTCTGACCATGATATTCTTACCCTAACCATCTCACTCCTCATGCCTAAACCTAACCACCGAAGTAAACGAGTACTAGCCAATCAGAGGCAGAGTGAGGCAGAGTAGGGCGGGTCATTCGGTGGCTGTCCTAGGAAAAAAATGTTTGCAAGGGGTGACTAGAGGCTTGTCTGTGCGTAGCTGCCTCACTAGCATCTACTGAAAGCCTGCATGTGAGGTGTTTTAGGGGATATCTGTCATTTCTATTGACCGTTCTGTTGACCGTTTATCTTGTGTTGCTAATCCACTTGGATGAGTTGATGACCAACTTGAGAAGCACTCACATTCCTTTTGTCCGTTGCCTGATTCCCAGTGAATCAAAGACCTCAGGTAAGAAGCACATAGCCTAGCTTTGTGCACTATGTGTAATAATGTATTATAAAGAATTATGTTTAACAATGTAAGTTTTCAATCTCATGGAGAATTTTTTGATCATCCATCAACTGAGGTGTGACAGTGTTCTGGAAGGAATCAGAATCTGCAGAAAGGGCCTCCCCAACAGAATCCTCTATGGTGATTTCAGGCAGTCACTATAGGAAATTACATAATTTTCTCTCAAGTATTGAATGCCAGTGTCCTCCCTGAGGGCAATTCATTACAACAAGAAAGCTTCAGAGAAGCTGCTAGGCTCCATTGATGTGGATCACACAAGTACAAGTTTGGATACACTAAGGTATATCATCACAGACTACAACACCTTTGGGCTTGCTCTGTTGTATGTATTCTACAGATTTTTTTTTTCAATAAAACTACACAGGTATTCTTCAAAGCTGATCTGCTGGGTACGCTGGAGGAGATGAGAGATGAGAAACTGGCTAGTCAGGTGACCATGACTCGAGCTCTCTGCAGAGGATTCCTCATGAGGAGGGAGTGTGTTAAGATGATGGAGAGGAGGTATGATTGTCATACAGTACACTGAACTGTTCTGTCCAATGAAATAGATACAGCTGTTTTTGTTAAGACACATTGCAGAAAAAAATTATATTAATTTTCCAGAGAATCTATCTATTCTATCCAGTATAATATCCATTCATTCATCAATGTGAAAAACTGACCATAGATGAATCTGTATTTCAAGATCAAACCTCTTCTGAGTGCTGAGACTGAGAAGGAGCTGCTGCTGCCGCTCTGGCCAAGAAGAAGGAGCTGGAGGAGAAGATGGTTTCCTTGCTACAGGAAAAGACTGACCAAACTGCAAGAAGCAGCTGTGAGTAGAATACAAGAGCAAATTCTGGATTTGTCCTATAAATGAAGAAGTGATTACTGTCACATACAGTAAAGTCTGTCATTTGTTAACCAAGTTAACCAAGGAGAAGAAAGCCCTCCAAGAGGCTAACCAGCAAACACTGGATGATCTCCAGGCAGAGGAGGACAAAGTCAACACTCTGACCAAGGCCAAGACAAAGCTAGAACAGCAAGTGGACGATGTGAGAAAACGTTACTTTTGATAATATGTTTCTATTGTTAGCTTGTGTGTTAGAATTGACATTCCATGATAAAAATACAAAATATTATTTCATGTCAACATTACAATATTATCTCAAAAGCTTGAGGGATCACTGGATCACCCTCCAAAGCTCCGTATGGACCTTGAGAGAGCCAAGAGGAAGCTTGAGGGAGATCTGAAATTGGCCCAGGAATCCATAGTGGATCTGGAGAATGACAAGCAGCAATCTGAGGAGAAAATCAAGAGGCAAGTTTTTCTTTTTCATCTTTAAACCTTACATTGAACTGTTGCCACAGTGCAACACAATGATCCTGAGTCATAACTAAAACCATAACAGCAATAACTGTTTTTTCCTCTTCTAGGAAGGAGTTTGAGACCAGCCAGCTGCTCAGCAAGATTGAGGATGAACAGTCTATTGGTGCTCAGCTTCAGAAGAAGATCAAGGAACTTTAGGTAACATATTACACATGAATATTATACTCAGTGCATGAAAAACAACATGTTACAGTATGTTGCGATAATAAACCATATCATCATCAAACACAGGTTCGTACTGAGGAGCTGGAAGAAGAAATCAAGGCTGAGTGGGCTGCTCGGGCTAAGGTGGAGAAGCAGAGGGCTGACCTCTCCAGGGAACTTGAGGAGATCAGTGAGAGGCTTGAGGAAGCTGGTGGAGCAACAGCCGCTCAGATTGAGATGAACAAGAAGCGTGAGGCTGAGTTCCAGAAGCTGCGCCGTGACCTTGAAGAGTCAACCCTGCAGCATGAAGTTGCTGCATCAGTTCTCCGCAAGAAGCAGACCAACAGTATTGCAGAGCTGGGAGAGCAGATCGACAACCTCCAGTGTGTTAAACAGAAGCTGGAGAAGGAGAAGAGCGAGCACAAGCTAGAGATCGATGACCTCTCCAGTAACATGGAGGCTGTTGCTGAAGCCAAAGTAAGTGGTTTTTAACATCTCAGGAATGTTGAGAAATATAAGTTACAGATATAAATTAGTTGTTAAGATAAAACTATTTACCCCTGTGTTTAAGTATTACATTGCATAGTGTAAGTATGAATTGCTAAATTTATTGTTTTTAAATAAATTGTTTTTTTGGTGGTAGGGAAACTTGGAAAAAATGTGCTGACCTCTTGAAGACTGCTGAGTGAGCTCAAATCTAAAAATAATGAGAATGTTCGCCTGCTGAATGACATTAATGCACAGAGGGTAAGAATACAGACAGAAAATGGTGAGTCACCTAAAATTAAAACCACTCTATGGGTGGGGTTTATCATATTGTATCATTTTTTAAAAAAATTTTTTTATTAGTTTATTTGTCAGGGACAATGCAAAAAAAACATTGTAAAAGGTTAAGATAATATGAAATAGATATATTGCATATAGGATTTCTAGCCAAGGCTAATTTGTGACCCCTGTCCCTGGTTAGAATTTTCTACTTAAAATAGTCATAACATATCACTACCAGAAATATATTAATTAAATAAGGCTCATAATAAATAATGACATTCTCAATAACAACAGTATTTACATTACATAACAATCAATTTACATGACGTGCATATGTGTGCACATGTGTATGTTCCCTAATTCATGGCAATGATGTATTTATGTGCATAATATTTATAGGTGTATGTGTCCGTGTACATACATGCATAAGCTATATCAGTGCATGTATGTTTATCTGTATGTATCTATTCCTCTATCTATGTGTACATGTCCACGTGTATGTGTGCATGCACGTGGACATGATCATAGATCAGTGATCACAAGTTTGATTTTGTTTCAGCCAATGTTTCCCCTTTTCATTAAATGTTTTCAGTTTGTATTTTTATTTCTGTTGGTAGGGCATTCCAAAGATGTATCCCTTTTACTGAAAAAGATGACTGACTGAAAGTAGTTTTGCACTGTGCCACCCTGCAGTTGCCATTTGCTGATCCCCTTGTGGTTATTCTATTGGTGTTTATTTTTGTTACATATGGGCAAAGTACAGCTGGGGCGAGATTATTCAAACATTTAAAAATCAGTTTGATAAAAGAAAACTTGATAAAGCTGTCATAACTAAGCAGCTTGTACTTTTTCAGAATTATACAGTGGTGCCATTTAATTTGTTTTTGATCCATTATTTTAAATGCTTGTTTGTATGATGATTTAACAGGTTTGACAGTTGACTGTGAAGCCTGGCTCCATACAGTAACACAATAGGATAAATGTGAAAATATCATAGCATGCATAAACAGTTGAGCTGATTTAAGGGGTATGTAATGTCTTATCATTCTAAAACAGTTCAGATTCGTCTTTACTGTCTTGCATAGCTTTTTAACATGGTTATCAAATATGAGTTGGGAATCTAAAATAACACCTAAAAATGTAAAGTCACTGACTTCCTTTATTACCTCTTGATCTATTTTGATTATAAACTTATCTTTTTCTTTCCTTCTCATGGAGAAACACATTGACACAGTCTTTTTAAGATTCAGCATTAGATGATTGTTTTTGAGCCACTGGGATATACCCTCCATTTCATTTGTTAATATCTCTGCTGCAACAGAAGGGGTTTTAGCTGATACATAACTTTTAGCTGATACATAACTTTTAAATTGTATTTATTCAGGGACACTCCAGGCTTGCTTTTAGCCTGATCACATTCACACAGTTACACACATTCACACTTGGATGTTGCTCAGTGCAACCACAGTCTGACCTGCTGACCACTAAGCAGTTGTGGTTAAGGGCCTTGCTCAGAGGCACCTCAGTGGTGTTAATGAGGGAAAGACAAGTGCTGTTTGGAGATCGAACTGACCTGTCAAAAGCCTGGTTCTCTAACTTTTCTGCCCATGTTCTGCATTTTCCAAGAAATAAATACTTTTTAAAAATCTTGAGGAGAAAGAAGCTCTTGTTTGGCACAAAAAATCCAGGTCCAGGCACTCAAGGTGGGTTTGAAAAATAAAAAGCATTTATTTCAGTGGGCTAGAGTCACTAAAAAACACACCAACACATGTTGGCTTCTTCAGGGTCACCTGAAGAAGTTTTTCAAACCTCCCTTGAAAGCCTGGACCTGGATTTTTTATGCCATAATTCTTCCGCTCTCCTTGAAGATCACAGTCAATCAAAATAAACATAGAATTTATATGCCCTTCCATGAGCACAGGTGGTTTGAGGGACATCAGTAGCACTCATGTTACTTATCTCTTTGACTGTGATCTTTGTATATAATTCTGATGTATCATTTATCATCACTTTTCAGGTAATATGAACATATGGTTGAGGGCTTTTTAACATTTCAATAAAGATGTTAATTGTCATTACTATCTTGAATTCTGTCTTTTTTTTTCTTGTTTGAAACAGTTACTCCTAGAAAGTGATGCAACTAAGTAGAGCAGTTAACCATGTTGTTGTTGTGGTACAGTATCCGAATCATTCACTGGTCACCCTTTGACTATGTAGAATCAAGTTATTCTATATGAGATACTATATGACTGAACAGAACTCCTTGTCAGCAGTGACTGAGGAATTCACATCCTTAAATTAACTAAGCAGCACGGTGTAAAAATACATTGTGTCTTGTATTCAAGATTTTACTTAAAGTGATACTCCACCTTCACCAAATATATCTTTTGAGTACACTCACTTCCAGTGGGATTGAGAGGTAGCTGTAATGTGTTTTGTTCTCTCACAAGGGACAGTGGCTGTGGTCAGTTTGAATTTATGGATTGGATACCAGTGATTTCAAGTTCATAGCACAAATAAGTATAAAAATATCCACAGAGACTTCTCAAACCACTCAAATCTACTGCCCATCTGAATGGTCAGTGTGTTGCAACATTTAAAATTTCACAAAAAATAAAAACATTTACTACTTCCAGTTGAGCCTAAAAGCCTTAGTCTGAACTGATATAAAGTAAACATATAATCTCAAAATTGTTTGTAAGCTCAGTACTTTCTAAATCTGTTGGCCAGCTAGCAAGATGGAGACGGACATGAGAGGATTTAGCAGAGATGTTTGATTTTGCACTATTGTTTGGGGTGTACTGAGCATAAAAGTGTAAACTTGAGACTTGTATTATAGTGCAAGAATAATTCCTTGAAAGGTTTTTATAAAGTTGTATTCAACATTGATCTAGCTTTTGTTAAATTGGTATTGCTCTTGAAAGCTTAGCTCCCTGTAATTCTACATTTTGGTTTGAGAAAGTGTCAAGAAAGGATGGTGTGAAGCTAAGACAGCCAAGTAAAAATGAAAGGGTGAAGCAGACACTGGTATTGCTGCAGTCCTTGAGACACACTGTTATGATCATTCAGCTCCATGATCAGGTCAGCTGTGGTTCAGGTCGATAATTAATACAATTTTGTATAAAGTGTGAATATATACAGTATTTTTGGCGTAATTGTGGATAGGTCCACACAATTAGTGTGAATTATCTGTATCAACTACCTGTGAAAGTATATAAGGGATGGTTGTCTAAGGAGCTGGGAAGGGTAGTTGGGCTGTTAAGGCTGCTGTTGTTTTGTAATGTGAATGTATAGGTTGACAAAGAAATGCCCACACAAGAGCTGAAATAAACCTTGCCTGAGCCTCCTCCCTCATCCTCCAGTAAAGCTGAAATGACATGCAGCTATCAGATTGGCAGAGTTCAGACACTCACGCAGAGATTAATTATCGATTAATTTTCTTCCATTGTTGGTAAATTATTGCATACAATTTTGTATTACATTTATCTTGCATTATAGTGTATTATTGATATATTTTGAGTTCCAAATATTTTATGAGTGAATGTATTTTTTGATTTTCGTAATCCAGATTTATCAAGATTATGATAAAGGATTATGAAAAAATATTTTCTAATTTGAATAAAGAACAAAAATGTTTTTTTATTTCTCAGATTAATACAATTATCGAATCATATTCTACTTAGGCTCAGGCCTTCTCTGCATCCATGCAATGTTCTAATTGGATGTCACAGGCGACAAATAGATGTGGGTTGCCAAGTTATTCCAAGTCTTTGCACTAAATCCCCTGGAAGAAATCAAAGCTTGTCTTGGAATACTGGAGCAGAATGAGCCATCTCTATTCAGACATTTGGCAACCCTTCATCTGTTAGCCCTGAGGACTTTTTGGTGAAAGTTGCCTGAATCTCACATCACTTTTGTGCTGCTTGAGTATCCTCCTAAAGGGAAAATATAGTGACTGGATAAACATGTCAATGTCATATAAGCAACAAAAGAAATCACCACCAATACACCAAAGTGGATTTCTTTTTCATAGCAGAATCCCAAATCCCATATGTCATGAGAACAAAAGGTGCAACTCATGGGCCACTGTAACGATCACATATTTCTGCAAGTAAATCTTATATCTAATAACTCTTCATTCTTCACAGCAGCCTGTGTGAGGTGATATCTAACAAGAGACAAAGACTAAGGGTAGTTGCACTGGTAAGCAGGTGTAATCTCTCTACATGCACATAAAGCACCACATATATCCATTCTTAGATGTATAAAAATATACATTCTGAAGGGATGATCTGGGCGAATGCAATCAGTATCAGCAGCAAAGAAGCTATAAGGAGTGATAGAAAATACTCATATGTTAGTCATTTTAGGTTCTCCCACCATTTGCTGAAATGAATCAGTATCGGTCCCAAGAGCCACCTTGAAATGAGTCAAAATCTGTTAAGAAAGAAGTTACAGCTGTTAACCCACTTCATGGTATGGGCTACGTGTTTCTATATTTATATATTTTCTGTGGTGAGCCAAATTGATTCAAACATGCCATAATGGGCATAAGCCCTAAAGATCTGCCAGGAGACCTGTATCATGCTTCCTTAACAGGTTCTTTAGTATCAAATGTAGCAACTGGATGAAGTTCATTTTGCGTAGTGTGTATCTTATTTTGGGCTTGATCTCAAATGAGTTGCCAACTGTTTTCATGTCCATTTAGGGAGATATATAACAGGTGATTGAACTCTTTTGGATAGTACTTCATCCTTAATTTTATTACAAGAGTAAGAGATGTGCCAGAGTCCAGTAACTGTAGACTACAGAACTTTGGGTGCATTTCCAAAACTAAGCCCCATGCATGCATCTGACATGGCCCATTAAAAACATTAATGTGATGTAATCTCAATTAATAAAGTGCTTTAATTCTCAAATTGGCAAGTTTACATTTATAAGATTTATAAGATCAAATAGTGCACAACCACAGCTATGCATTATGGTATATTTTTCTTTCTTTATTACTGGCACAAACAGGAACACAGAAGTTTTTATGAGCACAATGAAAGTTTTTGTAAATATAGCATTACTATGGTCAAGCATTTTAAGTATTGTACATAATTTTCCCCAGACTTAGTATATAGTTTATATTAAAGATGAATATAAACATTTAATTAAAGTGTGTTGACAACTGTCTTATGTTAGTGTCGTTTAGGGGTTAACTTTCAAAGATCTTGAATACGCAAGTGTCCTGCAACTGAATACTGATGGAATCTGGATGAGTTTCCAAAACCAACCCCAAAGCTTTCCATGAATTAAAAAAAAAACTAATTGTTGATGTTAACTACATGTTTCAACTGTCATGTCCTTTAAATCAAGAACTACATTTATTGGAATTGTGCACAAACCACATTCTGCACTATTTAACGAATAATGAAAATGTGGCCATAGTTCCATACCTGCACTTGGAGGCAGTAGTGGACCAACATTTATAATAGCAGGTTTGTAACTCACTGAGTTAATCTAGGACAGAAATGAATATGCAGACCCTTAAGTCCTATTTGGTTTACTGAAGTCTTACTTAAGTATGTGTGCATGTCTGACAGTCTTTCCCATATACTCTACATTAAAATAGCAGTGAGAAAGGTATTTGCTCCAGTATAATTGAAATAGATAGAGTTTATTAACAATGTAGCCCATTCTACTGGTAATATTAAATTTTAAAATATAAAATTAGTATATTCAATATTTTAACACCCACATCATATATGTCACATTCACATTTGCTATCAAATCAAATCAATTGGTCAAACTGCATTATGTATTTTTCAAATTCTAGTTACAAACAAAAAAGCTTACAAGCTGCATAAACATCATTGCCACAAAATAAGAAACAGGATGAGGCCATGACCAAACTGAGTGAGAGACTACAGCTGACCAAGCACTCCCACCCTCTATAAAAGAGGCAGCCCTGGACGTCTGCATGAACTGGTAGGCACCCAACACAGGTGAGTGTATCGACTGTGATGTGTGATGTGTGACTGTGTAGTTTGAATTCCTATTGATCAATTGGTAAAGTTAATGTGTTGTTAATTACTAAGCATATTGTCATCCTGTCTCAACACATACTGTATACTAAGTGATCATTAAGAGCAGTACTATTTCCATGATTGCGGATGGAAGTTGAGGGGATGGGAGAGTACTGAACTTTGATTATTTAACTCAATACAGCACTTGTTAGTTAAGTCTGAATAAGTTTTACCACCTTTACGCTCGACTACTCTCAAACTGACCTTCTGCAAGGAAGATTTAAAATGAGAAAACCAAACTGAAAAAGTTATTGTACTCATGTTTAATCATCTTTTTTATAGCATCTTGAGACTCCACCAGATACTCTACCACTCATCATTTTTTGGAACCAGCTGAGGTAAAAGATGTCAAAATCTCCAACATCAGATGGATACAACACCATTAAGACATCATGCTGATATTTTAACTCTATTTTTTCAGTCTCCACTAAAGTGCCACCATGAGCACAGACGCGGAGATGGAGTGCTATGGCCCGGCGGCCATCTACCTCCGGAAACCAGAGAGGGAGAGGATTGAAGCACAAACCGCTCCTTTTGATGCCAAAACCGCCTACTTTGTGGCTGATCCGGCTGAGATGTATCTCAAGGGTAAACTTGTGAAGAAAGAGGGTGGCAAAGCCACAGTTGACACAGACACTGGAAAGGTAGGCAATTCATTATTTTACTTTTCTAACAACATTTTCCCATCTATTTCCATTGAAGACCCTTTCTATGTAGGAGGATGCCATTCTTTCCATTAATATTTATTTAAATCTATATCTTAGTAAAACATTTAGCGGTTTTAAATTCATACTGACACAGTGGTTAACAAGGACATCCATACATCCATCTGAATAACTCTAAATTTGAAGAAAAAGAAATCATAGTAAAAACATTTTTACTGTATCTCTTCAGACACTCACTGTGAAACTTCGTAAAAACATTTTAACTGTATTTCATATTCAGACAGTCACTGTGAAAGAAGATGACATCCATCCCAGGAACCCTCCAAAGTTTGATAAAATTGAGGACATGGCCATGATGACCCACCTCAACGAGCCCTGTGTGTTGTATAACCTCAAAGAGCGTTATGCCTCATGGATGATCTATGTGAGTTCCCACTTTACTAATGTGATGTGCATTTATATCTGCATATCTAAATGTTAACACTATGTTTATTTTCTATTTGTGCTATTACAGACCTACTCTGGACTGTTTTGCGTTGTTGTGAATCCCTACAAATGGCTTCCAGTGTATGATGCTGTAGTTGTGGGAGGATACAGAGGCAAGAAGAGGATTGAGGCACCACCTCACATCTTCTCCATCTCTGATAATGCCTATCAGTTCATGCACACAGGTAAGGTCAAAGTTAGCAGTGTTAAATTGTGTAGAATTGAACTTAAACATAAGCTTACTGAAGGAATTACAAAACCAGAATTCATGTGAAATGTCTACGTTTGCATTTCAGATCGTGAGAACCAGTCTATCCTGATTACGTAAGTATAACCAGAAACTGTAACGCTAAATCATATAATAACGATAAAGCAGATTCTTGACATGTGTCTCTTATACCCCAGTGGAGAATCCGGTGCAGGAAAGACTGTCAACACCAAGCGTGTCATCCAGTACTTTGCAACAATTGCAGCTATTGGAGCCAAGAAGTCTGAGCCAACACCTGGCAAGATGCAGGTAAATTGGTTGTTTAAGATAAAACTTAAGTTTAAGAGGAGAGTTAATTTGAATGTTTATGTAACTCAAATCCTCTCTTGCAGGGCTCCCTTGAGGACCAAATTGTGGCAGCCAACCCTCTGCTGGAGTCCTATGGTAATGCCAAGACTGTGAGGAATGACAACTCCTCTCGTTTTGTAAGTAATCCAGGGAACATGTCAAGGTATTTTGTTGCTTAATTACAAAAATTGATGTTATCAATGATCTGGTTCTCTAGGGTAAATTCATCAGAATCCATTTTGGCTCTTCTGGAAAGCTGGCTTCAGCTGATATTGAAACATGTAAGTTTCAACCATGGTATGACTCAAGACTCATCTGGGCTATAATCTGGGCTTTAATAAAGTAATAGTATTAAAATGTAATAGAGTAATCTCACAGTGTCTGGTTAAATTTGTTTTTCTTAGATCTGCTGGAGAAGTCCCGTGTAACCTTCCAGTTGTCTGCTGAGAGGAGCTACCACATCTTCTATCAGCTGATGACTGGCCACAAGCCTGAGCTCCTGGGTATGTTACTTTGCAAAATTGAAATTGAAACTGAAACAATACCAGAGACAACACTAAACAATAATATGTGTTTTTACTCTGCTCTAGAGGGTCTTCTGATCACCACCAACCCCTATGACTACCCAATGATCAGTCAGGGTGAAATCACTGTCAAAAGCATCAATGATGTGGAGGAGTTCATTGCAACAGATGTAAAAAACAAAAAAAGAAAAAAATATTTTAGTTAAATAGATATTGCATGCTTAAGATAACTGGGGAAATGTTTCAAATACCAATAACATTACCTCATGTACAATGTAGACTGCTATTGACATCTTGGGTTTCACTGCTGAGGAGAAGATGGGCATCTACAAGCTGACTGGTGCTGTGATGCATCATGGCAACATGCATTTCAAACAGAAGCAGCGTGAGGAGCAGGCTGAACCTGATGGCACTGAGGGTAATTCTGATAGATATCTTTTAGGAAATCTACCAAGGGTTAGTATGTAACATATTTCTAAACATGTTTCAGTTCACAGATAACTAAAGGTTTGTTTTTCCATCAGTGGCTGATAAAATCGCCTACCTTCTGGGCCTGAACTCAGCTGATATGTTGAAAGCTCTGTGCTACCCCAGGGTCAAGGTCGGAAATGAGATGGTGACCAAAGGTCAGACTGTGCCACAGGTAAGATAAAGAAAATTTAATGTTTGAAAAAAAAGAAATAAAAGGGCAATATTTGCATTTTGACATGAAATATGATTCTGAAAAATCCTCATTCTAAAATGTTTTTTTCTAGGTCAACAATGCTGTCAGTGCTCTGTGCAAGTCTATCTATGAGAAAATGTTCTTGTGGATGGTCATCCGTATCAATGAAATGCTGGACACAAAGCAGCCAAGACAATACTTCATTGGAGTGTTGGATATCGCTGGATTTGAGATCTTTGATGTGAGTAGCTGAAAAGAAGAGCAATTCAAAGATCAACAATATTTTGACATGCAATTGAATACATTCATGTAATTGCAGTTCAACAGCTTGGAGCAACTCTGCATCAACTTCACCAATGAGAAACTGCAACAGTTCTTCAACCACCACATGTTTGTCCTGGAGCAAGAGGAGTACAAGAAAGAAGGAATTCAATGGGAATTCATTGACTTTGGTATGGACTTGGCTGCCTGCATTGAGCTTATTGAGAAGGTAAGTAGTCAATCAGGTCAAAGTGATTTCTTGATTCATGTGCAAATGTTTGCTTCCACGGTTTAAATTTTTACCATGAAATCTATTTTCTTCCTCAGCCAATGGGCATCTTCTCCATCCTTGAAGAGGAGTGCATGTTCCCCAAGGCCTCTGACACAACTTTCAAGAACAAGCTGCATGATCAGCATCTTGGAAAGACCAAGGCCTTTGAGAAGCCAAAACCTGCAAAGGGCAAGCCTGAGGCTCACTTCTCTCTGGTTCACTACGCTGGTACAGTGGACTACAATATCAGTGGCTGGTTGGACAAGAACAAGGACCCCCTGAATGACTCAGTTGTCCAGCTCTACCAGAAGGCCTCAAACAAACTTCTGGCCTTCCTGTATGCAACCCACGGTGCAGCTGATGGTGAGAAATTAGATTGATCAGAGTGATCAGAAACTGAGTATCAGTACAAACAATATGTTTTTTCTGTGGTGTCAGAAACAACTTACATTTCTTGAACACAATTTTCAGAACTATTTTCTACTACTAATTGCACAAGAAAGTGAAATACGTCGTTGAGGTTGCGCATTTGATATTGGCTATTAGCAGATAATCAGTAGCAATTTATGATGTAAGTTTGCTGTAAGTTTGTAGAAGAAACTGTGTCTGTTACATTTGGTTCAGGCCTAGTATAACGCTGATGACTATTCTGTCGTAGTATATTCATGCATGGTACTTAATCAAAAAATACCCTTCCATACAGAAGAAAAGAGATTCCACAAAGTGATCAATTTAGTACCATTGATTAAATTAAATTTTTGTGAAAACAGAGGCTGCTGGTGGCGGCAAAAAGGGTGGAAAGAAGAAGGGTGGTTCCTTCCAGACTGTGTCTGCTCTTTTCAGGGTATGTATTGTTTCATATTTTTGGATACCAATTAAAAGCCACATCTTGAAATACTTTTGACCATTTATCTTGTGTTGTTGACCCACAGGAGAACTTGGGCAAGCTGATGACCAACTTGAGGAGCACTCACCCTCATTTTGTCCGTTGCCTGATTCCTAATGAATCAAAGACCCCAGGTTAGAAGCACATAGCCCAGCTTTGCACACTAAATGTGACATAGTGATTAAAAGAAATATTTGAAACAGTATGAGTTTGCAACTTTCAGGTCTTATGGAGAACTTCTTGGTCATCCATCAGCTGAGGTGTAATGGTGTGCTGGAAGGCATCAGAATCTGCAGAAAGGGCTTCCCCAGCAGAATCCTCTACGGTGACTTCAAGCAGAGGTGATGCAATTTTTAATATAAGCAAGTCAAGTTAAATTTCAGCTGAGTTTAAACAGCCGGCCAAGATGTGTTGTTATTGTAAGTAACAACATAATTTTCTCTTGTAGATACAAAGTATTGAATGCCAGCGTCATCCCTGAGGGACAGTTCATTGACAACAAGAAAGCTTCAGAGAAGCTGCTAGGCTCCATTGATGTGGATCACACTCAGTACAAATTTGGGCACACTAAGGTTAATTTCTATCAACAATATCAATAGATATGCCATGTACATATGTCTTTTTGTACCAATTTGTGCCGATGACTGAGTTCCTTCAAACAACCACACAGGTGTTCTTTAAAGCTGGTCTGCTGGGTCTGCTGGAGGAGATGAGAGATGAGAAACTGGCTGCTCTGGTGACCATGACTCAGGCTCTCTGCAGAGGATATGTCATGAGGAGGGAGTTTGTTAAGATGATGGAGAGGAGGTAGGATTATCATATAGTACACTGAAATGTCCTGACCAATAAAATAGATTACAGCTGTTTTTATTAAATCACATTACAGTAAAAATGACACTTTATATTAATTTTCCAGAGAATCCATCTATTCTATCCAGTATAATATCCGTTCATTCATGAATGTGAAAAATTGGCCATGGCTGAAACTGTACTTCAAGATCAAGCCTCTTCTGAAGAGTGCTGAGACTGAGAAGGAGCTGATGAACATGAAGGAGAACTATGAGAAGATGAAAACAGATCTGGCTGCTGCCCTGGCCAAGAAGAAGGAGCTGGAGGAGAAGATGGTTTCCCTGCTGCAGGAAAAGAATGACCTGCAACTGCAAGTGGCTTCTGTAAGTAGGATACATCCACACTACACTAATTGAATACTGTTGCTAACATTTTCATCTATTTGAAATTTAAAGAGGCCAGATACTCTTCTGGTCACCTTCGATGTGCCTGACCAAAACATGTAGATTGACAAATATTAATGAATATATTAAAAATATATAATTATTTTTTAGTATCCTGAAAATATTCAGGTACATTCAGAGAATACCTAACTTATTAACTTACTGCATGTTCAAAATAAATTGTAGGAAGTTGAGAACCTCTCAGATGCTGAGGAAAGGTGTGAAGGTCTGATTAAGAGCAAGATCCAACTCGAGGCCAAACTCAAAGAGACAGCTGAGAGACTGGAAGATGAAGAGGAAATCAATGCTGAGCTGACTGGCAAGAAGAGGAAGCTGGAGGATGAATGCTCTGAGCTGAAGAAAGATATTGATGACTTGGAGCTCACCTTGGCTAAAGTGGAGAAGGAGAAACATGCAACTGAAAACAAGGTTGGAATCATTTTAAACCTATATTTATAAAAAATAAATAAATAAATAAATAAATAAAGAGAAAGTATATGAAATTACCTTTCAAACATATAAAGTGATGGAAATAACGCACCTTGCCTGACACTTTCAGGTGAAAAACCTGACAGAGGAGATGGCATCTCAAGATGAGTCTGTTGCCAAGTTAACCAAGGAGAAGAAAGCCCTCCAAGAGGCTCACCAGCAAACACTGGACGATCTCCAGGCAGAGGAGGACAAAGTCAACACTCTGACCAAGGCCAAGACAAAGCTGGAACAGCAAGTGGACGATGTGAGAAAACCTTGCTTTTAATAACATGTTTGTATTGTTAGCTTGTGTGTTAGAATTGACATTCCATGATAAAAAATCAAAGCATTATTTCATGTCAACATCATAATATTATCTCAAAAGCTGGAGGGATCACTGGAGCAAGAGAAGAAGCTCCGTATGGATCTTGAGAGAGCCAAGAGGAAGCTTGAGGGAGATCTGAAACTGGCCCAGGAATCCATAATGGATCTGGAGAATGACAAGCAGCAATCTGAGGAGAAAATCAAGAAGTAAGTTTTCTTTTTCATCTTTAACCCTTACATTGAACTATTGCCATAATGCAACACAATGACCCTGAGTCAAAACTAAAACTTTAACAGCAATAACTGTTTTTTCCTCTTCTAGGAAGGAGTTTGAGACCAGCCAGCTGCTCAGCAAGATTGAGGATGAACAGTCTCTTGGTGCTCAACTTCAGAAGAAGATCAAGGAACTGCAGGTTCGTACTGGACATGAATACTCAGAGTGAAAAAAAACTGTTTTACAGTATGTTCCAGTCAACAAGCCTTCTTGATATTACTATCATCAAACTTAGGCACGTATTGAGGAGCTGGAAGAAGAAATTGAGGCTGAGCGGGCTGCTCGGGCTAAGGTGGAGAAGCAGAGGGCTGACCTCTCCAGGGAACTTGAGGAGATCAGTGAGAGGCTTGAGGAAGCTGGTGGAGCAACAGCCGCTCAGATTGAGATGAACAAGAAGCGTGAGGCTGAGTTCCAGAAGCTGCGCCGTGACCTTGAAGAGTCAACCCTGCAGCATGAAGCTACCGCATCAGCTCTCCGCAAGAAGCAAGCCGACAGTGTTGCAGAGCTGGGAGAGCAGATTGACAACCTCCAGCGTGTCAAACAGAAGCTTGAGAAGGAGAAGAGTGAGTACAAGATGGAGATTGATGACCTCTCCAGCAACATGGAAGCTGTTGCTAAATCCAAAGTGAGTATTTTGTTTATAACTGAAATATTTGCCTTTTTGTTATGCTTAGAAATATTAACTATAATGGATAAATATGGCAGTAGCTTTCAACTTAGATAAATGCTCAACATTTGCTTTGTTCATGTAAATGTTTTTAAATACATCATGTTTTGTTTTTGATAGGGCAACTTGGAAAAAATGTGCAGAACTCTTGAGGACCAGCTGAGTGAGCTGAAGGCCAAAAATGATGAGAATGTGCGCCAGCTGAATGACATAAATGCACAGAGGGCAAGACTGCAGACAGAGAATGGTGAGTCACTTGTGATAAAAAGTACTTATAAAAACCAATAATGATCATTTTGATGAATAACACATTTACTTTTTATCATTCAGGTGAGTATTCCCGCCAGATTGAGGAGAAAGACGCTCTTGTTTCCCAGCTGACCAGAGGCAAGCAGGCTTACACTCAGCAAATTGAGGAGTTGAAGAGACACATTGAAGAGGAAGTGAAGGTATAACAAGTTTACATGTTACTATACATTGTACTTTTATTAGCTTTTAAGGGGTGAATTGAGTCCTCCTTTTCAAATGTAGTCAGTCATCCGTTTCTCCACATTCACCTAGCACTTACTACTAAACCACCAGATCTCCTGCCTGTTATGCATGAAAAAAAAAGTTCATGTAACATGTCATCCGACCATGTTAGAAAGCAAAAAAAGAGCTTGAGAGAGAAATTCAAACATATGCTTAATTTCCATATTACCATTTAACTGATCAGTCTTGTCTTTTATGACTTAAGCACCTCCCTCTAACACACCAGCTTCTCCTTCCACATCCAAGCACCTTCCACCTGAATTCCTGGATTCTAAGTCTCACATACTACACTAAATTGCGAATCTGATATACGTTCAAGTAAATTATCCAAAACTGACTGATGAAAAATGACTCAGTTAACATTTTCCACCATGACAAATTATGTATTTAAACAAGATTTAGATAATATTTATATACTTAATAGATCAATTAAAATGCCTCTTGCCATTTTCATCAGGCCAAGAATGCCCTGGCCCATGGTGTTCAGTCAGCCCGCCATGACTGTGAACTGCTCAGAGAGCAGTTTGAGGAGGAGCAAGAGGCTAAAGCTGAGCTGCAGCGTGGAATGTCCAAGGCTAACAGCGAAGTGGCTCAGTGGAGAACCAAATATGAGACTGATGCTATCCAGCGCACTGAGGAGCTGGAGGAGGCCAAGTACGTCACTACCTTTTCAGAGTTTAAAATAGCTATCAATTCAAGTCCAGTTACACATTCCAGATATTTTGCTATGAATTTGCAATTAAGTACACAAACACAACCAATACTTCTTCACTACAGGAAAAAGCTTGCCCAGCGTCTGCAGGATGCTGAGGAGTCCATTGAGGCCGTGAACTCAAAGTGTGCCTCTTTGGAGAAGACCAAGCAGAGGCTACAGGGTGAGGTGGAGGACCTCATGATTGATGTAGAGAGAGCTAATGCTCTGGCTGCAAACCTTGACAAGAAACAGAGGAACTTTGATAAGGTAAGAGGAAATCAAAACCACACTGATTTGAGTGAAAAACAAATCTCTCTTACTAAATTAATCAATGTTATTCATCTATATCATTCTAGGTCCTTGCAGAATGGAAACAGAAACATGAGGAGAGCCAGGCAGAGCTTGAAGGAGCCCAGAAGGAGGCTCGCTCTCTCAGCACTGAACTGTTCAAGATGAAGAACTCTTACGAGGAGACTCTGGATCACCTGGAGACCATGAAGAGAGAGAACAAGAACCTGCAGCGTATGTCAATCCCACAATATTTTATGTAACTGTTATAGTGACAGTAAGGCTTTTTCCTTGACCTCTATAGGTGTAGGTCATGAGGTTTTGTGGTGTTAAAACCTAATTTTCTAGGTATAATGTATACAGCATATTTTAAGTTTCTCTTAACTGGATTTTGGCTTTTGGTGTACTACAGAGGAGATCTCAGACCTGACTGAACAGATTGGTGAGACCGGAAAGAGCATCCATGAGCTGGAGAAAGCCAAGAAGACTGTGGAGACCGAGAAGATTGAAATTCAGTCAGCACTGGAGGAAGCAGAGGTAAAAATCTAAATTACAATATTAGACAACTTATTGGATAAAATACAAAAGTATTTATGTAATGGCATGTATTCATTTGATTTTTTCTGTAATTTTCCTGCGAAAGACTGGTAACGTTTAGGTACATGTTCAATTTTTTCATTTAGGGCACACTGGAGCATGAGGAATCCAAGATTCTCCGTATTCAGCTTGAGCTTAACCAGGTCAAAGGTGAGGTTGACAGGAAACTTGCAGAAAAGGACGAGGAGATGGAGCAGATCAAGAGGAACAGCCAGAGGGTGATTGACTCCATGCAGAGCACTCTCGATGCTGAGGTCAGGAGCAGGAATGATGCCCTGAGAGTCAAGAAGAAGATGGAGGGAGACCTGAATGAGATGGAGATTCAGCTGAGCCATGCCAACAGGCAGGCTTCTGAATCCCAGAAACAACTGAGGAATGTCCAGGGACAGCTCAAGGTGAGCTTTGTCTGATCAATGGATAAACAAATGTTGAAGAGCAAAGGAAGTTAACTCTTTTTTTCTCCACATATTGTCAGGATGCCCAACTGCACCTTGATGATGCTGTCAGAGGACAGGAAGACATGAAGGAGCAGGTTGCCATGGTGGAGCGCAGAAATTGCCTGATGGTGGCTGAGATTGAGGAGCTGAGAGCCGCTCTGGAGCAGACAGAGAGAGGACGCAAAGTGGCTGAACAGGAGTTGGTTGATGCTAGTGAACGTGTTGGACTGCTTCACTCTCAGGTTTATGTTCAATAATTCAGAATGTCTTTCTACAGAATGACTAGACTATATATACAGACTTTGTTATACATAACAAATTTCAATTAAATGTAACTTTTTTAATATCCAGAACACCAGTCTTCTGAACACCAAGAAGAAGCTGGAGTCTGACCTTGTGCAGGTTCAAGGTGAAGTGGATGATGCTTTTCAGGAATCAAGAAATGCTGAGGAGAAAGCCAAAAAGGCTATCACTGATGTGAGTTTATGTTTATGAGTCTTCCTTTTATAAAGTTCAACTTCACCTCACCGAATACTTGTTCATGCTTGATGCCCATCATTTCAGGCTGCCATGATGGCCGAGGAGCTGAAGAAGGAGCAGGACACCAGTGCTCACCTGGAGAGGATGAAGAAGAACCTGGAGGTCACAGTCAAGGACCTGCAGCACCGTCTGGATGAGGCTGAGAACCTCGCCATGAAGGGCGGCAAGAAGCAGCTCCAGAAACTGGAGTCAAGGGTATGCTCATAATATATTCGCTTCAGGATATTAATCTCACTTTCAATATGTGGAATAAATTAAAACTTCCTCACTACTAAAATTCCTCTACAAGGTTTTGATAAACTGTGCAACATTGCATTACAGGTCCGTGAACTGGAATCTGAAGTTGAAGCCGAGCAGAAACGTGGAGCTGATGCTGTTAAGGGAGTCCGCAAATATGAGAGGAGAGTGAAGGAGTTGACTTACCAGGTAATATCTGATTTAACTAAAAACTATCCTGATGTCTTAATTTCATAATTTTCTTTCTTTACTCCATCAATAACACTCTTTTTTTGCATAGACTGAGGAAGACAAGAAGAATGTGCATAGACTTCAGAATCTGGTTGATAAGCTGCAGCTCAAAGTGAAGGCTTACAAGAGACAGGCTGAGGAGGCTGTGAGTCAAATGTTTTGTAATTTTTCATATAGGAATGTAGCACAAATCAATAACAGAAAGAAAGCATACTAATATGATGTAATATTAAAAAATATGACATACTTCAACTCCAAACTCTTAACAGGAGGAGCAGGCCAACACTCACATGTCCAGGTTCAGGAAGGTCCAGCATGAGCTGGAGGAAGCTCAGGAGCGCGCTGACATCGCTGAGTCCCAGGTCAACAAGCTGAGAGCCAAGAGCCGTGATCATGGAAAGGTAACCAAGTGATAATATTTTAAATATATTATTACATGGGCATCTTAATTTAATGGAGTTAATTATGTTCATTTATGAGCTTAATATTTTTATACCATTTTTTTTAAAATTGTAAGAATACATGCTGATTTTTTTTTCTTGTTTTCTTTCTAGTCTGATGTTGCTGAATAAGAGACATCCTTTTGGTACCTTTCGACAGAGTTCATAAAATATGAACTAGCTGTTGAATTGTCTTCTTACAATGTATTCATTCAATAAAGTTTTTTTCCTCATAATTTAATCATATTTAGTCTGTATTATTTACTCTCTAGTTTCTCTGTAAGTCACACTTGAGCACACAGTGTTCAACACAGTAGGAAGGTTTAACTTGTGGCAGTACACCTCTTACCTAGTTGGTTGGATGGGGAGGTCTTTCAGTTCAACATTAACATGAGTCATACCGAAATGGTAATGTCCGGTAAAATGACACCGTCTTCCGCTTAGCATCACTTTTTGGAAGAGTGATAGCAGTGTCAGTTTCAAGCTTAAAAGACACCTTCACATTTCATAGAGTCAGAATTTAAGAGGCATAAATACAGCATAATAGGCAAAATATAACTTTCAGAGCCACAATTAATTCCCATTATCATGTCAATTATCCAAAGCAATGGATAGTGAGCTTTTTCACCATGTAATTAACAAAAACATGTTCAGTATTCTATATAACATAGAGTTAAAGATTTTATTTAAGGATACAGATTGTGTTTGATGTGTCTCTTACCTGGTCATTATGTAGAGCCGAGCCCTTTCATTCCCCCCCATTTGTCTGAACCTTCACCTACATGAATTATGTTTTTTTGGGGAAAATTTATTTATTTATTTGTTTTAATTAAGATCTATCACAATCTGCACCTCAGTCCCTCTCTGCAGCCACAGTCTCTCATCCCCAGCCCTCTGCATTACTCTCTGTCTCTGTCTCCACTCCCTACTCAACTCTCCCAGGCCATGTTTTTTCCTCCAACTCCCCAGACCTGTTGTCCTCAAGCTGTCCATCAGATGCCCTCTTTTCCCCATTTCCCCTGCTGTTACCTGGCCTACTACGCTCACTCCTCACCTGCAGTCACTCAATTCATGTACTGGCCCAGATCCTTTGTTCCTTTGTCAGATCTTTGTTGTTGTCATGTTGCTTTTTGTCAGTGCTCTCAAGCTGTTGTTTTTGGTAACCTGGGCCTGCACCATTTCTGCACCTGTTTGCCTGCCTGGCTTAACTTTTCCATATCTCATCCCTGCAATTATGTGGATTTAATACCACTGCTGTTTGGAGAGTTTGGACCTGCCACCCATGTCTTTAAGCTTTTGTATCTTCACTTACTCACAATAAACTCACTGAACTGCTCCTGTCCTACCTCTATAGTCTGCATTTAGTTCCTTCCTTTGCGGCCTCATACACACCACTCATATATATATATGTCCCCTGTTCTTGAGCTGCAGTAGTCCCCTGCTCCTGGGCTGCAGCAGTCACCAGGTCCTGTCCTTCATTGTGCTGCAGCAATCTACTGAGCCTGAGCTGCAGCTGTCACCAGTTTCTGAGCTGCAGCTGTCTTTTGTGGCTGTTCTTCAGCAGCCTCCTGTTTCCCTGGCTCCACCGGCTCATCTGCCTATCTCCCAGCTCACACAGTCTGCTCAGCAGCCTGTTCCTGAGCTATCAGTTGTCTCAGCCAACACCCTGCCAGATCTTCAGCTGTCGGCCACATCTGTCAACATCCTTCCAGACCTCCAGTTGGCAGTCCTTGCTGATGTCCAGCCAGACCACTAATCAGCTGTCTTCGCAAACACCCAACCAGACCTCCAGCTACCTGCCTCCTGCTCTGCACTCCAGTGGTGTGCCTGTCTTGCACCCTGCCCGGACCCTCAGCTGTCAATTGTCGGCCTCCTAAATACAACAGAGACTTTTTAACAGATTTTTCTGTGTTCTTGGCTGATATTATGCCGGGTCCTTATCATTGGAGATTGTAATATTCATGTGTTTTGCCCTGAAAACCCTTTGGTCAGGACTTTTTAAACATCATTGACTCTTTTAATCTTGTGCAGTCTGTACTTGGACCTACACATGAACATGGTCACACACTTGATCTTGTTTTATCTCATGGTTTGCCTGTTTTTAACCTGGAGATCTGTAAAGCTTTTTTCTCTGATCATATGCCTGTACTGTTTGAAGCTGCTGTTTGCTGTCAAACAGTTAAACCTTGCGCTGCTGCTCGCACATGTCCAGTTATTAACCCTTCCACTGCTGCTCACTTCTCAGATGCCTTCAGTCAAAACTGCATCATGCCTGAATCTGTGTATGAGGATACAGAGGCTCTTAATTCATGGTTTCTCGACATCTGTCAAACTGCCACAGACATTGCGGCTCCATTAAAGACCAGACAGTATAAAACTTAATCGGAGGCAGAGCCCTGGCTGAATGAAACAACCCGTGCTGTCAGGTAGGATTGTCGTAGACCTGAGCAAAAGTTGAAAAAGGACAAATTGCAAGTGTCTTTTCAAATGTTGTGGGATTACTGGCGTCATTACCAATCCACTGTGAAAGAGGCTAGAAGAAAATATTTTTCTGATATTGTCCTGTTAAACTGCCACAAGCCTCGTGTGTTGTTTAAAGTGATCAACTCTGCTCTGAATGCACCACAGACTGTTGGAATTGAGGCCTTCTTCACTGACAAAGTCACTTCTACCAGAGCACTTATTTCACCTCTTGCCATTGACCCTTCAGTGTCTGTCCCCTGCTCTGCTGGGAGCTTGTTTGAACCTGTGACCCTGCCCTTTGTTCAGGAGATTGTTGGTCATTTGAAGCCCTCAGGTTCTCCAGATGAAACTGTCCCTCCCTCCCTCCCTTTTTAAGGAGGCTTTCCAGACTGTTGGACCATCTTTTCTCACAGTTATTAATAGCAGTCTGTCCTCTGGACTGGTTCCTGTTCATTTTAAACATGCCGTGCAACCTTTGTTAAAAAAACCTGGGCTGGATCCTACTGTTTTGGCAAATTTCAGGCCTATCTCTAAATTGCCTTTCCTTTCTAAAATCTTAGAAAAGGTTGTCTATTCTCAGCTCATGGACTTTTTAAATAAACAAAATATTCTTGAGACATTCCAATCCGGTTTTAAAACATTGCACAGCACTGAATCAGCGCTTTTAAGAGTTTTTAATGAAATCTTTTTAGCTACTGACTCTGGTCACTGTGTTGTCCTTGTACCTTTAGATTTGACTGCAGCTTTTGATACAGTGGACCATGAAATCCTGATGGCTCGTTTGGAGAAGTGGGTGGGCATCAGTGGCACAGCACTTGAATGGTTCAGGTCCTACCTGTCACATCGAACCTTCTGTGTCAGCCTTGATGAGTCTGTGTCCTCCGCTGCTCCCCTCTCATGTGGGGTACCACAGGGCTGTGTGCTTGGCCCTCTTTTATTTTCCCTCTATCTACTCCCACTTGGTTCAATTCTCAGGAAACATGGCATTTCTTTTCATTGCTATGTGGATGACAGTCAGATCTATGTCCCCCTAAAAAAGTCAGACTCCTATAGTGTTAAGCCATTGCATGAGTGTTTACATGACATTAAAGCCTGGATGTCTCTAAACTTCCTAAATTTTAATGAAAAAAAGACAGAAGTCATGGTCTTTAGTGGCACTTCTGTGACCCCCCTGGTTGATCTGGGTTCTTTGGCACAGTATCACAAGCCAACTGTGCACAATCTGGGGGTAAAAGTGGACACAGACCTTAAATTTGACAGCCAGATTAAAGCTGTGGTGAAGTCAAGCTTCTTCCAGTTGAGGCAGCTGGCAAAAATTAAACCAGTCCTTCAAACACAGCACTTTGAGACAGTAATCCACGCCTTTGTGACCACTCGGCTGGATTACTGCAATGCACTTTGTATGAGGGTTAGTGCGTCCTCCATTGCTCGTCTTCAACTGGTGCAAAATGCTGCTGCACGTCTTTTAACTGGCACAAGCAAGTATGAGCACATTTCACTTATTTTAGCTTCACTCCACTGCCTGCCCGTCCATTTTAGGATTCATTTTAAAATTATTTTATTTGCTTTTAAAGCCTTAAATGGCCTAGCCCCACCTTACCTCTCTGAGCTGCTGCACCTCTACACTCCCAGCCGCTCTCTCAGGTCAGCTGACCAGCTGCTCTTGACAGTGCCTAAAGCTAGGCTTAAGCTCAGAGGTGAACGAGCATTTGCTGTTGCAGTTCCAAAACTGTGGAATAGATTGCCGCTGCACATTAGACAGGCCTCCACACTGTCTCATTTTAAATCTCTTCTCTAAAACCACCTCTTCTCTCTGGCTTTTGACACCATGTAGCGTGTTGCATCTTGTGTGAGCAGTGCACTTTATTTTATTTATTTTATTTGTTTTTATCCTATTTTATTTGATTTTATCTTATTTGATTTTATTTGTTTTTATCTTATTTTATTTGTTTTCATCTTATTTTATTTGATTTTGTCTTATTTTATTACTTTTATCCTATTGTGTCCTTCATCATTTTATTGTGTTCTGTTGTGCTATTTATTGTGTTTTTTATCTTGCTGTGCAGCACTTTGAAAACCTTGTGCTTGTTAAAATCATGCTATATAAATAAAGTGGATTGGTTTGGATTGAATTACCACTGATGCTTGTCCTGGATACATATCCAGCTGCCTGCCCTGACCTGCAGTCGAAACTTCAGATGCCACCTGCCTTTCCTGACCTCCAGCTTTGTCGGCCAACCCCCGAGTGGTACCGTTTACATCGCCGAGTACCAGAGCAGTTCCACCCATCTGTCCTGCCTTCTGGTCGAACTCCAGAGCAGTCCCGCCTACGTCACCGGTCTCCAAAGTGGTCCCACCTACATCACCAGCCTCCAGAGCAGTTCCACCTACATCGCCGGCCTCCAGGATGTCCTCCTGAGCAACTCTGTACATCTGGTCATTCTCCTGCCTGTCCTCAAGAACTGCACTGCCTACGTCACCAGCATCCATAGCTGTTCCGCCCTTTAGCCCTGCCTCCTGGCCGTCTGCCTAAGATCCCCACTCCATTCTTCAGCCCCCAAACCACTTCTGCCTGAATCCCTCCTCCAGACCCCCTCCATTCACTCTGCTTGGTGTTTCTGATCGGCTTGGTGGAACATCTGGTATCCATCCCTGGGGGGTTGGAGTTCTGTCACAATCTGCTTCTCAGTCCCTCTCTGCAGCCACACTCTCTCATCCACAGCCCTCTGCATTATTCTCTGTCTCCAGCCCCTGCTCACTTCTCCTAGGCCATGTTCTTTCCTCCAACTCCCTACACCTGCCATCCTCAAGCTGTCCACCAGATGCCCTTGGACTTTCCGTCCTTTCCCCATCTACACACCTGTTCCCACTTCTTATCAGTCCTGCAGCTACTTGTCCTATTCCGCTCACTCTTCACATGCAGCCACTCAATTCATATACTGGCCCAGATCCTTTGTTCCCTTGTCAGATCATTGTTGTTGTCATGTTGCTTTTTGTCAGTGCTCTGAAGCTTCTGTTTTTGGTTAACTGGACCTGCACCATTTCTGCACCTTTTTGCCTGTCTGGCTGGACTTTTCTGTATCTCATCACTGCAACTCTGCGGATTTAATACCACTGCTATATGGACAGTTTGGACTTGACACCCATGCCTGTAAGCTTTTGTATCTTCACTTTTGAAAAAAAAAAAAAAAACTCACCGAACTGTTCCTCTCCTGCCTCTATAGTCTGCATCTGGGTCCTACCCCTGCTGCCTAATACACACCATTACCCTCAAGAGGTAGTTACTTTTGGTTGAGAAAAAATATGTTTGTATGGCTAAATGTTGCCCTATTCCACTGCAATTCACAAAATGCTACCATAAATGGCAAATATTCATTATTATAGGCATAAGAAATATCTAATTCTATAAAGACCAAAAATGTTTTTACAGTGTCTGTATTTTACATCATAATACATCTTCATCATTGAGCAATGTGTTTTCCTAACAAGTAGACTAAGACAACAAACAGTTTAGGAATATATATATATATATATATATATATATATATATATATATATATATATATATATATATATATATATAAATAGAATATGTATATAAACCAAATATAAACTAATCTTGTGTGGCATAGTGTAAGAAAAGGTGTTCCCATCTGAAAAATGCAACATTATACCCATTTCAGGTCCTCATTTGAAAGACTAAAATTCAAAAAAATTCTATAAGGTCAAAAAGCAGTAAAGGGATAATATGATCGTTAACTGTAACGTACAACACCAGTTTCCCACTGAACATCATTAAGGTTTCATCTGACATAATTGAATCCATGTATTAAACTTATAATTGATGTATCTGGCTATGGTCTTGCACTGTGATTAGCGTAATCTCTTGATGGTGCAACAAAACAAACAAACAAACAAACAAAAAAACAAAAAAAATTGTTCATATGTTCTTAACTGACTATAATCTATTCAATAAATAGGAAATTTTCATCATCACATTTAAGCACCTGAAATTTATGTGTACACATTTTCATTAAAAGTTATTTCAAGAATTCTCTAGATCAGTTGCTCTCAAACTTTTTCACATTGAGGCCCCCTAAACTGACACAAATTAGACTACAGACCCCCGTCTGATAAGAATTTTGCTTTTAGATGTTTTATTACAGAAAGTGTATGAAACCCATGATCGAAATAGTCATACACTCTGTCATTGTGTTACTTATGGATGGAATTATAGTGAAAATAAATTATATATAAGATTATGTCTCTGTATGGATTTTGAATGCTGTGGCCAGAGATGCCATATTTCAAGAAGTACATTTTTTTTTTCAGTGAAATTAAAAATGACATTGTACAGATTAGACTGAAGATAGTCCAATCAGCAGACTTTAACAACTTACTCTGCATCAATTTAGCATTACAAAAGCAATAAACATGTTAAATGTAAAATGTAAAAAATATGAATTTTATTACACAGATTGAATGAGTACATCCAGCAACAAGTGCTTCAATGGGGGGGGGAGGGGGGGGGGGCGCAGTCTTCCCTAAATTCTTACTCAGAGCTGGTATCAAGTTAATACTAAAATAGGCAAACTGACAAAGTGAATTGTATTTTGGTGAAGTCTTTAATTATAAATGTATACACAAGTGACAGAAAAGAGCTTATGTAATTACTGTGACAAAAAAAAAAAAAACCCTGAAACATTTATGTGAGGAAGCTCTAAAAATCTCTATGAAAATACTGACTCCAGTTGTTCTTTTTGCGTTTAACAGCAAAAATACCAATCAATACTAATGCAATCTATCGCAAAATTTAGGAGCAATAAATGAGCTCTGAAACCTTGACAGTAATGACATTGCGCCTTTATCATCTTACAGTAAGCTAAGCATGCCATATTACATCTCCTTTGAACCAAAGTAATTTCAGAGCTGTAAGCAATCATGAATTGTACAGAAAGACCTACAAACTCTCTTATCAACTGAAATGATTGGAAACACCATTTCACGGTTATCACAGCAAAACAAAGCCAAAACATCTGTGCAGAAATTGCGCCAAGTCCTCTTCAAACACTTACTGTATGAGCAACACATGCTAAATTCTTTGACACATCATTGTATTTGCATGTAGTAAAGCAGGACGTGTAGTTGTGGATGAAACAGAAGTCATACATTACTGATGAAATCACACAACTACGCAGGCATATAACACCTTATGTACCACCTTATATGTACTCCAGTAGTCTCTACATCAGTTTGCTTAGCGACACATATGGCCAGCCTTGCAAATGCCTTTCTATTTTTGACCATGCTGTAAAACCTTACCCTAACTGCAAATGTGTACAGTCATCAAATAAATTGCACATGCCGCTAATACAACATGATATCTCCCTCACAGCACATCTAATACACATATTAAGTATTTTTACCCTACACAGAATTAAAATATTCATTTCAATTAAAAATACATACACCAAGTAATTCAAATGAACAAAATACGAAGCAGAACGTTGTATTTTGTTTGTTTGTATAATATACTGTACTGCAATCAAATATTTTACTAGCAGAGTGACAGAAGGATTATAAGATAGAGCTTACTGGAGTTTGAATAAAATTCTAATAGTGACATAAATCCTAATGTTGGAAAGCATTAAGCGCAATTAAACACAAAGAATGTGTTTCATGTATATTTGACAGGCCTACGTTAATGCACTAATGCTTGTATTTGGTGAGATAAAACAATTTACACTCACACACCACTAGTTTATACAAGTTCAAAGCAATCCAGTCTGTCCCATCCCAATTTGTCATTATTTTTAGTATTCAGACCAAATCAAGCAGTGCGGCGATATCAGCCACTGGACATCCCTATTGCTTTCTAACAGATTCTTATTTTTTAGATTTTTTGTCACTTCTGTGCTTTCAAGTTAAATTTTTATAATTAATTAATCACACATATTTATAACTATATATATAAAAATAAATAAATAGCTTATTTTATTGTGAATCATTTTGCTGGGTAAACCATGCCAGTCTATTTGTAAATGTTTGAACTGTGTAATAAAATCGCCATATAATAATTTATAATAAGGGCCATGTCTTGCCCTGCCTCTTCTTTTTTTAACAGAGAGCATTTCTGGTGATGGAAGCAGATATGTTTTTATAAAGACAATTTTTAATCTCTCACCAAGCTCTACAGCACCCAAACCACCATATTCTTTGCTTTTATACTTTTATTCCCTTTAAGTGACTTCCCTGGTTGTTCTGCAGATTAGGTTGGCACACTGTTTTTTTAAGTTGGGATATTTTGTTGGGTGGAGAAAAAATATTCACTAGAAAAAGGAACTTGGATAGGATGAAGGTTTTGACAATATTTACTCTTGTTTCATAATAAGTGTCTTTGTTTTCCCATTTCTGTACCTCTTCTTTAATTTCACACATTTTTTTCTCCCAGTTTCTTTCACTACATTCACTGTTACAAATGTTCAAACCGAGTATTCAATTTCTTGTTTGACTTCAATATTAACGTTTGTCTGACACTCTCCACTCCGATCCAAACTCTTTCTGTTTTGTTGTAATTTAGTTTTGCTCCAGAAGCATTTTCATCTTTGACTGTTTTTTTTATAATGATGGTAATATCGTCAGTGTAAGCAACAGCAGTGACTTTGTGTGCATGACCTACACATGTTTCAGCAAAATGTCATTGTTTATATGCTTAATTAGATGGCTGATAGCTAAAATACAAAGAGCTGTGCTCAATGGACAGCCCTGCTTCACACCTCTCTCCACTTCAAAAGCCTCAGTTAAAAACCCATTGACATATACACAATTTTTTCATTTAAAGTACAGACATCTTACCAAGTGAATAAAGCCACCAGAAAAGCCATATGCTTTCATCACAGCCCAGAGATAATCTCAGGAAATGTAGTCAAATGCTTTTTTTTATTATTATTATTTTTATCAAGACCAATAATATAAAAACCTTTTTATTGCTTCAGGTTTGTGTAAGGTTTCTCATAAAATACTAAGGTTGTCCCACATTACCTGTCCTTTAATTTCACGTTTGTTCTTTATCTATAATTTCCTCTAACATATATCATAAATCTATTCATAATTATCTTAGCAAATATTTTATTGTCAGTATTTATATTATATAGTATTTATGGTAAGATGTCTATAATTTTCTATATTAGATTCATCACCTTTTTTATACAATAAGCAAAGAACACCGTCGTAAAAAGAGTCCCCCTTAAAGCCACTGTACTGACCTTCATTATACATGGAAGTAAGCAGGTTTATGACTTCATCAATATACAACTGATAAAACTCAGTGGGAAGGCCATCAGGACCGGGGATTTTCCCAACATTTAACTGTTTGATGGCCTCTATTACCTCATCCTTTCTTATCTCACCAATAATTGAGGTAAAAGTCGACCGGCTGTATGAAGATAAATACCTTTAAACTTGAGATATGATGTTAACAGCACATCTAAATGTGTCCTAAAAATATATCCATCTCTCTATGCCAAATGTGAATCACTTATCACACTCCCTCCCTTAGCGGAACTTATTTTTGACTGTGGCTATACCTCATGATCTGCTTATAAGATGGCAAATAATAATAATAATAATAACAACAACAACAACAACAACAACCACAACAACAATAATAATAATAATAATATTAATAACAACAACAACAATAATAATAATGATAATAACAATAATCTGTGTAAAACTTGGAAATAAAAGCTAATTCTGGAGATGATCCCAAACTTTTTCTTTAAGGCATGTCAAAATATTAACCTCTTTCACTTGAAAACTGAATCATTTTTATTCCTCACAGCAAAACATCAATGACGTTTGTGAGGAACTTATTTCTGGTGTTAAATTGGCAGTTAAGTTGGCAATCCTTTTTAAAGTCTATGCTCAGGAGACATATAATACCTGTTCAGCATTCATGGAAAGACCATCTGTCTGAGTTTTATTTCAGATATCTGAGATTTATGTCCTGCTGCAACTATACACTAGTGACATTTCAGTGCTTCCCCAAGTTTAAAACTAATTACTGGCTGTGATATCAAGATGAATAAGACACAAGTGGCTATCATGCATATCATAAACTGTGTCAACTTGAAATATTTCAACCTCTAGATTTACTGAAATAAAACCCACAAGCAACTCAGTGCACTTTTGAAATTTACTCCTGGGTACACTGTGGATATAACTGGTTTACTTAGTATTTATAAACACAATCAAGTTCCAAAATATGTCAGCCTCATAATATTGTCATCTGTTACTGGCAGTAATTTTCAATCTGGTGTACAATTATATTAATTTTGAGTTTGAGATTGAGTTAAAAGTTATAAGTTAAGTTGTATTAGAATGAAGGATTTAGGACAATGTGGATGTAAATGTAATATAAATAATATCTAATAAATGTAATGTAATAACATTTTACATTTTTAAGTATAATTAATTTGACTCTGTATCTGGTGTATTTTGATATACATCATTAGACTGCCTATCCAATTAAATCCAAAATCTATAAATATTTAGATGGGTTTATACTGTGTTTTTTAATTAAATAATATAATGTACTGAAATTATATTTGTATTGTAATACAACTTTGTAAAGTGTTAATTATATATCTAGAAAATGAAACATATGTCATAGTTCTGTTCCAGACTGGCTCTATGTCCCTCCACCGGTCCACCAGATGCCCCCAGACTTTTCCCCTGTATGTTGAACTAGACCGAGTAAGAGAAGGTCCTTGTACAGGAAACTGAAGCTTGCTTTCACACTAGTTGTGAAATGTTACTGAGGAGTTTGACACACCTAGTTAGATGTAAAAGATGCAGCAATTTATACACCAGGCAATTCATTCCACCTGTCTTCTGTATTTACTTTCAGGGCATTTAGCAGACATTCTTATCCAGAGAGTGACAAGTGTCTGTTCAATGGCTGGACTCTCTTTCACTCATCCTCAACATATTATGAAAGAAGTTTATTAACATTTGTTCCTGTAGATTTGAATAATTTGCATTTACAGCCTCTGTGTGCCATGTTAGAAGAACTGCATCATCATGACATGTGAATAAGAGAACGCTCTTATTCACATGTCATGATGATGCAGGTTATAGTGTACTTATATATTTAAGTTTATTCATATATATACTTAGATGGGCTTAATGAATATATAGGAGGTTACAAAGTTACAATGTAAAAAATAGGCAGTAAATGAAAGGTCCAAACCAAGAATCGCCATTGAAGTTCTTCTCTACACACTGTGCTTTCTCTGTGTTATGGGTGTTTACATGGAAAATCTTGTACTTGTTGAATAATTGTTGAATAATACTTTGAAGAGACTCCACAGGCTGCAGTTGATGCCTTCTTGAATATATGAAGTTTATTGAAAACAAATATCTGGTATCAGAGAAGCCTTTGGCACAGTGTATATATGAATACAATCACACCAAAAACTTAGCACAAATACGAAAACAATCACTTCTTATAGAGTTGCTCAGGTCATGCCACCAGGGAGGGGAGACACAAGGACACTTGGTGTCAGAATGAACTCTAATTGGAAAATAATGTGGACAGCTGTTGTTACCCATCCAAGGTTACCACCTTACCTCCCAGCCCGGTGCCATGAACATTAAACATCTCTTGTATGAGACCTTGCAGGCCAGAGTGAGCCTGACTGAACAGATTGGTGAGACTGGAAAGAGCATCCATGAGCTGGAGGAAGCCAAGAAGACTGTGGAGACCGAAAAGACTAAAATTCAGTCAGCACCAGAGGAAGCAGAGGTTAAAATCTAAATTACGATATTAAACAACTTATTGGATAAAATACAAAAGCATTTATGTAATGGCATGTATTCATTTGATTTTTTCTTTAATTTTTCTGTGAAAGACTGGAAATCTTTAGGTACATGTTCAACTTTTTCCTTTAGGGCACACTGGAGCATGAAGAAGCCAAGATTTTCTATGTTCAGCTTGAGTTTAACCAGAAAGATTGCAGAAAAGGACGAGGAGATGGAACAGATCAAGAGGAACAGCCAGAGGGTGACTGACTCCATGCAGAGCACTCTTGATGCTGAGGTCAGGAGCAGGAATGATGCCCTGAGAGTCAAGAAGAAGATGGAGGGAGACCTGAATGAGATGGAGATTTACCTGAGCCATGCCAACAGGCAGTCTGCTGAAGCCCAGAAACAACTGAGGAATGTCCAGGGACAGCTAGAGACTGTTCTTGTGCAGTGTTGCGTCTTTCCCTCTTCGTCACCGATCTAGCCTGCCTAAGAACTGTTGGACTGTTGCCAGTGCTGTGGTTTGTCTGCCTTGGGAGTGGAAGATCGGGGTTCGATTCCCGGTGGAGCCATACTCACCAGAACTATGTTTCTCTGACCGTGCTACTATTGTCTTGACATTGTGTGGAATAAGGACTGTAAAATTTATACCGGTGTCATTTGTACTGCTATTGGGTCCATTCTATACCCGTTACACTCTCAGTTTTATGTTCAATGATTCAAAATGTCTTTCTACAGAATGACTAGAGTATACATACCAGCTTTGTTATACATAACAAATCAAATTAAATGGGACTTTTTTATATTCAGCACACCAGTCTTCTGAACACCAAGAAGAAGCTGGAGGCTGAACTTGTGCAGGTTCAGGGTGAAGTGGACGACACTGTTCAGGAATCAAGAAATGCTGAGGAGAAAGCCAAAAAGGCTACCACTGATGTGAGTTTACACCTCTAACTCTTAAATTTTATGAATAGTTAAATTTTGTATACGGCCATACACTTATAATATGGGAAGCTCATTATAACTTTAATTTGAATGAGAAAACTTCTCATCATTTCAGGCTGCCATGATGGCTGAGGAGCTGAAGAAGGAACAGGAGGCCAGTTCTCATCTTGAGAGGATGAAGAAGAACTTGGAGGTCTGAGTCAAGGACCTGCAGCACCGTCTGGATGAGGCTGAGAACCTCACCATGAAGTGCATCACACTTTCAATGTGTGAAATAAATTGAGTTTATTTCGATTGACTGTGATCTTTGTATATAAAACTGATGTATCATTTATTATCACTTTTTAGGTGTATGAGGTTGAAGCTGAAGTTGACGCCGAGCAGAGACATGGAGCTGATACTGTTTAAGGAGTCTGCAAATATGAAAGAAGAGTGAAGGAGCTGACCTAACAGGTATGTCCTATTTTAATAAAAAACAACCTTAATATCTCTTAATTCTCTATTCTTCATCACTTATAAGCCTTTATCTGTGTAGACTGAGGAGGACAAGAAGAATGTAGCCAGACTTCAGGTTCTGATGGATAAGCTGCAGCTCAAAGTCAAGGCTTACAAGAGACAGGCTGAAGAGGCTGTGAGTCAAATAAATTGATGTGACCAATCATCAGTTTAATCAATAATGATATAATTTGTCATGTAACTGAATATTACTGCCTTCACCCTTTATAGGAGGAGCAGACCAACATTCACTTGTCCAGGTTCAGCTCAGGAGCACGCTGACATCACTGAGTCCCAGGTCAACAAGCTGAGAGCCAAGAGCTGTGATCATGCAAAGGTTAATTTGTTATAGATTGTTTGCATGGTTATAATATCCATTGTTGAAATTAGAAGCCAAGAGATTGATTTGATGCTGTGCACTTTCACTGTTGATATTGTAAATCAATATCCCATTTTAGGGTACTCAAGTGATTACATACTTCCACATTGAGAGAAGATAACTTATGAAGTAGTTTGTTTCATAAATTTG
This sequence comes from Thunnus thynnus, assembly GCF_963924715.1. NCBI lineage: Eukaryota > Metazoa > Chordata > Actinopteri > Scombriformes > Scombridae > Thunnus > Thunnus thynnus. The sequence continues at coordinate 11,485,153 of NC_089533.1, forward strand.
AACTTTTGCTATTGCTTATGTATTTTTCCCCTCTATTTTTAGGCTGATTCTGCTGAGTAAGGGTCATCATCGACTTAAGACCTTTTAACAAAGTTCATAAAATATGAATATTACTATCCTGAATTCTATCTTTTTTTCTTGTTTGAAACAGTTACTCCTAGACAGTGATGCAACTAAGTACAGCAGTTAGCCATGTTGTAAGGTCTTGTGGTGCAGTATCAGAATCATTCACTGGTCACCCTTTGACTATGTAGAATCAAGTTGTTTTATATGAGATACTATATGACTGAACAGCAGTGACTTGCCAGCAAAGACTGATTCAGATCCTTAAATTAACTAAGCAGCATAGTGTAAAAATACATTTTGTCTTGCATTCAAGATTTTACTTAAAGTCATACTCCACCTTCACCAAATATATCTTTTGAGTACACTCACTTCCAGTGGGATTGAAAGGTAGCTGTAAGGTGTTATGTTCCCTCACAAGAGACAGTGGCTGAGAGAGACTTCTCAAACCACTCAAATCCACTGCGCAGCTGAATGCTGAATGCTCAGTGTGTTGCAACATTTAAAATTTCACACACAAAAAAAAAACAAAAAAAACATTAACTACTTCCAGTTGAGCTAAAAAGCCTTAGTCTGAACTGTGCCTGAAACATATAAAGGTGCACAAAACTGAATAACTAGAGGTATCAGAATCTCAAAATTGTTGGAAAGCTCAGTACTTCCCAGATCTGTTGGCCAGCTAGCAACATGGAGACATATGAGAGGATTTAGCGGAGTTGATTGATTTTCCACTATTGTTTGGGTGTACTGAGCATACAAGTGTAAAGTTGAGACTTGTATTATAGTGCAAGAATAATTCCTTGAGAGGTTTTTATAGAGTTTAGAATTAATCTAGCTTTTGTTAAAGCGGTATTGCTTTTGAAAGTATAGCTCCCTGTAAGCCTACATTTAGGTTTGAGAAAGTGTCAAGAAAGGATGGTGTGAAGCCAGACACTGGTATTGCTGCAGTATTTGAGACACACTGTTATGATCAGGTCAGCTCCATGATCAGGTCAGCTGTGGTCCAGGTCGGTAATAAATACAGTTTTGTACAAACTGTGAATATATACAGTATATTTGGCCTGATTGTGGATAGTAGGGATGTGCAGAGAATCCAGTACTTGTATTTGTATCTATGTTTGTTGAGGCAACAAAATTATTTATATTTGTATTTGTATTCAAATAAAACTGGAAATAGGCATAAAAATCAGTTTTTGTTTTTAGTACGCTTTTAATTTTAGCATGTTAAAATAAGTATTTATTAATAAATTATCTTACTAAGGAGGTCCCCACACAGGGTCTCAAACTTGAGTCTCCCAGATCATGGATGACTGCGCTGACTACTGAGCTAAACCAGTTGCATTGCCATCATGCAGATAGACCTCTACTTATTTATACACCCAGAACACAGAGACAGCACAGCATGTAACGTGTAGAGGAGAACGTTGGGTTATTTAATGTAATCCCTGGTTCTTTGATAACAGAGTGAGGTGTTTCACCATGGCAAACGCTTCTGGAGTGACCACTACGGAAGCTCCAAATGACACCATGTCGGTCTATGACAGACAGGTCGATCCGTGGGAAGGCCCCGCCCACCCTTTATATTACGGTCAACCACCCTGACCAGGTCATTCTGTGTTGGTTTCTTCCCTCGTCTATGCAAGGAGGGAAGTGTTGGTGAAACACCTCACTCTGTTATCAAAGAACCAGGGATTACATTAATTAACCCAATGTTCTTTTTCTAACTTCATTCGGTGTTTCACTATGGGAGATATGGCCCACTCCTGGATTGCATAATCTCCTGAAGACATATGATTCCCTGACCCAGTCTGAGATCCCACTAGACAGTCCCTGAAAACCCCGTCTCCAGTACTGCATGGGCTAAGGCTGGACCTGAGACATCGAACCTGTAGAATCTCACAAATGTGCGTGGCGTAGCCCAACTTGCCGCAGCACAAATGTCCTTAACCAGAACACCCTTAAACAGGTGACCATGATGTAGCCATGCCCCATGGTGTCTGCTTGCGAGGCAGGCACAAGTCAAAAGCCTCACCTTCCTGCTTTCTGAGGGCACTGGATTCCCTTATTTTCTCGAGAGCTGGGCCAAAGAGACCCTTGGTGGGGTCATACGCGGTGTCTATCACTTCAGCTTTCTGGGCATCCTCTCACCCAGACAGGTTCAGCCATAGTGCTCTTTCTGCCAGGCCCATGATGCCCTGCACGGCTTCGTGAGAGGAGTGCAGGAGGAGGTCAAAGTCCTGGATTTGGGACCCCTGAATCCAGCTGTTGGCCCATGTCCTCCAAAATCTCAGCCTGATAAGCTCACAGCAGCGTGACAGTGTTAAGGGAGCAGACAGACTGAGCTGCATATTTGTACATACTCTGACAGATGCCTGCAGAAACGTGCTCCATCTTGCTCCATCTCGGCAGTTCGGGTGGAGGTGGTATGCCACCGAAGGCTCCACTGCTGGGGGTTCGGCCAGCCCCAGGTCACTCATGCCATGCACCTCTAGCTTGGAGTAGCCCTGTGTGGCAAGCTTGCTTTTATAAGGACCAGACCAAAACCGTCTCATTTCTTTCATGTAGGCTGGGACCACTGGGAGCAGCTGTTTAGCCGGAGGTTGGGCTGGGGGGAACCGTTTTCCATCATACAAGTCCCTCTCTATCCCCTCTGTTTCCTGGGCCGCTGGCCACTGTATGTTTAACTTGGCTGCGGCACATTTGCAAAGCTTGTACAAATTGTTAGCGACCAAGGGAGGCGCTTCGGCTGAGCTGGAGGGTCTGGATTGTTGAGTCGGGAAGGTGGATTCGTCCTGCCCTCCCTCCATCTCATCCAGGTTGAGGATGTCAGAACCGGCCTCGCTGTCCGCAACGTCCCCTCCCCCGGCCCAATGAGACCCTCAAACAGTGGAGGCATGTCCGATGAGCCCCCCTGATTAACATCAGCCACTGCAACTCTCAGTCTCCTCTCCAGAATTTTCTCAGGCATCAAGGCGCAGTGTGCGCAGCCCTCGGGGTCAGCAATTGAGGCCTGGGCGTGTTTAGCACCCATGCACACTATGCATAGTGGGTGTGGGTCTCGAAATGAATGCTCGGCATAATGCAGGGCACGGGCGGGATGTACCTCCTGCCTCCTTTGGCTCGGACTCTATGCCGGGGGTTGCAGGCGCAAACATGTAGACTGGAAGTGAGAAAACGAGGATCTAGGTGTAGGCCTAGACAGATAATAAAACAAGGCTCGTCATAACACATTAGGCTATTGAGGGAGCACCTGCTGTGGCAGGTGTTAACCTAGCTACAACTGTGCTGTGTGGAGGACAGCCCGCCACAACGCAATAGCTATGTTCCAGGAGTCCAGTCAGCCAACAAACTAATGTTAGCCGACCTGACCAGGGTCGCATGATGTGTTAGCCCGAAGCTACTGCTTACTACTACGTATTAAGCAAATACACGGTAGTCTGTTGGAATGGCTCACCACGACATGGTCGCTATTCCAATTAAAGCTAAATTCACTTTGCTATAAAGCTTACCAGCCCAGTCAAGAGTCGCTGCTGGTAACGCACTAGGTGATGTATTACTTTGACGGGATGTCTTTTAGCTGTTGAGCAAGCATCCAACTCATCTGTATGCATTGAGGGAGCTTAAGTAATTTTTACACATGGGAAAAAAGCGAGAATGATCCGGTCAGGGTGGCCGACCGTAATATAAAGGGTGGGCGGGGCCTTCCCACAGTTCGACCTGCCTGTCATAGACAGATGTGGTGTCATTGGAGCTTCTGTAGTGGTTACACCAGAAGCAATTCCTATAGTGAAACACCGAATGAAGTTAGAAAAAGAACTTCAAAGGTGATTCTTGCTTTGCACTTTTCATTTACTGCCTATTTTTTAAAACCTTTGTGGAAAAGGAGAAGGGAAACAACAGGTTATGGACAGTTCCTCGGGAGCACTTTGCATGTGTCAGTAGGTCAGCTTTGTCTCTGGAGAACAACCCCAACTCCGAGAGTGATGTCCAAATAAGGAAATGTGCGTCATGCAGCAAGTCGATGTGACACCCCTCGTTGAGACCCGCTGATAGACGTAACAGCAGAGCAGAGGAGAGAGACTGAGATAGATGTAACCAACCTGCACGCTGGTATTTTTCTTTCTTCCCGAACACTAATAATATTTGCATAAAATAAATGTTTGTAAAAAAAAACATTATTTGTGCTTTGCCGAATAACATATTTGTATTACTTACAGAACTGTACTGTGAGGAAAGAACAAGCTTTTCACTTTTATAAGCAATTCATTTTTTCTAACAAAACATTTCAATACAGAGCAATACAAATTGTATCAACTGTGTATACATGTTATATGTGTATACATAAATGTTGGAATTGCTACACATCCATCCACTATCCCAACCTCCACAAAACTTACTTCCTTACTTCCTATCCTTACTAACTATGGACCAGGAAAGTTTTTATTTTATTTTAAATAGTTGTACATTATTATTTTATTCGTTATTATTATTTAAATATCTAAATATTTGTTTTATTTTTATGTTAAAAATACAGACAATATCATGACCTGAACCCTACGTTGTAGTAAAAAAAAAAAAAAAAAGTTTTACAGGCGGGGCCCCCCCTACCTTGCCAGGGTCCACACAATTAGGGCCCTATCTTACACCCAGCGCAAAGTGTCTTTGTTAGTTTAAGACCGACACAGTTGTCATTTTCCCGTCCAGCGCCCACGTTGTTTAAATAGCAAATACACTTGCGCCCATCAGAGTGCCCATGGGTGTGTTGGTCTTAAAATGAGGTGTGGTCAGGTGCATTTTTGGCATATTGCTATCTTGAGGCAGCAGAAAGCGATTGCGCTATTGACCAACAAAAACCTGGTCTTAAGTCAATGGCGCAGTGTTTCACTGTTATTTTAAGGGCGCATTGTCAAGACCGTAATATGTGGCTTCACAGGCAGGTGCACAACATACACTCTGCTTGTTACACATACAGGACATGTACAGCAGCACATTCAAAACATTACAAATAAAAGGATTGCAGTGTGAAAGATTATTATTGTGTACATTAACATTGTGTACATTAACATGTTTTTAATAATAATGCTTAGTCATAATATTTATCAGAATTAACTAACCGCAGTAATGACGGATAAAACTGTCTAATTATTTGACCAAATCATGGCAATACACGTAGGTATTTAAACAGACAGACAATAATGGATCAGACACAGATCGACTTTCCTGCTGCATCAATACATGAGGACATGAGGAGCATATGAGGGAATAAATAAGGTGAAAACAATGATTAAACTAAAGAAGGAAATAACTCTGGATAGCCCCTAGCTGCTGCCAGCAGCAGGATCAGCACCTTGGAGAGCTGATCAAGTCCTGATAACTGTCTTAATGATTATTTACATGACTAAGAACAATGATTTAATTTTTGAACAATATTTAACAAATATTCTTTAACATTTTTGAGAGTACAGTGATCAGGTTTCCATACTTTCAGCAATTAAAACCCTGCTGATTTGACCTGTTACTCCATGACTGAACAAAACTATTTTAAAGAAACCAAAGCTGAACCTAACCTAAACCTTTTCAAAAACCACATGAAAATACATTCGCAACAAATTAATGAACAGGATCTTAAACTGGTGGTCTGGGCTGACCACGGGAGGGTTCAGGAGCAGCAGGGGCCAGTGTGCTTGTTAAGGGTCGTGCGCTTTCACTTTACGCACGAGCATTTCCGTTTCTTCTGCAGAGAAGTGTCCCTTCTTACTACTTGGCAAATGTGCCATCATAATAGCAATCCGCCAAGGGGCAAGTGCACCTGGCTCTTAAAGGGAATGGGAGATGACACTCTGATTGGTTTATTGCATGTTATGCCGAAAACATGCCCATGATTAATTAGGAGACTATGGACAACCCTTTTGTACCATGTGCCTGGTGCATCGACCATTTTTCCGCAAAAGGGATGGCTGTCTAAGGTGCTGGGAAAGCTGGTTGGGCTGTTAATGCTGCTGCAGTTTTGTAATGTGAATGTATAGAGTGACAAAGAAATGCCCACACAAGAGTTGAAATAAACCTTGCCTGAGCTTCCTCACTCATCCTCCAGTATAGATGAAATGATATGGATCTATCAGATCAGTAGAGTTCCGACACTCACGCAGAGATTAATTATCAATTAATTTTCTACCATTGTTGGTAGGTTATTGCATACAATTTTGTATTACATTGTTAATATATTTTGAGTTCCAAAACATCTTATGAATGAATGCATTTTTTGACTTTCGTAATCCAGATTCATCAAGATTGTGATAAAGGATTATGAGAAAATATTTTCTAATTGGAATGAAGAACCTTTTTTTTCTCATATTAATAAAATTATCAAATCAAATTCTTCTTAGGCTCAGGCCTTCCCTGCAACTTCATGCAACATTCTAATTGGGATGTCACAGACGACAAATAGATGTGGGTTGCCAAGTTATTCCAAGTCCAAGTCCCCTGGAAGACACCAAAGCTTGACTTGGATGCTGGAGCAGAATGAGTCATCTCTATTCTGACATTTGGCAGCCCTTCATCTGCTAGCCCTGAGGGCTTTTTGGTGAAAGTTGCCTGGATTTCATATCACTTTTGTGGTGCCTGAGTATCCTCCTAAAGGGAATATACTGTATGGTGACAGGCTAAACACGTCAATGTCACATAGGCAGCAAAAGAAATCAACACCACCAATACACCAAAGTGGATTTCTTTTTCATAGCAGAATCCCAAATCCCAAACGTCATTAGAACGAAAGGTACAACTCATGGGCCACTGTAATGATCACATATTTCTGCAAGCAAATCCCATTATCCAATCATGGTTTTTTCTTCACAGTAGCCTGTGTGAGGCGATATCTAACAAGAGACAAAGGCTAAGGGTAGTTGCACTGGTAAGCAGGTGTAATTTCTCTACGTTCACATAAAGCACCACATATATACATTCTTAGATGTACGAAACTATACATTCTGAAGCAATTATCTGGGCTTATGCAATCAGTATTAGCAGCAAAGAAGCTATGAAGAGTGATGGAAAATACTCATATGTTAGTCATCTTAGGTTCTCCCACCATTTGCTGAAATGAATCAGTATATGTCCCGAGAGCCATCTTGAAATGAGTCAAAATCAGTTAAGAAGGAAGTTACAACTGTTAACCGACTTCATGATATGGGTTAAATGTTTCTCTATTTTATATATCATATTTTCTTTGGTGAGCCAAATTGACTCAAACATGACATAATGGGCATAAGCCTTCAAGATCTGCCAGGGCACTTGTATCATGCTTCGTTGATAGCTTCTTTAGTATCAAATGTTGCAGCTGGATGATGTTCATTTTGCATGTGGAACTTATTTTGGGCATTACCTGAAATGAGTTGGCAACTGATTTCATGTCCATTTAGGAAGATATATAAAAGGTGATTGAATGTTTTTGGATGGTACTTCATCCTTAATTCTATTACAGGAATATGAGATGTGCCAGAATCCAGTAACTGTAGACAACAAACATGTTGGCATATTAACAAAACTAAACTCCATGCAAGCATCTGACATGGCCCTTCAAAAATATTAATGTGATGTAACCACAATTAATAAAGTACTTGTATTGACAAGTTTACATTTCTAAGATTTCTAAGATCAAATAGTGCACAAATACAGCCATACATTATAGTATATTTTATTCTTTCTGTATTACTGGCACACACAGGAACACAGAAGTTTTTATGAGCACAATGAATGTTTTTGTAAATACAGCATTACAACGGTCAAGCATTATTAAGAATTATATATTATAATTTTACCCAAGACTTAGTATAGTTTATATAAAAGATGAATATAAACCCTTAATGAAAGTGTGTTGACAGCTGTCTTATATTAGTGTCATTTAGGGGTGAAGTTTCAAAGATCCCGAATACGCAAGTGTCGTGCAACTGAATACCAATGGAATTTGGATGAGTTTCCAAAACCAACCCCCAAAGCTATCCATGAATTAAAAAAAAGATTTTTTATGTTAACTACATGTTTCATCATTCATGACCTTTAAATCAAGAGCTACATTTATTGGGAATGTACACAAACCATATATACACAACAACATTCATAATAGCAAGTTTGTAACTCACTGAGTTAATCTAGGTGAGAAATTAATGAGCTCCTTCTTTCACTCTAAATAATTTTATAGTCATGCTTACTTAAGCAGACCCTTGGGGCATATTAGGTTTACTGAAGTCTTACTTAAGTATGTGTGCAGGTCTAACTGTCCTTCTCCTACTCTACAATTTGTCTTTTTTTTCTTTTAAGAGAATGTGTTCATAGTCAACATTTCCTATGAAAGCAAGCATGTTGAAAATAAATTAGAATTACTTTAACTGTGAGGAAGGTATTTTTTTTCAGTATAATTTAAATTGAATTTCTTAGCAAAGTAGTCCATTCTACTATAAATTTCCATTTTCCTACTAAACAATGGTCAAATTTTACATTTTATTCAGTATTTTAACACCCATATTGGGTGTCACATTCACATTTGTGATGAAATCAAATCAATTGGTACAACATCATGCTGCATTATGTGGTTTTCAGATTCTAGTTACAAATAAAAATGCTTACAAGCTGCATAAACATCACTGCCACAAATTAAGCAACAGGATGAGGCCATGACCAAACTGAGTGAGACTACAGCTGATCAAGCACTCCCACCCTCTATAAAAGAGGCAGCCCTGGACTTCTGCATGAACTGGTAGGCACCCAACACAGGTGAGTGTATCGACTATGATCTTGGTTTGAATTCCTATTGATCAGTGGGTAAAGTTTATGTGTTGCTAATTACTAATGCATATTGTCAATGATTCTTTGTCAGAGTTATCTTTGTTTTAAGTGATATTCAGGTGAAATTTCATGTCATATTTAAGTATTCTTGAGCAGATATTATTCCAAAACAATTAACTTGAAATACTCTTAAAACATTTAAGTAGTTTCTTTCTTTTTTTTTTTTTTTTTCCAGAAATCGCACAATTAATTCATTTGTGTTGATGTGCAGTACACAGTCTCAACAAATACTCTATACTAAGTGATCATTAAGAGCAGTACTATTTCTCTTCATGATATGGGTTAAATGTTGCTATATTTTTATATATTATATATTATATTTTCTTTGGTGAGCCAAATTCAAATCAAACATGCCATAATGGGCATAAGCCTTCAAGATCTGCCAGGACACTTGTATCATGCTTCTTTAATAACTTCTTTATCAAATGTAGCAACTGGCTGATGTTCATTTGGCATGTGAAACTTATTTTGAGCAATACCTGAAATGAGTTGGCAACTGTTTTCCAAAACAATTTACTTGAAATACTCTTAAAACATTTAAGTGGTTTCTTTCTTTTTTTCTTCCAGAAATCGCACAATTAATTCATTTGTGTTGATGTGCAGTACACATCCTGTCTCAACACATACTCTATACTAAGTGATCATTAAGAGCAGTACTATTTCTCTGGGTGTGGGGGGCAGTTGAGGGGATAGGAGAGAATTGAACTTTAATGATTCAACTGAATTCAGCTAGCACTTATCAGTTAAATCTGAATAAGTTTTGCCACCTTCATGCTCGACTGCTCTCAAACTGACATTCTGCCAGGAAGATTTAAAGTGAGAAAACCAAACTGAAAAAAGTTATTGTACTCACGTTTAATCATCTTTTTTATAGCATCTTGACTCCACCAGATACTCTACCACTCATCATTTTTTGGAACCAGCTGAGGTAAAAGATGTCAAAATCTCCAACATCAGATGGATACAACACCATTACGACATCCTGCTGATATTTTAACTCTATTTTTTCAGTCTCCACTAAAGTGCCACCATGAGCACAGACGCGGAGATGGAGTGCTATGGCCCGGCGGCCATCTACCTCCGGAAGCCAGAGAGGGAGAGGATTGAAGCACAAGCCGCTCCTTTTGATGCCAAAACCGCCGTCTTTGTGACTGAAAAGGAGGAGATGTATCTCAAGGGTAAACTTGTGAATAAAGAGGGTGGCAAAGCCACAGTTGAAACAGACTGTGGTAAGGTAGGCAATTCATTATTTTACTTTTTTAACAACATTTTCCCATCTATTTCCATTGAAGGAGGATGCCATTCTTTCCATTAACATGTATTTAAAACTATAACTTAGTAAAACATTTAGTGCTTTTAAATTCACACTGACACAGTGGTTAACAAGGACATCCATCTGATTAATTCTAAATTTGAAGAAAAAAAATCTTAGTAAAAACATTTTTAATGTATTTTTACTATATCTCTTCAGACACTCACTGTGAAAGAAGATGAAATCTTTCCCAGGAACCCTCCAAAGTTTGATAAAATTGAGGACATGGTCATGATGACCCACCTCAATGAGCCCTGTGTGTTGTATAACCTCAAAGAGCGTTTTGCATCCTGGATGATCTACGTGAGTTTCCACTTTACTAATGTGATGTGCATTTATATCTGCATATCTAAATGTTAACACCATGTTTATTTTCTATTTGTGCTATTACAGACCTACTCTGGGCTGTTTTGCGTTGTTGTGAATCCCTACAAGTGGCTTCCAGTGTATGATGCTGTAGTTGTGGGAGGATACAGAGGCAAGAAGAGGATTGAGGCACCACCTCACATCTTCTCCATCTCTGATAATGCCTATCAGTTCATGCACACGGGTAAGGTCAAAATTAGCAGTGTTAAATTGTGTAGAACTGAACTTAAACATAAGGAAGGAATTGAAGGAATTACAAAAACGGAATTCATGAGAAATGTCTGTTTGTATTTCAGATCGTGAAAACCAGTCTATCCTGATTACGTAAGTATAACAGAACCGTAATGCTAAATCATGTAATGATAATAAAGCAGAATCTTGACATGTGTCTCTTATACCCCAGTGGAGAATCCGGTGCAGGAAAGACTGTCAACACCAAGCGTGTCATCCAGTACTTTGCAACAATTGCAGCTATTGGAGCCAAGAAGGCTGAGCCAACACCTGGCAAGATGCAGGTAAATTGATTGTTTAAGATAAAACTGTTTGTCAGAGGACACTTAAAGCTATAATATGTAACTATTCCACATTAAATTGTCTAAAAACAACTAGACCTATGTTATATATTTTGTTGAGTTGCGTACTTACATTATCCTAAATGTTTCCAACAATTTTCAAACCCAGCGAAAACTGTAATTTTAATCAAGGTAACGGTCGGTTTCATTTGGTTGCCTGTCAATGGCATCATACCCCTCTACCAGAGTACAAGATGTATGCATCGGTGTTGTGTTTGTCCGCTACAATTACATCTATCAAAGAGTATACACCTACAAGATAATACATTGGCAATGTCAATGTCCTCTACCAAAGAGTATACACATCATATGTCAGCGTTGTGGTTGTTCGACAGAAACTGTTATAAATTGACTTTTATTCAGTTTTAAGTCACATTTTTATGATAAACTTTTTACATCTTGGTCATTTTTAAGTATATCCAGATGAAGGATTTTAGTCGTCGGACATCAAGATCTTAAGTTTTCAGAGAAACAAACTGGGCAAATGTTAGCAGCAGCTCAGCTAGCAGCCCCTCCTGGAAGTCTGGTGCTTGCCGATTATCGTCGGAGAAACAATGATTTTTTACGTGAAAAACTTTATTCAGAGAAAATCAGAGAAACAAGCTACATTAGCAGCAGCTCAGCTAACAGCCCCTACCGGACATCCGGTGCCAGCCGAACATCATTGGAAAAACATAGATTTTTTACATGAAACACTTTTATTCAGTATTTTTACCAGTTTTAATCCCCTGGTATGTTTGTTTTTGGAGAGGAGGAGACCTCTGCGGATAATTCAGCTCTCGGTAGAAACCTGCTGAATGTCTGGATCTTAAATTATCAGAGAAATGAGCTGAGCAAACATTAGAGGCAGCTTGGCTAGCAGCCCCTACCGGACATCCTGTGCCCGCTGAACAGCATCAGAGAAACACGGATTTTTTACATGACACTGCTTTATTCAGTGTCTGTTTGTTTTGGAAAGGAGGAAACCTCTGCGGATTATTCAGCTTCTGGTAAAAACATCCTGAACGATGAACACTTGAGTAATCCTTACCCGCTCGTTGTTTAACAATGAAGACAACAACTCACACACTACGTCTTTTGTTATTGTTTTGATTGAGACCCCTAGCAGCTGGAATTACATATTGTGCATTTAATTTGAATGTTTAGCTTACGTAACTCAAATCCTCTCTTGCAGGGCTCCCTTGAGGACCAAATTGTTGCAGCCAACCCTCTGCTGGAGTCCTATGGTAATGCCAAGACTGTGAGGAATGACAACTCCTCTCGTTTTGTAAGTAATCCAGGAAACATGTCAAGGTATTTTCTTACTAAATTGCAAAAACTGATGTTATCAATGATCTGGCTCTCTAGGGTAAATTCATCAGAATCCATTTTGGCTCTACTGGAAAGCTGGCTTCAGCTGATATTGAAACATGTAAGTTTCAACCATGGTATGACTCAAGCCTCATCTGGGCTATAATCTGGTCTTTGATAAAGTAATAGTATTTCAATGTAATAGAGTAATCTCACAGTCTCTCCTTAAATTCGTTTTTCTTAGATCTGCTGGAGAAGTCTCGTGTAACCTTCCAGTTGTCTGCTGAGAGGAGCTACCACATCTTCTATCAGCTGATGACTGGCCACCAGCCTGAGCTCCTGGGTATGTTACTATGCAAATTTGAAAATGACATTGAAATAATACCAAAGACAACACTAAACAATAATAGGTATCGTTACTGTGCTCCTCTAGAGGGTCTTCTGATCACCACCAACCCCTATGACTACCCAATGGTCAGTCAGGGTGAAATCACTGTCAAAAGCATCGATGATGTGGAGGAGTTCATTGCAACAGATGTAAAAAAACAAACAAAAAAACAACATTTTAGTTAAATAGATCTTGCATGCTTAAGACAACTTTGGAGAATGTTTCAAACTTTGCTTCATGTACAATGTAGACTGCTATTGACATCTTGGGCTTCACTGCTGAGGAGAAGATGGGCATCTACAAGCTGACTGGTGCTGTGATGCACCATGGCAACATGCATTTTAAGCAGAAGCAGCGTGAGGAGCAGGCTGAACCTGATGGCACTGAGGGTAATTCTGATAGATGTCTTTTAGGAAATCTACCAAGGGTTAGTATGTAACATATTTGTAAACATGTCCCAGTTCACAGATAGCTAAAGGTTTGTTTTTCCATCAGTGGCTGATAAAATCGCCTACCTCCTGGGCCTGAACTCAGCTGATATGCTGAAAGCTCTGTGCTACCCTAGAGTCAAGGTCGGAAATGAGATGGTGACCAAAGGTCAGACTGTCCCACAGGTAAGATAAAGAAAATGTATTGTTTGAAAATAATATATAAAAGGGCAATATTTGCATTTTGACATGAAAATATGATTCTGACAAAATCTCACTCTAAAATGTTTATTTCTAGGTCCACAATTCTGTCATGGCTCTGTGCAAGTCTATCTATGAGAAAATGTTCTTGTGGATGGTCATCCGTATCAATGAGATGCTGGACACAAAGCAGCCAAGACAATACTTCATTGGAGTGTTGGATATCGCTGGATTTGAGATCTTTGATGTGAGTGGCTGAAAAGTGTCTGAGCAATTCAAAGATCAACAATTTTTTGACATGCAATTTAATACATTCATGTAATTGCAGTTCAACAGCTTGGAGCAACTCTGCATCAACTTCACCAATGAGAAACTGCAACAGTTCTTCAACCACCACATGTTTGTCCTGGAGCAAGAGGAGTACAAGAAAGAGGGCATTGTCTGGGAGTTCATTGACTTCGGTATGGACTTGGCTGCCTGCATTGAGCTTATTGAGAAGGTAAGTAGTCAATCGGGTCGAAGTGACTTCTTGATTCATGTGCAAATGATTGCTTCCATGGTGTGAATTTTTTTTTTCCTCAGCCAATGGGCATATTCTCCATCCTTGAAGAGGAGTGCATGTTCCCCAAGGCCTCTGACACAACTTTCAAGAACAAGCTGCATGATCAGCATCTTGGCAAGACCAAGGCCTTTGAGAAGCCAAAACCTGTAAAGGGCAAGCCTGAGGCTCACTTCTCCCTGGTTCACTATGCTGGTACAGTGGACTACAATATCACTGGCTGGTTGGACAAGAACAAGGACCCCCTGAATGACTCAGTTGTCCAGCTCTACCAGAAGGCCTCAAACAAACTTCTGGCCTTCCTGTATGCAAAACACGGTGCAGCTGATGGTGAGAGATTAGAAACTGTGTGTCTGTTACACTTGGTTCAGGCATAGTATAAAGCTGATGAGTACTCTGTGGTAATATATCCATGCATGTGACTTAATTAAAAAATACTATTTCCACAGAGAAGAAAACTTAGGAGAAATTCTACGAAGTTACTTATTCTGTGCCATTAATTAAATTTAATGTTTGTGAAAACAGAGGCTGGTGGCGGCGGCAAAAAGGGAAAGAAGAAGGGTGGTTCCTTCCAGACTGTGTCTGCTCTTTTCAGGGTATGAATTGTTTCATATTTTTTGATACTAATTAAAAACCTCATCTTGAAATATTGTTGACCGCTTATCTTGTGTTGTTGATCCACAGGAGAACTTGGGCAAGCTGATGACCAACTTGAGGAGCACTCACCCTCATTTTGTCCGTTGCCTGATTCCTAATGAATCAAAGACCCCAGGTTAGAAGCACATAGCCCAGCTTTGCACACTAAATATGACATAGTGATTAAAAGAAATATTTGAAACAATATGAGTTTGCAACTTTCAGGTCTTATGGAGAACTTCTTGGTCATCCATCAGCTGAGGTGTAATGGTGTGCTGGAAGGCATCAGAATCTGCAGAAAGGGCTTCCCCAGCAGAATCCTCTACGGTGACTTCAAGCAGAGGTGATGCCATTTTTAATATAAGCAAGTCAAGTTCATTTCAGCTGAGTTAAAACAGCCGGCCAAGATGTGGGGTCATTGTAAGTAACAACATAATGTTGTCTTGTAGATACAAAGTATTAAATGCCAGCGTCATCCCTGAGGGACAGTTCATTGACAACAAGAAAGCTGCAGAGAAGCTGCTAGGCTCCATTGATGTGGATCACACTCAGTACAAGTTTGGGCACACTAAGGTTAATTTCTATCAACAATATCAATAGATATGCCATGTACATATGTCCTTTTGTATCAATTTGTGCTGATGACTGAGTTCCTTCAAACAACCACACAGGTGTTCTTCAAAGCTGGTCTGCTGGGTTTACTGGAGGAGATGAGAGATGAGAAACTGGCTAATCTGGTGACCATGACTCAGGCTCTCTGCAGAGGATTCCTCATGAGGACAGAGTTTGTTAAGATGATGGAGAGGAGGTATGATTGTCATACAGTACACTGAACTGTTCTGTCCAATGAAATAGATACAGCTATTTTTGTTAAGTCACGTTGCAGTAAAAATGACACTTTATTCATATCAATTTTCCAGAGAGGCTGTCTTTGGTATTCAGTACAATATCCGTTCATTCATGAATGTGAAAAACTGGCCATGGATGAATCTGTACTTCAAGATCAAGCCTCTTCTGAAGAGCGCTGAGACTGAGAAGGAGCTGATGAACATGAAGGAGAACTATGAGAAGATGAAAACAGACCTGGCTACTGCCCTGGCCAAGAAGAAGGAGCTGGAGGAAAAGATGGTTTCCCTGCTGCAGGAAAAGAATGACCTGCAACTGCAAGTGGCTTCTGTAAGTAGGATACAAAAGCAAGTGTCACATCTACACTACACTAATTGAATGTTGAATTGCTAACATTTTCAGATATTTAGGTGAAATTTAAAGATGCCAGATACTCTTCTGGTCATCTCATCTTCGATGTGCCTGACCAAACATGTAGATTGACAAATACTAATTAATACATTAAAAATTATATATATATATATATATATATATATATATATATATATATATATATATATATATACATATACATATTAGTATTAATCCTGAAAATGTTCAGGTAAATTCAGAGAATAGCAAACTTATTAACTTACTGTATGTTCATAATAAATTGTAGGAAGTTGAGAATCTCTCAGATGCTGAGGAAAGGTGTGAAGGTCTGATTAAGAGCAAGATCCAACTCGAGGCCAAACTCAAAGAGACAACTGAGAGACTGGAAGATGAAGAGGAAATCAATGCTGAGCTGACTGGCAAGAAGAGGAAGCTGGAGGATGAATGCTCTGAGCTGAAGAAAGATATTGATGACTTGGAGCTCACCTTGGCTAAAGTGGAGAAGGAGAAACATGCAACTGAAAACAAGGTTGGAATAAATTTAAACCTACATTTATAAAAAATGACAAAGTATATGAAATTACCTTTCAAACGTATAAAGTGATGGAAATAATGCACCTTGCCTGACACTTCCAGGTGAAAAACCTGACAGAGGAGATGGCATCTCAAGATGAGTCTATTGCCAAGTTAACCAAGGAGAAGAAAGCCCTCCAAGAGGCTCACCAGCAAACGCTGGACGATCTCCAGGCAGAGGAAGACAAAGTCAACACTCTGACCAAGGCCAAGACAAAGCTGGAACAGCAAGTGGATGATGTGAGAAAACATTTCTTTTGATAACATGTTTGTATTGTTAGCTTGTGTGTTAGAATTCACATTCCATGATAAAAAATCAAAGCATTATTTCATGTCAAATTTATAATATTATCTCAAAAGCTTGAGGGATCACTGGAGCAAGAGAAGAAGCTCCGTATGGACCTTGAGAGAGCCAAGAGGAAGCTTGAGGGAGATCTGAAACTGGCCCAGGAATCCATAATGGATCTGGAGAATGACAAGCAGCAATCTGAGGAGAAAATCAAGAAGCAAGTTTTCTTTTTCATCTTTAACCCTTACATTGAACTACTGCCATAATGCAATACAATGATCCTGAGTCAAAACTAAAACTATAACAGCAATAACTGTTTTTTCCTCTTCTAGGAAGGAGTTTGAGACCAGCCAGCTGCTCAGCAAGATTGAGGATGAACAGTCTCTTGGTGCTCAGCTTCAGAAGAAGATCAAGGAACTCCAGGTTAGTATTTGACATGAATGTTATACTCTAATGTTGTACTGAAAAACCACTGTTACAGTATGTTTCACTTAATAAGCCTTCTTGATATTACTATTATCAAACTTAGGCTCGTATTGAGGAGCTGGAAGAAGAAATTGAGGCTGAGCGGGCTGCTCGGGCTAAGGTGGAGAAGCAGAGGGCTGACCTCTCCAGGGAACTTGAGGAGATCAGTGAGAGGCTTGAGGAAGCTGGTGGAGCAACAGCCGCTCAGATTGAGATGAACAAGAAGCGTGAGGCTGAGTTCCAGAAGCTGCGCCGTGACCTTGAAGAGTCAACCCTGCAGCATGAAGCTACCGCAGCAGCTCTCCGCAAGAAACAGGCCGACAGTGTTGCAGAGCTGGGAGAGCAGATTGACAACCTCCAGCGTGTCAAACAGAAGCTGGAGAAGGAGAAGAGCGAGTACAAGATGGAGATTGATGACCTCTCCAGTAACATGGAGGCTATCGCTAAATCCAAAGTGGGTGTTTTGTGTATAACTGAAATATTTGACTTTCATTATGCTTATAAATATGAACTATAATGGATAGTATGGCAGTAACTTTCAACTTAGATAAATGCTCAGCATTTTCTTTGTTCATGTAAATATGTTTAAATACATAATGTTGTGTTCTTGATAGGGCAACTTGGAAAAAATGTGCAGAACTCTTGAGGACCAGCTGAGTGAGCTGAAGGCCAAAAATGATGAGAATGTGCGCCAGCTGAATGACATAAGTGCACAGAGGGCAAGACTGCAGACAGAGAATGGTGAGTCACTTGTGATAAAAAATAGTAAAAAAAATAAAAGTAATGATCATTTTGATAAATAACACATTTACAATTTATCATTCAGGTGAGTATTCCCGCCAGATTGAGGAGAAAGACGCTCTTAATTCCCAGCTGACCAGGGGAAAGCAGGCTTACACTCAGCAAATTGAGGAGTTGAAGAGACACATTGAGGAAGAAGTGAAGGTATAACAAGTTTACATGTTACTATACTATGTACTATTATTAGCTTTTAACAAGGGATGAAATGAGTCCTCCTTTTCAAATGTAGTCAATCACCTGTTACTCTTCACCTACTACTAACCCACCATATCTCCTAGCATAAGCATAAAAAAAAGAAAAGAAAGTTCTTGCAACATGTCATCCGATCATGTTAGAAAGCAGGAAAAAGAGCTTGAGAGAGAAATTCAAACTTATGATTCATTTCCTACCACCATATCTGGCCAGTCACTGTCTGAAGCGGCTGTGAATGTTGGGTTGTGTTATTACCATATTACCATTTAACTGACCAGGGGATTTGTGGGAATAGGACCTATTTCTCTTAATGCAGTGTTACACCTTAGTGGCTTAGTGGCTGTGAATGTTGGGTTGCCTGTTTAAGAATTTTATCACCATATTACCATTTAACTGACCAGGGGATTTGTGGGAATAGGATCTAATCCTCTTCATGGGGTGTTGCTGCTACTCCTCAGCCTTGTCTTTTATGACTTAAGCACATCCCACTAACATACCTGTTTCTCCTTCCTCACCAAGCACCTTCCACCTTCCATCCCACAAAGTCCCACACACTACACGAAATAGCAAATCTGATGTAAAAGTAAATTATCCAAAACTAAATGACTCAATCAACATGTGCCACCATGACAAATTGTATTTAAACAAGATTGATAGAAATAGATGATCTATATTTAATAGATCAATTAAAATACCTCTTGCCATGTTCATCAGGCCAAGAATGCCCTGGCCCATGCTGTTCAGTCAGCCCGCCATGACTGTGATCTGCTCAGAGAGCAGTTTGAGGAGGAGCAAGAGGCTAAAGCTGAGCTGCAGCGTGGAATGTCCAAGGCTAACAGTGAAGTGGCTCAGTGGAGAACCAAATATGAGACTGATGCTATCCAGCGCACTGAGGAGCTGGAGGAGGCCAAGTAAGTCACTACTTTTTCAGAGTTTGAATTAGTTTTCAATTCAATTGCTTGCTTTTCCAGATAACATTCCACATATTTTGCTGTCAATATGCAATTAAATGTAAACAAATACTTCTTCACTACAGGAAAAAGCTTGCCCAGCGTCTGCAGGATGCTGAGGAGTCCATTGAGGCTGTGAACTCAAAATGTGCCTCTTTAGAGAAGACCAAGCAGAGGCTACAGGGTGAGGTGGAAGACCTCATGATTGATGTAGAGAGAGCTAATGGTCTGGCTGCCAACCTTGACAAGAAGCAGAGGAACTTTGATAAGGTAACAGGAAAACAAAACCACACTGATTCGAGTGAAACACAAATCTATCTTAGTAATTAATCATTGTTATTCATCTATATAATTCTAGGTCCTTGCAGAATGGAAACAGAAATATGAGGAGGGCCAGGCAGAGCTTGAAGGAGCCCAGAAGGAGGCTCGCTCTCTCAGCACTGAACTGTTCAAGATGAAGAACTCTTACGAGGAGAGTCTGGATCACCTGGAGACCATGAAGAGAGAGAACAAGAACCTGCAGCGTATGTCAATCCCACCATATTTAATGTAACTGTTAAAGTGATTGTAAGGGTTCTTCCTTGACCTCTATAGGTGTAGGTCATGAGGTTTTTTGGTGTTAAAACTTATTTTCTAGACATAATGTATACAGCATAGTCTATGTTTCTCTAAACTGGATTTTGCCTTTTGGTGTTCTACAGAGGAGATCTCAGACCTGACTGAACAGATTGGTGAAACCGGAAAGAGCATCCATGAGCTAGAGAAAGCCAAGAAGACCATGGAGACTGAGAAGACTGAAATTCAGTCAGCACTGGAGGAAGCAGAGGTAAAAATCGAAATTACAATATTAGACAACTTATGTGATAAAATACAAAAGCATTTATGTAATGGCAAGTATTCATTTGATTTTTTCTTTAATTTTTCTGTGAAAGACTGGTAACCTTTAGGTACACGTTCAATTTTTTCCTTTAGGGCACACTGGAGCATGAGGAAGCCAAGATTCTCCGTGTTCAGCTTGAGCTTAACCAGATCAAAGGTGAGGTTGACAGGAAGCTTGCAGAAAAGGACGAGGAGATGGAGCAGATCAAGAGGAACAGCCAGAGGGTGATTGACTCCATGCAGAGCACTCTCGATTCTGAGGTCAGGAGCAGGAATGATGCCCTGAGAGTCAAGAAGAAGATGGAAGGAGACCTGAATGAGATGGAGATTCAGCTGAGCCATGCCAACAGGCAGGCTGCTGAGGCCCAGAAACAACTGAGGAATGTCCAGGGACAGCTCAAGGTGAGATTTATCTAATCAATGAATAAACAAATGTTGAAGAGCAAAGGAAGTTAACTCTCTTTTTCTCCACATGTTGTCAGGATGCCCAACTGCACCTTGATGATGCTGTCAGAGGACATGAAGACATGAAGGAGCAGGCTGCCATGGTGGAGCGCAGAAATGGCCTGATGGTGGCGGAGATCGAGGAGCTGAGAGCCGCTCTGGAGCAGACAGAGAGAGGACGCAAAGTGGCTGAACAGGAGTTGGTTGATGCTAGTGAGCGTGTCGGACTGCTTCACTCTCAGGTTTACATTCAATAGTTCAAAATGTCTTTCTACAGAATGAATAGAGTGTACATACAAACTTTGTTATACATAACAAATTTCAATTAAATGTTACTTTTTTAATATCCAGAACACCAGTCTTCTGAACACCAAGAAGAAGCTGGAGTCTGACCTTGTGCAGGTTCAGGGTGAAGTGGACGACACTATTCAGGAATCAAGAAATGCTGAAGAGAAAGCTAAAAAGGCTATCACTGATGTGAGTTCATGTTTATGAGTCTTCCTTTTATAAAATTCAAATTCACCTCACCGAATACTTGTTCATACTTGATGCATATCATTTCAGGCTGCCATGATGGCTGAGGAGCTGAAGAAGGAGCAGGACACCAGTGCTCACCTGGAGAGGATGAAGAAGAACCTGGAGGTCACAGTCAAGGACCTGCAGCACCGTCTGGATGAGGCTGAGAACCTCGCCATGAAGGGTGGCAAGAAGCAGCTCCAGAAACTGGAATCAAGAGTATGCTCATAATATATTCGGATGTTAATCACACTTTCAATATGTGGAATAAATTAAACCTTCCTCACTACTTAAATTCCTCTACAAGGTTTTGATAAACTGTGCAACATCGCATTACAGGTCCGTGAACTGGAAACCGAAGTTGATGCCGAGCAGAGACGTGGAGCTGATGCTGTTAAGGGAGTCCGCAAATATGAGAGGAGAGTGAAGGAGTTGACTTACCAGGTAATTTCTCATTTAACTAAAAACTATCCTGATTTCTTAATTACATAATTTTCTTTCTATACTCCATCAATAACACTCCTTTTTTTGCATAGACTGAGGAAGACAAGAAGAATGTGCATAGACTTCAGAATCTGGTGGATAAGCTGCAGCTCAAAGTGAAGGCTTACAAGAGACAGGCTGAGGAGGCTGTGAGTCAAATGTTTTGTAATTTTTCATATAGGAATGTAGCACAAATCAGTAACTATAGAAAGCATACTAATATGATGTCATATTTAAAAAAATACATCATCATCATACTTCAATTCCCAACCCTTAACAGGAAGAGCAGGCCAACACTCACTTGTCTAGGTTCAGGAAGGTCCAGCATGAGCTGGAGGAAGCTCAGGAGCGCGCTGACATCTCTGAGTCCCAGGTCAACAAGCTGAGAGCCAAGAGCCGTGATCATGGAAAGGTAACCAAGTGATAATATTTTAAATATATTATTACGTGGGCACCTTAATTTAATGGGGTTATTTAGGTCTATTTATAAGCTAAATATTTTATACTATTTTTTATTTATTTTTTATTGTAAGAATACATAGTGAATCTTTTTTTCTTGTTTTCTTTCTAGTCTGATGCTGCTGAATAAGAGACATCCTTTTGGCACCTTTCGACAGAGTTCATAAAATATGAAGTAGCTGTTGAATTGTCTTCTTACAATGTATTCATTCAATAAAGTTTTTTTCCTTCATAATTTAATCATATTTAGTCTGTATTATTTACTCTTTAGTTTCTCTTTAAGTCACACTTGAGCACACAGTGTTCAACACAGTAGGAAGGTGGAGCTGCATCAGTTTAACTTGTGGCAGTACACCACTTATCTAGTTGGCTGGATGGGGAGGTCTTTCAGCTCAACGTTAACATGATTCATACCCAAATGGTAATGTCCAGTAAAATGACACTGTCTTCTGCTTAGCATCACTTTTTGGAAGAGTGATAGCGGTGTCAGTTTCAAGATTAAAAGACACCTTCACATTTTACAGAGTCAGAATTTAAGAGGCATAACTTAAACATAAATACAGTATAATAGGCAAAATATAACTTTCAGAGCCACAATTAATTCCCATTATCATATCAATTATCCAAAGCGATGGACAATGGGCTTTGTTACACTTTTCACCATGTCATTAACAAAAACATGCCCAGTATTCTATATAACATAGAGTTAAATATTTTATTCAAGGATACAAATTGTGTTTACCGTGTCTCTTACCTGGTCATTATGTAGAACAGAACCCTTTCATTCCCCCCCATTTGTCTGAACCCTCACCTACATGAATTATGTTTTTGAGGTGAAAATTTATTTATTTTAATTCAGATCTGTCACAATCTGCACCTCAGTCCATCTCTGCAGCCACAGTCTCTCATCCCCAGCCCTCTGCATTACTCTCTGTCTCTGTCTCCCATCCCTACTCACTTCTCCCCGGCCATGTTCTTTCCTCCACCTCCCCAGACATGTCGTCCTCAAGCTGTCCACCAGGTGCCCTCGGACTTTCCCTCTTTTCCCCATCTACACACTTGTTCCCACTTTTCATCAATCCTGCAATTACCTGGCCTACTACACTCACTGCTCACCTGCAGTCACTCAATTCATATACTGGCCAAGGTTCTTTGTTCCTTTGTCAGATATTTGTTGTTGTCATGTTGCTTTTTGTCAGTGCTCTCAAGCTTTTGTTTTTGGTTACCTGGGCCTGCACCATTTCTGCACCTGTTTGCCTGCCTGGCTTGACTTTTCCATATCTCATCCCTGCAACTATGTGGATTTAATACCACTGCTGTTTGGAGAGTTTAGACTTGCCACCCATGTCTTTAAGCTTTTGTATCTTCACTTACTCACAATAAACTCACTGAACTGTTCCTGTCCTACTTCTAAAGTCTGCATTTGGGTCCTTCCTGTGCTGCCTCATACACACCACTCATGACATAAAGATCTAACCAATAATGGACCCAGCAGATGGATTGTTTTCGCTGGGACTACATGAGGTGACTTACCACCTTTTGTTACTTTCTAATGACTGGAAATACACATCCAGTAGTGAGGACGGAGATGGCACTCATGAATCCCACTTGTGAACCTCAGTCAGCTAACCTGCAGCATGTTAGCCACCAGCAGGATAGCCACCAGTATGCTAGCCACCAGCATGAAAGCCTCCAGCCTGCACTCTGGTCTCCTAGCCTTCAGCCTGCAACCCGGACTGCTCTCAACCAGCTTGTACTCCAGTCAATTAGGCTCAGGTTTGTGAGCCTGCAGTCTGTCTGTCCTGAGCCCCCCATGGCTCCTGACATCACTGGCTCTTTATACTGCCCAGTGCCACCACTGAGGCCCAGCCTATTCCCGAGCCATCGGATTCCACTGCCAATGTCCAGCCTGTTCTCAAGCTGTGAGTTGCCTTTGCCAATGCCTATCCTGTTACTGCTGAGCTGCAGTGGTCCCCTGTTCCTGTTGAGCAGCAGCGGTCCCCTGTTCTTGTTGAGCTACAGCGGTTCCCTGTTCCTGCTGAGCTGCAGCAGTCCCCTCTTCCTGCTGAGCTGCAGCATTCCCCTGTTCTTGAGCTGCAGTAGTCCCCTGTTCCTGAGCTGCAGCAGTCACCAAGTCCTGTCCTGCAGTGGTCCTCTGTTCCTGTGCTGCAGCAGTCTCCTATTCCTGTGCTGCAGCAATCTGCTGAGCCTGAGCTGCAGCTGTCCCCAGTTTCTGAGCTGCAGCTGTCTTCTGTGGCTGTTCTTCAGCAGCCTCCTGTTTTCCTGGCTCCACCGGCTCACCTGCCTATTTCCCAGCTCACACAGTCTGCTCAGCAGCCTGTTCCTGAGCTATCAGTTTTCTCAGCCATCGTCCTGCCGGATCTTCAGCTGTCGGCCACATCTGCCAACATCCTTCTAGACCTCCAGTTGGCAGTCCCTGCCGATGTCCAGCCAGCGGTCTTCGCCAACGGCCAACCAGACTTCCAGCTATCTGCCTCCTTCTCTGCACTCCAGTGGTCTGCCTGTCCTGTACCCTGTCCAGACCCTCAGCTGTCGATTACCATTGACGCTTGTCCCACACTCCAGCCGCCGGTCTCCAGTCTTGTACTCCATACGCCGGATGCTTATCCAGCTGCCTGCCCTGACCTGCAGCCAAAACTTCCGATGCCACCTGCCTATTCTGATCTCCAGCTTTGTCGGCCATCCCCAGAGTGGTACCGTCTACGTCGCCGAGTACCAGAGCAGTTCCATCCATCTGTCTTGCCTTCTGGTTGACCTCCAGAGCATTCCCCCCTACGTTACCAGTCTCAAAAGTGGTCCCGCCTTCATCACCAGCCTCCAGAGCAGTTCCACCTACATCGCCTGCCTCCAGGTCATCCTCCTGAGCGACTCTGCACATCTGGTCATTCTCCTGCCCGTCCTCCAGAACTGCACTGCCTACGTCACCAGCATCCATAGCTGTTCCGCCCTTTAGCCCTTCCTCCTGGCTGCCCTCCAGACCTGCTCTGCCCTTTGATCCTGCATCCTGGTTACCCTCAAAATCTGCTAGTCCCCTGTCGAGCCCAGGCTGTCTGCTTAAGATCCCCCCTCCATTCTTCAGCCCCCAAACCACTTCTGCCTGAATCCCTCCTCCAGACCCCCTCCACCCACTCTGATCGGCTCGGTGGAACTTCTGGTATCCATCCCTTGTGGGGGGGGAGTTCTGTCACCATCTGCTCCTCAGTCCCTCTCTGCAGCCATACTCTCTCATCCACAGCCCTCTGCATTACTCTCTGTCTCCAGCCACTACCACTTCTCCCAGGCCATATTCTTTCCTCCAACTCCCTACACCTGCCATCCTCAAGCTGTCCACCTGATGCCCTTGGATTTTCCGTCCTTTCCCCATCTACACACCTGTTCCTACTTCCTACTATCAGTCCTGCAGCTACTTGGCCTATTCCACTCACTCCTCGCATGCAGCCACTCAATTCATATACTGGCCCACATCCTTTGTTCCCTTGTCTGATCATTATTGTTGTCATGTTGCTTTTTGTCAGTGATCTGAAGGCTCTGTTTTTGGTTAACTGGACCTGCACCATTTCTGCACTTCCCTGCCTGCCCGGCTGGACTTTTCTGTATCTCATCATTGTCGCTGTTCCTGTCCTGCCTCTATAGTCTGTATCTGGGTCCTACCCCTGCTGCCTGATACACACCACTTGTGACAGGATCTTCTAATAATGTATCAGTCCCAAAAAAATGTGTGGACCCTCGAAAGGTAGTTACTTTTGGTTGAGAAAAAATATATTTGTATGGTTAAATGTTGCCCTATTCCACTGCATTTCACAAAATGCTACCATCAATGGCAAATATTTATTATTATAGGCATAAGAAATATCTAATTCTATAAAGACGAAAATGTTTTTACAGTCTCTATATGTTACATCATAATACATCTTCATCATTGAGCATGATGTTTTCCTAACAAGTAGACTAAGGCAACAAGAAGTTTAGGAATATATATAAAAATAGAATATGTATATAAACCACCTTCTTTAATGATTTAAAATAGTCAAATTTATTGTACCCTATTCTTGTGTGGCATAGTGCAAGAAAGGGTGTTCCCACCCCAAAATGCAATATTATACTTATTTCAGGTCTTCATTTGATTCATCAGAAAGATTAAAAATCAAAATATCTATAAATGGGAGGGCATGACGGTCAAAAAGCAGTAAAGGGATAATATGATCTTTAACTGTAAAGTACAACACCTGTTTCCCACTGAGCATCATTAAGGTTTCATCTGACATAATTGAATCCATGTATTAAACTTATTATTGATGTATCTGGCTATGGTTTTGCACTGATATTAGCTTAATTTCTTTATGATGCAACAAAACAAACAAACAAACAAACGATAAAATTGTTCATATGTTCTTAACTGACTATAATCTATTCAATGAATAGGAAAATTTCATCATCACATTTTAGCACCTGAAATTTATGTGTAAACATTTCCATTAAAAGCTATTTCAAGAATTCTCCAGATCAGTGGTTCTCAAACTTTTTCACATTAAGGCCCCCTAAACTGACACAAATTAGACTACGGACCCCCATCTGATAAGAATTTTGTTTTTAGATGTTTTATTACAGAAAGTGTATGAAACCCATGATCGAAATAGTCATACACTCTGTCATTGTGTTACTTATGGATAGAATTATATTGAAAATAAATCATTCCTCTTTTTGCTGGGGAACCACCTCAAGGACCCCCAGTTTGAGGACCACTGCTCTAGATGGAACAGCATATAGGATTATGTCTCTGTATGGATCTTGAATGCTGTGGCCAGAGATGTCATATTTCAAAAAGTACATACTTTTTTCAGTGAAATTAAAAATTACATTGTACTATAGTAGATTAGAAGAGAATCCAATCAGCAGACTTTGATGACTTACTCTGCATCAATTTAGCATTACAAAAGAAATTAACATGTTAAATGTAAAATGTTAAAAATATGAATTTTACAACAAGTGCCTCAATAACACCATATTTTTGGGGGGACAGTCTTCCCTAAATTCTTACTCAGAGCTGGTATTCAGTTAATGCTAAAATAGGCAAACTGACAAAATCCAACATACATTTTTGAAAGTTGCTAATCAGGGTAGTCCAAGTGAGGACCTAACAAATGAAAAACCAGTAAATTGTATTTTGGTGAAGACTTTAATTATAAATGTATGCATAAGTGACAGAAAAGAGCTTATGTAATTATTGTAAAAAACAAACAAACTAAAACATTCATGTGAGAACGCTCTAAAAATCTCTATGAAAATACTGACTCCAGTTGTCCTTTTTGCATTTCACAGCAAAAATACCAATCATGCAATCTATCGCAAAATTTAGGAACAATTCATGAGCTCTGAAACCTTGGCAGTAATGACGTTCTATATCCTCTATTATCTTTCAGTAAGCTAAGCATGCCATACTACATCTCCTTTAAAACAAAGTAATTTCAGAGCTGTAAGCAATCATGAACTGTACAGAAAGACCTATAAACTCTCTTATCAAATGAAATGGTTAGAAACACCATTTCACGGTTATCAAAGCAAAACAAAGCCAAAACATCTGTGCATGAATTGCGCAAAGTCCTCTTCAAACACTTACTGTATGAGCAACACATGCTAAATTCATTGGCTATACACATCGTGGTATCTGCAAGTAGGAAAGCAGGACGTGTAGTTGTAGATGAAATAAAAGTCCTACATTACTGATGAAATCACACAACTACGCAGGCATATAACACCTTATGTACCACCTTATATGTACTCCAGTAGCCTCTGACATCAGTTTGCTTAGCGACACATATGGCCAGACTTGCAAATGCCTTTCTATTTTTGACCATGCTGTATACCCTTACCCCAACGGAAAATGTTTGCAGTCATCAAATAAATTGCACATGCCACTAATAAAATCTGATATCTCCCTCACAGCACATCTAATACACAGATTAAGTATTTTTACCCGACGCAGAATTAAAATATGATTAATTTCAATTAAGAATAGATATACCAAGTAATTCAAATGAACAAAATACAAAGCAGAACGTTGAGGTGACAATTCTCCTCATTTGGTAACATTAAGAGAGAGAGAGAGAGAGAGAGAGAGAGAGAGAGAGAGAGAGAGAGAGAGAGAGAGGACGGACAGACAGATAGACAGACAGACAGACAGACAGAGAGAGCAGCTATGGTAATAATAGTAATTAAAGCTGCAAGCAGCGTTGGTCGGGACCTTGCGCCCTGGCCCCTCGGGATCAGATCATTTTGCTTTTTAAAAATGAGGGATATTTCTTACAAGTGTGGTGTGTTTTATTTTTAAAGTTTGATTGACAGGATGAGAATTTTCTGCAGGGTGAGACATGTCTGTCTTGCTCACACCTGTGTCATCAAAATCATGCAAGTTTTGGGCCCTTTCACTTGAATTTCAATTAATAAATTGAAAACTCTTGATGAGTTTATGTGTAAAACAAATTATTTTCCTAATTTTCATCGTCTCTTTTTAGAAAAGGAAAGACTTTTGACCCACATGACCTGGTCAAAGTTTGATTGACATGTGTACTGTCAGGTGTGAAGAGACAATAATTAACTGCAGCTGGACACAGAAAAATACTCATATATTTGAATGGAGAGTGTGAGCGAACCGCTAGGTGCTCAGGCCCTAATAAAGGAAGAACTGCAGTACAGAGCTACAAATTTTAGTTTTGATGGTATTTTCCTACAACACTTTAACACTGAACTGTCACCCTCACTCCATTTTTTCCCTTCCCCTCATAGGTCATCCCCACTACTGAATTATAAATATAAGACCTATAATTATTGTACAATAAATAATAATAACACCAAACTTCATACACCCACACCTTTTTGAACATTTACTGCTTCCACATAGTTTTAGATACAAACTTCATTTTAACTTTAAATGAGTCATGAGACTTTGACCTACAAATCTTGAATTTACATGTTTTTTCTATCTTTTACTGTTTTTGAGATATTAGAGTGTGAGTTTTAAAGTCTTTTCTTGCTCCGCCTGTGATTTGATAATGAGTGTGTATTGCGGAATGTTTCACAGCACTGAGGGAGTGACATCACCAGGAGCAGTTGGAGAGCAGGGTTTTAGAGTCCAGTTTTTGTGAAATCTCCTCATAAATCCCATTACTTTGGCCAAATCTTACATTAAAAATCATATTTTTTGGTAGGAAATTTCATTGCGAATCCATTGATACAGGTTTGAAAGTGGTCAGACTTATAGTTTAGACGTCAGAAGCCTCTTTTTGACACAAAGTTCATGCCCATAGATTGCCTCCCCATTGGTTTACTGCTTTCAGTGCCACATCACCCAACTTTCAGGGCTTATTAAATCCAAACCGTTCGAGTTATTACAAAGTTTTTAACAACTTTTTTTCAGCATAGTGTCATAAGTCACCTATTAAAGGTTGAAGCTAATACCATTAACACCCTCGGAGGAGATAGTGTTTGTTCGGGGGCCAACGTCTTATTTTGAAAGGCTAATTGCGGACTTCCGGTTGGATTTAGGTCAAGGGGTGTCAGCATATGATTTGTAGGTCTTGATGAGATGAATAATTAAGTTTTGGTTTGATCTCTCTACGACATTCCTATGGGCCGTGGCGGCCATTTTAGTTACATAGGTGGCGCTAGAGAGCACATCAAATTTCTCAAATTTTTCACTAGACCTGATGTGTGTGCCAAATTTGGTGAGTTTTTGAGCATGTTTAGGGGGTCAAATTTAGGTGTGCTGTCCCGTAATGATAAAGAAAGAAAGAAACAAACAAACAAACACACGAAAAACAATAGGGTCCTCGCCCTTAGGTGAGGACTACTGTTTTACAGGACTACTGTAAAACAGTAGTCTTCACCTAAGGGCGAGGACCCTATTGTTGCCTTTTGGGCTCGGTCCCTAATAATAGCTGCAAAATCTGTTAGATCTTGTCATTCTCTGAGAGAAACAAGCTCTATAGTACATGTTTCTGTTTGATTACATCGGTTAAAAAAGACCTTTTGCCTTTTATTGTATTTAATATTATTGTTGATATTTGCATATTATTGTGTAATTATTAATCAATCATCTGTCAATATTTATAATTTTCTGTACTGCTTTGGCAATATAGGTTTCTAATCTGAGAGAGAGAGAGAGAGAGAGAGAGAGAGAGAGAGACGGACAGACAGATAGACAGACAGACAGACAGACAGACAGACAGAGAGAGCAGCTATGGTTTAGCGAGCTAGACAGTGAATGAAGAGAGGGATCGCTGGTAGGAGAAAGCCGGTGAATTACATCAATAAAACGTTATTTTCTGATTGTTTCAGAGTGGTAACTTTCTAGAGCACAAACACACCCACACACCCTCTGCTTAACTATAAATGTGGCCTAACATTTGCACTATTTCAATTTCAGCCTCACGCCTCAAGTCCCCACAACATTTTCATTTCAGCAACCCAAACTCCAGTGATTCAGAAAATGTGACTTATTCTGATTCTTTTCCAAACTGGATTGACAACTGCTCCTAAGTCCATCATATACACTATCATATATATTACAATGGAGAGATTTGGTATTTGATAAATTACACAATATATATTTTGAAGTTACTCTCATCCTTGCTCATAAATAGAATGTAAGCAGCTCAAATAAAAATCCATACATAAATGTATATATTTGATGTCCTGCAGATTTCATGGTGTGTCTCCAAATTACAAATCTTGAGTTAAGAAAGACTCATCACAATGACAGTATTTGTGATGCGTTTCAATGGGTTCAGTGTCTCCAGTGGTCATGATTTGCTACACATGATCTACAATGTTAACAACAAAAAGGCAAACATGGACATATAACAATTTTGTACAACAAAAACTATGTTATCAATTCAACGGATCCTAAACAGTGTAAACATTTCCTATTAAATATGTGATCTTATTTATTCAATTTTACATCCTGGAAATGTTATGTTTTAAGTTTTGGAGTTTGGATCCCAAAATGCAGAGACAGAGGCAAGGAGAGTTCTTGGGGTGTTTATTGAAAGAATAATGTCTCAATGAAAAAAGGCAAGAGGCTGGAAGTGGTGGCTGAGGGCTGGCTGGCGTTGCAGGTGAGGTGGCAAATTGACCAGCAGATCCACCGAGGCTGAGCACCAGAAAAACAGCAGCACTGGAGACTGCAGGCGAGGCACACTAGAAAACTATACACTGGAAGGTCAGTCCATACTCTAAATAACAAGAAATGAAAACTCAAAGAAGCTCGAGTAAGTCACAAGAAGCTCTGGAGAACAAGGGAATCATCAGGGACTCATAGTTGTGTCTTGACCAGGCTTTTATGGCAGGAGTGATTACTGATGAGCACCAGGTGTACCTCGTAGTGAAGGCCCCACTCAGCCAGCCACACCCTCAGCTGCACACACACTGCCAGGGAGAGAAACAGAAAGAGGGAGGGGGGAAAAGGAAACACAGAACAACCCCAAACACAAAAACAAACAACACCATGACAGGAAAGCTGTCTCAGAAAGTCTTATAAATTGATTGATTGTATGTCATCACCGATAGCTGAGCTCCACAGGCGTTCTGAGCTGTCCCTTTCCCTGTGATATTTGAATGCTTTGCAAAATCTTTATTTGATATTATACACAATATTGAACTTTCAAAATTAAAACATTGTAAAGCTGTCATGAAAAGCACAATGAAACGGATGATTTCAAAATTGAATTGTCATGCAGTTTTGATCTGTATGGATGAGAAAGTGACGGGAGAGCAAGAACATGAAGACAAGCAAAACTTTTGTCTCTATGTAGGTAATCTATGTGAGTCATCCATCTGTTTGTGTTAAGAGTTAAGTGATGGTTATTACCTAGCTAGCTAAACTCTTAGCCATTACCAAACAGTTTCAGGGGCATTAACACCCTCCTGTGGAGTTTTGCATTTCTGAAAAGATCTTTATTGAATTTCATATTACAAAATTACAAATACAGTACATCAAGCAATAAAATGCAGCCAGTGCCAGTGTGCAAACATTTATAAAGTGCATAGAGTTCAGTGATCTTGTATAAAGTGCTGTCAATTCATAAGTCCAGTATGTTCCAGGGGAGGTACTGAGATTTGACTTCTCCTCCGGAGGTCAGCAAGTATCTGTTTAATTATGGTGTCGCTGTTGATTACATTCTGTTTAATTATCATGGAACATCTTGTTTTCCACAGTTTTAAACATACAATGCATATAATTATCTTCATCAGTTCTGTATGTTTGGCTGGCAGTTTATCTTCCATAATACAATACATGAGAGATTTATAACATACATCAAAATGTACTCCAAGCACTTTGAATTAACAGTCCATTAGAAGATACTGTTGTGTCTCATCATCATTGCAGTAAATCATTCTTTTGATGTGACCTAACAACTCCAAGACACAACAGCTCTAACAGGAAGTCTTCCCACAGATGTCAGCCACTGGACATCCCTATTGCTCTCTGACAGATTCATTTTTTTTAGATTTTTTATCACCTTTGTGCTTTCAAGTCAAATTTTTATAATTAATTAATCCCCCATATGTAAAATCACTTTTTTTTAATTATAAATCATTTTCTGGGTAAACCAGAAAAATGTAAATGTTGAAATTGTGTAATATGCCATGTCTTGCCCTGCCTCTTCTTTTCTTAAGAGAGAGTATTTCTGGTGATGGCAGTAGATATGTTTTTTACAAAGGCAATTTTTAATCTGTTACCAAGCTCTACAGCACCCAAACCACCATATTCTTTGCTTTTATACTTTAATTCTCTCTTGGTGACTTCCCTGGTTGTTCTTCAGATTAGGTTGGCACATTGTTTTTCTTTTAGTTGGATTATTTTGTTGAGTGGAGGAAAAATAGTCACTGGAAAGAGGAGCTTGGATAGGATGAAGGTTTCTACAATATTTACTCTTGTTTCATAATTAGTATCTTTGTTTTCTCATTTCTGTACCACTTCTTTAATTTCACACATTTTTTTTCTCCCTGTTTCTTTCACTACATTCACTGTTAAAAATGTTCAAACCGAGTATTTAAATTTCTTGATGAAAATCAAAATTAACTACCAAACACTGTAATGACTTTACTGTACTTCTTCAGGTTTGCTCAGTACAACTGCTGAGAACTCACAGGTGTGATAAATACATCTGAGTCACATGACTAATTATCAGTCTTCATTTCACTCCAATCCAAACTCCTTCTGTTTTGTTGTGATTTAGTTTTGCTCCAGAAGCATTTTCATCTTTGACTGTTTTTTATAATGATGGTAATATCATCAGCGTAAGCAATAGCTGTGACTTTGTGTGCATGGTCTACACGTTCCAGCAAAACGACTGTCGTTGTTCATTGTTTAATTAGAGGGCTGATGGCTAAAATATAAAGAGCTGTGCTCAATGGACAGCCCTGCTTCACACCTCTCTCCATTTCAAAAGACTCAGTTAAAAACCCATTGTTATTTACACGATCACTTCATTTAAAATACAGACATCTTACCAAGTGTATAAAGTCACCGGGAAAGCTGATGCTTTCATCACAGCCCAGAGAAAATCTCTGGAAATGTAGTCATATGCTTTTTTTTTTTTTTAATCAAAACGAATAATATAAAAACCTTTTGTTGCTTCAGGTTTGAGTAAGATTTCTCTTAAAATACTAAAATTGTCTATTTTCTTATATGCGGTTGCACATAAATCTCTCATAACTTCTCTTTTCATTTTTCACAGAAAACAACATCACCATCTTTGTTTATTATGAATCTAATGAACTTGCTTTTAGGCTCTTTCAGCCTGCCTTCAAGAAGAACTATCAACACTTTTGCCTTCAGATGTGGTCGGACAACGCGTTACACAAAATAGTTTGTTTCAATCATACTGAAACCTCTGTCATGTCGGCTTTCCTTTTTCTCCCTAATTCAACCAAAATAGTCTAGATGTGATAATACATTGAGATCAGGCATAAATCCCTGACAATGGTCTTACCATACCTTTACTGACATTATATTATTAATTTAAAATACATTTGAGAAATAAGAGATATAAGATAAATATCTTTTAACTTGAGAAATAGTGTTAACAGCATATCTAAACGTGTCTAAAAATATATCCATCTCTCTATGCCAAATATGAATCACTGCTCCCTCCCTTAACTGAACTTATTTTTGACCGTGGTAATACCTCGTGATCTGCTCATAAGATGGCAAATAATAAGTTACATCTGTGCAAAACTTGGAAATAAAAGTTGATTCTGGAGATGATCCCAGTCTTTTTCTTTAAGGCATCATTTGAACTTGAACTGTCAAAATATCAACCCCTTTCACTTAAAAACTGCATCTTTTTTATTCCTCACAGCAAAACATCAATGACGTTTGTGAGGAACTTATTTCTGGTGTTAAATTATCTGAGTTGGCAATCCTTTTTAAAATCTATTCTCAGGAGACATATAATATCTATTCAGCCTTCATGGAAAGACCATCCGTCTGAGTTTTATTTCAGATATCTGAGATTTATGTTCTGCTGCAACTATACACAAGTGACATTTCAGTGCTTCTCCAAGTTTGAAACTGATTACTGGCTTTGATGTCAAGATGAACGGGACACAAGTGCCTATCATGCGTATCATAAACTGTGTCAATTTGAAATGATTTCAACCTCTAAATTTATTGGAATAAAAAACCCACAAACAACACAGTACACTTTTGCAATTTACTCCTGGTTACACTGTGGACATAACTGGTTTACTCAGTATTCATGAGCACAATCAAGATCCAAATTATGTCAACCTAATAATATTGTCATCTGTTACTGGCAGTAATTTTCAACCTGGTGTATAATTATATTAATTTTGAAGATCGAGTTAAAAGTTATAAGTTAAGTTGTATCAGAATGAAGGATTTAAGTTACATATGGACAACGTGGATGTAAATGTAATATAAATGATATCTAATAAGTGTAATGTAATAACATTTTACATATTTTAAGTAGAATTAATTTGACACTGTACTTGGTGTATTTTGGTATACATCATTAGACTGTTTATGCAATTAAATCCAATATCTATAAATAGTTAGATGGGTTTATACTGTGTTTGTTACCTATGTAATATAGGTAGATATTTGTATTGTAATACAACTTTGTGTTAATAATATATCTCATGGTCATGGTTCTGTCCCAGTCTGGCTCTATGTCCCTCCACCCATATATTTGACACTCTCATTTTTACAGTCTCCATTAAAGTGCCACCACGAGGATAGACATGGAGATGGCCCTGCTCTGCATTTTTACTGCTAACTAGTGTGGGGTTTTTTTGTTTGAAATATTAGCTGTAATATGAGTTACCTCTCCGAACTTAAAGCAGAACCTCAACCTTGGCATTCTAGGGACCCTGAGAGGACTCTTCTTGCTATTGTTGCTGATCACAAGGTAGTCTTTCATTTAGATACTCTCACTCTCTTTTTGATTCTGGGCTAGCTTTTCAACTTGTTTTGATAGCTCAGCTATCTTATTTTCAATCTTAAAGGTTTCATCTTGTTTTGGTTTCGGCACTGGGGGAGGCTTACTATCATGAGTGGGGTTCTGTGATTTTTGGCTTAACTCTCCAACTTGTTTAGTTAGCTCATTCACTTTCTTTTCAAGCTTTGATGCCTCATTTTGCTTTGTGTTGGGTGATGGGAGAGGCTCACAACTACAGGAGGGCGTATCAAAAATGTAATGAGCATGTGCAGTAGCTTTTGTAGCTTTTGTAAACGCTTTTGCATTCTGTCTAGCTTTACTGAGCGGCAATTTTCCTCAGTTCTCAACATGTAGAGGAATTCAGGAAATAATGGTAGATTGCTCATTTTGTAAATGCAGACCTATGATGATGCTCTGATCCCAAAAGCCCCTACGGAACTGTCTGAGTAACTGGTTGTTGGAATTTTCAGCTGAGGCCCCCCCCCTTTTGGAAATTTCCCTTGTGAGGAGGCTGTGACACCTGTTCAAGTATGCTCAGGGTTTCTCCCCATTGCTTTGGATGAGGCTGAGAAACACTGCAAATAACTCCTCTCCATCTTCCATGACACTAAAAGCAGAATCAAGCTGAGTGACATAAGCACTTGGTGAGGAGATTCCAAGAGGTTTAACAACATCAGCAGCTGGACTCAGTAACCTTTCAGTATTCTTCTCACCTTGTGAACATCATTCAAGGAAGGATCACCAAGAAGGAGGTTAACCAGGTGTCATGGTCAACCTCACCATTGGACATCACTCATGGAGTTGGGGGTGTTCCCCTGAGGTAAAGCTGAGCTACTGACACAAACATAGTGCTTACAAGGGACTCTCAATAACCTGTTGTTCCACTTTTCCTTTCCACAAAGTCCAAATGAAAAGTCCAAAGCAAGAATCACCTTTGAAGTTTTCCTCTACATGCTATGATGTCTCCGTGTTATGGGTGTTTATGTGGAAAATCTTGTATTTGTTGAATAATTGTCGAACAATACTTTGAAGAGACTCCACAGGCTGCAGTTGATGCTTACTTGAATATATAAAGTTTATTGAAAACAAATATCTGATATCAGAGAAGCCTTTGGCACAGTGTATACATGGATACAATCACACCAAAAACTTAGCACAAACAGGAAAACAATCACTTCTTATAGAGTTGCTCAGGTCACACCACCAGGGAGGGGAGACACAAGGACACTTGGTGTCAGAATGAACTCTAATTGGAAAATAATGTGGACAGCTGTTGTTACCCATCCAAGGTTACCACCTTACCTCCCAGCCTGGTGCCGTGAATATAAAACTTCCCTTGTAAAAGACCTTGCAGGCCAGAGTGAGGCCCTGTTGATTAAATCATCACATCAAGGCTTTGATTAGCACATTCTTATGAAAAGACATAGCTTATGAGTAGAACATTTCCATTAATTGAATTTTGAACATCTCTCCTTCACAAATAAGCCTTTTTTTCTCTCACAGGTGTATAAAAAAGTAGAGGTCTGGCTGCATATTGGCAATGCACTCAGTTTAGCTTAGTAGTCAGCACAGTTGTCTATGGTCTTTATACAGAATGAAAAGAGTATACATACCAGCTTTGTTATACATAACAAATATCAAATTAAAAGTGACTTTTTTAATATTCAGAACACCAGTCTGCTGAACAAGAAGAAGAAGCTGGAGTCTGACCTTGTTCAGGGTGAAGTGGACGATGCTATTCAGGAAGCAAGAAATGCTGAGGAGAAAGCCAAAAAGGCTATCACTGATGTGAGTTTACACCTCTAACTCTTCAATTTTATGAATAATTACATTTTGTATACAGCCATAGACTGATAATATAATAAGCTCGTTATAACTTAAAGTTGAATTAGAAAACTTCTCATCATTTTCTCATCATGATGGCCGAGGAGCTGAAGACGGAGCAGGACACCAGTGCTAACCTGGAGAGGATGAAGAAGAACCTGCAGCACCGTCTGGATGAGGCTAAGAACCTCGCCATGAAGGGTGGCAAGAAGCAGCTCCAGAAACTGGAGTCAAGGGTATGCACTGTATGAATGCTCACAAAAGATTATTGTCTGGATGTGCATCGCACTTTTAATGTGTGAAATTAATTCTATGTTTATTTCGATTGACTGTGATCTGTCTAACTGACTGTGTATATAATACTGATGTATCATTTATCATCACTTTTCACGTGCGTGACCTAGAAGCTCAAGTTGAGGCCAAGCAGATGCGAATATGAATGAAAAGTGAAGGAGCTGACCTACCGGGTATGTCCTATTTTAATAAAAACAACCTTAATATCTCTTAATTCTCTGTTCTTCATCACTTATAAGCCTTTATCTGTGTAGACTGAGGAGGGCAAGAAGAATATGCACAGACTTCAGGATCTGGTGGCTCAAAGTCAAGGCTTACAAGAGACAGGCTGAGGAGGCTGTGTGTCAAATAAATTGTTGTGACCAATAATCTACAGTTTAATCAATAATGATATAATTTGTTTTGTAACTGAATATTACTCCCTTCATCCTTCACAGGAGGAGCAGCAACATTCACTTTGGCTGATTTTGCTGAGTAAGACTCATCATCAACTTTAGGCCTTTTAACAAAGTTCATAAAATATGAACATTTGGTTGAGGGCTTTTTAACATTTCAATAAAGATGATAATTGTCATTACTATCCTGAATTCTGTCTTTTTTTTGTTTGAAACAGTTACTCCTAGACAGTGATGCAACTAAGTAGAGCAGTTAGCCATGTTGTAAGGTCTTGTAGTACAGTATCAGAATCATTCACTGGTCACCCTTTGACTATGTGGAATCAAGTTATTCTATGAGAGATACTATATGACTGAACAGAACTCCTTGTCAGCAGTGACTGAGGAAGTATTCAGATGCTTAAAGTAACTAAGCAGTATACTGTAAAAATACATTTTGTCTTGCATTCAAGATTTTACTTAAAGGCATACTCCACCAAATATCACCAAATATATCTTTTGAGTAAACTCACTCCGAGTGGGATTGAGAGGTAGCTGTAATGTGTTTTGTTCCCTCACAAGAGACAGTAGCTATGGTCAGTTTGAATTCATAGATTGGATACCAGTGATTTCAAGTTTTTGTGGCACAGTAAAGTATAAAAATATCCACAGAGACTGCTCAAACCACTCAAATCCACTGCCCATCTAAATGGTCAGTGTGTTGCAACATTTAAAATTTCACAAAAAAAAAACATTCACTACTTCCAGTCGAGCTAAAAAGCTGTAGTCTGAACTGATGTAAAGTAAACATATAAAGCTGCAAAAAATCGAAATACCAGAAGTACCAGAATCTCAAAATTGTTTGTAAGCTCAGTATTTCCCAGGTGTATTGGCCAACTAGCAAGATGGAGACAGACATGAGAGGGGGTGTACTGAGCATACAAGTGTAAACTTGAGACTAGTGCAAGAACAAAAACCTTGAGAGGTTTTTATAGAGTTAAGTTTAGAATGAATCTAGCTTTTGTTAAATCGGTATTGCTTTTGAAAACTTATCTCCCTGTAACAGACATTTAGGTTTGAGAAAGTGTCAAGAAAAGATAGTGTGAAGCTAAGACCGCCAAGTAAAAATGAAAGGGTGAAGCAGACACTGGTATTGCTGCAGTCCTTGAGACACCCTGTTATGATCATTCGGCTCCATGATCAGGTCAGCTGTGGTTCAGGTTGATAATAAATACAATTTAAAATTTATAAATTGTGAATATATACAGTATATTTGGCCTAATTGTGTAAAGTAGGGATGTGCAGAGAGCTCAGCATTTGTATTTGTATCTATGTTTGTTGAGGCGGCAAAGATATATGTATTTGTAATATGTATTTGTATTCAAATAAAAGTGGAAATAGGTGTAAAAATCCAGTTTTTGTTTTTATTACGCTTTTAATTTTAGTATATTAAAGTGTTAAAATAGGTATTTATGAATAAACTATCTTATAAAGGAAGTCCCACACGGGGTCTCAAACTCGGGTCTCCCACTTCATAGATGACTGCACTGACTACTGAGCTAAGCCAATTGCATTGCTATCATACAGACAGACCTCTACTTATTTATAATTCCATAATACAGCGACAGCACAGTGTGTAACATGTAGAGAAGAACTTCAAAGGCGATTCTTGCTATGCACTTTTCATTTATTGCTTATTTTTTACATCCTAACTTTGTGGAAAGGAGAAGGGGGACAACAGGTTATTGAGAGTCCCTTCGTTTGTGTCAGTGACTCAGCTTTATCTCTGAGGAACCCCCCCCCCCCCCCCCCCCCCAACTCCAGGAGTGACGTCCAAATAAGGAAATGTGCATCATGCAGCAGGTGGATGTGACTCCCCTCTTTGAGACCTGCTGATAGGTCTAACAGTGAAGCACAGGAGAGAGACTGAGACAGCGAGGTAACCGACCTGTGTGATGGTATTTCACATGTTTTTTTTTCTTCCCGAAAACAAATAGCCTACATTTTAAAATATTTGTATGAAATAAATGTTCGTAAAAAACCCATTATTTGTGCTTTGCCAAATAACGTATTTGTATTCGGGCACACCCCTAGTGGATAAGTCCACACAATTAGTGCGAATTACCTGTGTCAACTACCTGTGAATGAAGTTTATAGATTTAGAAACAAGGTTCGGGAACAGAGACCACGCCGAGTACACATCCCACTTCCGCACTACAAAGTATTTAGGCACACCCCATCTGTTCTTCTCCCCTCGTCTCAGTTGCAAGTGACCCGTGACAGGGTTGCATCGCAAACGCCTACCCCTCGCCCGTGTTCCTTGGACCACGTTCCCCGGCAGTACCATCCACGACTCGATCCAGCAGTACCAACAAGATACCTCCTTCACCACCACATCCACGCAGAGGCTGTTTACACCGCTGCTCCTCGGAGGAAAAGCTACTCCCTCAGATGCCACACTGCTGATCACCTGGGACCCATACACACCCACGCTATAGCCGATTCCGACGCGGCTCGTTTTCCTTCAAGCAACATCTTCAACCGGACGCTCACTCACCTACAGAGTGCTCTCAGATGGACAAACACACTGTTCCAGCGAAACAATAGCGTTGCCAAACTTTTCCAACTCTACGGAAACTTTTTCCTCACCTCTCCTGCCGGCAGCTCAAATCGTCCCGCTCTTCCGGGTTCACCGCCTAACGCTAACCCGACGCACGCCGCACACCGATGACATCACCACGCTTCCCGGTGCAACGGAGCCCTGACTCTCCAGCCCTGGCCAGGGCACACTCCACTTTCTTCCCCCCCCCCCTTTTTTTAAATTTTATTTTCCGAATTAACCCTTCATCCCATTTTCCTGCTTATTTATTAAGTGCTCGTGTAACTCCATGGTTCATACTAACTCACTTTTCTGTTTTCATGTTTCTTCGTTAACGCTTCTACTTCTCTTCAGGAACTCTCATCCTCTTCTCTCCAAACAACGGACCATCGATCATCCCCAGCGTATCATACACGCATTCTACCCGACTCAGACGCCACCTCCTCGTCTCAAAAGCCGTGCTTTTCCCGCTCCACACAGCCTCCAGCTCATCACCGATGTATCCAGCTGCTCACCTCCGGGTTCCCTGCCCAACGTCTCTTATACAGGGCACACCCACGGCACCACACCGCCCACTACAGCGGAGCAGCGGACGGCTCCCACATTTGCCGAGGGCCAGGTTGAGCGACCTCATGCCCACAGCCATACATGCATCCCCTCATCCTTCATCCCTCGACCCTTCATCCTTCAACCCCCACCACTATCATCTCTCTCTCCTTTCCCTTCCTTTCCTCCCTTTCTCTCTCTTCTTTTCCTCCCTTTCTCTCTCGACCAGTATGCTAAATATTTCCTTCTTCCCCCATCCCACGACCTCGACCCTCACCCCCTCATCCTCACACCCCCGACCCTATCCCTTCCCCCTCCCCTCATCCCTCTAAGTCTATCCTTCCTCCTTTTCCACACCTGCTCTTCCACCACTCACCCAATAAACATCCCCCCCCCCCCCCCCCCCATTCCTCATGCGTGGTAAGTATTCCCTTCATCCCGCGACCCTCATCCCTTCATCCCGCATCCCACGAACTCGACCCTTACCCCCTCATCCTCACGCCCCCCGACCCTCTCCCTTCCCCCTCCATCCCTTCCCCCTCCCCTAATCCCTCTAACTCTATCCTTCCTCCTCTTCCACCCTACTTTTACCCTCACCCTTTCATTTTCATCCTTACCTCCTTCACCCCCCCCCCCCCCCCCCCCCCCTTGTTTTTTTTGTTTGTTTGTTTGTTTGTTTTTTTCTAACCCAAGCGGTCAAAGCAGATGGCCGCCCACCTAGAGCCAGGTTCTGCTTGAGGTTTCTTCCCGTTAAAGGGGAGTTTTTCCTCACCGCCGTCGCCAAGTGCTTGCTCATGGGGGAATTGTTGGGTCTCCGTTAATTAAAGAGAATGGTCTAGACCTGCTTTGCGTTAAAGTGCCACGTGACGACCTCGTCGTCATTCGGTGCTATATTATAGAATTGAATTGAGTTCCCCACCCTTCATCCCTCCAACCCTCACCCCTTCATCCCCCGTGCCTCCCTCCAGACTTTCTATCTTTTCCTCCTATATCACTTCGGCTTCATTCCTCCCATATTATCCATAAAACAGCATCTTTTCGTTCTTCGCTTTCTAGCCACAGCCGACATGGCTCACTCAAATCCGTCCATTTTCTTTTCATCCATTCTACCTTCATCTGAATCGCAAGGCATCATGGAGGGTGCGCCCTCACTCTTTCATTGCCGTCAATCGACTATATAAAATGCTTCAACACAACGAATCATCTTCAATACAACCATTCATCATCAATTCAGTGCTCCAGTCAGCTTCTATTCCCTCACCACTAGTTCATGACATCAGCGGGCCACAGAGCTTCCTTCTTCTGACCCACTCCATTTGGTTAACTCCAAAGAGCCATCCAGACCATCAGTTTTCCCGTAAACGGTTATCCCACAGTTCGCACTCAGCCCCCACACCCAACCATCTCCCCCTTTTTCCCCCTTTCTTCGACTCCCTTCATGCAGCAGGCTTTGCAGGTCCTGACAGTCTCAAGCCCCATCACAGGGTACTAAAGTCTTGACAGCTAAAGCTCATTGCAGGCCGTGCACTTCTCTCGCTTCCGACAGCCATCGTACCCATCCAGGTGCATCACGCCTGCCAATACCCACGTACAGTATCCCTCCTTCAGTGGTGCCTATGTTAGGTGCAGTGGCCCTCAGAACCCCACCAAGCACGGCCCATGACACCACTATATCCTAAAGCACTAATTGCCATTAACTCCAAAGAACCATCTCAACCGCCAGACCATCCATTTTTCGTACGTGATTGTCCCATAGTTTCTACCAAATCCTGACACTCGACTCTTCCGGAGACAACCACATTGCCTGTTCTCGCAACATACAGCTGCACTGACTCAGTGTCTCTCTCTGTTTCCGGGGTTACAGCAGTTTTAGGTGGTTCACCTCCAGTTGGCCACTTCAACTGCCCCCCCCCTCACCCTGCTCGATGAACCATGTCAAGTCATCATCGAAGCCCTTCTTTGGGGGCAAGAGAGGTCTTAGTCATCCT
Source organism: Thunnus thynnus (assembly GCF_963924715.1). NCBI lineage: Eukaryota > Metazoa > Chordata > Actinopteri > Scombriformes > Scombridae > Thunnus > Thunnus thynnus. The sequence goes on from NC_089533.1 coordinate 11,528,187, forward strand.
CGTTCCCACGCTATATCGTTGCTCACCATTATAAACAAGGTCAGTAAGGCCGAACCCAGCCTTAAGCCGAAGTGCTTGCCCCCGACTTCATCATCATCATCATCATCATCCTGGCCTGCTATGCCAGAATTCCCCGTACAGGCCACCTGCCTCCCTACCCTGACAAAGTTGTAGAATCCATGTCTCTACAGACGTTCTACAGCATGCAACGACGTCTGATATTCCCATTCATTCTTCGGAGACAAGGACGCCACTCCCAGACACCCTCATATTTAACCTTAAGCAAGCAAACCAACCAGCTTGGCTTCTCTTGCCCCACTTTTCTCTTCATGTAAATTCTTATTCGAGCCTTCAGAACAATTCAAACCTACATAAACCAGAGGCTAGCCCACCACGCATATCCACAAGACCTGCTCTCCACCGCCCAACCTGCAAGTTTTGCACAAGTTGGCGATTTCTCCAGAACCACTACTCCAGCCACATTCTTGAACACATCTCCGCATGAAGTTCTTTTTGGGGGCTGTATCCAGGCGATGGACTGGAGAGACAGTTCCCCCACTCATAGTCTCAACCTCTCCCCCCTGTTCCCTCCTACCTCCCTACCTTCGGCAGTCGTCGTCCAGTCGACATACCATACATCCATCATCGTCCCTCAACCCTCCATTCTATGTTCCTCAACTCTCACACCTCACCCCTTTCCTCTCCCCATCTATTCATCCCTCCATCCCTAATCCTTCATCAGGTTCTCCAACCCATCCATCAACATATAAGCTCTCTTTCATTATCTCAATTAAACTATGGAAATCTAATGTTCTCGGTGTAGTTTCAGTTAATGAAATGAAGTTTATAGATTTATAAACAAGGTTCGGGAACAGAGACCACGCTGAGTACACATCCCACTTCCGCACTACAAAGTATTTAGGCACACCCCATCCGTTCTTCTCCCCTTGTCTCAGTTGAAAGTCCCTCCCACCCTAACCCATCTCTTTTCATCAACCATCCTTTCTCCTCTGTTTTAACACAGGAACAGGGGGCTCTATCCAGGTGAAGGACTGGAGAGACAGTTCCCCCACTCAGAGTCTCAACCTCTCCCCCCTGTTCCCTCCTACCTCCCTACTGTCGGCAGTCGTCGTCCAGTCGACATACCATACATCCATCATCGTCCCTCAACCCTCCATTCTATGTTCCTCAACTCTCACACCTCACCCCCTTCCTCTCCCCATCACTTCATCCCTCCATCCCTAATCCTTCATCAGGTTCTCCAACCCATCCATCAACATATCAGCTCTCTTTCATTATCTCAATTAAACTATGGAAATCTAATGTTCTCGGTGTGGTCTCAGTTAGTGAAAAGTATATAAGGGATGGCTGTGTAAGGTGCTGGGAAGGGTGGTTGGGCTGTTAATGCTGCTGCAGTTTTGTAATGTGAATGTATAGGGTGACGAAGAAATGCCCACACAAGAACTGAAATAAACCTTGCCTGAGCCTCCTCACTCATCCTCCAGTATAGCTGAAATGACATGGAGCTATCAGATTGACAGAGTTCAGACACACATGCAGAGATTAATTATTGATTAATTTTCTTCCACTGTTGGTAGATTATTGCATAGAATTTTGTATTACATTTTTCTTCCATCATACTGTATGCACCTGGTTACATTATTAATATATTTTGAGTTCCAAACATCTTATGAATTAATGCATTTTTTGACTTTCATAATCCAGATTAATCAAGATTGTGATAAAAAAAAATAATGGGAAAATATTTTCTAATTGGAATGAAGAACATTTATTTTTCATATTAATAAAATGATCAAATCAAATTCCTCTTAGGCTCAGGCCTTCCCTGCATTCATGCAACATTCTAATTGGGATGTCACAGGCAAAAAATAGGTTGCCAAGTTATTCCATGTCTTTACACTAAATTCTCTGGAAGACATCAAAGCTTGACTTGGCATACTGGAGCAGAATGAGTCATCTCTATTCAGACATTTGGCAACCCTTCATCTGCTAGCCCTGAGGACTTTTTGGTGAAAGTTGCCTGGATCTTACATCACTTTTGCGTTGCTTGAGTATCCTCCTAAAGGGAATATATGGTGACAGGATAAACACATCAATGTCACATAAGCAGCAAAAAGAAAAACAAAAACAAAATAACAACACCAATACATCAAAGTGGATTTCTTTTTCATAGCAGAATCCCAAATCCCATACATCATTAGAACAAAAGGTACAACTCATGGGCCACTTATTTCTGCAAGTAAATCCCATTATCTAATCATGGTTCATTGTTCACAGCCTGTGTGAGGTGATACAAGAGAACAAGAGACAAAGGCAAAGTTGCACTGGTAAGCAGGTGTTATCTTTCTATATGCACTTAAAGCACCACATATATCCATTCTTAGATGTATAAAAATATACATTCTGAAGGGATGATTTGGGCGAATAGAGTCAGTATCAGTAGCAAAGAAACTATGAAAAGTGATAGAAAATACTCGTATGTTAGTCATTTTAAGTTCTCCCACTATTTGCTGAAACTAATCAGTATATGTCCCAAGAGCCACTTTGAGATGAGTCAAATCAGTTAAGAAGGAAGTTACAACTGTTAACTCACTTCATGATATGGGTTAAATGTTGCTATATTTTTATATATTATATATTATATTTTCTTTGGTGAGTCAAATTCAAATCAAACATGCCATAATGGGCATAAGCCTTCAAGATCTGCCAGGACACTTGTATCATGCTTCTTTAATAACTTCTTTAGTATCAAATGTAGCAACTGGCTGATGTTCATTTGGCCTGTGAAACTTATTTTGAGCAATACCTGAAATGAGTTGGCAACTGTTTTCATGTCCATTTAGGGAGATATATAAAAGGTGATTGAACTTTTAATGATAGTACTTCATCTTTAATTTTATTACAGGAGTACAAGATGTGCCAGAATCCAGAAACTGTAGACAACAAACATTTTGGCACATTCACAAAATTAAGCTCCATTTATAAATGGACCTTTAAAAATATTAATGTAATGTAACCGCAATTAATGAAGTATTTCGATTTTGAAATTGGCAAGTTTACATTTATAAGATTTAAAAGATCAAATAGTGCACAAATACAGCTTTATATTATGGTATAGATTATTCTTTCTGTATTACTGGCACACACAGGAACACAGAAGTTTTCATGAGCACAATGAAAGTCTTGGTGAATATAGCATTACCATGGTCAGTATTATTAAGCTTATTATTAAGCTTTATACATAATTTCCCCCCAGACTTAGTATATAGTTTCTATTAAAGGTGAATATAAGCGTTTAATTAAGTGTGTTGAAAGCTGTCTTATATTAGTGTCATTTGGGGGTGAAGTTTCAAAGATCTTGAATACGCAAGTGTCCTGCAACTGAATACCAATGGAATTTGGATGAGTTTCCAAAACCAACCCCCAAAGCTGTCCATGAATTGAAAAAAATATTTTTGATGTTTCAACTTTCATGACCTTTAAATCAAGAGCTACATTTATTGGAAATGTACACAAACCATATATACACAACAACATGTATAATAACAAGTTTTTTAACTCACTGAGTTAATCTAGGTGAGAAATTAATGAGCACCTCCTTCTTTCACTCTAAATAATTTTATATTCATGCTTACTTAAGCAGACCCTTGGGTCCTATTTGGTTTACTGAAGTCTTACTTAAGTATGTGTGCATGTCTAACTGTCCTTCTCCTACTCTACAATTTGTCTTTTTTGTCTTTTAAGAGAATGTGTTCATAGTCAACATTTCCTATGAAAGCAAGCATGTTGAAAATAAATTAGAATTACTTTAACTGTGAGGAAGGTATTTGCCTTCAGTATAATTTAAATTGAACTTCTTAGCAAAGTAGTCCATTCTACTATAAATTTCCATTATCCTACTTAACAATGGTCAAATTTTACATTTTATTCAGTATTTTAACACCCATATTGTGTGTCACATTCACATTTGTGATGAAATCAAATCAATTGGTACAACATCATGCTGCATTATGTAGTTTTCAAATTCTAGTTACAAATTAAAATGCTTACAAGCTGCATAAACATCACTGCCACAAAACAAGCAACAGGATGAGGCCATGACCAAACTGAGTGAGACTACAGCTGATCAAGCACTCCCACCCTCTATAAAAGAGGCAGCCCTGGACTTCTGCATGAACTGGTAGGCACCCAACACAGGTGAGTGTATCGACTATGATCTTGGTTTGAATTCCTATTGATCAGTGGGTAAAGTTTATGTGTTGCTAATTACTAATGCATATTGTCAATGATTCTTTGTCAGAGTTATCTTTGTTTTAAGTGATATTCAGGTGAAATTTCATGTCATATTTAAGTATTCTTGAGCAGATATTATTCCAAAACAATTTACTTGAAATACTCTTAAAACATTTAAGTAGTTTCTTTCTTTTTTTTTTCTTCCAAAAATCGCACAATTAATTCATTTGTGTTGATGTGCAGTACACATCCTGTCTCTACAAATACTCTATACTAAGTGATCATTAAGAGCAGTACTATTTCTCCTCATGATATTGGTTAAATGTTGCTATATTTTTATATATTATATATTATATTTTCTTTGGTGAGCCGAATTCAAATCAAACATGCCATAATGGGCATAAGCCTTCAAGATCTGCCAGGACACTTGTATCATGCTTCTTTAACAACTTCTTTAGTATCAAATGTAGCAACTGGCTGATGTTCATTTGGCATGTGAAACTTATTTTGAGCAATACCTGAAATGAGTTGGCAACTGTTTTCCAAAACCATTTACTTAAAATACTCTTAAAACATTTAAGTAGTTTCTTTCTTTTTTTTCCCAGAAATCGCACAATTAATTCATTTGTGTTGATGTGCAGTACACATCCTGTCTCAACACATACTCTATACTAAGTGATCATTAAGAGCAGTACTATTTCTCTGGGTGTGGGGGGCAGTTGAGGGGATAGGAGAGAATTGAACTTTAATGATTCAACTGAATTCAGCTAGCACTTATCAGTTAAATCTGAATAAGTTTTGCCACCTTCATGCTCGACTGCTCTCAAACTGACATTCTGCCAGGAAGATTTAAAGTGAGAAAACCAAACTGAAAAAAATTATTGTACTCACATTTAATCATCTTATTTATAGCATCTTGACTCCACCAGATACTCTACCACTCATCATTTTTTGGAACCAGCTGAGGTAAAAGATGTCAAAATCTCCAACATCAGATGGATACAACACCATTACGACATCATGCTGATATTTTAACTCTATTTTTTCAGTCTCCACTAAAGTGCCACCATGAGCACAGACGCGGAGATGGAGTGCTATGGCCCGGCGGCCATCTACCTCCGGAAGCCAGAGAGGGAGAGGATTGAAGCACAAACCGCTCCTTTTGATGCCAAAACCGCCGTCTTTGTGACTGAAAAGGAGGAGATGTATCTCAAGGGTAAACTTGTGAATAAAGAGGGTGGCAAAGCCACAGTTGAAACAGACTGTGGTAAGGTAGGCAATTCATTATTTTACTTTTTTAACAACATTTTCCCATCTATTTCCATTGAAGGAGGATGCCATTCTTTCCATTAATATTTATTTAAAACTATATCTTAGGAAAACATGTAGTGGTTTTAAATTCATACTGACACAGTGGTTAACAAGGACATTCATCTGATTAACTCTAAATTTGAAGAAAAATTTTTTTAGTAAAAACATTTTTACTGTATTTTTACTATATCTCTTCAGACACTCACTGTGAAAGAAGATGAAATCTTTCCCAGGAACCCTCCAAAGTTTGATAAAATTGAGGACATGGCCATGATGACCCACCTCAACGAGCCCTGTGTGTTGTATAACCTCAAAGAGCGTTTTGCATCCTGGATGATCTACGTGAGTTTCCACTTTACTAATGTGATGTGCATTTATATCTGCATATCTAAATGTTAACACTATGTTTATTTTCTATTTGTGCTATTACAGACCTACTCTGGGCTGTTTTGCGTTGTTGTTAATCCCTACAAGTGGCTTCCAGTGTATGATGCTGTAGTTGTGGGAGGATACAGAGGCAAGAAGAGGATTGAGGCACCACCTCACATCTTCTCCATCTCTGATAATGCCTATCAGTTCATGCACACAGGTAAGGTCAAAGTTAGCAGTGTTAAATTGTGTAGGAATTAAACTTGAACATGAGTGTATTGAAGGAATTACAAAACTGGAATTCATGTGAAATGTTTGTTTGCATTTCAGATCGTGAGAATCAGTCTATCCTGATTACGTAAGTATAACAGAAACTGTAATGCTAAATCATATAATGACGATAAAGCAGATTCTTGACATGTGTCTCTTATACCCCAGTGGAGAATCCGGTGCAGGAAAGACTGTCAACACCAAGCGTGTCATCCAATACTTTGCAACAATTGCAGCTATTGGAGCCAAGAAGGCTGAGCCAACACCTGGCAAGATGCAGGTAAATTGGTTGTTTAAGGTAAAACTGTTCGTCAGAGGATAGTTAATTTGAATGTTTAGCTTGTGTAACTCAAATCCTCTCTTGCAGGGCTCCCTTGAGGACCAAATTGTTGCAGCCAACCCTCTGCTGGAGTCCTATGGTAATGCCAAGACTGTGAGGAATGACAACTCCTCTCGTTTTGTAAGTAATCCAGGAAACATGTCAAGGTATTTTCTTACTAAATTGCAAAAAACGGATGTTATCAATGATCTGGCTCTCTAGGGTAAATTCATCAGAATCCATTTTGGCTCTTCTGGAAAGCTGGCTTCAGCTGATATTGAAACATGTAAGTTTCAACCATGGTATGACTCAAGCCTCATCTGGGCTATAATCTGGTCTTTGATAAAGTAATAGTATTACAATGTAATAGAGTAATCTCACAGTCTCTCCTTAAATACGTTTTTCTTAGATCTGCTGGAGAAGTCTCGTGTAACCTTCCAGTTGTCTGCTGAGAGGAGCTACCACATCTTCTATCAGCTGATGACTGGCCACCAGCCTGAGCTCCTGGGTATGTTACTATGCAAATTTGAAAATGACATTGAAATAATACCAAAGACAACACTAAACAATAATAGGTATCGTTACTGTGCTCCTCTAGAGGGTCTTCTGATCACCACCAACCCCTATGACTACCCAATGGTCAGTCAGGGTGAAATCTCTGTCAAAAGCATCGATGATGTGGAGGAGTTCATTGCAACAGATGTAAAAAAACGAACAAAAAAACAACATTTTAGTTAAATAGATCTTGCATGCTTAAGACAACTGTGGAAAATGTTTCAAACTTTGCTTCATGTACAATGTAGACTGCTATTGACATCTTGGGCTTCACTGCTGAGGAGAAGATGGGCATCTACAAGCTGACTGGTGCTGTGATGCACCATGGCAACATGCAATTCAAGCAAAAGCAGCGTGAGGAGCAGGCTGAACCTGATGGCACTGAGGGTAATTCTGATAGATGTCTTTTAGGAAATCTACCAAGGGTTAGTATGTAACATATTTGTAAACATGTCCCAGTTCACAGATAGCTAAAGGTTTGTTTTTCCATCAGTGGCTGATAAAATCGCCTACCTCCTGGGCCTGAACTCAGCTGATATGCTGAAAGCTCTGTGTTACCCTAGAGTCAAGGTCGGAAATGAGATGGTGACCAAAGGTCAGACTGTCCCACAGGTAAGATAAAGAAAATGTATTGTTTGAAAATAATATATAAAAGGGCAATATTTGCATTTTGACATGAAAATATGATTCTGACAAAATCTCACTCTAAAATGTTTATTTCTAGGTCCACAATTCTGTCATGGCTCTGTGCAAGTCTATCTATGAGAAAATGTTCTTGTGGATGGTCGTCCGTATCAATGAGATGCTGGACACAAAGCAGCCAAGACAATACTTCATTGGAGTGTTGGATATCGCTGGATTTGAGATCTTTGATGTGAGTGGCTGAAAAGTGTCTGAGCAATTCAAAGATCAACAATTTTTTGACATGCAATTTAATACATTCATGTAATTGCAGTTCAACAGCTTGGAGCAACTCTGCATCAACTTCACCAATGAGAAACTGCAACAGTTCTTCAACCACCACATGTTTGTCCTGGAGCAAGAGGAGTACAAGAAAGAGGGCATTGTCTGGGAGTTCATTGACTTCGGTATGGACTTGGCTGCCTGCATTGAGCTTATTGAGAAGGTAAGTAGTCAATCGGGTCGAAGTGACTTCTTGATTCATGTGCAAATGATTGCTTCCATGGTGTGAATTTTTTTTTTCCTCAGCCAATGGGCATCTTCTCCATCCTTGAAGAGGAGTGCATGTTCCCCAAGGCCTCTGACACAACTTTCAAGAACAAGCTGCATGATCAGCATCTTGGCAAGACCAAGGCTTTTGAGAAGCCAAAACCTGTAAAGGGCAAGCCTGAGGCTCACTTCTCCCTGGTTCACTACGCTGGTACAGTGGACTACAATATCAGTGGCTGGTTGGACAAGAACAAGGACCCCCTGAATGACTCAGTTGTCCAGCTCTATCAGAAGGCCTCAAACAAACTTCTGGCCTTCCTGTATGCAAAACATGGTGCAGCTGATGGTGAGAAATTAGATTGAGCAGAGTGATGAGAAACTCTGAGTATCAGTACAGATGATGGTTTATGTTGCAAAATGTATGCAAAACACGGTGGAGCTGATGGTAAGAAATTAGAAACTGTGTGTCTGTTACACTTGGTTCAGGCATAGTATAAAGCTGATGAGTACTCTGTGGTAATATATTCACGCATTTGACTTAATTAAAAAATACTATTTCCACAGAGAAGAAAACTTAGGAGAAATTCTACGAAGTTATTTATTCTGTGCCATTAATTAAATTTAATGTTTGTGAAAACAGAGGCTGGTGGTGGCGGCAAAAAGGGAAAGAAGAAGGGTGGTTCCTTCCAGACTGTGTCTGCTCTTTTCAGGGTATGTATTGTTTCATATTTTTTGATACTAATTAAAAACCTCATCTTGAAATATTGTTGACCGCTTATCTTGTGTTGTTGATCCACAGGAGAACTTGGGCAAGCTGATGACCAACTTGAGGAGCACTCACCCTCATTTTGTCCGTTGCCTGATTCCTAATGAATCAAAGACCCCAGGTTAGAAGCACATAGCCCAGCTTTGCACACTAAATGTGACATAGTGATTAAAAGAAATATTTGAAACAGTATGAGTTTGCAACTTTCAGGTCTTATGGAGAACTTCTTGGTCATCCATCAGCTAAGGTGTAATGGTGTGCTGGAAGGCATCAGAATTTGCAGAAAGGGCTTCCCCAGCAGAATCCTCTACGGTGACTTCAAGCAGAGGTGATGCAATTTTTAATATAAGCAAGTCAAGTTGATTTCAGCTGAGTTAAAACAGCCGGCCAAGATGTGGAGTCATTGTAAGTAACAACATAATGTTGTCTTGTAGATACAAAGTATTAAATGCCAGCGTCATCCCTGAGGGACAGTTCATTGACAACAAGAAAGCTGCAGAGAAGCTGCTAGGCTCCATTGATGTGGATCACACTCAGTACAAGTTTGGGCACACTAAGGTTAATTTCTATCAACAATTTCAATAGATATGCCATGTACATATGTCCTTTTGCATCAATTTGTGCTGATGACTGAGTTCCTTCAAACAACCACACAGGTGTTCTTCAAAGCTGGTCTGCTGGGTACACTGGAGGAGATGAGAGATGAGAAACTGGCTAATCTGGTGACCATGACTCAGGCTCTCTGCAGAGGATTCCTCATGAGGACTGAGTTTGTTAAGATGATGGAGAGGAGGTATGATTGTCATACAGTACACTGAACTTTTCTGTCCAATGAAATAGATACAGCTGTTTTTGTTAAGTCACGTTGCAGTAAAAATGACACTTTATATATATGAATTTTCCAGAGAGGCTGTCTTCGGTATTCAGTACAATATCCGTTCATTCATGAATGTCAAAAACTGGCCATGGATGAATCTGTACTTCAAGATCAAGCCTCTTCTAAAGAGCGCTGAGACTGAGAAGGAGCTGATGAACATGAAGGAGAACTATGAGAAGATGAAAACAGACCTGGCCACTGCCCTGGCCAAGAAGAAGGAGCTGGAGGAGAAGATGGTTTCCCTGCTGCAGGAAAAGAATGACCTGCAACTTCAAGTGGCTTCTGTAAGTAGGATACATCCACACTATACTAATTGAACATTGTCACTAACATTTTCAAATATCTAGGTGAAATTTAAAGACGCCACATAATCTTCTGGTCATCTCATGTTCTATGTGCCTTACCAAGCATTTAGATTGACAAATGTTAATGAATATATTAAAAATGTATATTTATTTTTTTGTATTAATCCTGAAAATATATATATTCAGAGAATAACTGACTTATTGATTTACACTTTATTCAAAATGTACTGTAGGAAGTTGAGAACCTCTCAGATGCAGAGGAAAGGTGTGAAGGTCTGATTAAGAGCAAGATCCAACTCGAGGCCAAACTCAAAGAGACAACTGAGAGACTGGAAGATGAAGAGGAAATCAATGCTGAGCTGACTGGCAAGAAGAGGAAGCTGGAGGATGAATGCTCTGAGCTGAAGAAAGATATTGATGACTTGGAGCTCACCTTGGCTAAAGTGGAGAAAGAGAAACATGCAACTGAAAACAAGGTTGGAATAAATTTAAACCTACATTTATAAAAAATGACAAAGTATATGAAATTACCTTTCAAACGTATAAAGTGATGGAAATAATGCACCTTGCCTGACACTTCCAGGTGAAAAACCTGACAGAGGAGATGGCATCTCAAGATGAGTCTATTGCCAAGTTAACCAAGGAGAAGAAAGCCCTCCAAGAGGCTCACCAGCAAACGCTGGACGATCTCCAGGCAGAGGAAGACAAAGTCAACACTCTGACCAAGGCCAAGACAAAGCTGGAACAGCAAGTGGATGATGTGAGAAAACATTTCTTTTGATAACATGTTTGTATTGTTAGCTTGTGTGTTAGAATTGACATTCCATGATAAAAAATCAAAGCATTATTTCATGTCAAATTTATAATATTATCTCAAAAGCTTGAGGGATCACTGGAGCAAGAGAAGAAGCTCCGTATGGACCTTGAGAGAGCCAAGAGGAAGCTTGAGGGAGATCTGAAACTGGCCCAGGAATCCATAATGGATCTGGAGAATGACAAACAGCAATCTGAGGAGAAAATTAAGAAGTAAGTTTTCTTTTTCATCTTTAACCCTTACATTGAACTACTGCCATAATGCAACACAATGATCCTGAGTCAAAACTAAAACTATAACAGCAATAACTGTTTTTTCCTCCTCTAGGAAGGAGTTTGAGACCAGCCAGCTGCTCAGCAAGATTGAGGATGAACAGTCTCTTGGTGCTCAGCTTCAGAAGAAGATCAAGGAACTCCAGGTTAGTATTTGACATGAATGTTATACTCTAATGTTGTACTGAAAAACCACTTGTTACAATATGCTCCAGTTAACAAGCCTTCTTGATATTACTATCATCAAACTTAGGCTCGTATTGAGGAGCTGGAAGAAGAAATTGAGGCTGAGCGGGCTGCTCGGGCTAAGGTGGAGAAGCAGAGGGCTGACCTCTCCAGGGAACTTGAGGAGATCAGTGAGAGGCTTGAGGAAGCTGGTGGAGCAACAGCCGCTCAGATTGAGATGAACAAGAAGCGTGAGGCTGAGTTCCAGAAGCTGCGCCGTGACCTTGAAGAGTCAACCCTGCAGCATGAAGCTACCGCAGCAGCTCTCCGCAAGAAACAGGCCGACAGTGTTGCAGAGCTGGGAGAGCAGATCGACAACCTCCAGCGTGTCAAACAGAAGCTTGAGAAGGAGAAGAGCGAGTACAAGATGGAGATTGATGACCTCTCCAGTAACATGGAGGCTATAGCTAAATCCAAAGTGGGTGTTTTGTGTATAACTGAAATATTTGCCTTTTATTATGCTTATAAATATGAACTATAATGGATAGTATGGCAGTAACTTTCAACTTAGATAAATGCTCAGCATTTTCTTTGTTCATGTAAATATGTTTAAATACATAATGTTGTGTTCTTGATAGGGCAACTTGGAAAAAATGTGCAGAACTCTTGAGGACCAGCTGAGTGAGCTGAAGGCCAAAAACGATGAGAATGTGCGCCAGCTGAATGACATAAGTGCACAGAGGGCAAGACTGCAGACAGAGAATGGTGAGTCACTTGTAATAAAAAATAGTAAAAAAAATAAAAGTAATGATCATTTTGATAAATAACACATTTACAATTTATCATTCAGGTGAGTATTCCCGCCAGATTGAGGAGAAAGACGCTCTTGTTTCCCAACTGACCAGGGGCAAGCAGGCTTACACTCAGCAAATTGAGGAGTTGAAGAGACACATTGAGGAAGAAGTGAAGGTATAACAAGTTTAAATGTTACTATACTATGTACTATTATTAGCTTTTAACAAGGGATGAAATGAGTCCTCCTTTTCAAATGTAGTCAATCACCTGTTACTCTTCACCTACTACTAACCCACCAGATCTCCTAGCTGTTAAGCATAAAAAAAAGAAAAAAAGGTCTTGCAACATGTCATCCGATCAAGCAAAAAAAAGAGCTTGAGAGAGAAATTCAAACTTATGCTTCATTTCCTACCACCATACCTGGCCAATCACTGCGCAAAGTGGCTGTGAATGTTGGGTTGTTTTATTACCATATTACCATTTAACTGACCAGGGGATTTGTGGGAATAGGACCTATTTCTCTTAATGCAGTGTTACACCTTAGTGGCTTAGTGGCTGTGAATGTTGGATTGCCTGTTTAGGAATGTTATCACCATATTACCATATAACTGACCAGGGGATTTGTGGGAATTGGATCTAATCCTCTTCATGGGGTGTTGCTGCTACTCCTCAGCCTTGTCTTTTATGACTTAAGCACCTCCCACTAACACACCAGCTTCTCCTTCCTCACCAAGCACCTTCCACCTGAATTCCTAACATCCCAGTCCCACACACTACACTAAATAGCAAATCTGATGTAAAAGTAAATTATCCAAAACTAAATGACTCAATCAACATGTGCCACCATGACAAATTGTATTTAAACAAGATTGATAGAAATAGATGATATTTCTATATTTAATAGATCAATTAAAATACCTCTTGCCATGTTCATCAGGCAAAGAATGCTCTGGCCCATGGTGTTCAGTCAGCCCGCCATGACTGTGATCTGCTCAGAGAGCAGTTTGAGGAGGAGCAAGAGGCTAAAGCTGAGCTGCAGCGTGGAATGTCCAAGGCTAACAGCGAAGTGGCTCAGTGGAGAACCAAATATGAGACTGATGCTATCCAGCGCACTGAGGAGCTGGAGGAGGCCAAGTAAGTCACTACCTTTTTAGAATTTAAATTAGTTTTCAATTCAATTGCTTGCTTTTCCAGATAACATTCCACATATTTTGCTATCAATATGCAATTGAATGTAAACAAATACTTCCTCACTACAGGAAAAAGCTTGCCCAGCGTCTGCAGGATGCTGAGGAGTCCATTGAGGCTGTGAACTCAAAGTGCGCCTCTTTGGAGAAGACCAAGCAGAGGCTACAGGGTGAGGTGGAGGACCTCATGATTGATGTAGAGAGAGCTAATGGTCTGGCTGCCAACCTTGACAAGAAACAGAGGAACTTTGATAAGGTAACAGGAAATCAAAACCACACTGATACGAGTGAAACACAAATATTTCTTAGTAATTAATCATTGTTATTCATCTATATCATTCTAGGTCCTTGCAGAATGGAAACAGAAATATGAGGAGGGCCAGGCAGAGCTGGAAGGAGCCCAGAAGGAGGCTCGCTCTCTCAGCACTGAACTGTTCAAGATGAAGAACTCTTACGAGGAGGCTCTGGATCAGCTGGAGACCATGAAGAGAGAGAACAAGAACCTGCAGCGTATGTTAATCCCATGATATTTAATATACCTATTATATTGATTGTAAGCATTCTTCCTTGACTTCTCTAGGTGTGGGCCATGAGGTTTTGTGGTGTTAAAACCTAATTTTCTAGATATAATGTATACAGCATAGTCTAAGTTTCTCTAAACTGGATTTTGGATTTTGGTGTACTACAGAGGAGATCTCAGACCTGACTGAACAGATTGGTGAGACCGGAAAGAGTATCCATGAGCTGGAGAAAGCCAAGAAGACTGTGGAGACCGAGAAGACTGAAATTCAGTCAGCACTGGAGGAAGCAGAGGTAAAAGTCTAAATTACAACATTAGACCACTTATGTGATAAAATACAAAAGCATGTATGTAATGGCATGTATTCATTTGATTTTCACTTTAATTTTTCTGAGAAAGACTGGTAACCTTTAGGTACATGTTCAATTTTTTTCCTTTAGGGCACACTGGAGCATGAGGAAGCCAAGATTCTCCGTGTTCAGCTTGAGCTTAACCAGATCAAAGGTGAGGTTGACAGGAAACTTGCAGAAAAGGACGAGGAGATGGAGCAGATCAAGAGGAACAGCCAGAGGGTGATTGACTCCATGCAGAGCACTCTCGATTCTGAGGTCAGGAGCAGGAATGATGCCCTGAGAGTCAAGAAGAAGATGGAGGGAGACCTGAATGAGATGGAGATTCAGCTGAGCCATGCCAACAGGCAGGCTGCTGAGTCCCAGAAACAACTGAGGAATGTCCAGGGACAGCTCAAGGTGAGCTTTGTCTAATCAATGCATAAATGAATGTTGAAGAGCAAAGAAAGTTAACTCTTTTTTCCTCCACATGTTGTCAGGATGCCCAACTGCACCTTGATGATGCTATCAGAGGACATGAAGACATGAAGGAGCAGGCTGCCATGGTGGATCGCAGAAATGGCCTGATGGTGGCGGAGATCGAGGAGCTGAGAGCTGCTCTGGAGCAGACAGAGAGAGGACGCAAAGTGGCTGAGCAGGAGTTGGTTGATGCTAGTGAGCGTGTCGGACTGCTTCACTCTCAGGTTTATGTTCACTAATTCAAAATGTCTTTCTACAGAATGAAGAGAGTATATATACAAACTTTGGTATAGATAACCAATATCAAATTAAATGTGACTTTTTTAATATTCAGAACACCAGTCTTCTGAACACCAAGAAGAAGCTGGAGTCTGACCTTGTGCAGGTTCAGGGTGAAGTGGACGACACTATTCAGGAATCAAGAAATGCTGAGGAGAAAGCCAAAAAGGCTATCACTGATGTGAGTTCATGTTTATGAGTCCTCTTTTTATAAAATTCAACTTCACCTCCCCAAATATTTGTTTATGCTTGATGCCCATCATTTCAGGCTGCCATGATGGCTGAGGAGCTGAAGAAGGAGCAGGACACCAGTGCTCACCTGGAGAGGATGAAGAAGAACCTGGAGGTCACAGTCAAGGACCTGCAGCACCGTCTGGATGAGGCTGAGAACCTCGCCATGAAGGGTGGCAAGAAGCAGCTCCAGAAACTGGAGTCAAGGGTATGCTCATAATATATTCACTTTAGGATGTTAATCACAATTTCAATGTATGGAACAAATTAAATCTTTCTCACTACTAAAATCCCTTAACAAGGTTTTCACAAACTGTATAACATCACATTACAGGTCCGTGAACTGGAATCCGAAGTTGATGCCGAGCAGAGACGTGGAGCTGATGCTGTTAAGGGAGTCCGCAAATATGAGCGGAGAGTGAAGGAGCTGACTTACCAGGTAATTTCTCATTTAACTAAAAACTATTCTGATTTTTTCTAATTTCATAATTTTCTTTCTGTACTCCATTCATAACACTCCTTTTTTTGTATAGACTGAGGAAGACAAGAAGAATGTGCATAGACTTCAGGATCTGGTGGATAAGCTGCAGCTCAAAGTAAAGGCTTACAAGAGACAAGCTGAGGAGGCTGTGAGTCAAATTTTTTGTAATTTTTCATATAGGAATGTAGCACAAATCAATAACAGAAAGAAAGCATACTAATATGATGTCATATTCAAAAAAATACATCATCATCATACTTCAATTCCCAACCCTTAACAGGAGGAGCAGGCCAACACTCACTTGTCTAGGTTCAGGAAGGTCCAGCATGAGCTGGAGGAAGCTCAGGAGCGCGCTGACATCTCTGAGTCCCAGGTCAACAAGCTGAGAGCCAAGAGCCGTGATCATGGAAAGGTAACCACGTGATATTTTACAAAAATTATTCTGCCGGCATCTTAATTTAATGGGGTTATTTAAGTCTATTTATAAGCTAAATATTTCTATACAATTTTTAATTTATTTTTTATTGTAAGAATACATGGTGAATCTTTTTTTCTTGTTTTATTTCTAGTCTGATGCTGCTGAATAAGAGACATCCTTTTGGTGCCTTTCAACAGAGTTCATAAAATATGAACTAGCTGTTGAATTATCTTCTTACAATGTATTCATTCAATAAACTTTTTCCTCATAATTTAATAATATTCAGTCTGTATTATTTACTCTGGTTTCTCTTTAAGTCACGCTTGAGCACGCAGTATTTAACACAGTAACTAGGTGGAACTACAGTTAACTTGGCTAGAACTTGTGCTAGAATCTAGTTGTCTGGATGGGGAGGTCTTTAAGCTCAACATTAACATTTTCCTTCACTAGGAATAGTCATGATTCTTACCCACATGGTAATGTCCGGTAAAATGAAACTGTCTTCTGCTTAGCATCACTTTTTGGAAGAGTGATGGCAGTGTCAGCTCCAAGCTTAAAAGACACCTTCACAATTTACAGAGACAGAAAGCATAACTTAAACATAAATACATCATCATTGGCAAAATATAACCTTCAAAGCCAAAATTAATTCCTATTACATTGCATTACATTACATTACATTACATTGGCAGTTATCCAAACCGATGGATAATGAACTTGGTTACTCTATTCACCATACCATTAACAAAAATATGTTCACCATTCTGTATAACGAAAGTTACGATATTGTAACCCTAGATCTATAAGCACAGGCGGAGCCCTCTACTGGACTCTATGGAAGAGGAACCTATCAGACAGCCTCAATGAGCTCAAGTGGCTATAGGTTAGTTGCCGCGGCCCTCCTACCACTTTATAATCCGAGCTGCTTCAGCAGAGCAGTAGGGGGCCCAACCCAGCCCAGTTAACATGAACATAAAACTGGGTGGACCATGGCAGAGGTCAAAAACCATACAACAGACACCCTGCACACCTCATTCCCTGAGTCATTATGGATCAGGTGTACCACAGCTGACACTCACACCACCCTTTTCACAAGTCTTGAGTCGCCATCTTGAAGACGCTAACCAAGACCAGGACACTGCCATGCATGTCCTTGAAACTCAACCCACTGAATAAGACCATTGACGCTGCTACACCACATGTGCAATGCACTCGGCCATGGTGGGGGGGTCCTCACCCGCCTGCCAGTAGGCTTTGGAGATGCACTCACAAAGCCAACTAGTTAGGTGCTTCTTGAATAGGCCTTTACGAGCCACTCATTCTCCATAGCACACACAACAGCTGTTCAGTGCGCCGAATGGGGGCTGTGCATTCAACATAACATGACAATGCACGTACTGGGCATAATAGATGTAATTTTGCCTCCCTGACATGACATTGAGGGTGGAGGGAAAAATGCCTCTAGCTAAATAGTTCTCGACCTAAACGAACTCCTTATGTTCTTGGGGACAAAGGAGGGGTTTGATCTGAGAGTAGCACTGCTGTGGTCACCACGAATAGCTGCTATTGTTTCACTCTCTTCAGTAGAGGGGGAATGAGACGAAGAGGGGGAAAGGCATTGTTGGGCCTCAAACCATGAGGTCACACGGAGAGGGCCTACATGTAACCTGTGAGGCCTGACCACGAGGTGCTTTTTCCTTTGTTTCCCCCGAGACAAAGGAATAGCACCAAAATGCTGCTTACAGACAATGGGAGTCCATTGCAAACTCCATTTCCAAGGATGCTTTGCGATTTTCACACCTCAGCAGGGAACAGTCAACATACAGTCTCTCATTGGCGGAGACACTCCTGCACAGCGGAGCGTCCTGATGACGCAGCCATGACATCACCGCCCCTTTAAAACTGAACGTCCCCTGAAGCACACGCCTTTCCCATGTCACTGAGCTAGGGGTAACTTCTGTTCCTCTGTTAGTCAGCTTGACTAAAGGGGGTACCCCAGGCACGTGTTTTCCCCTCATCGAAGACTCCCCTCGCCGGACGAGACGAGACTTCGCCCGTGTTCACCCGAACACATTCCCGGATCCGAGAGAGACCACTGCTGCAACCAGCGTCCTCAAATTCCCTCGAGAAGGAAGAAACGCTTCTTTTTTTGTCAGAACACTGCCCAGACTCTGCCTCTGTCACTAGCCAGACTCTAACTCTGTCACTAGCCTGACTTTGCCTCGGACTTTGCCTCGGACCTTGCCTCAGACTTTGCCTCAGACTTTGCCTCAGTAGCTGCCCAGACAAGCCTCTGAACTCTGAACTTTGTGAACTGTATGGACTGTTTGTGTGTTCCTATCAGCATCAGTTGCTGTTGTTTAGCATTTAGCTTTTGCTATTGTTTGTTGTGTTGTTGACGGACCACCGAGTCCATTTTTCCTGCTTTACTCTTAGGAGTATTTTAAGTTTGCTGCCTGTTTAGTTGTGTTCACCACGCTAGACTGTTTTGTGTTTGTCCCGCTCGGGACTACCGCTGTGTTTGTGCCATCATGAGTGAGAAAGTAAGTTGCTTTGTCGATCAGAAACCAGACTACGTGCGTCACAGACTGCCGTCCGTACGCGCACTGTCTGTGGACAAAGGAACCGCTTCTCTTCCTCTCACGCTCGCTTTCTCTCCTTCTTCCCTCTCTCTTCTGACTAACACATACACGCACGCACACACACACACATACACGCACCGACATCTTTTTGCGCATCTGATGGTCAGATAACGTCGGACAAAACTTTGCTTTGTCTTTCCTTATCCGCCATCAGACACGTGTGCTTTTCACAGAATTGCGTGAGTGCAAGATGCCGACCACTAGACGGCGCCATCTTGCTCCTGTCTAACCAAGACACCGCCATATTTCTGCCATCCGTTCTCGTGCGACGTGACTTCCTTTCATAGTCACGTCTGCGTCGCAGACCGACGACGTCATCACGTCAGGCCCCGTCGCCATCTTGCCGCACACGCACACACACACACACACACATACATGCATTCCCTTGCATGTGTCCAACCCTGTACATAGCTGTTTGTGTTTTGTTTGGTAGGATTAGATTTTAGGATAGTTGTTTATTGAATGAAGCATTTGTTAACTTTGTTAATTTTGCTAAGTTTAATAAACACTGTTATATCTTTAAAGAGAAGTTCTTTTGTCATTATTGTGTAACATATTGTGAAAAGTGGCTGATTGAAGGAGTCAGAGCTCGAATTCAACCCTTCTTTGTTCACCCTGGAATGTTGATATCTCTCAGATATTAACATTCTAGGTGAACTCCTTTTATGAGACTACCTTGTTTGGTTATTGGTCCCGGTTTCCGGGTGGGGCCCCGTATTTGTTAATTCATATTAATAATTCTATTAATTGTCATAATTAGTTAATTATCCTTGATAATTTATAATTATTGCAAATAATCAACTGTGTTCCTCACAGATCCAACAGTTGGTGCCCGAATTATTGATTAAGGTTAACAATATCTTATTTTTATAATTCATAATTATCTATGATAATTATGAATTATTGCTAATAACCAAACACACTACTGCCCGTCCCAACAGCGTATAGCAGCCTTCACTCCCAGGGGTGGATTGTCTTGCGGCATCAGGGAGTACCAGCAGTGAGTGTTGTTCTGACTGGTGGGCAGATCCACTTCTGCTTCCCTGAACCGGTTTCAAATCTGCTGCACCACCTCGGGGTGCAGCCTCCACTGGTCTGCCAGAGGGCCACCTCTTGACATGAGGTCAGCGCCCCTCTTTTCCGGACCCAAAATGTGTAGGGCTCTCAGAGACAGGACATGTTCTGATGCCCACACAACAGGTCCTCCACCATCTTCAACAGGGCTGTGAATTGGTCTCACCCTGCCTGTTGATGTAGTTAACCGTGGTGTGGTTGTCTGTTCTCACCAACACCTGTAACTCCTGAACCAGAGTCAGGAAGTGCTGGAGAACCAGGAGCACCGCTTGAAGTTCGAGGAGGTTGATGTGTTGGTTTTCCCCTGAAGGCCACACATCACCTATCGCTCTCCCCAGACAGGTGCCTCCCCCCTTCCTTCAGGGACACATCTGTGAACGCCGCTATGTAGGAGGTCACTCAGCCCAGCGGTGTCCCTTTCAAAAGATGCTGTGGGGACCCCCAGTAACCCAGGTACTCCTCTGCCAATGGGGGGGATGTTCACCATGCGGCGTGCCTCTTGGGATCAAAGTGCAGACTGCCGAACCTCCTTTGCAGGCAGCGCATTGAATCACTGGAACCACTGGATGGCCCACTGCCATCTCCTTGATGCCCAAGAATGGAGGAAGAATACGGCAGAACTGGAGTGAATAACCCAATCTCAGTGTTATGTCCATCTACTCCATTAATGCGAAGCTGTGACGCCATTCCTAATAAAACTGTGTCACAAGGTGGGTGTCCAGCTGGGGGGGCGGCAGCCAGGAAGTTGTGGTATTTGTCCCTCCAAACCTTACATAAATGGAAGATTGGCCCATGGGAGTCGATATCGAAAGGGCCGAACTGATGGTGTGATCCATGAATGCATCACCATCTGTTGCCTCATCACAGCATTTGATGTTTTGTCAATGTGTTATTTCTCCTCTGTATTTCCCACGGGAAAAAAAAACAGAGGGGAGGGAAACAGACATGAACTCTCCTCTCCTTGTTTCATGTGAAGGCCTGGGGCATTATGTAATAAAGGGAAGGGGTTTCGTTTAAAATAAAAATCAGGTAGAGAGCAACACGTGGCAACCAAGGAAGACAACAGAACTGTATCAGTCAAGGATTGATTTATTGCCAGGATCATACAATAAATTAAAACTAGGCTAAAAACAGTAAAACTATAAATGCACTACTAAAACTAATAAATACTGAAATACAATACACTAATAAAACTACTAATTACTAAAATGTAGATTAAGCTATAAAATATTGAGACAAAAGGAGGTGGGGAAGACACCGGCCCTTTCCTCGTGGTGGAGGTTCGTCAGCAGTCCAGTCTGTCTTTTCGAAGCCACCGCCACCCCACACGGGCCGCAGCCACTGCTGCTCACTAAAGACACAAGATGCAATCAGCAGTAATTTGCCCTCACAACACTTGCCCTGCACTAAGACCAAGCGTACTCCTTTCCTTGTACTCACACTTTTGGGCAGAGTTTGTACTCTGCCTTGTTGTGTGTTGCGCCGTAGTACGCTGTGTGACGTCGGCTCTGCTCTGGCTCTGCTCCGGCTCTCTCTGGCACATCCTCTGGCTGTCTGGAGGGGAATGGATGGAGGGCTGCAGTCTCGGGTTGCCATGGCGAGGCAGCTTACGGCCCTTCTCCCTCTCTCCCCCTTCCCCCGTGATTCCACCCCTAGGTATGCAAAGGGAGAGAGGGAGGCTACATGGCCAAGCTGCCCACACCTGGATCATACCTCGACTGCAGGCAGGGCTAACTACTGCTCCCCATCCGCTGTCGTCCTCCCTCCAGACTCGTGCTCTTCTGTTCTTCCACTCCTGATTCCTTTGTCCGTTTTCTCTTTTTTCCTGCGCAGCGCCATGTTGTTTTTCCCTGGACTTTATTTGTGTCCCAACTGTTTTAGTCCCTCCTCCTGGTGCGTCATTGGCTTGTTAGGCTGCAGTCTCCTTTCCCATTGGGTAATTTCAAAGTCTATCAAATACAAGGGCTCAAACAGGTGTAAAAGTTTAGCAATCAGTGGCAGGGAGTAAACACTCTCAACACAACATGGCAGATTTCAAACTAAAAGCATGCAAACAAACATAAAAGCAAGCACAATAATAAAAATTCTAAATACAATCTAAAATCATGCATAATAAAAGCACAGCAAACAAAAAAAAATCAAATATAAAAAATCAAATAAAACCAATACTTCTGCCATATGACAATTACTCCTTATTAAGGAGGAGATAATGCCACTGGTGGTTAACCCGAGAGATAAACCTAGTATGCCGGTTCCATGAAGGATAGTGGCGGGAACAATGGAGACAGTGTTGACACTAAGCAGACATGTAGTGTCCTACATTAGTGAACTGAAATTGGAGGTGGATTTTCGAAGTTCAGTGATGTTGTTGAGACAGACTAGAGGCAGTGGCCGCAGTGGCCGCAGTGGTGATGGCAGGGCACTGGACAAAGCTGAAGTGAGAAGAATAAGAGTGGCAGTGAATCCACTGCCTTTTATACTGTTCTGATTTGAGTTTAAAGTTTCTTATTTTTTGTTAAACAATGGTCACATTGAATGCTTTTATATTATGAAGTAAGTTGTGTCAACTTATATTTAAATATGTTTCTGAAAGTAATCTAATCACATAAGTGCTGCCTAACTTATTTCCTTTCACTATAGTTTAAACTTTATTTCAGTAGATGGTTTAAGATGTGTAGATAGTTTGAGAAAGTTGAACTAATGAAGGTTGTATGCTTAGACATCATGAGGTGTTAATATGAAGGTTAATGTTTGTTATTAGAAGAACTGATTTATCATGAATCATGTAAATTGCTTAACTGTTTTTGAATGGTTTTACAAATATGATACAAGCTGACAGGGCCATTATTAATCAGAAATATCATGAATGTTTGGACATTATGAAAAGAATATGTTTACAGCTTTAATGTGAAATAATAGGCAACAGTGACTGCGTCAAACAACGCTAGACCTGCCAAGATGACGCCTCTACCACGACGACACACCCCAACAGTAAGGCATGACATGGCTTTGTGATCAAGGGTTGATAATGTTAAAATTAAAGAATTTATTTAGAGAAGTTGAATTAGCTTTTTCCTTAGCATTTCCCGGTACAACACGTTAAGCCTTGAGTCACTCTTGCTGAATTATTTTCTTTATTAATTTTCATCATTCTTAGGCCTTATTTATTCATTTATTTTACTTTCTTTTTTATTTATTATTTTCTGTATATTATCTGTATATATTATATTATCTATGCTTTATCATGTATCCTCAAGACGTTTAGCTATTAATAAATGTTGTCATTTATCCTAAAAGTGTTTGGTTGTTTCTTTGAGCTACAGAGAGAGAGTAAACAGAGGTCACTGTTTGGGACAAGAACTTACGATTATGAGACTGATTCATTGATTAAACTGAACAAGGGTTAGTGCTCCCTCCTGACACTAACAAATCCTAACCAAAAAGGAGGTGGTGCCCTAATGACGAGTAATTCATTAATAAAGATTTAATACTCCTACAGGCATGTAGATGTCTTCAGACCCGGGCTGTTTTCAGACAGTGCAAGAAGGAGATAAATATCACTTCCTTTGTCCGCTGTCTTGCCCGCTTCTGGGGCTGCTTCGCTGAAATGTCGTAGGGGGTGCCATTCAGCCAGTTTGCATCACAGATGGAATATTGTCATGTAGACGTGTTCAGGCTGAGAGAAATTTGGTGCAGACTGGAGCATTTACAATAAAGTTATAGCAACTTCCTCTGTCATGTCGAAACATCAAATGTCAACGATGTGTAGATGAGAATTTTCTGAAGGGTGAGACATGTCTACCTTGCTCACACCTGTGTGTGAGCATTCACTTGCATTTCAATTAGTAAATTGAAAACTCTTGATGAGTTTGTGTGTAAAACAAATTAATTACCTAATTTTCATCAAGTCTATTTTTAGAAAAGTAAAGACCTTTAACTCACATGACCTGGTCAAAGTTTGATTGAAACGTGTACTGTCAGGTGTGTAGAGATGATAAGTAACTGCAGCTGGACACAGAAAAATACTCATATATTTGAATGGAGAGTGTGAGCGAACCGCTAGGTGCTCAGGCCCTAATAAAGGAAGAACTCCAGTACAGAGCTACAAATTTTAGTTTTGATGGTATTTTTCTACAGCACTTTAACACTAAACTGTCACCCTCACTCCATTTTTTCCCTTCCCCTCATAGGTCATCCCCACTACTTAATTATAAATATAAGACCTATAATTATTGTAAAATAAATAATAATAACACCAAACTTCATACAAAGTTTGTATATAATGTACTGTATGTATATAGCCCTTTGTGCTGTATCCTACAAAAATGAGCTGCATTCAACCGTCACACCAGTGGCGGCTGGTGACTCAAAAAATTGGGGAGGACAGGAGGAAAACCAACATGGAATCTTACAACAAACCACATCAAACTATATCACTGTCCCCCACCTGATGAAATCGGAGGGGTTGGGGGCTTTCAAAAACAAAAACCCCTGAGTGGTGTAAAGGCTGCTTCTTTAAAGACATTTAGCATATACATATTGTTTCTAAACAAAGAAGAGCTCATTTTAGTCATGGAGTGGTTCAGATGTCTTATTTTACCACCAAAGTGAAATTCAAATTTATAGTATTGTTCTACCGTGACAACAGATTTATGTTCTCGTCAAAAACAGACAAGATTTCACATGATTTACATGTGTTTCCTATGTATTTCTTAGTATACAGAAATATATAAAGTACCACAAAGCTTATAATGTGATACAGGTTCAGATCAGTGCTCAATACTAGAAAGACTGAACACTAAAAACATTCACTGATCTAAAAGTGTAGGTTCACATCGGAAAGTATTAATGCATGTATCAAATACATGATTTACACACTCTTATCTATGTGCACGACATACATCATCACAAAACTCACAGTTCGGATCGTATCACGGATTTGAGTCACGGATCGGATCATTTTTAGGATCAGCAAAAAAAGGGGGAGACAAATAAAACTTTGTTTTCCATTTATTCTGTAACACACAGCAAGAAAAAGCAATGAACTTTTGCTCATGGTCTTAAATATGGAGACCCCACCCCTTCCCTCCTCTCTCTCTCCCTCTCAGTTGGAGAGGGAAATGTTAAAGTACTCTTCTTGTGAAATCTCCTAATAAATCCCATTACTTTGGCCAAATCTTACATTAAAAATAATGTTTTAATGAAGGATTTAAGTTACATATGGACAACGTGGATGTAAATGTAATATAAATAATATCTAAGTGTAATGTAATAACATTTTACATATTTTAATTTGACCCTGTACTTGGTGTATTTTGGTATACATCATTAGACTGTCTATTCAATTAAATCCAATATCTATATATAGTTAGATGGGTTTATACTGTGTTTGTTACCCATGTAATATAGGTAGATATTTGTATTGTCATACAACTTTGTGTTAATAATATATCTCATGGTCATGGTTCTGTCCCAGTCTGGCTCTATGTCCCTCCACCCATATTTTTGACACTCTCATTTTTACAGTCTCCATTAAAGTGCCACCACGAGGATAGACATGGAGATGGCCCTGCTCTGCATTTTTACTGCTAACTAGTGTGGGGGTTTTTTGTTTGAAAAATCAGCTGTAATATGAGTTACTTCTCCGAACTTAAAGCAGAACCACAACCTTGGCATTCCAGGGACCCTGAGAGGACTCTTCTTGCTATTGTTGCTTATCACAAGGCAGTCTTTCATTTAGATACTCTCACTCTCCTTTTGATGGGCTAGCTAGTCTTAAAGGTTTCATCTTGTTTTGGTTTCGGCACTGGGGGAGGCTTACTATTATGAGTGGGGTTCTGTGATTTTTGGCTGAGCTTTCCAACTTGTTTAGTTAGCTCATTCACTTTCTTTTCAAGGTTTGATGCCTCATTTTGCTTTGTGTTGGGTGATGGGAGAGGCTCACAACTATAGGAGGGCGTATCAAAAATGTAATGGGCATGTGCAGTAGCTTTTGTAAACGCTTTTTCATTCTGTCTAGCTTTGCTGAGAAGCGATTTTCCTCGGTTCTCAACATGTAGAGGAATTCAGGAAATAATGGTAGATTGCTCATTTTGTAAATGCAGACCTATGATGATGCTCTGATCCCAAAAGCCCCTACAGAGCTGTCTGAGTAACTGGTTGTTGGAATTTTCAGCTGAGGCCCCCCTTCTGGAAATTGCCCTTGTGAGGAGGCTGTGCGACCTGTTCAAGTATGCTCAGGGTTTCTCTCCATTGCTTTGGATGAAGCTGAGAAATACAAGCAAATAACTCCTCTCCATCTTCCATGACACTAAAAGCAGAATCAAGCTGAGTGACATAAGCACTTGGTGAGGAGATTCCAAGAGGTTTAACAACATCAGCAGCTGGACTCAGTAACCTTTCAGTATTCTTCTCACCTTGTGAACATCATTCAAGGAAGGATCACCAAGAAGGAGGTTAACCAGGTGTCATTGTCAACCTCACCATTGGACATCACTCATGGAGTTGGGGGTGTTCCCCTGAGGTAAAGCTGAGCTACTGACACAAACATAGTGCTTACAAGGGACTCTCAATAACCTGTTGTTCCACTTCTCCTTTCCACAAAGTCCAAATGAAAAGTCCAAAGCAAGAATCACCTTTGAAGTTCTCCTCTACATGCTATGCTGTCTCCGTGTTATGGGTGTTTATGTGGAAAATCTTGTACTTGTTGAATAATTGTCGAATAATACTTTGAAGAGACTCCACAGGCTGCAGTTGATGCTTACTTGAATATATGAAGTTTATTGAAAACAAATATCTGATATCAGAGAAGCCTTTGGCACATTGTATATATGGATACAATCACACCAAAAACTTAGCACAAACAGGAAAACAGTCACTTCTTAAAGAGTTGCTCAGGTCACACCACCAGGGAGGGGAGACACAAGGACACTTGGTGTCAGAATGAACTCTAATTGGAAAATAATGTGGACAGCTGTTGTTACCCATCCAAGGTTACCACCTTACCACCCAGCCTGGTGCCGTGAACATAAAACTTCTCTTGTATGAGATGATCTAAAAGTGTAGGTTCACATCGGAAAGTATTAATGCATGTATCAAATACATGATTACACACTCTTATCTATGTGCACGACATACATCATCACAAAACTCACGGTTCGGATCGTATCACGGAGTCACAGATCGGATCATTTTTAGGATCAGCAAAAAAAGGGGGAGACAAATAAAACTTTGTTTTCCATTTATTCTGTAACACACTTACAGCAAGAAACAGCAATGAACTTTTGCTCATGGTCTTAAATATGGAGACCCCACCCCTTCCCTCCTCTCTCTCTCCCTCTCAGTTGGAGAGGGAAATGTTAAAGTACTCTTCTTGTGAAATCTCCTAATAAATCCCATTACTTTGGCCAAATCTTACATTAAAAATAATGTTTTTTTGTAGGAAATTCCGTTGCGAATGCATTGATCCAGGTTTAAAGTGGTCAGACTTATAGTTTAGATGTCAGAAACCTCTGTTTGACAGAAAGGTCATGCCTCCCCATTGCTTTACATTGTAAAGGTCTCGGGGCTTATAAAATCCAAACTGTTCGAGTTATTTCAAAGTTTTGAACAACTTTTTTTCAGCACAGTGTCATAAGTCATGTATCAAAGTTTGAAGTCGATACCATTAACACCCTCGGAGGACATAGCGTTTGTTCAGAGGCCAAAATTGAGGCAAAGTCTTATTTTGAAAGGCTAATTGCAAACTTCCTGTTGGATTTTGGTCAGGGGTGTCAGTGTATGATTTGTAGGTCTTGATGAGACAAATAAGTCTGTTTTGATATGATCTCTCTACGACATTCCTACAGGCCGTGGTGGCCATTTTAGTTACATAGGTGGCGCTAGAGAGCACATTTTGGCACTTTGGGGGTTAATTTTTACATTTTATCAAATATTTCACCAGATCTGATGTGCATGCCAAATTTGGTGAGTTTTTGAGCATGTTTAGGGGGTCAAATTTAGGTCTGAAGTGGCGAGATAATAAAGAAAGAAAGAGAAAGAAACAAACAGGGCTTGGGCCCTAACAAATACAAGAGGGTCTTCGCCCCTTTGGGGCTCAGGCCCTAATGATTTAAAATAGTCAAATTTATTGTAGCCTATTCTTGTGTGGCATAATGCAAGAAAGGGAGTTCCCACCCCAAAATGCAACATTATACTCATTTCACGTCCTCATTTGATTCATCAGAAAGATTAAAAATCAAAATATCTATAAATGGGAGGGCGTGAAGGTCAAAAAGCAGTATAGGGATAATATGATCTTTAACTGTAATGTACAACACCAGTTTCCTACTGAACATCATTTAGGTTTAATCTGACCTAATTCAATCCATGTATTAAATTTACAATTGATGTAGCTATGGGATTGCACTGAGATTAGTTTAATTTCTTGAAGGTGCAAAAAAAAAACTTTAAAAATGTATGTTCTCAACTGACTATAATCTATTCAATGTATAGGAAATTTTCATCATCACGTTTTAGCACCTGAAATTTATGTGTACACATTTTCATTGAAAGTTATTTCAAGAATTCTCTAGATCAATGGTTCTCAAACGTTTTAACGTCAAGGACCCCCATCTGATAAGGATTTTACTTTTAGATGTTTTATTACAGAAACCAAAAATAGTCATACATTTTGTCACTATTATTGATGGAATTATACTGAAAATAAATTCAATTCAATTCAGTTTTATTTATATAGCCCCAAATCACAACAAAAGTCATCTCATGAAATGAATCTCTTTTTTGCTTGGATGGAACAGCATATAGGATTATGTCTCTGTATGGATTTTGAAGTCTGTGCCCAGAGATGTCATATTTCAAAAAGTAAGTTGATCACTTACTCAAAGCAGACGTTGACCACTTACTCTGCATCAATTTAGCATTACAAAAGCAATAAACATGTTCAATGTAAAAAATGACTGAATTTTATTACACAGATTTAAATGAGTCCATCCAGCAACAAGTGCTTCAATAGTGGGGGTGAGGGGGTGGGGAGTGACGACAGTCTTCCCTAAATTCTTACTCAGAGCTGGTATCCAGTTAATGCTAAACTAGGCAAACTGACAAAATCCAGCATACGTTTTTAAAGTTGCTAATCAGGGTAGTCCATGTAAGGACCTAACAAATGAAAAACAGTGAATCGTATTTTGGTGAAGTCTTTAATTATGAATGTATGCACAAGTGACAAAGAGCTTATATAATTACCGTAAAAAATAAAAAAAATTAAAAACTGAAACATTCATGCGAGGACGCTCTAAAAATCTCTATGAAAACAGACTCCTCAATGCAGTTGTGCTTTTTGCGTTTCACAGCTAAAATACCAATTGTGCAATCGATTGCAAAATTTAGGAGCAATAAATGAGCTCTGAAACCTTGGCAGTAATGACATTCCACCTCTATTATCTTACAGTAAGCTAAGCAGGCCATACTACATCTCCTTTGAACCAAAGCAATTTCAAAGCTGTCAGCAATCATGAACTGCACAGAAAAACCTACAAACTCTCTTATCAACTGAAATTATTTGAAACACCATTTCGCAGTTATCACAGCAAAACAAAGCCAAAACATCTGTGCATAAATTGCAGAAAGTTCTCTTCAAACACTTACTGTATGAGCAACACATGCTAAATTCATTGGCTATACACATCGTGGTATCTGCATGTAGGAAAGCAGGACGTGTAGTTGTAGATGAAATAGAAGTCATACATTACTGATGAAATCACACAACTACGCAGGCATATAACACCTTATGTACCACCTTGTATGCACTCCAGTAGTCTCTACATCAGTTTGCTTAGCGACACATATGGCCAGATTTTCAAATGCCTTTCTATTTTTAATCATCCTGTATAACCTTACCCTAACGGAAAATGTGTGCAGTCATCAAATAAATTGCACATGCCACTAATAAAATCTGATATCTCACTCACAGCACATCTAATACACAGATTAAGTATTTTTACCCTACACGGAATTAAAATATCATTCATTTCAATTAAAAATACATATACCAAGTAATTCAAATGAAAAAAATACAAAGCAGAACGTTGTATTTCGATAGTTTGTATAATATAGCCTACTGTACTGCAATCAAATATTTTACAGAGTGATAGAGGGATTATAAAATAGAGCTTACTGGAATTGGAATAAAATTCTAATAGTGACATAAATCCTAATGTTGGAAAGTATTAAACACAAATAATGTGTTTCATGTATACTTAACAGGCTTACGTTAATGCACAAATGCTTGTATTATCAAATAAAACAATTTACACTCATACACAACTAGCTAATACAAGTTAAAGACAATCCAAACCTTCCCATCCCAAATTATCATTAATTTTAGTTTTTCTAAGGCGTATTAAGACCAAATCAGGTGGTGCGGCGCAAACGTCAGTCCTCCCGTTTAGGGGTAGTGTGTTAAGACTGCGGGCGTTTTGGCCGCAGTGCCACAGCGCCCTGCGGCCGGGCAGTTGATCCAGAGTCAACTTTTGGATAACCGCAACCCGGCGTCACGTCAGCCGGCGATCAGACTGATCAGAGCAAAGACGTGAGAATAATAGTAATAATAGCTGCAAAATATGTTAAATCTTGTCATTCTCTGAGAGAAACAAGCTCTGTAGTACATGTTTCTGTGTGATTAGATCGGTAAAAAAGCCCTTTTGCCTTTTATTGTATTTAATATTATTGGTGATATTTGCATATTATTGTGTAATTATTAATCAATCATCTGTCAATATTTATAATTTTCTGTTCTGCTTTGGCAATAAAGGTTTCTAATCTGAGAGAGAGAGAGAGAGAGAGAGAGAGAGAGAGAGAGAGAGAGAGAGAGAGAAAGAGAGAGAGAGAGAGAGACAGACAGACAGACAGATAGACAGACAGACAGACAGACAGAGAGAGCAGCTATGGTTGAGCGAGCTAGACAGTGAATGAAGAGAGGGAGTGCTGGTAGGAGAAAGCCGGTGATTTACATCAATAAAACGTTATTTTCTGATTGTTTCACAGTGGTAACTTTCTAGAGCACAAACACACACACACACACCCTCTGCTTAACCATGAATGTGGCCTAACATTTGCACTATTTCAATTTCAGCCTCACACCTCAAGTCCCCACAACATTTTCGTTTCACCAACCCAAACTCCAGTGATTCAGAAAATGTGACTTCTTCTGATTCTCTTCCAAACTGGATTGACAACTGCTCCTAAGTCCATCATATACACTATCATATATATTACAATGGAGAGCTTTGGTATTTGATAAATTACACAATATATATTTTGAAGTTACTCTCATGCTTGCTCATAAATAGAATGTAAATAGCTCAAATAAAAAATCCATACATAAATGTATATTTGATGTCCTGCAGATTTCATGGTGTGTCTCCAAATTACAAATCTTGAGTTAAGAAAGACTCTTTACAATGACAGTATTTGTGATGCGTTTTAATGGGTTCAGTGTGTCCAGTGGTCATGATTTGCTACACATGATCTACAATGTTAACAACAAAAAGGCAAACATGGACATATAACAATTTTGTACAACAAAAACTATGTTGTCAATTCAAGGGGTCCTAAACAGTGTAAACATTTCCTATTAAATATGTGATCTTACTTATACAGTTTTACATCCTGGAAATGTTATGTTTTAAGTTTTGGAGTTTGGATCCCAAAATGCAGAGACAGAGGCAAGGAGAGTTCTTGGGATGTTTATTGAAAGAATAATGTCTCAATGAAAAAAGGCAAGAGGCTGGAAGTGGTGGCTGAGGGCTGGCTGGTGTTGCAGGTGAGGTGGCAAATTGACCAGCATATCCACTGAGGCTGAGCACCAGAAAAACAGCAGTACTGGAGACTGCAGGCGAGGCACACTAGAAAACTATACACAGGAAGGTCAGTCCATACTCTAAATAACAAGAAATGAAAACTCAAAGAAGCTCGAGTAAGTCACAAGAAGCTCTGGAGAACAAAGGAATCATCAGGGACTCATAGTTACCAACTGCAACAGGATAATCTGGCACAGGAGTGGTGTATTGACCAGGCTTTTATGGCAGGAGTGATTACTGATGAGCACCAGGTGTACCTCATAGTGAAGGCCCCGCTCAGCCAGCCACACCCTCATTTGCACACACACTGCCAGGGAGAGAAACAGAAAGAGGGAGGGGGGGAAAGGAAACACAGAACAACCCCAAACACAAAAACAAACACCAAAACAAACAACACCATGACAGGAAAGCTGTCTCAGAAAGTCTCATAAATTGATTGTATGTCATCACCGATAGCTGAGCTCCACAGGCGTTCTGAGCTGTCCCTTTCCCTGTGATATTTGAATGCTTTGCAAAATCTATGTTTGATATTATACACAATATTAAACTTTCAAAATTAAAACATTGTAAAGTTGTCATGAAAAGCATAATTAAAGGGATGATTTCAAAATTGTACTGTCATGCAGTTTTGATCTGTATTGATGAGAAAGTGACAGGCGAGCAAGATCATGAAGACAAGCAAAACTTTTGTCTCTATATAGGTAATCTATGTGAGTCATCCATCTGTTTGTGTTAGTTAAGTGATGGTGACTGTCAAACTCTTTTGGCCATTACCAAACAGTTGCAGGTGCATTAACACCCTCCTATGGAGTTTTGCATTTCTGAAAAGATCTTTATTGAATTTCATATTACAAAATTACAAATACAGTACATCAAGCAATAAAATGCAGCCAGTGCCAGAGTGCAAACATTTAAAAAGTGCATAGAGTTCAGTGATCTTGTATAAAGTGCTGTCAATTCATAAGTCCAGTATGTTCCAGGGGAGGTACTGAGATTTGACTTCTCCTCCTCCGGAGGTCAGCAAGTATCTGTTTAATCAAACCACCATATTCTTTGCTTTTATACTTTAATTCTCTCTTGGTGACTTCCCTGGTTGTTCTGCAGATTAGGTTGGCACATTGTTTTTCTTTTAGTTGGATTATTTTGTTGGGTGGAGGAAAAATAGTCACTGGAAAAAGGAGCTAGGATAGGATGAAGGTTTCTACAATATTTACTCTTGTTTCATAATTAGTATCTTTGTTTTCTCATTTCTGTACCACTTCTTTAATTTCACACATTTTTTTTCTCCCTGTTTCTTTCACTACATTCACTGTTAAAAATGTTCAAACCGAGTATTTAAATTTCTTGATGAAAATCAAAATTAACTACCACACACTGTAATGACTTTACTGTACATCTTCAGGTTTGCTCAGTACAACTGCTGAGAACTCACGGGTGTGATGAATACATTTGAGTCACATGACTAATTATCACAGTCTTCATTTCGCTCCAATCCAAATTCCTTCTGTTTTGTTGTGATTTAGTTTTGCTCCAGAAGCATTTTCATCTTTGACTGTTTTTTATAATGATGGTAATATCATCAGCGTAAGCAATAGCTGTGACTTTGTGTGCATGGTCTACACGTTCCAGCAAAACGACTGTCATTGTTCATTGTTTAATTAGAGGGCTGATGGCTAAAATATAAAGAGCTGTGCTCAATGGACAGCCCTGCTTCACACCTCTCTCCATTTTAAAAGACTCAGTTAAAAACCAATACAAACATCTTACCAAGTGTATAAAGTCACCGGGAAAGCCGTATGCTTTCATCACAGCACAGAGATAATCTCTGGAAATGTAGTCATATGCTTTTTTTTTTTTTAATCAAAACGAATAATATAAAAACCTTTTCAGGTTTGAGTAAGATTTCTCTTAAAATAATAAGATTGTCTTTTTTCTTGTGCGGTTGCACATAACTTCTCTTTTCATTTTTCACAGAAAACAACATCACCATCTTTGCTTATTATGAATCTAATGAACTTGCTTTTAGGCTCTTTCAGCCTGCCTTCAAGAAGAACTATCAACACTTTTGCCTTCAGATGTGGTCGGACAACGCGTTACACAAAATAGTTTGTTTCAATCATACTGAAACCTCTGTCATGTTGGCTTTCCTTTTTATCCCTAATTCAACCAAAATAGTCTAGATGTGATAATACATTGAGATCAGGTAATAAATTGATTAATCCCTGACAATGGTCTTACCTTATCTTTACTGACGTTATATTATTAATTTAAAATACATTTGAGAAATAAGAGATATAAGATAAATATCTTTTAACTTGAGAAATAGTGTTAACAGCATATCTAAACGTGTCTAAAAATATATCCATCTCTCTATGCCAAATGTGAATCACTGCTCCCTCCCTTAGCTGAACTTATCTTTGACCGTGGTAATACCTCGTGATCTGCTCATAAGATGGCAAATAATAAGTTACATCTGTGCAAAACTTGGAAATAAAAGTTGATTCTGAAGATGATCCCAAACTTTTTCTTTAAGGCATCATTTGAACTTGAACTGTCAAAATATCAACCCCTTTCACTTAAAAACTGCATCTTTTTTATTCCTCACAGCAAAACATCAATGATGTTTGTGAGGAACTTATTTCTGGTGTTAAATTTTCTGAGTTGGCAATCCTTTTTAAAGTCTATTCTCAGGAGACATATAATATCTGTTCAGCATTCATGGAAAGACCATCCGCCTGAGTTTTATTTCAGATATCTGAGATTTATGTCCTGCTGCAACTATACACCAGTGACATTTCAGTGCTTCTCCAAGTTTGAAACTGATTACTGGCTGTGATGTCAAGATGAACGGGACACAAGTGCCTATCATGCGTATCATAAACCGTGTCAATTTGAAATGATTTCAACCTCTAAATTTATTGGAATAGAAAACCCACAAACAACACAGTGCACTTTTGCAATTTACTCCTGGGTACACTGTGAACATAACTGGTTTACTCAGTATTTATGAGCACAATCAAGATCCAAATTATGTCAACCTAATAATATCTGTTACTGGCAGTAATTTTCAACCTGGTGTATAATTATATTATTATTATATTTTGAAGACTGAGTTAAAAGTTATAAGGTAAGTTGTATCAGAATGAAGGATTTAAGTTACATATGGACAACATGGATGTAAATGTAATATAAATAATATCTAATAAGTTTAATGTAATAACATTCTACATATTTTAAGCAGAATTAATTTGACACTGTACTTGGTGTATTTTAGTATACATCATTAGACTATCTATTCAATTAAATCCAATATCTATAAATAGTTAGATGGGTTTATACTGTGTTTGTTACCTATGTAATATAGGTAGATATTCGTATTGTAATACAACTTTGTGTTAATAATATATCTCATGGTCATGGTTCTGTCCCAGTCTGGCTCTATGTCCCTCCACCCATATATTTGACACTCTCATTTTCACAGTCTCCATTAAAGTGCCACCACGAGGATAGACATGGAGATGGCCCTGCTCTGCATTTTTACTGCTAACTAGTGTGGGTTTTTTTTTTTTTGGAAAATAAGCTGTGATATGAGTTACTTCTCCGAACTTGAAGCAGAACCACAACCTTGGCATTCTAGGGACCCTGAGAGGACTCTTCTTGCTATTGTTGTTAATACCAAGGCAGTCTTTCATTTAGATACTCTCACTCTCTTTTTGATTCTGGGCTAGCTTTTCAACTTGTTTTGATAGCTCAGCTATCTTATTTTCAATCTTAAAGGTTTCATCTTGTTTTGGTTTCGGCACTGGGGGAGGCTTACTATCATGAGTGGGGTTCTGTGATTTTTGGCTTAACTCTCCAACTTGTTTAGTTAGCTCATTCACTTTCTTTTCAAGGTTTGATGCTTCATTTTGCTTTGTGTTGGGTGATGGGAAAGGCTCACAACTATAGGTGGGCATATCAAAAATGTAATGGGCATGTGCAGTAGCTTTTGTAGCTTTTGTAAACGCTTTTTCATTCTGTCAAGCTTTGATGAGCGGCAATTTTCCTCAGTTCTCAACATATAGAGGAATTAAGGAAATGATGGTAGATTGCTCATTTTGTAAATGCAGACCTATGATGATGCCCTGATCCCAAAAGCCCCTACAGAACTGTCTGAGTAACTGGTTGTTGGAATTTTCAGCTGAGGCCCCCCCTCTGGAAATTGCCCTTGTGAGGAGGCTGTAACACCTGTTCAAGTATGCTCAGGGTTTCTCTCCATTGCTTTGGATGAAGCTGAGAAATACAAGCAAATAACTCCTCTCCATCTTCCATGACACTAAAAGCAGAATCAAGCTGAGTGACATAAGCACTTGGTGAGGAGATTCCAAGAGGTTTAACATTAGCAGCTGGACTCAGTAACCTTTCAGTATTCTTCTCACCTTGTGAACATCATTCAAGGAAGGATCACCAAGAAGGAGGTTAACCAGGTGTCATTGTCAACCTCACCATTGGACATCACTCATGGAGTTGGGGGTGTTCCCCTGAGGTAAAGCTGAGCTACTGACACAAACATAGTGCTTACAAGGGACTCTCAATAACCTGTTGTTCCACTTCTCCTTTCCACAAAGTCCAAATGAAAAGTCCAAAGCAAGAATCACCTTTGAAGTTCTCCTCTACATGCTATGCTGTCTCCGTGTTATGGGTGTTTATGTGGAAAATCTTGTAATTGTCGAATAATACTTTGAAGAGACTCCACAGGCTGCAGTTGATGCTTACTTGAATATATGAAGTTTACTGAAAACAAATATGTGATATCAGAGAAGCCTTTGGCGCAGTGTATACATGGATACAATCACACCAAAAACTTAGCACAAACAGGAAAACAATCACTTCTTATAGAGTTGCTCAGGTCACACCACCAGGGAGGGGAGACACAAGGACACTTGGTGTCAGAATGAACTCTAATTGGAAAATAATGTGGACAGCTGTTGTTACCCATCCAAGGTTACCACCTTACCTCCCAGCCTGGTGCCGTGAACATAAAACTTCCCTTGTAAAAGACCTTGCAGGCCAGAGTGAGGCCCTGTTGATTAAATCATCACATCAAGGCTTTGATTAGCACATTCTTATGAAAAGACATAGCTTATGAGTAGAACATTTCCATAAATTGAATTTTGAACATCTCTCCTTCACAAATAAGCCTTTCTTTCTCTCACAGGTGTATAAATAAGTAGAGGTCTGTCTGCATGTTGGAAATGCACTCGGTTTAGCTTAGTAGTCAGCACAGTCATCTATGGTCTTTATACAGAATGAATGGAGTATACATACCAGCTTTGTTATACATAACAAATATCAAATTAAAAGTGACTTTTTTGATATTCAGAACACCAGTCTGCTGAACAACAAGAAGAAGCTGGAGTCTGACCTTGTTCAGGGTGAAGTGGACGATGCTATTCAGGAAGCAAGAAATGCTGAGGAGAAAGCCAAAAAGGCTATCACTGATGTGAGTTTACACCTCTAACTCTTCAATTTTATGAATAATTAAATTTTGTATACAGCCATAGACTGATAATATAATAAGCTCGTTATAACTTAAAGTTGCATTAGAAAACTTCTCATCATTCTCTCATCATGATGGCCGAGGAGCTGAAGACGGAGCAGGACACCAGTGCTCACCTGGAGAGGATGAAGAAGAACCTGCAGCACCGTCTGGATGAGGCTAAGAACCTTGCCATGAAGGGTGGCAAGAAGCAGCTCCAGAAACTGGAGTCAAGGGTATGCACTGTATGAATGCTCACAAAAGATTATTGTCTGGATGTGCATCGCACTTTTAATGTGTGAAATTAATTCTATGTTTATTTCGATTGACTGTGATCTGTCTGACTGACTGTGTATATAATACTGATGTATCATTTATCATCACTTTTCACGTGCGTGACCTAGAAGCTGAAGTTGAGGCCAAGCAGATGCGAATATGAATGAAAAGTGAAGGAGCTGACCTACCGGGTATGTCCTATTTTAATAAAAACAACCTTAATATCTCTTAATTCTCTGTTCTTCATCACTTATAAGCCTTTATCTGTGTAGACTGAGGAGGGCAAGAAGAATATGCACAGACTTCAGGATCTGGTGGCTCAAAGTCAAGGCTTACAAGAGACAGGCTGAGGAGGCTGCGTGTCAAATAAATTGTTGTGACCAATAATCTACAGTTTAATCAATAATGATATAATTTGTTTTGTAACTGAATATTACTCCCTTCACCCTTCACAGGAGGAGCAGCCAACATTCACTTTGGCTGATTTTGCTGAGTAAGACTCATCATAAACTTTAGGCCTTTTAACAAAGTTCATAAAATATGAACATTTGGTTGAGGGGTTTTTAACATTTCAATAAAGATGATAATTGTCATTACTATCCTGAATTCTGTCTTTTTTTTGTTTGAAACAGTTACTCCTAGACAGTGATGCAACTAAGTAGAGCAGTTAGCCATGTTGTAAGGTCTTGTAGTACAGTATCAGAATCATTCACTGGTCACCCTTTGACTATGTAGAATCAAGTTATTCTATGTGAGATACTATATGACTGAACAGAACTCCTTGTCAACAGTGACTGAGGAAGTATTCGGATGCTTAAATTAACTAAGCAGTATACTGTAAAAAATACATTTTGTCTTGCATTCAAGATTTTACTTAAAGGCATACTCCACCAAATATCACCAAATATATCTTTTGAGT
Source organism: Thunnus thynnus (assembly GCF_963924715.1). Classification (NCBI taxonomy): domain Eukaryota; kingdom Metazoa; phylum Chordata; class Actinopteri; order Scombriformes; family Scombridae; genus Thunnus; species Thunnus thynnus. Next base: position 11,566,641 of record NC_089533.1, read on the forward strand.
AAACTCACTCCCAGTGGGATTGAGAGGTAGCTGTAATGTGTTTTGTTCCCTCACAAGAGACAGTAGCTATGGTCAGTTTGAATTCATAGATTGGATACCAGTGATTTCAAGTTTTTGTGGCACAGTAAAGTATAAAAATATCCACAGAGACTGCTCAAACCACTCAAATCCACTGCCCATCTAAATGGTCAGTGTGTTGCAACATTTAAAATTTCACAAAAAAAAGCATTCACTACCTCCGTTGAGCTAAAAAGCTGTAGTCTGAACTGATGTAAAGTAAACATATAAAGCTGCAAAAAATCGAAATACCAGAAGTACCAGAATCTCAAAATTGTTTGTAAGCTCAGTATTTCCCAGGTGTATTGGCCAACTAGCAAGATGGAGACAGACATGAGAGAGGGTGTACTGAGCATACAAGTGTAAACTTGAGACTTGTATTATAGTGCAAGAACAAAAACCTTGAGAGGTTTTTATAGAGTTAAGTTTAGAATGAATCTAGCTTTTGTTAAATCGGTATTGCTTTTGAAAACTTATCTCCCTGTAACAGACATTTAGGTTTGAGAAAGTGTCAAGAAAAGATAGTGTGAAGCTAAGACCGCCAAGTAAAAATGAAAGGGTGAAGCAGACACTGGTATTGCTGCAGTCCTTGAGACACCCTGTTATGATCATTCAGCTCCATGATCAGGTCAGCTATGGTTCAGGTTGATAATAAATACAATTTAAAATTTATAAATTGTGAATATATACAGTATATTTGGCCTAATTGTGTAAAGTAGGGATGTGCAGAGAGCTCAGTATTTGTATTTGTATCTATGTTTGTTGAGGCGGCAAAGATATATGTATTTGTAATATGTATTTGTATTCAAATAAAAGTGGAAATAGGTGTAAAAATCCAGTTTTTGTTTTTATTACGCTTTTAATTTTAGTATATTAAAGTGTTAAAATAGGTATTTATGAATAAACTATCTTATAAAGGAAGTCCCACACGGGGTCTCAAACTCGGGTCTCCCACTTCATAGATGACTGCACTGACTACTGAGCTAAGCCAATTGCATTGCTATCATACAGACAGACCTCTACTTATTTATAATTCCATAACACAGCGACAGCACAGTGTGTAACATGTAGAGAAGAACTTCAAAGGCGATTCTTGCTATGCACTTTTCATTTATTGCTTATTTTTTACATCCTAACTTTGTGGAAAGGAGAAGGGGGACAACAGGTTATGGAGAGTCCCTTCGTTTGTGTCAGTGACTCAGCTTTATCTCTGAGGAACCCCCCCCCCCCAACTCCAGGAGTGACGTCCAAATAAGGAAATGTGCATCATGCAGCAGGTGGATGTGACTCCCCTCTTTGAGACCTGCTGATAGGCCTAACAGTGAAGCACAGGAGAGAGACTGAGACAGCGAGGTAACCGACCTGTGTGATGGTATTTCACATGTTTTTTTTTCTTCCCGAAAACAAATAGCCTACATTTTTAAATATTTGTATGAAATAAATGTTCGTAAAAAACCCATTATTTGTGCTTTGCCAAATAACGTATTTGTATTCGGGCACACCCCTAGTGGATAAGTCCACACAATTAGTGCGAATTACCTGTGTCAACTACCTGTGAATGAAGTTTATAGATTTAGAAACAAGGTTCGGGAACAGAGACCACGCCGAGTACACATCCCACTTCCGCACTACAAAGTATTTAGGCACACCCCATCCGTTCTTCTCCCCTCGTCTCAGTTGCAAGTGACCCGTGACAGGGTTGCATCGCAAACGCCTACCCCTCGCCCGTGTTCCTTGGACCACGTTCCCCAGCAATACCATCCACGACTCGATCCAGCAGTACCAACAAGATACCTCCTTCACCACCACATCCACGCAGAGGCTGTTTACACCGCTGCTCCTCGGAGGAAAAGCTACTCCCTCAGATGCCACACTGCTGATCACCTGGGACCCATACACACCCACGCTATAGCCGATTCCGACGCGGCTCGTTTTCCTTCAAGCAACATCTTCAACCGGACGCTCACTCACCTACAGAGTGCTCTCAGATGGACAAACACACTGTTCCAGCGAAACAATAGCGTTGCCAAACTTTTCCAACTCTACGGAAACTTTTTCCTCACCTCTCCTGCCGGCAGCTCAAATCGTCCCACTCTTCCGGGTTCACCGCCTAACGCTAACCCGACGCACACCGATGACGTCACCACGCTGCCCGGTGCAACGGAGCCCTGACTCTCCAGCCCTGGCCAGGGCACACTCCACTTTCTTCCCCCCCCCCCTTTTTTTAAATTTTATTTTCCGAATTAACCCTTCATCCCATTTTCCTGCTTATTTATTAAGTGCTCGTGTAACTCCATGGTTCATACTAACTCACTTTTCTGTTTTCATGTTTCTTCGTTAACGCTTCTACTTCTCTTCAGGAACTCTCATCCTCTTCTCTCCAAACAACGGACCATCGATCATCCCCAGCGTATCATACACGCATTCTACCCGACTCAGACGCCACCTCCTCGTCTCAAAAGCCGTGCTTTTCCCGCTCCACACAGCCTCCAGCTCATCACCGATGTATCCAGCTGCTCACCTCCGGGTTCCCTGCCCAACATCTCTTATACAGGGCACACCCACGGCACCACACCGCCCACTACAGCGGAGCAGCGGACGGCTCCCACATTTGCCGAGGGCCAGGTTGAGCGACCTCATGCCCACAGCCATACATGCATCCCCTCATCCTTCATCCCTCGACCCTTCATCCTTCAACCCCCACCACTATCATCTCTCTCTCCTTTCCCTTCCTTTCCTCCCTTTCTCTCTCTTCTTTTCCTCCCTTTCTCTCTCGACCAGTATGCTAAATATTTCCTTCTTCCCCCCTCCCACGACCTCGACCCTCACCCCCTCATCCTCACACCCCCGACCCTATCCCTTCCCCCTCCTCTCATCCCTCTAAGTCTATCCTTCCTCCTTTTCCACACCTGCTCTTCCACCACTCACCCAATAAACATCCCTCAACCCCCCCCCATTCCTCATGCGTGGTAAGTATTCCCTTCATCCCTCATCCCTTCATCCTGCGACCCTCATCCCTTCATCCCGCATCCCACGAACTCGACCCTTACCCCCTCATCCTCACACCCCCCGACCCTCTCCTTTCCCCCTCCATCCCTTCCCCCTCCCCTCATCCCTCTAACTCTATCCTTCCTCCTTTTCCACCCTACTTTTACCCTCACCCTTTCATTTTCATCCTTACCTCCTTCACCCCCTCCCCTTGTTTTTTTTGTTTGTTTGTTTGTTTTTTTCTAACCCAAGCGGTCAAAGCAGATGGCCGCCCACCTAGAGCCAGGTTCTGCTTGAGGTTTCTTCCCTTTAAAGGGGAGTTTTTCCTCACCGCCGTCGCCAAGTGCTTGCTCACGGGGGAATTGTTGGGTCTCCGTTAATTAAAGAGAATGGTCTAGACCTGCTTTACGTTAAAGTGCCACGTTACGACCTCGTCGTCATTCGGTGCTATATTATAGAATTGAATTGAGTTCCCCACCCTTCATCCCTCCAACCCTCACCCCTTCATCCCCCGTGCCTCCCTCCAGACTTTCTATCTTTTCCTCCTATATCACTTCGGCTTCATTCCTCCCATATTATCCATAAAACAGCATCTTTTCGTTCTTCGCTTTCTCGCCACAGCCGACATGGCTCACTCAAATCCGTCCATTTTCTTTTCATCCATTCTACCTTCATCTGAATCTCAAGGCATCATGGAGGGTGCGCCCCCACTCTTTCATTGCCGTCAATCGACTATATAAAATGCTTCAACACAACAAATCATCTTCAATACAACCATTCATCATCAATTCAGTGCTCCAGTCAGCTTCTATTCCCTCACCACTAGTTCATGACATCAGCGGGCCACAGAGCTTCCTTCTTCCGACCCACTCCATTCGGTTAACTCCAAAGAGCCATCCAGACCATCAGTTTTCCCGTAAATGGTTATCCCACAGTTCGCACTCAGCCCCTACACCCAACCATCTCCCCCTTTTTCCCCCTTTCTTCGACTCCCTTCATGCAGCAGGCTTTGCAGGTCCTGACAATCTCAAGCCCCATCACAGGCTACTAAAGTCTTGACAGCTAAAGCTCATCGCAGGCCACGCACTTCTCTTCTCGCTTCCGACAGCCATCGTACCCATCCAGGTGCATCACGCCTGCCGATACTCACGTACAGTATCCCTCCTTCAGTGGTGCCTATGTTAGGTGCAGTGGCCCTCAGAACCACACCAAGCACGGCCCATGACACCACTATATCCTAAAGCACTAATTGCCATTAACTCCAAAGAACCATATCAACCGCCAGACCATCCATTTTTCGTACGTGATTGTCCCATAGTTTCTACCAAGTCCTGACACTCGACTCTTCCGGAGACAACCACATTGCCTGTTCTCGCAACATACAGCTGCACTGACTCAATGTCTCTCTCTGTTTCCGGGGTTACAGCAGTTTTAGGTGGTTCACCTCCAGTCGGCCACTTCAACTGCCCCCACCCCCCCCCCACCCTTCTCGATGAACCATGTCAAGTCATCATCGAAGCCCTTCTTTGGGGGCAAGAGAGGTCTTAGTCATCCTCGTTCCCACGCTATATCGTTGCTCACCATTATAAACAAGAAATCCTCAAGGACATCATATCCAGCCTCACTCCACACTTCGGCATGTTATCCAAAGGTCAGTAAGGCCGAACCCAGCCTTAAGCCGAAGCGCTTGCCCCCGACTTCATCATCATCATCATCATCCTGGTCTGCTATGCCAGAATTCCCCGTACAGGCCACCTGCCTCCCTACCCTGACAAAGTTGTAGAATCCATGTATCTACAGACGTTCTACAGCATGCAACGACATCTGATATTCCCATTCATTCTTCGGAGACAAGGACGCCACTCCCAGACACCCTCATATTTAACCTTAAGCAAGCAAACCAACCAGCTTGGCTTCTCTTGCCCCACTTTTCTCTTCATGTAAATTCTTATTCGAGCCTTCAGAACAATTCAAACCTACATAAACCAGAGGCTAGCCCACCACGCATATCCACAAGACCTGCTCTCCACCGCCAAACCAGGCGAGTTGCCACATGTTCCTGGTTGCAAACCTGCAAGTTTTGCACAAGTCGGCGATTTCTCCAGAACCATACTCCAGCCACATTCTTGAACACATCTCCGCATGAAGTTCTTTTTGGGGGCTGTATCCAGGCGATGGACTGGAGAGACAGTTCCCCTACTCAGAGTCTCAACCTCTCCCCCCTGTTCCCTCCTACCTCCCTACCTTCGGCAGTCGTCGTCCAGTCGACATACCATACATCCATCATCGTCCCTCAACCTTCCATTCTATGTTCCTCAACTCTCACACCTCACCCCTTTCCTCTCCCCATCTATTCATCCCTCCATCCCTAATCCTTCATCAGGTTCTCCAACCCATCCATCAACATATCAGCTCTCTTTCATTATCTCAAATTAAACTATTGAAATCTAATGTTCTCGGTGTGGTCTCAGTTAGTGAAAAGTATATAAGGGATGGCTGTGTAAGGTGCTGGGAAGGGTGGTTGGGCTGTTAATGCTGCTGCAGTTTTGTAATGTGAATGTATAGGGTGACGAAGAAATGCCCACACAAGAACTGAAATAAACCTTGCCTGAGCCTCCTCACTCATCCTCCAGTATAGCTGAAATGACATGGAGCTATCAGATTGACAGAGTTCAGACACACATGCAGAGATTAATTATTGATTAATTTTCTTCCACTGTTGGTAGATTATTGCATAGAATTTTGTATTACATTTTTCTTCCATCATACTGTATGCACCTGGTTACATTATTATAACTATTATAATATATTTTGAGTTCCAAACATCTTATGAATGAATGCATTTTTTGACTTTCATAATCCAGATTAATCAAGATTGTGATAAAAAAAAATTATGAGAAAATATTTTCTAATTGGAATGAAGAATATTTATTTTTCATATTAATAAAGTGATCAAATCAAATTCCTCTTAGGCTCAGGCCTTCCCTGCATTCATGCAACATTCTAATTGGGATGTCACAGGCAAAAAATAGGTTGCCAAGTTATTCCATGTCTTTACACTACATTCTCTGGAAGACATCAAAGCTTGACTTGGCATACTGGAGCAGAATGAGTCATCTCTATTCAGACATTTGGCAACCCTTCATCTGCTAGCCCTGAGGACTTTTTGGTGAAAGTTGCCTGGCTCTTACATCACTTTTGCGTTGCTTGAGTATCCTCCTAAAGGGAATATATGGTGACAGGATAAACACATCAATGTCACATAAGCAGCAAAAAGAAAAAAAAAACAAAATAACAACACCAATACATCAAAGTGGATTTCTTTTTCATAGCAGAATCCCAAATCCCATACATCATTAGAACAAAAGGTACAACTCATGGGCCACTTATTTCTGCAAGTAAATCCCATTATCTAATCATGGTTCATTGTTCACAGCCTGTGTGAGGTGACAAGAGACAAAGGCAAAGTTGCACTGGTAAGCAGGTGTTATCTCTCTACATGCACTTAAAGCACCGCATATATCCATTCTTAGATGTATAAAAATATACATTCTGAAGGGATGATTTGGGCGAATAGAGTCAGTATCAGCAGCAAAGAAACTATGAAAAGTGATAGAAAACACTCATATGTTAGTCATTTTAAGTTCTCCTACTATTTGCTGAAATGAATCAGTATATGTCCCAAGAGCCACTTTGAAATGAGTCAAATCAGTTAAGAAGGAAGTTACAACTGTTAACTCACTTCATGATATGGGTTAAATGTTGCTATATTTTTATATATTATATATTATATTTTCTTTGGTGAGCCAAATTCAAATCAAACATGCCATAATGGGCATAAGCCTTCAAGATCTGCCAGGACACTTGTATCATGCTTCTTTAATAACTTCTTTAGTATCAAATGTAGCAACTGGCTGATGTTCATTTGGCATGTGAAACTTATTTTGAGCAATACCTGAAATTTGTTGGCAACTGTTTTCATGTCCATTTAGGGAGATATATAAAAGGTGATTGAACTTTTAATGATAGTACTTCATCTTTAATTTTATTACAGGAGTACAAGATGTGCCAGAATCCAGTAATTGTAGACAACAAACATTTTGGCACATTCACAAAACTAAACTCCATGTATAAATGGACCTTTAAAAATATTAATGTAATGTAACCGCAATTAATGAAGTATTTCGATTTTGAAATTGGCAAGTTTACATTTATAAGATTTAAAAGATCAAATAGTGCACAAATACAGCTATACATTATGGTATATTTTTAGATTATTCTTTCTGTATTACTGGCACACACAGGAACACAGAAGTTTTCATGAGTACAATGAAAGTCTTGGTGAATATAGCATTACCATGGTCAGTATTATTAAGCTTATTATTAAGCTTTATACATAATTTCCCCCCAGACTTAGTATATAGTTTCTATTAAAGGTGAATATAAGCATTTAATTAAGTGTGTTGAAAGCTGTCTTATATTAGTGTCATTTGGGGGTGAAGTTTCAAAGATCTCGAACATGCAAGTGTCTTGCAACTGAATACCAATGGAATTTGGATGAGTTTCCAAAACCAACCCCCAAAGCTGTCCATGAATTAAAAAAAAGATTTTTGATGTTAACTACATGTTTCAACTTTCATGACCTTTAAATCAAGAGCTACATTTATTGGAGTTGTACACAAACCATATATACACTACAACATTTATAATAGCAAGTTTGTAACTCACTGAGTTAATCTAGGTGAGAAATTAATGAGCTCCTTCTTTCACTCTAAATAATTTTATATTCATGCTTACTTAAGCAGACCCTTGGGTCCTATTTGGTTTACTGACGTCTTATTTGAGTGTGTTCATGTCTGACAGTCTTTTCTCCTACTTTACAATTTCTATTTTTTTTCTTTTAATGTTTTAGTCAACATTTCTGATGAAAGCAAGTATGTTGAAAATAAATTAAAATTATTTGCCTTCAGTATAATTTATATAAAGTTTATTAACAATGTAAATACTGTAAATATTCAATTTTCCCAATAAACAATGGTCACATTTTTATTCACATTTTACATTTTATTCAGTATTTTAACACCCATATTGCGTGTCACATTCACAATTTGTGAAATCAAATTAATTGGTACAACATCACGCTGCATTATGTAGTTTTCAAATTCTAGTTACAAATTAAAATGCTTACAAGCTGCATAAACATCACTGCCACAAAATAAGCAACAGGATGAGGCCATGACCAAACTGAGTGAGACTACAGCTGATCAAGCACTCCCACCCTCTATAAAAGAGGCAGCCCTGGACTTCTGCATGAACTGGTAGGCACCCAACACAGGTGAGTGTATCGACTATGATCTTGGTTTGAATTCCTATTGATCAGTGGGTAAAGTTTATGTGTTGCTAATTACTAATGCATATTGTCAATGATTCTTTGTCAGAGTTATCTTTGTTTTAAGTGATATTCAGGTGAAATTTCATGTCATATTTAAGTATTCTTGAGCAGATATTATTCCAAAACAATTTACTTGAAATACTCTTAAAACATTTAAGTAGTTTCTTTCTTTTTTTTTTCTTCCAAAAATCGCACAATTAATTCATTTGTGTTGATGTGCAGTACACATCCTGTCTCAACAAATACTCTATACTAAGTGATCATTAAGAGCAGTACTATTTCTCTTCATGATATGGGTTAAATGTTGCTATATTTTTATATATTATATATTATATTTTCTTTGGTGAGCCAAATTCAAATCAAACATGCCATAATGGGCATAAGCCTTCAAGATCTGCCAGGACACTTGTATCATGCTTCTTTAATAACTTCTTTAGTATCAAATGTAGCAACTGGCTGATGTTCATTTGGCATGTGAAACTTATTTTGAGCAATACCTGAAATGAGTTGGCAACTGTTTTCCAAAACAATTTACTTGAAATACTCTTAAAACATTTAAGTGGTTTCTTTCTTTTTTTCTTCCAGAAATCGCACAATTAATTCATTTGTGTTGATGTGCAGTACACATCGTGTCTCAACACATACTCTATACTAAGTGATCATTAAGACCAGTACTATTTCTCTGGGTGTGGGGGGCAGTTGAGGGGATGGGAGAGAATTGAACTTTAATGATTCAACTGAATTCAGCTAGCACTTATCAGTTAAATCTGAATAAGTTTTGCCACCTTCATGCTCCACTGCTCTCAAACTGACATTCTGCCAGGAAGATTTAAAGTGAGAAAACCAAACTGAAAAAAGTTATTGTACTCACGTTTAATCATCTTTTTTATAGCATCTTGACTCCACCAGATACTCTACCACTCATCATTTTTTGGAACCAGCTGAGGTAAAAGATGTCAAAATCTCCAACATCAGATGGATACAAGACCATTACGACATCATGCTGATATTTTAACTCTATTTTTTCAGTCTCCACTAAAGTGCCACCATGAGCACAGACGCGGAGATGGAGTGCTATGGCCCAGCGGCCATCTACCTCCGGAAGCCAGAGAAGGAGAGGATTGAAGCACAAACCGCTCCTTTTGATGCCAAAACCGCCTTCTTTGTGACTGAAAAGGAGGAGATGTATCTCAAGGGTAAACTTGTGAAGAGAGAGGGTGGCAAAGCCACAGTTGAAACAGACTGTGGTAAGGTAGGCAATTCATTATTTTACTTTTTTAACAACATGTTCCCATCTATTTCCATTGAAGGAGGATGCCATTCTTTCCATTAACATTTATTTAAAACTATAACTTAGTAAAACATTTAGTGGTTTTAAATTCACACTGACACAGTTGTTAACAAGAACATCCATCTGATTAACTCTACACATTTTTACTGTATTTTTACTACTACTATCTCTTCAGACACTCACTGTGAAAGAAGATGAAATCTTTCCCAGGAACCCTCCAAAGTTTGATAAAATTGAGGACATGGCCATGATGACCCACCTCAACGAGCCCTGTGTGTTGTATAACCTCAAAGAGCGTTTTGCATCCTGGATGATCTACGTGAGTTTCCACTTTACTAATGTGATGTGCATTTATATCTGCATATCTAAATGTTAACACTATGTTTATTTTCTATTTGTGCTATTACAGACCTACTCTGGGCTGTTTTGTGTTGTTGTGAATCCCTACAAGTGGCTTCCAGTGTATGATGCTGTAGTTGTGGGAGGATACAGAGGCAAGAAGAGGATTGAGGCACCACCTCACATCTTCTCCATCTCTGATAATGCCTATCAGTTCATGCACACAGGTAAGGTCAAAGTTAGCAGTGTTAAATTGTGTAGGAATTAAACTTGAACATGAGTGTATTGAAGGAATTACAAAACTGGAATTCATGTGAAATGTTTGTTTGCATTTCAGATCGTGAGAACCAGTCTATCCTGATTACGTAAGTATAACAGAAACTGTAATGCTAAATCATATAATTACGATAAAGCAGATTCTTGACATGTGTCTCTTATACCCCAGTGGAGAATCCGGTGCAGGAAAGACTGTCAACACCAAGCGTGTCATCCAATACTTTGCAACAATTGCAGCTATTGGAGCCAAGAAGGCTGAGCCAACACCTGGCAAGATGCAGGTAAATTGGTTGTTTAAGGTAAAACTGTTCGTCAGAGGATAGTTAATTTGAATGTTTAGCTTATGTAACTCAAATCCTCTCTTGCAGGGCTCCCTTGAGGACCAAATTGTGGCAGCCAACCCTCTGCTGGAGTCCTATGGTAATGCCAAGACTGTGAGGAATGACAACTCCTCTCGTTTTGTAAGTAATCCAGGAAACATGTCAAGGTATTTTCTTACTAAATTGCAAAAACTGATGTTATCAATGATCTGGCTCTCTAGGGTAAATTCATCAGAATCCATTTTGGCTCTTCTGGAAAGCTGGCTTCAGCTGATATTGAAACATGTAAGTTTCAACCATGGTATGACTCAAGCCTCATCTGGGCTATAATCTGGTCTTTGATAAAGTAATAGTATTACAATGTAATAGAGTAATCTCACAGTCTCTCATTAAATTCGTTTTTCTAAGATCTGCTGGAGAAGTCTCGTGTAACCTTCCAGTTGTCTGCTGAGAGGAGCTACCACATCTTCTATCAGCTGATGACTGGCCACCAGCCTGAGCTCCTGGGTATGTTACTATGCAAATTTGAAAATGACATTGAAATAATACCAAAGACAACACTAAACAATAATAGGTATCGTTACTGTGCTCCTCTAGAGGGTCTTCTGATCACCACCAACCCCTATGACTACCCAATGGTCAGTCAGGGTGAAATCTCTGTCAAAAGCATCGATGATGTGGAGGAGTTCATTGCAACAGATGTAAAAAAACAAACAAAAAAACAACATTTTAATTAAATAGATCTTGCATGCTTAAGACAACTGTGGAAAATGTTTCAAACTTTGCTTCATGTACAATGTAGACTGCTATTGACATCTTGGGCTTCAATGCTGAGGAGAAGATGGGCATCTACAAGCTGACTGGTGCTGTGATGCACCATGGCAACATGCAATTCAAGCAAAAGCAGCGTGAGGAGCAGGCTGAACCTGATGGCACTGAGGGTAATTCTGATAGATGTCTTTTAGGAAATCTACCAAGGGTTAGTATGTAACATATTTGTAAACATGTCCCAGTTCACAGATAGCTAAAGGTTTGTTTTTCCATCAGTGGCTGATAAAATCGCCTACCTCCTGGGCCTGAACTCAGCTGATATGCTCAAAGCTCTGTGTTACCCTAGAGTCAAGGTCGGAAATGAGATGGTGACCAAAGGTCAGACTGTCCCACAGGTAAGATAAAGAAAATGTATTGTTTGAAAATAATATATAAAATGGCAATATTTGCATTTTGACATGAAAATATTATTCTGACAAAATCTCACTCTAAAATGTTTATTTCTAGGTCCACAATTCTGTCATGGCTCTGTGTAAGTCTATCTATGAGAAAATGTTCTTGTGGATGGTCATCCGTATCAATGAGATGCTGGACACAAAGCAGCCAAGACAATACTTCATTGGAGTGTTGGATATCGCTGGATTTGAGATCTTTGATGTGAGTGGCTGAAAAGTGTCTGAGCAATTCAAAGAACAACAATTTTTTGACATGCAATTTAATACATTCATGTAATTGCAGTTCAACAGCTTGGAGCAACTCTGCATCAACTTCACCAATGAGAAACTGCAACAGTTCTTCAACCACCACATGTTTGTCCTGGAGCAAGAGGAGTACAAGAAAGAGGGCATTGTCTGGGAGTTCATTGACTTCGGTATGGACTTGGCTGCCTGCATTGAGCTTATCGAGAAGGTAAGTAGTCAATAAGGTCGAAGTGGCTTCTTGATTCATGTGCAAATGTTTTCTTCCATTATGTGAATTTTTTTTTTTCCTCAGCCAATGGGCATCTTCTCCATCCTTGAAGAGGAATGCATGTTCCCCAAGGCCTCTGACACAACTTTCAAGAACAAGCTGCATGATCAGCATCTTGGCAAGACCAAGGCCTTTGAGAAGCCAAAACCTGTAAAGGGCAAGCCTGAGGCTCACTTCTCCCTGGTTCACTACGCTGGTACAGTGGACTACAATATCACTGGCTGGCTGGACAAGAACAAGGACCCCCTGAATGACTCAGTTGTCCAGCTCTATCAGAAGGCCTCAAACAAACTTCTGGCCTTCCTGTATGCAAAACACGGTGGAGGTGATGGTAAGAAATTAGAAACTGTGTGTCTGTTACACTTGGTTCAGGCATAGTATAAAGCTGATGAGTACTCTGTGGTAATATATTCATGCATTTGACTTAATTAAAAAATACCATTTCCACAGAGAAGAAAACTTCCAGTTTAGTGCCATTAATTAAATTTAATATTTTTGTAAACAGAGGCTGCTGGTGGTGGCGGCAAAAAAGGAAAGAAGAAGGGTGGTTCCTTCCAGACTGTGTCTGCTCTTTTCAGGGTATGAATTGTTTCATATTTTTTGATACTAATTAAAAACCTCATCTCGAAATATTGTTGACCGCTTATCTTGTGTTGTTGATCCACAGGAGAACTTGGGCAAGCTGATGACCAACTTGAGGAGCACTCACCCTCATTTTGTCCGTTGCCTTATTCCTAATGAATCAAAGACCCCAGGTTAGAAGCACATAGCCCAGCTTTGCACACTAAATGTGACATAGTGATTAAAAGAAATATTTGAAACAGTATGAGTTTGCAACTTTCAGGTCTTATGGAGAACTTCTTGGTCATCCATCAGCTGAGGTGTAATGGTGTGCTGGAAGGCATCAGAATCTGCAGAAAGGGCTTCCCCAGCAGAATCCTCTACGGTGACTTCAAGCAGAGGTGATGCAATTTTTAATATAAGCAAGTCAAGTTCATTTCAGCTGAGTTAAAACAGCCGGCCAAGATGTGGATTCATTGTAAGTAACAACATAATGTTGTCTTGTAGATACAAAGTATTAAATGCCAGCGTCATCCCTGAGGGACAGTTCATTGACAACAAGAAAGCTGCAGAGAAGCTGCTAGGCTCCATTGATGTGGATCACACTCAGTACAAGTTTGGGCACACTAAGGTTAATTTCTATGAACAATTTCAATAGCTATGCCATGTACATATGTCCTTTTGCATCAATTTGTGCTGATGACTGAGTTCCTTCAAACAACCACACAGGTGTTCTTCAAAGCTGGTCTGCTGGGTACACTGGAGGAGATGAGAGATGAGAAACTGGCTAATCTGGTGACCATGACTCAGGCTCTCTGCAGAGGATTCCTCATGAGGACAGAGTTTGTTAAGATGATGGAGAGGAGGTATGATTGTCATACAGTACACTGAACTGTTCTGTCCAATGAAATAGATACAGCTGTTTTTGTTAAGTCACGTTGCAGTAAAAATGACACTTTATTTATATGAATTTTCCAGAGAGGCTGTCTTCAGTATTCAGTACAATATCCGTTCATTCATGAATGTGAAAAACTGGCCATGGATGAATCTGTACTTCAAGATCAAGCCTCTTCTAAAGAGCGCTGAGACTGAGAAGGAGCTGATGAACATGAAGGAGAACTATGAGAAGATGAAAACAGACCTGGCCACTGCCCTGGCCAAGAAGAAGGAGCTGGAGGAGAAGATGGTTTCCCTGCTGCAGGAAAAGAATGACCTGCAACTGCAAGTGGCTTCTGTAAGTAGGATACATCTACACTATACTAATTGAACATTGTCACTAACATTTTCAAATATCTAGGTGAAATTTAAAGACGCCACATAATCTTCTGGTCATCTCATGTTCTATGTGCCTTACCAAGCATTTAGATTGACAAATGTTAATGAATATATTAAAAATGTATATTTATTTTTTTGTATTAATCCTGAAAATATATATATTCAGAGAATAACTGACTTATTGATTTACACTTTATTCAAAATGTACTGTAGGAAGTTGAGAATCTCTCAGATGCTGAGGAAAGGTGTGAAGGTCTGATTAAGAGCAAGATCCAACTCGAGGCCAAACTCAAAGAGACAACTGAGAGACTGGAAGATGAAGAGGAAATCAATGCTGAGCTGACTGGCAAGAAGAGGAAGCTGGAGGATGAATGCTCTGAGCTGAAGAAAGATATTGATGACTTGGAGCTCACCTTGGCTAAAGTGGAGAAGGAGAAACATGCAACTGAAAACAAGGTTGGAATAAATTTAAACCTACATTTATAAAAAATGACAAAGTATATGAAATTACCTTTCAAACGTATAAAGTGATGGAAATAATGCACATTGCCTGACACTTCCAGGTGAAAAACCTGACAGAGGAGATGGCATCTCAAGATGAGTCTATTGCCAAGTTAACCAAGGAGAAGAAAGCCCTCCAAGAGGCTCACCAGCAAACGCTGGACGATCTCCAGGCAGAGGAAGACAAAGTCAACACTCTGACCAAGGCCAAGACAAAGCTGGAACAGCAAGTGGATGATGTGAGAAAACATTTCTTTTGATAACATGTTTGTATTGTTAGCTTGTGTGTTAGAATTCACATTCCATGATAAAAAATACAAAATATTATTTTATGTCAACATTATAATATTATCTCAAAAGCTTGAGGGATCACTGGAGCAAGAGAAGAAGCTCCGTATGGACCTTGAGAGAGCCAAGAGGAAGCTTGAGGGAGATCTGAAACTGGCCCAGGAATCCATAATGGATCTGGAGAATGACAAGCAGCAATCTGAGGAGAAAATCAAGAAGCGAGTTTTGTTTTTCATCTTTAACCCTTACATTGAACTACTGCCATAATGCAACACAATGATCCTGAGTCAAAACTAAAACTATGACAGCAATAACTGTTTGTTCCTCTTCTAGGAAGGAGTTTGAGACCAGCCAGCTGCTCAGCAAGATTGAAGATGAACAGTCTCTTGGTGCTCAACTTCAGAAGAAGATCAAGGAACTCCAGGTTAGTATTTGACATGAATGTTATACTCTGATGTTGTACTGAAAAACCACTTGTTACAGTATGTTCCACTTAATAAGCCTTCTTGATATTACTATCATCAAACTTAGGCTCGTATTGAGGAGCTGGAAGAAGAAATTGAGGCTGAGCGGGCTGCTCGGGCTAAGGTGGAGAAGCAGAGGGCTGACCTCTCCAGGGAACTTGAGGAGATCAGTGAGAGGCTTGAGGAAGCTGGTGGAGCAACAGCTGCTCAGATTGAGATGAACAAGAAGCGTGAGGCTGAGTTCCAGAAGCTGCGCCGTGACCTTGAAGAGTCAACCCTGCAGCATGAAGCTACCGCAGCAGCTCTCCGCAAGAAACAGGCTGACAGTGTTGCAGAGCTGGGAGAGCAGATTGACAACCTCCAGCGTGTCAAACAGAAGCTTGAGAAGGAGAAGAGCGAGTACAAGATGGAGATTGATGACCTCTCCAGCAACATGGAGGCTATAGCTAAATCCAAAGTGAGTGTTTTGTGTCTTTCATTATGCTTATAAATATGAACTATAATGGATAGTATGGCAGTAACTTTCAACTTAGATAAATGCTCAGCATTTTCTTTGTTCATGTAAATATGTTTAAATACATAATGTTGTGTTCTTGATAGGGCAACTTGGAAAAAATGTGCAGAACTCTTGAGGACCAGCTGAGTGAGCTGAAGGCCAAAAACGATGAGAATGTGCGCCAGCTGAATGACATAAGTGCACAGAGGGCAAGACTGCAGACAGAGAATGGTGAGTCACTTGTGATAAAAAATAGTAAAAAAAATAAAGGTAATGATCATTTTGATAAATAACACATTTACAATTTATCATTCAGGTGAGTATTCCCGCCAGATTGAGGAGAAAGACGCTCTTGTTTCCCAGCTGACCAGGGGCAAGCAGGCTTATACTCAGCAAATTGAGGAGTTGAAGAGACACATTGAGGAAGAAGTGAAGGTATAACAAGTTTACATGTTACTATACTATGTGCTATTATTAGCTTTAAACAAGGGATGAAATGAGTCCTCCTTTTCAAATGTAGTCAATCACCTGTTACTCTTCACCTACTACTAACCCACCAGATCTCCTAGCTGTTAAGCATAAAAAAAAGAAAAAAAGGTCTTGCAACATGTCATCTGATCATGTTAGAAAGCAGAAAAAAGAGCTTGAGAGAGAAATTCAAACTTATGCTTCATTTCCTACCACCATATCTGGCCAGTCACTGTCTGAAGCGGCTGTGAATGTTGGGTTGTGTTATTACCGTATTACCATTTAACTGCCCAGGGGATTTGTGGGAATAGGACATATTTCTCTTAATGCAGTGTTACACCTTAGTGGCTTAGTGGCTGTGAATGTTGGGTTGCCTGTTTAGGAATGTTATCACCATATTACCATTTAACTGACCAGGGGATTTGTGGGAATTGGATGTAATCCTCTTCATGGGGTGTTGCTGCTACTCCTCAGCCTTGTCTTTTATGACTTAAGCACATCCCACTAACACACCAGCTTCTCCTTCCTCACCAAGCACCTTCCACCTGAGTTCCTAACATCTCACAAAGTCCCACACACTACACGAAATAGCAAATCTGATGTAAAAGTAAATTATCAAAAACTAAATGACTCAATCAACATGTGCCACCATGACAAATTGTATTTAAACAAGATTGATAGAAATAGATGATATTTCTATATTTAATAGATCAATTAAAATACCTCTTGCCATGTTCATCAGGCCAAGAATGCCCTGGCCCATGCTGTTCAGTCAGCCCGCCATGACTGTGATCTGCTCAGAGAGCAGTTTGAGGAGGAGCAAGAAGCTAAGGCTGAGCTGCAGCGTGGAATGTCCAAGGCTAACAGCGAAGTGGCTCAGTGGAGAACCAAATATGAGACTGATGCTATCCAGCGCACTGAGGAGCTGGAGGAGGCCAAGTAAGTCACTACCTTTTTACAATTTAAATTAGTTTTCAATTGCTTGCTTTTCCAGATAACATCCCACATATTTTGCTATCAATATGCAAGTTAATGTAAAAAAAAAACAAACTTCTTCACTACAGGAAAAAGCTTGCCCAGCGTCTGCAGGATGCTGAGGAGTCCATTGAGGCTGTGAACTCAAAGTGTGCCTCTTTGGAGAAGACCAAGCAGAGGCTACAGGGTGAGGTGGAGGACCTCATGATTGATGTAGAGAGAGCTAATGCTCTGGCTGCCAACCTTGACAAAAAGCAAAGGAACTTTGATAAGGTAAGAGGAAATCAAAACCACACTGATTCAAGTGAAACACAAATCTCTCTTACTAAATTAATCATTGTTATTCATCTATATCATTCTAGGTCCTTGCAGAATGGAAACAGAAATATGAGGAGGGCCAGGCAGAGCTTGAAGGAGCCCAGAAGGAGGCTCGCTCTCTCAGCACTGAACTGTTCAAGATGAAGAACTCTTATGAGGAGGCTCTGGATCAGCTGGAGACCATGAAGAGAGAGAACAAGAACCTGCAGCGTATGTCAATCCCATGATATTTCATATAACTATTATATTGATTGTAAGCGTTCTTCCTTGACTTCTTTAGGTGTGGGCCATGAGGTTTTGTGGTGTTAGAACCTAATTTTCTAGATATAATGTATACAGCATAGTCTATGTTTCTCTAAACTGGATTTTGGCTTTTGGTGTTTTACAGAGGAGATCTCAGACCTGACTGAACAGATTGGTGAAACCGGAAAGAGCATCCATGAGCTGGAGAAAGCCAAGAAGACTGTGGAGACTGAGAAGACTGAAATTCAGTCAGCACTGGAGGAAGCAGAGGTAAAAAACTAAATTACAATATTAGACAACTTATGTGATAAAATACAAAAGCATTTATGTAATGGCAAGTATTCATTTGATTTTTTCTTTAATTTTTCTGAGAAAGACTGGTAACTTTTAGGTACATGTTAAACTTTTTCCTTCAGGGCACACTGGAGCATGAGGAAGCCAAGATTCTCCGTGTTCAGCTTGAGCTTAACCAGATCAAAGGTGAGGTTGACAGGAAGCTTGCAGAAAAGGACGAGGAGATGGAGCAGATCAAGAGGAACAGCCAGAGGGTGATTGACTCCATGCAGAGCACTCTCGATTCTGAGGTCAGGAGCAGGAATGATGCCCTGAGAGTCAAGAAGAAAATGGAAGGAGACCTGAATGAGATGGAGATTCAGCTGAGCCATGCCAACAGGCAGGCTGCTGAGTCCCAGAAACAACTGAGGAATGTCCAGGGACAGCTCAAGGTGAGCTTTGTCTAATCAATGCATAAATAAATGTTGAAGAGCAAAGAAAGTTAACTCTTTTTTCCACATGTTGTCAGGATGCCCAACTGCACCTTGATGATGCTGTCAGAGGACAGGATGACATGAAGGAGCAGGCTGCCATGGTGGATCGCAGAAATGGCCTGATGGTGGCGGAGATCGAGGAGCTGAGAGCTGCTCTTGAGCAGACAGAGAGAGGACGCAAAGTGGCTGAGCAGGAGTTGGTTGATGCTAGTGAGCGTGTCGGATTGCTTCACTCTCAGGTTTACATTCAATGATTCAAAAGAAAATTTCTTTATACAGAATGAATAGAGTATACATACCAGCTTTGTTATACATAACAAATATTAAATTAACTGTGTCTTTTTTTAATATCCAGAACACCAGTCTTCTGAACACCAAGAAGAAGCTGGAGTCTGACCTTGTGCAGGTTCAGAGTGAAGTGGACGACACTGTTCAAGAAGCAAGAAATGCTGAGGAGAAAGCCAAAAAAGCTATCACTGATGTGAGTTTATATTTATGAGTCTTCCTTTTATAAAATTCAAATTCACCTCACCGAATACTTCATACTTGATGCATATCATTTCAGGCTGCCATGATGGCTGAGGAGCTGAAGAAGGAGCAGGACACCAGTGCTCACTTGGAGAGGATGAAGAAGAACCTGGAGGTCACAGTCAAGGACCTGCAGCACCGTCTGGATGAGGCTGAGAACCTCGCCATGAAGGGTGGCAAGAAGCAGCTCCAGAAACTGGAGTCAAGGGTATGCTCATAATATATTCACTTTAGGATGTTAATCACACTTTCAATGTATCAAATAAATTAAATCTTTCTCACTACTAAAATCCCTTAACAAGGTTTTGACAAACTGTATAACATCACATTACAGGTCCGTGAACTGGAAACCGAAGTTGATGCCGAGCAGAGACGTGGAGCTGATGCTGTTAAGGGAGTCCGCAAATATGAGCGGAGAGTGAAGGAGCTGACTTACCAGGTAATTTTTCATTTAACTAAAAACTATTCTGATTTTTTCTAATTTCATAATTTTCTTTCTGTACTCCATTCATAACACTCCTTTTTTTGTATAGACTGAGGAAGACAAGAAGAATGTGCATAGACTTCAGGATCTGGTGGATAAGCTGCAGCTCAAAGTAAAGGCTTACAAGAGACAAGCTGAGGAGGCTGTGAGTCAAATTTTTTGTAATTTTTCATATAGGAATGTAGCACAAATCAATAACAGAAAGAAAGCATACTAATATGATGTCATATTCAAAAAAATACATCATCATCATACTTCAATTCCCAACCCTTAACAGGAGGAGCAGGCCAACACTCACTTGTCTAGGTTCAGGAAGGTCCAGCATGAGCTGGAGGAAGCTCAGGAGCGCGCTGACATCGCTGAGTCCCAGGTCAACAAGCTGAGAGCCAAGAGCCGTGATCATGGAAAGGTAACCACGTGATATTTTACAAAAATTATTCTGCAGGCATCTTAATTTAATGGGGTTATTTAAGTCTATTTATAAGCTAAATATTTTTATACCATTTTTAATTTATTTTTTATTGTAAGAATACATAGTGAATCTTTTTTTCTTGTTTTATTTCTAGTCTGATGCTGCTGAATAAGAGACATCCTTTTGGCGCCTTTCAACAGAGTTCATAAAATATGATCTAGCTGTTGAATTATCTTCTTACAATGTATTCATTCAATAAACTTTTTCCTCATAATTTAATAATATTCAGTCTGTATTATTTACTCTGGTTTCTCTTTAAGTCACGCTTGAGCACACAGTATTTAACACAGTAACTAGGTGGAACTACATCAGTTAACTTGGCTAGAACTTGTGCTAGAATCTAGTTGTCTGGATGGGGAGGTCTTTAAGCTCAACATTAACATTTTCCTTCACTAGGAATAGTCATGATTCATACCCACATGGTAATGTCCGGTAAAATGAAACTGTCTTCTGCTTAGCATCACTTTTTGGAAGAGTGATGGCAGTGTCAGCTCCAAGTTTAAAAGACACCTTCACAATTTACAGAGGCAGAATGCATAACTTAATTATAAATACATCATCATTGGCAAAATATAACCTTCAAAGCCTAAATTAATTCCTATTACATTGCATTACATTACATTGGCAGTTATCCAAACCGATGGATAATGAACTTGGTTACACTTTTCACCATACCATTAACAAAAATATGTTCACCATTCTATATAACAAAGCTTACGATATTGTAACCCTAGATCTATAAGCACAGGCGGAGCCCTCTACTGGACTCTATGGAAGAGGAACCTATCAGACAGCCTCAATGAGCTCAAGTGGCTATAGGTTAGTTGCCGCGGCCCTCCTACCACTTTATAATCCGAGCTGCTTCAGCAGAGCAGTAGGGGGCCCAACCCAGCCTAGTTAACATGAACATAAAACTGGGTGGACCATGGCAGAGGTCAAAAACCATACAACAGACACCCTGCACACCTCATTCCCTGAGTCATTATGGATCAGGTGTACCACAGCTGACACTCACACCACCCTTTTCACAAGTCTTGAGTCGCCATCTTGAAGACGCTAACCAAGACCAGGACACTGCCATGCATGTCCTTGAAACTCAACCCACTGAATAAGGCCATTGACGCTGCTACACCACATGTGCAATGCACTCGGCCATGGTGGGGGGGTCCTCACCCGCCTGCCAGTAGGCTTTGGAGATGCACTCACAAAGCCAACTAGCTAGGTGCTTCTTGAATAGGCCTTTACGAGCCACTCATTCTCCATAGCACACACAACAGCTGTTCAGTGCGCCGAATGGGGGCTGTGCATTCAACATAACATGACAATGCACGTACTGGGCACAATAGATGTAATTTTGCCTCCCTGACATGCCATTGAGGGTGGAGGGAAAAATGCCTCTAACTGAATAGTTCTCGACCTAAATGAACTCCTTATGTTTTTGGGGACAAAGGAGGGGTTTGATCTGAGAGTAGCACTGCTGTGGTCACCACGAATAGCTGCTATTGTCTCACTCTCTTCAGTAGAGGTGGAATGAGACGAAGAGGGGGAAAGGCGTTGTTGGGCCTCAAACCATGAGGTCACACAGAGAGGGCCTACATGTAACCTGTGAGGCTTGACCACGAGGTGCTTTTTCCTTTGTTTCCCCCGAGACAAAGGAATAGTGCCAAAATGCTGCTTACAGACAATGGGAGTCCATTGCAAACTCCATTTCCAAGGATGCTTTGCGATTTTCACACCTCAGCAGGGAACAGTCAACATATATCCTCTCATTGGCGGAGACACTCCTGCACAGCGGAGCGTCCTAATGACACAGCCATGACATCACCGCCCCTTTAAAACTGAACGTGCCCTGAAGCACACGCCTTTCCCATGTCACTGAGCTATGGGTAACTTCTGTTCCTCTGTGAGTCAGCTTGACTAAAGGGGGTACCCCACGCACGTGTTTTCCCCTCATCGAAGACTCCCCTCGCCGGACGAGACGAGACTTCACCCGTGTTCACCCGAACACCTTCCCGGATCCGAGAGAGACCACTGCTGCAACCAGCGTCCTCAAATTCCCTCGAGAAGGAAGAAACGCTTCTTCACCGAGTCGACTCTGCTGTTCTCTCCGCCACGCCGCTGAGAGCCAGCTGCCGTGCTTTTCGCCGACCGTGCGAGAGCGGCCACCGTCTGCAGCCGAGCCAAGGACTAAGCCGGACATAAAGACGGACTACACACACACCCTGCTCGGGTGGTCAGCGCCCCTCTTTTCCGGACCCGAAATGTGTAGGGCTCTCAGAGACAGGACATGTTCTGATGCCCACACAACAGGTCCTCCACCATCTTCAACAGGGCTGTGGATTGGACTCGCCCTGCCTGTTGATGTAGTTAACCGTGGTGTGGTTGTCTGTTCTCACCAACACCTGTAACTCCTGAACCAGAGTCAGGAAGTGCTGGAGAACCAGGAGCACCGCTTGAAGTTCGAGGAGGTTGATGTGTTGGTTTTCCCCTGAAGGCCACACATCACCTATCGCTCTCCCCAGACAGGTGCCTCCCCCCTTCCTTCATGGACACATCTGTGAACACCGCTATGTAGGAGGTCACTCAGCCCAGCGGTGTCCCTTTCGACAGATGCTGTGGGGACCCCCAGTAACCCAGGTACTCCTCTGCCAATGGGGGGGACGTTCACCATGCGGTGTGCTTCTTGGGATCAAAGTGCAGGCTGGCGAACCTCCTTTGCAGGCAGCGCATTGAATCACTGGAACCACTGGATGGCCCACTGCCATCTCCTTGATGCCCAAGAATGGAGGAAGAATATGGCAGAGCTGGAGTGAATAACCCAATCTCAGTGTTATGTCCATCTACTCCATTAATGCGCAGCTGTGACGCCATTCCACATAAAACTGTGTCACAAGGTGGGTGTCCAGCTGGGGGGGGCGGCAGCCAGGAAGCTGTGGTATTTGTCCCTCCAAACCTTACATAAATAGAAGATTGGCCCATAGGAGTCGATATCGAAAGGGCCGAACTGATGGTGTGATCCATGAATGCATCACCATCTGTTGCCTCATCACAGCATTTGATGTTTTGTCAATGTGTTATTTCTCCTCTGTATTTCCCACGGAAAAAAAAACAGAGGGGAGGGAAACAGACATGAACTCTCCTCTCCTTGTTTCATGTGAAGGCCTGGGGCATTATGTAATAAAGGGAAGGGGTTTCGTTTAAAATAAAAATCAGGTAGAGAGCAACACGTGGCAACCAAGGAAGACAACAGAACTGTATCAGTCAAGGATTGATTTATTGCCAGGATCATACAATAAATTAAAACTAGGCTAAAAACAGTAAAACTATAAATGCACTACTAAAACTAATAAATACTGAAATACAATACACTAATAAAACTACTAATTACTAAAATGTAGATTAAACTATAAAATATTGAAACAAAAGGAGGTGGGGAAGACACCGGCCCTTTCCTCGTGGTGGAGGTTCGTCAGCAGTCCAGTCTGTCTTTTCGAAGCCACCGCCACCCCACACAGGCCGCAGCCACTGCTGCTCACTAAAGACACAAGATGCAATCAGCAGTAATTTGCCCTCACAACACTTGCCCTGCACTAAGACCAAGCGTACTCCTTTCCTTGTACTCACACTTTTGGGCAGAGTTTGTACTCTACCCTTTGTGTTGCGCCGTAGTACGCTGTGTGACGTCGGCTCTGCTCTGGCTCTGCTCCGGCTCTCTCTGGCACATCCTCTGGCTGTCTGGAGGGGAATGGATGGAGGGCTGCAGTCTAGGGTTGCCATGGCGAGGCAGCTTACGGCCCTTCTCCCTCTCTCCCCCTTCCCCCGTGATTCCACCCCTAGGTATGCAAAGGGAGAGAGGGAGGCTCCATGGCCAAGCTGCCCACACCTGGATCATACCTCGACTGCAGGCAGGGCTAACTACTGCTCCCCATCCGCTGTCGTCCTCCCTCCAGACTCGTGCTCTTCTGTTCTTCCACTCCTGATTCCTTTGTCCGTTTTCTCTTTTTTCCTGCACTGCGCCATGTTGTTTTTCCCCGGACTTTATTTGTGTCCCAACTGTTTAAGTCCCTCCTCCTGGTGCGTCATTGGCTTGTTAGGCTGCAGTCTCCTTTCCCATTGGGTAATTTCAAAGTCTATCAAATACAAGGGCTCAAACAGGTGTAGGGGTTTAGCAATCAGTGGCAGGGAGTAAACACTCTCAACACAACATGGCAGATTTCAAACTAAAAGCATGCAAACAAACATAAAAGCAAGCACAATAATAACAATTCTAAATACAATCTAAAATCATGCATAATAAAAGCACAGCAAACAAAAAAAAATCAAATATAAAAAATCAAATAAAACCAATACTTCTGCCATATGACAATTACTCCTTATTAAGGAGGAGATAATGCCACTGGTGGTTAACCCGAGAGATAAACCTAGTATGCCGGTTCCATGAAGGATAGTGGCGGGAACAATGGGAGACAGTGTTGACACTAAGCAGACATGTAGTGTCCTACATTAGTGAACTGAAGTTGGAGGTGGATTTCCGAAGTTCAGTGATGTTGTTGAGACAGACTAGAGGCAGTGGCCGCAGTGGCCGCAGTGGTGATGGCAGGGCACTGGACAAAGCTGAAGTGAGAAGAATAAGAGTGGCAGTGAATCCACTGCCTTTTATACTGTTCTGATTTGAGTTTAAAGTTTCTTTTTTTTTTGTTAAACAATGGTCACATTGAATGCTTTTATATTATGAAGTAAGTTGTGTCAACTTATATTTAAATATGTTTCTGAAAGTAATCTAATCACATACGTGCTGCCTACCTTTATTTCCTTTCACTATAGCTTAAACTTTATTTCAGTAGATGGTTTAAGATGTGTAGATAGTTTGAGAAAGTTGAACTAATGAAGGTTGTATGCTTAGACATCATGAGGTGTTAATATGAAGGTTAATGTTTGTTATTAGAAGAACTGATTTATCATGAATCATGTAAATTGCTTAACTGTTTTTGAATGGTTTTACAAATATGATACAAGCTGACAGGGCCATTATTAATCAGAAATATCATGAATGTTTGGACATTATGAAAAGAATGTGTTTACAGCTTTAATGTGAAATAATAGGCAACAGTGACTGCGTCAAACAACGCTAGACCTGCCAAGATGACGCCTCTACCACGACGACACACCCCAACAGTAGGGCATGACATGGCTTTGTGATCAAGGGTTGATAATGTTAAAATTAAAGAATTTATTTAGAGAAGTTGAATTAGCTTTTTCCTTAGCATTTCCCGGTACAACACGTTAAGCCTCGAGTCACTCTTGCTGAATTATTTTCTTTATTAATTTTCATCATTCTTAGGCCTTATTTATTCATTTATTTTACTTTCTTTTTTATTTATTATTTTCTGTATATTATCTGTATATATTATATTATCTATGCTTTATCATGTATCCTCAAGACGTTTAGCTATTAATAAATGTTGTCATTTATCCTAAAAGTGTTTGGTTGTTTCTTTGAGCTACAGAGAGAGAGTAAACAGAGGTCACTGTTTGGGACAAGAACTTATGATTATGAGACTGATTCATTGATTAAACTGAACAAGGGTTAGTGCTCCCTCCTGACACTAACAAATCCTAACCAAAAAGGAGGTGGTGCCCTAATGACGAGTAATTCATTAATAAAGATTTAATACTCCTACAGGCATGTAGATGTCTTCAGACCCGGGCTGTTTTCAGACAGTGCAAGAAGGAGATAAATATCACTTCCTTTGTCCACTGTTTTGCCCGCTTCTGGGGCTGCTTCGCTGAAATGTCGTAGGGGGTGCCATTCAGCCAGTTTGCATCACAGATGGAATATTGTCATGTAGACGTGTTCAGGCCGAGAGAAATTTGGTGCAGACTGGAGCATTTACAATAAAGTTATAGCAACTTCCTCTGTCATGTCGAAACATCAAATGTCAACGGTGTGAGGATGAGAATTTTCTGAAGGGTGAGACATGTCTACCTTGCTCACACCTGTGTGTGAGCATTCACTTGCATTTCAATTAGTAAATTGAAAACTCTTGATGAGTTTGTGTGTAAAACAAATTAATTACCTAATTTTCATCAAGTCTATTTTTAGAAAAGTAAAGACCTTTAACTCACATGACCTGGTCAAAGTTTGATTGAAACGTGTACTGTCAGGTGTGTAGAGATGATAAGTAACTGCAGCTGGACACAGAAAAATACTCATATATTTGAATGGAGAGTGTGAGCGAACCGCTAGGTGCTCAAACCCTAATAAAGGAAGAACTGCAGTACAGAGCTACAAATTTTAGTTTTGATGGTATTTTTCTACAGCACTTTAAGGCTAAACTGTCACCCTCACTCCATTTTTTCCCTTCCCCTCATCGGTCATCCCCACTACTGAATTATAAATATAAGACCTATAATTATTGTAAAATAAATAATAATAACACCAAACTTCATACAAAGTTTGTAGATAATGTACTGTATGTATATAGCCCTTTGTGCTGTATCCTACAAAAATGAGCTGCATTCAACCGTCACACCAGTGGCGGCTGGTGACTCAAAAAATTGGGGAGGACAGGAACAAACACACAAAAAACAATAGGGCCTTCGCCCTTTGGGCTTGGGCCCTAATGATTTAAAATAGTCAAATTTATTGTAGCCTATTCTTGCGTGGCATAATGCAAGAAAGGGTGTTCCCAGCCCAAAATGCAACATTATAGTCATTTCACGTCCTCATTTGATTCATCAGAAAGATTAAAAATCAAAATATCTATAAATGGGAGGGCGTGAAGGTCAAAAAGCAGTAAAGGGATATGATCTTTAACTGTAATGTACA
The DNA here is from genome assembly GCF_963924715.1 of Thunnus thynnus. Lineage (NCBI taxonomy): Eukaryota > Metazoa > Chordata > Actinopteri > Scombriformes > Scombridae > Thunnus > Thunnus thynnus. The sequence continues at coordinate 11,593,713 of NC_089533.1, forward strand.
ACACCAGTTTCCTACTGAACATCATTTAGGTTTAATCTGACCTAATTCAATCCATGTATTAAATTTACAATTAATGTAGCTATTGGATTGCACTGAGATTAGTTTAATTTCTTGAAGGTGCAAAAAAAAAAACTTTAAAAATGTATGTTCTCAACTGACTATAATCTATTCAATGTATAGGAAATTTTCATCATCACGTTTTAGCACCTGAAATTTATGTGTACACATTTTCATTGAAAGTTATTTCAAGAATTCTCTAGATCAATGGTTCTCAAACGTTTTAACGTCAAGGACCCCCATCTGATAAGGATTTTACTTTTAGATGTTTTATTACAGAAACCAAAAATAGTCATACATTTTGTCACTATTATTGATGGAATTATACTGAAAATAAATTCAATTCAATGCAGTTTTATTTATATAGCCCCAAATCACAACAAAAGTCATCTCATGAAATGAATCTCTTTTTTGCTTGCCGGTGCCCAATTTGAGAACCACTGCTCGAGATGGAACAGCATATAGGATTATGTCTCTGTGTGGATTTTGAATGCTGTGCCCAGAGATGTCATATTTCAAAAAGTACGTTGATCACTTACTCAAAGCAGACGTTGACCACTTACTCTGCATCAATTTAGCATTACAAAAGCAATAAACATGTTCAATGTAAAATGTTTAAAAAAATGACTGAATTTTATTACACAGATTTGAATGAGTCCATCCAGCAACAAGTGCTTCAATAGTGGGGCTGAGGGGGTGGGGAGTGACGACAGTCTTCCCTAAATTCTTACTCAGAGCTGGTATCCAGTTAATGCTAAAATAGGCAAACTGACAAAATCCAGCATACGTTTTTAAAGTTGCTAATCAGGGTAGTCCGTGTAAGGACCTAACAAATGAAAAACAGTGAATCGTATTTTGGTGAAGTCTTTAATTATGAATGTATGCACAAGTGACAAAGAGCTTATATAATTACCGTAAAAAAAAATAAAAAAATTAAAAACTGAAACATTCATGCGAGGACGCTCTAAAAATCTCTATGAAAACAGACTCCTCAATGCAGTTGTGCTTTTTGCGTTTCACAGCTAAAATACCAATTGTGCAATCGATTGCAAAATTTAGGAGCAATAAATGAGCTCTGAAACCTTGGCAGTAATGACATTCCACCTCTACTATCTTACAGTAAGCTAAGCATGCCACACTACATCTCCTTTGAACCAAAACAATTTCAAAGCTGTCAGCAATCATGAACTGCACAGAAAAACCTACAAACTCTCTTATGAACTGAAATGATTTGAAACACAATTTCGCAGTTATCACAGCAAAACAAAGCCAAAACATCTGTGCATAAATTGCAGAAAGTTCTCTTCAAACACTTACTGTATGAGCAACACATGCTAAATTCATTGGCTATACACATCGTGGTATCTGCATGTAGGAAAGCAGGACGTGTAGTTGTAGATGAAATAGAAGTCATACATTACTGATGAAATCACACAACTACGCAGGCATATAACACCTTATGTACCACCTTGTATGCACTCCAGTAGTCTCTACATCAGTTTGCTTAGCGACACATATGGCCAGATTTTCAAATGCCTTTCTATTTTTGATCATGCTATATAACCTTACCCTAACGGAAAATGTGTGCAGTCATCAAATAAATTGCACATGCCACTAATAAAATCTGATATATCACTCACAGCACATCTAATACACAGATTAAGTATTTTTACCCTACACGGAATTAAAATATCATTCATTTCAATTAAAAATACATATACCAAGTAATTCAAATGAAAAAAATACAAAGCAGAACGTTGTATTTCGATAGTTTGTATAATATACTGTACTGCAATCAAATATTTTACAGAGTGACAGAGAGATTATATAATAGAGCTTACTGGAATTGGAACAAAATTCTAATAGTGACATAAATCCTAATGTTGGAAAGTATTAAGCACAATTAAACACAAATAATGTGTTTCATGTATCCTTAACAGGCTTACGTTAAAGCACAAATACTTGTATTATCAAATAAAACAATTTACACTCATACACAACTAGCTAATACAAGTTAAAGACAATCCAGACCTTCCCATCCCAAATTATCATTAATTTTAGTTTTTCTAAGGCGTATTAAGACCAAATCAGGCGGTGCGGCGCAAACGTCAGTCCTCCCATTTAGGGGTAGTGTGTTAAGACTGCGGGTGTTTTGGCCGCAGTGCCACAGCGCCCTGCAGCGGGGCAGTTGATCCAGAGTCAACTTTTGGATAACCGCAACCCGGCGTCACGTCAGCCGGCGATCAGACTTATCAGAGCAAAGACGTTACTCTCGGAGGGTGGGGTGGGGGGGGATTCTCTTCATTTGATAACGTTAAGAGAGAGAGTGAGAGAGAGAGAGAGAGAGAGAGAGAGAGAGAGAGAGAGAATAATAGTAATAATAGCTGCAAAATATGTTAAATATTGTCATTCTCTGAGAGAAACAAGCTCTGTAGTACATGTTTCAGTGTGATCAGATCGGTAAAAAAGCCCTTTTGCCTTTTATTGTATTTAATATTATTGGTGATATTTGCATATTATTGTGTAATTATTAATCAATCATCTGTCAATATTTATAATTTTCTGTTCTGCTTTGGCAATATAGGTTTCTAATCTGAGAGAGAGAGAGAGAGAGAGAGAGAGAGAGAGAGAGAGAGAGAGAGAGAGAGAGAGAGACAGACAGACAGACAGATAGACAGACAGACAGACAGACAGACAGAGAGAGCAGCTATGGTTGAGCGAGCTAGACAGTGAATGAAGAGAGGGAGCGCTGGTAGGAGAAAACCGGTGATTTACATCAATAAAACGTTATTTTCTGATTGTTTCACAGTGGTAACTTTCTAGAGCACAAACACACCCACACACCCTCTGCTTAACCATGAATGTGGCCTAACATTTGCACTATTTCAATTTCAGCCTCACGCCTCAAGTCCCCACAACATTTTCGTTTCACCAACCCAAACTTCAGTGATTCAGAAAATGTGACTTCTTCTGATTCTCTTCCAAACTGGATTGACAACTGCTCCTAAGTCCATCATATACACTATCATATATATTACAATGGAGAGATTTGGTATTTGATAAATTACACAATATATATTTTGAAGTTACTCTCATGCTTGCTCATAAATAGAATGTAAGCAGTTCAGATAAAAATCCATGTATAAATGTATATATTATTTATGGTGTGTCTCCAAATTACAAATTTTGAGTTAAGAAAGAGTCATCACAATGACAGTATTTGTGATGCGTTTTAATGGGTTCAGTGTGTCCAGTGGTCATGATTTGCTACACATGATCTACAATGTTAACAACAAAAAGGCAAACATGGACATATAACAATTTTGTACAACAAAAACTATGTTGTCAATTCAAGGGGTCCTAAACAGTGTAAACATTTCTTATTAAATATGCATTCTTAAATACAGTTTTACATCCTGGAAATGTTATGTTTTAAGTTTTGGAGTTTGGATCCCAAAATGCAGAGACAGAGGCAAGGATAGATCTTGGGGTGTTTATTGAAAGAATAATGTCTCAATGTAAAAAGGCAAGAGGCTGGAGGTGGTGGCTGAGGGCTGGCTGGCGTTGCAGGTGAGGTGGCAAATTGACCAGCAGATCCACCGAGGCTGAGCACCAGAAAAACAGCAGCACTGGAGACTGCAGGCGAGGCACACTGGAAAACTATACACAGGAAAGAAACTCAGGTCTTCTTTGAGAAAATGAAGACTGTGATGATTAGTCATGTGACTCAGATGTATTTATCACACCTGTGAGTACTCAGCAGTTGTACTGAGCAAACCTGAAGAAGTACAGTAAAGTCGTTACAGTGTGCAGTGGTTAATTTTGATTTTCATCTTATATGTTCCTGCGACCGACCAGCACCTGAATATACAGGCTGTGCATGGGGAGTTCTGTCCTTTTGATTTTAATTTCTTGTTTGACTTCAATATTAATGTTTGTCTGTCATTCTCCGTGCCGATCCAAACTCCTTCTGTTTTGTTGTGATTTATTTATGCTCCAGAAGGATTTTCATCTTTGACTGTTTTTTATAATGATGGTAATATCATCAGCGTAAGCAATAGCTGTGACTTTGTGTGCATGGTCTACACGTTCCAGCAAAACGACTGTCATTGTTCATTGTTCAATTAGAGGGCTGATGGCTAAAATATAAAGAGCTGTGCTCAATGGACAGCCCTGCTTCACACCTCTCTCCATTTCAAAAGACTCAATTAAAAACCCATTGACATATACACAATCACTTCATTTAAAATACAGACATCTTACCAAGTGTATAAAGCCACCGGGAAAGCCGTATGCTTTCATCACAGCCCAGAGATAATCTTTGGAAATGTAGTCAAATGCTGTTTTTTTTTAAATTAAAACGAATAATATAAAAACCTTTTGTTGCTTCAGGTTTGTGTAAGATTTCTCTTAAAATACTAAGGTTGTCCCACACTACCTGTCCTGTAATTGCACATGTTTGTTCTCTATCTATAATTTCCTCTAATATATCATTAAGTCCATTCATAATTATCTTAGCAAATATTTATTGTCAGTATTTATAATAATAAGATGTCTATAATTATCTATATTAGATTAATCACCAGGGCTTTTCCCAACATTTAAATGTTTAATGGCCTTTTAACTTTTAACTTGAGATATAGTGTTAACAGTATATCTAAATGTGTCTAAAAATATATCCATCTCTCTATGCCAAATGTGAATCACTGCTCCCTCCCTTAGCTGAACTTATCTTTGACCGTGGTAATACCTAGTGATCTGCTTATAAGATGGCAAATAATAAGTTACATCTGTGCAAAACTTGGAAATAAAAGTTGATTCTGGAGATGATCCCAAACTTTTTCTTTAAGGAATCATTTGAACTTGAACTGTCAAAATATCAACCCCTTTCACATAAAAACTGCATCTTTTTTATTCCTCACAGCAAAAAATCAATGACGTTTGTGAGGAACTTATTTCTGGTGTTAAATTATCTGAGTTGGCAATCCTTTTTAAAGTCTATTCTCAGGAGACATATAATATCTGTTCAGCATTCATGGAAAGACCATCCGCCTGAGTTTTATTTCAGATATCTGAGATTTATGTCCTGCTGCAACTATACACCAGTGACATTTCAGTGCTTCTCCAAGTTTGACACTGATTACTGGCTGTGATGTCAAGACGAACAGGACACAAGTGGCTATCATGCGTATCATAAATCGTGTCAATTTGAAATGATTTCAACCTCTAAATTTATTGGAATAGAAAAGCTACAAACAAAACAGTGCACTTTTGCAATTTACTCCTGGGTACACTGTGAACATAACTGGTTTACTCAGTATTTATGAGCACAATCAAGATCCAAATTATGTCAACCTAATAATATCTGTTACTGGCAGTAATTTTCAACCTGGTGTATAATTATATTATTATTATATTTTGAAGACTGAGTTAAAAGTTATAAGGTAAGTTGTATCAGAATGAAGGATTTAAGTTACATATGGACAACATGGATGTAAATGTAATATAAATAATATCTAATAAGTTTAATGTAATAACATTCTACATATTTTAAGCAGAATTAATTTGACACTGTACTTGGTGTATTTTAGTATACATCATTAGACTATCTATTCAATTAAATCCAATATCTATAAATAGTTAGATGGGTTTATACTGTGTTTGTTACCTATGTAATATAGGTAGATATTCGTATTGTAATACAACTTTGTGTTAATAATATATCTCATGGTCATGGTTCTGTCCCAGTCTGGCTCTATGTCCCTCCACCCATATATTTGACACTCTCATTTTTACAGTCTCCATTAAAGTGCCACCACGAGGATAGACATGGAGATGGCCCTGCTCTGCATTTTTACTGCTAACTAGTGTGGGTTTTTTTTTTTGGAAAATAAGCTGTGATATGAGTTACTTCTCCGAACTTGAAGCAGAACCACAACCTTGGCATTCTAAGGACCCTGAGAGGACTCTTCTTGCTATTGTTGTTAATCACAAGGCAGTCTTTCATTTAGATACTCTCACTCTCTTTTTGATTCTGGGCTAGCTTTCCAACTTGTTTTGATAGCTCAGCTATCTTATTTTCAATCTTAAAGGTTTCATCTTGTTTTGGTTTCGGCACTGGGGGAGGCTTACTATCATGAGTGGGGTTCTGTGATTTTTGGCTTAACTCTCCAACTTGTTTAGTTAGCTCATTCACTTTCTTTTCAAGGTTTGATGCTTCATTTTGCTTTGTGTTGGGTGATGGGAGAGGCTCACAACTATAGGTGGGCGTATCAAAAATGTAATGGGCATGTGCAGTAGCTTTTGTAGCTTTTGTAAACGCTTTTTCATTCTGTCTAGCTTTGATGAGCGGCAATTTTCCTCAGTTCTCAACATGTAGAGGAATTAAAGAAATGATGGTAGATTGCTCATTTTGTAAATGCAGACTTATGATGATGCCCTGATCCCAAAAGCCCCTACAGAACTGTCTGAGTAACTGGTTGTTGGAATTTTCAGCTGAGGCCCCCCCCTCTGGAAATTGCCCTTGTGAGGAGGCTGTAACACCTGTTCAAGTATGCTCAGGGTTTCTCTCCATTGCTTTGGATGAAGCTGAGAAATACAAGCAAATAACTCCTCTCCATCTTCCATGACACTAAAAGCAGAATCAAGCTGAGTGACATAAGCACTTGGTGAGGAGACTCCAAGAGGTTTAACAACATCAGCAGCTGGACTCAGTAACCTTTCAGTATTCTTCTCACCTTGTGAACATCATTCAAGGAAGGATCACCAAGAAGGAGGTTAACCAGGTGTCATTGTCAACCTCACCATTGGACATCACTCATGGAGTTGGGGGTGTTCCCCTGAGGTAAAGCTGAGCTACTGACACAAACATAGTGCTTACAAGGGACTCTCAATAACCTGTTGTTCCACTTCTCCTTTCCACAAAGTCCAAATGAAAAGTCCAAAGCAAGAATCACCTTTGAAGTTCTCCTCTACATGCTATGCTGTCTCCGTGTTATGGGTGTTTATGTGGAAAATCTTGTAATTGTCGAATAACACTTTGAAGAGACTCCACAGGCTGCAGTTGATGCTTACTTGAATATATGAAGTTTATTGAAAACAAATATGTGATATCAGAGAAGCCTTTCGCACATGGATGTATACATGGATACAATCACACCAAAAACTTAGCACAAACAGGAAAACAATCACTTCTTATAGAGTTGCTCAGGTCACACCACCAGGGAGGGGAGACACAAGGACACTTGGTGTCAGAATGAACTCTAATTGGAAAATAATGTGGACAGCTGTTGTTACCCATCCAAGGTTACCACCTTACCTCCCAGCCTGGTGCCGTGAACATAAAACTTCCCTTGTAAAAGACCTTGCAGGCCAGAGTGAGGCCCTGTTGATTAAATCATCACATCAAGGCTTTGATTAGCACATTCTTATGAAAAGACATAGCTTATGAGTAGAACATTTCCATAAATTGAATTTTGAACATCTCTCCTTCACAAATAAGCCTTTCTTTCTCTCACAGGTGTATAAATAAGTAGAGGTCTGTCTGCATGTTGGAAATGCACTCGGTTTAGCTTAGTAGTCAGCACAGTCATCTATGGTCTTTATACAGAATGAATGGAGTATACATACCAGCTTTGTTATACATAACAAATATCAAATTAAAAGTGACTTTTTTGATATTCAGAACACCAGTCTGCTGAACAACAAGAAGAAGCTGGAGTCTGACCTTGTTCAGGGTGAAGTGGACGATGCTATTCAGGAAGCAAGAAATGCTGAGGAGAAAGCCAAAAAGGCTATCACCGATGTGAGTTTACACCTCTAACTCTTCAATTTTATGAATAATTAAATTTTGTATACAGCCATAGACTGATAATATAATAAGCTCGTTATAACTTGAAGTTGCATTAGAAAACTTTTCATCATTCTCTCATCATGATGGCCGAGGAGCTGAAGATGGAGCAGGACACCAGTGCTCACCTGGAGAGGATGAAGAAGAACCTGCAGCACCGTCTGGATGAGGCTAAGAACCTTGCCATGAAGGGTGGCAAGAAGCAGCTCCAGAAACTGGAGTCAAGGGTATGCACTGTATGAATGCTCACAAAAGATTATTGTCTGGATGTGCATCGCACTTTTAATGTGTGAAATTAATTCTATGTTTATTTCGATTGACTGTGATCTGTCTAACTGACTGTGTATATAATACTGATGTATCTTTTATCATCACTTTTCACGTGCGTGAGCTAGAAGCTGAAGTTGAGGCCAAGCAGATGCAAATATGAATGAAAAGTGAAGAAGCTGACCTACCAGGTATGTCCTATTTTAATAAAAACAACCTCAATATCTCTTAATTCTCTGTTCTTCATCACTTATAAGCCTTTATCTGTGTAGACTGAGGAAGACAAAAAGAATTTGCCAGACTTCAGGATGTGGTGGATAAGCTGCAGCTCAAAGTCAAGGCCTACAAGAGACAGGCTGAGGAGGCTGTGAGTCAAATAAATTGTTGTGACCAATAATCTACAGTTTAATCAATAATGATATCATTTGTCTTGTAATTGAATATTACTCCCTTCATCCTTCACAGGAGGAGCAGCCAACATTCACTTTGGCTGATTCTGCTGAGTAAGACTCATCATCAACTTTAGGCCTTTTAACAAAGTTCATAAAATATGAACATTTGGTTGAGGGCTTTTTAACATTTCAATAAAGATGATAATTGTCATTACTATCCTGAATTCTGTCTTTTTTTTGTTTGAAACAGTTACTCCTAGATAGTGATGCAACTAAGTAGAGCAGTTAGCCATGTTGTAAGGTCTTGTAGTACAGTATCAGAATCATTCACTGGTCACCCTTTGACTATGTAGAATCAAGTTATTCTATGTGAGATACTATATGACTGAACAGAACTCCTTGTCAGCAGTGACTGAGGAAGTATTCAGATGTTTAAATTAACTAAGCAGTATACTGTAAAAATACATTTTGTCTTGCATTCAAGATTTTATTTAAAGGCATACTCCACCAAATATCACCAAATATATCTTTTGAGTAAACTCACTCCCAGTGGGATTGAGAGGTAGCTGTAATGTGTTTTGTTCCCTCACAAGAGACAGTGGCTGTGGTCAGTTTGAATTCATAGATTGGATACCAGTGATTTCAAGTTTTTGTGGCACAGTAAAGTATGAAATTATCCACAGAAACCTCTCAAGTTAAGTTTAGAATGAATCTAGCTTTTGTTAAATCGGTATTGTTTTTGAAAACTTATCTCCCTGTAACAGACATTTAGGTTTGAGAAAGTGTCAAGAAAAGATGGTGTGAAGCTAAGACAGCCAAGTAAAAATGAAAGGGTGAAGCAGACACTGGTATTGCTGCAGTCCTTGAGACACACTGTTATGATCATTCAGCTCCATGATCAGGTCAGCTGTGGTTCACGTCGGTAATAAATACAATTTTGTACAAATTGTGAATATATACAGTGTATTTGGCCTAATTGTGGATACTAGGGATGTGCAGAGAGCCCAGTATTTGTATTTGTATTTATGTTTGTTGAGGCAGCAAATATATATTTATTTGTAATTGTAATATGTATTTGTATTCAAATAAAAGTGGAAATAGGCATAAAAACCCAGTTTTTGTTTTTATTACGCTTTATATATATTTTAGTATATTAAAGTGTTAAAATAAGTATTTATGAATAAACTATCTTATGAAGGAGGTCCCCTCACAGGGTCTCAAAGTCGAGTCTCCCAGATCATAGATGAATGCGCTGACTACTGAGCTAAACCAGTTGCATTGCCATCATACAGACAGACCTCTACTTATTTATAATTCCATAACACAGCGACACACATGTAGAGAAGAACTTCAAAGGTGATTCTTGCTTTGAACTTTTCATTTATTGCCTATTTTTTACATCCTAACTTTGTGGAAAGGAGAAGGGGAACAGGAGGTGGAGAGTCCCTTGTAATCACTTCATTTGTGTCAGTAACTCAGCTTTATCTCTGAGGAACCCCCCCCAACTCCAGGAGTGATGTCCAAATAAGGAAATGTGCATCATGCAGCAGGTGGATGTGACTCTCCTCTTTGAGACCTGCTGATAGGCCTAACAGTGAAGCACAGGAGAGAGACTGAGACTTTGAAAATATTTGTATGAAATAAATGTTTGTAAAAAACCCACTATTTGTGCTTTGCCAAACAATGTATTTGTATTCGGGCACACCCCTAGTGGATATGTCCACACAATTAGTTCGAATTACCTGTGTCAACTACCTGTGAAAGTATATAAGGGATGGCTGCGTAAGGGGCTGGGAAGGGTGGTTGGGCTGTTAATGCTGCTGCAGTTTTGTAATGTGAATGTATAGGGTGACGAAGAAATGCCCACACAAGAACTGAAATAAACTTTGCCTGAGCCTCCTCACTCATCCTCCAGTATAGCTGAAATGACATGGAGCTATCAGATTGGCAGAGTTCAGACACACATGCAGAGTTTAATTATTAATTAATTTTCTTCCATTGTTGGTAGATTATTGCATAGAATATTGTATTACATTTTTCTTCCATCATATTGTATGCACCTGGTTACATTATTAATATATTTTGAGTTCCAAACATCTTATGAATGAATGCATTTTTTGACTTTCATAATCCAGATTAATCAAGATTGTGATAAAAAAAATTATGAGAAAATATTTTCTAATTGGAATGAAGAACATTTATTTTTCATATTAATAAAATGATCAAATCAAATTCTTCTTAGGCTCAGGCCTTCCCTGCATTCATGCAACACTCTAATTGGGATGTCACAGGCGAAAAATAGGTTGCATGTTATTCCATGTCTTTACACTAAATTCTCTGGAAGACATCAAAGCTTGACTTGGCATACTGGAGCAGAATGAGTCATCTCTATTCAGACATTTGGCAACCCTTCATCTACTAGCCCTGAGGACTTTTTGGTGAAAGTTGCCTGGATCTTACATCACTTTTGCGTTGCTTGAGTATCCTCCTAAAGGGAATATATGGTGACAGGATAAACACATCAATGTCACATGAGCAGCCAAAAGAAAAAAAAAAACAAAATAACAACACCAATACACCAAAGTGGATTTCTTTTTCATAGCAGAATCCCAAATCCCATATGTCATTAGAACAAAAGGTACTTTTGGGCCACTTATTTCTGCAAGTAAATCCTATTATCTACTCATGGTTCATTGTTCACAGCCTGTGTGAGGTGATATCTAACAAGAGGCAAAGGCAAAGTTGCACTGGTAAGCAGGTGTAATCTCTCTACATGCACTTAAAGCACCACATATATCCATTCTTAGATGTATAAAAATATACATTCTGAAGGGATGATTTGGGCGAATAGAGTCAGTATCAGCAGCAAAGAAACTATGAAAAGTGATAGAAAATACTCATATGTTAGTCATTTTAAGTTCTCCCACTATTTGCTGAAATTAATCAGTATATGTCCCAAGAGCCACTTTGAAATGAGTCAAATCAGTTAAGAAGGAAGTTACAACTGTTAACTCACTTCGTGATATGGGTTAAATGTTGCTATATTTTTATATATTATATATTATATTTTCTTTGGTGAGCCAAATTCAAATCAAACATGCCATAATGGGCATAAGCCTTCAAGATCTGCCAGGACACTTGTATCATGCTTCTGTAATAACTTCTTTAGTATCAAATGTAGCAACTGGCTGATGTTCATTTGGCATGTGAAATTTATTTTGAGCAATACCTGAAATGAGTTGGCAACTGTTTTCATGTCCATTTAGAGAGATACATAAAAGGTGATTGAACTTTTATTGATGGTACTTCATCTTTAATTTTATTACAGGAGTACAAGATGTGCCAGAATCCAGTAACTGTAGACAACAAACATTTTGGCACATTCACAAAACTTAACTCCATGCATAAATGGACCTTTAAAAATATTAATGTAATGTAACCGCAATGAATGAAGTATTTCGATTTTGAAATTGGCAAGTTTACATTTATAAGATTTAAAAGATCAAATAGTGCACAAATACAGCTATACATTATGGTATATTTTTAGATTATTCTTTCTGTATTACTGGCACACACAGGAACACAGAAGTTTTCATGAGTACAATGAAAGTCTTGGTGAATATAGCATTACCATGGTCAGTATTATTAAGCATTATACATAATTTCCCCCCAGACTTAGTATATAGTTCTATTAAAGGTGAATATAAGCATTTAATTAAGTGTGTTGAAAGCTGTCTTAAATTAGTGTCATTTGGGGTGAAGTTTCAAAGATCTTGAATACGCAAGTGTCCTGCAACTGAATACCAATGGAATTTGGATGAGTTTCCAAAACCAACCCCCAAAGCTGTCCATGAATTGAAAAAAATATTTTTGATGTTAACTACATGTTTCAACTTTCATGACCTTTAAATTAAGAGCTACATTTATTGGAATGTACACAAACCATATATACACAACAACATTTATAATAGCAAGTTTGTAACTCACTGAGTTAATCTAGGTGAGAAATTAATGAGCTCCTTCTTTCACTCTAAATAATTTTATATTCATGCTTACTTAAGCAGAACCTTGGGTCCTATTTGGTTTACTGAAGTCTTATTTAAGTATGTGTGTATGTCTAACTGTCCTTCTCCTACCCTACAATTTGTCTTTTTTTTCTTTTAAGAGAATGTGTTCATAGTCAACATTTCCTATGAAAGCAATCATGTTGAAAATAAATTAGAATTACTTTAACTGTGAGGAAGGTATTTATTTCAGTATAGTTTAAATTGAACTTCTTAGCAAAGTAGTCCATTCTACTATAAATTTCCATTTTCCTACTAAACAATGGTCAAATTTTATATTTTATTCAGTATTTTAACACCCATATTGTGTGTCACATTCACATTTGTGATGAAATCAAATCAATTGGTACAACATCATGCTGCATTATGTAGTTTTCAAATTCTAGTTACAAATTAAATGCTTACAAGCTGCATAAACATCACTGCCACAAAATAAGCAACAGGATGAGGCCATGACCAAACTGAGTGAGAGACTACAGCTGACCAAGCACTCCCACCCTCTATAAAAGAGGCAGCCCTGGACTTCTGCATGGACTGGTAGGCACCCAACACAGGTGAGTGTATTGACTATAATCTTAGTTTGAATTCCTATTGATCAGTGGGTAAAGTTAATGTGTTGCTAATGCATATTGTCAATGATTCTTTGTCAGAGTTATCTTTGTTTTAGATGATATTCAGGTGAAATTTCATGTCATATCAAAGTAGTCTTGAGTAGACATTATTCCAAAAAAATTTACTTGAAATACTCTTAAAACATGTAAGTAGTTTCTTTCTTTTTTTTCCCAGAAATCGCACAATTAATTCATTTGTGTTGACGTCCAGTACACATCCTGTCTCAACACATACTGTATACTAAGTGATCATTAAGAGCAGTACTATTTCTCTGGGTGTGGAGGGCAGTTAAGGGGGTGGGAGAGAATTGAACTTTCATGATTCAACTGAATACAGCTAGCACTTATCAGTTAAATTTTAGTTGTTTTAGAAGTTTTACCACCTTCACGCTCCACTGCTCTCAAATTGACATTCTGCCAGGAAGATTTAAAATGAGAAAACCAAACTGAAAAAAGTTATTGTACTCATGTTTAATCATCTTTTTTATAGCATCTTGACTCCACCAGATACTGTGCCACTCATCATTTTCTGGAACCAGCTGAGGTAAAAAATGTCAAAATCTCCAACATCAGATGGATACAACACCATTACGACATCATGCTGATATTTTAACTCCATTTTTTCAGTCTCCACTAAAGTGCCAACATGAGCACAGACGCGGAGATGGAGTGCTATGGCCCGGCGGCCATCTACCTCCGGAAGCCAGAGAAGGAGAGGATTGAAGCACAAACTGCTCCTTTTGATGCCAAAACCGCCTTCTTTGTGACTGATAAGGAGGAGATGTATCTCAAGGGTAAACTTGTGAAGAAAGAGGGTGGCAAAGCCACAGTTGAAACAGACTGTGGTAAGGTAGGCAATTCATTATTTTACTTTTTTAACAACATTTTCCCATCTATTTCCATTGAAGACCCTGTTCTATGTAGGAGGATGCCATTATTTCCATTAACATTTATTAAAATTATATCTTAGGAAAACATGTAGTGGTTTTAAATTCAAACTGACACAGTGGTTAACAAGGACATCCATCTGATTAACTCTAAATTTGAAGAAAAAAAAATCTTAGTAAAAACATTTTTACTGTATTTTTACTATATCTCTTCAGACACTCACTGTGAAAGAAGATGAAATCTTTCCCAGGAACCCTCCAAAGTTTGATAAAATTGAGGACATGGCCATGATGACCCACCTCAACGAGCCCTGTGTGTTGTATAACCTCAAAGAGCGTTTTGCATCCTGGATGATCTACGTGAGTTTCCACTTTACTAATGCGATGTGCATTTATATCTGCATATCTAAATGTTAACACTATGTTTATTTTCTATTTGTGCTATTACAGACCTACTCTGGGCTGTTTTGCGTTGTGGTGAATCCCTACAAGTGGCTTCCAGTATATGATTCTGTAGTTGTGGGAGGATACAGAGGCAAGAAGAGGATTGAGGCACCACCTCACATCTTCTCCATCTCTGATAATGCCTATCAGTTCATGCACACAGGTAAGGTCAAAGTTAGCAGTGTTAAATTGTGTAGGAATTAAACTTGAACATGAGTTTATTGAAGGAATTACAAAACTGGAATTCATGTGAAATGTTTGTTTGCATTTCAGATCGTGAGAACCAGTCTATCCTGATTACGTAAGTATAACAGAAACTGTAATGCTAAATCATATAATGACGATAAAGCAGATTCTTGACATGTGTCTCTTATACCCCAGTGGAGAATCCGGTGCAGGAAAGACTGTCAACACCAAGCGTGTCATCCAATACTTTGCAACAATTGCAGCTATTGGAGCCAAGAAGTCTGAGCCAACACCTGGCAAGATGCAGGTAAATTGGTTGTTTAAGATAAAACTGATCGTCAGAGGATAGTTAATTTGAATGTTTAGCTTGTGTAACTCAAATCCTCTCTTGCAGGGCTCCCTTGAGGACCAAATTGTTGCAGCCAACCCTCTGCTGGAGTCCTATGGTAATGCCAAGACTGTGAGGAATGACAACTCCTCTCGTTTTGTAAGTAATCCAGGGAACATCTCAAGACATTTTGTTGCTAAATTACAAAAACTGATGTTTTCAATGGTCTGGCTCTCTAGGGTAAATTCATCAGAATCCACTTTGGCTCTTCTGGAAAGCTGGCTTCAGCTGATATTGAAACATGTAAGTTTCAACCATGGTATGACTCAAGACTCATCTGGGCTATAATCTGGTCTTTGATAAAGTAATAATAAAGCTGATGGTTTTTTTTTTTTGTTGTTGTTTTTCTTAGATCTGCTGGAGAAGTCCCGTGTAACCTTCCAGTTGTCTGCTGAGAGGAGCTACCACATCTTCTATCAGCTGATGACTGGCCACAAGCCTGAGCTCCTGGGTATGTTACTATGCAAATTTGAAAATGACATTGAAATAATACCAAAGACAACACTAAACACTAATAGGTATCGTTACTGTGCTCCTCTAGAGGGTCTTCTGATCACCACCAACCCCTATGACTACCCAATGGTCAGTCAGGGTGAAATCACTGTCAAAAGCATTAATGACGTGGAGGAGTTCATTGCAACAGATGTAAGAAAACATTTCAGTTAAATAGATATTGCCTAAGACAACTGGGGAAAATGGTTCAAATACCAATAACTATGCTTCATGTACAATGTAGACTGCTATTGACATCTTGGGCTTCAATGCTGAGGAGAAGATGGGCATCTACAAGCT
Organism: Thunnus thynnus; assembly: GCF_963924715.1. NCBI lineage: Eukaryota > Metazoa > Chordata > Actinopteri > Scombriformes > Scombridae > Thunnus > Thunnus thynnus. The sequence goes on from NC_089533.1 coordinate 11,609,650, forward strand.
GACTGGTGCTGTGATGCATCATGGCAACATGCAATTCAAGCAAAAGCAGCGTGAGGAGCAGGCTGAACCTGATGGCACTGAGGGTAATTCTGATAATGATATCTTGTGCGGTTAGTATGTACATTTCAAAACATGTACCAGTTCACAGATAAAGCTAAAGGTTTGTTTTTCCATCAGTGGCTGATAAAATCGCCTACCTCCTGGGCCTGAACTCAGCTGATATGCTCAAAGCTCTGTGTTACCCTAGAGTCAAGGTCGGAAATGAGATGGTGACCAAAGGTCAGACTGTCCCACAGGTAAGATAAAGAAAATGTATTGTTTGAAAATAATATATAAAAGGGCAATATTTGCATTTTGACATGAAAATATTATTCTGACAAAATCTCATTCTAAAATGTTTTTTTCTAGGTCCACAATTCTGTCATGGCTCTGTGCAAGTCTATCTATGAGAAAATGTTCTTGTGGATGGTCATCCGTATCAATGAGATGCTGGACACAAAGCAGCCAAGACAGTTCTTCATTGGAGTGTTGGATATCGCTGGATTTGAGATCTTTGATGTGAGTAGCTGGAAAGTGTCTGAGCAATTCAAAGATCAACAATATTTTGATATGCAATTTAATACATTCATGTAATTGCAGTTCAACAGCTTGGAGCAACTCTGCATCAACTTCACCAATGAGAAACTGCAACAGTTCTTCAACCACCACATGTTTGTCCTGGAGCAAGAGGAGTACAAGAAAGAGGGCATTGTCTGGGAGTTCATTGACTTCGGTATGGACTTGGCTGCCTGCATTGAGCTTATTGAGAAGGTGAGCAGTCAATAAGGTCAAAGTGGCTTCTTGATTCATGTGCAAATGTTTTCTTCCATTATATGATTTTTTTTTTCCTCAGCCAATGGGCATCTTCTCCATCCTTGAAGAGGAGTGCATGTTCCCCAAGGCTTCTGACACAACTTTCAAGAACAAGCTGCATGATCAGCATCTTGGAAAGACCAAGGCCTTTGAGAAGCCAAAACCTGCAAAGGGCAAGCCTGAGGCTCACTTCTCCCTGGTTCACTATGCTGGTACAGTGGACTACAATATCACTGGCTGGTTGGACAAGAACAAGGACCCCCTGAATGACTCAGTTGTCCAGCTCTATCAGAAGGCCTCAAACAAACTTCTGGCCTTCCTGTATGCAAAACACGGCGGAGGTGATGGTAAGAAATTAGAAACTGTGTGTTACTTGGTTCAGGCATAGTATAAAGCTGATGAGTACTCTGTGGTAATATATTCATGCATTTGACTTAATTAAAAAATACCCTTTCCACAGAGAAGAAAACTTAGAAGAGATTCTACAAAGTTATTTATTCAGTGCCATTAATTAAATTTAATGTTTGTGAAAACAGAGGCTGCTGGTGGCGGCGGTGGCAAAAAGGGAAAGAAGAAGGGTGGTTCCTTCCAGACTGTGTCTGCTCTTTTCAGGGTATGAATTGTTTCATATTGTTTTATACCAATTGAAAACCTCATCTTGAAATACTGTTGACCATTTATCTTGTGTTTTGATCCACAGGAGAATTTGGGCAAGCTGATGACCAACTTGAGGAGCACTCACCCTCATTTTGTCCGTTGCCTGATTCCTAATGAATCAAAGACCCCAGGTAAGAAGCACATAGCCCAGCTTTGCACACTAAATGTGACATAGTGATTAAAAGAAATATTTGAAACAATATGAATTTGCAACTTTCAGGTCTTATGGAGAACTTCTTGGTCATCCATCAGCTGAGGTGTAACGGTGTGCTGGAAGGCATCAGAATCTGCAGAAAGGGCTTCCCCAGCAGAATCCTCTACGGTGACTTCAAGCAGAGGTGATGCAATTTTTAATATAAGCAAGTCAAGTTGATTTCAGCTGAGTTAAAACAGCCGGCCAAGATGTGGAGTCATTGTAAGTAACAACATAATGTTGTCTTGTAGATACAAAGTATTAAATGCCAGCGTCATCCCTGAGGGACAGTTCATTGACAACAAAAAAGCTGCAGAGAAGCTTCTAGGCTCTATTGATGTGGATCACACTCAGTACAAGTTTGGGCACACTAAGGTTAATTTCTATCAACAATTTCAATAGATATGCCATGAACATATGTCCTTTTGTATCAATTTTTGCTGATGACTGAGTTCCTTCAAACAACCACACAGGTGTTCTTCAAAGCTGGTCTGCTGGGTACACTGGAGGAGATGAGAGATGAGAAACTGGCTACTCTGGTGACCATGACTCAGGCTCTCTGCAGAGGATTCCTCATGAGGACGGAGTTTGTTAAGATGATGGAGAGGAGGTATGATTGTCATACAGTACACTGAACTGTTCTGTCCAATGAAATAGATACAGCTGTTTTTGTTAAGTCACGTTGCAGTAAAAATGACACTTTATTTATATGAATTTTCCAGAGAGGCTGTCTTCAGTATTCAGTACAATATCCGTTCATTCATGAATGTGAAAAACTGGCCATGGATGAATCTGTACTTCAAGATCAAGCCTCTTCTGAAGAGTGCTGAGACTGAGAAGGAGCTGATGAACATGAAGGAGAACTATGAGAAGATGACAACAGACCTGGCTGCTGCCCTGGCCAAGAAGAAGGAGCTGGAGGAGAAGATGGTTTCCCTGCTGCAGGAAAAGAATGACCTGCAACTGCAAGTGGCTTCTGTTAGTAGGATACATCCGCACTACACTAATTGAATACTGTCACTAACATTTTCAGTTATCTAGGTGAAATTTAAAGATGCCACATACTCTTCTGGTCATCTTATCTTCTATGTGCCTGACCAAACATGTAGATTGACAAATGTTAATGAATATATTAAAAAAATATGTGTATATTTTTTGTATTAATCCTGAAAACATTTATGTATATTCAGAGTATAACTGACTTATTGATTTACACTTTATTCAAAATGTACTATAGGAAGTTGAGAACCTCTCAGATGCTGAGGAAAGGTGTGAAGGTCTGATTAAGAGCAAGATCCAACTCGAGGCCAAACTCAAAGAGACAACTGAGAGACTGGAGGATGAAGAGGAAATCAATGCTGAGCTGACTGGCAAGAAGAGGAAGCTGGAGGATGAATGCTCTGAGCTGAAGAAAGATATTGATGACTTGGAGCTCACCTTGGCTAAAGTGGAGAAGGAGAAACATGCAACTGAAAACAAGGTTGGAATAAGTTTAAACCTACATTTATAAAAAATGACTAAGTATATGAAATTACCTTTCAAACATATAAAGTGATGGAAATAATGCACCTTGCCTGACACTTCCAGGTGAAAAACCTGACGGAGGAGATGGCATCTCAAGATGAGTCTATTGCCAAGTTAACCAAGGAGAAGAAAGCCCTCCAAGAGGCTCACCAGCAAACGCTGGATGATCTCCAGGCAGAGGAAGACAAAGTCAACACTCTGACCAAGGCCAAGACAAAGCTGGAACAGCAAGTGGACGATGTGAGAAAACATTACTTTTCAGAACATGTTTGTATTGTTAGCTTGTGTGTTAGAATTGACATTCCATGATAAAAATTCAAAACATTATTTATGTCAACATTATAATATTATCTCAAAAGCTTGAGGGATCACTGGAGCAAGAGAAGAAGCTCCGTATGGACCTTGAGAGAGCCAAGAGGAAGCTTGAGGGAGATCTGAAACTGGCCCAGGAATCCATAATGGATCTGGAGAATGACAAGCAGCAATCTGAGGAGAAAATCAAGAAGTAAGTTTTCTTTTTCATCTTTAACCCTTACATTGAACTACTGCCATAATGCAACACAATGACCCTGAGTCAAAACTAAAACTGTAACAGCAATAACTGTTTTTTCCTCTTCCAGGAAGGAGTTTGAGACCAGCCAGCTGCTCAGCAAGATTGAGGATGAACAGTCTCTTGGTGCTCAGCTTCAGAAGAAGATCAAGGAACTCCAGGTTAGTATTTGACATGAATGTTATACTCTGATTTTGTACTGAAAAACCACTTGTTACAGTATGTTCCACTTAATAAGCCTTCTTGATATTACTATCATCAAACTTAGGCTCGTATTGAGGAGCTGGAAGAAGAAATTGAGGCTGAGCGGGCTGCTCGGGCTAAGGTGGAGAAGCAGAGGGCTGACCTCTCCAGGGAACTTGAGGAGATCAGTGAGAGGCTTGAGGAAGCTGGTGGAGCAACAGCCGCTCAGATTGAGATGAACAAGAAGCGTGAGGCTGAGTTCCAGAAGCTGCGCCGTGACCTTGAAGAGTCAACCCTGCAGCATGAAGCTACCGCAGCAGCTCTCCGCAAGAAGCAGGCCGACAGTGTTGCAGAGCTGGGAGAGCAGATCGACAACCTCCAGCGTGTCAAACAGAAGCTGGAGAAGGAGAAGAGCGAGTACAAGATGGAGATTGATGACCTCTCCAGCAACATGGAGGCTGTTGCCAAATCCAAAGTGGGTGTTTTGTGTATAACTGAAATATTTGACTTTCATTATGCTTATAAATATGAACTATAATGGATAATATGGCAGTAACTTTCAACTTAGATAAATGCTCAGCATTCTCTTTGTTCATGTAAATATGTTTAAATACACAATGTTGTGTTTCTGATAGGGCAACTTGGAAAAAATGTGCAGAACTCTTGAGGACCAGATGAGTGAGCTGAAGGCCAAAAACGATGAGAATGTGCGCCAGCTGAATGACATAAGTGCACAGAGGGCAAGACTGCAGACAGAGAATGGTGAGTCACTTGTGATAAAAAATAGTAAAAAAAAAAAAAAGTAATGATCATTTTGATAAATAACACATTTACAATTTATCATTCAGGTGAGTATTCCCGCCAGATTGAGGAGAAAGACGCTCTTGTTTCCCAGCTGACCAGAGGCAAGCAGGCTTACACTCAGCAAATTGAGGAGTTGAAGAGACACATTGAGGAAGAAGTGAAGGTATAACAAGTTTACATGTTACTATAGTATGTGCTATTATTAGCTTTTAACAAGGGATGAAATGAGTCCTCCTTTTTAAATGTAGTCAATCACCTGTTACTCTTCACCTACTACTAACCCACCAGCTGTTAAGCATTAAAAAAAAAGAAAAAAAGGTCTTGCAACATGTCATCCGATCATGTTAGAAAGCAGAAAAAAGAGCTTGAGAGAGAAATTCAAACTTATGCTTCATTTCCTACCACCATATCTGGCCAGTCACTGTCTGAAGTGGCTGGGTTGTGTTGGGTTGTGTTATTACTATATTACCATTTAACTGACCAGGGGATTTGTGGGAATTGGATCTAATCCTCTTCATGGGATGTTGCTGCTACTCCTCAGTCTTGTCTTTTATGACTTAAGCACCCCCCACAAACACACCTGTTTCTCCTTCCTCACCAAGCACCTTCCACCTGAATTCCTAACATCCCACAAAGTCCCACACATTACACTAAATAGCAAATTTGATGTAAAAGTAAATTATCCAAAACTAAATGACTCAATCAACATGTGCCACCATGAAAAATTGTATTTAAACAAGATTGATAGAAATAGATGATATTTCTATATTTAATAGATCAATTAAAATGCATCTTGCCATGTTCATCAGGCAAAGAATGCCCTGGCCCATGGTGTTCAGTCAGCCCGCCATGACTGTGACCTGCTCAGAGAGCAGTTTGAGGAGGAGCAAGAGGCTAAAGCTGAGCTGCAGCGTGGAATGTCCAAGGCTAACAGCGAAGTGGCTCAATGGAGAACCAAATATGAGACTGATGCTATCCAGCGCACTGAGGAGCTGGAGGAGGCCAAGTAAGTCACTACCTTTTTACAATTTAAATTAGTTTTCAATTGCTTGCTTTTCCAGAAAACATTCCACATATTTTGCTATCAATATGCAATTGAATGTAAACAAATACTTCTTCACAACAGGAAAAAGCTTGCCCAGCGTCTGCAGGATGCTGAGGAGTCCATTGAGGCTGTGAACTCAAAGTGTGCCTCTTTGGAGAAGACCAAGCAGAGGCTACAGGGTGAGGTGGAGGACCTCATGATTGATGTAGAGAGAGCTAATGGTCTGGCTGCCAACCTTGACAAAAAGCAAAGGAACTTTGATAAGGTAAGAGGAAATCAAAACCACACTGATTCAAGTGAAACACAAATCTCTCTTACTAAATTAATCATTGTTATTCATCTATATCATTCTAGGTCCTTGCAGAATGGAAACAGAAATATGAGGAGGGCCAGGCAGAGCTTGAAGGAGCCCAGAAGGAGGCTCGCTCTCTCAGCACTGAACTGTTCAAAATGAAGAACTCTTATGAGGAGGCTCTGGATCAGCTGGAGACCATGAAGAGAGAGAACAAGAACCTGCAGCGTATGTCAATCCCATGATATTTCATATAACTATTATATTGATTGTAAGCGTTCTTCCTTAACTTCTTTAGGTGTAGGTCATGAGGTTTTGTGGTGTTAGAACCTAATTTTCTAGATATAATGTATACAGCATAGTCTATGTTTCTCTAAACTGGATTTTGCCTTTTGGTGTTCTACAGAGGAGATCTCAGACCTGACCGAACAGATTGGTGAGACCGGAAAGAGCATCCATGAGCTGGAGAAAGCCAAGAAGACTGTGGAGACTGAGAAGACTGAAATTCAGTCAGCACTGGAGGAAGCAGAGGTAAAAATCTAAATTACAACATTATACCACTTATGTGATAAAATACAAAAGCATTTATGTAATGGCATGCATTCATTTGATTTTCACTTTAATTTTTCTGAGAAAGACTGGTAACCTTTAGGTACATGTTCAACTTTTTTCCTTTAGGGCACACTGGAGCATGAGGAAGCCAAGATTCTCCGTGTTCAGCTTGAGCTTAACCAGATCAAAGGTGAGGTTGACAGGAAGCTTGCAGAAAAGGACGAGGAGATGGAGCAGATCAAGAGAAACAGCCAGAGGGTGATTGACTCCATGCAGAGCACTCTCGATTCTGAGGTCAGGAGCAGGAATGATGCCCTGAGAGTCAAGAAGAAAATGGAGGGAGACCTGAATGAGATGGAGATTCAGCTGAGCCATGCCAACAGGCAGGCTGCTGAGTCCCAGAAACAACTGAGGAATGTCCAGGGACAGCTCAAGGTGAGTTTTGTCTAATCAATGCATAAATAAATGTTGAAGAGCAAAGAAAGTTAACTCTTTTTTCCTCCACATGTTGTCAGGATGCCCAACTGCACCTTGATGATGCTGTCAGAGGACAGGATGACATGAAGGAGCAGGCTGCCATGGTGGAGCGCAGAAATGGCCTGATGTTGGCTGAGATTGAGGAGCTGAGAGCTGCTCTGGAGCAGACAGAGAGAGGACGCAAAGTGGCTGAGCAAGAGTTGGTTGATGCTAGTGAGCGTGTTGGACTGCTTCACTCTCAGGTTTATCTTCAGTTATTCACAAGAAAATGTCTTTATGCAGAATGAATAGAGTATACATACCAGCTTTGTTATACATAACAAATATTAAATTAACTGTCTTTTTTTTTTATCTCCAGAACACCAGTCTTCTGAACACCAAGAAGAAGCTGGAGTCTGACCTTGTGCAGGTTCAGGGTGAAGTGGACGACACTGTTCAGGAAGCAAGAAATGCTGAGGAGAAAGCCAAAAAGGCTATCACTGATGTGAGTTTATGTTTATGAGTCTTCCTTTTATAAAATTCAAATTCAGCTCACCGAATACTTGTTCATGCTTGATGCATATCATTTCAGGCTGCCATGATGGCTGAGGAGCTGAAGAAGGAGCAGGACACCAGTGCTCACCTGGAGAGGATGAAGAAGAACCTGGAGGTCACAGTCAAGGACCTGCAGCACCGTCTGGATGAGGCTGAGAACCTCGCCATGAAGGGTGGCAAGAAGCAGCTCCAGAAACTGGAGTCAAGGGTATACTCATAATCTATTCACTTTAGGATGTTAATCACACTTTCAATGTATGGAATAAATAAAATCTGTCTCACTACTAAAATCCCTTAACAAGGTTTTCACAAACTGTATAACATCATATTACAGGTCCGTGAACTGGAAACTGAAGTTGATGCCGAGCAGAAACGTGGAGCTGATGCTGTTAAGGGAGTCCGCAAATATGAGCGGAGAGTGAAGGAGTTGACTTACCAGGTGATTTCTCATTTAACTCAAAACTATTCTGATTTTTTCTAATTTCATAATTTTCTTTCTGTACTCCATCCATAACACTTCTTTTTTTGTATAGACTGAGGAGGACAAGAAGAATGTGCATAGACTTCAGGATCTGGTGGATAAGCTGCAGCTCAAAGTGAAGGCTTACAAGAGACAGGCTGAGGAGGCTGTGAGTCAAATGTTTTGTAATTTTTCATATGGGAATGTAGCACAAATCAGTAATTATAGAAAGAAACCATACCGATATGATGTCATATTAAAAAAAATACATCATCATCATACTTCAATTCCCAACCCTTAACAGGAGGAGCAGGCCAACACTCACATGTCCAGGTTCAGGAAGGTCCAGCATGAGCTGGAGGAAGCTCAGGAGCGCGCTGACATCGCTGAGTCCCAGGTCAACAAGCTGAGAGCCAAGAGCCGTGATCATGGAAAGGTAACCAAATGATAACATTTTAAATATATTATTACGTGGGCATCTTAATTTAATGGAGTTATTTACGTTCATTTATGAGCTAAATATTTTTATACCATTTTTTATTTTTTTTTATTGTAAGAATACATTGTGAATCTTTTTTTCTTGTTTTCTTTCTAGCATGATGCTGCTGAATAAGAGACATCCTTTTGGCGCCTTTCAACAGAGTTCATAAAACATGAACTAGCTGTTGAATTATCTTCTTACAATGTATTCATTCAATAAACTTTTTCCTCATAATTTAATAATATTCAGTCTGTATTATTTACTCTGGTTTCTCTTTAAGTCACACTTGAGCACACAGTATTTAACACAGTTACTAGGCGGAGCTCCATCAGTTAACTTGGCTAGAACTCATGCTAGAATCTAGTTGTCTGGATGGGGAGGTCTTTAAGCTCAACATTAACATTTTTCTTCACTAGGAATAGTCATGATTCATACCCACATGGTAATGTCCAGTAAAATGAAACTTCTGCTTAGCATCACTTTTTGGAAGAGTGATAACAGTATCAGCTTCAAGCTTAAAAGACACCTTCACAATTTACAGAGGCAGAAAGCATAACTTAAACATAAATACATCATCATTGGCAAAATATAACTTTCAAAGCCACAATTAATTCCTATTACATTGCATTACATTACATTACATTACATTACATTACATTACATTGGCAGTTATCCAAACCGATGGATAATGAACTTGGTTACACTTTTCACCATACCATTAACAAAAACATGTTCACCATTCTATATAACGAAGGTTACAATATTGTAACCCTAGATGTATAAGCACAGGCGGAGCCCTCTACTGGACTCTATGGAAGAAGAACCTATCAGACAGCCTCAATGAGCTCAAGTGGCTATAGGTTAGTTGCCGCGGCCCTCCTACCACTTTATAATCCGAGCTGCTGCAGCAGAGCAGTAGGGGGCCCAACCCAGTCCAGTTAACATGAACATAAAACTGGGTGGACCATGGCAGAGGTCAAAAACCATACAACAGACACCCTGCATCCCTCATTCCCTGAATCATCATGGATCAGGTGTACCACAGCTGACACTCACACAACCCTTTTCAGGAGGGGTTTGATCTGAGAGTAGCACCGCTGTGGTCACCACGAATAGCTGCTATTGTCTCACTCTCTGCAGTAGAGGGGGAATGAGACGAAGAGGGGGAAAGGCGTTGTTGGGCCTCAAACCATGAGGTCACACAGAGAGGGCCTACATGTAACCTGTGAGGCCTGACCACGAGGTGCTTTTTCCTTTGTTTCCCCCAAGACAAAGGAATAGCGCCAAAATGCTGCTTACAGACAATGGGAGTCCATTGCAAACTGCATTTCCAAGGATGCTTTGCGATTTTCACACCTCAGCAGGGAACAGTCAACATACAGTCTCTCATTGGCAGAGACGCTCCTGCACAGCGGAGCGTCCTGATGATGCAGCCATGACATCACCGCCCCTTTAAAACTGAACGTGCCCTGAAGCACACGCCTTTCCCATGTCACTGAGCTAGGAGTAACTTCTGTTCCTCTGTGAGTCAGCTTGACTAAAGGGGGTACCCCACGCACGTGTTTTCCCCTCACCGAAGACTCCCCCTGCCGGACGAGACAAGACTTCACCCGTGTTCACCCGAACACCTTCCCGGATCCGGGAGAGACCGCTGCTGCAACCAGCGTTCTCAAATTCCCTCGAGAAGGAAGAAACGCTTCTTCACCGAGTCGACTCTGCTGTTCTCTCCGCCACGCCGCTGAGAGCCAGCTGCCGTGCTTTTCGCCGACCATGCGAGAACGGCCACCGTCTGCAGCCGAGCCAAGGACTAAGCCGGACATAAAGACGGACTACACACACACCCTGCTCGCTATCTGAAGCAACCAAGTAAGAGGCATAAGTCTGGGCAGAGGCAGTGTTAGTAGTGTGTTCTTATCAGCAACAGTTGCTGTTGTTTAGCATTTAGCTTTTAGCTTTTGCTATTGTTTGTTGTGTTGTTGACGGACCTCCGAGTCCATTTTTCCTGCTTTACTCTTAGGGGTATTTTAAGTTTGCTGCCTGTTTAGTTGTGTTCACCACGCTAGACTGTTTTGTGTTTGTCCCGCTCGGGACTACCGCTGTGTTTGTGCCATCCTGAATGAGAAAGTAAGTTGCTTTGTCGATCAGAAACCAGACAACGTGCGTCACAGACTGCTGTCTGTACGCGCACTGTCTTTTGACAAAGGAACCGCTTCTCTTCCTCTCACGATTGCTCTCTCTCCTTCTTCCCTCTCTCTTCTGACTAACACATACATGCGCGTGGACACACATACACGCACCGACATCTTTTTGCGCATCTGATGGTCAGATAACGTCACGACAAAACTTTGCTTTGTCTTTCCTTATCCGCCATCAGACACGTGTGCTTTTCACAGAATTGGGTGAGTGCAAGATGCGGACCACTAGACGGCGCCATCTTGCTTCTGTCTAACCAAGACACCGCCATATTTCTGCCATCCGATTCTCGCGCGACGTGACTTCCTTTCATAGTCACGTCTGCATCGCAGACCGACGACGTCATCATGTCAGGCCCCGTCGCCATCTTGTCGCACACACACACACACACATCCCTTGCATGTGTCCAACCCTGTACATAGCTGTATGTGTTTTGTTTGGTAGGATTAGATTTTAGGATAGTTGTTTATTGAATGAAGCATTTGTTAACTTTGTTAATTTTGCTAAGTTTAATAAACACTGTTATATCTTTAAAGAGAAGTTCTTTTGTCATTATTGTGTAACATATTGTGAAAAGTGGCTGATTGAAGGAGTCAGAGCTCGAATTCGACCCTTCTTCGTTCACCCTGGAATGTTGATATCTCTCAGATATTAACATTCTAGGTGAACTTTTATGAGACTACCTTGTTTGGTTATTGGTCCCGGTTTCCGGGTGGTGCCCCGTATTTCTTAATTCATATTAATAATTCTATTAATTGTCATAACTAGTTAATTATCCTTGATAATTGATAATTATTGCAAATAATCAACTGTGTTCCTCACAAATCCAACAGTTGGTGCCCGAATTATTGATTAAGGTTAACAATATCTTATTTTCATAATTCATAATTATCTATGTTAATTATGAATTATTGCTAATAACCAAACGCACTACTGCCCGTCCCAACAGCGTATAGCAGCCTTCACTCCCAGGGGTGGATTGTCTTGCGGCATCAGGGAGTACTAGCAGTGAGTGTTGTTCCGACTGGTGGGCAGATCCACTTCTGCTTCCCTGAACCGGTTCCAAATCTGCTGCACCACCTCGGGGTGCAGCCTCCACTGGTCTGCTAGAGGGCCACCTCTTGACATGAGGTCAGTGCCCCCCCCCCCGGACCCGAAATGTGTAGGGCTCTCAGAGACAGGACATGTTGTGAGGCCCACACAACAGGTCCTCCACCATCTTCAACAGGGCTGTGAATTGGACTCGCCCTGCCTGTTGATGTAGTGGTGTGGTTGTCTGTTCTCACCAACACCTGTAACTCCTGAACCAGAGTCAGGAAGTGCTGGAGAACCAGGAGCACCACTTGAAGTTCGAGGAGGTTGATGTGTTGGTTTTCCCCTGAAGGCCAAACACCACCTATCGCTCTCCCCAGACAGGTGCCTCCCCCCTTCCTTCAGGGACACATCTGTGAACACCGCTATGTAGGAGGTCACTCGGCCCACCGATGTCCCTTTCGACAGATGCTGTGGGGACCCCCAGTAACCCAGGTACTCTTCTGCCAATGGGGGGGACGTTCACCATGCGGTGTGCCTCTTGGGGTCAAAGTGCAGGCTGGCGAACCTCCTTTGCAGGCAGTGCATTGAACCACTGGAACCACTGGATTGCCCACTGCCATCTCCTTGATGCCCAAGAATGGAGGAAGAATACGGCAGAACTGGAGTGAATAACCCAATCTCAGTGTTATGTCCATCTACTCCATTAATGCGCAGCTGTGACGCCATTCCACATAAAACTGTGTCACAAGGTGGGTGTCCAGCTGGGGGGGGCGGCAGCCAGGAAGCTGTGGTATTTGTCCCTCCAAACCTTACATAAATGGAAGATTGGCCCATGGGAGTCGATATCGAAAGGGCCGAACTAATGGTGTGGTCCGTGAAACAGACATGAACTCTCCTCTCCTTGTTTCATGTGAAGGCCTGGGGCATTATGTAATAAAGGGAAGGGGTTTCATTTAAAATAAAAATCAGGTAGAGAGCAACACGTGGCAACCAAGGAAGATAACAGAACTGTATCAGTCAAAGAATGATTTATTGCCAGGATCATACAATAAATTAAAACTAGGCTAAAAACAGTAAAACTATAGATGCACTAGTAAAACTAATAAATACTGAAATACAATACACTAATAAAACTACTAATTACTAAAATGTAGATTAAACTATAAGATATTGAAACAAAAGGAGGTGGGGGAGACACCAGCCCTTTCCTCATGGTGGAGGTTTGTCAGCAGTCCAGTCTGTCTTTTCGAAGCCACCGCCACCCCACACGGGCCGTGGCCACTGCTGCTCACTAAAGACACAAGATGCAATCAGCAGTAATTTGCCCTCACAACACTTGCCCTGCACTAAGACCAAGCGTACTCCTTTCCTTGTACTCATACTTTTGGGCAGAGTTTGTACTCTGCCCGTTGTGTGTTGCGCCATAGTACGCTGTGTGACGTCGGCTCTGCTCTGGCTCTGCTCGGGCTCTCTCGGGCACATCCTCTGGCTGTTTGGAGGGGAATGGATGGAGGGCTGGGGAGCGTCACCCCACCTGCAGTCTCAGGTTGCCATGGCGAGGCAGCTTACGGCCCTTCTCCCTCTCTCCCCCTTCCCCCGTGATTCCACCCCTAGGTATGCAAAGGGAGAGAGGGAGGCCCCATGGCCAAGCTGCCCACACCTGGATCATACTTTGACTGCAGGCAGGGCTAACTACTGCTCCCCATCTGCTGTCGTCCTCCCTCCAGACTCGTGCTATTCTGTTCTTCCACGCCTGATTCCTTTGTCCGTTTTCTCTTTTTTCCTGCGTTGCGCCATGTTGTTTTTCCCCGGGCTTTATTTGTGTCCCAACTGTTTTAGTCCCTCCTCCTGATGCGTCATTGGCTTGTTAGGCTGCAGTCTCCTTTCCCATTGGGTAATTTCAAAGTCTATCAAATACAAGGGCTCAAACAGGTGTAAAAGTTTAGCAATCAGTGGCAGGGAGTAAACACTCTCAACACAACATGGCAGATTTCAAACTAAAAGCATGCAAACAAACATAAAAGCAAGCACAATAATAACAATTCTAAATACAATCTAAAATCATGCATAATAAAAGCACAGCAAACAAAAAAAAATCAAATACAAAAAATCAAATGAAACCAATACTTCTGCCGTATGACAATTACTCCTTATTAAGGAGGAGATAATGCCACTGGTGGTTAACCCGAGAGATAAACCTAGTATGCCGGTTCCATGAAGGATAGCGGCGGGAACAATGGGAGACAGTGTTAACACTAAGCAGACATGTAGTGTCCTACATTAGTGAACTGAAGTTGGAGGTGGATTTCCGAAGTTCAGTGATGTTGTTGACACAGACTAGAGGCAGTGGCTGCAGTGGCCGCAGTGGTCGCAGTGGTGATGGCAGGGCACTGGACAAAGCTGAAGTGAGAAGAATAAGAGTGGCAGTGAATCCACTGCCTTATATACTGTTCTGATTTGAGTTTAAAGTTTCTTTTTTTTTGTTAAACAATAGTCACATTGAATGCTTTTATATTATGAAGTAAGTTGTGTCAACTTATATTTAAATATGTTTCTGAAAGTAATCTAATCACATAAGTGCTGCCTAACTTATTTCCTTTCACTATAGTTTAAACTTTATTTCAGTAGATGGTTTAAGATGTGTAGATAGTTTGAGAAAGTTGAACTAATGAAGATTGTATGCTTAGATATCATGAGGTGTTAATATGAAGGTTAATGTTTGTTATTAGAAGAACTGATTTATCATGAATCATGTAAATTGCTTAACTGTTTTTGAATGGTTTTACAAATATGATACAAGCTGACAGGGCCATTATTAATCAGAAATATCATGAATGTTTGGACATTATGAAAAGAATGTGTTTACAGCTTTAATGTGAAATAATAGGCAACAGTGACTGTGTCAAACACGATAGACCTGCCAAGATGACGCCTCTACCACGATGACACACCCCAACAGTAAGGCATGACATGGCTTTGTGATAATGTTAAAATTAAAGAATTTATTTAGAGAAGTTGAATTAGCTTTTTCCTTCCCGGCATTTCCCGGTACAACACGTTAAGCCTCGAGTCACTCTTGCTGAATAATTTTCTTCATTAATTTTCATCATTCTTAGGCCTTATTTATTCATTTATTTTACTTTCTTTTTTATTTATTATTTTCTGTATATTATCTGTATATATTATATTATCTATGCTTTATCATGTATCCTCAAGACGTTTAACTATTAATAAATGTCGTCATTTATCCTAAAAGTGTTTGGTTGTTTCTTTGAGCTGCAGTAAACAGCGGTCACTGTTTGGGACAAGAACTTACGATTATGAGACTGATTCATTGATTAAACTGAACAAGGGTTAGTGCTCCCTCCTGACACTAACAAATCCAGGTCCGATTCAGGCCGAGAGACGTTTGGTGCAGACTGAAGCATTTGTATGTACACTGTATGTATATAGTTCTTTGTGCTGTATCCTACAAAAATGAGCTGCATTCAACCGTCACACCAGTGGCGGCTGGTGACTCAAAAAATTGGGGAGGACAGGAGGAAAACCAACATGGAATCTTACAACAAACCGCATCAAACTATATCACTGTCCCCCACCTGATGAAATCGGAGGGGTGGGGGGCTTTCAAAAACAAAAACCCCTGAGTGGTGTAAAGGCTGCTTCTTTAAAGACATTTAGCATATACATATTGTTTCTAAACAAAGAAGAGCTCATTTTAGTCATGGAGTGGTTCAGATGTCTTATTTTACCACCAAAGTGAAATTCAAATTTATAGTATTGTTCTACTGTGACAACAGATTTATGTTCTCGTCAAAAACAGACAAGATATGACATGATTTACACGTGTTTCCTATGTATTTTCTTAGTATACAGAAATACATAAAGTACCACAAAGCTTATAATGTGATACAGGTTCAGATCAGTGCTCAATACTAGAAAGACTGAACACTAAAAACATTCACTGATCTAAAAGTGTAGGTTCACATCGGAAAGTATTAATGCATGTATCAAATACATGATTTACACACTCTTATCTATGTGCACGACATACATCATCACAAAACTCACGGTTCGGATCGTATCACGGATTTGAGTCACGGATCGGATCAACTTCCTGTTGGATTTTGGTCAGGGGTGTCAGTGTATGATTTGTAGGTCTTGATGAGACAAATAAGTCTGTTTTGGTTCGATCTCTCTACGACATTCCTACAGGCCGTGGCGGCCATTTTAGTTACATAGGTGGCGCTAGAGAGCACATTTTGGCACTTTGGGGCTTAATTTTTACATTTTATCAAATATTTCACCAGACCTTGTGTGCATGCCAAATTTGATGAGTTTTTGAGCATCTCTAGGGGGTCAAATTTAGGTCTAAAGTGGCGAGATAATAAAGAAAGAAAGAAGAAAGAAACAAACACACAAAAAACAATAGGGCCTTCGCCCTTTGGGCTTGGTCCCTAACAAATACAAGAGGGTGTTCCCACCCCAAAATGCAACATTATACTCATTTCACGTCCTCATTTGATTCATCAGAAAGATTAAAAATCAAAATATCTATAAATGGGAGGGCGTGAAGGTCAAAAAGCAGTATAGGGATAATATGATCTTTAACTGTAATGTACAACACTAGTTTCCTACTGAACATCATTTAGGTTTAATCTGACCTAATTCAATCCATGTATTAAATTTACAATTGATGTAGCTATGGGATTGCACTGAGATTAGTTTAATTTCTTGAAGGTGCAAAAAAAACCCTTTAAAAATGTATGTTCTCAACTGACTATAATCTATTCAATGTATAGGAAATTTTCATCATCACGTTTTAGCACCTGAAATTTATGTGTACACATTTTCATTGAAAGTTATTTCAAGAATTCTCTAGATCAATGGTTCTCAAACTTTTTAACGTCAAGGACCCCCATCTGATAAGGATTTTACTTTTAGATGTTTTATTACAGAAACCAAAAATAGTCATACATTTTGTCACTATTATGGATGGAATTATATTGAAAATAAATTCAATTCAATTCAATTCAGTTTTATTTATATAGCACCAAATCACAACAAAAGTGATCTCATGAAATGAATCTCTTTTTTGCTTGGGACCCCCTGGAGCCCCTCAAGGACCCCGGGGGGTCCCCAGTGCCCAATTTGAGAACCACTCCTCGAGATGGAACAGCATATAGGATTATGTCTCTGTATGGATTTTGAATTCTGTGCCCAGAAATGTCATATTTCAAAAAGTACAAACTTTTTTTCAGTGAAATTAAAAATGACATTGCACTATAGTACATACTGCAGATTAGGTTGAAAGAGTCCAATCAGCAGACGTTGACCACTTACTCTGCATCAATTTAGCATTACACAAGCAATACACATGTTCAATGTAAAATGTTTTAAAAAATGACTGAATTTTATTACACAGATTTGAATGAGTCCATCCAGCAACAAGTGCTTCAATAGTGGGGGTGAGGGGGTGGGGAGTGACGACAGTCTTCCCTAAATTCTTACTCAGAGCTGGTATCCAGTTAATGCTAAAATAGGCAAACTGACAAAATCCAGCATACGTTTTTAAAGTTGCTAATCAGGGTAGTCCATGTAAGGACCTAACAAATGAAAAACAGTGAATTGTATTTTGGTGAAGTCTTTAATTATGAATGTATGCACAAGTGACAAAGAGCTTATATAATTATCGTAAAAAAAAAAATAAAAAATTAAAAACTGAAACATTCATGCGAGGACGCTCTAAAAATCTCTATGAAAACAGACTCCTCAATGCAGTTGTGCTTTTTGCGTTTCACCGCAAAAATACCAATTGTGCAATCGATTGCAAAATTTAGGAGCAATAAATGAGCTCTGAAACCTTGGCAGTAATGACATTCCACCTCTATTATCTTACATTAAGCTAAGCATGCCATACTACATCTCCTTTGAACCAAAGCAATTTCAAAGCTGTCAGCAATCATGAACTGCACAGAAAAACCTACAAACTCTCTTATCAACTGAAATTATTTGAAACACAATTTCGCAGTTATCACAGCAAAACAAAGCCAAAACATCTGTGCATAAATTGCACAAAGTTCTCTTCAAACACTTACTGTATGAGCAACACATGCTAAATTCATTGGCTATACACATCGTGGTATCTGCATGTAGGAAAGCAGGACGTGTAGTTGTAGATGAAATAGAAGTCATACATTACTGATGAAATCACACAACTACGCAGGCATATAACACCTTATGTACCACCTTGTATGCACTCCAGTAGTCTCTGACATCAGTTTGCTTAGCGACACATATGGCCAGATTTTCAAATGCCTTTCTATTTTTGATCATGCTATATAACCTTACCCTAACGGAAAATGTGTCATCAAATAAATTGCACATGCCACTAATAAAATCTGATATCTCCCTCACAGCACATCTAATACACAGATTAAGTATTTTTACCCTACACGGAATTAAAATATCATTCATTTCAATTAAATATACATATACCAAGTAATTCAAATGGAAAAAATACAAAGCAGAACGTTGTATTTCGATAGTTTGTATAATATACTGTACTGCAATCAAATATTTTACATAGCAGAGTGACAGAGGGATTATAAAATAGAGTTTACTAGAATTGGAATAAAATTCTAATAGTGACATAAATCCTAATGTTGGAAAGTATTAAGCACAATTAAACACAAATAATGTGTTTCATGTATACTTAACAGGCTTACGTTAATGCACAAATGCTTGTATTTGGTCAAATAAAACAATTTACATTCATACACAACTAGCTAATACAAGTTAAAGACAATCCAAACCTTCCTATCCCAAATTATCATTAATTTTAGTTTTTCTAAGGCGTATTAAGACCAAATCAGGCGGTGCGGCGCAAACGTCAGTCCTCCCATTGAGGGGTAGTGTGTTAAGACTGCGGGCGTTTTGGCCGCAGTGCACCCTGCGGCCGGGCAGTTGATCCAGAGTCAACTTTTGGATAACCGCAACCCGGCGTCACGTCAGCCGGCGATCAGACTGATCAGTTCAACCCTGCCATGAAGGAGTACAAAGACGTTACTCAGTGTGTGTGTGTGTGTGTGGGGGGGGGGGGGGGGGGGGGAGCGCTGGTAGGAGAAAGCCGGTGAATTACATCAATAAAACGTTATTTTCTGATTGTTTCACAGCGGTTACTTTCTAGAGCACAAACACACCCACACACCCTCTGCTCAACCATGAATGTGGGCTAACATTTGCACTATTTCAACTTCAGTCTCACACCTCAAGTCCCCACAACATTTTCGTTTCACCAACCCAAACTCCAGTGATTCAGAAAATGTGACTTCTTCTGATTCTCTTCCAAACTGGATTGACAACTGCTCCTAAGTCCATCATATACACTATCATATATATTACAGTAGAGAGATTTGGTATTTGATAAATTACACAATATATATTTTGAAGTTACTCTCATGCTTGCTCATAAATAGAATGTAAGCAGCTCAAATAAAAATCCATGCATAAATGTATATATTATTTATGGTGTGTCTCCAAATTACAAATCTTGAGTTAAGAAAGAGTCATCACAATGACAGTATTTGTGATGCATTTTAATGGGTTCAGTGTGTCCAGTGGTCATGATTTGCTACACATGATCTACAATGTTAACAACAAAAAGGCAAACATGGACATATAACAATTTTGTACAATAAAAACTATGTTGTCAATTCAAGGGGTCCTAAACAGTGTAAACATTTCTTATTAAATATGCATTCTTATTTATACAGTTTTACATCCTGGAAATGTTATGCTTTAAGTTTTGGAGTTTGGATCCCAAAATGCAGAGACAGAGGCAAGGATAGATCTTGGGGTGTTTATTCTCTTCATTTGATAACGTTAAGAGAGAAAGACAGAGAATAATAGTAATAATAGCTGCAATTACTGATTACTGATTACATCAGTAAAAAAAAAGCCCTTTCGCCTTTTATTGTATTTAATATAATTGTTGATATTTGCATATTATTGTGTAATTATTAGTCAATCATCTGTCAATATTTATAATTTTCTGTTCTGCTTTGGCAATATAGGTTTCTAATCTGAGAGAGAGAGAGACAGAGAGAGAGACAGACAGAGACAGCAGCTATGGTTGAGCGAGCTAGACAGTGAATGAAGAGAGGGAGCGCTGGTAGGAGAAAGCCGGTGAATTACATCAATAAAACGTTATTTTCTGATTGTTTCACAGCGGTTACTTTCTAGAGCACAAACACACCCACACACCCTCTGCTCAACCATGAATGTGGGCTAACATTTGCACTATTTCAACTTCAGTCTCACACCTCAAGTCCCCACAACATTTTCATTTCAGCAACCCAAACTCCAGTGATTCAGAAAATGTGACTTCTTCTGATTCTCTTCCAAACTGGATTGACAACTGCTCCTAAGTCCATCATATACACTATCATATATATTACAGTAGAGAGATTTGGTATTTGATAAATTACACAATATATATTTTGAAGTTACTCTCATGCTTGCTCATAAATAGAATGTAAGCAGCTCAAATAAAAATCCATGCATAAATGTATATATTATTTATGATGTGTCTCCAAATTACAAATCTTGAGTTAAGAAAGAGTCATCACAATGACAGTATTTGTGATGCATTTTAATGGGTTCAGTGTGTCCAGTGGTCATGATTTGCTACACATGATCTACAATGTTAACAACAAAAAGGCAAACATGGACATATAACAATTTTGTACAATAAAAACTATGTTGTCAATTCAAGGGGTCCTAAACAGTGTAAACATTTCTTATTAAATATGCATTCTTATTTATACAGTTTTACATCCTGGAAATGTTATGCTTTAAGTTTTGGAGTTTGGATCCCAAAATGCAGAGACAGAGGCAAGGATAGATCTTGGGGTGTTTATTGAAAGAATAATGTCTCAATGAAAAAAGGCAAGAGGCTGGAAGTGGTGGCTGAGGGCTGGCTGGCGTTGCAGGTGAGGTGGCAAATTGACCAGCAGATCCACCGAGGCTGAGCACCAGAAAAACAGCAGCACTGGAGACTGCAGGCGAGGCACACTGGAAAACTATACACAGGAAAGAAACTCAGGTCAGTCCATACTCTAAATAACAAGAGATGAAAACTCAAAGAAGCTTGAGTAAGTCACAAGAAGCTCTGGAGAACAAGGGAATCATCAAGGACTCATAGTTACCGACTGCAACGGGATAATCTGGCACAGGAGTGGTGTCTTGACCAGGCTTTTATGGCAGGAGTGATTACTGATGAGCACCAGGTGTACCTCATAGTGAAGGCCCCGCTCAGCCAGCCACACCCTCAGCTCAGCTGATCTTTATTGAATTTCATATTACAAAATTACAAATACAGTACATCAAGCAATAAAGTGCAGCCAGTGCCAAAGTGCAAACATTTATAAAGTGCATAGAGTTCAGTGATCTTGTATAAAGTGCTGTCAATTCATAAGTCCAGTATGTTCCAGGGGAGGTACTGAGATTTGTCCAGACTTCTCCTCCTCCGGAGGTCAGGAAGTATCTGTTTAATTATGGTGTCGCTGTTGATTACAGTCTGTTTTATTATCATGGAACATCTTGTTTTCCACAGTTTTAAACATACAATGCATATAATTATCTTCATCAGTTCTGTATTTTTGGATGGCAGTTTATCTTCCATAATACAATACATGAGAGATTTATAACATACATCAAAATGTACACCAAGCACTTTGAATTAACAGTCCATTAGAAGATACTGCTGTGTCTCATCATCATTGCAGTAAATCATTCTTTTGATGTGACATAACAACTCCAAGACACAACAGCTCTAACAAGAAGTCTTCCCACAGATTCTGACAGATTCATTTTTTTTTAGATTTTTTATCACCTTTGTGCTTTCAAGTCAAATTTTTATAATTAATTAATCCCCCATACTTGAAATCACTTTTTTATTATAAATCATTTTGCTGGGTAAACCAGAAAAATGTAAATGTTGAAATTGTGTAATAATATCACTTTATAATAATTTATAATAAGGGCCATGTCTTGCCCTGCCGCTTCTTTTCGCGAACAACGCGTTTCGAATGAAGACTGTGATAATTAGTCATGTGACTCAGATGTATTTATCACACCTGTGAGTACTCACCTGTGTTGTACTAAGCAAACTTGAAGAGGCTACAGGCGAAACGTGTTGTTTGCTCTTAATAAAGTCACAGTAAAGTCATTGCAGTGTGCGGTGGTTAATTTTGATTTTCACCTGATATGTTCCTGCGACCAACCAGCACCTGAATATACAGGTTGTGCACGGGGAGTTCTGTCCTTTGATTTTAATTTCTTGTTTGACTTCAATATTAATGTTTGTCTGTCACTCTCCGCTCCAATCCAGACTCCTTCTGTTTTGTTGTGATTTAGTTTTGCTCCAGAAGCATTTTCATCTTTGACTGTTTTTTATAATGATGGTAATATCATCAGCGTAAGCAATAGCTGTGACTTTGTGTGCATGGTCTACACGTTCCAGCAAAACGACTGTCATTGTTCATTGTTCAATTAGAGGGCTGATGGCTAAAATATAAAGAGCTGTGCTCAATGGACAGCCCTGCTTCACACCTCTCTCCATTTCAAAAGACTCAATTAAAAACCCATTGACATATACACAATCACTTCATTCAAAATACAGACATCTTACCAAGTGTATAAAGCCACCGGGAAAGCCGTATGCTTTCATCACAGCCCAGAGATAATCTCTGGAAATGTAGTCAAATGCTGTTTTTTCAAAATGAATAATATAAAAACCTTTTGTTGCTTCAGGTTTGTGTAAGATTTCTCTTAAAATACTAAGGTTGTCCCACATTACCTGTCCTGTAATTGCACATGTTTGTTCTCTATCTATAATTTCCTCTAATATATCATTAAGTCCATTCATAATTATCTTAGCAAATATTTATTGTCAGTATTTATAATAATAAGATGTCTATAATTATCTATATTAGATTAATCACCAGGGCTTTTCCCAACATTTAAATGTTTGATGGCCTGTACTACCTCATCTTTTCTTATCTCACCAATAAGTGAGGTAAAAGTCGACTGGCTGTATGAAGGGATAGTCCCCAAAAAGATGTTCACAGATGCAGTGTCTGTTTCTATTTTCTTATATGCGGTTGCACATAAATCTCTCATAACTTCTCTTTTCATTTTTCTCAGAAAACAACATCACCATCTTTATTTATTATGAATTTAATGAACTTGCTTTTAGGCTTTTTCACCGTGCCTTCAAGAAGAACTATCAATACTTTTGCCTTCAGATGTGGTCGGACAACGCGTTACACAAAATAGTTTGTTTCAATCATACTGAAACCTCTGTCGTGTCGGCTTTCCTTTTTATACCTAATTCAACCAAAATAGTCTAGATGTGATAATAAATTGAGATCAGGCAATAAATTGATTAATCCCTGACAATGGTCTTACCTTACCTTTACTGACATTATATTATTAATTTAAAATACATTTGAGAAATAAGAGATACAAGATAAATATCTTTTAACTTGAGATATAGTGTTAACAGTATATCTAAATGTGTCTAAAAATATATCCATCTCTCTATGCCAAATGTGAATCACTGCTCCCTCCCTTAGCTGAACTTATCTTTGACCGTGGTAATACCTCGTGATCTGCTTATAAGATGGCAAATAATAAGTTACATCTGTGCAAAACTTGGAAATAAAAGTTGATTCTGGAGATGATCCCAGTCTTTTTCTTTAAGGCATCATTTGAAATTGAACTGTCAAAATATCAACCCCTTTCACTTAAAAACTACATCTTTTTTATTCCTCACAGCAAAACATCAATGGCGTTTGTGAGGAACTTATTTCTGGTGTTAAATTATCTGTGTTGGCAATCCTTTTTCAAGTCTATTCTCAGGAGACATATAATATCTGTTCAGCATTCATGGAAAGACCATCCGTCTGAGTTTTATTTCAGATATCTGAGATTTATGTCCTGCTGCAACTATACACCAGTGACATTTCAGTGCTTCTCCAAGTTTGACACTGATTACTGGCTGTGATGTCAAGACGAACAGGACACAAGTGGCTATCATGCGTATCATAAACTGTGTCAATTTGAAATGATTTCAACCTCTAAATTTATTGGAATAAAAAACCCACAAACAACGCAGTGCACTTTTGCAATTTACTCCTGGGTACACTGTGGACATAACTGGTTTACTCAGTATTTATGAGCACAATCAAGATCCAAATTATGTCAACCTAATAATATCTGTTACTGGCAGTAATTTTCAGAAATATTGAGAAGATTGAGTTAAAAGTTATAATGTAAGTTATATCAGAATGAAGGATTTAAGTTACATATGGACAATGTGGATGTAAATGTAATATAAATAATATCTAATAAGTGTAATGTAATAACATTTTACATATTTTAAGTGGAATTAATTTGACACTGTACTTGGTGTATTTTGGTATACATCATTAGACTGTCTATTCAATTAAATTCAATATCTATAAATAGTTAGATGGGTTTATACTGTGTTTGTTACCTATGTAATATAGGTAGATATTTGTATTGTAATACAAATATAATACAAATAAATATGTTAATAATATATCTCATGGTCATGGTTCTGTCCCAGTCTGGTTCTATGTCCCTCCACCCTTATATTTGACATTCTCATTTTTACAGTCTCCATTAAAGTGCCACCACGAGGATAGACATGGAGATGGCCCTGCTCTGCATTTTTACTGCTAACTAGTGTGGGGTTTTTTTTGTTTGAAAAATTAGCTGTAACATGAGTTACTTCTCCGAACTTAAAGCAGAACCACAACCTTGGCATTCTAGGGACCCTGAGAGGACTCTTCTTGCTATTGTTGCTAATCACAAGGCAGTCTTTCATTTAGATACTCTCACTCTCTTTTTGATGGGCTAGCTAGTCTTAAAGGTTTCATCTTGTTTTGCTTTCGGCACTGGGGGAGGCTTACTATCATGAGTGGGGTTCTGTGATTTTTGGCTTAACTTTCCAACTTGTTTAGTTAGCTCGTTCACTTTCTTTTCAAGGTTTGATGCCTCATTTTGCTTTGTGTTGGGTGATGGGAGTGGCTCACAACTATAGGTGGGCGTATCAAAAATGTAATGGGCATGTGCAGTAGCTTTTGTAGCTTTTGTAAACGCTTTTTCATTCTGTCTAGCTTTGCTGAGCGGAAATTTTCCTCAGTTCTCAACATGTAGAGGAATTCAGGAAATGATGGTAGATTGCTCATTTTGTAAATGCAGACCTATGATGATGCTCTGATCCCAACAGCCCCTACAGAACTGTCTGAGTAACTGGTTGTTGGAATTTTCAGCTGAGGCCCCCCCCCCTCTGGAAATTGCCCTTGTGAGGAGGCTGTGACACCTGTTCAAGTATGCTCAGGGTTTCTCTCCATTGCTTTAGATAAAGCTGAGAAATACTGCAAATAACTCCTCTCCATCTTCCATGACGCTAAAAGCAGAATCAAGCTGAGTGACATGAGCACTTGGTGAGGAGACTCCAAGAGGTTTAACAACATCAGCAGCTGGACTCAGTAACCTTTCAGTATTCTTCTCACCTTGTGAACATCATCCAAGGCAGGATCACCAAGAAGGAGGTTAACCAGGTGTTATGGTCAACCTAACCATTGGACATCACTCCCAGAGTTGGGGGTGTTCCCCAGAGGTAAAGCTGAGCTACTGACACAAACATAGTGCTTACAAGGGACTCTCAATAACCTGTTGTTCCACTTTCCTTTCCACAAAGTCCAAATGAAAAGTCCAAAGCAAGAATCACCTTTGAAGTTCTCCTCTACATGCTATGCTGTCTCCGTGTTATGGGTGTTTATGTGGAAATTCTTGTTGAATAATTGTCGAATAATACTATGACGAGAATTTGAACATCTCTCCTTCACAAATAAGCCTTTTTTTCTCTCACAGGTGTATAAATAAGTAGAGGTCTGTCTGCATGTTGGCAATGCACTCGGTTTAGCTTAGTAGTCAGCACAGTCGTCTATGATCTTTATACAGAATGAATAGAGTATACATACCAGCTTTGTTATACATAACAAATATCAAATTAAAAGTGACTTTTTTAATATTCAGAACACCAGTCTGCTGAACAACAAGAAGAAGCTGGAGTCTGATCTCGTTCAGGGTGAAGTGGATGATGCTATTCAGGAAGCAAGAAATGCTGAGGAGAAAGCCAAAAAGGCTATCACTGATGTAAGTTTACACCTCTAACTCTTCAATTTTATGAATAATTAAATTTTGTATACAGCCATAGACTGATAATATGATAAGCTTGTTCTAACTTAAAGTTGAATTAGAAAACTTCTCATCATTCTCTCATCACGATGGCTGAGGAGCTGAAGACGGAGCAGGACACGAGTGCTCACCTGGAGAGGATGAAGAAGAACCTGGAGGTCACAGTCAAAGACCTGCAGCACCGTCTGGATGAGGCTGAGAACCTCACCATGAAGGGTGGCAAGAAGCAGCTCCAGAAACTGGAGTCAAGGGTTTGCGCTGTATAAATGCTCACAAAAGATTATTTTCTGGAGGTGCATCTCACTTTCAATGTGTGAAATTAATTCTAAGTTTATTTCGATTGACTGTGATCTGTCTGACTGACTGTGTATATAATACTGATGTATCATTTATCACCACTTTTCACGTGTGTGAGCTAGAAGCTGAAGTTGAGGCCAAGCAGATGCAAATATGAATGACAAGTGAAGGAGCTGACCTACCAGGTATGTCCTATTTTAATAAAAACAACCTTAATATCTCTTAATTCTCTGTTCTTCATCACTTATAAGCCTTTATCTGTGTAGACTGAGGAGGGCAAGAAGAATATGACAGATACAGACTTCAGGATCTGGTGGATAAGCTGCAGCTCAAAGTCAAGGCCTACAAGAGACAGGCTGAGGAGGCTGTGAGTCAAATAAATTGTTGTGACCAATAATCTACAGTTTAATCAATAATGATATCATTTGTCTTGTAATTGAATATTACTCCCTTCACCCTTCACAAGAGGAGCAGCCAACATTCACTTTGGCTGATTCTGCTGAGTAAGACTCATTATCAACTTTAGGCCTTTTAACAAAGTTCATAAAATATGAACATTTGGTTGAGGGCTTTTTAACATTTCAATAAAGATGATAATTGTCATTACTATCCTGAATTCTGTCTTTTTTTTGTTTGAAACAGTTACTCCTAGACAGTGATGCAACTAAGTAAGACAGTAAGCCATGTTGTAAGGTCTTGTAGTACAGTATCAGAATCATTCACTGGTCACCGTTTGACTATGTAGAAAAAGTTATTCAATGTGAGATATTATATGACTGAACAGAACTCCTTGCCAACAGTGACGGAGGAAGTATTCGGATGCTTAAATTAACTAAGCAGTATACTGTAAAAATACATTTTGTCTTGCATTCAAGATTTTACTTAAAGGCATACTCCACCAAATATCACCAAATATATCTTTTGAGTAAACTCACTCCCAGTGGGATTGAGAGGTAGCTGTAATGTGTTTTGTTCCCTCACAAGAGACAGTAGCTGTGGTCAGTTTGAATTCATAGATTGGATACCAGTGATTTCAAGTTTTTGTGGCACAGTAAAGTATAAAATTATCCACAGAGACTTCTCAAGTCACTCAAATCCACTGCCCATCTAAATGGTTAGTGTGTTGCAACATTTAAAATTTCACAAAAACAAAAAAACATTCATTACTTCCAGTCGAGCTAAAAAGCCTTAATCTGATCTGATGTAAAGTAAACATATAAAGCTGCACAAAATTGAAACACCAGAAGTACCAGAATCTCAAAATTGTTTGTAAGCTCAGTACTTCCCAGATCTGTTGGCCAACTAGCAAGATGGAGATGGACATGAGAGGGGGTGTACTGAGCATACAAGTGTAAACTTGAGACTTGTATTATGGTGCAAGAACAAAAACCTTGAGAGGTTTTTATAGAGTTAAGTTTAGAATGAATCTAGCTTTTGTTAAATCGGTATTGCTTTTGAAAGCTTAGCTCCCTTTAACAGACATTTAGGTTTGAGAAAGTGTCAATAAAAGATGGTGTGAAGCTAAGACAGCCAAGTAAAAATGAAAGGGTGAAGCAGACACTGGTATTGCTGCAGTCCTTGAGACACACTGTTATGATCATTCAGCTCCATGATCAGGTCAGCTGTGGTTCAGGTCGATAATAAATACAGTTTTGTACAAATTGTGAATATATACAGTATATTTGGCCTAATTGTGGATAGTAGGGATGTGCAGAGAGCCCAGTATTTGTATTTGTATTTATGTTTGTTGAAGCAGCAAATATATATGTATTTGTATTTGTAATATGTATTTGTATTCAAATAAAAGTGGAAACAGGTGTAAAAATCCAGTTTTTGTTTTTATTACGCTTTTAATTTTAGTTATTATTTATTAAAGTGCTAAAATAAGTATTTATGAATAAACTATCTTATAAAGGAAGTCCCCTCACAGGGTCTCAAAGTCGAGTCTCCCAGTTCATAGATGACTGCACTGACTACTGAGCTAAGCCAATTGCATTGCCATCATACAGACAGACATCTGCTTATTTATAATTCCATAACACAGCAACAGCACAGTGTGTAGAGAAGAACTTCAAAGGCGATTCTTGCTTTGCACTTTTCATTTATTGCCTATTTTTTACATCCTAACTTTGTGGAAAGGAGAAGGGGAAGGGGTTGTGGAGAGTCCCTTGTAAGCACTTCATTTGTGTCAGTAACTCAGCTTTATCTCTGAGGAACCCCCCCCAACTCCAGGAGTGATGTCCAAATAAGGTAATGTGCATCATGCAGCAGGTGGATGTGACTTCCCTCTTTGAGACTTGCTGATAGGCCTAACAGTGGAGCACAGGAGAGAGACTGAAACAGCGAGGTAACCGACCTGTGTGATGGTATTTGACTTTCTTTTTTTTTCTTCCCGAAAACAAATAATTTTTAAAATATTTGTATGAAATAAATGTTTATAAAAAAAACCCACTATATAAATACGTATTTGTATTCGGGCACACCCCTTGTGAATAGGTCCACACAATTAGTTCGAATTACCTGTGTCAACTACCTGTGAAAGTATATAAGGGATGGCTGTATAAGGTGCTGGGAAGGGTGGTTGGGCTGTTAATGCTGCTGCAGTTTTGTAACATTTTTCTTCCATCATACTGTATGCAGCTAGTTACATTATTAATATATTTTGAGTTCCAAACATCTTATGAATGAATGCATTTTTTGACTTTCATAATCCAGATTAATCAAGATTGTGATAAAAAAAAAATTATGAGAAAATATTTTTTAATTGGAATGAAGAACATTTATTTTTCATATTAATAAAATGATCAAATCAAATTCTTCTTAGGCTCAGCCCTTCCCTGCATTCATGCAACATTCTAATTGGGATGTCACAGGCGAAAAATAGGTTGCCAAGTTATTCCATGTCTTTGCATTAAGCTCCCTGGAAGAAATCGAAGCTTGACTTGGAATTCTGGAGCAGAATGAGTCATCTCTATTCAGACATTTGGCAACCCTTCATCTACTAGCCCTGAGGACTTTTTGGTGAAAGTTGCCTGGATCTTACATCACTTTTGCGTTGCTTGAGTATCCTCCTAAAGGGAATATATGGTGACAGGATAAATACATCAATGTCACATAAGCAGCAAAAAGAAAAAAAAAACAAAATAACAACACCAATACACCAAAGTGGATTTCTTTTTCATAGCAGAATCCCAAATCCCATACATCATTAGAACAAAAGGTACAACTCATGGGCCACTTATTTCAGCAAGTAAATCCTATTTTCTAATCATGGTTCATTGTTCACAGCCTGTGTGAGGTGATATCTAGCAAGAGGCAAAGGAAAAGTTGCACTGGTAAGCAGGTGTAATCTCTCTACATGCACTTAAAGCACCACATATATCCATTCTTAGCAGTATGAAGGGATGATTTGGGCGAATAGAGTCAGTATCAGCAGCAAAGAAACTATGAAAAGTGATAGAAAATACTCATATGTTAGTCATTTTAAGTTCTCCCACTATTTGCTGAAATTAGTCAGTATATGTCCCAAGAGCCACTTTGAAATGAGTCAAATCAGTTAAGAAGGAAGTTACAACTCTTAACTCACTTCATGATATGGGTTAAATGTTGCTATATTTTTATATATTATATATTATATTTTCTTTGGTGAGCCAAATTTAATTCAAACATGCCATAATGAGCATAAGCCTTCAAGATCTGCCAGGACACTTGTATCATGCTTCACTAATAACTTCTTTAGTATCAAATGTAGCAACTGGCTGATGTTCATTTGGCATGTGAAACTTATTTTGGGCAATACCTGAAATGAGTTGGCAACTGTTTTCATGTCCATTTAGGGAGATACATAAAAGATGATTGAACTTGTAATAAAATTCATTTTATTACAGGAGTACAAGATGTGCCAGAATCCAGTAACTGTAGACAACAAACATTTTGGCACATTCACAAAACTTAACTCCATGCATACATGGCCCTTTAAAAATATTAATGTAATGTAACCGCAATTAATAAAGTATTTCAATTTTCAAATTGGCAAGTTTACATTTATAAGATTTATAAGATCAAATAGTGCACAAATACAGCTATATATTACGGTATATTTTTAGATTATTCCTTCTGTATTACTGGCACACACAGGAACACAGGAGTTTTTATGAGTACAATGAAAGTCTTGGTGAATATAACATTACCATGGTCAGTATTATTAAGCTTTATACATAATTTTCCCCCAGACTTAGTATATAGTTTCTATTAAAGGTGAATATAAGCATTTAATTAAGTGTGTTGAAAGCTGTCTTATATTAGTGTCATTTGGGGGTGAAGTTTCAAAGATCTCGAACATGCAAGTGTCCTGCAACTGAATACCAATGGAATCAGGATGAGTTTCCAAAACCAACCCCCAAAGCTGTCCATGAATTAAAAAAAAGATTTTTGATGTTAACTACATGTTTCAACTTTCATGACCTTTAAATCAAGAGCTACATTTATTGGAATTGTATACAAAACATATATACACTACAACATTTATAATAGCAAGTTTGTAACTCACTGAGTTAATCTAGGTGAGAAATTAATGAGCTCCTTCTTTTGCTCTAAATAATTTTATATTTATACTTCCTTAAGCGGACCCTTAAGTCCTATTTGGTTTACTGACATCTTATTTGAGTGTGTTCATGTCTGACAGTCTTTTCTCCTACTCTACAATTTCTCTTTTTTTTCTTTTAATGTTTTAGTCAACATTTCTGATGAAAGCAAGTATGTTGAAAATAAATTAAAATTATTTGCCTTCAGTATAATTACATAAAGTTTATTAGCAATGTAAATACTGTAAATATTCAATTTTCCCAATAAACAATGGTCACATTTTTATTCACATTTTACATTTTATTCAGTATTTTAACACCCATATTGCGTGTCACATTCACATTTGTGAAATCAAATTAATTGGTACAACATCACGCTGCATTATGTATTATGTATGTTTTCAAATTCTAGTTACAAATAAAAATGCTTAAAAGCTGCATAAACATCACTGCCACAAAATAAGCAGCAGGATGAGGCCATGACCAAACTGGGTGAGAGACGACAGCTGACCAAGCACTCCCACCCTCTATAAAAGAGGCAGCCCTGGACTTCTGCATGAACTGGTAGGCACCCAACACAGGTGAGTGTATCGACTGTGATCTTAGTTTGAATTCCTATTGATCAGTGGGTAAAGTTAATGTGTTGCTAATGCATATTGTCAATGATTCTTTGTCAGAGTTATCTTTGTTTTAGATGATATTCAGGTGAAATTTCATGTCATATCAAAGTAGTCTTGAGTAGACATTATTCCAAAAAAATTTACTTGAAATACTCTTAAAACATGTAAGTAGTTTCTTTCTTTTTTTTCCCAGAAATCGCACAATTAATTCATTTGTGTTGACGTCCAGTACACATCCTGTCTCAACACATACTGTATACTAAGTGATCATTAAGAGCAGTACTATTTCTCTGGGTGTGGAGGGCAGTTAAGGGGGTGGGAGAGAATTGAACTTTCATGATTCAACTGAATACAGCTAGCACTTATCAGTTAAATTTTAGTTGTTTTAGAAGTTTTACCACCTTCACGCTCCACTGCTCTCAAATTGACATTCTGCCAGGAAGATTTAAAATGAGAAAACCAAACTGAAAAAAGTTATTGTACTCATGTTTAATCATCTTTTTTATAGCATCTTGACTCCACCAGATACTGTGCCACTCATCATTTTCTGGAACCAGCTGAGGTAAAAAATGTCAAAATCTCCAACATCAGATGGATACAACACCATTACGACATCATGCTGATATTTTAACTCCATTTTTTCAGTCTCCACTAAAGTGCCAACATGAGCACAGACGCGGAGATGGAGTGCTATGGCCCGGCGGCCATCTACCTCCGGAAGCCAGAGAAGGAGAGGATTGAAGCACAAACTGCTCCTTTTGATGCCAAAACTGCCTTCTTTGTGACTGATAAGGAGGAGATGTATCTCAAGGGTAAACTTGTGAAGAAAGAGGGTGGCAAAGCCACAGTTGAAACAGACTGTGGTAAGGTAGGCAATTCATTATTTTACTTTTTTAACATTTTCCCATCTATTTCCATTGAAGACCCTGTTCTATGTAGGAGGATGCCATTATTTCCATTAACATTTATTAAAATTATATCTTAGGAAAACATGTAGTGGTTTTAAATTCAAACTGACACAGTGGTTAACAAGGACATCCATCTGATTAACTCTAAATTTGAAAAAAAAAAATCTTAGTAAAAACATTTTTACTGTATTTTTACTATATCTCTTCAGACACTCACTGTGAAAGAAGATGAAATCTTTCCCAGGAACCCTCCAAAGTTTGATAAAATTGAGGACATGGCCATGATGACCCACCTCAACGAGCCCTGTGTGTTGTATAACCTCAAAGAGCGTTTTGCATCCTGGATGATCTACGTGAGTTTCCACTTTACTAATGCGATGTGCATTTATATCTGCATATCTAAATGTTAACGCTATGTTTATTTTCTATTTGTGCTATTACAGACCTACTCTGGGCTGTTTTGCGTTGTGGTGAATCCCTACAAGTGGCTTCCAGTATATGATTCTGTAGTTGTGGGAGGATACAGAGGCAAGAAGAGGATTGAGGCACCACCTCACATCTTCTCCATCTCTGATAATGCCTATCAGTTCATGCACACAGGTAAGGTCAAAGTTAGCAGTGTTAAATTGTGTAGGAATTAAACTTGAACATGAGTTTATTGAAGGAATTACAAAACTGGAATTCATGTGAAATGT
This sequence comes from Thunnus thynnus, assembly GCF_963924715.1. Classification (NCBI taxonomy): domain Eukaryota; kingdom Metazoa; phylum Chordata; class Actinopteri; order Scombriformes; family Scombridae; genus Thunnus; species Thunnus thynnus. The sequence goes on from NC_089533.1 coordinate 11,642,880, forward strand.
TTGTTTGCATTTCAGATCGTGAGAACCAGTCTATCCTGATTACGTAAGTATAACAGAAACTGTAATGCTAAATCATATAATGACGATAAAGCAGATTCTTGACATGTGTCTCTTATACCCCAGTGGAGAATCCGGTGCAGGAAAGACTGTCAACACCAAGCGTGTCATCCAGTACTTTGCAACAATTGCAGCTATTGGAGCCAAGAAGTCTGAGCCAACACCTGGCAAGATGCAGGTAAATTGGTTGTTTAAGATAAAACTGATCGTCAGAGGATAGTTAATTTGAATGTTTAGCTTGTGTAACTCAAATCCTCTCTTGCAGGGCTCCCTTGAGGACCAAATTGTTGCAGCCAACCCTCTGCTGGAGTCCTATGGTAATGCCAAGACTGTGAGGAATGACAACTCCTCTCGTTTTGTAAGTAATCCAGGGAACATCTCAAGACATTTTGTTGCTAAATTACAAAAACTGATGTTTTCAATGGTCTGGCTCTCTAGGGTAAATTCATCAGAATCCACTTTGGCTCTTCTGGAAAGCTGGCTTCAGCTGATATTGAAACATGTAAGTTTCAACCATGGTATGACTCAAGACTCATCTGGGCTATAATCTGGTCTTTGATAAAGTAATAATAAAGCTGATGGTTTTTTTTTTTTGTTGTTGTTTTTCTTAGATCTGCTGGAGAAGTCCCGTGTAACCTTCCAGTTGTCTGCTGAGAGGAGCTACCACATCTTCTATCAGCTGATGACTGGCCACAAGCCTGAGCTCCTGGGTATGTTACTATGCAAATTTGAAAATGTCATTGAAATAATACCAAAGACAACACTAAACACTAATAGGTATCGTTACTGTGCTCCTCTAGAGGGTCTTCTGATCACCACCAACCCCTATGACTACCCAATGGTCAGTCAGGGTGAAATCACTGTCAAAAGCATTAATGACGTGGAGGAGTTCATTGCAACAGATGTAAGAAAACATTTCAGTTAAATAGATATTGCCTAAGACAACTGGGGAAAATGGTTCAAATACCAATAACTATGCTTCATGTACAATGTAGACTGCTATTGACATCTTGGGCTTCAATGCTGAGGAGAAGATGGGCATCTACAAGCTGACTGGTGCTGTGATGCATCATGGCAACATGCAATTCAAGCAAAAGCAGCGTGAGGAGCAGGCTGAACCTGATGGCACTGAGGGTAATTCTGATAATGATATCTTGTGCGGTTAGTATGTACATTTCAAAACATGTACCAGTTCACAGATAAAGCTAAAGGTTTGTTTTTCCATCAGTGGCTGATAAAATCGCCTACCTCCTGGGCCTGAATTCAGCTGATATGCTCAAAGCTCTGTGTTACCCTAGAGTCAAGGTCGGAAATGAGATGGTGACCAAAGGTCAGACTGTCCCACAGGTAAGATAAAGAAAATGTATTGTTTGAAAATAATATATAAAAGGGCAATATTTGCATTTTGACATGAAAATATTATTCTGACAAAATCTCATTCTAAAATGTTTTTTTCTAGGTCCACAATTCTGTCATGGCTCTGTGCAAGTCTATCTATGAGAAAATGTTCTTGTGGATGGTCATCCGTATCAATGAGATGCTGGACACAAAGCAGCCAAGACAGTTCTTCATTGGAGTGTTGGATATCGCTGGATTTGAGATCTTTGATGTGAGTAGCTGGAAAGTGTCTGAGCAATTCAAAGATCAACAATATTTTGATATGCAATTTAATACATTCATGTAATTGCAGTTCAACAGCTTGGAGCAACTCTGCATCAACTTCACCAATGAGAAACTGCAACAGTTCTTCAACCACCACATGTTTGTCCTGGAGCAAGAGGAGTACAAGAAAGAGGGCATTGTCTGGGAGTTCATTGACTTCGGTATGGACTTGGCTGCCTGCATTGAGCTTATTGAGAAGGTGAGCAGTCAATAAGGTCAAAGTGGCTTCTTGATTCATGTGCAAATGTTTTCTTCCATTATATGATTTTTTTTTTCCTCAGCCAATGGGCATCTTCTCCATCCTTGAAGAGGAGTGCATGTTCCCCAAGGCTTCTGACACAACTTTCAAGAACAAGCTGCATGATCAGCATCTTGGAAAGACCAAGGCCTTTGAGAAGCCAAAACCTGCAAAGGGCAAGCCTGAGGCTCACTTCTCCCTGGTTCACTATGCTGGTACAGTGGACTACAATATCACTGGCTGGTTGGACAAGAACAAGGACCCCCTGAATGACTCAGTTGTCCAGCTCTATCAGAAGGCCTCAAACAAACTTCTGGCCTTCCTGTATGCAAAACACGGCGGAGGTGATGGTAAGAAATTAGAAACTGTGTGTTACTTGGTTCAGGCATAGTATAAAGCTGATGAGTACTCTGTGGTAATATATTCATGCATTTGACTTAATTAAAAAATACCCTTTCCATAGAGAAGAAAACTTAAAAGAGATTCTACAAAGTTATTTATTTAGTGCCATTAATTACTATTTATTTAATTACTATGTTTGTGAAAACAGAGGCTGCTGGTGGTGGTGGCGGCAAAAAGGGTGGAAAGAAGAAGGGTGGTTCCTTCCAGACTGTGTCTGCTCTTTTCAGGGTATGAATTGTTTCATATTTTTGGATACCAATTAAAAACCTCATCTTGAAATATTGTTGACCATTTATCTTGTGTTGTTGATCCACAGGAGAACTTGGGCAAGCTGATGACCAACTTGAGGAGCACTCACCCTCATTTTGTCCGTTGCCTTATTCCTAATGAATCAAAGACCCCAGGTTAGAAGCACATAGCCCAGCTTTGCACACTAAATGTGACATAGTGATTAAAAGAAATATTTGAAACAATATGAATTTCCAACTTTCAGGTCTTATGGAGAACTTCTTGGTCATCCATCAGCTGAGGTGTAACGGTGTGCTGGAAGGCATCAGAATCTGCAGAAAGGGCTTCCCCAGCAGAATCCTCTACGGTGACTTCAAGCAGAGGTACTGTAATTTTTAATATAAACGAGTCAAGTTAAATATCAGCTGAGTTAAAACAGCCGGCCAAGATGTGGGGTCATTGTAAGTAACAACATAATTTTCTCTTGTAGATACAAAGTATTGAATGCCAGCGTCATCCCTGAGGGACAGTTCATTGACAACAAGAAAGCTGCAGAGAAGCTGTTAGGCTCCATTGATGTGGATCACACTCAGTACAAGTTTGGGCACACTAAGGTTAATTTCTATGAACAATTTCAATACATATGCCATGTACATATGTCCTTTTGTATCAATTTTTGCTGATGACTGAGTTCCTTCAAACAACCACACAGGTGTTCTTCAAAGCTGGTCTGCTGGGTCTGCTGGAGGAGATGAGAGATGAGAAACTGGCTAATCTGGTGACCATGACTCAGGCTCTCTGCAGAGGATTCCTCATGAGGACTGAGTTTGTTAAGATGATGGAGAGGAGGTAGGATTGTCATACAGTACACTGAACTGTTCTGTCCAATGAAATAAATAAAGCTGCTTTTGTTAAGTCACATTGCAGTAAAAATGACACTTTATTTATGTTCGTTTTCCAGAGATGCTATCTTCACTATTCAGTACAATGTCCGTTCATTCATGAATGTCAAAAACTGGCCATGGATGAATCTGTACTTCAAGATCAAGCCTCTTCTGAAGAGTGCTGAGACTGAGAAGGAGCTGATGAAGATGAAGGAGAACTATGAGAAGATGACAACAGACCTGGCTGCTGCCCTGGCCAAGAAGAAGGAGCTGGAGGAGAAGATGGTTTCCCTGCTGCAGGAAAAGAATGACCTGCAACTGCAAGTGGCTTCTGTAAGTAGGATACATCCGCACTACACTAATTGAATATTGTCACTAACATTTTCAGTTATCTAGGTGAAATTTAAAGATGCCACATACTCTTCTGGTCATCTTATCTTCTATGTGCCTGACCAAACATGTAGATTGACAAATGTTACATCCGCACTACACTAATTGTTAGTTATGTACATTCAGAGAATAGCTAACTTATTAACTTACTCTATGTTCATAATAAACTGTAGGAAGTTGAGAACCTCTCAGATGCAGAGGAGAGGTGTGAAGGTCTGATTAAGAGCAAGATCCAACTCGAGGCCAAACTCAAAGAGACAACTGAGAGACTGGAAGATGAAGAGGAAATCAATGCTGAGCTGACTGGCAAGAAGAGGAAGCTGGAGGATGAATGCTCTGAGCTGAAGAAAGATATTGATGACTTGGAGCTCACCTTGGCTAAAGTGGAGAAGGAGAAACATGCAACTGAAAACAAGGTTGGAATAAGTTTAAACCTACCAATCTATGAAAAATGAGAAAATAAATGAAGTTAGCTTTCAAACTTATATATAAAGTGATGGAAATGATGCACCTTGCCTGACACTTTTAGGTGAAAAACCTGACAGAGGAGATGGCATCTCAAGATGAGTCTATTGCCAAGTTAACCAAAGAGAAGAAAGCCCTCCAAGAGGCTCACCAGCAAACACTGGACGATCTCCAGGCAGAGGAAGACAAAGTCAACACTCTGACCAAGTCCAAGACAAAGCTGGAACAGCAAGTGGACGATGTGAGAAAACATTACTTTTCATAACATGTTTGTATTGTTAGCTTGTGTGTTAGAATTGACATTCCATGATAACAATTTAAAACATTATTTATGTCAACATTACAATATTTTCTCAAAAGCTTGAGGGATCACTGGAGCAAGAGAAGAAGCTCCGTATGGACCTTGAGAGAGCCAAGAGGAAGCTTGAGGGAGATCTGAAACTGGCCCAGGAATCCATAATGGATCTGGAGAATGACAAGCAGCAATCTGAGGAGAAAATCAAGAAGCAAGTTTTCTTTTTCATCTTTAACCCTTACATTGAACTGTTGCCGTAATGTAACACTGTGATCCCGAGTCAAAACTAAAACTATAACAGCAATAACTGTTTTTTTCTTCTTCCAGGAAGGAGTTTGAGACCAGCCAGCTGCTCAGCAAGATTGAGGATGAACAGTCTCTTGGTGCTCAGCTTCAGAAGAAGATCAAGGAACTTCAGGTTAGTATTTGACATGAATACTATACTCAGTGACTGAAAAACATCTTGTTACAATATGTTCCAGTTATCACGCCTTCTTGATATTACTATCATCAAACTTAGGCTCGTATTGAGGAGCTGGAAGAAGAAATTGAGGCTGAGCGGGCTGCTCGGGCTAAGGTGGAGAAGCAGAGGGCTGACCTCTCCAGGGAACTTGAGGAGATCAGTGAGAGGCTTGAGGAAGCTGGTGGAGCAACAGCCGCTCAGATTGAGATGAACAAGAAGCGTGAGGCTGAGTTCCAGAAGCTGCGCCGTGACCTTGAAGAGTCAACCCTGCAGCATGAAGCTACCGCAGCAGCTCTCCGCAAGAAGCAAGCCGACAGTGTTGCAGAGCTGGGAGAGCAGATTGACAACCTCCAGCGTGTCAAACAGAAGCTTGAGAAGGAGAAGAGCGAGTACAAGATGGAGATTGATGACCTCTCCAGCAACATGGAGGCTGTTGCTAAATCCAAAGTGAGTCTTTTTTTTATAACTGAAATATCTGTCTTTCATTATGCTTAGAAATATGACCTATAATGGATAAATATGGCAGTCGCTTTCAACTTAGATAAATGCTCAGCATTTTCTTTGTTCATGTAAATATGTTTAAATACATAATGTTGTGTTCTTGATAGGGCAACTTGGAAAAAATGTGCAGAACTCTTGAGGACCAGCTGAGTGAGCTGAAGGCCAAAAATGATGAGAATGTGCGCCAGCTGAATGACCTAAGTGCACAGAGGGCAAGACTGCAGACAGAGAGTGGTGAGTCACTTGTGATAAAAAGTAGTAATAGAAACCAGTAATGATCATTTTGATGAATAACACATTTACATTTTATCATTCAGGTGAGTCTTCCCGCCAGCTTGAAGAGAAAGACGCTCTTGTTTCTCAGCTGAGCAGGGGCAAGCAGGCTTACACTCAGCAAATTGAGGAGTTGAAGAGACACATTGAGGAAGAAGTGAAGGTATAACAAGTTTACATGTTACTATACTATGTACTATTATGAGCTTTTAACAAGGGATGCAATTAGTCCTCCTTTTCAAATGTAGTCAATCACCTGTTTCTCTTCACCCACTACTAACCCACCAGATTTGCTGGCTGTTAAGCATAAAAAAAAAGAAAAAAAGTTCTTGCAACATGTCATCCGAGAGAGCTTGAGAGAGAAATTCAGACATCGCTCAATTTTCCACCACCATACCTGGCCAATCACTGCGCAAAGTGGCTGTGAATGTTGGGTTGCCTGTTTAGGAATGTTATCACCATATTACCATTTAACTGACCAGGGGATTTGTGGGAATTGGATCTAATCCTCTTCATGGAGTGTTGCTGCTACTCCTCAGTCTTGTCTTTAATGACTTAAGCACCTTCCACCAACAAACCTGTTTCTCCTTCCTCACCAAGCACCTTCCACCTGAATTCCTGGGTGCTAAGTCCTTTGTACTACACTAAATAGCAAATCTGATAGATGTAAAAGTAAATTATGCAAAACTAAATTACTCAATCAACATGTTTCACCATGAAAAATTATGTACTGAAACAAAATTTAGATAATATTTGTATACATAACAGATCAGTTAAAATGCATCTTGCCATGTTCATCAGGCCAAGAATGCCCTGGCCCATGCTGTTCAGTCAGCCCGCCATGACTGTGATCTGCTCAGAGAGCAGTTTGAGGAGGAGCAAGAGGCTAAAGCTGAGCTGCAGCGTGGAATGTCCAAGGCTAACGGCGAAGTGGCTCAGTGGAGAACCAAATATGAGACTGATGCTATCCAGCGCACTGAGGAGCTGGAGGAGGCCAAGTAAGTCACTACCTTTTCAGAGTTTAAATTAGTTTTCAATTCAATTGCTTGCTTTTCCAGATAACATTCCACATATTTTGCTATCAATATGCAATTGAATGTAAACAAATACTTCTTCACTACAGGAAAAAGCTTGCCCAGCGTCTGCAGGATGCTGAGGAGTCCATTGAGGCTGTGAACTCAAAGTGTGCCTCTTTGGAGAAGACCAAGCAGAGGCTACAGGGTGAGGTGGAGGACCTCATGATTGATGTAGAGAGAGCTAATGGTCTGGCTGCCAACCTTGACAAGAAGCAGAGGAACTTTGATAAGGTAACAGGAAATCAAAACCACACTGATACGAGTGAAACACAATTATTCTTAGTAATTAATCATTGTTATTCATCTATATCATTCTAGGTCCTTGCAGAATGGAAACAGAAATATGAGGAGGGCCAGGCAGAGCTGGAAGGAGCCCAGAAGGAGGCTCGCTCTCTCAGCACTGAACTGTTCAAGATGAAGAACTCTTACGAGGAGGCTCTGGATCAGCTGGAGACCATGAAGAGAGAGAACAAGAACCTGCAGCGTATGTCAATCCCACAATATTTAATGTAATTATTATAGTGATTGTAAGGGTCCTTCCTTGACTTCTCTAGGTGTGGGCCATGAGGTTTTGTGGTGTTAGAACCTAATTTTCTCGATATAATGTATGTAGCATTTTCCAAGTTTCTCTAAACTACATTTGGGCTCTTGGTGTTCTACAGAGGAGATCTCAGACCTGACTGAACAGATTGGTGAGACCGGAAAGAGCATCCATGAGCTGGAGAAAGCCAAGAAGACTGTGGAGACTGAGAAGATTGAAATTCAGTCAGCACTGGAGGAAGCAGAGGTAAAAGTCTAAATTACAAATACAAAAGCATTTATGTAATGGCAAGTATTCATTTGATTTTCACTTTAATTTTTCTAAGAAAGACTGGTAACCTTTACGTACACGTTCAATTTTTTCCTTTAGGGCACACTGGAGCATGAGGAAGCCAAGATTCTCCGTGTTCAGCTTGAGCTTAACCAGATCAAAGGTGAGGTTGACAGGAAGCTTGCAGAAAAGGACGAGGAGATGGAGCAGATCAAGAGAAACAGCCAGAGGGTGATTGACTCCATGCAGAGCACTCTCGATTCTGAGGTCAGGAGCAGGAATGATGCCCTGAGAGTAAAGAAGAAGATGGAGGGAGACCTGAATGAGATGGAGATTCAGCTGAGCCATGCCAACAGGCAGGCTGCTGAGTCCCAGAAACAACTGAGGAATGTCCAGGGACAGCTCAAGGTGAGCTTTGTATAATCAATGCATAAATAAATGTTGAAGAGCAAAGAAAGTTAACTCTTTTTTCCTCCACATGTTGTCAGGATGCCCAACTGCACCTTGATGATGCTGTCAGAGGACAGGAAGACATGAAGGAGCAGGCTGCCATGGTGGATCGCAGAAATGGTCTGATGGTGGCTGAGATTGAGGAGCTGAGAGCTGCTCTGGAGCAGACAGAGAGAGGACGCAAAGTGGCTGAGCAAGAGTTGGTTGATGCTAGTGAGCGTGTTGGATTGCTTCACTCTCAGGTATATGTTAAATAATTCACAAGAAGATACTTTATACAGAATAAGTATACATATAAGCTTTGTTATACATAACAAATATCAAATTAAATGTGACTTTTTTAATATCCAGAACACCAGTCTTCTGAACACCAAGAAGAAGCTGGAGTCTGACCTTGTGCAGGTTCAGAGTGAAGTGGACGACACTGTTCAGGAAGCAAGAAATGCTGAGGAGAAAGCCAAAAAGGCTATCACTGATGTGAGTTCATGTTTATGAGTCTTCCTTTTATAAAATTCAAATTCTTCTCACTGAATACTTGTTCATGCTTGATGCATATCATTTCAGGCTGCCATGATGGCTGAGGAGCTGAAGAAGGAGCAGGACACCAGTGCTCACCTGGAGAGGATGAAGAAGAACCTGGAGGTCACAGTCAAGGACCTGCAGCACCGTCTGGATGAGGCTGAGAACCTTGCCATGAAGGGTGGCAAGAAGCAGCTCCAGAAACTGGAGTCAAGGGTATGCTCACAATATATTCGCTTTAGGATGTTAATCACACTTTCAATGTATGGAACAAATTAAATCTTTCTCACTACTAAAATCCCTTAACAAGGTTTTCACAAACTGTATAACATCACATTACAGGTCCGTGAACTGGAAACCGAAGTTGATGCCGAGCAGAGACGTGGAGCTGATGCTGTTAAGGGAGTCCGCAAATATGAGCGGCGAGTGAAGGAGTTGACTTACCAGGTAATTTCTCATTTAACTCAAAGCTATTCAGATTTTTTCTAATTTCATAATTTTATTTTTGTACTCCATCCATAACACTCCTTTTTTTGTATAGACTGAGGAAGACAAGAAGAATGTGCATAGACTTCAGGATCTGGTGGATAAGCTGCAGCTCAAAGTGAAGGCTTACAAGAGACAGGCTGAGGAGGCTGTGAGTCAAATTTTTTGTAATTTTTCATATAGGAATGTAGCACAAATCAATAACAGAAAGAAAGCATACTAATATGATGTAATATTAAAAAGTACAACATACTTCAACTCCAAACTCATAACAGGAGGAGCAGGCCAACACTCACTTGTCTAGGTTCAGGAAGGTCCAGCATGAGCTGGAGGAAGCTCAGGAGCGCGCTGACATTGCTGAGTCCCAGGTCAACAAGCTGAGAGCCAAGAGCCGTGATCATGGAAAGGTAACCAAGTGATATTTCATAAAAATTATTCTGTGGGCATCTTAATTTAATGGGGTTATTTAAGTCTATTTATAAGCTAAACATTTTATACCATTTTTAATTTATTTTTTATTGTAAGAATACATTGTGAATCTTTTTTTCTTGTTTTCTTTCTAGCATGATGCTGCTGAATAAGAGACATCCTTTTGGCGCCTTTCAACAGAGTTCATGAAATATGGACTAGCTGTTGAATTATCTTCTTACAATGTATTCATTCAATAAACTTTTTTTCCTCATAATTTAATAATGTTAACTCTGTATTATTTACTCTCTGGTTTCTCTTTAAGTGAGCATACAGTGTTCAACACAGTAGCTGCATCAGTTTAAGTTGTGGCAGTACACTACTTATCTAGTTGTCTGGATGGGGAAGTCTTTCAGCTCAACATTAACGTTTCCCTTTCCTAGAAATAATCATGATTCATACCCACATGGTAATGTCCGGTAAAATGAAACTTCTGCTTAGCATCAGTTTTTGGAAGAGTGATAGCAGCATCAGCTCCGAGCTTAAAAGACACCTTCACAATTTACAGAGGCATAAAGCATAACTTAAACATAAATACATCATCATTGGCAAAATATAACCTTCAGAGCCACAATTAATTCCTATTACCATGGCAATTATCCAAACCGATGGAAAATGAACTTCGCTACACTTTTCACGATACCATTAACAAAAATATGTTCACCATTCTATATAACAAAGGTTACAATACTGTAACCCTAGATCTATAAGCACAGGCGGAGCCCTCTACTGGACTCTATGGGTAATACTTTCCTCCACAGTCACCCACTGAAATTTGCATGTATGTAGCCAATCAGGACGCACATACTGATTACATGTGTCTCGCACAGTATATAAGCAGCACTCCGCTGCTGCTCTCATCCAGAAACCACTTCAGTGAATGGCGTAGGAACGGCAGTGTCCATAGGTAGAGGGCTCCGCCTGTGCTTATGGAAGTATGGTTACAATGTCATAACCTCCTTTCTATATCCGTCCTCTACTCGACTTTATGGGTACAGTATGTGGAGCCTGATGAATGTTCGCCCTGCTGCCACATGTCATCAGACAGCCTCAATGAGCTCAAGTGGCTATAGGTTAGTTGCCGCAGCCCTTCTACCACTTTATAATCTGAGCTTCTTCAGCAGAGCAGTAGGGGGCCCAACCCAGCCCAGTTAACATGAACATAAAACTGGGTGGACCATGGCAGAGATCAAAAACCATACAACAGACACCCTGCACACCTCATTCCCTGAGTCATCATGGATCAGGTGTACCACAGCTGACACTCACACCACCCTTTTCACAAGTCCTGAGTCGCCCCTACGAGCATGGACCTTGAAGATGCTATCAAAGACCAGGACACTGCCATGCATGTCCTTGAAACTCACCCCACTGAATAAGGCCATTGACGCTGCTACACCACATGTGCAATGCACTCGGCCATGGTGGGGGGGGGGTCCTCATCTGCCTGCCAGTAGGCTTTGGAGATGCACTCACAAAGCCAACTAGCTAGGCACTTCTTGGATAGGCCTTTACGAGCCACCCCCTCTCCATAGCACACCAGAGTCAGGAAGTGCTGGAGAACGAGGAGCACCGCCTGAAGTTCGAGGTTCGTCAGCAGTCCAGTCTGTCTTTTCGAAGCCACCGCCACCCCACACGGGCCGCAGCCACTGCTGCTCACTAAAGACACAAGATGCAATCAGCAGTAATTTGCCCTCACAACACTTGCCCTGCACTAAGACCAAGCGTACTCCTTTCCTTGTACTCACACTTTTGGGCAGAGTTTGTACTCTGCCCCTTGTGTGTTGCGCCATAGTACGCTGTGTGATGTCGGCTCTGCTCTGTCTCTGCTCTGGCTCTTCTCCGGCTCTCTCTGGCACATCCTCTGGCTGTCTGGAGGGGAACGGATGGAGGGCTGGGAAGCATCACCCCACCTGCAGTCTCGGGTTGTCATGGTGAGGCAGCTTGCGGCCCTTCTCCCTGTCTCCCCCTTCCCCCGTGATTCCACCCCTAGGTATGCAAAGGGAGAGAGGGAGGCTCCATAGCCAAGCTGCCCACACCTGGATCATACCTCGACTGCAGGCAGGGCTAACTACTGCTCCTCATCTGCTGTCGTCCTCCCTCCAGACTCGTGTTCTTCTGTTCCTCCACCCCTGATTCCTTTGTCCGTTTTCTCTTTTTTCCTGCGCTGCGCCATGTTGTTTTTCCCTGGGCTTTATTTGTGTCCCAACTGTTTTAGTCCCTCCTCCTGATGCGTCATTGGCTTGTTAGGCTGCAGTCTCCTTTCCCATTGGGTAATTTCAAAGTCTATCAAATGCAAGGGCTCAAACAGGTGTAGGGGTTTAGCAATCAGTGGCAGGGAGTAAACACTCTCAACACAACATGGCAGATTTCAAACTAAAAGCATGCAAACAAACATAAAAGCAAGCACAATAATAACAATTCTAAATACAATCTAAAATCATGCATAATAAAAGCACAGCAAACAAAAAAAAATCAAATATAAAAAATCAAATAAAACCAATACTTCTGCCGTATGACAATTACTCCTTATTAAGGAGGAGATAATGCCACTGGTGGTTAACCCGAGAGATAAACCTAGTATGCCGGTTCCATGAAGGATAGCGGCAGGAACAATGGGAGACAGTGTTAACACTAAGCAGACATGTAGTGTCCTACATTAGTGAACTGAAGTTGGAGGTGGATTTCCGAAGTTCAGTGATGTTGTTGACACAGACTAGAGGCAGTGGCCGCAGTGGCCGCAGTGGTCGCAGTGGTGATGGCAGGGCACTGGACAAACCTGAAGTGGGAAGAATAAGAGTGGCAGTGAATCACTGCCTTATATACTGTGTGAGACACATGTAATCGGTAGGCACATCCTGAGTGACCGGCTACATACATGTACATTTCAGTAGGTGATAGCATGTGTGTAATTGGAGGAGAGCATTAACCATTGAGTCCAATTTATTTAATTATTTATTCATTTTAATTCGGATCTGTTACAATCTGCTCCTAAGTCCCTCCGTGCAGCCACACGCTCTCATTCCCAGCCCTCTGCATTACTCTCTGTCTCTGTCTCCAGTCCCTGTTTACTTCTCCCAGGCCATGTTCTGTCCTCCAACTCCCCAGACCCGCCATCCTCAAACTGTCCACCAGATGCCCTGAGACTTTCCCTCTTTTTCCCATCAACACACCTGTTCCCATTTCTCATCAGTCCTACAGCTACCTGTCCTACAACGCTCACTCCTCACCTGCAACTCATTCCCTCATCAGCCACTCACTTCATATACTGGCCCATATGTTTTGTTCCCTTGTCAGATCATTGTTGTTGTCATGTTGCTTTTTGTCAGTGCTCCTGAGCTTCTGTTTTTGGTTACCAGAACCTGCACCAGCTTGCCTGCCTGCTAGACTTTTCCAAATCTCATCCCTGCAACTCTGTGAATCTAATACCACTACTGTTTGGACAGTTTGGACTTGACACCCATGCCTGTAAGCTTTTGTATCTTCACTTTTGACAATGAACTCACTAGACTGTTCCTGTCCTGCCACTGTAGTCTGCATGTGAGTACTTCCCCTGCTTCCTGATACATACCACTTATGACAAGATCTTCAAATAATGTATCAATCAAAAAAATATATGGAACCTCAAGAGGTAGTAGCTTTTGGTTGTGAGACAATACATTTGTATGGTTAAATGTGGCCATATTCTGCTGCACTTCACAAAATGCTATCATAAATGGCAATTAAAGCTGCAGGCAGCGTTGAATGGGCCCTTGCGCCTCCACGCACGTCAGGCCGTGGTGCAATCGAAGGGCTTCTGTCACGGGCATGTAGGAGGACAACCGCTTGTTCTTTAATTCTGTTAACTAATCTTTGATTCTTAAGGAATATAAGAGACAGACTCCTTGGATTCCTAAGTTTGTAAGAGCAGACCCTCGGCCTGCAGAACTGACCTTTGTAACCCTACAAGTGGGGGTTCGATCAGTGATGCTCAACAGACTCAGAAACACCTCCTAATACACCATTTCGATAAGTTGAATTACGACACAAACTAAAAGCATGAAATGACACTAAAGGCCACTTGGACTGGAGGAAAACAACTCCCACCTTACAGATGGAAGACTCTTATCACCAAAGCCATAAACTAATCCACATACCTGAGGACTTCGTGAAGCCCCTTTCAAACCTGAGACAAACCTGAAATTCATGTAAATTAAATGTCTAATCATCATGTAACTTATATCATATTATTTGTCATGTAAATACAAGAAGAATGGTATAACTTTCAGAAGTGTATGACTATCTACTAAAGAGATATAAGACTTAGATTGTATTATCCTTTTATGCTAACAGGTAACAATACTGCTCCTCTATTGACAAGAGTTAAATCCCCTTATGTGAAGAGTTAATGAATGTTTAATAACCATGTATTTGTATTTTAAGGATTTGAGTTTAAAGTTTCTTTTTTTTTGTTAAACAATAGTCATGTTGAATGATTTTATATTATGAAGTAAGTTGTGTCAACTTATATTTAAATATGTTTCTGAAAGTAATTTAATCACATACGTGCTGCCTAACTTTATTTCCTTTCACTATAGTTTAAACTTTATTTCAGTAGATGGTTTAAGATGTGTAGATAGTTTGAGAAAGTTGAACTAATGAAGGTTGTATGCTTAGACATCATGAGGTGTTAATATGAAGGTTAATGTTATTAGAAGAACTGATTTATCATGACTCATGTAAATTGCTTAACTGATTTTGAATGTTTTTACAAATATGATACAAGCTGACAGGGCCATTATTAATCAGAAATATCATGAATGTTTGGACATTATGAAAAGAATGTGTTTACAGCTTTAATGTGAAATAATAGGCAACAGTGACTTGAAGTGTAAGTTTTTGCATGTAAAAACTCAGAATTAGGGGAGACGCAGGCTGCAAAGCACTAGCCACACCTAAACCCCTAGAACAAAGAAATTGAATATTCATCAATAATTTGGCGCGAAACCCTTTAGAACACACCCAAACTCCTCCCGTTTTATTCTAACTTATAAAAACAGCCTCAAAGAGATTCCTCTTTGAGCTGGCCTCCAAGAACTCAAGAAAGCTCTTAAGACGTCTCTTTTATTTGTTTTTCAACCAAATATATCCTAGTTAACCTTTTATTACAACAACTTAATTTGTTTTGTTTTATTAGTTAGATAAGAAGAAGAAGAAGAAGAAGAGAGACTGATTCATTGATTAAACTGAACAAGGGTTAGTGCTCCCTCCTGACACTAACAAATCCTAACCAAAAAGGAGGTGGTGCCCTAATGACGAGTAATTCATTAATAAAGTATTAATACTCCTACAGGCATGTAGATGTCTTCAGACCCGGGCTGTTTTCAGACAGTGCAAGAAGGAGATAAATATCACTTTCTTTGTCCACTGTTTTGCCCGCTGCTGGGGCTGCTTTGCTGAAATGTTGTAGGGGGTGCCATTCAGCCAGTTTGCATCACAGATGGAATATTGTCATGTAGACGTGTTCAGGCCAAGAGAAGTTTGGTGCAGACTGAAGCATTTACAATAAAGTTATAGCAACTTCCTCTGTCATGTCAAAACATCAAATGTCAACGGTGTGAGGATGAGAATTTTCTGAAGGGTGAGACATGTCTACCTTGCTCATACCTGTGTATGTTTGGGCCCAAGTTTTGGGCCCATTCACTTGCATTTCAATTAGTAAATTGAAAACTCTTGATGAGTTTGTGTGTAAAACAAATTAATTACCTAATTTTCATCAAGTCTATTTTTAGAAAAGTAAAGACCTTTAACTCACATGACCTGGTCAAAGTTTGATTGAAACGTGTACTGTCAGGTGTGTAGAGATGATAAGTAACTGCAGCTGGAAACAGAAAAATACTCATATATTTGAATGGAGAGTGTGAGCGAACCGCTAGGTGCTCGGGCCCTAATAAAGGAAAAACTGCAGTACAGAGCTACAAATTTTAGTTTTGATGGTATTTTTCTACAGCACTTTAACACTAAACTGTCACCCTCACTCCATTTTTTCCCTTTCCCTCATAGGTCATCCCCACTACTGAATTATAAATATAAGACCTATAATTATTGTAAAATAAATAATAATAACACCAAACTTCATACAAAGTTTGTATATAATGTACTGTATGTATATAGCCCTTTGTGCTGTATCCTACAAAAATGAGTTGCATTCAACCGTCACACCAGTGGCGGCTGGTGACTCAAAAAATTGGGGAGGACAGGAGGAAAACCAACATGGAATCTTACAACAAACCGCATCAAACTATATCACTGTCCCCCACCTAATGAAATCGGAGGGGTAGGTGGCTTTCAAAAACAAAAACCCCTGAGTGGTGTAAAGGCTGCTTCTTTAAAGACATTTAGCATATACATATTGTTTCTAAACAAAGAAGAGCTCATTTTAGTCATGGAGTGGTTCAGATGTCTTATTTTACCACCAAAGTGAAATTCAAATTTATAGTATTGTTCTACTGTGACAACAGATTTATGTTCTCGTCAAAAACAGACAAGATATGACATGATTTACACGTGTTTCCTATGTATTTTCTTAGTATACAGAAATACACAAAGTACCACAAAGCTTATAATGTGATACAGGTTCAGATCAGTGCTCAATACTAGAAAGACTGAACACTAAAAACATTAACTGATCTAAAAGTGTAGGTTCACATCAGAAAGTATTAATGCATGTATCAAATACATGATTTACACACTTTTATCTATGTGCACGACATACATCATCACAAAACTCACAGTTCGGATCGTATCACGGATTTGAGTCACGGATCGGATCATTTTTAGGATCAGCAAAAAAAGGGGGAGACAAATAAAACTTTGTTTCCATTTATTCTGTAACACACTTACAGCAAGAAACAGCAATGAACTTTTGCTCATGGTCTTAAATATGAAGACACCCCCCCCTCTCTCTCTCTCCCTCTCAGTTGGAGAGGGAAATGTTAAAGTACTCTTCTTGTGAAATCTCCTAATAAATCCCATTACTTTGGCCAAATCTTACATTAAAAATAATGTTTTTTTGTAGGAAATTCCGTTGCGAATCCATTGATACAGGTTTGAAAGTGGTCAGACTTATAGTTTAGATGTCAGAAACCTCTGTTTGACACAAAGGTCATGCCTCCCCATTGCTTTACATTGTAAAGGTGATGTGGCACTGCCAATCTCGGTTTATAAAATCCAAACCGTTCGAATTATTTCAAAGTGTTGAACAACTTTTTTTCAGCACAGTCTCATAAGTCATGTATCAAAGTTTGAAGTCCATACCATTAACACCCTCGGAGGACATAGCGTTTGTTTAGAGGCCAAAATTGAGGCAAAGTCTTATTTTGAAAGGCTAATTGCAAACTTCCTGTTGGATTTTGGTCAGGGGTGTCAGTGTATGATTTGTAGGTCTTGATGAGACAAATAAGTCTGTTTTGGTTTCATCTCTGTACGACATTCCTACAGGCCGTCGCGGCCATTTTAGTTATATAGGTGGTGCTAGAGAGCACATTTTGGCACTTTGGGGGTTAATTTTTACATTTTATCAAATATTTCACCAGACCTTATGTGCATGCCAAATTTGGTGAATTTTTGAGCATGTTTAGGGGGTCAAATTTAGGTCTGAAGTGGCGAGATAATAAAGAAAGAAAGAAGAAGAAAGAAACAAACACACAAAAAACAATAGGGTCTTCGCCCCTTTGGGGCTCAGGCCCTAATGATTTAAAATAGTCAAATTTATTGTAGCCTATTCTTGTGTGGCATAATGCAAGAAAGGGTGTTCCCACCCCAAAATGCAACATTATACTCATTTCACGTCCTCATTTGATTCATCAGAAAGATTAAAAATCAAAATATCTATAAATGGGAGGGCGTGAAGGTCAAAAAGCAGTATAGGGATAATATGATCTTTAACTGTAATGTACAACACTAGTTTCCTACTGAACATCATTTAGGTTTAATCTGACCTAATTCAATCCATGTATTAAATTTACAATTGATGTAGCTATGGGATTGCACTGAGATTAGTTTAATTTCTTGAAGGTGCAAAAAAAACCCTTTAAAAATGTATGTTCTCAACTGACTATAATCTATTCAATGTATAGGAAATTTTCATCATCACGTTTTAGCACCTGAAATTTATGTGTGCACATTTTCATTGAAAGTTATTTCAAGAATTCTCTAGATCAATGGTTCTCAAACTTTTTAACGTCAAGGACCCCCATCTGATAAGGATTTTACTTTTAGATGTTTTATTGCAGAAACCAAAAATAGTCATACATTTTGTCACTATTATGGATGGAATTATATTGAAAATAAATTCAATTCAATTCAGTTTTATTTATATAGCACCAAATCACAACAAAAGTGATCTCATGAAATGAATCTCTTTTTTGCTTGGGACCCCCTGGAGCCCCCTCAACGACCCCGGGGGGTCCCCGGTGCCCAATTTGAGAACCACTACTCGAGATGGAACAGCATATAGGATTATGTCTCTGTATAGATTTTGAATTCTGTGCCCAGAAATGTCATATTTCAAAAAGTACAAACTTTTTTTTCGGTGAAATTAAAAATGACATTGCACTATAGTACATACTGCAGATTAGGTTGAAGAAAGTCCAATCAGCAGACGTTGACCACTTACTCTGCATCAATTTAGCATTACAAAAGCAATACACATGTTCAATGTAAAATGTTTTTAAAAATGACTGAATTTTATTACACAGATTTGAATGAGTCCATCCAGCAACAAGTGCTTCAATAGTGTGGGTGGGGGGGTGGGGAGTGACGACAGTCTTCCCTAAATTCTTACTCAGAGCTGGTATCCAGTTAATGCTAAAATAGGAAAACTGACAAAATCCAGCATACGTTTTAAAAGTTGCTAATCAGGGTAGTCCATGTAAGGACCTAACAAATGAAAAACAGTGAATCGTATTTTGGTGAAGTCTTTAATTATGAATGTATGCACAAGTGACAAAGAGCTTACATAATTACCGTTAAAAAAAAAATAATTAAAAACTGAAACATTCATGCAAGGACGCTCTAAAAATCTCTATGAAAACAGACTGCTCAATGCAGTTGTGCTTTTTGCGTTTCACCGCAAAAATACCAATTGTGCAATCGATTGCAAAATTTAAGAGCAATAAATGAGCTCTGAAACCTTGGCAGTAATGACATTCCACCTCTATTATCTTACAGTAAGCTAAGCATGCCATACTACATCTCCTTTGAACCAAAGCAATTTCAAAGCTGTAAGCAATCATGAACTGCACAGAAAAACCTACAAACTCTCTTATCAACTGAAATTATTTGAAACACAATTTCGCAGTTATCACAGCAAAACAAAGCCAAAACATCTGTGCATAAATTACACAAAGTTCTCTTCAAACACTTACTGTATGAGCAACACATGCTAAATTCATTGGCTATACACATCGTGGTATCTGCATGTAGGAAAGCAGGACGTGTAGTTGTAGATGAAATAGAAGTCATACATTACTGATGAAATCACACAACTACGCAGGCATATAACACCTTATGTACCACCTTGTATGTACTCCAGTAGTCTCTGACATCAGTTTGCTTAGCGACACATATGGCCAGATTTTCAAATGCCTTTCTATTTCTGATCATGCTATATAACCTTACCCTAACGGAAAATGTGTGCAGTCATCAAATAAATTGCACATGCCTCTAATAAAATCTGATATCTCACTCACAGCACATCTAATACACAGATTAAGCATTTTTACCCTACACGGAATTAAAATATCATTCATTTCAATTAAAAATACATATACCAAGTAATTCAAATGGAAAAAATACAAAGCAGAACGTTGTATTTCGATAGTTTATATAATGTACTGTACTGCAATCAAATATTTTACATAGCAGAGTGACAGAGGGATTATAAAATAGAGATTACTAGAATTGGAATAAAATTCTAATAGTGACATAAATCCTAATGTTGGAAAGTATTAAGCACAATTAAACACAAATAATGTGTTTCATGTATACTTAACAGGCTTACGTTAATGCACAAATGCTTGTATTTGGTCAAATAAAACAATTTACACTCATACACAACTAGCTAATACAAGTTAAAGACAATCCAAACCTTCCCATTCCAAATTATCATTAATTTTAGTTTTTCTAAGGCGTATTAAGACCAAATCAGGCGGTGCGGCGCAAACGTCAGTCCTCCCATTGAGGGGTAGTGTGTTAAGACTGCGGGCGTTTTGGCCGCAGTGCCACAGCGCCCTGCTGCCGGGCAGTTGACCCAGTGTCAACTTTTGGATAACCGCAACCCGGCGTCACGTCAGCCGGCGATCAGACTGATCAGAGCAAAGACGTTACTCTCGGGGGGTGGGGGGGCAATTCTCTTCATTTGATAACGTTAAAAGAGAGAGAGAGAGAGAGAGAGAGAGAGAGAGAGAGAGAGAGAGAGAGAGAGAGAGAAAATAATAGTAGTAATAGCTGCAAAATATGTTAAATCTTGTCATTCTCTGAGAGAAACAAGCTCTGTAGTACATGTTTCTGTGTGATTAGATCGGTAAAAAAAACCCTTTTGCCTTTTATTGTATTTAATAATATTGTTGATATTTGCATATTATTGTGTAATTATTAATCAATCATCTGTCAATATTTATAATTTTCTGTTCTGCTTTGGCAATATAGGTTTCTAATCTGAGAGAGAGAGAGAGAGAGAGAGAGAGAGAGAGAGAGCAGCTATGGTTGAGCGAGCTAGACAGTGAATGAAGAGAGGGAGCGCTGGTAGGAGAAAGCCAATCAATAAGACGTTATTTTCTGATTGTTTCACAGTGGTAACTTTCTAGAGCACAAACACACACACACCCTCTGCTCAACCATGAATGTGGCCTAACATTTGCACTATTTCAACTTCAGCCTCACGCCTCAAGTCCCCACAGCATTTTCGTTTCACCAACCCAAACTCCAGTGATTCAGAAAATGTGACTTCTCCTGATTCTCTTCCAAACTGGATTGACAACTGCTCCTAAGTCCATCATATACACTATCATATATACTACAGTAGAGAGATTTGGTATTTGATAAATTACACAATATATATTTTGAAGTTACTCTCATGCTTGCTCATAAATAGAATGTAAGCAGCCCAAATAAAAATCCATGCATAAATGTATATATTATTTATGGTGTGTCTCCAAATTACAAATTTTGAGTTAAGAAAGAGTCATCACAATGACAGTATTTGTGATGCGTTTTAATGGGTTCAGTGTGTCCAGTGGTCATGATTTGCTACACATGATCTACAATGTTAACAACAAAAAGGCAAACATGGACATATAACAATTTTGTACAACAAAAACTATGTTGTCAATTCAAGGGGTCCTAAACGGTGTAAACATTTCTTATTAAATATGCATTCTTATTTATACAGTTTTACATCCTGGAAATGTTATGTTTTAAGTTTTGGAGTTTGGATCCCAAAATGCAGAGATAGAGGCAAGGGTAGATCTTGGGGTGTTTATTGAAAGAATAATGTCTCAATGAAAAAAGGCAAGAGGCTGGAAGTGGTGGCTGAGGGCTGGCTGGCGTTGCAGGTGAGGTGGCAAATTGACCAGCAGATCCACCGAGGCTGAGCACCAGAAAAACAGCAGTACTGGAGACTGCAGGCAAGGCACACTAGAAAACTATACACAGGAAAGAAACTCAGGTCAGTCCATACTCTAAATAACAAGAGATGAAAACTCAAAGAAGCTTGAGTAAGTCACAAGAAGCTCTGGAGAACAAGGGAATCATCAGGGACTCATAGTTACCAACTGCAACGGGATAATCTGGCACAGGAGTGGTGTCTTGACCAGGCTTTTATGGCAGGAGTGATTACTGATGAGCACCAGGTGTACCTCGTAGTGAAGGCCCCGCTCAGCCAGCCACACCCTCAGCTGCACACACACTGCCAGGGAGAGAAACAGAAAGAGGGAGGGGGGGAAAGGAAACACAGAACAACCCCAAACACAAAAACAAACACCAAAACAAACAACACCATGACAGGAAAGCTGTCTCAGAAAGTCTCATAAATTGTTTGTGTGTCATCACTGATAGCTGAGCTCCACAGGAGTTCTGAGCTGTCCCTCTCCCTGTGATATTTGAATGCTTTGCAAAATCTATGTTTGCCGCCTAACACACAATATTAAACTTTCAAAATTAAAACATTGTAAAGCTGTCATGAAAAGCATAATGAAAGGGATGATTTCAAAATTGTATTGTCATGCAGTTTTGATCTGTATTGATGAGAAAGTGACGGGAGAGCAAGATCATGAAGACAAGCAAAACTTTTGTCTCTATATAGGATATCTATGTGAGTCATCCATCTGTTTGTGTTAGTCAAGTGATGGTTATTACCTAGCTAGCTAAACTCTTGGCCATTACCAAACAGTTTCAGGTGCATTAACACCCTCCTGTGGAGTTTTGCATTTCTGAAAAGATCTTTATTGAACTTCATATTACAAAATTACAAATACAGTACATCAAGCAATAAAGTGCAGCCAGTGCCAAAGTGCAAACATTTATAAAGTGCATAGAGTTCAGTGATCGTGTATAAAGTGCTGTCAATTCATAAGTCCAGTATGTTCCAGGGGAGGTACTGAGATTTGTCCAGACTTCTCCTCTTCCGGAGGTCAGCAAGTATCTGTTTAATTATGGTGTCGCTGTTGATTACAGTCTGTTTCATTATCATGGAACATCTTGTTTTCCACAGTTTTAAACATACAATGCATGTAATTATCTTCATCAGTTCTGTATGTTTGGATGGCAGTTTATCTTCCATAATACAATACATGAGAGCAATACATGAGAGATTTATAACATACATCAAAATGTACACCAAGCACTTTGAATTAACAGTCCATTAAAAGATACTGCTGTGTCTCTTCATCATTGCAGTAAATCATTCTTTTGATGTGACATAATAACTCCAAGACACAACAGCTCTAACAGGAAGTCTTCCCACAGATTCTGACAGATTCTTATTGTTTTTTAGATTTTTTATCACATTTGTGCTTTCAAGTCAAATTTTTATAATTAATTAATCCCCCATATTTAAAATCACTTTTTTATTATAAATCATTTTGCTGGGTAAACCAGAAAAATATAAATTTTGTGTAATAATATCGCTTTATAATAATTTATAATAAGGGCCATGTCTTGCCCTGCCTCTTCTTTTCTTAAGAGAGAGCATTTCTGGTGATGGCAGTAGATATGTTTTTTACAAAGGCAATTTTTAATCTGTTACCAAGCTCTACAGCACCCAAACCATATTCTTTGCTTTTATACTTTAATTCTCTCTTGGTGACTTCCCTGATTGTTCTGCAGATTAGGTTGGCACACTGTTTTTCTTTTAGTTGGATTATTTTGTTGGGTGGAGGAAAAATAGTCACTGGAAAAAGGAGCTTGGATAGGATGAAGGTTTCTACAATATTTACTCTTGTTTCATAATTAGTATCTTTGTTTTCTCATTTCTGTACCACTTCTTTAATTTCACACATTTTTTCTCCCGTTTCTTTCACTACATTCACTGTTAAAATGTTCAGACCAAGTATTTTAATTTCTTGATGAAAATCAAAATTAACCACCACACACTGTAATGACTTTACTGTACTTCTTCAGGTTTGCTCAGTACATCTGCTGAGAACTCACAGGTGTGATAAATACATCTGAGTCACATGACTAATCATCACAGTCTTCATTTTCGCAAAGTGAACATTACAAAGGGCATGACAATGAAAATATACATATTACAAAAAACATGACGTAATAAATGTGACACAAAGTTACAAGAATTACACCATCTTACATAATTAAACTTCATTACCTCCCAAAAAACAACTGACCGATTAGGATGAGTTAAATTCTCTTAGCAGAATGGACTACAGGTTCTACAGCTGTCCCTCTACATAACTAAATGGGAAGGGTGAACGCCAGGGGACCTAGTGGCTCATCTCTCCCTAACAGTCCAAATTGCCTGTGGAGAGAAATACAAGTTAATATTTACGTATCTCAGACAAAAACTCAAATCCTGTGTTTCATAAAGTTAACATTCTCATATCACAGAAAAGAGCTCAAATCCTGTGTTTCATAAAGTTAGCATTCTCATATCACAGAAAAGAGCTCAAATACTGTGTATCATATGGTTAACATTCTCATATCACAGAAAAGAACTCAAATCCTGTATTTCATTGAGTCCATAAGGTTCAATAGTATACAATTCATAAATCCAAAATGCCTCCCTTCTTAAGAACTGGTTAATCAAATGTTCACTTTGAGAAAATGAAGACTGTGATGATTAGTCATGTGACTCAGATGTATTTATCACACCTGTGAGTACTCAGCAGTTGTACTGAGCAAACCTGAAGAAGCTACAGGCGAAACGCTTTGTTCACTCTCAATAAAGTCACAGTAAAGTCATTACAGTGTGCGGTGGTTAATTTTGATTTTCATCTTATATGTTCCTGCGACCGACCAGCACCTGAATATACAGGCTGTGCATGGGGAGTTCTGTCCTTTTGATTTTAATTTCTTGTTTAACTTCAATATTAATGCTTGTCTGTCATTCTCCGCGCTGATCCAAACTCCTTCTGTTTTGTTGTGATTTAGTTTTGCTCCAGAAGCATTTTCATCTTTGACTGTTTTTTATAATGATGGTAATATCATCAGCGTAAGCAATAGCTCAATAGCTGTGACTTTGTGTGCATGGTCTACACGTTCCAGCAAAACGACTGTCATTGTTCATTGTTCAATTAGAGGGCTGATGGCTAAAACATAAAGAGCTGTGCTCAATGGACAGCCCTGCTTCATACCTCTCTCCATTTCAAAAGACTAAAAAGTTAAAAACCCATTGTTATTTACACGATCACTTCATTTAAAATACAGACATCTTACCAAGTGTATAAAGCCACCGGGAAAGCCGTATGCTTTCATCACAGCCCAGAGATAATCTCTGGAAATGTAGTAAAATGCTGTTTTTTTTTTAATCAAAACGAATAATATAAAAACCCTTTGTTGCTTCAGGTTTGTGTAAGATTTCTCTTAAAATACTAAGGTTGTCCCACATTACCTGTCCTGTAATTGCACATGTTTGTTCTCTATCTATAATTTCCTCTAATATATCATTAAGTCCATTCATAATTATCTTAGCAAATATTTATTGTCAGTATTTATAATAATAAGATGTCTATAATTATCTATATTAGATTAATCACCAGGGCTTTTCCCAACATTTAAATGTTTAATGGCCTGTACTACCTCATCTTTTCTTATCTCATCAATAGATGAGGTAAAAGTCGACCGGCTGTATGAAGGGATAGTCCCCAAAAAGGTGTTCACAGATGCGGTGTCTGTTTCTATTTTCTTATATGCAGTTGCACATAAATCTCTCATAACTTCTTTTTTCATTTTTCACAGAAAACAACATCACCATCTTTGTTTATTATGAATTTAATGAACTTGCTTTTAGGCTTTTTCACCCTGCCTTCAAGAAGAATTATCAACATTTTTGCCTTCAGATGTGGTCGGACAACGCGTTACACATAATAGTTTGTTTCAATCATACTGAAACCTCTGTCGTGTCAGCTTTCCTTTTTATCCCTAATTCAACCAAAATAGTCTAGATGTGATAATACATTGAGATCAGGTAATAAATTGATTAATCCCTGACAATGGTCTTACCATACCTTTACTGACATTATATTATTAATTTAAAATACATTTGAGAAACAAGAGATACAAGATAAATATCTTTTAACTTGAGATATAGTGTTAACAGTATATCTAAATGTGTCTAAAAATATATCCATCTCTCTATGCCAAATGTGAATCACTGCTCCCTCCCTTAGCTGAACTTATCTTTGACCGTGGTAATACCTCGTGATCTGCTTATAAGATGGCAAATAATAAGTTACATCTGTGCAAAACTTGGAAATAAAAGTTGATTCTGGAGATGATCCCAAACTTTTTCTTTGAGGCATCATTTGAACTTGAACTGTCAAAATATCAACCCCTTTTACTTAAAAACTGCATCTTTTTTATTCCTCACAGCAAAACATCAATGACGTTTGTGAGGAACTTATTTCTGGTGTTAAATTATCTGAGTTGGCAATCCTTTTTAAAGTCTATTCTCAGGAGACATATAATATCTGTTCAGCATTCATGGAAAGACCATCCGTCTGAGTTTTATTTCAGATATCTGAGATTTATGTCCTGCTGCAACTATACACCAGTGACATTTCAGTGCTTCTCCAAGTTTGACACTGATTACTGGCTGTGATGTCAAGACGAACAGGACACAAGTGGCTATCATGCGTATCATAAACTGTGTCAATTTGAAATGATTTCAACCTCTAAATTTATTGGAATAGAAAACCCACAAACAACGCAGTGCACTTTTGCAATTTACTCCTGGGTACACTGTGGACATAACTGGTTTACTCAGTATTTATGAGCACAATCAAGATCCAAATTATGTCAACCTAATAATATTGTCATCTGTTACTGGCAGTAATTTTCAACCTGGTGTATAATTATATTATTATTATATTTTGAAGACTGAGTTAAAAGTTATAAGGTAAGTTGTATCAGAATGAAGGATTTAAGTTACATATGGACAACATGGATGTAAATGTAATATAAATAATATCTAATAAGTGTAATGTAAAAACATTTTACATATTTTAAGTAGAATTAATTTGACACTGTACTTGGTGTATTTTGGTATACATCATTAGACTGTCTATTCAATTAAATCCAATATCTATAAATAGTTAGATGGGTTTATACTGTGTTTATTACCTATGTAATATAGGTAGATATTTGTATTGTAATACAACTTTGTGTTAATAATATATCTCATGGTCATGGTTCTGTCCCAGTCTGGTTCTATGTCCCTCCACCCTTATATTTGACACTCTCATTTTTACAGTCTCCATTAAAGTGCCACCACGAGGATAGACATGGAGATGGCCCTGCTCTGCATTTTTACTGCTAACTAGTGTGGGGTTTTTTTTGTTTGAAAAATTAGCTGTAATATGAGTTACTTCTCCGAACTTAAAGCAGAACCACAACCTTGGCATTCTAGGGACCCTGAGAGGACTCTTCTTGCTATTGTTGCTAATCACAAGGCAGTCTTTCATTTAGATACTCTCACTCTCTTTTTGATGGGCTAGCTAGTCTTAAAGGTTTCATCTTGTTTTGGTTTCGGCACTGGGGGAGGCTTACTATCATGAGTGAGGTTCTGTGATTTTTGGCTTAACTTTCCAACTTGTTTAGTTAGCTCATTCACTTTCTTTTCAAGGTTTGATGCCTCATTTTTCTTTGTGTTGTGTGATGGGAGAGGCTCACAACTATAGGACGGTGTATCAAAAATGTAATGGGCATGTGCAATAGCTTTTGTAGCTTTTGTAAACGCTTTTTCATTCTGTCTAGCTTTGCTGAGTGGCAATTTTCCTCAGTTCTCAACATGTAGAGGAATTCAGATTGTTCATTTTGTACTCTAACTGCAGACCTATGATGATGCTCTGATCCCAACAGCCCCTACAGAACTGTCTGAGTAACTGGTTGTTGGAATTTTCAGCTGAGGCCCCCCCTCTGGAAATTGCCCTTGTGAGGAGGCTGTGACACCTGTTCAAGTATGCTCAGGGATTCTCTCCATTGCTTTAGATAAAGCTGAGAAATACTGCAAATAACTCCTCTCCATCTTCCATGACGCTAAAAGCAGAATCAAGCTGAGTGACATGAGCACTTGGTGAGGAGAGTCCAAGAGGTTTAACAACATCAGCAGCTGGACTCAGTAACCTTTCAGTATTCTTCTCACCTTGTGAACATCATCCAAGGCAGGAACACCAAGAAGGAGGTTAACCAGGTGTCATGGTCAACCTCACCATTGGACATCACTCCCAGAGTTGGGGGTGATCCCCAGAGGTAAAGCTGAGCTACTGACACAAACATAGTGCTTACAAGGGACTCTCAATAACCTGTTGTTCCACTTTCCTTTCCACAAAGTCCAAATGAAAAGTCCAAAGCAAGAATCACCTTTGAAGTTCTCCTCTACATGCTATGCTGTCTCCGTGTTATGGGTGTTTATGTGGAAAATCTTGTACTTGTTGAATAATTGTCGAATAATACTTTGAAGAGAATTTGAACATCTCTCCTTCACAAATAAGCCTTTTTTTCTCTCACAGGTGTATAAATAAGTAGAGGTCTGTCTGCATGTTGGCAATGCACTCGGTTTAGCTTAGTAGTCAGCACAGTCGTCTATGATCTTTATACAGAATGAATAGAGTATACATACCAGCTTTGTTATACATAACAAATATCAAATTAAAAGTGACTTTTTTAATATTCAGAACACCAGTCTGCTGAACAACAAGAAGAAGCTGGAGTCTGTGTGTCAAATAAATTGTTGTGACCAATAATCTACAGTTTAATCAATAATGATATAATTTTGTATTGTAATCGAATATTACTCCCTTCACCATTCACAAGAGGAGCAGCCAACATTCACTTCGGCTGATTCTGCTGAGTAAGAGTCATCATCAACTTTAGGCCTTTTAACAAAGTTCATAAAATATGAACATTTGGTTGAGGGCTTTTTAACATTTCAATAAAGATGATAATTGTCATTACTATCCTGAATTCTGTTTTTTTCTTTGTTTGAAACAGTTACTCCTAAACAGTTACAATTCATAAATCCAAAATGCCTCCCTTCTTAAGAACTGGTTAATCAAATGTTCACTTTGAGAAAATGAAGACTGTGATGATTAGTCATGTGACTCAGATGTATTTAAAATACATTTGAGAAACAAGAGATACAAGATAAATATCTTTTAACTTGAGATATAGTGTTAACAGTATATCTAAATGTGTCTAAAAATATATCCATCTCTTTATGCCAAATGTGAATCACTGCTCCCTCCCTTAGCTGAACTTATCTTTGACCGTGGTAAAACAGTGAAACAGTGATACAACTAAGTAGAGCCGTTAGCCATGTTATAAGGTCTTGTAGTACAGTATCAGAATCATTCACTGGTCACCCTTTGACTATATAGAATCAAGTTATTCAATGTGAGATACTATATGACTGAACAGAACTCCTTGCCAACAGTGACGGAGGAAGTATTCGGATGCTTAAATTAACTAAGCAGTATACTGCAAAAATACATTTTGTCTTGCATTCAAGATTTTACTTAAAGGCATACTCCACCAAATATCACCAAATATATCTTTTGAGTAAACTCACTCCCAGTGGGATTGTGAGGTAGCTGTAATGTGTTTTGTTCCCTCACAAGAGACAGTAGCTGTGGTCAGTTTGAATGTATAGATTGGATACCAGTGATTCCAAGTTTTTGTGGCACAGTAAAGTATAAAATTATCCACAGAGACTTCTCAAGCCACTCAAATCCACTGCCCATCTAAATGGTTAGTGTGTTGTAACATTTAAAATTTCACAAAAACAAAAAAACATTCACTACTTCCAGTCGAGCTAAAAAGCCTCTGAACTGATGTAAAGTAAACATATAAAGCTGCACAAAATTGAAACACCAGAAGTACCAGAATCTCAAAATTGTTTGTAAGCTCAGTACTTCCCAGATCTGTTGGCCAACTAGCAAGATGGAGATGGACATGAGAGGGGGTGTACTGAGCATACAAGTGTAAACTTGAGACTTGTATTATGGTGCAAGAACAAAAACCTTGAGAGGTTTTTATAGAGTTAAGTTTAGAATGAATCTAGCTTTTGTTAAATCGGTATTGCTTTTGAAAGCTTAGCTCCCTTTAACAGACATTTAGGTTTGAGAAAGTGTCAAGAAAAGATGGTGTGAAGCTAAGACAGCCGAGTAAAAATGAAAGGGTGAAGCAGACACTGGTATTGCTGCAGTCCTTGAGACACACTGTTATGATCATTCAGCTCCATGATCAGGTCATCTGTGGTTCAGGTCGATAATAAGTACAGTTTTGTACAAATTGTGAATATATACAGTATATTTGGCCTAATTGTGGATAGTAGGGATGTGCAGAGAGCCCAGTATTTGTATTTGTATTTATGTTTGTTGAGGCAGCAAATATATATGTATTTGTATTTGTAATATGTATTTGTATTTGAATAAAAGTGGAAATAGGTGTAAAAATCCAGTTTTTGTTTTTATTATGCTTTTAATTTTAGTATATTAAAGTGTTAAAATAAGTATTTATGAATAAACTATCTTATAAAGGAAGTCCCCTCACAGGGTCTCAAAGCCGAGTCTCCCAGTTCATAGATGACTGCACTGACTACTGAGCTAAGCCAATTGCATTGCCATCATACAGACAGACATCTGCTTATTTATAATTCCATAACACAGCGACAGCACAGTGTGTAACATGTAGAGAAGAACTT
This sequence comes from Thunnus thynnus, assembly GCF_963924715.1. Taxonomy (NCBI): domain Eukaryota; kingdom Metazoa; phylum Chordata; class Actinopteri; order Scombriformes; family Scombridae; genus Thunnus; species Thunnus thynnus. The sequence continues at coordinate 11,672,964 of NC_089533.1, forward strand.
CAAAGGCGATTCTTGCTTTGCACTTTTCATTTATTGCCTATTTTTTACATCCTAACTTTGTGGAAAGGAGAAGGGGAACAGGTTGTGGAGAGTCCCTTGTAAGCACTTCGTTTGTGTCAGTAGCTCAGCTTTATCTCTGAGGAACCCCCCCCCCCCCAACTCCAGGAGTGATGTCCAAATAAGGAAATGTGCATCATGCAGCAGGTGGATGTGACTCCCCTCTTTGAGACCTGCTGATAGGCCTAACAGTGGAGCACAGGAGAGAGACTGAGACAGCAATGTAACTGACCTGTGTGATGGTATTTGACATGTTTTTTTTTCTTCCCGAAAACAAATAATTTTTAAAATATTTGTATGAAATAAATGTTTATAAAAAACCCACTATCTGTGCTTTGCCAAACAACGTATTTGTATTCGGGCACACCCCTAGTGGATATGTCCACACAATTAGTGCGAATTACCTGTGTCAACTACCTGTGAAAGTATATAAGGGATGGCTGTATAAGGTGCTGGGAAGGGTGGTTGGGCTGTTAATGCTGCTGCAGTTTTGTAATGTGAATGTATAGGGTGACGAAGAAATGCCCACACAAGAACTGAAATAAACTTTGCCTGAGCCTCCTCACTCATCCTCCAGTATAGCTGAAATGACATGGAGCTATCAGATTGGCAGAGTTCAGACACACATGCAGAGATTAATTATTGATTAATTTTCTTCCATTGTTGGTAGATTATTGCATACAATTTTGTATTACATTTTTCTTCCATCATACTGTATGCACCTTGTTACATTATTCATATATTTTGAGTTCCAAACATCTTATGAAAATATGCATTTTTTGACTTTCATAATCCAGATTAATCAAGATTGTGATAAAAAAAAAATATGGGAAAATATTTTCTAATCGGAATGAAGAACATTTATTTTTCATATTAATAAAATGATCAAATCAAATTCTTCTTAGGCTCAGCCCTTCCCTGCATTCATGCAACATTCTAATTGGGATGTCACAGGCGAAAAATAGGTTGCCAAGTTATTCCATGTCTTTGCATTAAGTCCCCTAGAAGAAATCAAAGCTTGACTTGGAATACTGGAGCAGAATGAGTCATCTCTATTCATACATTTGGCAACCCTTCATCTACTAGCCTTGAGGACTTTTTGGTGAAAATTGCCTGGATTTTACATCACTTTTGCGTTGCTTGAGTATCCTCCTAAAGGGAATATATGGTGACAAGATAAACACATCAATGTCACATGAGCAGCAAAAAGAAAAAAACAAAACAAAATAACAACACCAATACACCAAAGTGGATTTCTTTTTCATAGCAGAATCCCAAATCTCATACATCATTAGAACAAAAGGTACAACTCATGGGCCACTTATTTCTGCAAGTAAATCCTATTATCTAATCATGGTTCATTGTTCACAGCCTGTGTGAGGTGATATCTAGCAAGAGGCAAAGGAAAAGTTGCACTGGTAAGCAGGTGTAATCTCTCTACATGCACTTAAAGCACCACATATATCCATTCTTTGCAATATGAAAATATACATTCTGAAGGGATGATTTGGGCGAATAGAGTCAGAATCAGCAGCAAAGAAACTATGAAAAGTGATAGAAAACACTCATATGTTAGTCATTTTAAGTTCTCCCACTATTTGCTGAAATGAATCAGTATATGTCCCAAGAGCCACTTTGAAATGAGTCAAATCAGTTAAGAAGGAAGTTACAACTCTTAACTCACTTCATGATATGGGTTAAATGTTGCTATATTTTTATATATTATATATTATATTTTCTTTGGTGAGCCAAATTTAATTCAAACATGCCATAATGAGCATAAGCCTTCAAGATCTGCCAGGACACTTGTATCATGCTTCTTTAATAACTCCTTTAGTATCAAATGTAGCATCTGGCTGATGTTCATTTGGCATGTGAAACTTATTTTGGGCAATACCTGAAATGAGTTGGCAACTGTTTTCATGTCCATTTAGGGAGATACATAAAAGATGATTGAACTTTTATTGATGGTACTTCATCTTTAATTTTATTACAGGAGTACAAGATGTGCCAGAATCCAGTAACTGTAGACAACAAACATTTTGGCACATTCACAAAACTTAACTCCATGGCCCTTTAAAAATATTAATGTAATGTAACCGCAATTAATAAAGTATTTCAATTTTCAAATTGGCAAGTTTACATTTATAAGATTTATAAGATCAAATAGTGCACAAATACAGCTATATATTACGGTATATTTTTAGATTATTCTTTCTGTATTACTGGCACACACAGGAACACAGAAGTTTTTATGAGCACAATGAAAGTCTTGGTGAATATAGCATTACCATGGTCAGTATTATTAAGCTTTATACATAATTTTCCCCCAGACTTAGTATATAGTTTCTATTAAAGGTGAATATAAGCATTTAATTAAGTGTGTTGAAAGCTGTCTTATATTAGTGTCATTTGGGGGTGAAGTTTCAAAGATCTCGAACATGCAAGTGTCTTGCAACTGAATACCAATGGAATTTGGATGAGTTTCCAAAACCAACCCCCAAAGCTGTCCATGAATTAAAAAAAAGATTTTTGATGTTAACTACATGTTTCAACTTTCATGACCTTTAAATCAAGAGCTACATTTATTGGAATTGTACACAAACCATATATACACTACAACATTTATAATAGCAAGTTTGTAACTCACTGAGTTAATCTAGGTGAGAAATTAATGAGCTCCTTCTTTCACTCTAAATAATTTTATATTCATGCTTACTTAAGCAGACCCTTGGGTCCTATTTGGTTTACTGACGTCTTATTTGAGTGTGTTCATGTCTGACAGTCTTTTCTCCTACTTTACAATTTCTCTTTTTTTTCTTTTAATGTTTTAGTCAACATTTCTGATGAAAGCAAGTATGTTGAAAACAAATTAAAATTATTTGCCTTCAGTATAATTTATATAAAGTTTATTAGCAATGTAAATACTGTAAATATTCAATTTTCCCAATAAACAATGGTCACATTTTTATTCACATTTTACATTTTATTCAGTATTTTAACACCCATATTGCGTGTCACATTCACATTTGTGAAATCAAATTAATTGGTACAACATCACGCTGCATTATGTAGTTTTCAAATTCTAGTTACAAATTAAAATGCTTACAAGCTGCATAAACATCACTGCCACAAAATAAGCAACAGGATGAGGCCATGACCAAACTGAGTGAGAGACTACAGCTGACCAAGCACTCCCACCCTCTATAAAAGAGGCAGCCCTGGACTTCTGCATGAACTGGTAGGCACCCAACACAGGTGAGTGTATCGACTGTGATCTTAGTTTGAATTCCTATTGATCAGTGGGTAGAGTTAATGTGTTGCTAATTACTAATGCATATTGTCAATGATTCTTTGTCAGAGTTATCTTTGTGTTAGATGATATTCAGGTGAAATTTCATGTCATATCAAAGTAGTCTTGAGCAGATATTATTCCAAAACAATTGACTTCAAATACTCTTAAAACATTTAAGTAGTTTCTTTCTTTTTTTCCCCAGAAATCGCACAATTAATTCATTTGTGTTGATGTGCAGTACACATCCTGTCTCAACACATACTGTATACTAAGTGATCATTAAGAGCTGTACTATTTCTCTGATTGTGGAGGGCAGTTGAGGGGATGGGAGAGAATTGAACTTTCATGATTCAACTGAATACAGCTAGCACTTATCAGTTAAATCTGAATAAGTTTTACCACCTTCACACTCGACTGCTCTCAAACTGACATTCTGCCAGGAAGATTTAAAATGAGAAAACCAAACTGAAAAAAGTTATTGTACTCACGTTTAATCATCTTTTTTATAGCATCTTGACTCCACCAGATACTGTGCCACTCATCATTTTTTGGAACCAGCTGAGGTAAAAAATGTCAAAATCTCCAACATCAGATGGATACAACACCATTACGACATCATGCTGATATTTTAACACTATTTTTTCAGTCTCCACTAAGGTGCCAACATGAGCACAGACGCGGAGATGGAGTGCTATGGCCCGGCGGCCATCTACCTCCGGAAGCCAGAGAAGGAGAGGATTGAAGCACAAACTGCTCCTTTTGATGCCAAAACCGCCTTCTTTGTGACTGATAAGGAGGAGATGTATCTCAAGGGTAAACTTGTGAAGAGAGAGGGTGGCAAAGCCACAGTTGAAACAGACTGTGGTAAGGTAGGCAATTCATTATTTTACTTTTTTAACAACATTTTCCCATCTATTTCCATTGAAGACCCTTTCTATGTAGGAGGATGCCATTATTTCCATTAACATTTATTAAAACTATATCTTAGGAAAACATTTAGTGGTTTTAAATTCACACTGACACAGTTGTTAACAAGGACATCCATCTGATTAACTCTAAATTTGAAGAAAAAAAATCTTAGTAAAAACATTTTTACTGTATTTTTACTATATCTCTCCAGACACTCACTGTGAAAGAAGATGAAATCTTTCCCAGGAACCCTCCAAAGTTTGATAAAATTGAGGACATGGCCATGATGACCCACCTCAACGAGCCCTGTGTGTTGTATAACCTCAAAGAGCGTTTTGCATCCTGGATGATCTACGTGAGTTTCCACTTCACTAATGTGATGTGCATTTATATCTGCATATCTCAATGTTAACACTATGTTTATTTTCTATTTGTGTTATTACAGACCTACTCTGGGCTATTTTGCGTTGTAGTGAACCCCTACAAGTGGCTTCCAGTATATGATTCTGTAGTTGTGGGAGGATACAGAGGCAAGAAGAGGATTGAGGCACCACCTCACATCTTCTCCATCTCTGATAATGCCTATCAGTTCATGCACACAGGTAAGGTCAAAGTTAGCAGTGTTAAATTGTGTAGGAATTAAACTTGAACATGAGTTTATTGAAGGAATTACTAAACTGGAATTCATGTGAAATGTTTGTTTGCATTTCAGATCGTGAGAACCAGTCTATCCTGATTACGTAAGTATAACAGAAACTGTAATGCTAAATCATATAATGACGGTAAAGCAGATTCTTGAGATGTGTCTCTTATACCCCAGTGGAGAATCCGGTGCAGGAAAGACGGTCAACACCAAGCGTGTCATCCAATACTTTGCAACAATTGCAGCTATTGGAGCCAAGAAGTCTGAGCCAACACCTGGCAAGATGCAGGTAAATTGGTTGTTTAAGATAAAACTGTTCGTCAGAGGATAGTTAATTTGAATGTTTAGCTTGTGTAACTCAAATCCTCTCTTGCAGGGCTCCCTTGAGGACCAAATTGTTGCAGCCAACCCTCTGCTGGAGTCCTATGGTAATGCCAAGACTGTGAGGAATGACAACTCCTCTCGTTTTGTAAGTAATCCAGGGAACATCTCCAGATATTTTGTTGCTAAATTACAAAAACTGATGTTTTCAATGGTCTGGCTCTCTAGGGTAAATTCATCAGAATCCACTTTGGCTCTTCTGGAAAGCTGGCTTCAGCTGATATTGAAACATGTAAGTTTCAACCATGGTATGACTCAAGACTCATCTGGGCTATAATCTGGTCTTTGATAAAGTAATAATAAAGCTGATATTTTTTTTTTGTTGTTGTTGTTTTTCTTAGATCTGCTGGAGAAGTCCCGTGTAACCTTCCAGTTGTCTGCTGAGAGGAGCTACCACATCTTCTATCAGCTGATGACTGGCCACAAGCCTGAGCTCCTGGGTATGTTACTATGCAAATTTGAAAATGACATTGAAATAATACCAAAGACAACACTAAACACTAATAGGTATCGTTACTGTGCTCCTCTAGAGGGTCTTCTGATCACCACCAACCCCTATGACTACCCAATGGTCAGTCAGGGTGAAATCACTGTCAAAAGCATTAATGATGTGGAGGAGTTCATTGCAACAGATGTAAGAAAACATTTCAGTTAAATAGATATTGCTTAAGACAACTGGGGAAAATGGTTCAAATACCAATAACTATGCTTCATGTACAATGTAGACTGCTATTGACATCTTGGGCTTCAATGCTGAGGAGAAGATGGGCATCTACAAGCTGACTGGTGCTGTGATGCATCATGGCAACATGCAATTCAAGCAAAAGCAGCGTGAGGAGCAGGCTGAACCAGAAGGCACTGAGGGTAATTCTGATAATGATATCTTGTACAGTTAGTATGTATATTTCAAAACATGTACCAGTTCACAGATAAAGCTAAATGTTTGTTTTTCCATCAGTGGCTGATAAAATCGCCTACCTCCTGGGCCTGAACTCAGCTGATATGCTCAAAGCTCTGTGTTACCCTAGAGTCAAGGTCGGAAATGAGATGGTGACCAAAGGTCAGACTGTCCCACAGGTAAGATAAAGAAAATTTATTGTTTGAAAATAATGTATAAAAGGGCAATATTTGCATTTTGACATGAAAATATCATTCTGACAAAACTCATTCTAAAATGTTTTTTTCTAGGTCCACAATTCTGTCATGGCTCTGTGTAAGTCTATCTATGAGAAAATGTTCTTGTGGATGGTCATCCGTATCAATGAGATGCTGGACACAAAGCAGCCAAGACAGTTCTTCATTGGAGTGTTGGATATCGCTGGATTTGAGATCTTTGATGTGAGTGATTTGAGGAACATTTGAGTTGTATCACATCAACAATGTTTTTCTATGACTGATTATATTACTATAATTACAGTTCAACAGTTTGGAGCAACTCTGCATCAACTTCACCAATGAGAAACTGCAACAGTTCTTCAACCACCACATGTTTGTCCTGGAGCAAGAGGAGTACAAGAAAGAGGGCATTGTCTGGGAGTTCATTGACTTCGGTATGGACTTGGCTGCCTGCATTGAGCTTATTGAGAAGGTAAGTACTCAATCAGGTCAAAGTGACTTCTTGATTCATGTGCAAATGTTTGCTTCCATTGTGTGAATTTTTTTTTTTCCTCAGCCAATGGGCATCTTCTCCATCCTTGAAGAGGAGTGCATGTTCCCCAAGGCCTCTGACACAACTTTCAAGAACAAGCTGCATGATCAGCATCTTGGAAAGACCAAGGCCTTTGAGAAGCCAAAACCTGCAAAGGGCAAGCCTGAGGCTCACTTCTCCCTGGTTCACTATGCTGGTACAGTGGACTACAATATCACTGGCTGGTTGGACAAGAACAAGGACCCCCTGAATGACTCAGTTGTCCAGCTCTATCAGAAGGCCTCAAACAAACTTCTGGCCTTCCTGTATGCAAAACACGGTGGAGGTGATGGTAAGAAATTAGAAACTGTGTGTTACTTGGTTCAGGCATAGTATAAAGCTGATGAGTACTCTGTGGTAATATATTCACGCATTTGACTTAATTAAAAAATACCATTTCCACAGAGAAGAAAACTTAAGAGAGATTCTACAAAGTTATTTATTCTGTGCCATTAATTAAATTTAATGTTTGTGAAAACAGAGGCTGCTGGTGGTGGCGGTGGCAAAAAGGCTGGAAAGAAGAAGGGTGGTTCCTTCCAGACTGTGTCTGCTCTTTTCAGGGTATGAATTGTTTCATAATTTGGATACCAATTAAAAACCTCATCTTGGAATATTGTTGACCATTTATCTTGTGTTGTTGATCCACAGGAGAACTTGGGCAAGCTGATGACCAACTTGAGGAGCACTCACCCTCATTTTGTCCGTTGCCTGATTCCTAATGAATCAAAGACCCCAGGTTAGAAGCACATAGCCCAGCTTTGCACGATAAATGTGACATAGTGATTAAAAGAAATATTTGAAACAATATGAATTTGCAACTTTCAGGTCTTATGGAGAACTTCTTGGTCATCCATCAGCTGAGGTGTAACGGTGTGCTGGAAGGCATCAGAATCTGCAGAAAGGGCTTCCCCAGCAGAATCCTCTACGGTGACTTCAAGCAGAGGTGATGCAATTTTTAATATAAGCAAGTCAAGTTGATTTCAGCTGAGTTTAAACAGCCAGCCAAGATGTGGGGTCATTTTAAGTAACAACATAATTTTCTCTTGTAGATACAAAGTATTGAATGCCAGCGTCATCCCTGAGGGACAGTTCATTGACAACAAGAAAGCTGCAGAGAAGCTGCTAGGCTCCATTGATGTGGATCACACTCAGTACAAGTTTGGGCACACTAAGGTTAATTTCTATCAACAATTTCAATAGATATGCCATGAACATATGTCCTTTTGTATCAATTTTTGCTGATGACTGAGTTCCTTCAAACAACCACACAGGTGTTCTTCAAAGCTGGTCTGCTGGGTACACTGGAGGAGATGAGAGATGAGAAACTGGCTAATCTGGTGACCATGACTCAGGCTCTCTGCAGAGGATTCCTCATGAGGACAGAGTTTGTTAAGATGATGGAGAGGAGGTATGATTGTCATACAGTACACTGAACTGTTCTGTCCAATGAAATAATTAAAGCAGTTTTGTTAAGTCACATTGCAGTAAAAATGACACTTTATTTATGTTCATTTTCCAGAGATGCTATCTTCACTATTCAGTACAATGTCCGTTCATTCATGAATGTCAAAAACTGGCCATGGATGAATCTGTACTTCAAGATCAAGCCTCTTCTGAAGAGTGCTGAGACTGAGAAGGAGCTGATGAAGATGAAGGAGAACTATGAGAAGATGACAACAGACCTGGCTGCTGCCCTGGCCAAGAAGAAGGAGCTGGAGGAGAAGATGGTTTCCCTGCTGCAGGAAAAGAATGACCTGCAACTGCAAGTGGCTTCTGTAAGTAGGATACATCCGCACTACACTAATTGAATACTGTCACGAACATTTTCAGTTATCTAGGTGAAATTTGAAGACGCCACATACTCTTCTGGTCATCTTATCTTCTATGTGCCTGACCAAACCATGTAGACTGACAAATGTTAATGAATATATTAAAAATATATATTTATTTTTTTTGTATTAATCCTGAAAATATTTCTGTACATTCAGAGAATAGTTAACTTATTAACTTACTCTATGTTCATAATAAACTGTAGGAAGTTGAGAACCTCTCAGATGCAGAGGAAAGGTGTGAAGGTCTGATTAAGAGCAAGATCCAACTCGAGGCCAAACTCAAAGAGACAACTGAGAGACTGGAAGATGAAGAGGAAATCAATGCTGAGCTGACTGGCAAGAAGAGGAAGCTGGAGGATGAATGCTCTGAGCTGAAGAAAGATATTGATGACTTGGAGCTCACCTTGGCTAAAGTGGAGAAGGAGAAACATGCAACTGAAAACAAGGTTGGAATAAGTTTAAACCTACCAATCTATGAAAAATGAGAAAATAAATGAAGTTAGCTTTCAAACATATATATAAAGTGATGAAAATAATGCACCTTGCCTGACACTTTTAGGTGAAAAACCTGACAGAGGAGATGGCATCTCAAGATGAGTCTATTGCCAAGTTAACCAAGGAGAAGAAAGCCCTCCAAGAGGCTCACCAGCAAACACTGGACGATCTCCAGGCAGAGGAAGACAAAGTCAACACTCTGACCAAGGCCAAGACAAAGCTGGAACAGCAAGTGGACGATGTGAGAAAACATCACTTTTCATAACATGTTTGTATTGTTAGCTTGTGTGTTAGAATTGACATTCCATGATAAAAATTTAAAACATTATTTATGTCAACATTACAATATTTTCTCAAAAGCTTGAGGGTTCACTGGAGCAAGAGAAGAAGCTCCGTATGGACCTTGAGAGAGCCAAGAGGAAGCTTGAGGGAGATCTGAAACTGGCCCAGGAATCCATAATGGATCTGGAGAATGACAAGCAGCAATCTGAGGAGAAAATCAAGAAGCAAGTTTTCTTTTTCATCTTTAACCCTTACATTGAACTGTTGCCGTAATGTAACACTGTGATCCTGAGTCAAAACTAAAACTATAACAGCAATAACTGTTTTTTTTCCTCTTCCAGGAAGGAGTTTGAGACCAGCCAGCTGCTCAGCAAGATTGAGGATGAACAGTCTCTTGGTGCTCAGCTTCAGAAGAAGATCAAGGAACTTCAGGTTAATATTTGACATGAATATTATACTCAGTGACTGAAAAACATCTTGTTACAGTATGTTCCAGTTATCAAGCCTTCTTGATATTACTATCATCAAACTTAGGCTCGTATTGAGGAGCTGGAAGAAGAAATTGAGGCTGAGCGAGCTGCTCGGGCTAAGGTGGAGAAGCAGAGGGCTGACCTCTCCAGGGAACTTGAGGAGATCAGTGAGAGGCTTGAGGAAGCTGGTGGAGCAACAGCCGCTCAGATTGAGATGAACAAGAAGCGTGAGGCTGAGTTCCAGAAGCTGCGCCGTGACCTTGAAGAGTCAACCCTGCAGCATGAAGCTACCGCAGCAGCTCTCCGCAAGAAACAGGCCGACAGTGTTGCAGAGCTGGGAGAGCAGATCGACAACCTCCAGCGTGTCAAACAGAAGCTTGAGAAAGAGAAGAGCGAGTACAAGATGGAGATTGATGACCTCTCCAGCAACATGGAGGCTGTTGCTAAATCTAAAGTGAGTGTTTTTTTTATAACTGAAATATTTGTCTTTCATTATGCTTAGAAATATGACCTATAATGGATAAATATGGCAGTAACTTTCAACTTAGATAGATGCTCAACATTTTCTTTGTTCATGTAAATATGTTTAAATAAATGTGTTTTCGATAGGGCAACTTGGAAAAAATGTGCAGAACTCTTGAGGACCAGCTGAGTGAGCTGAAGGCCAAAAATGATGAGAATGTGCGCCAGCTGAATGACCTAAGTGCACAGAGGGCAAGACTGCAGACAGAGAATGGTGAGTCACTTGTGATAAAAAATAGTAAAAAAAAATAAAGGTAATGATCATTTTGATAAATAACACATTTACAATTTATCATTCAGGTGAGTATTCCCGCCAGATTGAGGAGAAAGACGCTCTTGTTTCCCAGCTGACCAGAGGCAAGCAGGCTTACACTCAGCAAATTGAGGAGTTGAAGAGACACATTGAGGAAGAAGTGAAGGTATAACAAGTTTACATGTTACTATACTATGTTCTATTATTAGCTTTTAACAAGGGATGAAATGAGTCCTCCTTTTCAAATGTAGTCAATCACCTGTTACTCTTCACCTACTACTAACCCACCAGATCTCCTAGCTGTTAAGCATAAAAAAAAAGAAAAAAAGGTCTTGCAACATGTCATCCGATCATGTTAGAAAGCAGAAAAAAGAGCTTGAGAGAGAAATTCAAACTTATGCTTCATTTCCTACCACCATATCTGGCCAGTCACTGTCTGAAGTGGCTGGGTTGTGTTGGGTTGTGTTATTACCGTATTACCATTTAACTGACCAGGGGATTTGTGGGAATAGGACCTGTTTCTCTTAATGCAGTGTTACACCTTAATGGCTTAGTGGCTGTGAATGTTGGGTTGCCTGTTTAGGAATGTCATCACCATATTACCATTTAACTGACCAGGGGATTTGTGGGAATTGGATCTAATCCTCTTCATGGAGTGTTGCTGCTACTCCTCAGTCTTGTCTTTTATGACTTAAGCACCTCCCACTAACACACCTGTTTCTCCTTCCTCACCAAGCACCTTCCACCTGAATTCCTGGGTGCTAAGTCCTTCATACTACACTAAATAGCAAATCTGATAGATGTAAAAGTAAATTATGCAAAACTAAATTACTCAATCAACATGTTTCACCATGACAACTTATGTATTTAAACATATGATTTAGATCATATTTGTATACATAATAGATCAATTAAAATGCCTCTTGCCATGTTCATCAGGCCAAGAATGCCCTGGCCCATGCTGTTCAGTCAGCCCGCCATGACTGTGATCTGCTCAGAGAGCAGTTTGAGGAGGAGCAAGAGGCTAAAGCTGAGCTGCAGCGTGGAATGTCCAAGGCTAACAGTGAAGTGGCTCAGTGGAGAACCAAATATGAGACTGATGCTATCCAGCGCACTGAGGAGCTGGAGGAGGCCAAGTAAGTCACTACCTTTTTACAATTTAAATTGGTTTTCAATTCAATTGCTTGCTTTTCCAGATAACATTCCACATATTTTGCTATCAATATGCAATTGAATGTAAACAAATACTTCTTCGCTACAGGAAAAAGCTTGCCCAGCGTCTGCAGGATGCTGAGGAGTCCATTGAGGCTGTGAACTCAAAGTGTGCCTCTTTGGAGAAGACCAAGCAGAGGCTACAGGGTGAGGTGGAGGACCTCATGATTGATGTAGAGAGAGCTAATGCTCTGGCTGCCAACCTTGACAAGAAGCAGAGGAACTTTGATAAGGTAACAGGAAATCAAAACCACACTGATACGAGTGAAACACAAATATTTCTTAGTAATTAATCATTGTTATTCATCTTTATCATTCTAGGTCCTTGCAGAATGGAAACAGAAATATGAGGAGGGCCAGGCAGAGCTGGAAGGAGCCCAGAAGGAGGCTCGCTCTCTCAGCACTGAACTGTTCAAGATGAAGAACTCTTACGAGGAGGCTCTGGATCAGCTGGAGACCATGAAGAGAGAGAACAAGAACCTGCAGCGTATGTTAATCCCACAATATTTAATGTAACTATTATATTGATTGTAAGCATTCTTCCTTGACTTCTCTAGGTGTGGGCCATGAGGTTTTGTGGTGTTATAACCTAATTTTCTCGATATAATGTATACAGCATAGTCTATGTTTCTCTAAACTGGATTTTGCCTTTTGGTGTTCTACAGAGGAGATCTCAGACCTGACTGAACAGATTGGTGAGACCGGAAAGAGCATCCATGAGCTGGAGAAAGCCAAGAAGACTGTGGAGACTGAGAAGATTGAAATTCAGTCAGCACTGGAGGAAGCAGAGGTAAAAATCTACATTACAAATACAAGAGCATTTATGTAATGGCAAGTATTCATTTGATTTCCACTTTAATTTTTCTAAGAAAGACTGATAACCTTTAGGTACATGTTCAACTTTTTCCTTTAGGGCACACTGGAGCATGAGGAAGCCAAGATTCTCCGTGTTCAGCTTGAGCTTAACCAGATCAAAGGTGAGGTTGACAGGAAACTTGCAGAAAAGGATGAGGAGATGGAGCAGATCAAGAGGAACAGCCAGAGGGTGATTGACTCCATGCAGAGCACTCTCGATTCTGAGGTCAGGAGCAGGAATGATGCCCTGAGAGTAAAGAAGAAGATGGAGGGAGACCTGAATGAGATGGAGATTCAGCTGAGCCATGCCAACAGGCAGGCTGCTGAGTCCCAGAAACAACTGAGGAATGTCCAGGGACAGCTCAAGGTGAGCTTTGTCTAATCAATGCATAAATAAATGTTGAAGAGCAAAGAAAGTTAACTCTTTTTTCCTCCACATGTTGTCAGGATGCCCAACTGCACCTTGATGATGCTGTCAGAGGACAGGATGACATGAAGGAGCAGGCTGCCATGGTGGATCGCAGAAATGGCCTGATGGTGGCGGAGATCGAGGAGCTGAGAGCTGCTCTGGAGCAGACAGAGAGAGGACGCAAAGTGGCTGAGCAGGAGTTGGTTGATGCTAGTGAGCGTGTTGGATTGCTTCACTCTCAGGTATATGTTCAATAATTCACAAGAAAATACTTTATACAGAATAAGTATACATATAAGCTTTGTTATACATAACAAATATCAAATTAAATGTGACTTTTTTTATATCCAGAACACCAGTCTTCTGAATACCAAGAAGAAGCTGGAGGCTGACCTTGTGCAGGTTCAGAGTGAAGTGGACGACACTGTTCAGGAAGCAAGAAATGCTGAGGAGAAAGCCAAAAAGGCTATCACTGATGTGAGTTTATGTTTATGAGTCTTCCTTTTATAAAATTCAAATTCAGCTCACCGAATACTTGTTCATGCTTGATGCATATCATTTCAGGCTGCCATGATGGCTGAGGAGCTGAAGAAGGAGCAGGACACCAGTGCTCACCTGGAGAGGATGAAGAAGAACCTGGAGGTCACAGTCAAGGACCTGCAGCACCGTCTGGATGAGGCTGAGAACCTCGCCATGAAGGGTGGCAAGAAGCAGCTCCAGAAACTGGAGTCAAGGGTATGCTCATAATATATTCGCTTTAGGATGTTAATCACACTTTCAATGTATGGAACAAATTAAATCTTTCACAATACTAAAATCTCTTAGCAAGGTTTTCACAAACTGTATAACATCACATTACAGGTCCGTGAACTGGAAACCGAAGTTGATGCTGAGCAGAGACGTGGAGCTGATGCTGTTAAGGGAGTCCGCAAATATGAGCGGAGAGTGAAGGAGTTGACTTACCAGGTAATTTCTCATTTAACTAAAAACTATTCAGATATTTTCTCATTTCATAATTTTCTTTCTGTACTCCATCCATAACACTCCTTTTTTTGTATAGACTGAGGAGGACAAGAAGAATGTGCATAGACTTCAGGATCTGGTTGATAAGCTGCAGCTCAAAGTGAAGGCTTACAAGAGACAGGCTGAGGAGGCTGTGAGTCAATTTTTTTGTAATTTTTCATATAGGACTGTAGCACAAATCAATAACAGAAAGAAAGCATACTAATATGATGTAATATTAAAAAATACAACATACTTCAATTCCCAACCCTTAACAGGAGGAGCAGGCCAACACTCACTTGTCTAGGTTCAGGAAGGTCCAGCATGAGCTGGAGGAAGCTCAGGAGCGTGCTGACATCGCTGAGTCCCAGGTCAACAAGCTGAGAGCCAAGAGCCGTGATCATGGAAAGGTAACCAAATGATAATATTTTAAATATATTATTATGTGGGCATCTTAATTTATGTTCATTTATGAGCTAAATATTTTTATACCATTTTTCATTTATTTTTTATTGTAAGAATACATAGTGAATCTTTTTTCTTGTTTTCTTTCTAGTCTGATTCTGCTGAATAAGAGACATCCTTTTGGCGCCTTTCAACAGAGTTCATAAAATATGAACTAGCTGTTGAATTATCTTCTTACAATGTATTCACTCAATAAACTTTTTTTCCTTATAATTTAATAATGTTAACTCTGTATTATTTACTCTCTGGTTTCTCTTTAAGTGAGCATACAGTGTTCAACACAGTAGCTGCATCAGTTTAAGTTGTGGCAGTACACTACTTATCTAGGTGGCTGGATGGGGAGGTCTTTAAGCTCAACATTAACATTTTCCTTCACTAGGAATAGTCTTGATTAATACCCACATGGTAATGTCCGGTAAAATGAAACTGTCTTCTGCTTAGCATCACTTTTTGGAAGAGTGATAACAGTATCAGCTCCGAGCTTAAAAGACACCTTCACAATTTACAGAGGCATAAAGCATAACTTAAACATAAATACATCATCATTGGCAAAATATAACCTTCAGAGCCACAATTAATTCCTATTACCATGGAAATTGTCCAAACCGATGGACAATGAACTTCACTACACTTTTCACCATACCATTAACAAAAATATGTTCACCATTCTATATAACGAAGGTTACAATATTGTAACCCTAGATCTATGAGCACAGGCGGAGCCCTCTACTGGACTCTATGGGTAATACTTTCCTCCGCAGTCACCCACTGAAATTTGCATGTATGTAGCCAATCAGGACGCACATACTGATTACATGTGTCTCGCACAGTATAAAAGCAGCACTCCGCTGCTGCTCTCATCCAGAAACCACTTCAGTGAACGGCGTAGGAACGGCAGTGTCCATAGGTAGAGGGCTCCGCCTGTGCTTATGAAACTATGGTTACAATGTCATAACCTCCTTTCTATCTCTGCCCTCTACTCGACTTTATGGGTACAGTATGTGGAGCTTGATGAATGTTCGCCCTGCCGCCACATGTCATCAGACAGCCTCAATGAGCTCAAGTGGCTATAGGTTAGTTGCTGCGGCCCTCCTACCGCTTTATAATCCGAGCTACTTCAGCAGAGCAGTAGGGGGCCCAACCCAGCCCAGTTAACATGAACATAAAACTGGGTGGACCATGGCAGAGATCAAAACCCATACAACAGACACCCTGCACACCTCATTCCCTGAGTCATCATGGATCAGGTGTACCACAGCTGACACTCACACCACCCTTTTCACAAGTCCTGAGTCGCCCCTACGAGCATGGACCTTGAAGACGCTAACAAAGACCAGGACGCTGCCATGCGTGTCCTTGAAACTCACCCCACTGAATAAGGCCATTGACGCTGCTACACCACATGTGCAATGCACTCGGCAACGGTGGGGGGGGTCGTCATCTGCCTGCCAGTAGGCTTTGGAGATGCACTCGCAAAGCCAACTAGCTAGGCGCTTCTTGGATAGGCCTTTACGAGCCACTCACTCTCCATAGCACACAAAACAGCTGTTCAGTGTGCCAAATGGGAGCTGTGCATTCAATAGATGCAATTTTGCCTCCCTGACATGCCACTTAGGGTGGAGGGCAAAATGCCTCTAGCTGAATAGTTCTCGACCTAAATGAACTCCTTATGTTCTTGGGGACAAAGGAGGGATTTGATCTGAGAGTAGCACTGCTGTGGTCACCACGAATAGCTGCTCTTGTCTCACTCTCTTCAGCAGAGGGGGAATGAGACGAAGAGGGGGAAAGGCGTATAGCAGCCTCCACTCCCAGGGGTGGATTGTCTTGAGGCATCAGGGAGAACCAGCAGTGAGTGTTGTTCCGACTGGTGGGCAGATCCACTTCTGCTTCCCTGAACCGGTTCCAAATCTCCTGCACCACCTCAGAGTGCAGCCTCCACTGGTCTGCTAGAGGGCCACCTCTTGACATGAGGTCAGCGCCCCTCTTCCCCGGACCCGGAATGTGTAGGGCTCTCAGAGACAGGACATGTTCTGAGGCCCACACAACAGGTCCTCCAACATCTTCAACAGGGCTGTGGATTGGACTCGCCCTGCCTGTTGATGTAGTTAACCATGGTGTGGTTGTCTGTTCTCACCAACACCTGTAACTCCTGAACCAGAGTCAGGAAGTGCTGGAGAACCAGGAGCACCGCTTGAAGTTCGAGGAGGTTGATGTGTTGGTTTTCCCCTGAAGGCCACACACCACCTATCGCTCTCCCCAGACAGGTGTCCCCCCCCCCCTTCCTTCAGATGCCGTGGGGACCCCCAGTAACCCAGGTCCAGCAGCCAGGAAGCTGTGGTACTCCAATTTGGCCTTCCAAACCTTACATAAATGGAAGATTGGCCCATGGGAGTCGATATCGAAAGGGCCGAACTGTTGGTGTGGTCCGTGAATGCATCACCATCTGTTGCCTCATCAAAGCATTTGATGTTTTGTCAATGTGTTATTTCTCCTCTGTATTTCCCATGGAAAAAAACAGAGGGGAGGGAAACAGACATGAACTCTCCTCTCCTTGTTTCATGTGCAGGCCTGGGGCATTATGTAATAAAGGGAAGGGGTTTTGTTTAAAATAAAAAAATCAGGTAGAGAGCAACACGTGGCAACAAAGGAAGACAACAGAACTGTATCAGTCAAGGATTGATTTATTGCCAGGATCATACAATAAATTAAAACTAGGCCAAAAAACAGTAAAACTATAAATGCACTACTAAAACTAAGAAATACAATACACTAATAAAACTACTAATTACTAAAATGTAGATTAAACTATAAGATATTGAAACAAAAGGAGGTGGGGGAGACACTAGCCCTTTCCTCGTGGTGGAGGTTTGTCAGCAGTCCAGTCTGTCTTTTCGAAGCCACCGCCACCCTACACGGGCCGCGGCCACTGCTGCTCAATAAGGACACAAGATGCAATCAGCAGTAATTTGCCCTCACAACACCCGCCCTGCACTAAGACCAAGCGTACTCCTTTCCTTGTACTCACACTTTTGGGCAGAGTTTGTACTCTGCCCGTTGTGTGTTGCGCCATAGTACGCTGTGTGACGTCGGCTCTGCTCTGGCTCTTCTCCGGCTCTCTCTGGCACATCCTCTGGCTGTCTGGAGGGGAATGGATGGAGGGCTGGGGAGTATCACCCCACCTGCAGTCTCGGGTTGCCATGGCGAGGCAGCTTGCAGCCCTTCTCCCTCTCTCCCTCTTCCCCCGTGATTCCACACCTAGGTATGCAAAGGGAGAGAGGGAGGCTCCATGGCCAAGCTGCCCACACCTGGATCATACTTCGACTGCAGGCAGGGCTAACTACTGCTCCCCGTCCTCTGTCGTCCTCCCTCCAGACTCGTGCTCTTCTGTTCCTCCACTCCTGATTCCTTTGTCCGTTTTCTCTTTTTTCCTGCGCTGTGCCATGTTGTTTTTCCCTGGCCTTTATTTGCGTCCAGAGTGTTTTAGTCCCTCGTCTTGCTGCGTAATTGGCTTGTTAGGCTTCAGTCTCCTTTCCTATTGGGTAATTTCAAAGTCTATCAAATACAAGGGCTCAAACAGGTGTAAAAGTTTAGCAATCAGTGGCAGGGAGTAAACACTCTCAACACAACATGGCAGATTTCAAACTAAAAGCATGCAAACAAACATAAAAGCAAGCACAATAATAACAATTCTAAATACAATCTAAAATCATGCATAATAAAAGCACAGCAAACAAAAAAAAATCAAATATAAAAAATCAAATAAAACCAATACTTCTGCTGTATGACAATTACTCCTTATTAAGGATGAGATAATGCCACTGGTGGTTAACCCGAGAGATAAGCCTAGTATGCTGGTTCTATGAAGGATAGCGGCGGGAACAATGGGAGACAGTGTTAACACTAAGCAGACATGTAGTGTCCTACATTAGTGAACTGAAGTTGGAGGTGGATTTCCGAAGTTCAGTGATGTTGCTGACACAGACTAGAGGCAGTGGCCGCAGTGGTCGCAGTGGTGACGGCAGGGCACTGGACAAAGCTGAAGTGAGAAGAATAAGAGTGGCAGTGAATCACTGCCTTGTATACTGTGTGAGACACATGTAATCAGTAGGTGCATCCTGAGTGACCGGCTACGTACATGTACATTTCAGTAGGCGATTGTGTGTAATTGGAGGAGAGCATTACCCATTGAGTCCAATTTATTTAATTATTTATTCATTTTAATTCGGATCTGTTACAATCTGCTCCTGAGTCCCTCTCTGCAGCCACACTCTCCCTGTTTACTTCTCCCAGGCCATGTTCTTTCCTCCAACTCCCCAGACCCGCCATCCTCAAACTGTCCACCAGATGCCCTGAGACTTTCCCTCTTTTTCCCGTCTACACACCTGTTCCCATTTCTCATCAGTCCTCCAGCTACCTATCCTACTACACTCCTCACCTGCAACTCATTCCCTCATCAACCACTCACTTCATATACTGGCCCATATGTTTTGTTCCTTTGTCAGATCATTGTTGTTGTCATGTTGCTTTTTGTCAGTGCTCTTGAGTTTCTGTTTTTGGTTACCAGAACCTGCACCAGCTTGCCTGCCTGCTAGACTTTTCCATATCTCATCCCTGCAACTCTGTGAATCTAATACCACTGCTGTTTGGACAGTTTGGACTTGACACCCATGCCTGTAAGCTTTTGTATCTTCACTTTTGACAATGAACCCACTGGACTATTCCTGTCCTGCCACTGAAGTCTGCATTTGAGTACTTCCCCTGCTTCCTGATACATACCACTTGTGACAGAATCTTCAAATAATGTATCAATCAAAAAAATATATGGAACCTCAAGAGGTAGTAGCTTTTGGTTGTGAAACAATACATTTGTATGGTTAAATGTGGCCATATTCCACTGCACTTCACAAAATGCTATCATAAATGGCAAATATAGATTATTCTACGCATAAGAAATATCTACCTCTATGAAGACCAAAAATGTTTTTACATTTTCTATATTTTACATCATAATACATCTTCATCATTGAGCATGGTGTTGTCCTAACAAGTAGACTAAGGCAACAAACAGTTTAGGAGTATATATAAAAATAGAATATGTATATAAACCACTTTCTTAAATGATTTAAAATAGTCAAATTTATTGTACCCTATTCTTGTGTGGCATAGTGGCAAAATCCAACATACGTTTTTGAAAGTTGCTAATCACGGTAGTCCAAGTGAGGACCTAATAAATGAAAAACAGTAAATTGTGTTTTGGAAGTCTTTAATTATGAATGTATGCACAAGTGACAAAGAGCTTATATAATTGTCGTAAAAAAAATAATTAAAAACTGAAACATTCATGCGATGACGCTCTAAAAATCTCTATGAAAACAGACTGCTCAATGAAGTTGTGCTTTTTGCGTTTCACCGCAAAAATACCAATTGTGCAATCGATTGCAAAATTTAAGAGCAATAAATGAGCTCTGAAACCTTGGCAGTAATGACATTTCACCTCTATTATCTTACAGTAAGCTAAGCATGCCATACTACATCTCCTTTGAACCAAAGCAATTTCAAAGCTGTAAGCAATCATGAACTGCACAGAAAAACCTACAAACTCTCTTATCAACTGAAATGATTTGAAACACCATTTCGCAGTTATCACAGCAAAACAAAGCCAAAACATCTGTGCATAAATTGCACAAAGTTCTCTTCAAACACTTACTGTATGAGCAACACATGCTAAATTCAGAGAGAGAGAGAGAGAGAGAGAGAGAGAGAGAGCAGCTATGGTTGAGTGAGCTAGACAGTGAATGAAGAGAGAGAGTGATGGTAGGGAGAAAACCGGTGAATCAGATCAATAAAACGTTATTTTCTGATTGTTTCACAGCAGTTACTTTCTAGAGCCCAAACACATCCACGCACCCTCTGTTCAACCCTGCAGCAGTGGGCCACACTGCCTGATTCGGTCTGAATACGGCCTAACATTAGCATTAATTTCAGCCTCACACCTCAAGTCCCCAACATTTTAATTTCATCAACCCAAACTCCAGTGATTCAGAAAATGTGACTATCTATCTGCACAGATATATCTAAAGCAAGGTCCTTGATGCTGCTAGCCTACCACAGTATGAGTGAAACTGCAAATTCGAGAGTCATACCGGCTCAGACGTCGCCCGGGTCATCAAGGTCCGTGTCAGGTGTTGGGGAACCAGGACACCCTGATGAGAAAGGGGCTACTGGAACAAGACATAGATGGAGTAGAGCAGAGAATAGGGATCTGTTGGAATGCTATTATATAAGTGACCCCGATGAGGGGGGCTACATGCAAAGGGTATGGGATATATGGATGCTTCGAAACCCAACATCTAAGCTGACAAAGAAGCAACTACTAGCTCAGTGTTCCAACATTCGCCAACGGCAACTGCTATCACAATTTCAGATTGATGAGGTACAACAAACATGCTACTGCAAGGGGGAGCCAGGACAACAGGTCAGAGGGGAGATATCATTATCCCCATACTCCGAGATTGGGTACCAAGTCCCAACAAGCCCTTACGACCTTAACACAAGGGTGACTGACCTGAGAATGACTATCATGACTAAGCTGGACACCCGGCACCCCCATAGCCGATTACCAAGGCTAAGTGACAAAGTACCCACTGAAAGTCTGCTACAACTAGGACCATAACTGAGACCAATCAGCTGATATACACCACAGCTACAGTGATCCTAGAGATGCTTGGCTACAAGATGAACACCATAAACCACAAAGAGCATTAGCCTCCATGGAGAAGGAGGCTGGAGGCCAAGATCAAGGCAACACGGAGAGAAGTTAGTCAACTCTCAGGGCTACAGAAAGGTGTGGGGATGAAAGGGATACCTAGTAAGTACAACAAACTGTCTATACCTGAGGCACTGGAGACTGCCAAGCAAAGGATCACAGCTCTGGCTACCCACCTGAAGAGATACACAGGAGAAGCAGAAGCCAGGGGAATAAATAGGATGTTCTCCACCGAACCATCCAAAGTGTACTCTCAGTAGCAGGGTAACAACACGAGAACAGATCCACCTGGGGCTGAGACTGAACAATACTTTAAGAGCATATGGGACAAGGAGGCATCACATAACACCAATGCTCAGTGGCTAGTGGATCTAAGAGCAGACGACAGAGATCCAGTAACCATTACAATGGCAGACATCCAAGAAAGAATGTCAGGTATGAAGAACTGCACAGCACCGGGCCTGGACATGATCCACACCTACTGGCTAAAGTAACTAACTGCACTCCATGAATGCCTGGCAGCACAAATGAACCAACTGCTGATGGATGGGACCCACCCAGAATGGTTAACCCAAGGACGGACAGTCCTGATCATGAAAGACCCCCAGAAGGGCACAATCCCATCCAACTACTGGCCAATAACCCGCCTCTGTACAACATGGAAGCTCCTGTCAGGCATCATAGCAGCTAGGATGAATAGGCACATGCCCCAATATATGTGCAGGGCCCAGAAAGGAATTAGTAGTAATACCAGGGGAGCCAAGCACCAGCTACTGGTCAATAGAGCAGTCACCAAAGACTGCAAGACCAAGCAGACCAACCTGTGCACTGCCTGGATTGACTACAAGAAAGCCTATGACTCAATGCCACACACATGGATACTGGAATGCTTGGAAATGTACAACATCAACAGGACACTAAGAACTTCATCAAGAACTCAATGGGGCTGTGGAAAACAACTCTGGGGGCCAACTCAAAGCCAATTGCACAAGTTACCATCAATTGCGGCATATACCAAGGTGATGCACTATCCCTACTGCTGTTCTGCATAGGCCTGAACCCCCTCAGCTAGATCATCTCAAAGAGTGGCTATGGATACCGGTTCCAAAGTGGAACAACCATCAGTCACCTCCTCTACATGGATGACATCAAGCTGTATGCCAGGAATGAGCGAGACATTGACTATAGGGAGGGTGTGTGGGTGTGTTTGTGCTCTAGAAAGTAACTGCTGTGAAACAATCAGAAAATAACGTTTATTGATCTAATAGCTAGCTAGACTCTGTTTTGGCCATAACCGAACAGTTTCAGGTGCATCACCACCACCCTGTGGAGTTTTGTGTTTCTTAACAGATCATTATTGATTCATATTACAAAATTACAAATACAGTACATCAAGCAATAAAGTGCAGCCAGTGCCAAAGTGCAAACATTTATAAAGTGCATAGAGTTCAGTGATCTTGTATAAAGTGCTGTCAATTAATAAGTTCAATATGTTCCAGGGGAGGTACTGAGATTTGTCCAGACTTCTCCTCCTCCAGAGGTCAGCAAGTATCTGTTTAATTATGGTGTCGCTGTTGATTACAGTCTGTTTTATTATCATGGAACATCTTGTTTTCCACAGTTTTAAACATACAATGCATATAATTATCTTCATCAGTTCTGTATGTTTGGATGGCAGTTTATCTTCCATAATACAATACATGAGAGATTTATAACATACATCAAAATGTACACCAAGCACTTTGAATTAACAGTCCATTAGAAGATACTGCTGTGTCTCATCATCATTGCAGTAAATCATTCTTTTGATGTGACATAACAACTCCAAGACACAACAGCTCTAACAGGAAGTCTTCCCACAGATATCAGCCACTGGACATCCCTATTGCTCTCTGACAGATTCTTTTTTTTTTTTTAGATTTTTTATCACCTTTGTGCTTTCAAGTCAAATTTTTATAATTAATTAATACCCCATATTTAAAATCACTTTTTTATTATAAATCATTTGCTGGGTAAACCAGAAAAATGTAAATGTTGAAATTGTGTAATAATATCGCTGTATAATAATTTATAATAAGGGCCATGTCTTGCCCTGCCTCTCCTTTTTTTTCCACAGAGAGCATTTCTGGTGATGGACGCAGATATGTTTTAAGACAATTTCTGTCACCAAGCTCTACAGCACCCAAACCACCATATTCTTTACTTTTATACTTTAATTCTCTCTTGGTGACTTCCCTGGTTGTTCCCCAGATTAGGTTGGCACACTGTTTTTTTAATTGGGATATTTTGTTGGATGGAGGAAAAATATTCACTAGAAAAACTAGCTTGGATAAGATGACGGTTTTGACAATATTTACCCTTGTTTCATAATTTGTCGTAATCGTAATTCATCTTTGTTTTCCCATTTCTGTACCCCTTCTTGAATTTCAAACATTTTTTTCTCCCAGTTTCTTTCACTACATTCGCTGTTACAAATGGTCAGATTGAGTATTTTAATTTCTTGTTTGACTTCAATATTAATGTTTTGTCTGTCCCTCTCTGCTCCGATCCAAACTCCTTCCGTTTTGTTGTAATTTAGTTTTGCTCCAGAAGCATTTTCATCTTTGACTGTTTTTTGATAATGACAGTAATATTGTCAGCATAAGCAGTAGCAGTGACTTTGTGTGCATGGCCTACACATGTTCCAGCAAAATGTCATTGTTTATATGTTTATTAGATGGCTGATGGCTAAAATATAAAGAGCTGCGCTCAATGGACAGCCCTGCTTCACACCTCTCTCCACTTCAAAAACCTCAGTTAAAAACCCATTATTATTTACAATATCACCTCATTTAAAATACAGACATCTTACCAAGTGAATAAAGCCACCAGGAAAGCTGTATGCTTTCATCACAGCCCAGAGATAATTCTCTTAAAATACTAAGGTTGTCCCACATTAACTGTCCTTTAATTGCACGTTTGTTCTTTATCTATAATTTCAATTCCAATTTATTATCTATGTTAGATTCATCACCTTTTTTATACAATAAGCAAAGAATACCTTCATAAAAAGAGCCCCCCTTAAAGCCACTGTGCAGACCTTCATTATATATGGAAGTAAGCAGGATATGACTTCATCAATATACAACTGATAAAACTCAGTGGGCAGGCCATCAGGAACGGGGTTTTTCCCAACATTTAACTGTTTGATGGCCTCTATTACCTCATCCTTTCTTATCTCACCAGTAGGTAAGGTAAAAGTTGAGCGGCTGTATAAAGGGATAGTCCCCAAAAAAGTGTTCACAGATGGGGTGTCAGTTTCTATTTCTTATATGTAATTGTACATAAATCCCTAATTACTTCTCTTTTAATTTTTTCACAGAAAACAGCATCACCATCTTTGTTTTTTTATGAATTTAATGAACTTGCTTTGAAGTTTTTTGTCCAGATTTAACAGCATGAACAAGGTTTCCTCTTTTATCTATTTCTGACTGTTTATATATATTATAAACAAATCACAATTCCTTGAAAACTTAACTGGCAAACCAAAATAGAAGTATATAAATGTAATTTCTAAGAGATGTGGTTGTACCAGAAGGGTCTTGGTGGTATCATGGTCTACACTTGTCTGTGTTAACTTGAGGATGATTTGCAACATAACCAAATCAATAGAAGCTGATGGATGTTCTTTTTATGAGGTTGATCTATGTGGTCTCTGCCGCAGTCCAAAGCTGGATGTTGCTGTCTCTTACATCCCAGAGGTTTGCTGTGGATGCAAAATAGTATTTCACTTATGTGTCCTGACATAAATGAAATTGACAACTTTGAAACCTGATAACTTGATATACTTACAGTTTGCCACAAGTTAGTCAGATTGCTATAGGTCACATTAAAATAATCAGGTTGTAAGATAAAGTAACTATACATCTGCATGTTGATAATGGTCACTTTAATTACTCAATAATCTTATGTTATTCACGGTCTGTGACCAGCTTTGGAACTGACCCATGTAGAACTGTGTGGCTGGTGTTTTCAAAGCTAATTAATAAAATAGAACATAATTTTATTTGGGTATACCAAGGGTACTAAGAGAAGTTTCTTCCTGACAAATTAACACCATGTCTTCCTTGTAAACTGACTGAGACTGACAGAGTCAGTCACCATAAACTTATTCACATCAATTGAGTATTTTGGCAAGTTACAGGCAGCTAATATAATTAACAGAAAATTAGCATGTTGGCTAAAAGTCAAAAGTTTCCACAAATTTTGTGTTACATGCATTAGCTACTGTTATAGGGTTTATTCAGTCACGTCACTGCAGTACTTGGCATTATGAATTATTAACATTACCTGCATTCGATGGTGTGATTTAATGAAGAAAATTAGCCTAGATGTAGTTAGGTAGCTGGCAGGCAGGCTATTTACCCATGTGTTCGGTAAGTTAGCCTTCAGTCCACCGTAAGCTGGGTGTTATTTGAGAGTGTGAAATACTTGACTATATATGGGATATCACACCTATGGTTTAAAGTGTAAAGATGGCTTACAGAGGCCTATGGCAGCCTCTGTGAGCCATTTTTAAATATAGTCTATGGTCTCATGCCTCTCTTATGGTAGGCTTTTCACCCCACCTTTGAGAGAATCCATTTAGTCTTGCGATACCAGACATCGGAGATCTCCACCTATCGAAGTCTAGTGATTTCTAAATGCAAGGTAGTGCTTGAAAAGCGGCAAGAACTGCTGCTAACAAACTTATGCCCCTTACATTTTATCAAGGACACACCTTACTGGAAATGATGCTGTCCCCCCATTTTCCTCCTGATATGAAGGGCTGCCCTAATGACTTTGGATTGGTTCTGCAATGCTGTTTTTTTTTTGTTTGTTTTTTTAACTCGCTCTAATTGTTTCCACCCAGTTTTAACAACAAAACCTGGGAGATTGTCCTCAGTCTCAGAGGAGGGCTGTTCAGAACAACTATAAACACTTTTGCCTTAAGATGTGGTCAGACAACACATTGCACAAAATAGTCATACTGAAACCTTTATTGTGTCCGCTTTTCTTTTTGTCACTAATTTAACCAAAACAGTCTAGATGTGATAATAAACAAAGATCAAGAAATATTTGCTTATTTTAGCATTTTAGAGAAAGATGGGAGCTGGATCAACCCTATCCTGTATGCTTGTCGGGAACCAACACAAATGCCAGGTTAAGGCACAACAGTCATATGTGTACTGGGTAGGGCTTTAGGGTCCACCCTGGCTGACCTGCAAATTTCAGTATACTTTACCACAAAGATGAGAGCAAGCATGTGGAGTCCTTAAGTGAGCTCCATCTGCGCTCAAATAATATTTCAGGACTACATAAACTTCAACTACAACAACACTTAATGCTGCACATCTGACTAGGCACTGTGGCATTAGACAGGATTACCTGTAAGACACTCTACCATACCTACTAACTATTGAATACCTGCACTAGAAACAAGAAGAGCAAGTCAGTTATTTTCTTTTTTTGGTTGTTGCTACTTCTTAATGGTCTGTGTCAGCTCTGCACTTTTATGGAAATTCTACCTTACCTTGCAAATCAGCTGGATTCGCAAGATCACAGCATCACACGAGAATCCATCTTGTCAGGCTTCAAGTTATGCACCTCTGTCAAAACCACTGGTGGTTTGGATCGATTAGTACCGTGAATCCATCTGCCTTGCAAGCTAGGATGTGATAGTGATAATCAGATGGTTGATCCAATCACCTAACAAGTACTTTTTGACAGTTTCCATGGACGACTTGTCAGATGGTTCTGTGCACAAACTATCTGGCACGTCAGGTTAAATTCAACCCAACCCCTGGACAACTACAATAAAAATACATATTATATAGTACTTGATTAATCTTTGGCAATTGTCTTACCTTACATTTACCAACATTATACTATTCATTTAAAATACATTTCAGAAACAAATTATTTGAAAAGATAAATATCTATACACTTGAGATATGGTGTTAACAACATATCTAAATGTATCCTAAAAATACATCCATCTCTCTATGCCAAATGTGAATCACTCCCTATCGCTCTCTCCCTTAGCTGAACTTAGCTTTGACCGTGGAAATACCTTGTGATCTGCTTATAAGATGGCAAATAATAAGTTACATCTGTGCAAAACTTGGAAATGAAAGTTGATTCTGGAGATGATCCCAAACTTTTTCTTTAAGGCATCATTTGGACTTATGTCAAAATATCAACCCCTTTCACTTAAAACTGCATCTTTTTTATTCCTCACAGCAAAACATCAATGATGTTTATGTGGAACTTATATCTGGTGTTAAATTATCTGAGCTGGCAATCCCCCTTGAAGTCTATTCTCAGGAGACGTATAGCACCTGTTCCGCATTCATGGAAAGACTGTCGGAGTTTTATTTCTGATATCTGAGATTTATGTCCTGCTGCAACTATACACCAGTGACATTTCAGTGCTTCTCCAAATTTAAAATTAATTACTGGCTGTGATGTCAAGACGAACAGGACACAAGTGCCTGTCATGCGTATCATAAACTGTGTAAACTTGAAATGATTTCAACCTCTAGATTTATTGGAATAAAAAACCCACAAACAACACCATGCACTTTTGCAATTTACTACTGGGTACACTGTGGACATAACTGGTTTACTCAGTATTTACAAACACAATCAAGTTAATTTAAGTTCATTTCAAATTCAAAAATATGTCAACCTAATGATATTGTCATCTGTTAATGGCAGTGATTTTCAACCTGGTGTACAATTACATTAATTTTGGAGATTGACTTATAAGTAATAAGTTATGTTGTATCAGAATGAAGGATTTAAGTTGCATATGGACAGTGTGGATGTAAATGTAATATGAATAATATCTAATAAATTTAATGTAATTTCATTTTACATATTTTGCACATGCTCATTAGACTGTCTATTCAATTGAATCCAATATCTCTAAGTATTTAGATGGCTTTATACTCTGTTACTTAAATAACATTATGTACTAAAATGATATTTGTATTGTAATACAACTTTGTAAAGTCTTGTTACTTATATATCTGGAAAATAAAACATACGTCATTGTTCTGTCCCAGTCTGGCTCTATGTCCCTCCACCAGTCCACCAGATGCCCTCAGACTTTTGCCCTGTTTGTTGAACTGGACTGAGTAAGAGAGGATCCTTGTACAGGAAGATGATGTTTTCTTTCATACTAGTTGTGAAATGTGACTGAGGAGTTTGACACACCTAGGTAGACGTCAAAGATGCAGCAATTTATACACCAGGCAGTTCATTAGGGCCTGAGCCCCAAAGGGGCGAAGACCCTCCTGTATCTGTTCTGTTTCTTTTTTCTTTCTTCTTTCTTTATTATTCCACCACTTCAACCCTAAATTTGACCCCCTAAACATGCTCAAAAACTCACCGAATTTGGCACATCAGTTCTGGTGAAAAATTTGATAAAATGTAAAAATCAACCCCCAAAGTGTCAAAATGTGCTAGATAGCGCCACCTATGTATCTAAAATGGTGGCCACAGCCCGTAAGAATGTCATAGAAAGATCGAACCAAAACTCAATTATTCATCTCAACAAGACCTACAAATCATACACTCTTACCCCTGACCTAAATCCAACAGGAAGTCCACAATACACCCATCAAAGTATGACTTTGTGCCAATTTTGGACCCAGAACAAATACTATCTCCTCCTAGGGCGTTAGTAGGGCGTGGTATCGGCTTCAAACTTTGATACATGACTTATCACACTGTGCTGAACAAAAGTTATTAAAAACTTTGTAATAAATCGAATGGTTTAGATTTTATAAGCCCCGAAAGTTGGAGTGCCACATCGCACCTTACAATGTAAACCAATGTGGAGGCAATCTCCGGGCATGGACTTTGTGCCAAACTGAGGCGTCTGATGTCTACACTATAAGTCAGACCACTTTCAAACCTGTATCAATGGATTCACAATGAAAATTCCTACTAAAATGTGGTTTTTAATGTAAAATTTGGCCATAGTAGAAGAAGTAGAAGAAAGTGGGGGGGTGGGTGTCACGGTTAAATGGAGGATACAGCAAAAAGGTCTATATACATACAGTACATTATATACAAACTTTGTGTGAAGTTTGGTGTTATCATTTATTTTACAATAATTATGAGTCTATATGTATAATTCAGTAGTGAGGATGACCTATGAGGGGAAGGGGAAAAATGGAGTGAGAGTGACAGTTTAGTGTTAAAGTGCTGCAGAAAAATAAAAACAAAACCTAAAATTTGTAACTCTGTACTGCAGTTTTTCCTTTATTAGGGCCCGATCACCTAGCGGTTCGCTCACACTCTCCTTTCAAATATATGAGTATTTTTCTGTGTCCAGCTGCAATTATTTATTGTCTCTACACATCTGACAGCAGTGTTCAAGGCTTACTTTTTTGTCAAGGAGTACATGTGTTCCTAAATGAAAAAAATTAGGAGCACACATAGAAATTAAGGAACACACTGAAAAATGTTCAAGTAACTGTTTATTAAAGACAACAATTTAGCACATACATATTTAAATGCTGTGTGTGTATGTAAATCAAAATTTATGTTCTCATTAGGGGTGCTTGATTATGGCAAAAAGCATAATCACAATTATTTTTGTTCGATATTGACATCACAGTTATTTAACACAATTACTTTTTGACTATCATATTTGGCGATTGCCGATATATGCACATATTTTTTCCTACCTGGCTGAGGAAACTATTACAGATGCAAGCATAGATTGTACTAAGTATGATCAAAGAAGACAATATATGAGGGAAGAACTCAGGAAGACTAGAGTTCCGGAGCTCAGCATTAAAACTTTAATGAACAAGTGGGTGGAGTAGCAGGTTTTTTTTTTTTGAGTTTATTAGACAGACAGGATTGATGTGTAGGATTTAATATGTGGTCTAAAGTCCGAAGCGGAGGGTGGCGGTAATGTGCCTAATATGCTAGTTGCCAACCGCTGTCATAACCCAAAGAGAGGAGAATAAGTGTTTTTTTCAAACAGAGTGGTACATCCTGTCAGCCGAAGGATTTCCTATCTGTGCAGCCAAACACAACAACTCTTCCACGGACTGTTTCACCCTGATGGTCCTGGCGTTTCTTCTGCAGGCTTAATTTCACTTAACTGACCGACAGACCCTCTGGTTCTTCCCACTTTAACCTGAATAACAAACCGGGGCTCGGTAGTCCGGTTGGATCCAAACAGAGAGGCAGGGCTAACTTAGAGCTGAGCGTAGGCTAACTGGTTATGCTTCCTTCCGGTAATGCTGCAGCTAACGCTCCGTTAGCCTTATTAGCGTCGCCACTTTCTGTATCCGTCGTTTCAACTTTAAATCCCTCTAGCATTTCATATAGTCTTATGGTTGTAATTTGCAGTCGCACAGTGTGCAAGTAAATTATTTTTCCACTTCGCACATATCTATTTTTAGGTACAAATGCGGGTGAAATACTCGCACCGTCGAGCCCTGTGACAGTGCACATTTCAATCAAACTTTGACCAGGTCATGTGGGTTAAAAGTGTTAAAAGTGCACCAGCCATGGAGACAAGCTTTGTGATTCATCAGCTTCCGTCATTTTATTGACGTGATTGGTGCTACTGGTGGCTCGATTACTGGGCGTTGTGGTGGCCTGATGACATGTCATCATGCAAGCTTACAAAAACAGCCTGCTTGAGCTTGGCTCTTCCTACTTGGTCACACCAACATCGAGGTAAGA
Source organism: Thunnus thynnus (assembly GCF_963924715.1). Classification (NCBI taxonomy): domain Eukaryota; kingdom Metazoa; phylum Chordata; class Actinopteri; order Scombriformes; family Scombridae; genus Thunnus; species Thunnus thynnus. The sequence continues at coordinate 11,704,234 of NC_089533.1, forward strand.
CGTGTTTTCATCTCTGTTACCATTGAGATTTGATGTTTCACCATGACAGAGGAAGTTGCTATAACTTTATTGTACATGCTCCAGTCTGCACCAAACTTTACATGTTTGATAAGAGTCCCAGCCTGAACACGTCTACATGACAATATTTTATCAGTGATGCAAACTGGCTGAATAGCGCCCCCTATGAAATTGCAGCAAAGCAGCCCCAGCAGCAGGCAAAATAGTGGACAAAGAAAGTGATGTTTATCTCCGTCTTGCACTGTCTGAAAACAGCCCGGGTCTGAAGACATCTATATGCCCATGACAGAAGCCCTTCAAATGCGCCACGGCCCGACATGAGCGGAGGCGCGAGGGCCCATTCAGTGCTGCTTGCATCTTAAGTTAACATTTGTTCCTGTAGATTTGAATAATTTGCATTCCAGTGCAGTTCAGTTTTGCTTTGCTCCTGAGGCTAAATAAAGACAATTTTTTAGTTCATACTGGCTGCTGTCTCCTGCATTTGGGTCCACCTGTTCTGCTCCACCTAAAAATATACTTATAAACTTATATAAATTGAACATATCTCTATCACAAAACAAGGTGTCAAGCATTCCTGAGGCAGGCTCAGAGCTGGACATTAACTAGGCATCTGAGACAGATGAGTGCTGTCATCTGTTCCTATAGCATGTACCTGTTAATTGTTGAATGCATGTTTGCATGTTTCATTTTCAATTTATTTTGCTTAACTTTGACTATTTTTTAATTTCAGGTTTTGTATGTTATGTTTACTGTTGGAATAATAGATCAATTTGCAAACCAATAAGAAAAATACATTTGTCTACCTATAACTTTGTTTTGTAGCATCTTGACATAAACAGAATACCATTGAAATTCTGTCTGCATCAGATGAGGTACATTTTTCATCATGAAAAAATAAGAATAATGTACATTATTAAACTGCATGTTCTGCAACACAATTATTATGATATAAATCCGACACTCTCATTTTTACAATTTCCTTTAAAGTGCCACCATGAGCACAGATGCAGAGATGGAACAGTATGGCCCTGCGGCCATTTACCTCCAAAAACCAGAGTAGAGGATTGAGGCCCTGACTGCTCCATTTGATGCCAATGCATGTGTCATGTGTATACTTGTCAAAAAGGAAGGTGGCAAAGCCACGGTTGAGACAGACAGGGAAAGGTATGTAAATAATTGTTTGAAATACTATGTTAATTTAATTCATTCATAATCATTGTATTAGTCTCTTTCATCCACAGACCCTAACTGTGAAACATGACATCTAACTGAAAAAATCTTTATATGAAATATCTTGGTAAAACAAAAAAAAATTATTTACATTTTCTCTTCAGACTGTCACTGTAAAGGAGAAGGACATCCATTCAAGGAATCTTCCAAAGTTCAATAAGATGGAGGACATGGCCATGATGACCCACTTCAACAGGCCATCTGTGCTGTATAACCTCAAAGAGCGTGATGCATGATGGATGATCTAAGTAAGTTTTTAACTTTCATTCAGTGTGTATGTAATGTAAGTATTATTTTGGTATACATATACAAATGTTCAGTTTTTATTCTCTACTATTGCAGACCTACTTTGGATTGTTTTATGTTGGTGTGAATCCCTACAAGTGGCTTCCCGTGTATGATTGATTCACCACCCCATATCTTCTCCATCTCTGATAATGCCCATAAGTTAATGCTTACTGGTAAGATTAAAGTAACTACCGTTAAATTGATTGATAGAACTGACCTTAAACATAAGCTTATTTGAGGAATGATCAAAACAGAATTCATTTGAACTGTGTGTTCAAACTATGTTTGTATGTCAGATCATGAGCACCAGTATGGACTGATTACGTGAGTATGCAATATAGTATCATGCTAAATCTTTATAAACTTTATGATAATGAAGCAGACTCTTGATAATGTGTCTCTTTTGGGGCACAGCCTTTCTCTTGTAACAGTGTTCACATTTTTTGCACTTTTCCTCAATGGCTCTGGCTATTCTTGGCCAGTAGGATCTGACTCTGTTCTGGGTAGTGGTAGAATACTTCATGACCCATGTCGTCTCTTACATCCAAGAGCCTTCTTTTCATATCCTCAATTCTTCCTCTCTTTAATTACAGCTTCATCCTCACGAGGTGGGTCTTGAGGCTGACGGGATAACCCATCTGCTTCATGGTTGGTTTGCCCTGCTCTGTACTTAACAGTGAACTGGTAGGTATAAAGAGCAGCTAACCAGCGATGTCCAGCATCATCTAGCTTGGCAGATGTTAACACATATGTGAGGGGATTGGTGTGGGTAAGTACAGTGAAACTTGTGCCATAAAGGTAGTCATTAAACTGCTCATCAACAGCCCACTTTAGGACTAAGAATTCAAGCTTGTGAGTGGGGTAGTTTCTTTTGCTTTTGGAAAGACCTCGACTGGCATATGCAACAACTTTGAGCTTCCCCTCCTGCTTTAGGTAGTGTGCAGCCCCCAAGCCTTCACAACAAGCATTAGTGTGTATGTACAACATACAATAGTTGTGAGTTAGGGATGTGCAGAGAGCCCAGTATTTGTATTTGTATCTGTATCTATGAATTCTGTTTGTATTAGAATAAAACTGGAAAGAGGCTTAAAAATCCTGTTTTTGTTGTTATTATGCTTTTAATTTTAGAAAATTAAAGTGTTACAATGAGTAACACTTTAATTACTACCTTACGAAGGACTGTGCTGACTACTGAGCTAAAACTTTACTCATCACCTCATTGCAGACAGACCTCTACCTATTTATACACCCATAACACAGTGACAGAACACCGTGTAACATGTAGGGAAGAATTTCAAAGGCGATTATTGCTTTGCACTTTTCATTTATTGCCTATTTTTACAACCTAAATTTGTTTTGTTCCCTCACAAGGCACAGTGACTGTGGTCAGTTTGAATTTATGGATTGAATACCAGTCATTTCAAGTATAAAAGTATAAAAAATATCCAGAGACTTTTCAAACCACTCAAATCCACTGCCTGTCTGGATGCTCAGTGTGTTGCAACATTTAAAATTTCACAAAAAAAATTAAAAGCCTTAGTCTGAACTGATGTAAAGTGAACCTATGAAGCTACACAAAATTGAAACACCAGAAGTACCAGAATCTTTCTCTCAAAATCTGGTGGACAACTAACAAGATGGAAAAAGACATGACAGGATTTTGTGGAGTTGATCGATTTTGCACTATTGTTTGGGGTGTACTGATCATAGAAATGTAAACTTGAGACTTGTATTATAGTGCAAGAATAATTCCACGAGAGGTTTTTATAGAGCTCAATTTAACATGATTCTACATTTTGTTAAATCAGTATTACTTTTGAAAGCTTAGCTCCCTGTAATTCTACATTTTGGTTTGAGAAAGTGTCAATAAAGGATGGTGTGAGGCTAAGACAGCCAAGTAAAAATGAAAGAGAAGCAGACACTGGTATTGCTGCAGTCCTTAAACACACTGTTATGACCATTCAGCTCCATGATCAGGTCAGCTGTGGTTCACGTCGATAATAAATACAACTTAGTCTAAATTGTGAATATATACAGTATATTTGGCCTAATTGTGGAGTTGACTGATTTTGCACTATTGTTTGGGGTGTACTGAACATACAAGTGTAAACTTGAAACTTTTATTATAGTGCAAAGTGTAGAATTAATCTAGTTTTTGTAAATCAGTATTGCTTGTGAAAGTTTAGGTCCCTGTAATCCTACATTTTGGTTTGAGAAAGCATCAAGGTGTGAAGCTAATGTGTAAAGTGTGAAGCTAAGACAGCCAAGTAAAAATGATAGGGTGAAGCAGACACTGGTATTGCTGCAGTCTTTGAGACACATTGTAACCTGTGTCATTTACCTGTGAAAGTATATAAGGGATGGTTGTCTAAGGAGCTGGGGAGGGTAGTTGGGCTGTTAAGGCTGCTGTTGTTTTGTAATGTGAATGTATAGGTTGACAAAGAAATGCCCACACGAGCTGAAATAAACCTTGCCTGAGCCTCCTCCCTCATCCTCCAGTATAGCTGAAATGATATGGAGCTATCAGATCAGTAGAGTTCAGACACACAGGCAGAGATTAATTTATCGATTCATTTTCTTCCATTGTTGGCAGATTATTGCATACAATTTACATTATTCATATATTTTCTAGTTCCAAACATCTTATGAATGAATGCAAGATTATGATAAAGGATTCTGAGAAAATATTTTGTAATTTGAACAAAGACCAAACATGTTTTTTTTTAAATTTCTCATATTAATAAAATTATCAAATCAAATTCCTCTTAGACTCAGGCCTTCTCTGCATCCATGCAATGTTATAATTTGGATGTCACGGGTGACAAATAGATGTGGGTTGCCAAGTTATTACAAATCTTTACACTAAATTCTCTGGAAGACATCAAAGCTTGACTTGGAATACTGGAGCACAATGAGTCATCTCTATTCAGCCATTTGGCAACCCTTCATCTGTTAGCCCTGAGGACCTTTTAGTGAGAATTGCCTGGATCTCACATCACTTTTGTGCTGCCTGAGTATTGTCGTAAAGGGAATATATGGTGACAGGCTAAACATGTTCATGTCACATAAACAACAGAAGAAATCAACACCACCAATACACCAAAGTGGATTTCTTTTTCATAGCAGAATCCCAAATCCCATATGAAACAAAAGGTACAACTCACGGGCCACTGTAATGATCACATATTTCTGCAAGTAAATCTCATTATCTAATAACAGTTCATTCTTCACAGCAGCCTGTGTGAGGTGATATAGACTAAGGGAAGTTGCACTGGTAAGCAGGTGTAATCTCTCTACATGCACATAAAGCATCACATATATTCATTCAGAGATGTACAGAAATATACATTCTGAAGCAATGATCTGGGCTTATGCAATCAGTATCAGCAGCAAAGAAGCTATAACAAGTAATGGAAAATACTCATATGTTAGTCATTTTAAATTCTCCTACCATTTGCTGGAATAAATCAGTATGTGTCCCAAGAGCCACCTTGAAATGAGTCAAAATCAATTAAGAAAGAATTTACAACTGTTAACCCACTTCATGATATGAACTAAGTGTTTATATATTTTTTGATATGAACTAAATGTTAGATATTTTTATATATCATATCATATTTTCTTTGGTGAGCCAAATTCAAATCAAACATGCCATAATGTGCATAAGCCTTCAAGATCTGCCAGGACACTTGTATCATGCTTCTTTAATAGCTTCTTTAGTATCAAATGTAGCAACTGGATGAAGTTATTTGGCATGTGAAACTTATTTTTGACAATACCTGAAATGACTTGCCAGCTGTTTTCATGTCCATTTAGGGAGATACATAAAAGGTGAACTTTTATTGATGGTACCTCATCTTTCATTTTATTACAGGAATATGAGAAGTGACGGAATCCAGTAACTGTAGACAACAGATATTTTGGCACACTTCCAAAACTAAACCCCATGCATACATGGCCCTTAATATATGTATTAATGTGATGTAACCTCATTTAATAAAGTGCTTTGATTCTCAAATTGGCAAGTTAAGATTTATAAGATTTATATGATCAAATAGTGAACACAGCTATGCATTATGATATATTTTTATAACATTCTTTTGGTGTTACTGGCACACACAGTAATACACAGTTTTTATGAGCACAATGAATGTTTTGGTAAATATAGCATTACCATGGTCAAGCATTATTAAGCATTACATATTATAATTTTCACAAGACTTAGTATATAGTTATATTAAAGGTGAATTTTAAAAAACTAATTAAAGTATGTTGACAACTGTCTTATAATAATGTCATTTAGGGGTAAACTTTCAAAGATCTCATATATGCAAGTGTCCTGCAATTGAATACTGATGGAATCTGGATGAGTTTCCAAAACAAACCCCCAAAGCTGTCCATGAATTAAAAAAAGATCGTTGATGTTAACTACATGTTTCAACTTTCATGTCCTTCAAATCAAGAACTACATTCATTGGACTTGTACACAAACCATATTCTGCACTATTTAATGAATGGTAAAATTTGGCCATCATTTCATGCCTGCGCTTGGAGGTAGTAGTGGACCAACATTTATAATAACAAGTTTGTAAATCACTGAGTTAATCTAGAGCAGAAATGAATAAGCACCTCCTTCTTTCACTCTAAATAATTTTATATTTATTTTTCCTTAAACAGACCCTCAAAATTGTCTTTTTTTTTTCTTTGAACAGAAACTGTTCATAGTCAACATTTCTGATGAAAGCAAGCATTTTGAATGTAAAATTATTTTAGCAGTGAGGAAGGTATTTGCCTTGAGTATAATTTGAATAGAGCTTATAAGAAATGTAGTCCATTCTACTGCAAATATTCCATTTCCTATTAAACAATGGTCACATTTTACATTTTTTTCAATATTTTAACACCCACATTGTGTGTCACATTCAAATTTGTGATGAAATCAAATCAATTGGTACAACATCACGCTGCATTATGTCGTTTTCAAATTCTAGTTACAAATTAAAATGCTTACAAGCTGCATAAACATCACTGCCACAAAATAAGCAACAGGATGAGGCCATGACCAAACTGAGTGAGAGACGACAGCTGACCAAGCACTCCCACCCTCTATAAAAGAGGCAGCCCTGGACTTCTGCATGAACTGGTAGGCACCCAACACAGGTGAGTGTATCGACTTTGATCTTAGTTTGAATTCCCATTGATCAGTCGGTAAAGTTAATGTGTTGCTAATTACTAATGCATATTGTCAATGATTCTTTGTCAGAGTTATCTTTGTGTTAGATGATATTCAGGTGAAATTTCATGTTATATCAAAGTAGTCTTGAGCAGATGTTATTCCAAAACAATTTACTTCAAATACATTTAAGAAGTTTCTTTCTTTCTTTTTCCAGAAATCACACAATTAATTCATTTGTGTTGATATCCAGTACACATCCTGTCTCAACACATACTATATACTAAGTGATCATTAAGAGCAGTACTATTTCTCTGATTGTGGGGGGCAGTTGAGGGGATGGGAGAGAATTGAACTTTCATGATTCAACTGAATCAGCTAGCACTTATCAGTTAAATCTGAATAAGTTTTACCACCTTCTGCCAGGAAGATTTAAAATGAGAAAACCAAACTGAAAAAAGTTATTGTACTCACGTTTAATCATCTTTTTATAGCATCTTGACTCCACCAGATACTCTACCACTCATCATTTTTTGGAACCAGCTGAGGTAAAAGATGTCAAAATCTCCAACGTCAGATGGATACAACACCATTACGACATCATGTTGATATTTTAACACTATCTTTTCAGTCTCCACTAAAGTGCCACCATGAGCACAGACGCGGAGATGGAGTGCTATGGCCCGGCGGCCATCTACCTCCGGAAGCCAGAGAAGGAGAGGATTGAAGCACAAACCGCTCCTTTTGATGCCAAAACCGCCTTCTTTGTGACTGATAAGGAGGAGATGTACCTCAAGGGTAAACTTGTGAAGAGAGAAGGTGGCAAAGCCACAGTTGACACAGACTGTGGTAAGGTAGGCAATTGATTATTTTACTTTTTTAACAACATTTTCCCATCTATTTCCATTAAAGACCCTGTTCTATGTAGGAGGATGCCATTCTTTCCATTAACATTTATTTAAAACTATATCTTAGGAAAACATGTAGTGGTTTTAAATTCATACTGACACAGTGGTTAACAAGGACATCCATCTGATTAACTCTAAATTTGAAGAAAAAAAATCTTAGTAAAAACATTTTTACTGTATTTTTACTATATCTCTTCAGACACTCACTGTGAAAGAAGATGAAATCTTTCCCAGGAACCCTCCAAAGTTTGATAAAATTGAGGACATGGCCATGATGACCCACCTCAACGAGCCCTGTGTGTTGTATAACCTCAAAGAGCGTTTTGCATCCTGGATGATCTACGTGAGTCTCCACTTTACTAATGCGATGTGCATTTATATCTGCATATCTAAATGTTAACACTATGTTTATTTTCTATTTGTGTTATTACAGACCTACTCTGGGCTGTTTTGCGTTGTGGTGAATCCCTACAAGTGGCTTCCAGTGTATGATGCTGTAGTTGTGGGAGGATACAGAGGCAAGAAGAGGATTGAGGCACCACCTCACATCTTCTCCATCTCTGATAATGCCTATCAGTTCATGCACACAGGTAAGGTCAAAGTTAGCAGTGTTAAATTGTGTAGAACTGAACTTAAACATAAGGAAGGAATTGAAGGAATTACAAAAACGGAATTCATGAGAAATGTCTATGTTTGTATTTCAGATCGTGAGAACCAGTCTATCCTGATTACGTAAGTTTAACAGAACCGTAATGCTAAATCATGTAATGATAATAAAGCAGAATCTTGACATGTGTCTCTTATACCCCAGTGGAGAATCCGGTGCAGGAAAGACTGTCAACACCAAGCGTGTCATCCAGTACTTTGCAACAATTGCAGCTATTGGAGCCAAGAAGTCTGAGCCAACACCTGGCAAGATGCAGGTAAATTGGTTGTTTAAGATAAAACTATTTGTCAGAGGACACTTAAAGCTATAATATGTAACTATTCCACATTAAAATGTTTAAAAACAACTAGACCTATGTAATATATTTTGTTGAGTTGTGTACTTACATTATCCTAAATGTTTCCAACAATTTTCAAACCTGGAGAATTATAATTATTATTATTATTCATAATTTTAATCAAGGTAATGGTCGGTTTCATTTGGTCGCTTGTCAATGGCGTCATACCCCTCTACCAAAGAATACAAGATGCATGCGTCGGTGTTGTGATTGTCCACTACAATTGCATCTCCCAAAGAGTATACACCTACAACATCATATGTCAGCGTTGTGGTTGTTTGGCAGAAACTGTTATAAATTGACTTTTATTCAGTTTTAAGTCACATTTTTATGATAAACTTTTTACATTTTGGTCATTTTTAACTATATCCAGATGAAGGATTTTAGTCATCGGACATCTGGATCTTAAGTTTTCAGAGAAACAAGCTGGGCAAGTGTTAGCAGCAGCTCAGCTTGCAGCCCCTCCTGGAAGTCTGGTGCTTGCCGACCATCGTCGGAGAAACAGTGATTTTTCACGTGGAAAACTTTATTCAGTATTTAAGTTTTAATCCCTGTGTACATTTGTTTTTGAAGAGGACGAGACCTCTGCAGAAAATTTGGCTCCCGGTAGAAACCTGCAGAACGTCTGGATCTTAAGTTATCAGAGAAACAAGCTACATTAGCAGCAGCTCAGCTAACAGCCCCGACCGGACATCCGGTGCCAACCGAACATCATCGGAGAAACATTGATTTTACGTGAAACAGTTTTATTCAGTATTTTTACCAGTTTTAATCCCCTGGTATGTTTGTTTTTGGAGAGGAGGAGACCTCTGCAGATAATTCAGCTCTCGGTAGAAACCTGCAGAATGTCTGGATCTTAAATTATCAGAGAAATAAGCTGAGCAAACATTAGAGGCAGCTTGGCTAGCAGCCCCTACCGGACATCCTGTGCCCGCTGAACAGCATCAGAGAAACACTGATTTTTTACATGAAACTGCTTTATTCAGTGTCTGTTTGTTTTGGAAAGGAGGAAACCTCTGCGGATAATTCAGCTTCTGGTAAAAACATCCTGAACGATGAACACTGGAGTAATCCTTACCCGCTCGTTGTTTAACAATGAAGACAACAACTCACACACTACGTCTTTTGTTATTGTTTTGATTGAGACCCCTAGCAGCTGGAATTACATATTGTGCATTTAATTTGAATGTTTAGCTTACGTAACTCAAATCCTCTCTTACAGGGCTCCCTTGAGGACCAAATTGTTGCAGCCAACCCTCTGCTGGAGGCCTATGGTAATGCCAAGACTGTGAGGAATGACAACTCCTCTCGTTTTGTAAGTAATCCAGGGAACATCTCGAGATATTTTGTTACGAAATTATAAAAACTAATGTTATCAATGATCTGGCTCTCTAGGGTAAATTCATCAGAATCCATTTTGGCTCTACTGGAAAGCTGGCTTCAGCTGATATTGAAACATGTAAGTTTCAACCATGGTATGACTCAAGATTCATCTGGGCTATAATCTGGTCTTTGATAAAGTAATAGTATTAAAATGTAATAGAGTAATCTTACAGTCTCTCGTTAAATTCGTTTTTCTTAGATCTTCTGGAGAAGTCTCGTGTAACCTTCCAGTTGTCTGCTGAGAGGAGCTACCACATCTTCTATCAGCTGATGACTGGCCACAAGCCTGAGCTCCTGGGTATGTTACTTTGCCAATTTGAAATTTAAACTGAAACAATACCAGAGACAACACTAAGCAATAATATGTATTTTTACTCTGCTCCTCTAGAGGCTCTTCTGATCACCACCAACCCCTATGATTACCCAATGGTCAGTCAGGGTGAAATCACTGTCAAAAGCATTGATGATGTGGAGGAGTTCATTGCAACAGATGTAAGAAAAACATTTTAGTTAAATAGATCTTGCATGCTCAAGACAACTGGGGAAAATGGTTCAAATACCAATAACTATGCTTCATGTACAATGTAGACTGCTATTGACATCTTGGGCTTCAATGCTGAGGAGAAGATGGGCATCTACAAGCTGACTGGTGCTGTGATGCACCATGGCAGCTTGCATTTCAAGCAGAAGCAGCGTGAGGAGCAGGCTGAACCTGATGGCACAGAAGGTAATTCTGATATTGATATCTTTTAGGAAATCTACCATGGATTAGTATGTAACGTATATTTCTAAAAATGTCCCAGTTTACAGATAGCTAAAGGTTTGTTTTTCCATCAGTGGCTGATAAAATCGCCTACCTCCTGGGCCTGAACTCAGCTGATATGCTGAAAGCTCTGTGCTACCCCAGAGTCAAGGTCGGAAATGAGATGGTGACCAAAGGTCAGACTGTCCCACAGGTGAGACAAAGAAAATTTACAGCCCTGTTTTAACGATCTTAAGCGCACGGTCTGAAGTGTATGGCAAAAGTGCGTTTAGGGTGTGTGCAAATCCACTTTTGCTACTTTAACGGCGGAAAAATGGTCGATGCGCCAGGCGCATGATTCAAAGGGGTTGTCCATAGTCTCCTAATTAATCATGGGTGTGTTTTCGACGTAACATGCAATAAACCAATCAGAGTGTCATCTCCCATTCTCTTTAAGAGCCAGGTGTGCTTGCACCTTGGCGGATTGCTATTATGATGGCACATTTGCCAAGTAATAAGAAGGGACGATTCCCTGCAGAGGAAACAGATCTGCTCATGTACAAAGTGAAAGTGCACGATCCATAATGAGCATACTGCTGCTCCTGGACCCTCCCGTGACCAGCCCCAGTTCACCAGTTTGAGGTCCTGTTGATTAATTTGTTGCAAATTTATTTTCGTTTGTTTTTTGAAAAGGTTTATTTTTTTAATTACAGCTCTAGTTTCTTTAAAATCGTTTTGTTCAGTAATGGAGTAACAGGTAAAATCAGCGGGGTTTTAATTGCTGAAAGTATGGAAACCTGATCACTGTACTCTCAAAAATGTTAAAGAATATTTGTTAAATATTGTTAAAAAATTAAATCATTATTTTTAGTCATGTAAAGAATCATTAACACAGTTATCACGACTTGATCAGCTCTCCAAGGTGCTGATCCTGCTGCTGGCAGCAGCTAGGGGCTGTCTAGAGTTCTTTCCATCTTTACTTTAATCATTGTTTTTGCCTTATTTATTCCCTCATGTGTTCCTCATGTCATCATGTATTGATGAAGCAGGAAAGTCTATCTGTGTTTGATCCGTTGCTGTCCATCTGTTTAAATACCTATGTGTATTGCCATGATTTGGTCAAATAATTAGACAATTTTATCCGTCATTACTGCGATTAGTTAATTCTGATAAGTATTATAACTGAGCATTATAACATGTATTTTTAAAAATATGTTAATATACACAATAATAATCTTTCACACTGTAATCCATTTATTTGTGAGTGTATGTTGTGCACCCGCCTATATAGGCGTATATTACTATAATGATAATTTGCCCTTGAAATAACTTAACATGGACTTAAGACCAGGTTTTTGTTGGTCAATAGCGCAATCGCTCTCTACTGCCTCAAGTTAGCAATGACCCAACCAAGCCTCATTTTAAGACCAACACACCCATGGGCGCTCTGATGGGCGAAAGAGCATTTGCTATTTAAACAACCTGGGCGCTGGATGGGAAAACGACAACTGCGTCAGTCTTAAACTAACAAAGACACTTGTGTCGCGTTATGCGCTGCTTTGCACCGGGTGTAAGATAGGGCCCTTACAGGTAAGATAAAGAAAATGTATTGTTTGAAAATAATGTATAAAAGGGCAATATTTGCATTTTGACATGAAAATATCATTCTGACAAAATCTCATTCTAAAATCTTTTTTTCTAGGTCCACAATGCTGTCATGGCTCTGTGCAAGTCTATCTATGAGAAAATGTTCTTGTGGATGGTCATCCGTATCAATGAGATGCTGGACACAAAGCAGCCAAGACAGTTCTTCATTGGAGTGTTGGATATCGCTGGATTTGAGATCTTTGATGTGAGTAGCTGAAAAGTTTCTGAGCAATTCAAAGATCAACAATTTATTGACATGCAATTTAATACATTCATGTAATTGCAGTTCAACAGCTTGGAGCAACTCTGCATCAACTTCACCAATGAGAAACTGCAACAGTTCTTCAACCACCACATGTTTGTCCTGGAGCAAGAGGAGTACAAGAAAGAGGGCATTGTCTGGGAGTTCATTGACTTCGGTATGGACTTGGCTGCCTGCATTGAGCTTATTGAGAAGGTAAGTACTCAATCAGGTCGAAGTGACTTCTTGATTCATGTGCAAATGTGAAATGCTTCCATGGTGTGAAATTTATTTTTTTTCCTCAGCCAATGGGCATCTTCTCCATCCTTGAAGAGGAGTGCATGTTCCCCAAGGCCTCTGACACAAGTTTCAAGAACAAGCTGCATGATCAGCATCTTGGAAAGACCAAGGCCTTTGAGAAGCCAAAACCTGCAAAGGGCAAGCCTGAGGCTCACTTCTCCCTGGTTCACTACGCTGGTACAGTGGACTACAATATCACTGGCTGGTTGGACAAGAACAAGGACCCCCTGAATGACTCAGTTGTTCAGCTCTATCAGAAGGCCTCAAACAAACTTCTGGCCTTCCTGTATGCAACCCACGGTGGAGCTGATGGTGAGAAATTAGAAACCGTGTGTCTCTTACACTTGGTTCAGGCGTAGTATAAAGCTGATTACTCTGTGGTAATATATATATGCATGTGACTTAATTATGAAAGAACCTTTCCAGAGAGAAGAAAACTTAAAAGAGATTCTACAAAGTTATCTATTTAGTACCATTGATTAAATTTAATGTTTGTGAAAACAGAGGCTGCTGGTGGTGGCGGCGGCAAAAAAGGAAAGAAGAAGGGTGGTTCCTTCCAGACTGTGTCTGCTCTTTTCAGGGTATGTATTGTTTCATATTTTTGGATACCAATTAAAAACCTCATCTTGAAATATTGTTGACAGGTTATCTTGTGTTGCTGATCCACAGGAGAACTTGGCCAAGCTGATGACCAACTTGAGGAGCACTCACCCTCATTTCGTCCGTTGCCTGATTCCTAATGAATCAAAGACCCCAGGTTAGAAACACATAGCCCAGCTTTGCACACTAAATGTGACATAGTGATATAAAGAAATATTTGAAACAATATGAATTTGCAACTTTCAGGTCTTATGGAGAACTTCTTGGTCATCCATCAGCTGAGGTGTAACGGTGTGCTGGAAGGCATCAGAATCTGCAGAAAGGGCTTCCCCAGCAGAATCCTCTACGGTGACTTCAAGCAGAGGTGATGTAATTTTTAATATAAACAAGTCAAGTTAAATATCATCTGAGTTAAAACAGCTGGCCAAGATGTGGGGTCATTGTAAGTAACAACATAATTTTCTCTTGTAGATACAAAGTATTGAATGCCAGCGTCATCCCTGAGGGACAGTTCATTGACAACAAGAAAGCTGCAGAGAAGCTTCTAGGCTCCATTGATGTGGATCACACTCAGTACAAGTTTGGGCACACTAAGGTTAATTTCTATGAACAATGTCAATAGATATGTCATATACATATGTCCTTTTGTATCAATTTGTGCTGATGACTGAGTTCCTTCAAACAACCACACAGGTGTTCTTCAAAGCTGGTCTGCTGGGTACACTGGAGGAGATGAGAGATGAGAAACTGGCTAGTCTGGTGACCATGACTCAGGCTCTCTGCAGAGGATTCCTCATGAGGACAGAGTTTGTTAAGATGATGGAGAGGAGGTAGGATTGTCATACAGTACACTGAACTGTTCTGTCCAATGAAATAATTAAAGCAGTTTTGTTAAGTCACGTTGCAGTAAAAATGACATTTTATTCATATTCATTTTCCAGAGAGGCTGTCTTCACTATTCAGTACAATGTCCGTTCATTCATGAATGTCAAAAACTGGCCATGGATGAATCTGTACTTCAAGATCAAGCCTCTTCTGAAGAGTGCTGAGACTGAGAAGGAGCTGATGAAGATGAAGGAGAACTATGAGAAGATGCAAACAGACCTGGCTACTGCCCTGGCCAAGAAGAAGGAGTTGGAGGAGAAGATGGTTTCCCTGCTGCAGGAAAAGAATGACCTGCAACTGCAAGTGGCTTCTGTAAGTAGGATACGAAAGCAAGTGTGACTCTGTCACATCCACACTACACTAATTGAATATTGTCACTAACATTTTCAGTTATCTAGGTGAAATTTGAAGACGCAATGTACTCTTCTAGTGATCTCATCTTCTATGTGCCTTAGATTGACAAATATTAATGAATACATTAAAAAATATGTGTATATTCTATTTTGTATTGATTCTGACGATATTTATGTACATTCAGAGAATAACCACCTTATTGACTTACTGTATGTGCAAAATAAACTGTAGGAATGTGAGAACCTCTCAGATGCTGAGGAAAGGTGTGAAGGTCTGATTAAGAGCAAGATCCAACTCGAGGCCAAACTCAAAGAGACAACTGAGAGACTGGAAGATGAAGAGGAAATCAATGCTGAGCTGACTGGCAAGAAGAGGAAGCTGGAGGATGAATGCTCTGAGCTGAAGAAAGATATTGATGACTTGGAGCTCACCTTGGCTAAAGTGGAGAAGGAGAAACATGCAACTGAAAACAAGGTTGGAATAAGTTTAAACCTACCAATCTATGAGAAATGAGAAAATAAATGAAGTTAGCTTTCAAACATATATATATATATAAAGTGATGGAAATAATGTACCTTGCCTGACACTTTTAGGTGAAAAACCTGACAGAGGAGATGGCATCTCAAGATGAGTCTATTGCCAAGTTAACCAAGGAGAAGAAAGCCCTCCAAGAGGCTCACCAGCAAACACTGGATGATCTCCAGGCAGAGGAGGACAAAGTCAACACTCTGACCAAGGCCAAGACAAAGCTTGAACAGCAAGTGGACGATGTGAGAAAACATTACTTTTCATAACATGTTTGTATTGTTAGCTTGTGTGTTAGAATTGACATTCCATGATAAAAATTCAAAACATTATTTATGTCAACATTACAATATTTTCACAAAAGCTTGAGGGATCACTGGAGCAAGAGAAGAAGCTCCGTATGGACCTTGAGAGAGCCAAGAGGAAGCTTGAGGGAGATCTGAAACTGGCCCAGGAATCCATAATGGATCTGGAAAATGACAAGCAGCAATCTGAGGAGAAAATCAAGAAGTAAGTTTTCTTTTTCATCTTTAACCCTTACATTGAACCATTGCCATAATGCAACACAGTGATCCTGAGTCAAAACTAAAACTATAACAGCAATAACTGTCTTTTCCTCCTCTAGGAAGGAGTTTGAAACCAGCCAGCTGCTCAGCAAAATTGAGGATGAACAGTCTCTTGGTGCTCAGCTTCAGAAGAAGATCAAGGAACTCCAGGTTAGTAATTGACATGAATATTATACTCAGTGACTGAAAAAACACTTGTTACAATATGTTCCAGTTAACAAACCTTCTTCATATTACTATCATCAAACTTAGGCTCGTATTGAGGAGCTGGAAGAAGAAATTGAGGCTGAGCGGGCTGCTCGGGCTAAGGTGGAGAAGCAGAGGGCTGACCTCTCCAGGGAACTTGAGGAGATCAGTGAGAGGCTTGAGGAAGCTGGTGGAGCAACAGCCGCTCAGATTGAGATGAACAAGAAGCGTGAGGCTGAGTTCCAGAAGCTGCGCCGTGACCTTGAAGAGTCAACCCTGCAGCATGAAGCTACCGCAGCAGCTCTCCGCAAGAAGCAAGCCGACAGTGTTGCAGAGCTGGGAGAGCAGATCGACAACCTCCAGCGTGTCAAACAGAAGCTTGAGAAGGAGAAGAGCGAGTACAAGATGGAGATTGATGACCTCTCCAGCAACATGGAGGCTGTTGCTAAATCCAAAGTGAGTGTTTTGTTTATAACTGAAATATTTGCCTTTCATTATGGTTAGAAATGTGAACTATAATGGATAAATATGGCAGTAGCTTTCAACTTAGATAGATGCTCAACATTTTCTTTGTTCATGTAAATGTTTTTAAATACATCATGTTTTGTTTTTGATAGGGCAACTTGGAAAAAATGTGCAGAACTCTTGAGGACCAGCTGAGTGAGCTGAAGGCCAAAAATGATGAGAATGTGCGTCAGCTGAATGACATAAGTGCACAGAGGGCAAGACTGCAGACAGAGAATGGTGAGTCACTTTTGATAAAAAGTAGTGATAAAACCAGTAATGATGATTTTGATAAATAACACATTTACTTTTTATCATTCAGGTGAGTCTTCCCGCCAGCTTGAAGAGAAAGACGCTCTTGTTTCCCAGCTGACCAGGGGCAAGCAGGCTTATACTCAGCAAATTGAGGAGTTGAAAAGACACATTGAGGAAGAAGTGAAGGTATAATAACTTTACATATTACTATACTATGTGCTATTATGAGCTTTTAACAAGGGATGAATTGAGTCCTCCTTTTCAAATGTAGTCAGTCACCTGTTTCTCCACCTTCACCTATAATCTACTACTAACCCACCAGATCTGCTGACTGTTATGCATGAAAAAAAAAAGTTTGTGCAATATATCGTCCAATCATGTTAGAAAGCAAAAAAAAGAGCTTGAGAGAGAAATTCAAACATTGCTTAATTTTCTACCACCATACCACCACAGTTGCTGTGAATGTCAGGTTGCCTGTTTAGGAATGTCATTACCATATTACCACTTAACTGATAAGGAGATTTGTGGGAATTGGACCTCTCCCTCTTCCTGCAGTGTTGCTGCTACATCTCAGTCTTGTCTTTTATGACTTAAGTACCTCCTACTAACACACCTGTTTCTCCTTCCTCACCAATTACTGTATTCTAAGTCTCACATACTACACTAAATAGCAAATCTGATAGATGTAAAAGTAAATTATCCAAAACTAAATGACTCAATCAACATGTTCCATCATAACAAATTATGTATCTAAATAAGATTTAGATAATATTTGTATACATTATAGATCAATTAAAATACCTCTTGCCATGTTCATCAGGCCAAGAATGCCCTGGCCCATGCTGTTCAGTCAGCCCGCCATGACTGTGATCTGCTCAGAGAGCAGTTTGAGGAGGAGCAAGAGGCTAAAGCTGAGCTGCAGCGTGGAATGTCCAAGGCTAACGGCGAAGTGGCTCAGTGGAGAACCAAATATGAGACTGATGCTATCCAGCGCACTGAGGAGCTGGAGGAGGCCAAGTAAGTCACTACCTTTTTACAATTTAAATTGGTTTTCAATTCAATTGCTTGCTTTTCCAGATAACATTCCACATATTTTGCTATCAATATGCAATTGAATGTAAACAAATACTTCTTCACTACAGGAAAAAGCTTGCCCAGCGTCTGCAGGATGCTGAGGAGTCCATTGAGGCTGTGAACTCAAAGTGTGCCTCTTTGGAGAAGACCAAGCAGAGGCTACAGGGTGAGGTGGAAGACCTCATGATTGATGTAGAGAGAGCTAATGCTCTGGCTGCCAACCTTGACAAGAAGCAGAGGAACTTTGATAAGGTAACAGGAAATCAAAACCACACTGATACAAGTGAAACACAAATATTTCTTAGTAATTAATCATTGTTATTCATCTATATCATTCTAGGTCCTTGCAGAATGGAAACAGAAATATGAGGAGGGCCAGGCAGAGCTGGAAGGAGCCCAGAAGGAGGCTCGCACTCTCAGCACTGAACTGTTCAAGATGAAGAACTCTTATGAGGAGGCTCTGGATCAGCTGGAGACCATGAAGAGAGAGAACAAGAACCTGCAGCGTATGTCAATCCCATGATATTTAATATAACTGTTATAGTGATTGTAAGGGTTCTTCCTTGACCTGTATAGGTGTAGGTCGTGAGATTTTGTGGTGTTAAAACCTAATTTTCTAGGTATAATGTATACAGCATATTTTAAGTTTCTCTAAACTGGATTTTGGCTTTTGGTGTACTACAGAGGAGATCTCAGACCTGACTGAACAGATTGGTGAGACCGGAAAGAACATCCATGAGCTGGAGAAAGCCAAGAAGACTGTGGAGACAGAGAAGTCTGAAATTCAGTCAGCACTGGAGGAAGCAGAGGTAAAAATCTAAATTACAACATTAGACCACTTATGCGATAAAATACAAAAGCTTTTATGTAATGGCAAGTATTCGTTTGATTTTTTCTTTAATTTTCCTGAGAAAGACTGGTTCATGTTCAACTTTTTCCTTTAGGGCACACTGGAGCATGAGGAAGCCAAGATTCTCCGTGTTCAGCTTGAGCTTAACCAGATCAAAGGTGAGGTTGACAGGAAGCTTGCAGAAAAGGACGAGGAGATGGAGCAGATCAAGAGGAACAGCCAGAGGGTGATTGACTCCATGCAGAGCACTCTCGATTCTGAGGTCAGGAGCAGGAATGATGCCCTTAGAGTCAAGAAGAAGATGGAAGGAGACCTGAATGAGATGGAGATTCAGCTGAGCCATGCCAACAGGCAGGCTGCTGAGGCCCAGAAACAACTGAGGAATGTCCAGGGACAGCTCAAGGTGAGCTTGGTCTCATCAATGTATAAATAAATGTTGAAGAGCAAAGAAAGTTAACTCTGTTTTCCTCCACATGTTGTCAGGATGCCCAACTGCACCTTGATGATGCTGTCAGAGGACAGGATGACATGAAGGAGCAGGCTGCCATGGTGGAGCGCAGAAATGGCCTGATGGTGGCTGAGATTGAGGAGCTGAGAGCTGCTCTTGAGCAGACAGAGAGAGGACGCAAAGTGGCTGAGCAGGAGTTGGTTGATGCTAGTGAGCGTGTTGGACTGCTTCACTCTCAGGTTTATGTTCAATAATTCACAAGAAAATGGCTTTATACAGAATAGTATACATACCAGCTTTGTTACACAACAATGTGTTGTGTAACAAGGTTACATAACAAATATCAAATTAAATGTGACTTTTTTAATATCCAGAACACCAGTCTTCTGAACACCAAGAAGAAGCTGGAGTCTGACCTTGTGCAGGTTCAGAGTGAAGTGGACGACACTGTTCAGGAAGCAAGAAATGCTGAGGAGAAAGCCAAAAAGGCTATCACTGATGTGAGTTTATGTTTATGAGTCTTCTTTTTTATAAAATTCAACTTCACTTCACCAAATACATGTTCATGCTTGATGCCCATCATTTCAGGCTGCCATGATGGCTGAGGAGCTGAAGAAGGAGCAGGACACCAGTGCTCACCTGGAGAGGATGAAGAAGAACCTGGAGGTCACAGTCAAGGACCTGCAGCACCGTCTGGATGAGGCTGAGAACCTCGCCATGAAGGGTGGCAAGAAGCAGCTCCAGAAACTGGAGTCAAGGGTATGCTTATAATATATTCACTTTAGGATGTTATAAATTAAATCTTTCTCACTACTAAAATCCCTTAATAAGGTTTTCACAAACTGTATAACATCACATTACAGGTCCGTGAACTGGAAACCGAAGTTGATGCAGAGCAGAGACGTGGAGCTGATGCTGTTAAGGGAGTCCGCAAATATGAGAGGAGAGTGAAGGAGTTGACTTACCAGGTGATTTCTGATTTAACTAAAAATTATCCTGATTTCTTAATTTCATAATTTTCTTTCTGTACTCCATCAATAACATTCCTTTTTTTGTATAGACTGAGGAGGACAAGAAGAATGTGAACAGACTTCAGGATCTGGTTGATAAGCTGCAGCTCAAAGTGAAGGCTTACAAGAGACAGGCTGAGGAGGCTGTGAGTCAAATGTTTTGTAATTTTTATGTAGCACAAATTAATAACTACAGAAAGAAACCATACTAATATGATATAATACTAAAAAATACAACATACTTCAACTCCAAACCCTTAACAGGAGGAGCAGGCCAACACTCACTTGTCTAGGTTCAGGAAGGTCCAGCATGAGCTGGAGGAAGCTCAGGAGCGCGCTGACATTGCTGAGTCCCAGGTCAACAAGCTGAGAGCCAAGAGCCGTGATCATGGAAAGGTAACCATGCGATATTTTATAAAAAATATTCTTGGGCACCTTAGTTCAATGGGGTTATTGAAGTTTTTTATAAGATAAATATATTTTATACCATTTTTTATTTACTTTTTATCATAAGAATACATGCTGAATCTTTTTTTTCCTGTTTTCTTTCTAGTCTGAAGCTGCTGAATAAGAGACATCCTTTTGGCGCCTTTCAACAGAGATCATAAAATATGATCTAGCTGTTGAATTGTCTTCTTACAATGTATTCATTCAATAAACTGTTTTTCCTTATAATTTCATATGTCATCTGTATTATTTACTCTCTAGTTTCTGTCAATCACGCTTAAGCACACAGTGTTTAACACAGTAACTAGATGGAACTACATCAGTTAACTTGGCTAGAACTCGTGCTAGAATCTAGCTGTCTGGATGGGGAGGTCTTTCAGCTCAACATTAACATTTTCCTTCCCTAGGAATAATCATGATTCATACCCACATGGTACTGTCCGGTAAAATGAGACTGTCTTCTGCTTAGCATCACTTTTTGGAAGAGTGATAGCAGTGTCAAGTTCAAGCTTAAAAGGCACCTTCACATTTTACAGAGGCAGAAATTAAGAAGCATAAATTAAACATGGATAAAGCACCACAGTCAAAATATAACCTTCAGAGCCACAATTAATTCCCATTAACATGGTAATTACCCAAACCGATGGATAATCAACATTGTTACACTTTTCACCATACCATTAACAAAAACATGTTCAGCATTCTTTAAAATGATGGTTACGATATTCTAACTCTAGATCTATGAGCACAGGTGGAGCCCTCTACTGGACTCTATGGGTAATACTTTCCTCCAATCACAAATGCAATCACCGACTGAAATTTGCATGTATGTAGTTAGTCAATCAAGATGCACATACTGATAACATGTGTCTCACACAGTATATAAGCAGCGCTCCACTGCTGCTCTCATCCAGAAACCACTTCAGCAAACGGCATAGGAGTGGCAGGGTCCATAGGTAGAGGGCTCCACCTGTGCTTAGAGAACTATGGTTGTTTTGTTTAAAATAAAAATCAGGTGGAGAGCAACACGTAGCAACCAAGGAAGACAACAGAACTGTATCAGTCGAGGATTCATTTAATGCCAGGATCATACAATAAATTAAAACTAGGCTAAAAAACAGTAAAACTATAAATACACTACTAAAACTACAAATTACTAAAATGTAGATTAAATTATAAAATATTGAAAAAAAAATACTGAAACTATAAAATTCTAAAACTAAAGAAATACTAAAACTATAAAATGCTAAAACTAAGAAATACTAAAACTAAAATGTTAAAATGCACTCAAAGAAGCCCAATCCAGATAAGAGTCCTTAATGCTGCAACACACAGTCCAATTGGGGAAGAGGAATGTAGTCCGCCAGAGCAGCAGGCCCTGGCGAACCCGAAGCGGTGACCGACCCTGTTGCTCTGCAGGTGGAGGAGACGCCAGCCCTTTCCTCATAGTGGAGGTTCATCAGCAGTCCACTCTGTCTTTTTGAAGCCACCGCCACCCCACACGGGCAGCAGCCACCACTGCTCACTAAAGACACAAGAATCAGCAGTAACGTGCCTTCACAACACCCACGCTGCACTAAGACCAAGTGTACTCTTTTCTTTGTACTCACAATTTTGGGCAGAGTTTGTACTCTGCCCGTTGTGTGTTGCGCCATTGTATGCTGTGTGACGTCAGCTCTGCTCCGGCTCTGTCTGTAACGGATGGAGGGCTGGGGAGCGTCACCCCGCCTGCGGTCTCAGGTTGCCATGGCAAGGCAGCTTGCAGGCCTTCTCCCTCTCTCCCTCTTCCCCCATGATTCCACCACGGTGTGCCCCTAGGTATGCAAAGGGAGAGAGGGAGGCTCCATGGCCAAGCTGCCCACACCTGCATCATGCCTCAACTGCAGGCAGAGCTAACTACTGCTCCCCGTCCTCTGCCGTCCTGCCTCCAGACTCGTGCTCTTCTGTTCTTTCACTCCTGAGTCCTTTGTCTCTTTTCCTGCGCTGCGCCATGTTGTTTTTCCCCGGCCTTTATTTGCGACCCGAGTGTTTTAGTCACTCCTTCTGGTGCAATCAATGGCAGGGAGTAAACACTCTCAACACAACATGGCAGAATTCAGACTAAAAGCATGCAAACAAACATAAAAGCAAGCACAATAATAACTATTCTAAATACAATCTAAAATCATGCAACATAAAAGCACAGCAAACAAAAAATAAAACCAATACTTCTGCCATATTACAATTACTCCTCATTAAGGAGGAGATAATGCAACTGGTCGTTAACTCGAGAGATAAGCCTAGTATGCCAGCTCCATGAAGGATAGTGACGAGAACAATGGGAGACAGTGTTAACACTAAGCAGACATGTAATGTCCTACATTAGTGAACTGAAGTCAGAGGTGGATTTCCGAAGGTCAGTGATGTTGGTGATGGCAGGGCACTGGACAAAGCGGGGAACTCGTCATCAATGCAAGGATTTATCTCAAGCTCCAGGTTGCTCTCGTCGCAGCGGAGTGAGACATCACACAGCCGAAAATGGTCCCACCGTTGCTGGCGTTGAATCAGAGGAAGTCCTCAGCAGTGAATGCAGGGTGGTGGCTGCATCATGTCACTCTCAGCGTGGTCCTGTCCAAGGCAATCAAAGCAGAAGGCATGTCTGGTGCTTGCTGGAGCAGTGACTCCATCCGTCTAGAGGTAAGATTGAGCAGATTCGCCCTTGCTGAACTGAAAAGAATAAGAGTGGCAGTGAGCCGCTGCCTTATATACTGTGTGAGACATATGTAATCAGTAGGCACATCCTGAGTGACCGGCTACGT
This sequence comes from Thunnus thynnus, assembly GCF_963924715.1. Classification (NCBI taxonomy): domain Eukaryota; kingdom Metazoa; phylum Chordata; class Actinopteri; order Scombriformes; family Scombridae; genus Thunnus; species Thunnus thynnus. Next base: position 11,727,670 of record NC_089533.1, read on the forward strand.
ACATGCACATTTCAGTAGGCGATTGCATGTGTGTAATTGGAGGAGAGTATTACCCATTGAGTCCAATTTATTTAATTATTTATTCATTTTAATTCGGATCTGTTACAATCTGCTCCTGAGTCCCTCTCTGCAGCCACACTCTCTCATTCCCAGCCCTCTGCATTACTCTCTGTCTCTGTCTCTAGTCCCTGTTCACTTCTCCCAGGCCATGTTCTGTCCTCCAACTCCCCAGACCCGCCATCCTCAAACTGTCCACTAGATGCCCTGAGACTTTCCCTTTTTTCCCATCTGCACACCTGTTCCCATTTCTCATCAGTCCTCCAGCTACCTGTCCTACTACGCTCACTCCTCACCTGCAACTCAAGAGGTAGTAGCTTTTGGTTGTGAAACAATACATTTGTATGGTTAAATGTGGCCATATTCCACTGCACTTCACAAAATGCAATCATAAATGACAAATATAGATTATTCTACGCATAAGAAATATCTACCTCTATGAGGACCAAAAATGTTTTTATATTTTCTATATTTTACATCATAATACATCTTCATAATTGAGCATGGTGTTTTCCTAACAAGTAGACTAAGGCAACAAACAGTTTAGGAATATATATAAAAATAGAATATGTATATAAACCACTTTCTTAAATGATTTAAAATAGTCAAATTTATTGTACCCTATTCTTGTGTGGCATAGTTCCCACCCCAAAATGCAACATTATACTCATTTCAGGTCCTCATTTGATTCATCAGAAAGATTAAAAATCAAAACATCTATAAATGAGAGGGCGTGAAGGTCAAAAAGCAGTAAAGGGATAATATGATCTTTAACTGTCATATACGACACCAGTTTCCCACTGAACATCATTTAGGTTTCATCTGACCTAATTGAATCCATGTATTAAACTTATAATTGATGTGGCTATGGGATTGCACTGAGATTAGTTTAATTTCTTGATAGTGCAAAAAAGAAAAAACTTTAAAAATGTATGTTCTCAACTGACTATAATCTATTCAATGTATAGTACATGGATACATTTTCATTGAAAGTTATCTCAAGAATTCTCTTGATCAGTGGTTCTCAAACTTTTTCACGTCAAGGACCCCCATCTGATAAGAATTTTACTTTTAGATGTTTTATTACAGAAACCAAAAATAGTCATACATTTTGTCACTGTATTATTTATGGATGGAATTATATTGAAAATAAATTCAATTCAACAGGACAGTCTTCCCTAAATTCTTACTCAGAGCTGGTGTCCAGTTAATGATAAAATAGGCAAACTGACAAAATCCAACATTGGTTTTGAAAGTTGCTTATCAGGGTAGTCCGAGTGGGGACCTAACAAATGAAAAACAGTAAATTGTATTTTGGTGAAGTCTTTAATTATGAATGTATGCACAAGTGACAGAGAAGAGCTTATATAATTAAAGCTGCAAGCAGCGTTGGTCGCGACCTCGCACTCTGGCCCGTCAGGATCAGATCATTTTGCTTTTTAAAAATGAGGGATATTTCTTGTCTTCTTCAAGTGTGGTGTGCTTTTATTTTGAAAGTTTGATTGACAGGATGAGCATTTTCTGCAGGGTGAGACATGTCTGTCTTGCTCACACCTGTGTCATCAAAATCATGCAAGTTTTGGGCCCATTCACTTGAATTTCAATTAGTAAATTGAAAACTCTTGATGAGTTTGTGTGTAAAAAAATTAATTTCCTAATTTTCATCAAGTCTATTTTTAGAAAAGTAAAGACTTTTAACCCACATGACCTGGTCAAAGTTTGATTGAAATGTGTACTGTCAGGTGTGTAGAGACAATAAGTAACTGCAGCTGGACACAGAAAAATACTCATATATTTGAATGGAGAGTGTGAGTGAACCCACACCTTTTTGAACATTTACTGCTCATTTGAACTTTAAATGAGTCATGCGACTTTGACCTACAAATCTTGAATTTACATGTTTTTTCTATCTTTTATTGTTTTTGAGATATTAGATTGTGAGTTTTAAAGTCTTTTCTTGCTCCTCCTGTGATTTGATAATGAGTGTGTATTGCGGAATGTTTCACAGCACTGAGGGAGTGACATCAGGAGGAGCAGTTGGAGAGGAGTACTCTTCTTATGAAATCTCCTCATAAATCTCATGACTTTGGGACTTTTTACATTGAAAGTCATGTCTTTTACTAAGAAATTTTGTGGCGAATCCATTGATACAGGTTTGAAAATGGTCAGACTTATAGTTTAGGCGTCAGAAGCCTCTGTTTGACATGAAGTTCATGCCCATAAATTGCCTCCCCATTGTTTTACATTGTAAGGTGTGATGGCACTGCAACTTTGAGGGCTTATAAAATCCAAACCTTTCGAGTTATTACGTTTTTAACAAGTTTTTTTCAGCATAGTGTCATAAGTCACCTATTTAAGTTTGAAGCCGATACCATTAACACCCTCGGAGGAGATAGCATTTGTTCGGGGGCCAAAATTGGCACAAAGTCGTACTTTGATGGGCATATTGCAGACTTCCTGTTGGATTTAGGTCAGGGGTGTCAGAGTATGATTTGTTGGTCTTGATGAGATGAATAATTGAGTTTTGGTTTGATTTCTCTGCGACATTCCTACGGGCCGTGGCAGCTATATTAGATACATAGGTGGCGCTATCGAGCACATTTTGGCAGTTTGGGGGATAGTTTTTACATTTTATCAAATTTTTCACCAGACCTGATGTGCGTGCCAAGTTTTTGAGCATGTTTAGGGGGCCAAATTAAGGGTTGAAGGCGTAATAATAAAGAAAGAAGAAGAAGTAGAAGAAGAAAGAAACAAACACACGAAATACAATAGTTTTACATTTGTTTTACAGTAGTCCTCTGCCTTTTGGGCTCGGTCCCTAATTACTGTAAAAAACAAAACAAAAGACTGAAACATTCATGTGAGGACGCTCTAAAAATCTCTATGAAAACAGACTCCTTGATGCAGTTTTGCTTTTTGCATTTCACACAAAAATACCAATCGTGCAATCGATTGCAAAATTTAGGAACAATACATGAGCTCTGAAACCTTGGCAGTAATGACGTTCCACCTCTATTATCTTACAGTAAGCTGAGCATTCCATACTGAATCTCCTTTGACCCAAAGCAATTTCAAAGCTGTCAGCTGAGTTGAGCTGAGCTGTAAATGTTGGAATTGTGTAATAAAATCACTGTATAATAATTTATAATCAGGGCCATGTCTTGCCCTGCCTCTCCTTTTTTTTCCACAGAGAGCATTTCTGGTAATGGCAGCAGATATGTTTTTATAAAAACAATTTCTGTCACCAAGCTCTACAGCACCCAAACCACCATATTCTTTGCTTTTATGCTGTAATTGTCTCTTGGTGACTTCCCTGGTTGTTCCCCAGATTAGGTTGGCACACTGTTTTTTTAATTGGGATATTTTGTTGGATGGAGGAAAAATATTCACTAGAAAAACTAGCTTGGATAAGATGAAGGTTTTGACAAAATTAACTCGTTGTTTACTTGTTTCGTAATTTGTCGTAATCATAATTAATCTTTGTTTTCCCATTTCTGTACCTCTTCTTTAATTTCACACATTTTTTTCTCCCAGTTTCTTTCACTACATTCACTGTTACAAATGTTCAGATTGAGTATTTTAATTTCTTGTTTGACTTCAATATTAATGTTTTGTCTGTCCCTCTCCACTCCAATCCAAACACCCTCTGTTTTGTTGTAATTTAGTTTTGCTCCAGAAGCATGTTCATCTTTGACTGTTTTTTTATAATGATGGTAATGCAGTCAGTGTAAGCAATAGCAGTGACTTTGTGTGCATGGCCTACACATGTTCTAGCAAAATGTCATTGTTTATATATTTAATTAGATGGCTGATGGCTAAAATATAAAGAGCTGTGCTCAATGGACAGCCCTGCTTCACACCTCTCTCCACTTCAAAAGCCTCAGTTAAAAACCCATTGACATATACACGATCACTTCATTTAAAGTACAGACATTCACCAAGTGAATAAAGCCACCAGAAAAGCCATATGCTTTCATCACAGCCCACAGATAATCTCAGGAAATGTAGTCAAATGCTTTTCTTTTTTTATCAAGACCAATAATATAAAAACCTTTTTATTGCTTCAGGTTTGTGTAAGATTTCTCATAAAATACTAAGGTTGTCCCACATTACCTGTCCTTTAATTGCACGTTTGTTCTTTATCTATAATTTTCTCTAATATATCATTAAGTCTATTCATAATTATCTTAGCAAATATTTTATTGTCAGTATTTATGATGGTAAGATGTCAAATATAATTATCTATATAAGATTCATAACCTTTTTTATACAATAAGCAAAGAACACCGTCATAAAAAGAGTCCCCCTTTAAAGCCACTGTGCAGACCTTCATTATACATGGAAGTAAGCAGGTGTATGACTTCATCAATATACAATTGATAAAACTCAGTGGGCAGGCCATCAGGACCGGGGTTTTTCCCAACATTTAACTGTTTGATGGCCTGTACAACCTCATCCTTTCTTATCTCACCAATAGGTAAGGTAAAAGTTGAGCGGCTGTATGAAGGGATAGCCCCAAAAGTGTTCACAGATGGGGTGTCAGTTTCTATTTCTTATATGCAATTGTACATAAATCCCTAATTACTTTGCTTTTAATTTTTCACAGAAAACAGCATCACCATCTTTGTTTTTTATGAATTTAATGAACTTGCTTTGAAGTTTTTTTGTCCAGATTTAACAGCATGAACAAGATTTCCTCTTTTATCTATTTCTGACTGTTTATATATTTTATAAACAAATCACAATTCCTTGAAAACTTAACTGGCAAACCAAATTAGAAGTATATAAATGTAATTTCTACGAGACGTAGTTGTACCAGAAGGGTCTTGGTGGTATCATGGTCTACACTTGTCTGTGTTAACTTGAAGATGATTTGCAACATAACCAAATCAATAGAAGCTGATGGATATTCCTTTTATGAGGTTGATCTATGTGGTCTCTGCTGCAGTCCAAAGCTGGATGTTGCTGTCTCCTACATCCCAGAGGTTTGCTGTGGATGCAAAATAATGTTTCACTTATGTGTCCTGATGTAAATGAAATTGACAACTTTGAAACCTGATAACTTGATATACTTACAGTTTGCCACAAGTTAATCAGATTGCTATAGGTCACATTAAAATAACCAGGTTGTAAGATAAAGTAACTATACATCTGCTTAGCATGTTGATAATGGTCACTTTAATTACTCAATAATCTTATGTTATTCACTGTCTGTAACCAGCTTTGGAACTCACACATGTAGAACTGTGTGGCTGGTGTTTTCAAAGCTAATTAATAAAATAGATCATAATTTTACTAGGCTATACCGAGGGTACTAAGAGAAGTTTCTTCCTGACAAATTAACACCATGTCTTCCTTGTAAACTGACTGAGACTGACAGAGTCAGTCACCATAAACTTATTGACATCAATTGAGTATTTTGGCAAGTACAGGGAGCTAATATAATTAACAGAAAATTAGCATGTTGGCTTAAAGTCAAAAGTTTCCACAAATGTTGTGTTACATGCATTAGCTACTGTTATAGGGTTTATTCAGTCACATCACCGCAGTACTTGGCATTATGAATTATTAACATTACCTGCATTTGATGGTGTGATTTAATGAAGAGAAGTAGCCTAGATGAGGTTAGGTAGCTGGCAGACAGGCTGTTTACGTGTGTGTTCAGTAAGTTAGCCTTCAGTCCGCTGAAAGCTGGGTGTTATTTCAGAGTGTGAAATACTTGACTATATATAGGATATAGATATAGATGTGGTCTTACAACACGTTGCACAAAATAGTTTGTTTCGATCATACTGAAACCTTTATTGTGTCCGCTTTCCTTTTTATCACTAATTTAACCAAAACAGTCTAGATGTGATAATAAATAAAGATCAAGAAATATTTGCTTATTTTAGCATTTTAGAGAAAGATGGGAGCTGGATCAACCCTATCCTGTATGCTTGTCGTGAACCAACACAAATGCCAGGTTAAGGCACAACAGTCATATGTGTACTGGGTAGGGCTTTAGGGTCCACCCTGGCTGACCTGCAAATTTCAGTGTACTTCACCACAAATATGAGTGCAAGCATGTGGAGTCCTTAAGTGAGCTTCATCTGTGCTCAAATAATATTTCAGGACTACATAAACTTCAACTACAGCAACACTTAATGCTACACATCTGACTAGGCACTGTGGCATTAGACAGGATTACCTGTAAGACACTCTACCATACCTACTAACTATTGAATACCTGCACTAGAAACAAAAAGAGCAAGTCAGTTATTTTCTTTTTTTGGTTGTTGCTACTTCTTAATGGTCTGTGTCAGCTCTGCACTTTTATGGAAATTCTACCTTACCTTGCAAATCAGCTGGATTCGCAAGATCACAGCATCACACGAGAATCCATCTTGTCAGGCTTCAAGTTATGCGCTTCTGTCAAAACCACTGGTGGTTTGGATCGATTAGTACCGTGAATCCATCTGCCTTGCAAGCTAGGATGTGATAGTGATAATCAGATGGTTGATCCAATCACCTAACAAGTACTTTTTGAAAGTACCTGACCTTTTCCAAACAGTTTCCATGGACGACTTGTCAGATGGTTCTGTGCACAAACTATCTGGCACGTCAGGTTAAATTCTACCCAACCCCTGGACAACTACAATAAAAATACATATTATATAGTACTTGATTAATCCTTGGCAATTGTCTTACCTTACATTTACCAACATTATACTATTCATTTAAAATACATTTCAGAAACAAATTATTTGAAAAGATAAATATCTTTACACTTAAGATATGGTGTTAACAACATATCTAAATGTGTCCTAAAAATACATCCATCTCTCTATGCCAAATGTGAATCACTCCCTATCGCTCCCTCCCTTAGCTGAACTTAGCTTTGACCGTGGAAATACCTTGTGATCTGCTTATAAGATGGCAAATAATAAGTTACATCTGTGCAAAACATGGAAATGAGTCAATTCTGAAGATGATCCCAAACTTTTTCTTTAAGGCATCATTTGAACTTGAACTGTCAAAATATCAACCCCTTTCACTTAAAGCTGCATCTTTTTTATTCCTCACAGCAAAACATGAATGATGTTTATGTGGAACTTATTTCTGGTGTTAAATTATCTGAGTTGGCAATCCCTCTTGAAATCTATTCTCAGGAGACATATAACACCTGTTCAGCATTCATGGAAAGACTGTCGGAGTTTTATTTCTGATATCTGAGATTTATGTCCTGCTGCAACTATACACCAGTGACATTTCAATGCTTCTCCAAATGTAAAACTAATTACTGGCTGTGATATCAAGATGAACAGGACACAAGTGGATATCATGCGTATAAAAGCTCTGTCAACTTGAAATTATTTCAACCTCTAAATTTATTGGAATAAAAAACCCACAAACCACGCCATGCACTTTTGCAATTTACTACTGGGTACACTGTGGACATAACTGGTTTACTCACTATTTACAAGCACAATCAAGTTAATTTAAGTTAATTTTAAATTCAAAAATATGTCAACCTAATAATATTGTCATCTGTTACTGGCAGTAATTTTCAACCTGTTGTACAATTACACTCATTTTGAAGATTGAGTTATAAGTTATAAGTTATGTTGTATCAGAATGAAGGATTTAAGTTGCATATGGACAGTATGGATGTAAATGTAACATGAATAATATCTAATAAATTTAATGTAATAACATTTTACATATTTTAAGTTGAATTAATTTGTCACTGTACTTGGTGTATTTTGCTACACATCATTCGACTGTCTATTCAATTGAATCCAATATCTCTAAGTATTTAGATGGCTTTATACTGTGTTTGTTACTTAAATTACATTATGTACTAAAATAATATTTGTATTGTAATACAACTTTGTAAAGTGTTGTTCTGTCCCAGTCTGGCTCTATGTCCCTTCACCAGTCCACCAGTCCACCAGATGCCCTCAGACTTTTTCCCTGTTTGTTGAACTGGACTGAGTAAGAGAAAGTCCTTGTACAGGAAAATGAAGTTTGCTTTCACACTAGTTGTGAAATGTGACTGAGGAGTTTGACACACCTAGTTAGACGTCAAAGATGCAGCAATTTATACACCAGGCAGTTCATTCCACATGTCCTCTGTATCTACATTCAGAGCATTTAGCAGACGTTCTTATCCAGACACTGATGGGTATCTGTTCAATGGCTGGACTCACTTAACTCATCCTCAATATATTATGAAAGAAGTAGTTTATTAACATTTGTTAATAAACTACTTTATTACGTTTGGGTCTACCTGTTCTGCTCCACCTAAAAATACACTTATAAACTTATACAAACTGAACATATCTCTATCACAAAACAAGGTGTCAAGCATTCCTGAGGCAGGCTCAGAGCTGGACATTAACTAACTGACAGGCACCTGAGACAGATGAGTGCTGTCAACTGTTCCTATAGCATGTCCCTGTCAATTGTTGAATGCACGTTTGCATGTTTCATTTTCAATTTATTTTGCTTAACTTTGACTATTTTTTAATTTCAGGTTTTGTATGTTATGTTTACTGTTGGAATAATAGATCAATTTGCAAACCAATAAGAAAAATACATTTGTCTACCTATAACAAAAACCAGAGTAGAGGATTAAGGCCCTGACTGCTCCATTTGATGCCAATGCATGTGTCATGGGTATACTTGTCAAAAAGGAAGGTGGCAAAGCCACGGTTGAGACAGACAGGGAAAGGTATGTAAATAATTGTTTGAAATACTATGTTAATTTAATTCATTCATAATCGTTGTATTAGTCTCTTTCATTCACAGACCCTAACTGTGAAACATGACATCTAACTGAAAAATCTTTATATGAAATATCTTGGTAAAACAAAAAAAAATTATTTACATTTTCTCTTCAAACTGTCACTGTAAAGGAGAAGGACATCCATTCAAGGAATCTTCCAAAGTTCAATAAGATGGAGGACATGGCCATGATGACCCACTTCAACAGGTCATCTGTGTTGTATAACCTCAAAGAGCGTTATGCATGATGGATGATCTAAGTAAGTTTTTACTTTCATTCAGTGTGTATGTAATGTAAGTATTATTTTGGTCTACATATAGAAATGTTCAGTGTTTATTCTCTACTATTGCAGACCTACTTTGGATTGTTTTATGTTGGCATGAATCCCTACAAGTGGCTTCCCGTGTATGATTGTTTCACCACCCCATATCTTCTCCATCTCTAACTACTGTTAAATTGTGTAGAATTGACCTCAAACATAAGTTTATTGGAGGAATGATCAAAACAGAATTCATGAACTGTGTATGTTTGTATGTCAGATCGTGAGCACCAGTATGGACTGATTATGTGAGTATGGCATATAGTGTCATGCTAAATCTTTATAAACTTTATGATAATGAAGCAGACTCTTGATAATGTGTCTCTTTTGGGGCACAGCCTTTCTCTTGTAACAGTGTTCACATTTTTTGCACTTTTCCTCAATGGCTCTGGCTATTCTTGGCCAGTAGGATCTGACTCTGCAACAACAGGTTGTTCTGGGTAGTGGTAGAATACTTAATGACCCATGTCGTCTCTTGCATCCAAGAGCCCTCTTTTCATATCCTCAATTCTTACTCTCTTTAATTACAGCTTCATCCTCATGAGGTGGGTCTTGAGGCTGATGGGATAACCCATCTGCTTCATGGTTGGTTTGCCCTGCTCTGTACTTAACAGTGAACTGGTAGGTATAAAGAGCAGCTAACCAGCAATGTCCAGCAGCATCTAGGTTGGCAGATATTAACACATATGTGAGGGGATTGGTCTCGATAAGTACAGTGAAAAGTCATTAAACTTCTCATAAACAGCCCACTTTAGGACTAAGAATTCAAGCTTGTGAGTGGGGTAGTTTCTTTCGCTTTTGCAAAGACCTCGACTGGCATACGCAACAACTTTGAGCTTCCCCTCTTGCTTTTGGTAGTGTGCAGCCCCCAAGCCTTCACAACAAGCATTAGTGTGTATGTACAACATACAGTAGTTGTGGGTTAGGGATGTCCAGAGAGCCCAGTACTTGTATTTGTATCTGTATCTATGAATTCTGTTTGTATTAGAATAAAAGTGGAAAGAGGCTTAAAAATCCTGTCTTTGTTGTTATTACGCTTTTAATTTTAGAAAATTAAAGTGTTACAATGAGTGTTCATGAATAAACTACCTTACGAAGGTATGGATTGAATACCATTCATTTCAAGTATAAAAGTATAAAAAATATCCAGAGACTTCTCAAACCACTCAAATCCACTGCCTGTCTGAATGCTCAGTGTGTTGCAACATTTAAAATTTCACAAAGAAAACTTAAAAGCCTTAGTCTGAACTGATGTAAAGTGAACCTATGAAGCTACACAAAATTGAAACACCAGAAGTACTAGAATCTCTCTCTCAAAATCTGGTGGACAACTACCAAGATGGAGAAAGACATGACAGGATTTTGTGGAGTTGGTCGATTTTACACTATTGTTTGAGGCGTACTGATCATAGAAATGTAAACTTGAGAAGTGTATTATAGTGCAAGAATAATTCCATGAGAGGTTTTTATAGAGCTCAATTTAACATGAATCTACCTTTTGTTAAATCGGTATTACTTTTGAAAGCTTAGCTCCCTGTAATTCTACATTTTGGTTTGAGAAAGTGTCAATAAAGGATGGTGTGAAGCTAAGACAGCCAAGTAAAAATGAAAGAGAAGCAGACACTGGTATTGCTGCAGTCCATAGACACACTGTTATGACCATTCAGCTCCATGATCAGGCAGCTGTGGTTCACGTCGATAATAAATACAATTTTGTCTAAATTGTGAATATACACAGTGTATTTGGCCTAATAGTGGAGTTGACTGATTTTGCACTATTGTTTGGGGTGTACTGAACATAGAAGTGTAAACTTGAAACTTTTATTATAGTGCAAGAATAATTCCTTCAGAGGTTTTTATACATTTAGGTGTAGAATTAATCTAGTTTTTGTAAATCAGTATTGCTTTTGAAAATTTAGGTCCCTGTAATCCTACATTTTGGTTTGAGAAAGCATCAAGGTGTGAAGCTAATGTGTGAAGTGTGAAGTTAAGACAGCCAAGTAAAAATGAAAGGGTGAAGCAGACACTGGTATTGCTGCAGTCTTTGAGACACATTGTAACCTGTGTCAATTACCTGTGAAAGTATATACGGGATGGTTGTCTAAGGAGCTGGGAAGGGTAGTTAGGCTGTTAAGGCTGCTGTTGTTTTGTAATGTGAATGTATAGGTTGACAAAGAAATGCCCACACAAGAGCTGATATAAACCTTGCCTGAGCCTCCTCCCTCATCCTCCAGTATAGCTGAAATGATATGGAGCTATCAGATCAGTAGAGGTCAGACACACAGGCAGAGATTAATTTATCGATTCATTTTCTCCCATTGTTTGTAGATTATTGCATACAATTTACATTATTCATATATTTTCTAGTTCCAAACATCTTAAGATTATGATTATGATAAAGGATTCTGAGAAAATATTTTGTAATTTGAACAAAGAACAAACATTTTTTTTTATTTCTCATATTAATAAAATTATCAAATCAAATTCCTCTTAGACTCAGGCCTTCTCTGCATCCATGCAATGTTATAATTTGGATGTCACAGGCGACAAATAGATGTGGGTTGCCAAGTTATTCCAAGTCTTTACGCTAAATTCTCTGGAAGACATCAAAGCTTGACTTGGAATACTGGAGCACAATGAGTCATCTCTATTCAGCCATTTGGCAACCCTTCATCTGTTCGCCCTGAGGACCTTTTAGTGAGAATTGCCTGGATCTCACATCACTTTTGTGCTGCCTGAGTATTGTCGTAAAGGGAATATATGGTGACAGGCTAAACATGTTCATGTCACATAAACAACAAAAGAAATAAACACCACCAATACACCAAAGTGGATTTCTTTTTCATAGCAGAATCCCAAATCCCATACGTCATTAGAACAAAAGGTACAACTACCGGGCCACTGTAATGATCACATATTTCTGCAAGTAAATCTCATTATCTAATAACGGTTCATTCTTCACAGCAGCCTGTGTGAGGTGATATAGACTAAGGGTAGTTGCACTGGTAAGCAGGTGTAATATCTCTACATGCACATAAAGCATCACATACATACATCCATTCGGAGATGTACGGAAATATACATTCTGAAGCAATGATCTGGGCTTATGCAATCAGTATCAGCAGCAAAGAAGCTATGACAAGTGATGGAAAATACTCATATGTTAGTCATTTTAAATTCTCCTACCATTAGCTGAAATAAATCAGTATGTGTCCCAAGAGCCACCTTGAAATGAGTCAAAATCAATTAAGAAAGAATTTACAACTGTTAACCCACTTCATGATATGAACTAAGTGTTTATATATTTTTTGATATGAACTAAATGTTTCGATATTCTTATATATAATATATTATATTTTCTTTGGTGAGCCAAATTCAAATCAAACATGCCATAATGTGCACAAGCCTTCAAGATCTGCTAGGACACTTGTATCATGCTTCTTTAATAGCTTCTTTAGTATCAAATGTAGCAATTGGCTGATGTTCATTTGGCATGTGAAACTTATTTTGGGCAATACCTGAAATGAGTTGGCAACTGATTTCATGTCCATTTAGGGAGATACATAAAAGGTGATTGAGCTTTTATTGATGGTACTTCATCTTTAATTTTATTACAGGAGTACAAGATGTGCCAGAATCCAGTAACTGTAGACAACAAACATTTTGGTACACTTCCAAAACTAAACTCCATGCATACATGGCCCTTTAAAAATATTAATGTGATGTAACCTCAGTTAATAAATTGTTTTGATCGTCATATTGGCAAGTTTAGATTTATAAGATTTATATGATCAAATAGTGCACAAACACAGCTATGCATTACGATATATTTTTTTAATATTCTTTTGGTATTACTGGCACACACAGTAATACACAGTTTTTATGAGCACAATGAAAGTTTTGGAAAATATAGCATTACCACAGTCAAGCATTATTGAGCATTATATATTATAATTTTCCCAAGACTTAGTATATAGTTTATATCAAAGGTGAATATAAAAGATTAATTAAAGCATGTTGACAACTGTCTTATATTAATGTCATTAAGGGGTGAAGTTTCAAAGATCTCAAATACGCAAGTGTCCTGCAACTGAATACCAATGGAATTTGGATGAGTTTCCAAAACCAACCCCCAAAGCTGTCCATGAATTAAAAAAAAGATTTTGATATTAACTACATGTTTCAACTTTCACAACCTTTAAATCAAGAGCTGCTTTTATTGGAACTGTACACAAACCATATATATTTACACAACATTTATAATAGCAAGTTTGTAACTCACTGAGTTAATCTAGGTGAGAAATTAATGAGCACCTCCTTCTTCCACTCTAAATAATTTTATATTTATGCTTCCTTGAGCATACCCTTAAGTCCTATTAGGTTTACTGAAGTCTTACTTAAGTAGGTGTGCATGTCTAACAGTCCTTCTCCTACTCTACAATTTCTCTTTTTTCCTTTTAAGAGAATGTGTTCATAGTCAACATTTCTTATGAAAGCAAGCATGTTGAAAATAAATTAGAATTACTTTAGCTGTGAGGAAGGTATTTGCCTTCAGTATAATTTAAATTGAATTTCTTAGCAAAGTAGTCCATTCTACTATAAATTTCCATTTTCCTACTAAACAATGGTCAAATTTTACATTTTATTCAGTATTTTAACACCCATATTGTGTGTCACATTCACATTTGTGATGAAATCAAATCAATTGGTACAACATCATACTGCATTATGTAGTTTTCAAATTCTAGTTACAAATTAAAATGCTTACAAGCTGCATAAATATCACTGCCACAAAATAAGCAACAGGATGAGGCCATGACCAAACTGAGTGAGAGACTACAGCTGACCAAGCACTCCCACCCTCTATAAAAGAGGCAGCCCTGGACTTCTGCATGAACTGGTAGGCACCCAACACAGGTGAGTGTATCGACTGTGATTTTAGTTTGAATTCCTATTGATCAGTGGATAAAGTTAATGTGTTGCTAATTACTAATGCATATTATCCATGATTCTTTGTCAGAGTTATCTTTGTTTTAGATGATATTCAGGTGAAATTTCATGTCATATCAAAGTAGTCCTGAGCAGACAACATTATTCCAAAACAATGTACTTGAAATACTCTCAACCCATTTAAGTAGTTTTCTTTTCCAGAAATCGCACAATTAATTCATTTGTGTTGACATCCAGTACACATCCTGTCTCAACACATACTGTATACTAAGTGATCATTAAGAGCAGTACTATTTCTCTGATTGTGGGGGGCAGTTGAGGGGATGGGAGAGAATTGAACTTTCATGATTCAACTGAATACAGCTAGCACTTATTAGTTAAATCTGAATAAGTTTTACCACCTTCATGCTTGACTGCTCTCAAACTGACTTTTTGCCAGGAAGATTTAAAATGAGAAAACCAAACTGAAAAAAGTTATTGTACTCACGTTTAATCATCTTTTCTATAGCATCTTGACTCCACCAGATACTCTACCACTCATCATTTTTTGGAACCAGCTGAGGTAAAAGATGTCAAAATCTCCAACATCAGATGGATACAACACCATTACGACATCATGCTGATATTTTAACACTATCTTTTCAGTCTCCACTAAAGTGCCACCATGAGCACAGACGCGGAGATGGAGTGCTATGGCCCGGCGGCCATCTACCTCCGGAAGCCAGAGAAGGAGAGGATTGAAGCACAAACCGCTCCTTTTGATGCCAAAACCGCCTTCTTTGTGACTGATAAGGAGGAGATGTACCTCAAGGGTAAACTTGTGAAGAGAGAGGGTGGCAAAGCCACAGTTGACACAGACTGTGGTAAGGTAGGCAATTCATTATTTTACTTCTTTAACAACATTTTCCCATCTATTTCCATTGAAGACCCTTTCTATGTAGGAGGATGCCATTCTTTCCGTTAACATTTATTTAAAACTATATCTTAGGAAAACATTTAGTGGTTTTAAATTCACACTGACACAGTGGTTAACAAGAACATCCATCTGATTAACTCTAAATTTGAAGAAAAATCTTAGTAAAAACATTTTTACTGTATTTTCACTATATCTCTTCAGACACTCACTGTGAAAGAAGATGAAATCTTTCCCAGGAACCCTCCAAAGTTTGATAAAATTGAGGACATGGCCATGATGACCCACCTCAACGAGCCCTGTGTGTTGTATAACCTCAAAGAGCGTTTTGCATCCTGGATGATCTACGTGAGTTTCCACTTTACTAATACGATGTGCATTTATATCTGCATATCTAAATGTTAACACTATGTTTATTTTCTATTTGTGCTATTACAGACCTACTCTGGGCTGTTTTGCGTTGTGGTGAATCCCTACAAGTGGCTTCCAGTGTATGATGCTGTAGTTGTGGGAGGATACAGAGGCAAGAAGAGGATTGAGGCACCACCTCACATCTTCTCCATCTCTGATAATGCCTATCAGTTCATGCACACAGGTAAGGTCAAAGTTAGCAATGTTAAATTGTGTAGAATTGAACTTAAACATAAGGAAGGAATTGAAGGAATTACAAAAACGGAATTCATGAGAAATTTCTATGTTTGTATTTCAGATCGTGAGAACCAGTCTATCCTGATTACGTAAGTATAACAGAACCATAATGCTAAATCATGTAATGATAATAAAGCAGAATCTTGACATGTGTCTCTTATACCCCAGTGGAGAATCCGGTGCAGGAAAGACTGTCAACACCAAGCGTGTCATCCAGTACTTTGCAACAATTGCAGCTATTGGAGCCAAGAAGTCTGAGCCAACACCTGGCAAGATGCAGGTAAATTGGTTGTTTAAGATAAAACTTAAGTTTAAGAGGAGAGTTAATTTGAATGTTTATGTAACTCAAATCCTCTCTTGCAGGGCTCCCTTGAGGACCAAATTGTGGCAGCCAACCCTCTGCTGGAGTCCTATGGTAATGCCAAGACTGTGAGGAATGACAACTCCTCTCGTTTTGTAAGTAATCCAGGGAACATGTCAAGGTATTTTGTTGCTAATTTACAAAAATTGATGTTATCAATGATCTGGTTCTCTAGGGTAAATTCATCAGAATCCATTTTGGCTCTTCTGGAAAGCTGGCTTCAGCTGATATTGAAACATGTAAGTTTCAACCATGGTATGACTCAAGACTCATCTGGGCTATAATCTGGGCTTTAATAAAGTAATAGTATTAAAATGTAATAGAGTAATCTCACAGTGTCTGGTTAAATTTGTTTTTCTTAGATCTGCTGGAGAAGTCCCGTGTAACCTTCCAGTTGTCTGCTGAGAGGAGCTACCACATCTTCTATCAGCTGATGACTGGCCACAAGCCTGAGCTCCTGGGTATGTTACTTTGCAAAATTGAAATTGAAACTGAAACAATACCAGAGACAACACTAAACAATAATATGTGTTTTTACTGTGCTCCTCTAGAGGCTCTTCTGATCACCACCAACCCCTATGACTACCCAATGGTCAGTCAGGGTGAAATCACTGTCAAAAGCATTGATGATGTGGAGGAGTTCATTGCAACAGATGTAAGAAAAGCATTTTATTTAAATAGATCTTGCATGCTCAAGACAACTGAGGAAAATGGTTCAAATACCAATAACTATGCTTCATGTACAATGTAGACTGCTATTGACATCTTGGGCTTCAATGCTGAGGAGAAGATGGGCATCTACAAGCTGACTGGTGCTGTGATGCATCATGGTAACATGCATTTCAAGCAGAAGCAGCGTGAGGAGCAGGCTGAACCTGAAGGCACTGAGGGTAATTATGATAGATATCTTTTAAGAAATCTACCATGGGTTAGTATGTAACATATTTTTCTAAACATGTTTCAGTTCACAGATAACTAAAGGTTTGTTTTTCTATCAGTGGCTGATAAAATCGCCTACCTCCTGGGCCTGAACTCAGCTGATATGCTGAAAGCTCTGTGTTACCCCAGAGTCAAGGTCGGAAACGAGATGGTGACCAAAGGTCAGACTGTGCCACAGGTAAGATAAAGAAAATTTAATGTTTGAAAAAAATATATAAAACGGCAATATTTGCATTTTGACACGAAAATATGATTCTGACAAAATCTCATTCTAAAATCTTTTTTTCTAGGTCCACAATGCTGTCAGTGCTCTGTGCAAGTCTATCTATGAGAAAATGTTCTTGTGGATGGTCATCCGTATCAATGAGATGCTGGACACAAAGCAGCCAAGACAGTTCTTCATTGGAGTGTTGGATATCGCTGGATTTGAGATCTTTGATGTCAGTGATTTGAAGAACATTTGAGTTGTATCACATCAACAATGTTTTTCTATGACTGATTATATTACTATAATTGCAGTTCAACAGCTTGGAGCAACTCTGCATCAACTTCACCAATGAGAAACTGCAACAGTTCTTCAACCACCACATGTTTGTCCTGGAGCAAGAGGAGTACAAGAAAGAGGGCATTGTCTGGGAGTTCATTGACTTCGGTATGGACTTGGCTGCCTGCATTGAGCTTATTGAGAAGGTAAGTAGTCAATAAGGTCGAAGTGGCTTCTTGATTCATGTGCAAATGTTTTCTTCCATTATGCGATTTTTTTTTTTCCTCAGCCAATGGGCATCTTCTCCATCCTTGAAGAGGAGTGCATGTTCCCCAAGGCCTCTGACACAACTTTCAAGAACAAGCTGCATGATCAGCATCTTGGCAAGACCAAGGCCTTTGAGAAGCCAAAACCTGTAAAGGGCAGGCCTGAGGCTCACTTCTCCCTGGTTCACTACGCTGGTACAGTGGACTACAATATCACTGGCTGGTTGGACAAGAACAAGGACCCCCTGAATGACTCAGTTGTCCAGCTCTACCAGAAGGCCTCAAACAAACTTCTGGCCTTCCTGTATGCAAAACACGGTGGAGGTGAAGGTAAGAAATTAGAAACTGTGTGTCTGTTACACTTGGTTCAGGCATAGTATAAAGCTGATAATTACTCTGTGGTAATATATACATGCATTTGACTTGATTAAAAAATACCATTTCCACAGAGAAGAAAACTTAGAAGAAATTCTACAAAGTTATTTATTTAGTGCCTTTAATTAAATTTAATGTTTGTGAAAACAGAGGCCGCTGCTAGTGGCAAAAAGGCTGGAAAGAAGAAGGGTGGTTCCTTCCAGACTGTGTCTGCTCTTTTCAGGGTATGAATTGTTTCATATTTTTGGATACCAATTAAAAACCTCATCTTGAAATATTGTTGACCATTTATCTTGTGTTGTTGATCCACAGGAGAACTTGGGCAAGCTGATGACCAACTTGAGGAGCACTCACCCTCATTTTGTCCGTTGCCTGATTCCTAATGAATCAAAGACCCCAGGTTAGAAGCACATAGCTGAGCTTTTCACACTAAATGTGACACAGTGATTAAAAGAAATATTTGAAACAATATGAATTTGCAACTTTCAGGTCTTATGGAGAACTTCTTGGTCATCCATCAGCTGAGGTGTAACGGTGTGCTGGAAGGCATCAGAATCTGCAGAAAGGGCTTCCCCAGCAGAATCCTCTACGGTGACTTCAAGCAGAGGTGATGCAATTTTTAATATGAGCAACTCAAGTTAAATTTCAGCTGAGTTAAAAAATTGTATGTAACAACATAATTTTCTCTTATAGATACAAAGTATTGAATGCCAGTGTCATCCCTGAGGGACAGTTCATTGACAACAAGAAAGCTGCAGAGAAGCTGCTAGGCTCCATTGATGTGGATCACACTCAGTATAAGTTTGGGCACACTAAGGTTAATTTCTATGAACAATTTCAATACATATGCCATGTACATATGTCCTTTTGTATCAATTTGTGCTGATGACTGAGTTCCTTCAAACAACCACACAGGTGTTCTTCAAAGCTGGTCTGCTGGGTACACTGGAGGAGATGAGAGATGAGAAACTGGCTAGTCTGGTGACCATGACTCAGGCTCTCTGCAGAGGATTCCTCATGAGGACAGAGTTTGTTAAGATGATGGAGAGGAGGTATGATTGTCATACAGTAAACTGAGCTGTTCTGTCCAATGAAGTAGATTACAGCTGTTTTTGTGAAGTCACATTGCAGTAAAAATGACACTTTATTCATATTCATTTTCCAGAGATGCTATCTTCACTATTCAGTACAATGTCCGTTCATTCATGAATGTCAAAAACTGGCCATGGATGAATCTGTACTTCAAGATCAAGCCTCTTCTGAAGAGTGCTGAGACTGAGAAGGAGCTGATGAAGATGAAGGAGAACTATGAGAAGATGACAACAGATCTGGCTGCTGCCCTGGCCAAGAAGAAGGAGCTGGAGGAGAAGATGGTTTCCCTGCTGCAGGAAAAGAATGACCTGCAACTGCAAGTGGCTTCTGTAAGTAGGATACAAAAGCAAGTGTGATTCTGTCACATCCATACTACACTAATTGAATTCTGTCGCTAACATTTTCATCTATTTGAAATTTAAAGACGCCACATACTCTTCTGGTCATCTCATCTTCTATGTGTCTGTCCAAACATGTAGATTGATGAATGTTAACGAATATATTAAAAATATTTTTTTTTTTTTCATTAAGCCTGAAAATATTTATGTACATTCAGAGAATGACTAACTTATTAACTTACTCTATGTTCAAAATATACTGTAGGAAGTTGAGAACCTCTCAGATGCTGAGGAAAGGTGTGAAGGTCTGATTAAGAGCAAGATCCAACTCGAGGCCAAACTCAAAGAGACAACTGAGAGACTGGAAGATGAAGAGGAAATCAATGCTGAGCTGACTGGCAAGAAGAGGAAGCTGGAGGACGAATGCTCTGAGCTGAAGAAAGATATTGATGACTTGGAGCTCACCTTGGCTAAAGTGGAGAAGGAGAAACATGCAACTGAAAACAAGGTTGGAATAATTTTAAACCTACATTTATATATAAAAAAAAACTGTATATAAGGTTAGCTTTAAAACTTATATATAAAGTGATGGAAATAATGCACCTTGCCTGACACTTTTAGGTGAAAAACCTGACAGAGGAGATGGCATCTCAAGATGAGTCTATTGCCAAGTTAACCAAGGAGAAGAAAGCCCTCCAAGAGGCTCACCAGCAAACACTGGACGATCTCCAGGCAGAGGAGGACAAAGTCAACACTCTGACCAAGTCCAAGACAAAGCTTGAACAGCAAGTGGACGATGTGAGAAAACATTACTTTTGATAACATGTTTGTATTGTTAGCTTGTGTGTTAGAATTGACATTCCATGATAAAAATTCAAAACATTATTTATGTCAACATTATAATATCATCTCAAAAGCTTGAGGGATCACTGGAGCAAGAGAAGAAGCTCCGTATGGACCTTGAGAGAGCCAAGAGGAAGCTTGAGGGAGATCTGAAACTGGCCCAGGAATCCATAATGGATCTGGAGAATGACAAGCAGCAATCTGAGGAGAAAATCAAGAAGCAAGTTTTCTTTTTCATCTTTAACCCTTACATTGGACTGTTGCCATAATGTAACACAATGATCCTGAGTCAAAACTAAAACTATAACAGCAATAACTGTTTTTTTTCCTCTTCCAGGAAGGAGTTTGAGACCAGCCAGCTGCTCAGCAAGATTGAGGATGAACAGTCTCTTGGTGCTCAGCTTCAGAAGAAGATCAAGGAACTTCAGGTTAGTATTTGACATGAATATTATACTCAGTGACTGAAAAACATCTTGTTACAGTATGTTCCAGTTGACAAGCCTTCTTGATATTACTATCATCAAACTTAGGCTCGTATTGAGGAGCTGGAAGAAGAAATCGAGGCTGAGCGGGCTGCTCGGGCTAAGGTGGAGAAGCAGAGGGCTGACCTCTCCAGGGAACTTGAGGAGATCAGTGAAAGGCTTGAGGAAGCTGGTGGAGCAACAGCCGCTCAGATTGAGATGAACAAGAAGCGTGAGGCTGAGTTCCAGAAGCTGCGCCGTGACCTTGAAGAGTCAACCCTGCAGCATGAAGCTACCGCAGCAGCTCTCCGCAAGAAGCAGGCCGACAGTGTTGCAGAGCTGGGAGAGCAGATCGACAACCTCCAGCGTGTCAAACAGAAGCTTGAGAAGGAGAAGAGCGAGTACAAGATGGAGATTGATGACCTCTCCAGCAACATGGAGGCTGTTGCTAAATCCAAAGTGAGTGTTTTGTTTGTAACTGAAATATTTGCTTTTCATTATGCTTAGAAATATGACCTATAATGGATAAATATGGCAGTAGCTTTCAACTTAGATAAATGCTCAACATTTGCTTTGTTCATGTAAATGTTTTTAAATACATCATGTTGTGTTCTTGATAGGGCAACTTGGAAAAAATGTGCAGAACTCTTGAGGACCAGCTGAGTGAGCTTAAGTCCAAAAATGATGAGAATGTGCGCCAGCTGAATGACCTAAGTGCACAGAGGGCAAGACTGCAGACAGAGAATGGTGAGTCACTTGTGATAAAAAGTAGTAATAAAACCAGTAATGATTATTTTGATGAATAACACATTTACTTTTTATCATTCAGGTGAGTCTTCCCGCCAGCTTGAGGAGAAAGACGCTCTTGTTTCCCAGCTGACCAGGGGCAAGCAGGCTTACACTCAGCAGATTGAGGAGTTGAAGAGACACATTGAAGAGGAAGTGAAGGTATAACAAGTTTATTATTAGCTTTTAACAAGGGATGAGTTGAGTCCTCCTTTTCAAATGTAGTCAGTCACCTGTTTCTCCACCTTCACCTAGAACCTACTACTAACCCATCAGGTCTGCTGGCTGTTATGCATTAAAAAAAAAAAAAAGTTTGTGCAACATGTCATCCGACCATGTTAGAAGGCAAAAAGGAGCTTGAGAGAGAAATTCAAACATCACTTAATTTTCTACCACCATACCTGGCCAATCACTGTGCAAAGTTGCTGTGAATGTTGGGTTGCCTGTTTAGGAATGTTATTACCATATTACCATTTAATTGATAAGGAGATTTGTGGGAATTTGACCTATTCCTCTTCCTGCAGCGTTGCTGCTACATCTCAGTCTTGTCTTTTATGACTTAAGTACCTCCCACTAACACACCAGTTTCTCCTTCCTCA
Organism: Thunnus thynnus; assembly: GCF_963924715.1. Classification (NCBI taxonomy): domain Eukaryota; kingdom Metazoa; phylum Chordata; class Actinopteri; order Scombriformes; family Scombridae; genus Thunnus; species Thunnus thynnus. The sequence continues at coordinate 11,749,871 of NC_089533.1, forward strand.
TCAAACACCTTTCACCTGAATTCCTGTATTCTAAGTCTCACATACTACACTAAATAGCAAATCTGACAGATGTAAAAGTAAATTATCCAAAACTAAATGACTCAATCAACATGTTCCACCATAACAAATTATGTATCTAAACAAGATTTAGATAATATTTGTATACTTAATAGATCAATTAAAATGCCTCTTGCCATGTTCATCAGGCCAAGAATGCCCTGGCCCATGCTGTTCAGTCAGCCCGCCATGACTGTGACCTGCTCAGAGAGCAGTTTGAGGAGGAGCAAGAGGCTAAAGCTGAGCTGCAGCGTGGAATGTCCAAGGCTAACAGCGAAGTGGCTCAGTGGAGAACCAAATATGAGACTGACGCTATCCAGCGCACTGAGGAGCTGGAGGAGGCCAAGTAAGTCACTACGTTTTCAGAGTTTAAATTAGTTTTCAATTCAATTGCTTGCTTTTCCAGATAACATTTCCCATATGTTGCTATCACTATGCAATGAAGTGTAAACAAATACTTTTTCACAACAGGAAAAAGCTTGCCCAGCGTCTGCAGGATGCTGAGGAGTCCATTGAGGCTGTGAACTCAAAGTGTGCCTCTTTGGAGAAGACCAAGCAGAGGCTACAGGGTGAGGTGGAAGACCTCATGATTGATGTAGAGAGAGCTAATGGTCTGGCTGCCAACCTTGACAAGAAGCAGAGGAACTTTGATAAGGTAACAGGAAATCAAAACCACACTGATACGAGTGAAACACAAATATTTCTTAGTAATTAATCATTGTTATTCATCTCTATCATTCTAGGTCCTTGCAGAATGGAAACAGAAATATGAGGAGGGCCAGGCAGAGCTGGAAGGAGCCCAGAAGGAGGCTCGCTCTCTCAGCACTGAACTGTTCAAGATGAAGAACTCTTATGAGGAGGCTCTGGATCAGCTGGAGACCATGAAGAGAGAGAACAAGAACCTGCAGCGTATGTCAATCCCATCAGATTTAATATAACTTTTATAGTGATTGTAAGGGTTCTTTCTTGACCTCTATAGGTGTAGGTCAAAAGGTTTTGTGGTGTTAAAACCTAATTTTCTAGTTATAATGTATACAGCATAGTCTAAGTTTCTCTAAACTGGATTTTGCCTTTTGGTGTTCTACAGAGGAGATCTCAGACCTGACTGAACAGATTGGTGAGACCGGAAAGAGCATCCATGAGCTGGAGAAAGCCAAGAAGACTGTGGAGACTGAGAAGACTGAAATTCAGTCAGCACTGGAGGAAGCAGAGGTAAAAATCTAAATTACAATATCAGACCACTTATGTGATAAAAATATAAAAGCATTTATGTAATGGCATGCATCCACTTGATTTTTTCTTTAATTATCATGAGAAAGACTGGTAACCTTTAGGTACATGTTCAACTTTTTCCTTTAGGGCACACTGGAGCATGAGGAAGCCAAGATTCTCCGTGTTCAGCTTGAGCTTAACCAGATCAAAGGTGAGGTTGACAGGAAGCTTGCAGAAAAGGACGAGGAGATGGAGCAGATCAAGAGGAACAGCCAGAGGGTGATTGACTCCATGCAGAGCACTCTCGATGCTGAGGTCAGGAGCAGGAATGATGCCCTGAGAGTCAAGAAGAAGATGGAGGGAGACCTGAATGAGATGGAGATTCAGCTGAGCCATGCCAACAGGCAGGCTGCTGAGTCCCAGAAACAACTGAGGAATGTCCAGGGACAGCTCAAGGTGAGCTTTGTCTAATCACCGAATAAACAAATGTTGAAGAGTTAAGAAAGTTAACTCTTTTTTCTCCACGTGTTGTCAGGATGCCCAACTGCACCTTGATGATGCTGTCAGAGGACAGGAAGACATGAAGGAACAGGCTGCCATGGTGGATCGCAGAAATGGCCTGATGGTGGCTGAGATCGAGGAGCTGAGAGCCGCTCTGGAGCAGACAGAGAGAGGACGCAAAGTGGCTGAACAGGAGTTGGTTGATGCTAGTGAGCGTGTCGGACTGCTTCACTCTCAGGTTTATGTTCAGTAATTCACAAGAAAATGTCTTTATACAGAATAAGTATACATACCAGCTTTGTTATACATAACAAATATCAAATTAAATGTGACTTTTTTAATATCCAGAACACCAGTCTTCTGAACACCAAGAAGAAGCTGGAGTCTGACCTTGTGCAGGTTCAGAGTGAAGTGGACGACACTGTTCAGGAAGCAAGAAATGCTGAGGAGAAAGCCAAAAAGGCTATCACTGATGTGAGTTTATGTTTATGAGTCTTCTTTTTTATAAAATTCAATTTCACTTCACCAAATACCTGTTCATCCTTGATGCCCATCATTTCAGGCTGCCATGATGGCTGAGGAGCTGAAGAAGGAGCAGGACACCAGTGCTCACCTGGAAAGGATGAAGAAGAACCTGGAGGTCACAGTCAAGGACCTGCAGCACCGTCTGGATGAGGCTGAGAACCTCGCCATGAAGGGTGGCAAGAAGCAGCTCCAGAAACTGGAGTCAAGGGTATGCTTATAATATATTCACTTTAGGATGTTATAAATTAAATCTCTCTCACTACTAAAATCCCATAACAAGGTTTTGACAAACTGTATAACATCACATTACAGGTCCGTGAACTGGAAACCGAAGTTGATGCCGAGCAGAGACGTGGAGCTGATGCTGTTAAGGGAGTCCGCAAATATGAGAGGAGAGTGAAGGAGCTGACTTACCAGGTAATTTCTGATTTAACTAAAAACTATCCTGATTTTATCTATATTCTATACTCCATCAATAACACTCCTTTTTTTGTATAGACTGAGGAGGACAAGAAGAATGTGCATAGACTTCAGGATCTGGTTGATAAGCTGCAGCTCAAAGTGAAGGCTTACAAGAGACAGGCTGAGGAGGCTGTGAGTCAAATGTTTTGTAATTTTTCATATAGGAATGTAGCACAAATCAATAACTACAGAAAGAAACCATACTAATATGATGTCATATTAAAAAATACAACATACTTCAACTCCCAACCCTTAACAGGAGGAGCAGGCCAACACTCACTTGTCTAGATTCAGGAAGGTCCAGCATGAGCTGGAGGAAGCTCAGGAGCGCGCTGACATCGCTGAGTCCCAGGTCAACAAGCTGAGAGCCAAGAGCCGTGATCATGGAAAGGTAACCATGTGATATTTTACAAAAATTATTCTGTGGGCACCTTAGTTCAACGGGGTTATTGAAGTTTATTATAAGCTAAATATATTTTATACCATTTATTATTTACTTTTTATCATAAGAATACATGCTGATTTTTTTTCTTGTTTTCTTTCTAGTCTGATGCTGCTGAATAAGAGACATCCTTTGGGCGCCTTTCAACAGAGATCATAAAATATGATCTAGCTGTTGAATTGTCTTCTTACAATGTATTCATTCAATAAACTTTTTTTTCTCATAATTTTATATTTATTCTGTATTATTTACTCTCTAGTTTCTCTTTAAGTCACACTTGAGCACACAGTGTTCAACACAGTAGCTGCATCAGTTAACTTGGCTAGAATTTGTGTTGCGGTACATCACTTATCTAGTTGGCTGGATGATGATGTTTTTCAGCTCAATATTAACATTTTACTTCACTAGGAATAATCATGATTCATACCCACATGGCAATGTCCGGTAAAATGAGACTTTTTGGAAGAGTGATAGCATTGTCAGGTTCAAGCTTAGAAGACACCTTCACATTTTACAGAGGCAGAAATTAAGAGTCATAATTTAAACATAATTACAGCATCATAGGCAAAATATAACCTTCAGAGCCACAATTAATTCCCATTAGCATGTCATTTATCCAAACCGATGGATAATGAACTTTGTTACTCTTTTACCCATACCATTAACAAAAACATTTTCAGCATTCTATGTAATGAAGGTTATATTATTGTAACCCTAGTTCTATAAGAATAGGTGGAATGACGGTGGATGAAATTTGCATGTACGTAGCGGTCAATCAGGCAGTGTTGTAGTCGAGTCACTAAGTCTCGAGTCCGAGTCTGAGTCATCAAGGCTGAGTCTGAGTCAAGTTAAAAGATGGGCTCCAGTGCTCCACTCTGGCACGGTCAAAGAGCTGACATACAAATAAAAAAGGTCTACATTAAACAAAAATGACACAGCTTTGATTTTATATTAATGTTAATGATGCACCGATTGCAATTTTCAATTACCCTCCAGACCTGCTTCCCTTCAGTCCTTCATCCTGGTTACCCTCCAGATCTGTTATGCCCCTGTCCAACCCCAGGCTGTCCACCTAAGATCCCTGGCTCCATTCTTAGCCCACAGGCCACTTGCCCCTGAATCCCTTCCTCTCCAGACCCCTACACCCACTCTGTATTCCTGATCAGCTTGGTGGGACCTATGATATCCTTCCCTTAAGGGGGGGTTCTGTCACAATCTGCTCCTCAGTCCCTCTCTGCAACCACACTCACTTATCCCCAGCCGTCTGCATTACTCTCTGCTCACGTCTCCCTGGTCATGTTCTGTCCTCCAACTCCCCAGACCTGCCGTCCTCAAGCTGTCCACCAGATGCCCTTGGACTTTCCCTCCTTTCCTCATCTATACACCTGTTCCCACTTCTCATCAGTCCCTACCTGGCCTACTCCACTCACTCCTCACCTGCAGCCACTCAATTCATATACTGGCCCAGATCCTTTGTTCCCTTGTCAGATCATTGTTGTTGACATGTTGCTTTTTCTCAGTGCTCTCAAGCCTCTGTTTTTGGTTACCAGGACCTGTACCATTTACGCATCTGTTTGCCTGCCTGGTTGGACTCTTCCGTATCTCATCCCTGCAACTCTGTGGATTTAATACCACAGCTGTTTGGACTTGTCACCCATACCTTTAAGCTTTTGTATCTTCACTTTTGACAATAAACTCACTGAACTGTTCCTGTCCTACCTCTATAGTCTGCATTTGGGTCCTTCCAATGCAAGAAAGGGTGACCCACCCCAAAATGCAACATTATACCCATCTCAGCTCCTCATTTGATTCATCAGAAAGATAAAAAATATGGGATGGTGTGAAGGTCAAAAAGCAGTAAAGGGATAATATGATCTTTAACTGTAATGTACAACATCAGTTTCCCACTGAAGACCATTAAGGTGTTTCATCTGACCTAATTGAATCCATGTAAATTTATAATTGATATAGCTGGCTATGGTTTTGCACTGATATTAGCTTAATTTCTTGATGGTGCAGGAAAAAAAAAGCTTAAAAATGTCCATATGTTCTCCTCTTAATATAATCTGTTCAATCTATAGGAAATTTTTATCATCACATTTTAGTGCCTGAAATTTATGTGGACACAATTTCATTGAAAGTTATTTCAAGAATGTTCTAGATCAGTGGTTCTCAATTTTTTTTCACATTAGGGCCCCGTAAACTGACACAAATTAGACCATGGACCCCCATCAGATAAGAATTTTGCTTTTAAATATTTTATCACAGAAAGTGTATGAAACCCATTACCAAAATAGCCATACACGCTGTCATTGTATTACGTATGGATGGAATTATAGTAAAGATAATTGAATCCCCTTTTTGCTGGGGACCCCCTGGAACCCTCTCAAGGACCCTGAGGGGTCCCTGGTGCCCACTTTGAGAACCACTGCTGTAAATGGAACAGCATATAGGATTATGTCTCTGTATGGATTTTGAATGCTGTGCCCAAAGATGTCATCTTTCCAAAAGATCCTTTCCCTAAATTCTTACTCAGAGCTTATGAATGTATGCACAAGTGACAGAGAAGAACTTATATAATTACTGTAAAAAACAAAACAAAAAACTGAAACATTCATGTGAGGATGCTCTAAAAATGTTGAAAGTGCAACAGAAAAGAGCTTATGTAATTACTGTAAAAAATAATAATAATAATAAAAAACAAAACTTTGTTTCATGTAAGAATGCTCTAAAAATCTCCAGTTGTGCTTTTTGCATTCACAGCAAAAATACCAATCATATGATCTATTGCAAAATTTAGGAACAATACATGAGCTCCAAAACCTTGGCAGTAATGACGTTCCACTTCTATTATCTTACAGTAAGCTAAGCATGCCATACTCCATCTTCTTTGAACCAAAGCAATTTCAGAGCTGTCAGCAATCATGAACTGTACAGAAAGACCTATAAACTCTCTTATCAACTGAAATGATTGGTGACACCATTTCACGGTTATCACAGCAAAACAAAGCCGAAACATCTGTGCATAAATTGTGCAGTCCTCTTCAAACACTTACTGTACAAGCAATACATTCTAATATCATTGACACATCATTGTATCTGGCATGTAGTAAAGCAGGACGTTTAGTTGTGGATGAAATAGAAGTCATTCACAGCTATGCAGGCATATAACACCTTATGTACCACCTTATATGTACTCCAGTAGCCTCTGGCATCAGTTTGCTTAGCGACACGTATGGCCAGCCTTGTAAATGCCTTTCTATTTTTGACCATGCTGTATAACCTTACCCTAACGGAAAATGTGTACAGTCATCAAATAAATTGTACATGCTGCTAATAAAATCTGATATCTCCCTCACAGCACATCTAATACACAGATTAAGTATTTTTACCCGACGCAGAATTAAAATATGATTAATTTCAATTAAGAATACATATACCAAGTAATTCAAATGAACAAAATACAAAGCAGGATGTTTTATTTTGGTAGTTTGTATAATGTACTGTACTGAAATCAAATATTTTATATAGCAGAGTGACTGAGGGATTACAAGATGGAGTTTATTAGATTCTGAATAAAATTCTAATAGTCACATAAATCCTAATGTTGGAAAGCATTAAACACATTCAAACACAAAGAATGTGTTGCATGTATACTTAATAGGCTTACTTAATGCACTAATGCTTGTGTTTTGGTAAAATAAAAAATTGACACTTATGCACAACTAGCTAATACAAGTTAAAGACAATCCAAACCGTCCCAATTTGTCAATATTTTTAGTTTTTCTAACACTTGCACTATTTCAACTTCAGCCTCACAATCTCAAGTCCTCACAACATTTTAATTTCACCAACAGTGTATACATTTCTTAATAGATATGGGTTCTTATTTGTACATCTTGTAAAGCCGTCATAAATTTCCACAGCTACCACTAACAGGACATAAAATATTGACTAGGTCTCAAAAAGTCTCATAAACTGATCGTATTTTATGATAGCTTTACAAGCTAACATGAAATAGCGGCTCCAATATCAGCTCCAAAGACCCTTTGAGCTGGCAAACAGGAGTGCATTGCCAAAATGCCACCATTCCATGCAGGATGTGAGCCATATGAACATTAGGAATGTGGGCCAGTTCTTGTTTATTTGGTTCTTTCTTGGTTGACATGTGGTATTGCTATGGCTCTCTTGTTGCCTGGATCTGGCAAACAGGAGTGGAACGCCCCAGTGCCATCATTCCATGCAGTATTTGGGCCAAATGAGGATATGGAATGTAGGCCGGATCAGGGCCAGAATAAAAATGAACTGTGGTCCAGATTTGGGCCAGATATTGTTTATTTGGTTCGTTTTTGGTTGACATGCAGTAATGCTATGGTTTGCTTGTGGCCCAGATCTGGCAAACAGGAGCGGACCGCCCAAATGCCATCATTCCATGTGGTATGTGGGCTACATAAAAGTGTCCGGTGTGGGCCGGATATGGGCCACAGCAATTTTGCTATCTGGGTGGTTTACAATTGTCATTAAGAATAAGTTAAATTTGCAACATAACTACTATACATGGTCTCCGCTGCAGCCCAAAGCTGGATTTTGCTGTCTCCTATACTCCAGAGGTTTGCTGTGGATGCAAAATAGTGTTTCACTTCTGTGCCCTGAGGTTAATGAAATTGACAATTTTAAAACCTGATAACTTTATTTACTCACAGTTTGCCACAACTTAATCAGATTGCTGTAGGTCACATTATAATAATCAGGTGGTGAGATAAAGTAACTATATATCTGCTTAGCATGTTGATGATAGTCACTTCAATCACTCAATAATCTTATGTTATTCACAGTCTGTGACCAGGTTTGGAACTCACACCTGTAGACCTCTGCAGCAGGTGTTTTCAAAGCTAATAAATAAAGTAGAATATAATTTTATTCGGTTATATCAAGGGTACAGAAAGATGTTTCTTCATGACAAATTGACACCATGTCTTCCTTGTTAGCTGAGACTGACAGAGTCAGTCACCATAAACTTATTCACATCAATTATCATTTCAGCACGTACAGGCAGCTAACATAATGAATAAATAATTAGCATGCTGGCTAAAAGCCACAGGTTTCCATAAATGCTGTTACATGCATTAGCGACTGTTACAAGAGTTTATGTTTATTCAGTCGCATCACTACAGTACTTGGCACTATGAATTATTAACATTACCTGCACTCGATGGTGTGATTTTATGAAGAGAAGTAGCCTAGTTGTAGTTAGCTGGTAGGCAGGCTGTTTAGTGGTGTCTTCACTAAGCTAGCCTTCAGTCCGCTGTAAGTGGGATGTTATTTCAGAGTGTGAAATGCTTGACTATATATGAGATATAACACTTAGGCCTCCTATGGCCTTAAGTGTTAAAGTTTAAAGATATAAACCTATATATAGTCTATGGTCTACAGGTTTTTCATCCCTCCTTCAAGAGGGGCTGTTCGGAACAACTATAATCATTTTTGCCTTCAGACATGGTCAGACAAAATGTTGCCCAAAATAGTTTGTTTCAATCATACTGAAACCTTTATTGTGCCCGCTTTCCTTTTTTTATCCCTAATTTAACCAAAACAGTCTAGATCAGGAAATATTTGCTGATTTTAGCATTTTAGAGAAAGATGGGAGCTGGATCAACCCTATCCTGTATGCTTGTCAGAAACCTATACAAAAGGTTAAGACACAACAGTCATATGTGTACTGGGAAGGGTTGGTGGGTCCACCTTGGCTGACCTGCAAATTTCAGTGTACTTCAGTGTACCACAAAGATGAGAGCAATAATGTCCTTAAGTGAGCTCCATCTGTGTCAGCTCTGTACTTTTCTGGCAATTCTACCCAACCCCAGGACAACTACAATAAATATACATATTATATTGTACTTGATTCATCAAGTTAATTAATACATTTAACAAATAAATTATATCTTTAAACTTGAGATATGGCGTTAACAACATACCTAAATGTGTCCTAAAAATACATCCATCTCTATGCCAAATGTGAATCACTCCCTATCGCTCCCTCCTTTAGCTGAACTTATCTTTGACCATGGTAATACCTCGTGATCTGCTTATAAGATGGCAAATAATAAGCCATGTCTGTGCAAAACTTGGTAATGAAAGGTGATTCTGGAGATGATCCCAAACTTTCTCTTTACGCCATTTGAACTTATGTCAAACTATTAACCCCTTTCACTTAAAAACTGCATCTTTTTTATTCTTTACAGTAAATCATCAATGATGTTTGTGAGGAACTTATTTCTGGTGTTAAATTATATGAGTTGGCAATCCCTCTTAAAGTCTATTTGCAGGAGACATATAACACCTGTTCAGCATTAATGGAAAGACCATCCGTCTGAGTTTTATTTCAGATATCAGCAGATTTATGTCCTGCTGCAACTATACACGAATGACATTTCAATCCTTCTCCAAATTTAAACCTAATTACTGGCTGTGATATCAAGATGAACAAGACACAAGTGGCTATCATAAACTGTGTCAACTTGAAATTATTTCAACCTCTAGATTTATTGGAATAAAAAACCCACAAACGACGCCATGCACCTTTGCAATTTACTACTGGGTACACTGTGGACATAACTGGTTTACTCAGTATTTACAAGTCCAATCACGTTCCAAAATACGTCAGCCTCATAATATTGTCATCTGTTACTGGCAGTAATTTTCAACCTTGTGTACAATTATATTAATTTTGAAGACTTAGTTATAAGTTTATTTATATATGTTTTATCAGAATGAAATATTTAGGTTACATATGGACAATGTGGATGTAAATGTCATATAAATAATATCTAACAAATGTAATGTAATAACACTTTACATATTTTAAGCAGAATTAATTTGAAACTGTACTTGATGTATTTTGGTATGCATCATTAGACTGCCTATTCAATTAAAAGCCCTTGTACAGGAAATTGAAGTTTGCTTTTACACTAGTTGTGAAATGTTACTGAGGAGTTTGACACACCTAGTTAGACGTCAAAGATGCATCAGTTTATACACCAGGCCGTTAATTCCACATGTCTTCTGTATTTACATTCAGAGCATTTAGCAGATGTTCTTATCCAGAGAGTGACAGGCGTCTGTTCAATGGCTGGACTCTCCTTAACTCATCTTCAACATATTATGTAAGGAGTAGCATTTGTTTCTGTAGATTTGAAAAATTTGCATTTACAGCCTCTGTGTGCCATGTTAGAAGAACTGCAACATCATGAAATTGGAAATAGAGAGTTTGCAGGTTATAGTGTACTTGTATATTTAAGTTTATTCATGTATATTCTTAGATGGGCTTATTGGATATATAAGAGGATTGTTTTTCTGGGTGTCTTTTTGTCCTGTGTTTTTCCTCCTGTGTCCCCAGCTTGCTTTACCCTCCACACTTCCCTCCACACCTGCCCTGCATCTGTCTCATTTGCCCTGCCCTGCTCCCTGTGTCTTCCCCAGTCTATCAGCTCCTTTCCTGTCCTCTTGTTCTACCTGTACCTCATCCCCTCGTCAGTTTAGTTTGTATTTAAGTCCTGGTTTTCAGTTCAGTGTTGTTGGGTCTTTTTTCTATTCGATTCAGTTTTGCTTTGTTCCAAAGGCTATATAAAGAGAGTTCTTCAGTTCATACTGGTTGCTGTCTCTTGCATTTGGGTCCACCTGCTCCGCTCCACCTAACAACATACTTATTAACTTATACACACTGAACATGTCTCTATCACACAACAAGGTGTCAAACATTCCTGACCAAATTGAGCAGAGCTCTTATGATGAGGAGGCAGGCTCAGAGCTGGACTTTAGCTCTAACTGACAGGCATTTGAGACAGATGAGTGCAGTCAACTGTTCTTACAGCATGTCCCTGTTAATTGTTGAATGCATGTTTACATGTGACATTTGCAATTACTTTGCTTAACGTTGACCATTGTTTAATTTTAGGCTTTGTATGTTATGTTTATTGTTGGAATTATAGATCAATTTATAAGCCAATAAGAAAAATACATTTGACTACCTAAAACTTTGTTTTGTAGCATCTTGACATGCACAGGATAACAATGAAATTCTGTCTGCATCAGCTGAGGTACATTGTTCATTATAAAAGAAATAAGAATAATGTAAATTATTAAACTGCACGTTCTATTACAAAATTATAATGATATACCTTTGACACGCTCATTTTTACAGTCTCCATTAAAGTGCCACCATGTGATTCAATGTTTATGTAATGTAAACATCATTTTGGTCTACATATGCAAATGCTTTAACAGTGTTTATTCTCTACTATTACAGACCTAATCCTGATAGTCTTGCATCGTCGTGAATCCCTACAAGTGGCTTCCTATGTCTGACACTGTATGTGTAGCAGCATACAGAGGCAAGAAGAGGACTGAGTCACCACTCCATATCTTCTCCATCTCTGACAATACATATCAGTTCATGCTCACTGGAAAAGATTAAAGTCACTAGTGTCAAATTGTGTAGAATTGAACTTAAACGTAAGCTTACTGAAGGAATGACATGTGAAGTCTGCATGTTTGTATTTCAGTTGGTGAGAACTGGTCTGTACTGATTACGTGAGAATGGCACATAATATAATGCTAAATCTTTATAAACTTTATGATAATAAAGCAGAATCTTAACAATGTGTTAACATTCACATTTTTTGCACTTTTCGTCAATGGCTCTATCCATTCTTGGCCAGTAGAATCTGCTACGAACAAGGTGTATTGCACGCTCGTAACCAAGGTGGCCAACATCATTATGCACACCCTGCTGTGCCCTTTCTCTAAACTGCTCAGGTAAGATCAACTGGTAGACAAGGTTATCTCAGTCAATCCACCTCCTCTATAATATGCCATCTATGAATTTGAGTCTTTTCCATTCCCTGAGAATGACATCTGGATGCTCAAGATTTGTCTCTCTGAAGCTGGGTTTTAAAGCTCTCTTCACAAAGTTGATGACATGTGAGATGGATCATCTTTTTGAGCACTGCACCAGTCAGAGTATGTCATGGATGGTAAGGTGTCTTCACCAAAAACACCAGGTACTAATGAGGGGTCAATGGCAAGAGACTCCGCAACAACAGGTTATTCTGGGTGGTGGTGGTGTTCACCTCTAAATGTCACAAGATGATGGTGACATAAGGCGGAGAACGCTTCATGACCTATGTCATCTCTTGCATCCAAGAGCTGTCTTTTCATGTCCTCAGTTTTCCCTCTCTTTAATGAAAGCTTCATCCTCATAAGGCAGGTCTTGAGGCCGGCGGGATAACCCACAGTTATCTTCATCACAGTTGGTTTGCCCCATTCTGTACTTAATGGTGAACTAGTAGGTAGAAAGAGTGGCTAACTAGCGATGTCCGGCAGCATCTAGCTTTGCAGATGTTAACACGTATGTGAGGGGATGGTTGTTGATAAGTACAATGAAACTTGTGTCATAAAGGTAGTCATTAAACTTCTCATAAACAGCCCACTTTAGGGCTAAGAATTCAAGCCTGTGAGTGGGGTAGTTTCTTATGCTTTTGGAAAGACCTCGACTGGCATACATTACAACTCTGAAGTTCCCCTCCTGCTGTTGGTAGTCTGCAGCCCCCAAGCCTTCACGACAAGCATCAGTATGTATGACGTACAGTAGGTGAGGCAGTATGGACTCCTTGAGCATCAACCACATGACCAAGGTACTTAACTGAGGTCTTAAAGAAATGACACTTTTCTGTTGATAGCTTTAAGCTGTAATCTTTAAGATGGTTCAGCACCTTCATGAGCCATACTTCATGCTCCTGTGTGCTCCAATGTGTCTGAGGACATGATTAAGTCATCCAGAAACACAAATACCGTCATCGACACACTTCTCCATGAGGTGTTGGAAAGTGTTTGGAGCATTTGTGACACCCTGTGGCATGCGATTGAATTCTGCAAATCCTCTGTGTTCAGGAGGGAATATGCATCTCTGATGGTTCATGCATTTATCTTTCTGTAATCGATGCATAGCCTTTTTCCACACCAAGACTATTGGTGATGCAAAGGGGCTCTGACTCTTTGATTCTTGCATCAAGCAGTTCTTTGAAGTGCTGCTTAACTGCATCTCTTTTGCGGAGATAAATAGGCCTTGGCCTCTCCTTAAAAGGTGTTTTATCATGCAGCTTGATGTGATGTTTCACAGCAGTGGTGTGACAGTATAACAGGCCATCCACAGCAAAGACCTCTGGAATGGACTTAAGCTTGGGGATGATGTACTCTTTCCATTGTTCAGATATTAGTGAATCATCAAGGTTGAGCTTGAGATTGTCACTGTCAGGCTTGTCCTTATGAGGTGCACGTTGTTCAGGTCCAAGTGGAACACCATTTGGACCTGGTTGCTGGATCTGGGCTAAGATTTTGGAAAGAGTTCACTCTACCTATGTGTGCTTGACACTCTTTGATTCAATTTAAGTGGTGCATCAAGTGCATCTCTCCAAATCTAAACTAGCCAAGATATACCCACAAATAACCCTATCTATGATAGATGTAAGACTACGGATGCAACATTGATTCACATGTTCTGGCTCTGTCCCAATTTGGAAGGGTACTGGAACTCTATTTTCGAAGCTCTCTCTACAGTCTTAAGCATTAAAATAAACCCAAACCCTCTTATGTCACTGTTTAGAATCATTCCTGAAAGGATGCAGTTACCTGTGGGGGGCCTTAAAGTAGTCGCTTTCACTACTCTCCTGGTGCGTTGTCTGATACTTTTGATGTGGAAGGAGGCTGCCCTGCCCTCAGTCTCCCACTGGATAAGGGATGTGTTGTCTATCTTGAAGCTTGAAAAAATCACATATACACTACAGGGCTCTGAAAAGACTTTTGTTAAAGTTTGGAGATTTTTTTTACGTTCTTTGACAAACCCTCTACACAAGTACAGGAATAAATAATGAAATGAAGTTTCATTATTATGGTTTTTGACATTCTGGGCCTGAGCATGCTGCTTCTGCTTGACCTCTCATTACAATTTAAATGCTTTTCATTCTTCAATTTAACTCTACATTACAAAGTGCATTGTATTAACTATGGTCTTTCATTATGTACACTTTGATATACAGGCATACTATGCTGTACATTCCTCTATAAAGAAGACCAAGTTTAACTTTGCTGAGTGACAGCAGGGGATAGGGGATGTTCGCTGTGGGGTGGGAATGGTGTTCTTTTTGCAAATTTATGTAAATTGTGAAATTCAGTAAAAAGAACTGTGAAAGAAAATTCAGTAAATAGTGAAGCTGTCCGTTTCATTACTTTATATTATAAAGAAAAAGAAAAAAATCTGTTCTAATAATCATCCGCTTATAGTGATTAATTTGACCCGGACAGACGTGATCACTATAAGCGGTAAACACAAATGAAAGTACAGTTAAGAAGTGTTCAATTCTCAGTGCTTCATACACAAGTTAAATGTATCCTTTGTTGGACCAAAATGCACTTATTATCAGTTATCAGTTCTTGATGGTCTTTGTTTTTCTTGAGTTTCATTAAGAAATCAGTTCTGGTCAGTTTTTTACTTAGTCAGTTTGTCTTGGGCCCGAGCACAAAAAAATAATCTGAGATCTCAGGAAAAAGCACAAAAATAAAATAGAATTCTCCTTAGTTAGGTTCCCTTTGATTTGGTTCCTACTGCCCTCTTGGAACGGCGCAACATCCACATGTCAGCGACTTGACAAGATGAAGGCATCCACAAGCAGTGATGGCAATCTGGATGGCAGACAAAGCAGCTCCACACATAGAATTGTCCCTCAAAAAAACCAGCCTGCACACAAATGTGCAGAACAGTTATCATACAGTCTGACCTTCCTTGATTTATTCTCCATCACATAAGAATTACAAGAATTGAATCTGCACCCACGCAGAATTAAACAACACTTACAATGACTGTAATAAACATTTCTGAACTAAATTGTCTCTTTCCTTTTTTTTGTATATATACATTTCAAATGAATGCACATATCCAGCCTTTTAAATTTTATATTATATACACATTAGCTTTTAAACGCAGATATGCATAAATTGCTTCACGTGCTTTCCCAAGGCTGCAACAGCAGCTATGCATGTTGCACTTAGCCTAGCTTCTGGCTGCAATTAAGTTGAAAGTGGTGAGCGGCTAAAAAGTTTAGCAACATCAGCTATGTTCTCTTCACAACACAAAAATGTTATAACCTGATTGTTTTTTGCTTTGCCATACCTTTCAACGTAAAATAACACACAATTAAATTGTTATATCAAAATCTAAATGCTAACTGGCTGCCTTCAGGTGGCTAACTCACCAGGATAATCCATTAATTTGGAAGGAAATGCCCCTCAGAGTTTCTCCCAAGGATTCTCTTTCAACTTGAGGAGATCAGTGAGAGGCTTGAGAAAGCTGGTGGAGCAACATCCACTCAGATTGAGATGAACAAGAAGCATGAGGCTGCATTGTGACCTTGAAGAGTCATCCCTGCAGCATGAAGCTACCGCAGCAGCTCTCCACAAAAAGCAGGCCAACAATGTTGCAGAGCTGGGAGAGCAGAGCGACAACCTATGTTGTGGGAAAATCTTCAAATGGGCCAATAAATCTTCAAGTCACCCACAACTTAGCATTAAACTCAAAACCTATGAGAGAACGACTCAAAGAAATACACTGGAAGCTGGTAGAGTTCAATGTGAATAGGTGAATATGCATAAAGAGCAATACAAAGCAAACCGAGGCCTTGACCCTGGGATAAAGAACCTAATGCAAAATCATAAAACATTAAATTACATACCTCTCATAAACCCTCCTAATATGGAGCTTATTTTCTAAACTCCACCTCGCTTGACCTTGACACTTTAGTAATATTCCAGACATGACTCATCTCAGAAAAAAATGGTGTCTCAAACTTCTCTAAGATGTATCAATTGAACCTGGCATTTTCCACATTTCTCACAATACACATGGCCTAGCGGCCTTCAATCATTGCACACAGAAAATCAAAATGTGACATTACAGATCATCCCCTTCCAAATTCCCTTAGGAACTGTCTCTTATTGACGTAAATGTTATCTTTGCACAATTACTAACATGTTGCACAGTTACTAGCATAACTGAATGTTGGGGACATCTGTCTCCACCACACCTCCAGTTTGTCAAACAGAAGCTGGAGAAGAAGAAGAGTGAGTACAAGATGGAGATTGATGACCCCTCCAGCAACATGGAGGCTGTTGCTAAATCCAAAGTAAGTGGTTTGTTTTTAAGTGAGGGATGTGCCTTTTTTAACATCTCAGGAATTTTGAGAAATATAACTTAAGATATAAATCAGATGTTAAAATGAAACTAATCACCACTATATTTAACTATTGCATTGCATTCAGTTTGAATTGCTGAATGTATTCTTTTTAAAGAAATTATGTTTTTTGGTGATAGAGAAACTTGGAAAAAATTTGCAGAACTCTTGAAGACCACTGAGTTAACTCAGAACTAAAAATGATGAGAATGTTTGCCTGATGAATGACATAAATGCACAGAGGGCAAGACTGCAGACAGAAAATGGTGAGTCACCTAAAATTAAAACCACTCTGTGGGTGGGGTTAATCATATTTTATTCTATTTTTTAACTTTTATTTATTCGGGGACACTCCAGACTTGCTTTTAGCCTGATCACATTCACACAGTTACACACATTCACACTTGCTCAGTGCAACCATAATCGAACCTGCTGACCACTGAGCAGCTCCACTGGAGCAGTTGGGGTTAAGGGCCTGGCTCAGGGGCACCTCAGTGGTGTCGCTCCCTGAGAGTTAAGAAGAAGATGGAGAGAGACCTGAATGAGATGGAGATTCAGCTGAGCCATGCCAACAGGCAGGCTGCTGAGTCCCAGAAACAACTGAGGAATGTCAAGGGACAGCTCAGGGTGAGCTTTCTATGATCATTTGGTTTAAAAAAAAAAAGAGAAGAGAAGGTCTTTTGTTTTTTTTTCTTTGTTGTCAGGACCGAACTGCACCTTGATGATGCTGTCAGAGGACAGGAAGGAGCAGGTTGCCATGGTGAAGTGCAGAAATTTCCTGATGGTAGCTGAGATTGAGGAGCTGAGAGCCGCTCTGGACCAGACAGAAGAGAGGACGCAAAGTGGCTGAGCAGGAGTTGGTTGATGCTCGTAAGTGTGTCAGACTGCTTCACTCTCAGGTTTATGGAGGTCACAGTCAAGGACCTGCAGCAACGTCTGGATGAGGCTGAGAACCTCGTCATGAGGGGTAGCAAGAAGCAGCTCCAGAAACTGGAGTCAAGGGTATGCACTGTATATAAATTCTCACAACAGATCCTTCTGTGGACGCACATCACACTTTCAATGTGTGAAATAAATTCTGTTTATTTCAATTGACTGTGATCTTTGTATATAAAACTGATGAATCATTTACCATCTCTTTTCAGGTGTATGAGCTTGAAGCTGAAGTTGAGGCTGAGCAGAGATGTGGGGCTGATACTGTTAAAGGAGTCCACAAATATGAAAGAAGAGTGAAGGAGCTGACCTACAAGGTATGTCCTATTTTAATAAACTACCTTAATATCTCTCAATTCTCTATTCTTCATCACTTATAAGTCTTTATCTGTGTAGACTGAGAAGGACAAGAAGAATGTGGCCATACTTCAGAATCTGGTGGTTAAGCTGCAGCTCAAAGTCAAGGCTTATAAGAGAGGAGGCTGTAAGTCAAACCACTCATAGCAACTGTCCATCTGAATGTTCAGTGTGTTGCAACATTCAAAATTTCGCAAACAAAAACATTCACTACTTCCAGTCAAGCTTAAAAGCTTTAGTCTGAAGTGATGTAAAGTAAAACATAAAGCTGCACAAAATTGAAATACCAGAAGTACCAGAATTTCAAAATTGCTTGTAAGGTCAGTACTTTCCAAATCTGTTGGCCAACTAGAAAAATGGACATGAGAGGATTTAGTGGAATTGGTTGATTCTGCATTATTGTTTGGGGTGTACTGAGCATACAAGTGTAAACTTGAGACTTGTATTATAGTGCAAGAATAATACCTCAAGAGGTTTTTATAAAGTTAAATTTAACATTAATCTAGCTTTTGTTAAATCGGTATTGCTCTTGAAAGCTTAGCTCCCTGTAATTCTACATTTAGGTTTGAGAAAGTGTCAAAAATGATTGTGTGAAGCTAAGACAGCCAAGTAAAAATGAAAGGGTGAAGCAGACACTGGTATTGCTGCAGTCCTTGAGACACACTGTTCTGATCATTCAGCTCCATGATCAGGTCAGCTGTGGTTCAGGTTGATACAATTTTGTATAAATTATGGAAAAATACAGATCCACACAATTAGTGTGAATTATCTGTGTCAATTACCTGTGAAAGTATATAAGGGATGGCTGTGTAAGGTGCTGGGAAGGGTGTTTGGGCTGTTAATGCTGCTGTAGTTTTGTAATGTGAATGTACAGCGTGACAAAGAAAATAAAAAACTAAAAAAACTAAAATATGATACTACTATCTTCAATATTTCTATTCTATCTAATTATTAGGGTTTGTTGGTTTCCCTGTTTTTTTAATTATTATTTTGACAGTAAAATAGATATGTTTATTTATTTATTTAATTGACATGTGTGGATGCAGATATTTCTCTTCCTTTCCCCTTTTTTTTCTGGATCCAACTCATTTGTAAACTTTTTTCATATTATTGTTAATTGTTCTTTACTCTCAGTTTGTTTGCTTTTCCCCACACTCACTCCACAAACACACACACACACACACACACACACAAACACACACTCGTTGAGTCCACCTAACCCCAACCCTGTGTGTCATGTCCCTCTGTACTTGGAGATGTCCATATATCCATTCTTAGATGTATAAAGCAAAGAAGCTATGAGGAGTGATGGAAAATACTCCTGGACTAATATATGTTAGTCATGTTAAGTTCACCCACTATTTGCTGAAATTAATCAGTATATGTCCCAAGAACCTGCTATATATATATATATAAATATATATATATAAATATATTTTTTCTTTGGTGAGCCAAATTGACTCAACATGCCATAAGCCTTCAAGATCTGCCAGGACACTTGTATCATGCTTCTTTAATAGCTTCTTTAGTATCAAATGTAGCAACTGGCTGATGTTCATTTGGCATGTGAAACTTATTTTGGGCCTGAACTCAAATGAGTTGCCAACTGTTTTCATGTCCATTTAGGGAGATACATAAAACGTGATTGAACTTTTATTGATGGTACTTCATCTTTCATTTTATTACAGGAATATGAGATGTGACAGAATCTAGTAACTGTAGACAAGAAACATTTTGGCACACTTCCAAAACTGAACTCCATGCATACATGGCCCTTTAAAAATATTAATGTGATGTAACCTCAGTTAATAAAGTGCTTTGGTCGTCATATTGGCAAGTTTAGATTTATAAGATTTATAAGATCAAATAGTGCACAAATACAGCTATGCATTATGATATATTTTTACGTTATTCTCTCTATATTACTGGCACACACAGGAACACAGAAGTTTTTATGAGCACAATGAAAGTTTTTGTAAATATAGCATTACCACAGTCAAGCATTATTAAGCATTATACATAATTTTCCCCAGACTTAGTATATAGTTTATATTAAAGATGAATATAAACATTTAATTAAAATGTGTTGACAACTGTCTTATATAGTGTCATTTAGGGGTTAACTTTCAAAGATCTCAAATACGCAAGTGTCCTGCAACTGAATACTGATGGTATTTTGATGAGTTTCCAAAACCAACCCCCAAAGCTGTCCATGAATTAAAAAAACATTGTTGATGATAACTACGTCTCAACTTTCATGTCCTTTAAATCTAGAACTACATTTATTGGAATTGTAAACAAACGGTATTCTGCACTATTTAATGAATGATAAATATTTGGCAATCGTTTAATGCCTGCACTTGGAGGCAGTAGTGGACCAACATTTATAATATCAAGTTTGTAAATCACTGAGTTAATCTACAGGAGAAATGAATAAGCAGACCCCTAAGTCCTATTTGGTTTACTGAAGTTTTACTTAAGTATGTGTGCATGTCTGACAGTCTTTCCCATATACTCTACATTAGTAATGTAGTCCATTCTAATGTAAATATTCAATTTTCCTACTAAATAATGATCACATTTTTATAACATTATATTCAATATTTTAACAACCACATCATATATGTCACATTCACATTTGCAATTACACATACAGTACATTGTACTGTATGTATTTTTCAAATTTTAGTTGCAAATAAAGAATGCTTGCAGGCTGCATAAACATCACTGCCACAAAATAAGCAACAGGATGAGGCCATGACCAAACTGGGTGAGAGACTACAGCTGACCAAGCACTCAAGCACTCCCACCCTCTATAAAAGAGGCAGCCCTGGACTTCTGCATGAACTGGTAGGCACCCAACACAGGTGAGTGTATCGACTGTGATCTTAGTTGGAATTCCTATTGATCAGTTGGTAAAGTTAATGTATTGCTAATTACTAATGCATATTGTCCATGATTCTTTGTCAGAGTTATCTTTGTTTTAAGTGATATTAAGATGAAATTTCATGTCATATCAAAGAAGTCTTGAGCAGATATTATTCCAAAACAATTTTCTTTAAATACTCTTAACACATTTAAGTAGTTTTTCCAGAAATCACACAATTAATTCATTTGTGTTGACATCCAGTACACATCCTTTCTCAACACATACTGTATACTAAGTGATCATTAAGAGCAGTACTATTTCTCTGGGTGTGGAGGGCAGTTGAGGAGATGGGAGAGAATTGAACTTTCATGATTCAACTGAATACAGCTAGCACTTATTAGTTAAATCTGAATAAGTTTTACCACCTTCACACTCGACTGCACTCAAACTGACTTTCTGTCGGGAATATTTAAAATGAGAAAACCAAACTGAAAAAAGTTATTGTACTCACGTTTAATCATCTTTTTTATAGCATCTTGACTCCACCAGATACTCTACCACTCATCATTTTTTGGAACCAGCTGAGGTAAAAGATGTCAAAGTCTCCAACATCAGATGGATACAACATCATTACGACATCATGCTGATATTTTAACTCTATTTTTTCAGTCTCCACTAAAGTGCCAACATGAGCACAGACGCGGAGATGGAGGCCTATGGCCCGGCGGCCATCTACCTCCGGAAGCCAGAGAAGGAGAGGATTGAAGCACAAACTGCTCCTTTTGATGCCAAAACCGCCTTCTTTGTGACTGATAAGGAGGAGATGTACCTCAAGGGTAAACTTATAAAGAGAGAGGGTGGCAAAGCCACAGTCGAGACAACCACTGGAAAGGTAGGCAATTCATTATTTTACTTTTTTAATAACATTTTCCCATCTATTTCCATTGAAGACCCTTTCTATGTAGGAGGATGCCATTCTCTCCATTGACATTTATTTAAAACTTAGGAAAACATTTAGTGGTTTTAAATTCATACTGACACAGTGGTTAACAAGAACATCCATCTGATTAACTCTAAATTTGAAAAATAAATTCTGAGTAAAACATTTTTTACTGTATTTTTACTGTATCTTTTCAGACAGTCACTGTGAAAGAAGATGAAATCTTCCCCAGGAACCCTCCAAAGTTTGATAAAATTGAGGACATGGCCATGATGACCCACCTCAACGAGCCCTGTGTGTTGTATAACCTCAAAGAGCGTTTTGCATCCTGGATGATCTACGTGAGTTTCCACTTTACTAATGCAATGTGCATTTATATCTGCATATCTAAATGTTAACACTATGTTTAATTTCTATCTGTGCTATTACAGACCTACTCTGGGCTGTTTTGCGTTGTGGTGAATCCCTACAAATGGCTTCCAGTGTATGATGCTGTAGTTGTGGGAGGATACAGAGGCAAGAAGAGGATTGAGGCACCACCTCACATCTTCTCCATCTCTGATAATGCCTATCAGTTCATGCACACAGGTAAGGTCAAAATTAGCAGTGTTAAATTGTGTAGAAATTAAATTAAGAATAAGCTTATTGAAGGAATTACAAAACTGGAATTCATGTGAAATGTTTACGTTTGTATTTCAGATCGTGAGAACCAGTCTGTCCTGATCACGTAAGTATAACAGAAAGTGAAACGCTAAATCATATAATGACGATAGAGCAGAATCTTGACATGTGTCTCTTATACCCCAGAGGAGAATCCGGTGCAGGAAAGACTGTCAACACCAAGCGTGTCATCCAGTACTTTGCAACAATTGCAGCTATTGGAGCCAAGAAGGCTGAGCCAACACCTGGCAAGATGCAGGTAAATTGGTTGTTTAAGATAAAACTTAAGTTTAAGAGGAGAGTTAATTTGAATGTTTATGTAACTCAAATCCTCTCTTGCAGGGCTCCCTTGAGGACCAAATTGTGGCAGCCAACCCTCTGCTGGAGTCCTATGGTAATGCCAAGACTGTGAGGAATGACAACTCTTCTCGTTTTGTAAGTAATCCAGGGAACATCTCAGGACATTTTGTTGCTAAATTACAAAAACTGATGCCATCAATGATCTGGCTCTCTAGGGTAAATTCATCAGAATCCACTTTGGCTCTACTGGAAAGCTGGCTTCAGCTGATATTGAAACATGTAAGTTTCAACAATGGTATGCCTCAAGACTCATCTGGACTACAATCTGGGCTTTAATAAAGTAATAGTATTAAAATGTAATAGAGTAATCTCACAGTGTCTGGTTAAATTTGGTTTTCTTAGATCTGCTGGAGAAGTCCCGTGTAACCTTCCAGCTGTCTGCTGAGAGGAGCTACCACATCTTCTATCAGCTGATGACTGGCCACAAGCCTGAGATCCTGGGTATGTTACAATAAGAATTTGAAATTGAAACTGAAACAATACCAAGGACAACACAAAACAATAATATGTATTTTTACTGTGCTCCTCTAGAGGCTCTTCTGATCACCACCAACCCCTATGACTACCCAATGATCAGTCAGGGTGAAATCACTGTCAAAAGCATTGATGATGTGGAGGAGTTCATTGCAACAGATGTAAGAAAACACTTTAGTCAAATGGATCTTTAGTGCTTAAGACAACTGGGCAAAATGTTTCAAATACCAATAACTTTGCTTCATGTACAATGTAGACTGCTATTGACATCTTGGGCTTCAATGCTGAGGAGAAGATGGGCATCTACAAGCTGACTGGTGCTGTGATGCATCATGGCAACATGCATTTCAAGCAGAAGCAGCGTGAGGAGCAGGCTGAACCTGAAGGCACTGAAGGTAATTCTGATAATTATATCTTGTAGGGACACTACTATGGGTTTGTATATATCATACTGTATATTTCTAAACATGTTCCAGTTCACAGATAAAGCTAAAGGTTTTTTTTTCCATCAGTGGCTGATAAAATCGCCTACCTCATGGGCCTGAACTCAGCTGATATGCTGAAAGCTCTGTGCTACCCCAGGGTCAAGGTCGGAAATGAGATGGTGACCAAAGGTCAGACTGTCCCACAGGTAAGATAAAGAAAATTTAATGTTTAAAAAAATAAAAGGGCAATATTTGCATTTTCACATGAAAATATGTTTGTGAGAAATTCTCATTCTAAAATCTTTTATTTCTAGGTCAACAATGCTGTCAGTGCTCTGTGTAAGTCTGTCTATGAGAAAATGTTCTTGTGGATGGTCATCCGTATCAATGAGATGCTGGACACAAAGCAGCCAAGACAGTTCTTCATTGGAGTGTTGGATATCGCTGGATTTGAGATCTTTGATGTGAGTGATTTGAAGAAAATTTGAGTTGTATCACATCAACAATGTTTTTCTATGACTGATTACATTACTATTATTACAGTTCAACAGCTTGGAGCAACTCTGCATCAACTTCACCAATGAGAAACTGCAACAGTTCTTCAACCACCACATGTTTGTCCTGGAGCAAGAGGAGTACAAAAAAGAGGGCATTATCTGGGAGTTCATTGACTTCGGTATGGATTTGGCTGCCTGCATTGAGCTTATTGAGAAGGTAAGTAGTCAGTTGGGTCGCAGTGATTTCTTGATTCATGTGCAAATGTTTGCTTCAACAGTTTTTAATTATTTTTTTTTCCTCAGCCAATGGGCATCTTCTCCATCCTTGAAGAGGAGTGCATGTTCCCCAAGGCCTCTGACACAAGTTTCAAGAACAAGCTGCATGATCAGCATCTTGGCAAGACCAAGGCCTTTGAGAAGCCAAAACCTGTAAAGGGCAGGCCTGAGGCTCACTTCTCCCTGGTTCACTACGCTGGTACAGTGGACTACAATATCACTGGCTGGTTGGACAAGAACAAGGACCCCCTGAATGACTCAGTTGTTCAGCTCTACCAGAAGGCCTCAAACAAACTTCTGGCCTTCCTGTATGCAACCCACGGTGCAGCTGATGGTAAGAAATTAGATTGATCAGAGTGATCAGAGTGATGAGTATCAGAACAGATGATATGTATTATCTTGCAAAACCCATATACTGCAGAACTATCCATGGTGTCAGAAACACCTTAAATTTTTTAACCACAATTTTCAGAACTATTTTCTTCTACTAATTGTATAAGAAAGTGAACAACATGGTTGAGATTGCTCTCTTTATATTGGCTATTAGCAGCTTAATCAGTGGCAGTTTATGATGTCATACAACATGCAGTAGTTTGTAGTGATGGGTAAAAACTGTGACTGTTACACTTGATTCAGGCCTAGTATAAAGCTGATGACTATTCTGTGGTAGTATATTCATGTGTTTGACTCACTTAAAACATAGTCTTTCCACAGAGAAGAAAAGAGATTCTACAAAGTTATCTATTTAGTACCACTGATAAAATTTAATGTTTGTGAAAACAGAGGCCGCTGCTAGTGGCAAAAAGGCTGGAAAGAAGAAGGGTGGTTCCTTCCAGACTGTGTCTGCTCTTTTCAGGGTATGTATTGTTTCATATTTTTGGATACCAATTAAAAACCTCATCTTGAAATACTGTTGACCATTTATCCTGTGTTGCTGATCCACAGGAGAACTTGGGCAAGCTGATGACCAACTTGAGGAGCACTCACCCTCATTTTGTCCGTTGCCTGATTCCTAATGAATCAAAGACCCCAGGTTAGAAGCACATAGCCCAGCTTTGCACACTAAATATGACATGGTGATATGAAGAAATATTTCAAACAATATGAATTTGCAACTTTCAGGTCTTATGGAGAACTTCTTGGTCATCCATCAGCTGAGGTGTAACGGTGTGCTGGAAGGCATCAGAATCTGCAGAAAGGGCTTCCCCAGCAGAATCCTCTACGGTGACTTCAAGCAGAGGTAATGTAATTTTTAATGTAAGCAAGTCAAGTTAAATTTCAGCTGAGTTTAAACAGCCAGCCAAGATGTGGGGTCATTTTAAGTAACAACATAATTTTCTCTTGTAGATACAAAGTATTGAATGCCAGCGTCATCCCTGAGGGACAGTTCATTGACAACAAGAAAGCTGCAGAGAAGCTTCTAGGCTCCATTGATGTGGATCACACTCAGTACAAGTTTGGGCACACTAAGGTTAATTTCTATGAACAATGTCAATAGATATGTCATATACATATGTCCTTTTGTATCAGTTTGAGCTGATGACTGAGTTCCTTCAAACAACCACACAGGTGTTCTTCAAAGCTGGTCTGCTGGGTACACTGGAGGAGATGAGAGATGAGAAACTGGCTAGTCTGGTGACCATGACTCAGGCTCTCTGCAGAGGATACCTTATGAGGACAGAGTTTGTTAAGATGATGGAGAGGAGGTAGGATTGTCATACAGTACACTGAACTGTTCTGTCCAATGAAATAGATTACAGCTGTTTTTGTTAAGTTGCGTTGCAGTAAAAATGACATTTAATTTATATTCATTTTTCAGAGATGCTATCTTCACTATTCAGTACAATGTCCGTTCATTCATGAATGTCAAAAACTGGCCATGGATGAATCTGTACTTCAAGATCAAGCCTCTTCTGAAGAGTGCTGAGACTGAGAAGGAGCTGATGAAGATGAAAGAGAACTATGAGAAGATGCAAACAGACCTGGCTACTGCCCTGGCCAAGAAGAAGGAGTTGGAGGAGAAGATGGTTTCCCTGCTGCAGGAAAAGAATGACCTGCAACTGCAAGTGGCTTCTGTAAGTAGGATACAAAAGCAAGTGTGATTCTGTCACATCCACACTACACTAATTGAATACTGTCGCTAACATTTTCATCTATTTGAAATTTAAAGAGGCCACATTCTCTTCTGGTCATCTCATCTTCTATGTGCCTTACCAAACATGTAGGCTGACAAATGTTAATGAATATATTAAAAAATATGTGTATATTTTTTTGTATTGGTTCTGACGATATTTATGTACATTCAGAGAATAACTACCTTATTGACTTACTGTATGTTCAAAATATACTGTAGGAATGTGAGAACCTCTCAGATGCTGAGGAAAGGTGTGAAGGTCTGATTAAGAGCAAGATCCAACTCGAGGCCAAACTCAAAGAGACAACTGAGAGACTGGAAGATGAAGAGGAAATCAATGCTGAGCTGACTGGCAAGAAGAGGAAGCTGGAGGATGAATGCTCTGAGCTGAAGAAAGATATTGATGACTTGGAGCTCACCTTGGCTAAAGTGGAGAAGGAGAAACATGCAACTGAAAACAAGGTTGGAATAAGTTTAAACCTACATTTATAAAAAAAAAACTGTATATAAGGTTAGCTTTCAAACATATATATAAAGTGATGGAAATAATGCACCTTGCCTGACACTTCTAGGTGAAAAACCTGACAGAGGAGATGGCATCTCAAGATGAGTCTATTGCCAAGTTAACCAAGGAGAAGAAAGCCCTCCAAGAGGCTCACCAGCAAACACTGGATGATCTCCAGGCAGAGGAGGACAAAGTCAACACTCTGACCAAGTCCAAGACAAAGCTGGAACAGCAAGTGGACGATGTGAGAAAACATTACTTTTGATAACATGTTTGTATTGTTAGCTTGTGTGTTAGAATTGACATTCCATGATAACAATTTAAAACATTATTTATGTCAACATTATAATATCATCTCAAAAGCTTGAGGGATCACTGGAGCAAGAGAAGAAGCTCCGTATGGACCTTGAGAGAGCCAAGAGGAAGCTTGAGGGAGATCTGAAACTGGCCCAGGAATCCATAATGGATCTGGAGAATGACAAGCAGCAATCTGAGGAGAAAATCAAGAAGCAAGTTTTCTTTTTCATCTTTAACCCTTACATTGAACTACTGCCGTAATGCAACACAATGATCCTGAGTCAAAACTAAAACCATAACAGCAATAACTGTTTTTTCCTCTTCTAGGAAGGAGTTTGAGACCAGCCAGCTGCTCAGCAAGATTGAGGATGAACAGTCTCTTGGTGCTCAGCTTCAGAAGAAGATCAAGGAACTCCAGGTTAGTAACTGACATGAATATTATACTCAGTGAACTGAAAAACATCTTGTTACAGTATGTTCCAGTTAACAAGCCTTCTTGTTATTACTATCCTCAAACTTAGGCACGTATTGAGGAGCTGGAAGAAGAAATTGAGGCTGAGCGGGCTGCTCGGGCTAAGGTGGAGAAGCAGAGGGCTGACCTCTCCAGGGAACTTGAGGAGATCAGTGAGAGGCTTGAGGAAGCTGGTGGAGCAACAGCCGCTCAGATTGAGATGAACAAGAAGCGTGAGGCTGAGTTCCAGAAGCTGCGCCGTGACCTTGAAGAGTCAACCCTGCAGCATGAAGCTACCGCAGCAGCTCTCCGCAAGAAGCAGGCCGACAGTGTTGCAGAGCTGGGAGAGCAGATCGACAACCTCCAGCGTGTCAAACAGAAGCTGGAGAAGGAGAAGAGCGAGTACAAGATGGAGATTGATGACCTCTCCAGCAACATGGAGGCTGTTGCTAAATCCAAAGTGAGTGTTTTGTTTGTAACTGAAATATTTGCTTTTCATTATGCTTAGAAATATGACCTATAATGGATAAATATGGCAGTAGCGTTCAACTTAGATAAATGCTCAACATTTGCTTTGTTCATGTAAATGTTTTTAAATACATCATGTTTTGTTTTTGTTAGGGGAACTTGGAAAAAATGTGCAGAACTCTTGAGGACCAGCTGAGTGAGCTTAAGTCCAAAAATGATGAGAATGTGCGCCAGCTGAATGACCTAAGTGCACAGAGGGCAAGACTGCAGACAGAGAATGGTGAGTCACTTGTGATGAAAAGTAGTAATCAAAACCAGTAATGATCATTTTGATAAATAACACATTTAACACAATTACATTTTGTGATTCAGGTGAGTCTTCACGGCAGCTTGAGGAGAAAGACGCGCTTGTTTCCCAGCTGACCAGAGGCAAGCAGGCTTACACTCAGCAGATTGAGGAGTTGAAGAGACACATTGAGGAGGAAGTGAAGGTATAATAAGTTTACATGTTACTATACTATGTACTATTATTAGCTTTTAACAAGGGATGAACTGAGTCCTTCTTATCAAATTTAGTTAGTCACCTATTTCTCCACCTTAACCTAGTACTACTAACCCATATGATCTGCTGGCTGTTAAGCATTAAACAAAAACAAAAAAAAAAAACAGTTTGTGCAACATGTCGTCCGACCATGTGAGAAAGATAAAAAAAGGGGTTTGAGAGAGAAATTCAAATATCGCTTAATTTCCTACCACCATACCTGGCCAATCACTGTGTGAAGTGGCTGTGAATGTTGGGTTGGAAATTGGATCTATTCCTCTTCATGCGGCATTGCTGCTACACCTCAGTCTTGTCTTTTATGACTTAAGCACCTCCCACACATCTGTCTATCCTTCCTAACCAAGCAAGCAAAGTTTATTTATATAGCACCTTTCACAGACACCAGTCACAAAGTGCTTTGCAGTCCAAGAAATAAAATCAAATACAATCAAAATAAATAAAAACAAAGACACCAGATAAAATATACAAGGAGAGCATACAAAACATACAAATTAAAATATAAAATATCACATACTATCCAAATGCCTGTCTGAACAGATGGGTTTTTAGCTGCTTTTTAAAAGAGTCCACAGTATCCAAGGGCCTTAAGCTTATTGGGAGACTATTCCAAAGCTTAGGGGCTGCCGACTGGAAAGCACGATGTCTCCATGTCTTAAAATGTGTACAAGACACACTTAGAAAGCCCTGGGTGGAGGACCTAACAGCTCGGCTTGTGGTGTAGGGGTGCAGAAGGTCCATAATATGCTGTGGAGCCTGGCCATGCTGGGCTCTATAAGTGAGCACCAAAATTTTAAAATGAATCCTAAATTTAACTGGAAGCTAGTGAAGTGAGGTTAAAATAGGATAATATATGTGAAATATCTGTTGTATCGTGTTAAGAGCCAAGCAGCAGCATTTTGGACAGTTTGTAAATGGTGTATGGAAGATTTATTGAAAAAGAGTGTTACAGTAGTCCAAATGTGATGAAACGAAAAGCATGTATTAACATCTATTTCATTTCTTGATACCATAGACCAGAGTTTGGCTGTGTTTCTCAGGTGAAAGAAGCTCATGGAATGGTCAAAAATTACACCAAGATTACGCACCAAGCACCTTCCACCTGAATTCCTGGATTCTAAATCCCTCATACTACACCAAATAGCAAATCTGATAGATGTGAAAGTAAATTATCCAAATCTAAATGACTCAATCAACATGTTTCACCATGACAAACTATGTATTTAAATAAAATTTAGATAATATTTGTATACATTATAGATCAATTAAAATGCCTCTTGCCATGTTCATCAGGCCAAGAATGCCCTGGCCCATGCTGTTCAGTCAGCCCGCCATGACTGTGATCTGCTCAGAGAGCAGTTTGAGGAGGAGCAAGAAGCTAAAGCTGAGCTGCAGCGTGGAATGTCCAAGGCTAACAGCGAAGTGGCTCAGTGGAGAACCAAATATGAGACTGATGCTATCCAGCGCACAGAGGAGCTGGAGGAGGCCAAGTAAGTCACTACCTTTTCAGAGTTTAAATTAGTTTTCAATTCAATTGCTTGCTTTTCCAGATAACATTTCACATATGTTGCTATCACTATGCAATGAAGTGTAAACAAATACTTTTTCACAACAGGAAAAAGCTTGCCCAGCGTCTGCAGGATGCTGAGGAGTCCATTGAGGCTGTGAACTCAAAGTGTGCCTCTTTGGAGAAGACCAAGCAGAGGCTACAGGGTGAGGTGGAGGACCTCATGATTGATGTAGAGAGAGCTAATGCTCTGGCTGCCAACCTTGACAAGAAGCAGAGGAACTTTGATAAGGTAACAGGAAATCAAAACCACACTGATTTGAGTGAAACACAAATCTATCTTAGTAATTAATCATTGTTATTCATCTATATAATTCTAGGTCCTTGCAGAATGGAAACAGAAACATGAGGAGGGCCAGGCAGAGCTGGAAGGAGCCCAGAAGGAGGCTCGCTCTCTCAGCACTGAACTGTTCAAGATGAAGAACTCTTATGAGGAGGCTCTGGATCAGCTGGAGACCATGAAGAGAGAGAACAAGAACCTGCAGCGTATGTTAATCCCACGATATTTAATATAACTATTATACTGATTGTAAGGGTGCTTCCTTGACCTGTATAGATGAAGGTCATGAGGTTTTGTGTTGTTAAAACCTAATTTTGTAGTTATAATGTATACAGCATAGTCTAAGTTTCTCTAAACTGGATTTTGGCTTTTGGTGTACTACAGAGGAGATCTCAGACCTGACTGAACAGATTGGTGAGACCGGAAAGAGCATCCATGAGCTGGAGAAAGCCAAGAAGACTGTGGAGACTGAGAAGTCTGAAATTCAGTCAGCACTGGAGGAAGCAGAGGTAAAAATCTAAATTACAACATTAGACCACTTATGTGATAAATTACAAAAGCATTTATGTAATGGCATGTATTCATTTGATTTTTTTCTTTACTTTTTCTGAGAAAGACTGGTAACCTTTAGGTACATGTTCAACTTTTTTCCTTTAGGGCACACTGGAGCATGAGGAAGCCAAGATTCTCCGTGTTCAGCTTGAGCTTAACCAGATCAAAGGTGAGGTTGACAGGAAGCTTGCAGAAAAGGACGAGGAGATGGAGCAGATCAAGAGGAACAGCCAGAGGGTGATTGACTCCATGCAGAGCACTCTCGATGCTGAGGTCAGGAGCAGGAATGATGCCCTGAGAGTTAAGAAGAAGATGGAGGGAGACCTGAATGAGATGGAGATTCAGCTGAGCCATGCCAACAGGCAGTCTGCTGAAGCCCAGAAACAACTGAGGAATGTCCAGGGACAGCTCAAGGTGAGCTTTGTCTGATCACTCAATAAACAAATGTTGAAGAGCAAAGAAAGTTAACTCTTTTTTTCTCCACATGTTGTCAGGATGCCCAACTGCACCTCGATGATGCTGTCAGAGGACAGGACGACATGAAGGAGCAGGCTGCCATGGTGGAGCGCAGAAATGGCCTGATGGTGGCTGAGATTGAGGAGCTGAGAGCTGCTCTGGAGCAGACAGAGAGAGGACGCAAAGTGGCTGAGCAGGAGTTGGTTGATGCTAGTGAACGTGTCGGATTGCTTCACTCTCAGGTATATGTTCAATAATTCACAAGAAAATGTCTTTATGCAGAATGAATAGAGTATACATACCAGCTTTGTTTTACATATAAATTAAATGTAACTTTTTTTAATATTCAGAACACCAGTCTTCTGAACACCAAGAAGAAGTTGGAGTCTGACTTTGTGCAGCTTCAGAGTGAAGTGGACGACACTGTTCAAGAAGCAAGAAATGCTGAGGAGAAAGCCAAAAAGGCTATCACTGATGTGAGTTTATGTTTATGAGTCTTCTTTTTTATAAAATTCAACTTTACCTCCCCACATACTTGTTCATGCTTGATGCCCATCATTTCAGGCTGCCATGATGGCTGAGGAGCTGAAGAAGGAGCAGGACACCAGTGCTCACCTGGAGAGGATGAAGAAGAACCTGGAGGTCACAGTCAAGGACCTGCAGCACCGTCTGGATGAGGCTGAGAACCTTGCCATGAAGGGTGGCAAGAAGCAGCTCCAGAAACTGGAATCAAGAGTATGCTCATAATATATTCGGATGTTAATCACACTTTCAATATGTGGAATAAATTAAATCTTTCTCACTACTAAAATCCCTTAACAAGGTTTTCACAAACTGTATAACATCACATTACAGGTCCGTGAACTGGAAACCGAAGTTGATGCCGAGCAGAGACGTGGAGCTGATGCTGTTAAGGGAGTCCGCAAATATGAGAGGAGAGTGAAGGAGTTGACTTACCAGGTAATTTCTGATTTAACTCAAAACTATCCTGATTTCTTAATTTCATAATTTTCTCTCTATACTCCATCAATAACACTCCTTTTTTTGTATAGACTGAGGAGGACAAGAAGAATGTGCATAGACTTCAGGATCTGGTGGATAAGCTGCAGCTCAAAGTGAAGGCTTACAAGAGACAGGCTGAGGAGGCTGTGAGTCAAATGTTTTGTAATTTTTCATATAGGAATGTAGCACAAATCAATAACTACAGAAAGAAACCATACTAATATGATGTTATATTAAAAAATACAACATACTTCAACTCTAAACCCTTAACAGGAGGAGCAGGCCAACACTCACTTGTCTAGATTCAGGAAGGTCCAGCATGAGCTTGAGGAAGCTCAGGAGCGCGCTGACATCGCTGAGTCCCAGGTCAACAAGCTGAGAGCCAAGAGCCGTGATGCTGGAAAGGTAACCACGTGTTTTACAAAAATTATTCTGTGGGCACCTTAGTTTGATGGGGTTATTTGACTTTATATACACGTTAAATAGTTTTATAACATTTTTTATTCACTATTTATTATAAGAATAGATGCTGAAACTTTTTTTCTTGTTTTCTTCCTAGTCTGACGCTGCTGAATAAGAGACATCCTTTTGGCACCTTTCAACAGAGTTCATAAAATATGAACTAGTTGTTGAATTGTCTTATTACAATGTATTCATTCAATAAACCTTTTTTCCTTATAATTTTATATTTACTCTGTATTATTTACTCTCTAGTTTCTCTTTATATCATGCTTGAGCACACAGTGTTCAACACAGTAGCTAGGTGGAGCTGCATCAGTTAACTTGGCTAGAGTGTGTGTTGCAGTACATCACTTATCTAGCTAGCTGGATGGGGAGGTCTTTCAGCTCAACATTAACATTTCCCTTTCCTAGAAATAATCATGATTCATTCCCACATGACAATTTCCGGTAAAATGAGACTGTCTTCTGCTTAGCATCACTCTTTGAAAGATTGATAGCAGTGTCAGGTTCAAGCTTAAAAGACACCTTCACATTTTACAGAGGCAGAAATTAAGAAGCATAACTAAAACATAAATACAGCATCATAGGCAAAATATAACCTTCAGAGCCACAGTTAATTCCCATTATCATGTCAATTATCCACACCGCTGGATAATGAAATTTGTTACACTTTTCACCATTCCATTAACAAAAACATGTTCAGCATCCTATATAACAAAGGTTACAATATTGTAATCCTAGTTCTATAAGAATGCTAGGAGCCCTCTACTGGACTCTGTTGGTAATACTATCCTCCAATCACACACACACACACAATCGCCCACTGAAATATGCATGTACGTAGCAGTCAATCGGGACACACCTACCGATTACGTGTGTCTCACACAGTATATAATGCAATGCCTCACTGCTGCTCTCATCCAGAAACCACTTCAGCGGACAGCATAGGAGCGGCAGGGTCCATAGGTAGAGCCTGCCTGTGTTTATAGAACTAGGGTTACAATATTGTAACCTTTGTTTTATCTCACACAAGCTCCTCCCTCTAATGGACTTTATGGGTACAGTGGACAGAGCCTGATGAATGTTCGCCCTGCCACAACATGTCATCAGACTGCCTCACTGAGCATGACCAGCTATAGGTTAGTCGCTGCAGCTCTCCTACAACCTTATAAATCAAGCTGCTTCAGTGGAACAGTAGGGGGCCCAGCCCAGCCCAGTTTACATGAACATGAAACTGGGTGTAACCATGGTTTAACCTTGCAGGGGTGAAAAACCATATAACAGACACCCTGCACACTTCATTCCCTGAGTCATCATGGATCACGGGAAAATGCAGGTGCATATTGCCCAGGGGAGGGTCAAGTGTACCACAGCTGACACTCATACCATCCTCTTCACAAGTCCTGAGTTGCCCCTGCGATAATGGACCTTGAAAAGGAGCCCGTCATGTCCAAAAGATAGAACCTTATGAACGAACAAGGTGTAGATCAAGATGCTGCCATGCATATGTCCTCGACACTTGCCCCACTGATGAGGCCGTTGACGCTGCTACACCACATCTGTAATGTGCTCAGTCACAGTGGGGTGGCCTCACCTGCCTGCCTGTAGACTTAAGAGATGCACTCACAAAGCCAACTAGCTAGGCATTTCTTGGATAGGGCTTTACTGGCCACTCCCTCACCATAGCACACAAACAGCTATTCAGTGCGCTGAATGGGGGCTGTGTATTCAACATAACATGCCAACACATGTACTGGGCACAATAGATGCAATTTTGCCTCTCTGACGTTCCCTCAGGGTGGAGGACAATATGCCTCTAGCTGAATAGTTCTCAAACTAAATGAACTCCTTATGATCTTGGGAACAAAGGAGGGGGTCGGTCTGAGAGTAGCACAGCTGTGGTCACCACAAAACAGCAAATAGCTGGGGTGAACCACAAGGCGCACAGTTCACTCAGTCTCTTTGCTGAAGTCAGCACAAGCAGCAAAGCTGTTTCGAAACATCCTGGAAGGAGCCACTGAAAACAGCTAGCTGCAGTAGCTAACAACCTGGGTGTGCTGGGCATCACTGCAGCCCTCCCCACCACAGTGGATCAGGTTAATTTTCTGGGCTGCATCATCAGCCAGATAAATAACCCGAGTCTGGTTGTTGCCACTGCTGCAGGGTTTATGATGTCATTTGCCACAGTAAGCTCACATCATGTGGCTGGGACAGAGAAGACCTCCTGGGAGCTCCCATAGTTCCAGACGGGCTTTTCGGGTCTATTTCCTCTGTCAGTCAGCGCTTTAAGAGGCTGGAAGAGAAGGCGCAGCTTGGAGTACAGCTTTCTTGCAGCTACCCCCCAGGTAGCCATCCACCCTCTAACACGGCTTTACGAGAACTGGTGTCACAGTTGTGCATTAATGGACTGGAAGGACGCAACACTAAGATTGGGTTATTCACTCCAGTTCTGTCATGTTCCTCCTCTGGTCTTTGGCATCAAGGAGATAAATCTATTCTCTAAAGAGGAGATAGATTCTCCCTCCAAGCAGATCCAGGTCCTGTTGTTAAAACAGGCTGTCTTGATTGTTCCCACTCACGACAAACAGAGGAGGTTTTTCTCTGTGTACTTCCTGGTTCCCAAGAAGAACGAAGGTTTCAAATCAATTTAGGATCTCTGCATCCTGAACTAGTGCATTGCCCAACAGATGTTCCGCATGCTAACCATCAAGAGATTGCTAGATCTGGTTCAAACAGGTGCCTGGTTCACCACCATCGACCTGAAGGATGCATATTTTCACGTCAAGGTGGTTTTCAGGGGATAGCTTACAAGTACAACAAGCTCCCATTTGGCTACTCCCTGGCTCCCCGCACATCCAGCAAGTGTGTGGATGTGATACTGTGACCACTGTGCGACCAGTGCATGAGGTTCTTGTTCTACTCGCTCGTTGTCATGGCCAGGCCCAAGGAATGGGTCATTTTCCCACACAGCCAGGTTAGTGCTGCACCTAACCCAGTTAGGTTTTGCCATCAAGTGGAAGAAGAGTGCTCCCCTGCCACGCCAATGGTGGGAGTATCTGGACATTGTACTCGACTCGGTTAGTCTGCAGGATGTTCTGTCGGAAACCAGACAGACAGCCCTGCAATAGCTAGTCATCAAAGATGGTTTGCCAGCCTGTGCTTAGATCCCAAGGGGCACAAGTGCTGCAGGGTGAACTTTCCCCATCGGTGCAGGAGGATCTGCACTACTGGGGTCCCCACAGCATCTGTCGACAAGGACACCGCTGGGTTGAGTGATCTCCTATATAGTGGTGTTCACAGATGTGTCCCTGACAGAAAACCAACACATCAACCTTGTCGTACTCAGGTGGTGATCTTGGTTCTCCAACACTTCCTGACTCTGGTTCAGGGGACATATATGTTGTTGATGACTGCACCATGGTTGCCTATATCAACAGTCAGGGTGGAGTCCATTTGCACATGCACCATGGCCAAGGAGGCTGCTTTACACCTTCCCTTCTTTTTGTCTCATTTCCCTTCCGCTAGAGGGGACTGAGACTGAGACAAGAGTGTTGGTCATCCTGATAGTCCCAGACTGTTTGGCACCTTAACCCAGATTTTGGTGGCCCAGCCCTGGTCCATTCTCCAAGCGAGTTCTGTCCTAGGAGGCAGGCTTGATGGGTGCACTGCCCATGTTGGGCTAACCTCTCCACGCTTGGCTACTGAGAGGGACAGGCTGATGCAGGCTGGACTGTCTGCACAGGTGGTGGAGACCATCCAAGCAGCAAGAGCTGGATCCACCGTTGCTTGCAAAAAAGCAAAGTGGTTGGGATTCCAATGCTGGTGTGAGGAAAGGAGACTAGACCACCTGACATGTGCAGTGGGAGAGGTTCTCTCCTTTCTACTATATCTGGTGGAAAATTCCACTGTTAAAGTGAATGCAGCAGCTGTTTCCTCCTGTCATGAGGGCTTTGGCGAGATACCTGTCTTCACCCACCCCCTTGCAAAGCGGTTCGTACAGGGGGATAGGAGACAACAAGCAGGTAAGGCCCCCCCACACTGTGACTGAGCACATTACTGAGGAGGGACTGTACCCACAGAGTCCAGTAGAGGGTGGAGCCTGTGTGAGATAGAACAAAGGTTACAATATTGTAACTCCAGTTTATAAACACCGGAGGAGCCCTCTACCTATGGATCCTGCCGCTCCTACACCATCCACTGAAGTGGTCTCTGGATGAGAGCGGTAGTGAGGCACTGCCTTATATACTGTGTGAGACACTCGGAATCGGTAGGTGTGTCCTGATTGGCCAGCTATGTACATGCATATTCTTTTTACCTATAGAGTCCAGTAGAGGGCACCGCCAGTGTTTACAGATCTAGGGTTACAATATCATAACCTTTGTTCTCATTGGGGGGGGGGGCAGATACACGCGTCACTGGGCGTTGTCTCCTAATTCCCTGTAAGAAATGTTTCACAAGGGGGTGGGCAAAGATGGATCTGTTGCCAAAACCCTCATGACAGGAGTAAATAGCTGTTGCATACACTTTAATAATGGCATGAAACAGCCCCCTTTTCCACCAGATACTATAGAAAAGAGAGAACCTTCCCCATTGCACATGTCAGGGGGTCTAATCACCTTACCTCGCACCAGTATTAGAATCCCAACCACTTTGCCTTGTAGCAAGCAATGGTGGATCCTGCTATCGCCACCTGGATAGTCTGCACCAACTGTGCAGACAGTCCAGCCTGCATCAGCCTGTCCCTCTCAGGAGCCAAGCCTGGAGAGGTTGGCCCAACATGGGCAGTGTGTCCATTGAGCCCACCTCCTGGTTCAGAGCCCCTCAGACTTGAGGAATGTACCAGGGCTTGGCTGCCAACATCCGGATTATCTCTGAGTACCATGGTGCTGAACAGCAGTGTGGGACTATCAGGATGACCGACAGTCATTCTTGTCTCACTCTCTCCAGCAGAGGATGAATGAGACAAAGAGGAGGAAAAGCGTAAAGCAGCCTTTTTGACCATGGAATGTATGCAAATGTCCTCACCCTCAGGGGTGGATCATCTTGCGGTGTCAGGGAGAACCAGAGTGGGCAGTGGGTGTTGTTGTGACTGGTGCACAGATCCACTTCTGCTTCTCTGAACCAGTTCCAAATCTGCTGTACCACCTCAGGGTGCAGCCTCCAGTGGTCTGGCAGAGAGATGCCTCTTGACATAAGGCGCCCCTCTTTTCCAGACCCAGAATGTGTAGGGCTCTCAGAGACAGGACGTGTTCTGAGACCCACACAACAGGTCCTCCACCATCTTCAACAGTTGATTTAGGCAACCGTGGTGCGGTTATCTGTTCTCAGCAACATGTCCCCTCCCATCCCCTCCCCTGAATCCGAATTAGGAAGTGTTGAGGAACCAAGAGCACCGCCTGAAGTTTAAGGAGGTTGATGTGTCAGTTTTCATCCGGAAGGCCACACATGACGTATTGCTCTCCCCAGGCAGGTGCCCCCCAACTCCATCAGGGATGCATCCATGAACACCGCTATGTAGGAGGTCACTTGAACCAGCAGTGTCCCTGTTGACAGATGCTGTGGGGACCCCCAATAACGCAGATCCTCTGGAACCACTGGAATGCCTGCCACCCTGAACCCCAACACTTGCATGACAGTCAAAGCTGTCACTGCTGCTCCAG
Organism: Thunnus thynnus; assembly: GCF_963924715.1. NCBI lineage: Eukaryota > Metazoa > Chordata > Actinopteri > Scombriformes > Scombridae > Thunnus > Thunnus thynnus. The sequence goes on from NC_089533.1 coordinate 11,788,534, forward strand.
TCCAAGAACTGCCTGCTGCAGGGTAGACTGATGTTGGCGTGACTGGGAAGCAGTCTTCTTCCAGTTGGTGGCAAAACCTAACTGGGTTAGGTGCAGCACCAACTTGTTTGGACAGTTTGGACTTGCCACCCATACCTTTAAGCTTTTGTATCTTTATTGTCACTTTTGACAATAAACTCACTGAACTGATCCTGAGATGGATTTTTTTCAATTGGACTGTGTGAGGTGATTCATAGTCTTTTGTGCTTTTGTAAGGACTGGAAATGACCAGTCAGTCTACGTTACAACCCTCATGTATGGTCACGATCACCATGAAAATGAGATCATGAATACATGCAGAAATGCCGAAATGAGTTTCCCCCGGAGAGTGTCTGGGCTCAGCCTGAGAGATAGGGTGAGAAGCGTGGATATCCGGGGGAGGCTCGGAGTAGAGCTGCTGCTCCTACGCATGGAAAGCACCCAGCTGAGGTGGTTTGGGCACCTGGTTAGGATGCCACCTGGACGCCTCTCTCTGGAGGTGTTCCAGACACGTCCAACTGGTAGGAGACCCAGGACTGGCTCAGGACATGCTGGAGGGTTTACATGTCTCTCCTGGCCTGGGAACATCTTGGGATCTCCCAAGAGGAGCTGAAAGGCATTGCTGGGGGGAAGGATTTCTGGGTTTCCTTACTCAGTCTGATGCCACCGCAACCCGGTCCCAGATGAGCAGCAGAAAATGGATGGATGGATAGATGAACTTCAACTACAGCGACACCTGATACTGCTTATCTGACTAAGCACTATGGCATTAGACAGGACTATCTGTAACAGACTCTACCATACCTATTACTATTCTATACCTGCTCTAGAAACAAGACGAGCAAGTCAGTCATTTTCTCTTTTTTGGGTTGTGGCTACTTCTTAATGGTGTGTGTCAGCTCTGCACTTTTCTGGCAATTCTACCCAACCCCAGGACAACTACAATAAATATACATATTATATTGTACTTGATTAATCACTAGCAATGCTCTTACCTTACCTTTACTGACATTATACTATTCATTTAAAATACATTTCAGAAATAAATTATTTTAAAGGATAAATATCTTTAAACTTGAGATATGGTGTTAACAACATATCTAAATGTGTCTAAAAATATATCCATCTCTCTATGCCAAATGTGAATCACTGCTCCCTCCCTTAGCTAACTTATTTTTGACCGTGGTAATACCTTGTGATCTGCTTATAAGATGGCAAATAATAAGTTACATCTGTGCAAACCTTGGAAATGAAAGATTCTGGAGATGATCCCAGTCTTTTTCTTTAAGGCACCATTTGAACTTATGTCAAAATATCAACCCCTTTCATTTAAAACTGCATCTTTTTTATTCCTTACAGCAAAACATCAACAATGTTTGTGAGGAACTGGTGTTAAATTATCTGAGTTGGCAACCCTTCTCAGTCTATTCTCAGGAGACATATAACACCTGTTCAGCATTCATGGAAAGATCATCCATCTAAGTTTTATTTCAGATATCTGAGATTTATGTCCTGCTGCAACTATACACCAGTGACATTTCAATGCTTCTCCAAATTTAAACCTCATTACTGGGTGTGATGTCAAAATGAACGGGACACAAGTGCCTATCATCAACTGTGTCAACTTGAAATTATTTCAACCGCTAGATTTATTGTGGGTAAACCCACAAACAATGCCATGCTCTTTTGCAATTTACTGTCGACATAACTAGTTTACTCAGTATTCATAAACAATCAAATACCTGCTGTACAATTATATTAATTTTGAAAACTGAGTTATAAGTTATGTTGTATCAGAATGAAGAATTCACATATGGACAATGTGGATGTAAATGTAATATGATTAATATTTAATAAATGTAATGTAATAACATTTCACATTTTTTAAGTAGAATTAATTTGACACTGTACTCTGTGTATTTTGATACACATAATTAGACTGCCTATTCAATTAATTCCCATATCTCTAAATATTTAGATGGTTTTATAATGTGTTTGTTACTTAAATAATATTATGTACTAAATTAGTATATGTATTGTAATACACCTTTGTAAAGTGTTAATTATATATCTAGAAAATCAAACATATTTCTATCCCAGTCTGGCTCTATGTTCCTCCACCATTCCATCAGACACCCTTGGGCTTTTTCCCAAGTTGAACTGGACCAAGTACGAGAAGGTCCTTGTACAGGAAAATGAAGCTTGCTTTCACACTAGTTGTGAAATGTGACTGTGGAGTTTGACACACCTTGTTAGGCATTTTTAGGCGTTAGGCAGTTTATACATCAGGCAGCCTATCAGCTCCTTTCCTGTTCTCCTGTTCCACCTGTACCTCATGCCCTCGTCAGTTTAGTTTGTATTTAAGTCCCGGTTTTCACTTCATTGTTGTTGGATCCTTTGTTCTGTCCGGTTCAGCTTTGCTTTGCTCCTGAGGCTGAATAAAGACATTCCTCAGTTCATACTGGCTGCTGTCTCTTGCATTTGGGTCCACTGGCTCCGCTTCACCTAACAACATATTTATTAACTTATACACACGGTACATATCTCTGTCAAGCCTCCCTGAGCAAATTGAGCAGAGCACTTACGCCATGGAGGCAGGTTTAGAGCTGGCATTTAACTCTAACTGACAGGCATCTGAGACAGATGAGTGCAGTCAACTGTTCCTACCATCCAAGGAACCTTCCAAAGTTTGATAAGATGGAGGACATGGCCATGATCACCGACCTCAACGAGCCATCTGTGATGTATAACTTCATTATGCATCATGGATGATCTATGTAAGTTTTCAATTTTATCCAATGTGTATGTATTGTAAATATTATTTCAGTCCATTTAAGCAAATATTCAAACAGTGTTTATTCTCTACTAATACAGTCCTACTCTGGATTGTTTTTCATTGTCGAGAATCCCTACAAGTCGCGTCCTATGTCTAACACTGTATGTGTAGCAGCATACAGAGGCAAGAAGAGAACTGAAGCACCACCACACATATTCTCCATCTCTGACAATACCTATCAGTTCATGCTCACTGGTAAGATCAAAGTAACTAGTGTTAAACTGTGTAGAATTGAACTTAAACATAACCTTATTGAAGGAATGATCAAAACAGAATTCATGTGAAGTCTGCATGTTTGTATTTCAGTTGGTGAGAACTGGTCTGGACTGATTACGTGAGTATGGAACATAATATAATGCTAAATCTTTATAAACTTTATGATAATAAAGCAGAATCTTGACAATGTGTTTCTTTTGGGGCAAAATCCTTTCTCCTGAAACAGCATTTTACATCTTTTGCACTTTTCTCAATGGCTCTTTCCATTCTTGGCCAGTGGAATCTGGCACAAGGAAGGTGTAGTGCACGCTCGAAACAAGGTGGCCAACATCAATATGCACACCCTGATGTACCATTTCTCTGAACTGCTCAGGTAAGACCAACTGTTAGACAAGGTTGTCTTGGTCAATCCACCTCCTGTACAATATGTCATCTTTGAGTTTGTCTTTTCCAATTATTCTGACATCTGGATGCTCAAGATTTGTCTCTCTGAAGCTGGGTTTTAAAGCTCTCAGATGGATTGTCTTTTTGAGCATTGCATCACTCAGAGCATGTCATGGATGGTAAGGTGTCTTCAACAAAAACACCAGGTACTAATGAGGGGTCGATGACAAGAGATTCCGCAACAACAGGTTGTTCTGAGTGGTGGTGGTGTTCACCTCTCAAGATGTCTCAATGTCACAAGATGATGTTGACATAAGGCGGAGAACACTTCATGACGTATGTCATTTCTTGCATCCAAGAACTGTTTTTTCATATCATCAATTCTCCCTCTCTTTAATGAAAGCTTCATCCTCATGAGCCAGGTCTTGAGGCCAGCAGAATAACCCATCTGTATCACAGTTGGTGTGCCCTGCTCTGTACTTAATGGTAAACTGGTAGGTAGAAAGTTGTGATGTGCAGAGAGCCCAGTATTTGTATTTGTAACTATATTTGTTGAGGCAGCAAAATAATTTATATTTGTATTTGTATTCAAATAAAAGTGGAAATAGGCGTAAAAATCCAGTTTTTATTTTTACTACACTTTTAATTTTAGGATATTTAAGTATTAAAATAAGTGTTTATGAATAAACTATCTTATGAAGGAGGTCCCCACACCGAGTCTCAAATTAGAGTCTCTCAGATCATAGACAACTGCGCTGACTACTGGGCATTCTATCTGTTTTGATTCTGGGCTAGCTTTTCAACTTGTTTTGTTAGCTCAGCTATCTTATTTTCAATCTGAAAGGTTTCATCTTGTTTTGGTTTCTGCACTGGGAGAGGTTTACTATCATGAGTGGGGTTCTGTGATTTTGGCTTAACTTTTACACTTGTTTAATTAGCTCATTCACTTTCTTTTCAAGCTTTGATGCCTCATTTTGCTTTGTGTTGGGTGATGGGAGTGGCTCACAATTATTCTTTTCATTCTGTCTACCTTTGCTGAGCAGCGATCTTTCTCAGTTCTCAACATGTAGAGGAATTCAGGAAATGATGGTAGATTGTTCATTTTGTACTCTAACTGCAGACCTATGATGATGCTCTGATCCCAACAGCCCCTACAGAACTGTCTGAGTAACTAGTCGTTGGAATTTTCAGCTGAGGCCCCCCTTCTGGAAATTGCCCTTGTGAGGAGGCTTTGACGCCTGTTTAAATACACTGAGGTTTTCTCTCCATTTGTTGTTGAAACTGAGAAACACTGCAAATAACTCCTCCACAACGCCGAAAGCAGAATCAAGCTGAGTGACCTAGGCACTTGGTGAGGAGATTCCAAGAGGTTTCACTACATCAGCAGCTGGACTCAGTAACCTTTCAAGTATTCTTCTCACCTTGTGAACATCATTCAAGGAAGGATCACCAAGAAGGAGGTCAACAGGGTGTCATAGTCAACCTCGCCATTGGACCCTGCCAGAGAAGGTGCAAATCCTGATTTGTGTGGATGATTAAGTGGTTGACTCATTTCAGATGATATGTTCTACAATCACTTTCTGGATCTAAGGTTAGTTAAAGATATTCTCACGGGAACTGGGCTCACTGGCACATAGGCACGTGCACTATGAACATGTATGGGCTCTGCAGGTTCACTTTGGTCATCTCTTGTGATGTCATTGTTGGGTGTGTACTATTTTGAGTTGCATATAGTTGTGTATAAGACTTTAGTTCACTCAGGTACCTACAGGCTATCCACCTGCCTATTTTATTCCTTTCTTCTTGTTAGATATCTCCAATGGTTCTCACAGACCACACCACAACAGGGTCTTTGGGACTTGGTATGGTGCCTAAGGTACTGGGGTCTATTCTAGAGATGGACCTGTCAGATGCATACTCGATCAGGGCTCCTTCCTCTGGCTGTCCTAACTCATCGGGGATCCTGACTATCTTGGAAATGTTCCCGTTGATTTCGAGTACATTTGCTATTTCTTCATCTGTGTGAGCTCCCTCAACACATGCTACATACAGGGAACTCTGACCATCAACATCAAAGCGGTTGCAAATATCCATATCTAAAGTCACCAGAATTAATAATTCACTTACTTAGAAGTTGTGTATTGTAGGATGGAAGATAAGGTGGCTACTGGCTACATTTGAATCGATACCGGTACCTGGAATTTGGTACCAGTACCCAACAGTACCTGTTTTCAGTACTTTACGCTCTCTGTAATACTAAAGTAATATATTATACAGAGACCATACAGAAACATATGGATATCCTTCTGTTTATGTAGGATTAGCATCCTAGCCTACAGTCCATCAGCTGTATGACTTTATATCCACGCCATGATGTTTTTCAGAGCACACAAACACCGTTAAGACATCTGTCACCTGCCCAGCATGGTGCTATTAAACCGGAGACAGCGCAGCTACATGTTATTTTGACAAAATCTATGGGCTACACACAGCACTATGCTATACTAATGATGTCAGTAAATCAGTCTGTAAATGTGTGTTTTTAAAACTTACCTTGGGGCTGTGCTCACTCTAGCTAGACATGCTATTTATCTGATAGCCGCCATGCAGGCTGGTAAAATGGATCCGTCTCGTCTGTTTGTATCCGTGGGTTGGTGCTCCTGTCACTATTGGAGCCTCCATTTGAGACACTTTGGTTGGTAAATGTGTGTTTTTTTAGGGCTGCACTCACTCTCAGTCTTGCAAGGTACTGGAATTTGGCAACAATTGATCTAATGTGAAATGGTACACGGTGGTACCAATGTAATTTGGTCGGTAGAGGTACCAAGTTTGGTACCCAACCCTAGTGGCTACTAATGTCCAATCTCTTGGCTGGCTTACAACTTTTGTGTAACCTGTGTGTAACTTTTACCTTGTGGTAGGGAATCTATGTTGCCGATCCCAGGTATAAGTTTTGAGTTTATTTTATTTATACAGCACATTAAAAGCAAACAGGTTTTGCACCAAAGTGCTTCGGAACTGAAGACGGAACTGTGCCTGTGGCTAGAGAACTGTTAGAAATCATCAGTATGCCAGGACAAACTGCTGCAAATGACTGTTTTAGGAACTTTGTTGGAATTATATCAAGCTGACAGCTAACAGGCTTCATGCCTGCAATTATGTGACCAAGCAGGGATAAAGAGACAGAGTGGAAATTATTAAAAACAGGAGGGTCCTCAAAAGCCAGTGAAAAATTTTTGATAGCGTGTGAAATATTTGACCTTATGCCATCAGTTTTGTTTAGAAAGAAGTCCTTTAACTGCTCACAGCTGATTTGGGAGGAATTTGTAGTGCAGCAAGCAGAGGGGTTAACTACAGAGTTTATGGTGCTAAACAGGATCCTGGAGTTATGACTGCTCTTGGTGATGATATCTGAGAGGTATTTTGCTTTGGTATCTTTAACAGAGGATTAGTATTTAATTAGAAGCTCCTTATAGATTTCATAGGAGACATGCAGTTAATCTTTTGTGCACTTACGCTCTGCTTTCTGGCAACAGAGCGCGTGGATTCATTCAGCCAGGGATCTACTTCTGTCTTCCTAGCTCTGGTCTTAAAAGTGGCAATAGAGTCTAGTATAAACAGACAAGACTTATGGAAGAGGTCTATTAGTTCATTTGTGTTTAAACAGGTAGAGGAGGAGTCAATAACTGGGATTGTGGAATCAACACTATAGGCACTGGAATACAGGCTGGGTGTGGTAGAGTTGATTATATGGAAGCGAGTTAGGGCAGTTTTGGTATGAATAGAGGAAGCTGAGTGTCAACTAAAATAACCTTATGGTCAGATACACAGATGTCACGTAGAACACAATCGCTGAGTGAAAGTCCAGAGTATGATTTTTAACATGTGTTGGGCAGGTCATAGATTGCACTAAGTTAAAAGAGTCAATAAGATGCAAAAAATCTGTAGCAAATGTATTGGTAGGATAGCAGACATGTATATTAAAATCACCTAAAATTGAAAGCCTAAAGTCATATCTTGACATGACAACAGAAAGGAGTTCAGAAAATTCTCTAAGAAAGGCTCTGTTCTGATTTGGTGGTCTATAGACTATAACACAATACAGGTAATTCACCATTTAGTACAAAACCCAGAGATTCAAAAGTAGAGAAAGCACCAAAGGAAGCAGGAAAGCAAGTTAAAATATTCCTAAAGATTACAGCAACACCACCACTGTGACCAGAAAGTCTTGGCTGATGGGGATATGCATAACCAGGGGGCGTGGTTTCTATTAGTGGAATAATATCTGTATTTAGCCACGTTTTCTATGACAAAAAACATATCCAGCTTATTGGAGGAGATAATGTCTTGGCATATAAATGATTTATTTGATAGGGACCTCACATTCAGTCGGGCAACTCTGGTTGGGGTTTGAAGAGGTAAACTGATTGGTTTAATAATTATTCGATTTTCAGAAATGACACCTCTGCTCTCTGGGCTGTCATAAAAATAAGTTGGGCAGGAGGGGGAGCCAGTGGCACAGACTGGAGGTGAAGAAGGTAAAGGGGAGGACACTGGGGCCGAAGAGAAACAATTAATCATAATGTTTTCCTGCAACGGCCTGTTGCTAATCCTGACAGGGATTTTAAAAGTATCATAAACAGTATCTAGATCTGGAGTTCTCTAATGCATCTTAGAGTAGAGCTTAGCACAGGTTCACTCAGTTTTGTAGGTTCAGTAAATTCACTAGGTTCGGTAAGAAGATTGGCATCAGCAGACCCTACAAAAAGAGAAGTAAGACCTCCAAACCACACACACAACACATACACCACCGAAAAATAATAGAAAATATTTTCATAAAGGCATTCTGTCTTGTTTCATTTGTTCCTGATAGCTTCTTTTTATATATTCAAACCATCTCTCTTACTTGGTCTTGAGTTCCTTTGCTTTGAATATTCCTTTAACGTTGTTTGTCAACCTTGAGTTTCTTTATGACATCAGATCTAGTCAGTTTTTAGTCTGTTTTGGGCCCAAGAAAAAAAAAGCTAAGATCTCAGGACAAACTAAAAAAATAAAATAGAATTCTCCTTAGTTATGTTCCCTTTGATTTGGTTCCTACTGCCCCCTTGGAACGGCGCAACATCCACATGTCACCAACAAGATGAATGCATTCATGAGCAACGATGACAATCTGGATGGCAGACAAAGCAGCTCCACGATGCCAGATAGAATCATCCCTCAAAAAAAACAGACTGCACACAAGTGTGCAGAACAGTTAACAGTTAACAGCTAACCACAGGTGGCTAACTCACCAGAATAATCCATTAATTTGGAAGGAAATGCCTGGCAGATTTTCTCCCAACGATTCCCTTTCTACAGCCACTCTGCAGCTCAGCAGTTTTTTTTCTCTCTGGCAACACACCAGCTCCACTCAGTTTCAATTTAGAATGCCTTATTTTACTCTTTTTAAACTAACTAATTTTTTGGCCACATACCTGTCTGAGTCACATGCCCTGCAGTAACTGAGGGGGAAGCAATATTTTGTTTCCTAGGATGGTGAAGTTCTGCAAAGACCAACTACTACTCTGCCTCTGATTGGCTCTGACCCTGATATTCTTACCCTAACCCTAACCATCTCACTCCTCATGCCTAAACCTAACCAATGAAGGAAACGATTACTAGCCAATCAGAGGCAGAGTGAGGTAGAGTAGGGCAGGTCATTCCGTCACCATCCTAGGAAAAAATATTTGCAATGGGCGACTAGAGGCTTCTCTGTGCGCAGCCACCTAGTAAGCATCTACCGACAGCCTGTATGTTAGGCATTTAGGGAACTTTGGAAATTGTAGCGTCTACCGACAGCCTGCATATGAGATGTTGAGGGGATATCTGTAATCTACAAAAACCTGGGATACATGTGCCTCTATTGAAATTCAGTGTTTTCAAACAGAGGTTTCTGGTGTTAGAAAAAGGGTCGTGGAAAGAAGTAGGAGTTGGTTTATCTTATTTATTTTATGTTGCTAATTGACTTTGGCAAGCCAATGACCAACTTGAGGAGCACTCACCCCCATTTCGTCTGTTGCCTGAGGTTGTGTGGTGGTTGTTATGGAAAATTCTAACTTTAGGGGTTACAAATTGGGTTACACTGGGTTAAGCATGGGCCTTGAGGTCACAGAGTAAGCAATATCAGTTTTTACAGAGTCTCTCTCTGTTCTTAGAGAGAGAGACACTGTTTCTCTCCTTGGGTGCACAGCTGTCTGGATGTTTGGGGAAAGCAGGAACCACTCTGATAAAGAGTGAACTGGTGTTGTCCCGGTAACCAAGGTCAGGGAGATGGCCCGAGACTCCCTGCATGACACCACAGGTAGGTGATTGCAAAGAACCAAACTGTGCTGACGGTGACCTGAAGCTCCATGCAACATTACCTGAACTAACATGGGTAAAGCACAGTTCTTTGTTTAGAAACTAATGAACCAATAGACCAATATTTCATATTGTGGGATGATGATGATGTTTACTGTTTTTGTTCTCCACTTGACCAAGTGTTCAATAAATATTCTCAGCATAAGACATGAACAGGCTCCTGGACACTTTCTTCACTGATGAGACCATTGACCAGCATTCCTCCACAACAGTGGTAAAACCTAATTTTCTAGATATAATATATACAGCATAGTCTAAGTTTCTCTAAACTGGATTTTGGCTTTTGGTTGTTCTACGGAGAAGATCTCAGAAATGACTGAACAGATTGATGAAATTGGAAAGAGCAACCATGAGCTGGAAGAAGCCAAGAAGACCATAGAGACTGAGAAGGCTGAAATTCATTCAGCATAGGAGGAAGCAGAGGTAAAAATCTAAATCACAATATCATGTATGTAATGGTATGTATTCATTTAAAATGTTCTTTCATTTTAAAAACTAGGAACACCTTTAGGTGTATGTTCAACTTTTTCCTTTAGGGCACACGGAAGCATGAGGAAGCCAAGATTTTACATGTCCAGCTTGAGCTTAACCAGATCAAAAGTGAGGTTGACAGGAAGCTTGCAGAAAAGGATGAGGAGATGGAGCAGATCAAGAGGAACCGCCAGAGGGTGATTGACTCCATGCAGAGCACTCTCAATGCTGAGGTCAGGAGCAGGAATGATGTCCTGAGAGTGAAGAAGACGATGGAGGGAGACCTGAATGAGATGGAGATTCAGCTGAGCCATGCCAACAGGCAGGCTGCTGAGGCCTAGAAACAACTGAGGAATGTCCAGGGACAGCTCAGGGTGAGCTTTGTCTGACCAATGAATAAACAGATGCTGAAGAGCAACGAAAGTTAATTCTTTGAAGGACATGAAGGAGCAGGTTGCCATGGTGGAGCACAGAAATGACCCGATGGTGGCTGAGATTGAGGAGCTGAGAGCCGCTCTGGAGTAGACAGAGAGCTTGTCAGCTCATTAAAACTTAAATTTGAATTAGAAAACCTTCTTATCATTTCAGGCTGTCATGATGGCTGAGGAGCCGAAGAAGGAGCAGGACACCAGTGTTCACTTAGAAAGGATGAAGAAGAACCTGGAGGTCACAGTCAAGGACCTGCAGCACCATCTGGATGACGCTGAGAATCTTGCCATGAAGTATGGCAAGAAGCAGCTCCAGAAACTGGAATCAAGGGTATGCACTGTATATAAATGCTCACAACGGATCATTTTCTGGAGGTGTGAAGTAAATTCTATCAATTCTATTCTATGCTTATTTCGATTGACTGTGATCTTTGTATATAATACTAAAGTATAATTTATCATAACTTTTCATGTGTGTGAGCTAGAAGCGATAGTTGAGGCCAAGCAGAGACATGAAGGTGATGCTCCACCAAATATAAATATGAAAGAAAATATGAAAGAAAAGTGAAGGAGCTGACCTACCAGGTATTTCACATTTAATAAAAACTACCTTAATATCTCTTAATTCTCTATTCTTTATCACTTATAAGCCTTTATCTGTGTAGACTGAGGAGGACAAGAATATGCACAGACTTCAGGACCTGGTGGATAAGCTGCAGTTCAAAGTGAAGGCTTACAAGAGACAGGCTGAGGAGGCTGTAAGTCAAATACATTGATGTGACCAATAATCTACAGTTTAATCAATAATGATATAATTTGTCTTGTAACTATATGAATATTACTCCCTTTACCCTTCACAGGAGGAGCAGGCCAACACTCACTTGTCCAGGTTCAGGAAGGTCCAGCATGAGCTTGAGGAAGCTGAGAGCCAAGAGCTGTGAGGCTGGAAAGGTAAATTTGTTATAGGTTGTTTGCATTGTTACAATATCAGTTGTTTTGAAATGAGAAGCCAGTAGATTGATTTGATGCTGTGTACTTTCACTGTTGACATTGTAAATCAATACCACTTTATATTACTCAAGTGATTGCATATTTCCACATGAAGAGAGAAACTAACTTATAAGGTAGTTTGTTTCATAAATTTGATCTTTTGCTATTGCTTAGTCATCATCGAGTTTAGGCCTTTCAACAAAGTTAATAAAATATGAACATTTGGTTGAGGGCTTTTCAACATTGCAATAAAGATGATAATTGTCCTCACTATCCTGAATTCTATCTTTTTCCCTATTTGAAACAGTTACTCCTAGATAGTGATGCAACTAAGTAAAGCAGTTAGCCATGTTGTAATGTCTTGTGGTACAGTAATCAGAATCATTCACTGGTCACCCTTTGACTATGTCGAATCAAATTATTCCATACTAGTGCAGTGCCCGTTCAAAATGTGCCTGTTCGGAACGGGCCAATTTCTCAATACGTAGAGAGAGTTGTGCCCAACCCCTTAACACCTTTCATGAAGACTATCAGTAGACGCTACAATTTACCGATGCTCCTTAAAAGCCTCACACGCAGAATATCTGACGACTTGAGTTGAGCTGAAGTTGATCGGATGAACTGTAGTACCCATTCAAAACATGCCTTAGACATCCTCCACTATGTCTTGAACATACATACAAAATTCTGGCATGTGATGAACGGGAATAGAGTTTAACTTTTTCAATTTATTCTCTATGGTAGTTCTTATCTCTACGAATGTAATCCCATCTCTGACCACAATGTAAGTTGCTATGGCAGATTGGCGCTGTCCATATTTCAGTTCGTGAACTTCACAGGCAGAAGAAGAAGAAGAAGAAGCAACGTTGTTTATTAGGTGTTTTTATATATTTCTGAACATGCCTGAGACATCAAGCTCTAAGTCTTGAAAGTACATGCCAAGTATCATTCACAGTAACGTTACACAAAGCTTATGTCCCTTAAACGTTTTCAAGTCATTAACACTATGGACTCCACGGACAGATGATGAAGCAAATCAACATTGTAAAAGCAACGTTGTTTATGAGGTATTTTTACATGTTTCCGAACATGCCTGAGACATCGAGCACTAGGTTTTGCATGTATATGCCAAGTGTCATTCACAATAAAGTTACACAGTTAAATGGTAGAGCTTAACTCTCTTAACCGTTTTCAAGTCATTTATACACAATGGATGTAATCCCACCTCCGACCGCAATGTGGGTTGCAATGGCAGATTGGCGTTGTCTGTATTTAAGCTGGTTGACTCCACTGGCAGAAGAAGAAGCAGATCAACGTCATAAATGTTATTTATGAGGTATTTTTATATATTTCTCCAGAACCGCTCATCCAGACAACTTCACACATAAACATGGCACTTCCCCGTTTCCCCAGCAATCCACCTGCCAAGTATGAAGTAGATCGGATGAACAGTTCTTAAGATACGTGAAGGACAAACCCACATACATACATATATATATACATATAACTTATAGCTGGTAGCTGCCGGTCTTAGAAGTGAAGCCAATGTGGAAGTGCCTTAAACCTGCATTCTTTCTAATGGCCATCAGGGGGCGACTCCACTAGCTGCAAAAAGAAGTCCAATTGTGTGGAAGTCTGAGAAAATGACCCATGAAAATATTTTCTAATTTGAATAAAGAACAAAAATGTTCTCTGTTTTTTTTCTCAGATTAATATAATTATCAAATCAAATTCTTCTTAGGCTCAGGCCCTCCCTGCATCCATGCAATGTTCTACTTGGGATGTTGCAGACGACAAATAGATGTGGGTTGCCAAGTTATTCCAAGTCTTTGTACTAAGTCCCCTGTAAGACATCAAAACTTGACTTGGAATATTGGAGCGGAATGAGTCATCTCTATTCAGATATTTGACAACCCTTCATCTGGTAGCCCTGAAGACTTTTTTGTGAAAGTTGCCTGGATCTCAAATCACTTTTGTGCTGCCTGAGTATCTTCCTAAAGGGAATATATGGTGACAGGCTAAACATGTCAATGTCACATAAACAACAAAAGAAATAAACACCACCAGTACACCAAAGTGGATTACTTTTTCATAGCAGATCCCAAATTCCAAACATCATGAGAACAAAAGGTACAACTCATGGGATACTTATTTCTGTAAATCCCATTATCTAATCATGGTTCATTGTTCACAGCCTGTGTGAGGTGATATCTAACAAGAGACAAAGGCAAAGTTGGTGTAATCTCTGTACATGCACTTAAAACACCACATATAAACATTCTTAGCAGTATGAAAACATACATTATGAGGCAGTGATTTGGGCGAATGCAATCAGTATCAGCAGAAAAGATGCTATGTAGAGTGATGGAAAATACTCATTTTAAATTCTCCTACCTTTTGTTGAAATTAATAAGTATATGTCCCAAAAATCTGCTTGAAATGAGTCAAAATCTGTTAAGATGGAAGTTACAACTGTTAACCCACTTCGTGATATGGGTTAAGTGTTTCTATATTTTTATATATTATATATTATTATTATATTATATTTTCTTTGGTGAGCCAAATTGACTCAAACATGACATAATGGGCATAAGCCTTCAAGATCTGCCAGGACACTTGTATCATGCTTCCTTAACAGCTTCTTTAGTATCAAATGTAGCAACTGGCTGATGTTCATTTGGCATGTGAAACTTATTTTGGGCTTGATCTCAAATGAGTTGCCAACTGTTTTCATGTCCATTTAGGGAGATACATAAAAGGTGATTGAACTTTTATGGATGGTACTTCATCTTAATTTATTACAGGAATATGAGATGTGCCAGAGTCCAGTAACTGTAGACATCAAATATTTTGGCACACTTCCAAAATTAAGCCCCATGCATGCATCTGACATGGCCCATTAAAGTCATTAATGTGATGTAATCTCAATTAATATAATGCTTTGATTTTCAAATTGGCAAGTTTAGATTTATAAAATCAAATAGTGCACAAACACAGCTATGCATTATGGTATATTTTTACATTATTCTGTCCATATTACTGGCACACACAGGAACACAGAAGTTTTTATGAGCACGATGAAAGTTTTGGTAAATATAGCATTACCATAGTCAAGCATTATTAAGCATTATATATTATAATTTTACCCAAGACTTAGTATATAGTTTATATTAAAGATCAACAATATAAACATTCAACTAAAGTGTGATGACAACTTATATTAGTGTCATTTAGGGATGAACTTTCAAAGATCTCAAATACGCAAGTGTCCTGCAACTGAATACCAATGGTATTTTGATGAGTTTCCAAAACCAACCTCCAAAGCTGTCCATGAATTAAAAAAAAAAAAGATTGTTGGTGTTAATTACATGTTTCAACTTTCATGACCTTTGAATAAAGAACTAAATTTATTGGAATTGTACACAAACCATATTCTGCACTATTTAATGAATGATAAATATTGGCCATCGTTTAATGCCTGCACTTGTTGGCAGTAGTGGACCAACAGTTATAATATCAAGTTTCTATGAGAGAAATGAATAAGCACCTCCTTCTTTCACTCTATATAATTTTATATTTATGTTTCCTTAAGCAGACCCTTGGGTCCTATTTGCTTTACTGAAGTCTTACTTAAGTATGTGTGCATGTCTGACAGTCTTTCTCCCACTCTACAATTTCTCTTTTTTTTCTTTTAAGAGAATGTGTTCATAGTCAACATTTCGTATGAAAGCAAGCATGTTGAAAATAAATTAAAATTAATTTAGCTGTAAGGAAGGTATTTCCCTTCAGTATGATTTAAATTGAATTTACTAGCAAAGTAGTCCATTCTACTATAAATATTCAATTTTCCTACTAAACAATGGTTACATTTTACATTTTATTCAGTATTTGAACACCCATATTGTGTATGTCACATTCACATTTGCGATGAAATCAAATCAATTGGTACAACATCACGCTGCATTATGTCGTTTTCAAATTCTAGTTACAAATAAAAAATGCTTACAAGCTGCATAAATATCACTGCCACAAAATAAGCAACAGGATGAGGCCATGACCAAACTGAGTGAGAGACTACAGCTGACCAAGCACTCCCACCCTCTATAAAAGAGGCAGCCCTGGACTTCTGCATGAACTGGTAGGCACCCAACACAGGTGAGTGTATCGACTGTGATCTTAGTTTGAATTCCTATTGATCAGTGGGTAAAGTTTATGTATTGCTAATTGCTAATGCATATTGTCAATGATTCTTTGTCAGAGTTATCTTTGTTTTAAGTGGCATTCAGGTGAAATTTCATGTCATATCAAAGTAGTCTTGAGCAGACATTATTCCAAAACAATTTACTTGGAAAACTCTTCACCCATTTAAGTAGTTTTCTTTTCAAGAAATCACACAATTAATTAGTTTGTGTTGATATCCAGTACATATCCTGTCTCAACACATACTGTATACTAAGTGATCATTAAGAGCAGTACTATTTCTTTGATTGTGATAAGTTAAATCTGAATAAGTTTTACCACCTTCATTCTTGACTACTCTCAAACTGACTTTCTGCCAGGAAGATTTAAAATGAGAAAACCAAACTGAAAAAAGTTATTGTACTCACGTTTAATCATCTTTTTTGTAGCATCTTGACACTCCACCAGATATTCTACCACTCATCATTTTTTGGAACCAGCTGAGGTAAAAGATGTCAAAATTTCCAACATCAGATGGATACAACACCATTATGACATCATGCTGATATTTTAACACTATTTTTTCAGTCTCCACTAAAGTGCCACCATGAGCACAGACGCGGAGATGGAGGCCTATGGCCCGGCGGCCATCTACCTCCGGAAGCCAGAGAAGGAGAGGATTGAAGCACAAACTGCTCCATTTGATGCCAAAACCGCCTTCTTTGTGACTGATAAGGAGGAGATGTATCTCAAGGGTAAACTTATAAAGAGAGAGGGTGGCAAAGCCACAGTCGAGACAACCACTGGAAAGGTAGGCAATTCATTATTTTACTATTTTAACAACATTTTCCCATCTATTTCCATTGAAGACCCTTTCTATGTAGGAGGATGCCATTCTTTCCTTTGACATTTATTTAAAACTTAGGAAAACATTTGGTGGTTTTAAATTCATATTGACATGGTGGTTAACAAGAACATCCATCTGATTAACTCTAAATTTGAAAAATAAAATCTGAGTAAAGAAAATTTTACTGTATTTTTACTGTATCTTTTCAGACAGTCACTGTGAAAGAAGATGAAATCTTTCCCAGGAACCCTCCAAAGTTTGATAAAATTGAGGACATGGCCATGATGACCCACCTCAACGAGCCCTGTGTGTTGTATAACCTCAAAGAGCGTTTTGCATCCTGGATGATCTACGTGAGTTTCCACTTTACTAATGCGATGTGCATTTATATCTGCATATCTAAATGTTAACACTATGTTTATTTTCTATTTGTGTTATTACAGACCTACTCTGGGCTGTTTTGCGTTGTGGTGAATCCCTACAAGTGGCTTCCAGTGTATGATGCTGTAGTTGTGGGAGGATACAGAGGCAAGAAGAGGATTGAGGCTCCACCTCACATCTTCTCCATCTCTGATAATGCCTATCAGTTCATGCACACAGGTAAGGTCAAAATTAGCAGAGTTAAAATGTGTAGAAATTAAACTTAAACATAAGCTTATTAAAGGAATTAAAAAACTGGAATTCATGTGAAATGTTTACGTTTGTATTTCAGATCGTGAGAACCAGTCTGTCCTGATCACGTAAGTATAACAGAAACTGTAATGCTAAATCATATAATGACGATAAAGCAGAATTTTGACATGTGTCTCTTATACCCCAGAGGAGAATCTGGGGCCGGAAAGACTGTCAACACCAAGCGTGTCATCCAGTACTTTGCAACAATTGCAGCTATTGGAGCCAAGAAGGCTGAGCCAACACCTGGCAAGATGCAGGTAAATTGGTTGTTTAAGATAAAACTTAAGTTTAAGAGGAGAGTTAATTTGAATGTTTATGTAACTCAAATCCTCTCTTGCAGGGCTCCCTTGAGGACCAAATTGTGGCAGCCAACCCTCTGCTGGAGTCCTATGGTAATGCCAAGACTGTGAGGAATGACAACTCCTCTCGTTTTGTAAGTAATCCAGGGAACATCTCAAGACATTTTGTTGCTAAATTACAAAAACTGATGTTATCAATGATCTGGCTCTCTAGGGTAAATTCATCAGAATCCACTTTGGCTCTACTGGAAAGCTGGCTTCAGCTGATATTGAAACATGTAAGTTTCAACCACGGTGTGAATCCAGATTCATCTGGACTATAATCTGGGCTTTAATAAAGTAATAATATTAAAATGTAATAGAGTAATCTCACAGTGTCTGGTTAAATTTGGTTTTCTTAGATCTTCTGGAGAAGTCGCGTGTAACCTTCCAGTTGTCTGCTGAGAGGAGCTACCACATCTTCTATCAGCTGATGACTGGCCACAAGCCTGAGCTCCTGGGTATGTTACTATGCAAATTTGAAATTGAAACTGAAACAATACCAGAGACAACATAAAACAATAATACATATTTTACTGTGCTCCTCTAGAGGCTCTTCTGATCACCACCAACCCCTACGACTACCCAATGATCAGTCAGGGTGAAATCACTGTCAAAAGCATTGATGATGTGGAGGAGTTCATTGCAACAGATGTAAGAAAACATTTTAGTTAAATGGATCTTTTGTGCTTAAGACAACTGGGCAAAATGTTTCAAATACCAATAACTTTGCTTCATGTACAATGTAGACTGCTATTGACATCTTGGGCTTCAATGCTGAGGAGAAGATGGGCATCTACAAGCTGACTGGTGCTGTGATGCATCATGGCAACATGCATTTCAAGCAGAAGCAGCGTGAGGAGCAGGCTGAACCTGAGGGCACTGAAGGTAATTCTGATAATGATATCTTGTAGGGACACTACTATGGGTTTGTATATATCATACTGTATATTTCTAAACATGTCCCAGTTAAAGCTAAAGGTTTGTTTTTCCATCAGTGGCTGATAAAATCGCCTACCTCATGGGCCTGAACTCAGCTGATATGCTGAAAGCTCTGTGCTACCCCAGAGTCAAGGTCGGAAATGAGATGGTGACCAAAGGTCAGACTGTCCCACAGGTAAGATAAAGAAAATTTAATGTTTAAAAAAATAAAAGGGCAATATTTGCATTTTCACATGAAAATATGTTTGTGAGAAATTCTCATTCTAAAATCTTTTATTTCTAGGTCAACAATGCTGTCAGTGCTCTGTGTAAGTCTGTCTATGAGAAAATGTTCTTGTGGATGGTCATCCGTATCAATGAGATGCTGGACACAAAGCAGCCAAGACAGTTCTTCATTGGAGTGTTGGATATCGCTGGATTTGAGATCTTTGATGTGAGTGATTTGAGGAACATTTGAGTTGTATCACATCAACAATGTTTTTCTATGACTGATTATATTACTATAATTACAGTTCAACAGCTTGGAGCAACTCTGCATCAACTTCACCAATGAGAAACTGCAACAGTTCTTCAACCACCACATGTTTGTCCTGGAGCAAGAGGAGTACAAAAAAGAGGGCATTATCTGGGAGTTCATTGACTTCGGTATGGACTTGGCTGCCTGCATTGAGCTTATTGAGAAGGTAAGTAGTAAGTTGGGTTGAAGTGATTTCTTGATTCATGTGCAAATGTTTGTTTCTGCAGTTTAATTTTTTTTTTTTTTCCTCAGCCAATGGGCATCTTCTCCATCCTTGAAGAGGAGTGCATGTTCCCCAAGGCCTCTGACACAAGTTTCAAGAACAAGCTGCATGATCAGCATCTTGGCAAGACCAAGGCCTTTGAGAAGCCAAAACCTGTAAAGGGCAGGCCTGAGGCTCACTTCTCCCTGGTTCACTACGCTGGTACGGTGGACTACAATATCACTGGCTGGTTGGACAAGAACAAGGACCCCCTGAATGACTCAGTTGTCCAGCTCTACCAGAAGGCCTCAAACAAACTTCTGGCCTTCCTGTATGCAACCCACGGTGCAGCTGATGGTAAGAAATTAGATTGATCAGAGTGATCAGAGTGATGAGTATCAGAACAGATGATATGTATTATCTTGCAAAACCCATATACTGCAGAACTATCCATGGTGTCAGAAACACCTTAAATTTTTTAACCACAATTTTCAGAACTATTTTCTTCTACTAATTGTATAAGAAAGTGAACAACATGGTTGAGATTGCTCTCTTTATATTGGCTATTAGCAGCTTAATCAGTGGCAGTTTATGACGTCATACAACATGTAGTAGTTTGTAGTGATGGGTAAAAACTGTGACTGTTACACTTGATTCAGGCCTAGTATAAAGCAGATGACTATTCTGTGGTAGTATATTCCATTGCATTTGACTTACTTAAAACATAGTCTTTCCACAGAGAAGAAAAGAGATTCTACAAAGTTATCTATTTAGTGCCACTGATTAAATTTAATGTTTGTGAAAACAGAGGCTGCTGCTAGTGGCGGTGGCAAAAAGGCTGGAAAGAAGAAGGGTGGTTCCTTCCAGACTGTGTCTGCTCTTTTCAGGGTATGTATTGTTTCATATTTTTGGATACCAATTAAAAACCTCATCTTGAAATACTGTTGACCATTTATCTTGTGTTGCTGATCCACAGGAGAATTTGGGCAAGCTGATGACCAACTTGAGGAGCACTCACCCTCATTTTGTCCGTTGCCTGATTCCTAATGAAACAAAGACCCCAGGTAAGAAGCACATAGCCCAGCTTTGCACACTAAATATGACATGGTGATATGAAGAAATATTTCAAACAATATGAATTTGCAACTTTCAGGTCTTATGGAGAACTTCTTGGTCATCCATCAGCTGAGGTGTAACGGTGTGCTGGAAGGCATCAGAATCTGCAGAAAGGGCTTCCCCAGCAGAATCCTCTACGGTGACTTCAAGCAGAGGTGATGCAATTTTCAATATAAGCAAGTCAAGTTGATTTCAGCTGAGTTGAAACAGCTGGCCAAGATGTGGGGTCATTCTAAGTAACAACATAATTTTCTCTTGTAGATACAAAGTATTGAATGCCAGCGTCATCCCTGAGGGACAGTTCATTGACAACAAGAAAGCTGCAGAGAAGCTGCTAGGCTCCATTGATGTGGATCACACTCAGTACAAGTTTGGGCACACTAAGGTTAATTTCTATGAACAATGTCAATAGATATGTCATATACATATGTCCTTTTGTATCAGTTTGAGCTGATGACTGAGTTCCTTCAAACAACCACACAGGTGTTCTTCAAAGCTGGTCTGCTGGGTACACTGGAGGAGATGAGAGATGAGAAACTGGCTAGTCTGGTGACCATGACTCAGGCTCTCTGCAGAGGATACCTTATGAGGACAGAGTTTGTTAAGATGATGGAGAGGAGGTAGGATTGTCATACAGTACACTGAACTGTTCTGTCCAATGAAATAAATAAAGCTGCTTTTGTTAAGTCACGTTGCAGTAAAAATGACACTTTATTTATGTTCGTTTTCCAGAGATGCTGTCTTCACTATTCAGTACAATGTCCGTTCATTCATGAATGTCAAAAACTGGCCATGGATGCATCTGTACTTCAAGATCAAGCCTCTTCTGAAGAGTGCTGAGACTGAGAAGGAGCTGATGAAGATGAAAGAGAACTATGAGAAGATGCAAACAGACCTGGCTGCTGCCCTGGCCAAGAAGAAGGAGCTGGAGGAGAAGATGGTTTCCCTGCTGCAGGAAAAGAATGACCTGCAACTGCAAGTGGCTTCTGTAAGTAGGATACATCCGCACTACACTAATTGGATGTTGTCACTAACATATTCAGTTATCTAGGTGAAATTTAAAGACGCCACATACTCTTCTGGTCATCTCATCTTCTATGTGCCTTACCAAACATGTAGATTGACAAATACTGATGAATATATGTATAAAAAATATTTATACCTTAGTATTAAGACTAAAAATATTCATGTACATTCAGAGAATGACTAACTTATTAACTTACTGTATGTTCAAAATATACTGTAGGAATGTGAGAACCTCTCAGATGCTGAGGAAAGGTGTGAAGGTCTGATTAAGAGCAAGATCCAACTCGAGGCCAAACTCAAAGAGACAACTGAGAGACTGGAAGATGAAGAGGAAATCAATGCTGAGCTGACTGGCAAGAAGAGGAAGCTGGAGGATGAATGCTCTGAGCTGAAGAAAGATATTGATGACTTGGAGCTCACCTTGGCTAAAGTGGAGAAGGAGAAACATGCAACTGAAAACAAGGTTGGAATAAGTTTAAATCTACATTTATAAAAAAAAAAACTGTATATAAGGTTAGCTTTCAAACATATATATAAAGTGATGGAAATAATGCACCTTGCCTGACACTTTTAGGTGAAAAACCTGACAGAGGAGATGGCATCTCAAGATGAGTCTATTGCCAAGTTAACCAAGGAGAAGAAAGCCCTCCAAGAGGCTCACCAGCAAACACTGGACGATCTCCAGGCAGAGGAGGACAAAGTCAACACTCTGACCAAGTCCAAGACAAAGCTTGAACAGCAAGTGGACGATGTGAGAAAACATTACTTTTGATAACATGTTTGTATTGTTAGCTTGTGTGTTAGAATTGACATTCCATGATAAAAATTCAAAACATTGATTATGTCAACATTACAATATTTTCTCAAAAGCTTGAGGGATCACTGGAGCAAGAGAAGAAGCTCCGTATGGACCTTGAGAGAGCCAAGAGGAAGCTTGAGGGAGATCTGAAACTGGCCCAGGAATCCATAATGGATCTGGAAAATGACAAGCAGCAATCTGAGGAGAAAATCAAGAAGCAAGTTTTCTTTTTCATCTTTAACCCTTACATTGAGCTGTTGCCTTAATGTAACACTGTGATCCTGAGTCAAAACTAAAACTATAACAGCAATAACTGTTTTTTTTCCTCTTCCAGGAAGGAGTTTGAGACCAGCCAGCTGCTCAGCAAGATTGAGGATGAACAGTCTCTTGGTGCTCAGCTTCAGAAGAAGATCAAGGAACTCCAGGTTAGTAACTGACATGAATATTATACTCAGTGACTGAAAAACATCTTGTTACAGTACGTTCCAGTTAACAAGCCTTCTTGTTATTACTATCCTCAAACTTAGGCTCGTATTGAGGAGCTGGAAGAAGAAATTGAGGCTGAGCGGGCTGCTCGGGCTAAGGTGGAGAAGCAGAGGGCTGACCTCTCCAGGGAACTTGAGGAGATCAGTGAGAGGCTTGAGGAAGCTGGTGGAGCAACAGCCGCTCAGATTGAGATGAACAAGAAGCGTGAGGCTGAGTTCCAGAAGCTGCGCCGTGACCTTGAAGAGTCAACCCTGCAGCATGAAGCTACCGCAGCAGCTCTCCGCAAGAAGCAGGCCGACAGTGTTGCAGAGCTGGGAGAGCAGATCGACAACCTCCAGCGTGTCAAACAGAAGCTTGAGAAGGAGAAGAGCGAGTACAAGATGGAGATTGATGACCTCTCCAGCAACATGGAGGCTGTTGCTAAATCCAAAGTGAGTGTTTTGTTTGTAACTGAAATATTTGCTTTTCATTATGCTTAGAAATATGACATATAATGGATAAATATAGCAGTAGCTTTCAACTTAGATAAATGCTCAACATTTGCTTTGTTCATGTAAATGTTTTTAAATACATCATGTTTTGTTTTTGTTAGGGAAACTTGGAAAAAATGTGCAGAACTCTTGAGGACCAGCTGAGTGAGCTTAAGTCCAAAAATGATGAGAATGTGCGCCAGCTGAATGACCTAAGTGCACAGAGGGCAAGACTGCAGACAGAGAATGGTGAGTCACTTGTGATAAAAAGTAGTAATAAAAACCAGTAATGATCATTTTGATAAATAACACATTTACATTTTGTGATTCAGGTGAGTCTTCCCGCCAGCTTGAAGAGAAAGACGCTCTTGTTTCCCAGCTGACCAGGGGCAAGCAGGCTTACACTCAGCAAATTGAGGAGTTGAAGAGACACATTGAGGAGGAAGTGAAGGTATAACAAGTTTACATGTTACTATACTATGTACTATTATTAGCTTTTAACAAGGGATGAATTGAGTCCTCCTTTTCAAATTTAGTCAGTCACCTGTTTCTCCATCTTCACCTCTACTAACCCACCAGATCTGCTGGTTGTTAAACATGAAAGAAAAAAAAAAGTTTGTGCAACATGTCGTCCGACCATGTTAGAAGGCAAAACAAAGAGCTTGAGAGAGTAACTCAAATATTGCTCAATTTCCTAACACCATACCTGGCCAATCACTTTGCAAAGTAGCTGTGAATGTTGGGTTGCCTGTTTAGGAATGTTATCACCATATTACCAATTCACTGACCAGGGGATTTTTTTGGGAATTGGATCTAATCCTCTTCATGCGGTGTTACACCTCAGTCTTGTCTTTTATGACTTACGCACCTCCCAACACCTGTTTCTCCTTCCTCACCCAGCACCTTCCACCTGAATTCCTGGATTTTAAGTCCCACATACTACACTAAATTGTGAATCTGATAGATGTTAAAGTAAATTATCCAAAACTAAATGACTCAATCAACCTGTTTCACCATGACAACTTATGTATTTAAACATATGATTTAGATCATATTTGTATACATAATAGATCAATTAAAATGCCTCTTGCCATGTTCATCAGGCCAAGAATGCCCTGGCCCATGCTGTTCAGTCAGCCCGCCATGACTGTGATCTGCTCAGAGAGCAGTTTGAGGAGGAGCAAGAGGCTAAAGCTGAGTTGCAACGTGGAATGTCCAAGGCTAACAGCGAAGTGGCTCAGTGGAGAACCAAATATGAGACTGACGCTATCCAGCGCACTGAGGAGCTGGAGGAGGCCAAGTAAGTCACTACCTTTTCAGAGTTAAAATTAGCTATCAATTCAATTGCTTGCTTTTCTAGATAACATTCCACATATTTTGCTATCAATATGCAATTAAGTGTAAACAAATACTTCTTCACTACAGGAAAAAGCTTGCCCAGCGTCTGCAGGAGGCTGAGGAGTCCATTGAGGCTGTGAACTCAAAGTGTGCCTCTTTGGAGAAGACCAAGCAGAGGCTACAGGGTGAGGTGGAAGACCTCATGATTGATGTAGAGAGAGCTAATGCTCTGGCTGCCAACCTTGACAAGAAGCAGAGGAACTTTGATAAGGTAACAGGAAAACAAAACCACACTGATTTGAGTGAAACACAAATCTATCTTAGTAATTAATCATTGTTATTCATCTATATAATTCTAGGTCCTTGCAGAATGGAAACAGAAACATGAGGAGGGCCAGGCAGAGCTGGAAGGAGCCCAGAAGGAGGCTCGCTCTCTCAGCACTGAACTGTTCAAGATGAAGAACTCTTACGAGGAGGCTCTGGATCAGCTGGAGACCATGAAGAGAGAGAACAAGAACCTGCAGCGTATGTCAATCCCACGATATTTAATGTAACTGTTATAGTGATTGTAAGGGTTCTTCCTTGACTTGTATAGGTGTAGGTCATGAGGTTTTGTGATTTTAAAACCTCTTTTTCTAGATATAATGTATACAGCATAGTCTAAGTTTCTCTAAACTTGATTTTGGCTTTTGGTGTTTTACAGAGGAGATCTCAGACCTGACTGAACAGATTGGTGAGACCGGAAAGAGCATCCATGAGCTGGAGAAAGCCAAGAAGACAGTGGAGACTGAGAAGTCTGAAATTCAGTCAGCACTGGAGGAAGCAGAGGTAAAAGTCTAAATTACAATATTAGACCACTTATGTGATAAAATACAAAAGCATGTATGTAATGGCATGCATTCATTTGATTTTTTTCTTTAATTTTTCTGAGAAAGACTGGTAACCTTTAGGTACATGTTCAACTTTTTCCTTTAGGGCACACTGGAGCATGAGGAAGCCAAGATTCTCCGTGTTCAGCTTGAGCTTAACCAGATCAAAGGTGAGGTTGACAGGAAGCTTGCAGAAAAGGACGAAGAGATGGAACAGATCAAGAGGAACAGCCAGAGGGTGATTGACTCCATGCAGAGCACTCTCGATGCTGAGGTCAGGAGCAGGAATGATGCCCTGAGAGTCAAGAAGAAGATGGAGGGAGACCTGAATGAGATGGAAATTCAGCTGAGCCATGCCAACAGGCAGGCTGCTGAGGCCCAGAAACAACTGAGGAATGTCCAGGGACAGCTCAAGGTGAGCTTTGTCTAATCACTCAATAAACAAATGTTGAAGAGCAAAGAAAGTTAACTCTTTTTTTCTCCACATGTTGTCAGGATGCCCAACTGCACCTCGATGATGCTGTCAGAGGACAGGACGACATGAAGGAGCAGGCTGCCATGGTGGAGCGCAGAAATGGCCTGATGGTGGCTGAGATTGAGGAGCTGAGAGCTGCTCTGGAGCAGACAGAGAGAGGACGCAAAGTGGCTGAGCAGGAGTTGGTCGATGCTAGTGAGCGTGTCGGATTGCTTCACTCTCAGGTTTATCTTCAGTTATCCACAAGAAAATGTCTTTATGCAGAATGTATACATACCAGCTTTGTTTTACGAATAAATTAAATGTGACTTTTTTAATATCCAGAACACCAGTCTTCTGAACACCAAGAAGAAGCTGGAGTCTGACCTTGTGCAGGTTCAGAGTGAAGTGGACGACACTGTTCAAGAAGCAAGAAATGCTGAGGAGAAAGCCAAAAAGGCTATCACTGATGTGAGTTCATGTTTATGAGTCTTCTTTTTATAGAATTCAACTTCACCTCACCGAATACTTGTTCATGCTTGATGCCTATCATTTCAGGCTGCCATGATGGCTGAGGAGCTGAAGAAGGAGCAGGACACCAGTGCTCACCTGGAGAGGATGAAGAAGAACCTGGAGGTCACAGTCAAGGACCTGCAGCACCGTCTGGATGAGGCTGAGAACCTTGCCATGAAGGGTGGCAAGAAGCAGCTCCAGAAACTGGAGTCAAGGGTATGCTCATAATATATTCGGATGTTAATCACACTTTCAATGTGTGGAATAAATTAAATCTTTCTCGCTACTAAAATTCCTTACAAGGTTTTGATAAACAATGTATCATCACATAACAGGTACGTGAACTGGAAGCTGAAGTTGAAGCCGAACAGAGACGTGGAGCTGATGCTGTTAAAGGAGTCCGCAAATATGAGAGGAGAGTGAAGGAGTTGACTTACCAGGTAATTTCTGATTTAACTAAAAACTATCCTGATTTCTTAATTTCATAATTTTCTTTCTATACTCCATCAATAACATTCCTTTTTTTGTATAGACTGAGGAGGACAAGAAGAATGTGAACAGACTTCAGGATCTGGTTGATAAGCTGCAGCTCAAAGTGAAGGCTTACAAGAGACAGGCTGAGGAGGCTGTGAGTCAAATGTTTTGTTTCATTTAGGAATGTAGCACAAATCAATAACTACAGAAAGAAACCATACTAATATGATGTCATATTAAAAAATACAACATACTTCAACTCCAAACCCTTAACAGGAGGAGCAGGCCAACACTCACTTGTCTAGGTTCAGGAAGGTCCAGCATGAGCTGGAGGAAGCTCAGGAGCGCGCTGACATTGCTGAGTCCCAGGTCAACAAGCTGAGAGCCAAGAGCCGTGATGCTGGAAAGGTAACCACGTGTTTTACAAAAATTATTCTGTGGGCACCTTAGTTTGATGGGGTTATTTAACTTTATCTACACACTAAATAGTTTTATAACATTTTTTATTCACTATTTATTATAAGAATAGATGCTAAAACTTTTTTTCTTGTTTTCTTTCTAGTCTGACACCGCTGAATAAGAGACATCTTTTTGGCGCCTTTCGACAGTTCATAAAATATGAACTAGTTGTTGAATTGTCTTCTTACACTGTATTTATTCAATAAACTTTTTTCCTCATAATTTTATATTCACTGTGTATTATTTACTCCCTAGTTTGAAATTGTAATTGTAATCGTAGTTTCTCTTTAAGTCACGCTTGAGCGCACAGTGTTCAACACAGTAGTAGGTGGAGCTGCATCAGTTTAACTTGTGGCAGTACACCACTTACCTAGTTGGCTGAATGAGGAGGTCTTTCAGCTCAACATCAACATTTCCTTTCCCTAGAAATAATCATGATTCATACCCACATGGCAATGTCCAGTAAAATGAGACTATCCTCTACTTAGCATCACTTTTTGGAAGATTAATACCTTTACATTTTACAGAGTCAGAATTTAACAGACATAACTTAAACATAAATAAAGCATAGGCAAAGATAATCTTCCGAGACACAATTAATTCCCATTACCATGTCAATTATCCAAACCAGTGGATGATGAACTTTGTTAAACTTTTCCCCATACAATTAACAAAAAATGTTCAGCATTCTACATAACATAGAGTTAAATATTTTATTTAAGGATACAGATTGTGTTTAATGTGTCTCTTACCTGATCATTATGTAATAATAATAATAATAATAATAATAATAATAATAATAATAATAATAATAATAATAATTACTTTATTTGTATAGCACCTTTCATACAAAATATGCAGCTCAAATTGCTTTACAACAAAAGATATTACATACACCATGCGCTTCACATCAAAAAAGACATAAAATGGACATAAAAACATGTCAATGTACATAAGATGGAAAATAATACCCACTATGCCCACGATAATATTAATACACATAAGATAAAATAAAGTGAAAACACATTACATAGAATGCATACTTCAATGGTGGTAATTTGAGACTTAATAAGTGAAAGCTCAGAAAGTATTTCGCCATGTGTACACAATCTGTAAATCGGCACCTAGGTCTCTGAAGCCATAATCATAACAAGACCATTATTCCCAGTGGACACAGACTCACCACCAGTCTTGTTTATGTAGAACAGAGCCCTTTCATTCCCTCCATTTGTCTTAAACCTCAACTTGGGGAACATTTATTTATTTATTTTAATTCTGCCTGATTTGGTCTGAATACACTATCGGCAGTAGCAGGTGCTAACAGGCTAAGCTAACTGTGTGAGTGGCTTTGCACTAGCAGCAGTCCGGATAGAGGAGCTGCTAAAACTACAACTGTGGGTCCCAAATGGAAGTAAAACTACAACTGTGGGTCCATGTAACGCTTATCACTTCAATTTTTCATATAAAAAATGAAGTTCAAGCGACCATCTCGCCTTCTCACACAAGTGTAACGTAACCATAAAAACGTTTATGATGAAGGTGACATCGTTTTCTCCTCCAGCACACCAACAGGCGGGCACTGTGCCATGCGGCTACTATAATACTGTATGCAGCTACTATAGTAATCACGGGAGCTAGTGTATAAATGAACCATTCTTTTATTCCAAAAGTCATACATAAAGCAAGGGAAGTACATTTTATAAAGCCCTGGAGGGCGGGAGTCGATGAACCCAGTTAAAGAGTTCCCGCCCGTACGGGACGCTCTAAGAAGTAAAGCGAACATGCTTGCAAGGAGGCAGGGATCATTTCATTGGTCAACACTAAACCTGGCCTTCTATTGGTTGGGGGATTTTGACAGGGTTGTTGCACAAAAAATCCAAGAGCAGAGGAGAAATCCGAGAGCAGAAGTTTCACAAGCGCGCAGAAGCAGCCTGAGTGCGAGGAGAAGAGCTGAAGCTTGAGCGCAGGAAATCTGTGCAAGCAACATTATATTTAAGAGCAAGCACACAATTTGAGCAGAAACAGAACAAATCTAAGCGCAAGCAGAGGCTATTTGAGTGTGAGGGCAGGGTTTTGAGGGACAAATTACAAAATTTGAATGTGAAATATTGAATAAAGATAGGGAAATAGCTCCATAGACCAGGGGCACTGTGGGATGGGCAGAGGATGGAGGAGACCAGCAGGAGGGCGAGAAGAGATCTTATTCTGCGAACATGGAGGGCAGGCTGCTACATACTCTCCAACCTCCTTCTCCATGGCCGGCCACCAGAAATGCTGCCTGATGATGAACAGGGTCCTTTTCACCCCCGGATGACAGGTGAAGAGGGAGGCATGGGCCCAGTGGATCACCTGTGAATGAACAGTAGGGGGTACAAACAGCCTGTTCGGGGGACAACCCTCAGGGACAGGGACACCAAGTCCAGCTTGCCAAACCTGTTCCTCTATTCCCCATGTGATCACCCCAACAACACAGGAGGATGGCAAGATATTAGAGGGGATTTGATAGGAGGGTGTAGGGTCGAACTGGCGGGACAGTGCATCTGGTTTAGTATTCCTGGATCCAGGATGATAGGACAGAAAGAAATTGAATTGATTAAAAGAGAGAGGCCACCTTGCCTGCCTGGAGTTGAGCCTCTTAGCAGAGTGGATGTATTCCAGGTTCTTGTGGTCTGTCCAGATGAGAAACTACTGCTCAGCGCCCTCTAACCAGTGCTGCTACTCCTCCAGGGCCACCTTAAGGTCTGGAAGGGTGAGGATGGGAGCCATGGTGAAGCTGGTCTTAAGTCTCTGAAACAAGAGTTCAGCCTGGGGAGTCCACTGAAACTTGACATTAGGTGAGGTTAGTGCATGTAAGGGGGTGGCAATGGAACTGAAACTCCTGATGAAGCATCTATAGAAGTTAGCAAACCCCAGGAAATGTTGCAATTGTTTCCTGGAGGTGGGAGTGGGCCAATCAGACACAGCACTAACCTTGGAGGGGTCCATTTGGAGGTGATCCTGTGTGACAACAAATCCCAGGAAGGAGATGGAGGTGATGTGGAACTCACTCTTTTCACCCTTGACAAAGAGCTGATTATCCAGGAGTCTCTGCAGGACTCAATGAACATTCTGTACATGAGCCTCA
The DNA here is from genome assembly GCF_963924715.1 of Thunnus thynnus. NCBI lineage: Eukaryota > Metazoa > Chordata > Actinopteri > Scombriformes > Scombridae > Thunnus > Thunnus thynnus. The sequence continues at coordinate 11,819,104 of NC_089533.1, forward strand.
GGGTCATGTACAGAAAATGGGAAAAAATCAAGATGTAATCAAAATATACAAAAACAAAGTTATTTAACATGTCTCTCAGGACATCGTTGACCAGGCTCTGGAAGACAGCGGGGGCATTAGTTAGTCCAAACGGTATCACTAAGTACTCATAGTGCCCACTAGGAGTATTGAAAGCAGTTTTCCACTCGTCTCCCTCCTTTATCCTCACCAAATAATAGGCATTTCTAAGATCAACTTTGGTAAAGATCTTAGCTCCTTGCAAGAGTTCAAATGCAGATGAGATGAGAGGGAGGGGGTACCTGTTCTTGATGGTGATCTCATTCAGACCACGATAGTCGATGCACAGGCTGGAGGGACTTATCTATAGACCCAAGTAGGATGAAAAACAGCTTCTTCCCCTGACAGTCAGAATCATGAACAATTTAGAACATATTATATATGGTATTTGACCTAAACGCAACATTTTTTCGCTGACACAGCTCTACCAAAGCTCTACAGAGAAGTGAAGCTTAAAGTGGAGGAATCTTTGTGAACAGCAGAAAGGTTTGCATTAAAGGTAAAGTCACCGATTCTAATCTAATACACTTTTTTATCAAATTCAGCAAATATCTCCCAACGGTCTGCTAGCTGTCTGTTCTGTGTGTGCACCTAAAAAAAATCTGATGTTCATATAAAGCCCTGGCTCTGTAAATGGGCATGTAAACACAGTGGCTTGGTGTGAGCCACACAACATTATTCCGGTCAATGCTGTAAAATACAGCACAAGAAAGGGGGACTTCCGACAAAAACCTGGTGATTGTAATTGACTTTGCTTCTAACATGGGTGTTGCAATTCAGTTATAAGGATACCTGCATGCGAGATGTTTCACTCACAAGCTCAATCTAGCCTCACAACGGTTGTTAAATCTGCCAACAGTAGTCAGGGTCATGGGGAGAGTGTAGCACATAACTGGATTTTTCAACAGATGCACGGTGGTAAACCACACTTTGGAGAAAAAACAGAAAATGTTGCAGCTTCCTACCCACAAGATCAAGACTGTCAGCATTAGATGGAACAGTGCTTATGGTTGTGCGACAGTACAGACGTGTTGTCCTCAGTTCTCTGCTTGCTATATGCTCTACACTTTTTTCTTACATTTTCTAATTTCCTACATATTCTTCCTAAGAGAGCTATTACTGGTTACACTGATGCTAAAGAAGAAAAGGTCTTTAGCTCCCCTGGATGTGTCCTATCACCAGTGGATTAGCTGCAGAGACTCCCAAACCACCCTCCCCTAATGACACTTCTTACTGGCACTGCACCGGCAGAAAGCATCAACTACAGCCAGGATTTGGTCTGACATTGTCCGCCACAGAGGCAAATCAAGCAAGAAATCAAGTAGAGCATCACACCACCACCTGAACTATAATAGGTATGATCCACTGACTCTGAATGTAGTGTGTGATTATACTACATTGAACTCAGGGAAGCTAATCACACCACCAGCATTAAGGCTAACCAAGACCCAAGAAATAGCCCCAAAACCACTGTTAGGCCAAGGGCAAGAAGAAACTTTGCCAACTCCACACCTCAGTCAGACACTATTCTGATTGGGGACTCTATAACCAAGCATGTAAGGATGGCAAAGGCTGAAAATCTAACCATACATGACTCATCTGTAAGGGAGCTAACAGGGTAGTCACCAGTTATTGTCTCTACACATCCGAGTAATATGAGGATTATTATCCACACTGGGTCTTTCGACATTCTTCAAAAGAAAACTGGCTCTGAGATCCTGAGAAAAGACTTTTCCTTGCTACTGGAAAAACTGTGCAACTGTCAATCACAAGATGTTTTCATATCAAGCCCCATTCCAACTTTGGGGAAAGGAATCAAATCTTTTAGCAGACTCCTTGGCCTGAATACATGGCTGACATTGGCTTGCCTCACCCATGGGCTAAAGTTAATTGACAATTTCAATATCTTTTGGAACTGTAAAGACCTATTTTAAACCTGATGGGGTTGTTCCAAACATCACTAGATCCATACTACTCAGTGCGAACCTAAGTCATGCCCTTGGGATGCCACACCCCAACAAGAATGTGTAGAGAAGCGTGAAGCACAGTACACACAGGCAGAGAGCCTGTATCTTCCGTCCTATCCCCCATCACATGACCGACTGTTTCACATTACCCAAGCCATTCAGAGGATGTCTCTGTCCCAATCAGGGACCCAATGACCCCCTTCCCCCTCCCTACACTCACCAATCGAGGAGTTGGTTAAAGCTGCTATGCTGAAGCTCAGTAAAATTGATGAACTATTAAACAGCATTAACCACAGGCATCATCACTAAGGTGTCTACCAAAGATGAAACAGACTCCATCCTGCTTTCTTAAACAACCTGGTGATCTTAAAAAGCCGGTGGCATGGTAAAATATGTCATATCCATCACAGACCATCCGATACCTGTCTCAGTAATCATAAATTTGTCAGTGTTCAGGACAACCAGTCTCCTTTCCTGTTACAGAATCCCTCTGGCACCTGTTTCCTGCCCCTCGTCTGGTCAAGTCCTGATGTTCTGCCTTCAGCCCTGCTTTAATAAAAATGGCTCCAAAGATATGGAGCTTGTGAATTTACTGGACAGCTTTGAACTCACCCGACATGCAAATGAAGCCACTCATCAGCATGGTAACACTCTAGACTTAATAACAACAGGGTTAAATACTGATAATGTTTCAATTTTCAAATTACCTATTTCTAACCATCACTGAGTGTTTTTAATGCCAACCTGATCTTAACAAAGACTAAAAGGCAATTTTTGGTTCAAAAGAGTAGGGCTGTAGTCAACCAAAGCAAATCGAATGGTCGACTGAAATCGTACGTAATCTTCAACTAATCGATTAGTCGGGGGGGGTTGTTGATGCAACGGGACAGAGTGCACGGTGAACTCGCATTTCTCAGTTTTGCCTCTCCAGGTTGGGCTAGCCTATTGTGGCTAACTTTGGAGCTAACCCTAATCACTTTTCCAGCACTTGGGGAAACAACAGACTTGACTTTTTAGCATTTATTAACTGTTACACTGGGGTCTGTACTGTACATTTATTGCCAGACTGAGAATTTACCGCTACCTTTTCCTCAGCTTCGCTCGCATCCACCATCACTTTCCTGCCGCTCTTTCCCACTTGCTACGCAAACATACTAAGCACTGCCCTATTCCTAAACGGAGTTACGCTACCGTTATTTAGCGTTATTTTTGGCATTTAAAAAATATAAAATGAAAGTAACATAGAGATTATTCGACCAATGAGAATTTAGTTGGACGAGAGCATATCAACCAACTAATTGACCAGTCGACCGCAAGACTACAGCCCTACAAAAGAGATTCCTATATGGTTGAAATTTTCAACAATATCTTGTCATCTGCTTTAAATACTGCTACACCACCAAAGGTTAAAAAGAAGTCAATGACAGAATCTCACCATGGTTAAACAATAACAGCATTAATGAGATCAAGAGAATTCTTCAGGCAGCTCAAAGAAATTTAAAATAGGCTCACACATCACTATAACATATACAAAGAAGCCAAGACTGCCTATAACAAATCAATTTGTCTGGCAAGAAAGGATTACTTTTCCAAAATTATAAGAGAATGCCCCCACACACAGGTGATCTCAATAATCCTGTAAAAATTATGTAACCATGGGAAAATTCACCCATATTACACTAACTGAGATTTGCAAGACTGTCACTTACCTACCACCTTACATCGCAGAGATCTAACTTGCTCAAATGACTGGCAATGTGTAACTGTTTTTTATTTTTAACTTGTCTGTAACTCAACATCATTGTAAATGAGGGCAACCCCAATGGTTCTTCAAGTTTAAATAAAGGTTTGATGTCAATGATTTATGAGGATACTATTATTGTTTTGCCCAAAAAGGGAAAGACTTCCATTAGAAGTTAGCAGTTCTGGCCGCAAGTCTTATTTAGTTAATGGGCATAATAGTTCATCTAGACCAGACCAGGGTTGTTCCCAAAAGATTTTCAGTTTTTAATTTAAGCCTTTTGTTCAATATTATGTATTTAAAACAACATTTAGACAGTGAGCTGGTTATCACTTCACTAGATGCAGAAAAATTGCTTATTTGATAAATTATATAAATTCAACCTGAGAGAACAATTTATCATCCATATAAGTGTTTCATCTTCCACTTAATATCATATACAGTGTAGATTAAGTTGTATGGTTAATTCTGTTCATTCTATAAAAAAAATCCAAGGCTTTGCAATATTAACTAAACGTTATACCGTTAAGTTTACCGTAAAAGAACTTAAGTTTGTAAGTACAATCAACAAAAACCTGTGCAACAATAATGTATTCATTTGCATAGATAAACACAATGAAAGCAAAAGTTAAAATGAGACAGTCTTCCCTTTAATTACACAATTTGAGTGTATTCACCCACCAACTTGTGCTACAATAACACCACATGCTTATGCTGACAGTGGTCCTCATGCCTACATTGTCTCTGATACCCCATTTACACCTGGCATTAAAATGCAATCTGTATCTGGATACGTTATCTAGTTCTGGGGAAATGCATGGTTAATGCACTCGGAATGCATTGTGATCAGAATGCAATCGGATCGCCCAGACCACATTTGTAGGTGGTTAGGTTTGCATTGTGATTGGATGTCAGCCAGGTGTAAATGCAATCTGTACATCGTGACCACATTCATAAGAAAAAAATTAGCCCTGTAAATTGAAAGGTCACCTTTATCCGTCATCTTCCTGCCAGCTAAAGCAAACCCCACAAGTGATTTAGAAATGAATGAGGTCTGTTTGTGGTGGCAGTTTCTTCAAGCTGGGACAGGACATGTTTGTTGATAATTCCGGCAACTCCGCCTTAGGGCTAAAACAGGCTAACTAACAAAATCTCACTCTAAATATTGTGGGTTGTTCAACATGTGTGGACACATCAGTGATCTCAGTATTGCTTTGATTTTTGCAACTGACATTGCAATTCACAAACAAACTAACAAATGCAAATTTCGAAATATCATCTTTGAAACAATGGAATTACTGAACTAAGTGTGATATTACATTTCCTTTTAGCCAAACAATTTCTAGAGCAAGAAAATACAGTATAGTATACAGTTGTACATACTGTATACAGTTTTGAACAAATTGCACTACACACAAGTTTCCTCAAGAACACACGTTTGGAAGTAACACATAACTCAAGTCAGTGACTATACACACAATCTGCTATGGAGGAGGTGCTACTGAAGCATTAGTGACCAAACCATACAACATGGGGGTCATAAAACATCTTATGGAAGTACTACTAGAGACTCTTGTAGTCTCTGAAGTGGATTAATTCTGTCACATGAGTCCAGACTGGCAAATGCCTTTCCTCTTTTGATCATGCTGTATCAATTTCCCCCCTTGGAACATATGTGCAGTCATCAGATAGATTCCTGAAATCTGATATTGTTTCATAGCACATTGCACAGCCACATACTGTATGTATGTACACATATCAAGTTCAGAAAATTATTTATTGTAATGTTTACAACAAATTAATTGAAATAAACTTTTTAAAGTGATATTACAGAATGGAGCTTGGATAGTTTGGCTTCAAATCTGAAAAAAACATTTTATCTATAATATATTATCAATATTTTTATAGTTTAAATAATATTGTAACAGCAGCCAAGTTGCTAGGTCGCCTCACAGCAATAAAGTCCTGGGTCTAAATCAAAGCCTGAGAAGTTTGCATTTCCACCTCACGTTTGCATAGGTTTCTTTCCACAGTCCAAACAAATGCAGGTCTGATGAAATGGAAATTCTAATGTCACAAATATTTTTGTCTGTGTTTAAAAAATGCAATGTCTTATGAAACAAAGATAGTGGCGTGTACAGTCATAGTGGACTAGATCTGTCTGTGAAGATTATCTTTTTTACTGAAAACCTTGTGTTTTTATGCTATTAGACAAAATTCTATAAAACTATGATTTTGCTTTCAATTGAGGTGGCAGTCATCACTCTGTCCTTTCTGGTAATTCAAACTGTAGTTCATGTTTTGAATTGGGAATGCACAAAACTCTGTAAATATCAGTTCCACATTTAAAAAAAACAATTAATAGAGAGAAAAATTCAATTATATTTTCTAAAATTGTATTTTTTGTTTGTCAGATCATTGTATAATTAAGATTTTGGAATTTTTTTAAAAAAATTTTGCCATCTATAGACTGTCGATTAAAAAAATAGAAAATTTTAAATTATAAAATTGAAGCACTTTTGTTTCTACTATTGCCTCTACTAAGCCTGCCTTCAAGTTTTACATCCTTAGTATCCCAGCTCTAGCACGGATCACTCCCCCATCTACATCAATGGAGGTGACAAAGAGCGGGTTTCTAGCTTTAATTTCCTCAGAGTTCATATTACCAAGGACTTCTTATGGTCCTCTTCACTTGTGAGAAAGGCTAAACAGTGCCTATAGTTTGATAAAGGCACTCCAACTCCACCAATAGCTTCTAGTGAACTTTTACTGGTGTACCAACAAATCTATATACACTCAAAAATAGAGGTACAAGTGAGTACATTTATTTTCTGAAAAGTACAATAAATGGGAAAAAAATGGAAATTGGTGATTTCAATAATCTGAATGTATTATCCAGTCAAGTCATGTCAAATGATTTTTATTTATATAGCACCAAATCACAACAGAAGTCATCACAGGGCACTTTTCACATAGAGCAGGTCTAGACTGTACTCTTTAATTTACAGAGACCCAACATTCCCCCATGAGCAAGTGCTCGCCGACAGCGGCAAGGAAAAACTCCCCTTTAACAGCAAGAAACCTCGAGCGGAACTGAGCACTAGGTGGGCGGCCATCTGCCTTGACCGGTTGGGTTTCGAAAGAAACAGGGATGGGGGAGAAGGCAGAGAGAGAGAGAGAGAGAAGCACAGCAACAACAATAATAACAACAATAATAATAATAGAAATATGACTAATAATAATTGTGGTAGCAGTCGGCGTCAAGCTGGCGGTGCGCAGCCATAGACAGCAGGCTGTCCACAACCAAAGGTCACCTGCGAGACGAGAAAGCATAAAACTATGGGGAAGATGCAAAGTTAGGAACATGCATTAATAGGGCATGGTTCCATACAGATGAAGAGGGAAAGGAGGAGAGAGGAGCTCAGTGCATCATGGGAAGTCTAAGCCTATAGCAGTATAACTAGGGGCTGGTCTAAGGTAAGCCTGGGCCAGCCCTATCTATAAGCTTTAAAAGGGAAAGTTTTTAGCCTACTCTTAAATGTAGAGAGGGTGTCTGCCTCCCAGACCCAGTCTGGAGATGGTTCCACAGGAGAGGAACCTGATAGTTGAGAGCTCTGCCTCCCGTTCTTCTTTTGGAGACTCTAGGAACCAGAAGTAAGCCTGCATACTGGGAACACAGTGTTCTAGTGGGGTGATAGGGTACTGTGAGCTCTTAAAGATACAATGGTGCCTGACCATTAAGGGCTTTGTAGGTGAAGAGAAGGATTTTAAATTCTATTCTGGATTTTGCAGGGTGCCAGTTCAGAGAAGCTAAAATGGGAGAAATATGATCTTTTTTTCTAGTTTTTGTCAGTACATGTACTGCATTAGCAGCTGCATTCTGGATGAGCTGGAGAGTTTTTAGAGACTTGTTGGGGCAGCCTGATAATATGAAATAAATCCAGTCTAGAAGTAACAAATGCATGGACTAGTTTTTCTGCATCTTTTTGAGCACCTGCACAGCTCAAGTCTTAACTCAAAAGATTTTCCTGCGTATCTTTTGACCTAACTTTCCAGCTCAAATGACCAACTTAAGTCACTAACCAGGCTACACTAACTTGGTAGGCAGCAGTATAAAATAGTACAATGCTATAACAAAAACCTAAAGCTCTAACTAATTCACAGATGTTCACCTAAAGATTATTTTCCAAATTTATAAGAACAAATGTACAAGTAGTATGCAGGCAACTGCCATGTCCAATGCAATAAAAAAACAGAACAACTCCGTCTGTCATACACTGCATTCAGCTCTGTTCAAACCTGTGTAAGCAACAAGCACACCTCAAAGTAATCTTGCAAATTTTTGAGGAAAGGGCCAACCACCATGGAGGCAGAGACATTATCTTTTCATTCTTTGGCTCTGACAGGATCAACATCATTGGTGAGATTAACATGCAGTAAACCTATTGACCTATTAACCTTTAAAAACCCCTGAAGCCATGGATGTAAATGCAATGTCTAAAGCACACTAAGAAACTGAATGAGTCCAAGTAATCAGTGCAACTTTTAAAAACTTGCGAAAGCACACAATTTGCTTCCAAGTCAGTTGAAACTAGCATTTCTACTGTGACTATAAAGAAGCTATTTTTTTTGTAGAGCAGTTACACAGATTAAGTTGACAAGGATTCACTGGAGTGAATATTCTGTGTACACAATAGCAACTTTTTATTGCATGAGGAAAACATCTGTAAAATAAGCCTTGCTATTTTGCTGTTGACAACATATCTGGATGTATTTGATAAATATAGTCTTCTCTCTCTGCCAAACAGGAATCATTGCTCCCTCCCTGGGCTGTTTTTAATTTTTTACGACAGTAATAACTTGTGATCTATGGGTAAGATGGCAAATAATAAGCCACTTCTGCACACAACTATGTAATCAAAGTGGATACTGGCAATGATCCCTACCTTCATAATTGCTTTGAACAGCAGACACTACATTGTCCACTTCCCCCAAAATGTGCATTTTTAACATTAAAAAAACAACAACACTTGAACGCTATAGTGTGGTTGTTATTTCGGTCTTATCTGAGTTTGCAACTCCTCTTATATTACATTTCCAGACAGCATATAGCACCATCCAACTTAAATGGAAAGAACAGAAGTGTGAATTTTGTATCAGATATCTGAGACATGTGTGAGATCCAACCATGCACCAATGATATTCTGACACCTCTCCAACATTAAGACTCAGTGCTGGCTGTGGTATTCAAAATTAAATGGACTCAACTGACTATCATCAACTTTGTCAACTTAAATCAGATCTTTGAATAAATCTCCTTATTTATTGGAATAAATACTTCACAAACCCTGCAATGCACTCTTGCTATTTAGTATTGACTAAACTGTAAACATTACTGGCAGAGTAAATATTTATAGGTCAATTGAAGGTCCAGCTTCACAATTACTATTAGGAAATGCATTACTGATATAATATTTTCATTGTCAAGTATCTTTAAAATAAATGTGTTTTCCAAAAATATATAGCTTGACTCATTGGCATTTATGCAATAAAAGAACCAAAGAATTCAAGGAAGGAGTTCAAGTATCTAGGGATCTTGTTCACAAGTGAGGGTAAGATGGAGCATGTAAGATGGAGAGGTTAACAGGCAGATCGGTGCAGCACCAGCAGTAATGCAGCCACTGTACCAGACCATCATGGTGAAAAAAGAGCTGAGCCAGAAGGCAAAGCTCTCAATTTACCAGTAGGTCTAAGTCCCACCTATGGTCACAGTTTTGGGTAGTGACTGAAAAAATGAGATCGCTGCTACAAGTGGCCGAAATGAGATTCCTCCGGTGGGTGTCTGGCTTCAGTCTGAGAGATAGGGTGAGGAGCTTGGACATCCGGGGGGGGAGCTCAGAGCAGAGCCACTGCTCCTTCATATCATAAGGAGACAGCTGAGGTGGTTTGGGCACCTGGTTAGGATGCCTCCTGGCCGCCTTCCTCTGGAGGTGTTCCAGGCACATCCAACTGGCTGGAGAGCCTGGCCGGGGCAGACCCAGAACACAATGGAGGGACTACATATATTTCTTCTGACCTGAGAATGTCTTTGGATCCCCCCAGGAGGAACTGGAGGGCGTTGCTGCCGGAAAACGGATGGATGGATGGAGAGCTAAAGAATTGTAATTACTTTCAAATTTATGATAAGGATTAAAATAGATATATTTTACATATTTTAACTAATACAGTACTTACTATGCTTTCTACTGTGATATCTATAGACTGCCTATAAAATAATCTCTTAAATGTTATATTGTACTGTTTTTGCTATTTAAGATTTAACCCAAGACGTGGGTTAACAGTCCAGCCCGCATCAACCTGTCCATGTCTGCAGCCAAGCCTGGAAAGGTTGGCTTAACATAAGCAGCGTGTCTATTGAGCCCACCCCCTGGGACAGAGGCCCCCACACTCAGGGGATGGACTTGGGCTGGGCCACGAACATCTGGGTCATCTCTGCATACCGCAGTGCCAAACGGTGGTCCAGGGTTATCAGGATGACCATGAAAGGCATGAAGCAGCTTCCTTGTGCAAACAAGTCCACCCACAAGGGTGGATCATCTTGCAGCATCAGGGAGAACCAGAGTAAGCAATGGGTGTTGTTTCAACTGGCAAAGAGGTCCACTTCCGCTCTCCCAAACCAGTTCCAAATCTGCTGCACCACCTCGGGGTGCAGCACCCACTAATCTGCCAGAGGGCTGCCTCATGACATGAGGTGAGACAGGAGGTGTTCTGAGGCCCAAACCAACAGGTTGTCCACCATGTTCAACAGGGCTGCGGATCAGACTTCGCCCTGCCTGCTGATGTAGGCAACCGTGATGCGGTTTTCTGTTGTCATCGACGCATGTCTCCCCTGAACCAGAGTCACCACCTGAAGTTTGAGAAGGTTGATGTGTTGGTCTTCCCCTGAAGGCCAGACTCTTCCCAGACAGGTGGAGATTTTTAAAAATATTTCTATGAAACAAATATTTGTTAAAAATAAATAAATAAATAACACACTATTTGTATTCGGGCACACCCCTAATGAGGGCATACAGAATATACTATTCATGTTTTCCTATAATTTGTATATTTGGTCTCACACCTATGTACATGGAAATTGATAGTGTGCCTTTGGGCCCTCTATTGATGCAAGATACTACATTGAAATCAGAATCCAGATGCCCAGTCTGAGGAGATTTTTGTTTTTGGACATAATTTAGTCCATCTAAATGTCAATATATTTTAGCACTATTTAGTTGTACACATTTTCCAGTATGACATCATGATGGTCAAGTTGAGAATTTATCAACAGTTAGGTAAAAGTCTTTTGAAAATCTGCAGGGAAATCTAGTCACATTTGCAGCCTCAGTGTATCTTCGTAAATCGATGATCACAAAAAAATAAAGAATCATCTCTGTTTGAAGTTACAATTGGGCGTGAGGTCTCTAGTAGGTTTAATCCTGGGGTTAAGGCAAAGATTGGGTTAATAAATAACTTTTTAGGTTACAGTTTTGCTAACTTATCCAAAAAGTGATTAGACGACCCAATGCAAGCCAACGAGAATGCACATCTGGCACGCGACACTCTGTGTGACACAGGACATAAGGCACCCCCCACGGGTGAAATACGAAGTTTTTATGGAGTCCCACCAATGTTAGTTTAGCTGTAGACATTTTAGATGATTTTATCTCTTTTTTAAGGGTTAGGGTTAGGGTTAGTAGTAAGAATTCTAGCATTAAGCCAAATAACAATCATCTCTAGCTTACCTTTCAGTCCAACTTTGCCCCCCACCAGACATGTCCCACGACGACAAAATGTGTTCTTTCAAATAAAATGCTAGCATATCTTAGCGAAATCATCACCTGGCTCACACAAAAAACAATGCACTTTGAGAATAAAGTGGATTTTATCTGAATTTCAGATTGACTTTTTGACTTTTTATGGCCACAAAAGTCACCTCCGTTTAATTTTTTTATTAGGACTCCGCAGAAATCTAGGTAGTGTGGTTGGAGGTGTACTGATATAAAGAACAAATATAAAATGGATGATTTTGCCTCAACCATGTCCAACAATTTATACCACATATACTATTATATTACAGTGACATGAAAGTGACACATTCTTATGACGTCATTGCCGCAGACCCCTAACGCTTTTTTACATGAGCCAGTCCCAGCCTTGGTGATGTAATGCAATTGGGGCGCAGTATGTAGTCAGGGTCACATTTCAGATGTCTATGAGTTGTTAACAGCTCCACCAAATAGTGATTTTCCCTCTAAACTTTTCACATGGTTTCTTTTCAATAAATGTTTAAATGATCCAATATTTCACCTGTAGTGGAGAATTGCTTGATCAATCAATAAACACACAAAGAATGAAAAGAAAAATCAAAGATTAGAGAAAAACTAAAAACACATTTGTGTATCAGAACTGTGTTTTTTCTTCTTTTCTCTCCCATTAATCATCTCATGACCCCTCAGATTTGTCTGGTGACCCTTTGGAGGGGCCCGACGCAAGGATCTGAGTACTTCTTTCACCACTGGAAATAAGTGTCTACTATTTGTCAAAGGAAATTGTCACATAATATACACTGCAATTTAGGGGGGTGACAGGAGATCCAGGCTTGTTGCTACAGGAGCATTGCCCCCTATCCCCATGGCCCCCACCTAGAACCGCCACAGAAGCTAACACAAATCTTTTCGAATGTAAAATTGTAACCACTGGCAAGTTGCTGTCTGAGATTATGTTCGGACTTTACAGTGAGTCAGTGACACTTGTAACAGTGAGACACTCACTGTTACGGAATGACAAGTGGCTTAATATAAGCTCAAAACCGTTGTAGGAATTTAAGTGCTCTCCTGCTGCTACTTGTTGGCTAGAGTACCCAATGCTTTAAATATTCAGAGTGGTGACAGTCAGTATAAATTAACAGGAATCCTAATAGCGCTCTAAATTTATGACCAGTCTGGCCAGGAGGGCCTATCCATAAACATAATCTCATTGCTGGCTCATTTGAAATGATACCAGGCTCATAATGAAGGGTGGTAGTAAGAGTTCTAGCAGTAAGCCAAATAACAACCATCTCTAGCTTACCATTCATGATTTAACAGGCCCTCAGTCCAACTTTGTTTCCCACCAGACATGTCCCAAAACGACATAATGTCTCCTTTCAAAGAAATGCAAGCATATCTTTGAATATCTTTTCACCTGGCTTATGCATTAAACAAAGCACTTTGGGAATAAAGTGGATTTTATCTGAATTTCAGACTGACCTTTAGTCTGTTAATGGCCTCCGTTTTAATTTTTTTATTAGGACTCTTCAGAAATCTAGGTAGTATGGTCAGAGTGGTACTGATATACAGGAAAAAATAAAATGGCTGATTTTGCCTCAACCATGTCCAACAATTTATACTATATCTACCCTACAATAAAGACATGTTGAGGTTTATTATTATCATTGTTATTCTGTTATTGTATTCATTAGCCTATTGCTTTAGATAGGAATAGGCCTATACGGACTGAAGCAGTCTGTAATTTAACATCACCAGGTGACTGAAAAACCAGTAAATTAAAAACTGGATGAATTACAAATTAGTGTACCTGCTGACTGAGGTCATTTAGACAGGCAAACAACCTACAGTACATTATGTGTGAGCTGCACTCTTGTTATGGAGATAGATAACGTTACACACAACAATCACAGAGACAGATCGAGAAACTAATGTCAGATTGAGACAGACAGAGTGGAAGATTATGTTAGGACTTAACAGTGAGTCAGTGACACTTGTAAAAGTGAAACACTCACTGTTATGGAATGACAATTGGCTTAATATAAGCTCAAAAACATTGTAGGAATTTAAGTACTCCCCTGCTGCTACTTGTTGGCTATAGTGCACCGTGCACTGAATAGTCAGAGAGGTGACAGTCAGAATAAATTAATAGGAATCCTAAAAGCGCTCTAAATTTATGACCAGTCCAGCCAGGAAGCCTGCTGGCTTATTTGAAATGATACCAGGCTCATGTCACAACAGTAACTCAAGTGTTGTAAATTGTTATTGCCTGCTGACACCATTAATAATTTTATGTAAGAGGCAACATTTAGTGGTTCATAAATTATGAACAATCTTTTGTGATATGTATAAATTAATTAAAGATTTTCTCATTTGTGGCTTTTTACTCTTTTTTTATGCCAAAGCCAAACTTAATGCCTCACTGCAGCACAACTGGCAAAAGTATGTGGACAAGTGCAACTTTATCATATTTAATTTAATAATTCTTTCCTCTTTACATTATAAAATCTTTGAAGAGTGAGGTATGATTTTTGACCATTTATTTAGTTATTCAGCACAGCGAGGGGGGGCCCTGTTATATTGTGCTATTATATACTATTATACAAAATCACAACTTGAAGGACGTGGATGTAACTAATACTGTACACAGTAGGCTATATATTATTACAACCAGGAAGGACTTATTAATTGTTGCACCAAACTCTTATAGTGTGCATAGGAAGCACAGGTGTTGTTGTTCCCTGGAACAGATGCTATTTATACGGACACTGCACACTAACTGGTTGTCCATTTGTGTGCCAAGATATTTTAGAAGTTGACTTTGGCTTTGTTGTGCTCATAGACAACTGCAAGGGAGTGGCTACAAAGGCATCTGATGTAAAGACAATTTCCTCTTTTCTTAGAATGACAAAGGCAGTATCATATGTCTCATTGAAGCCATGGTGTTCCCTTACACCACAGCTGTCTTTATTTTCTTACATGAATGCTTGACTGATTTGGCATGAAAGAATATGTTCAAACTGTGGAAAAACATATAATTCCTTTAAACACTGTCTCATGTCTCACACACAGTTGTTAAGGAGTTTTGATGAGAGTTGTTCCCATTTATGCTAAACCTGCTTCTGAACAAAGTGTGGAGGTAATAACAAGTGTTTGTGGTTCACAAGAATATTTCAGTTAACTACTGTGCTTTCATATTAAAGATAATAAATTAAAAGACAAACACCTAAATTATGATATTGTAGATTAAGTTGTCAAATACATACATCCTGAAAACTCCTTTAAGCTTTTAAGTACACAGGAGATCCCTTCATGTCCTGTCTGTGCTCTTTATTCTTGAAAGCATAAATCAAAACCAAACAAAGGAAAATGGAGAGAGCTTAACCTGTGCCACCTTTGGTTCCCCCAGTGTTACTCCTCTATCTGTTGTGGTCTTTTAAAACTTCTCAGGCTCCTCCTCACCAGACATGTTTGGCATGATTTATTTCAGTCCAAGGGATTAGTGCAGATACTCATCTATAACGATCTACAGTCTCAAGGGCATACAAAGGAGAGGGTTAGTCGGGACAATCTGTCCCCACTTGTATATGTCTTCTCTCTACTTTCTAAAAGTTTGCTTGGTCCATTCACTGGATTATAGCCTATTTAGGAAACTCACTCATATTGAAGTTTACAGTTTAAAATAATGACACAAAATGCAGAACAATTTTAGCCCTTACTCATTACAAAAAAAAAAATGACATCATTCATCTGTCACTTTGTACTTGCCACATGTAAATAATAATGACTTTCTATCCATAGCTCAAGTCAAATGTGCAGTCATAAAAATGGAAGTAGAAGCAAACTGATTGTACACACACAGTGGTTTACTTTGTCACACCATTATGCAGCATTTATATGCAAGTTTGAGTCTTTCAGTGGTATGATGGCAGTCACACTGGTGTAACTGAAACAGTTCTGCAGAGTGAATTTCTTTTTTTTAATCATATACATCCAACATACACATTAATTTATCAAATATTTTTCTCGTAGGTTAGAATTAGACTAATTAAATGGGTTCAATTTAGTTTGGAATATCACTGTTTAAGTTGACCACTAGAGATGAGACAGTCCAATAATGGGCCGTATGCAGGACATGCATTGTATTCAAGGTGACAGGAAATAACCATACAGACTAGCTGTAACAAATTTCCAGCTTTAAGAAACAATTGGCTACTAGATTAATGTAGTCAAAGGAAAGAATTATCTTTGCATGAAACATGTTTACTGAGAAATAGTACTAAATCAAAACTATAAATATTTAAATCATCCCCCTGTATTTTGCAAATATAGCATCTAATGTATTTGAGCACAACAAGGCTTTGCTCAAACAAGTTGACACACAAAAAAAAACTACTGAGAACCTTTGACCTTACTTGAATAGCACACTGGACACATGCTATTCGGGTTGGCTGAAAAAAACTCAAGACCTTTGACCTTACTTGAATAGCATGTGCGCAACACATGTTTGCACAATAGACCACCTACCTATTGAGGTCACATGGGTGACTTTCTTCAAGGTCATCTTAGTTTTTGAAGAAAGGTTAGGTAAATATAAAAGGTAGCAACTTCACTCAACAATCCATATGAAAAACATAAAGGTAATTGGGGAAAAAAGTTAAAAGTACACTTTTATTTCCTCTCATTTATTATACATTGAAATTTAATGTTACAGTAGTCTTGGATACACTTTTTATTCATGGTTCTATTACAGTTATGGCATCTCTAACATCTTGTTTATTGGCATGGGACTTATTTTGGGTCTTATCCAAGCCTAGATGGCAACTGTTCGTCCACTCCATTCCAAGGCGATATGTAATCCCTCCTCAGCTTTTATGGAATGGCTCTCAGTGTCAATTTTATTTCAGACATCTGAGATGTGTGGTTGTCCTGCAACTGTATACCAGTGACATTTACATGCTTCTCCAAAACCACAGCCTGTGCCTGCCATTACACACTCTTCCAAGATTATTATCGCTAAGACTGGAGATCATTTACGGAAATCATATTTTATTATTGAAACAAGTTGGTGACAGATCTGTTATTAATTAAGCATACATTTGTACTGTGAGATCATAAAATATTGAAATTAAATTAAAAGTAAAATAATAACTAATAAATAAATAATACATTCATTTCAATTCAATTTCATTTCAATGAACTACCAAGGCTTACTTGTATGAATGTTTGGCAACTACACACCAGTGACATTTTGGTGCTTCTCCAAAACTGAAAAAAATCTGCCCCATAGTTCCATTACACCCATTATCAAAACTGTATTAATATATTAATATTGTATTAATATTCTATAGAGTTCAAATTTAACATTGATCCTATAATTTAATAATATGATGTATAAAATGTTTTGTATGCATATGTTTTAACAGATGTGTAATGCAATAGCTTGTAAGTCATATTAGAAAATCTAACACATAACTATGTATGAACATAAGTTGAAAAGCCATTGTTTACATTAACAGGTCTTTTTTAGATAATTTTTTCTAACACTTTGCTTTTTGACCATTCATGTGCTTTGGCACAGGGGATGCTAGGGAAAAAAACATATACTGCTACAAATGTAAGCACAAGGCAGTACAATCGCTGTAAATGTCAATGTCACAGGATTAGCGGCAACCTGACAAGAATACATGACCAAATTGAGCAGGGCACACCTACTGAGGAGACAGTCCTCCCTCTATAAAAGAGGCTGCTTAGGACTCTGTCAATAACTGGTAGGCTTCCAACTCAGGTGAGTACAAAGACTTGAAGTGGTTAATATTTCCAAAAGGTAATTTATCAATGACATACATACAACTGTGTTAATTAGCATCATGGATTTTTTAAATTTTATTTTCTGGCATTTTTCACAAGTTTTATTTTACACAATGTGATACCTTTCATTTTTGAATATGATATGCATATATTGATTTATGTACTCATGCTTCACCATCTATTAATAGGATCACAAGAACAGGCCTGACTATATTCCATCTTCTGTTTGGACCAAAGGAGGTAAATTATAGTTTATTTCAGGTGATATCCACATTTTCAAAACACACCTTACCTGATGAGCCAACCAACAGCAAGTTAACACTTTTTAAAAGAAATACAAGAAAAATACAATATGTATGAGCTCTCCTTATTTTCAGGCTCTTGTGAGGTGCCATCATGAGCACAGACGCAGAGATGGAGGCCTATGGCCCGGCGGCCATTTACCTCCGGAAGCCTGAGAAGGAGAGGATTGAGGCTCAGACTGCTCCATTTGATGCCAAAACAGCCTACTTTGTGGCTGAGGCTGAAGAGATGTATCTCAAGGGTAAACTCATCAAAAGGGAGGGTGGCAAAGCCACAGTTGAAACAATTACAGGAAAGGTAGGTGTACTAATGCCTCAAATGAAACCCTCTACAAATAACTAAAGAAAGTTCACAGAATCACAGTATCTAAAACATATGGATATTTGCTATTTTATTTTATAGACTCTCTGCAAAATAAAATGATTCATTTAATTAAACCTTGTTGATATTTAATAAATGTTCAATTTTATCTTTACTGTTCAGACTCTCACTGTAAAAGAGGATGACATCCATCCAATGAACCCTCCCAAGTTCGATAAAATTGAGGACATGGCTATGATGACCCATCTCAATGAGCCTGCTGTGCTGTATAACCTCAAAGAGCGTTTTGCATCATGGATGATCTACGTAAGCTTCTATATTATAACAGTGTGGTTGTATTTGTAAAGCCTGTGCATCAAATGGGCTAATGTTTCTCTCATTGGTACTACAGACTTACTCCGGCCTGTTCTGCGTCGTCGTGAACCCCTACAAGTGGCTTCCCGTGTACGATTCTCAGGTTGTGGTAGCATACAGAGGCAAGAAGAGGATAGAGGCACCACCCCACATCTTCTCCATCTCTGATAATGCCTATCAGTTCATGCTCACTGGTAATATCAAACTTAGTATTACACTGAATAATAAAAATAATAATGAATAATTAAACTGAGACAAACAAGAATCTAACTGCAGCAACTAGTATAGGTTTAACTTGACTCTGATTGCATACATTTCAGATCGTGAAAACCAGTCTGTCCTTATCACGTGAGTGTAACACAACTTCTTGAGATAATTCTCTACAAACTTCTTGACTTATAGCTAGTATTATAACATTGTCCTTTAATTCCCCAGTGGAGAATCTGGTGCAGGAAAGACTGTCAACACCAAGCGTGTCATCCAATACTTTGCAACAATTGCAGTGACTGGATCTAAAAAAGAGTCTAGCAAGATGCAGGTAAAAATGGTTGCCTGCTAAAAATCTTTAGCCACAGTTGATGGTTCTTGGATTTTTTTTTATGGCCTAATAACCATTCTATGTAGGGTTCCCTGGAAGATCAAATCATTGCAGCCAACCCTCTGCTGGAGGCCTATGGTAATGCCAAAACCGTGAGGAACGACAACTCATCTCGTTTTGTAAGTATTACAATTATAGAGCTGTACATAACTTTCCTATACTTATTGTTACTTAGAGTAAAACTGACATATTTCTGGTGAATATTTAGGGTAAATTCATCAGAATCCACTTTGGCTCCACTGGAAAGCTGGCCTCAGCTGATATTGAAACATGTGAGCTATAGTTTCTTACTGTAAAAAGTTTCCTTTTGTAGTTGGCAACATGAGTAGTGTACAAATGTACTGTCTTGCATTAACTATTGTTTGATGCTCATTTATCATTCATTCTTGTCTACCAAATGCTCACAGATCTGCTGGAGAAGTCCCGTGTAACCTTCCAGCTGTCTGCTGAGAGAAGCTACCATATCTTCTATCAGCTGATGACTGGCCACAAGCCTGAGCTCCTGGGTATGTTTTAACAAAATAATCAAATAATAAGAAAAAAATAGAAATAGGTGTAGACTTATGCATTTTCTCTACTTTCTTTCAGAGGCTCTTCTAATCACCACCAACCCCTATGACTACCATATGATCAGTCAGGGTGAAATCACGGTCAAAAGCATCAATGATGTGGAGGAGTTCATTGCAACAGATGTAAGTTCATTGTAATTTGTAGAATGATAGTAAATTATTATCAGAATAACTGAAAAAAGGATTTGCTTAACATAAATTGCAGACTGCCATTGACATCTTGGGCTTCAGTGCTGAGGAGAAGGTGGGCATCTACAAGCTGACTGGTGCTGTGATGCATCATGGCAACATGAAATTCAAGCAGAAGCAGCGTGAGGAGCAGGCTGAACCTGATGGCACTGAGGGTAATTGTAATAATATTGTGATATTTTACAGCACAGCACATTACAGCAGGTACACAAAATACTACAAACACACCACTGAAATTGATTTTTTTGCATAAACTTGGCTTCACAGTGCTATAACAGTGGGTTATATTGCTTGAATGCCAATTAGCAGCATTTCTCAGCTACAAAGGAGGTCTGGCAATCAACACCCAGTCCAAGTCATCTGTGTCAAAACTGTTCAAAATCTGATAATATTATGACAAGATATACCAAACACAAATAAAATACTATTAAGAGATACAATTAAGAGAAAAAGCAGTCACAAGCTCTAACTAATCAAAAAAGATATTGTAAATAGAACACACAGAGCAAGAAAAGAACTTTCAGCATTTTTACATACAATATCATATACATTGTTAATAGTCTTTTTCTTGCTTCATAAAATGTTAAATTGCTCTGTCTCATCCTTTGCATTTCTTTGTATTAATGGAAACCTCTTTGTCTTTCAATCAGTGGCTGATAAAATCGCCTACCTCATGGGCCTGAATTCAGCTGATATGCTGAAAGCTCTGTGCTACCCCAGAGTCAAGGTCGGAAATGAGTTTGTGACCAAAGGTCAGACTGTTCCACAGGTAAAACAGCTTACAAAAGCTTAAATCTTTGACAATTAATTGGTTAACAATTTTTCCATTATCTATTTATTAGCCTACTACTTTCTTGATTGTTTCCTCTATAAAATGTCAGAAAATACTGAGAAATGCTCATAAACCAAAAAGTCTAAAACACAAATATACTTGAAAACTATACTAGAAAAAAGCAGAAAATACTTACAACTGAGAAGCTGGAACCATTAAATGTTTGGCATTTTCACTATAAAAAAAATGAGTTAAATGATTCACTAATGATCGAAATAGCTGCTGATTAATTTTCTGTTCTGTCGATTGACTGATTAATTGTTTAAGTTCTAGAAGCAATGTTCATAAAAAAACGGCCATATACAATCTTTTGCCTCTTCTTCTAGGTCAACAATTCTGTCATGGCTCTGTGCAAGTCTGTCTATGAGAAAATGTTCTTGTGGATGGTCATCCGTATCAATGAGATGCTGGACACAAAACAGCCAAGACAGTTCTTCATTGGAGTGTTGGATATTGCTGGATTTGAGATCTTTGATGTGAGTGATTTGAAGAACATTTGAGTTGTATCACTTCAACTATGTTTTTCTACGACTGATTATATTACCATAATTACAGTTCAACAGCTTGGAGCAACTCTGCATCAACTTCACCAATGAGAAACTGCAACAGTTCTTCAACCACCACATGTTTGTCCTGGAGCAAGAGGAGTACAAGAAAGAGGGAATTCAATGGGAATTCATTGACTTTGGTATGGACTTGGCTGCCTGCATTGAGCTTATCGAAAAGGTAAGACAATGCCAGGTAGAACTGAATTCCTGCTTTCTGAGTACAGACTAAATAATTGATTCTTTTAAATATGACATAATTTCCCCTCAGCCAATGGGCATCTTCTCCATCCTTGAAGAGGAGTGCATGTTCCCCAAGGCTACAGACACTTCTTTCAAGAACAAGCTGCATGATCAGCATCTTGGAAAGACCAAGGCTTTTGAGAAGCCAAAACCTGCAAAGGGCAAGGCTGAGGCTCACTTCTCCCTGGTTCACTACGCTGGTACAGTGGACTACAATATCACTGGCTGGTTGGACAAGAACAAGGACCCCCTGAATGACTCAGTTGTCCAGCTCTACCAGAAGTCCTCAAACAAACTTCTGGCCTTCCTGTATGCATCCCATGCTTCAGCTGAAGGTATGCTAATACTGTAACTAATGCATGGCAATGTGCTGATGCACCTGCTCTATTAAAATTTAGTTTCCTTGAACATAAAAATGAATAGTTAATAATTTAGTGGAACTCTGTTTTGAAAAAACAGAGGCTGGTGGTGGCGGCGGCAAGAAGGGTGGTGGAAAGAAGAAGGGTGGTTCTTTCCAGACTGTGTCTGCTCTTTTCAGGGTAAGTTTAACATTTGCGAAAATACAGATCAAATTTAACCTGATTGGTCAATGTTTTGAAGCTGACAATTCTGAAATGACAACATTTCATAACCCAGGAAAACTTGGGCAAGCTGATGACCAACTTAAGGAGCACTCATCCTCACTTTGTGCGCTGCCTGATTCCCAATGAAACAAAGACTCCAGGTTTGGTGTTTTTGTGCTTGCCTTTTTCTCCTCAGACGTAACCACTGATAATGAGTCCCTGAATTGTTATTAAACTGAATTGTTTTGTACATGTGCAGGTCTTATGGAGAACTTCTTGGTCATCCATCAGCTGAGGTGTAACGGTGTGCTGGAAGGCATCAGAATCTGCAGAAAGGGCTTCCCCAGCAGAATCCTCTACGGTGACTTCAAGCAGAGGTGACGCAATTTTTAATATAAGCAAGTCAAGTTGATTTCAGCAGAGTTAAAACAGCCAGCCAAGATGTGGGGTTATTGCAAGTAACAACATAATGTTGTCTTGTAGATACAAAGTATTGAATGCCAGCGTCATCCCTGAGGGACAGTTCATTGACAACAAGAAAGCTTCAGAAAAGCTGCTAGGCTCCATTGATGTGGATCACACTCAGTACAAGTTTGGACACACAAAGGTACATTTCTATGGACAATATCAATAAATTTAACATGTACATAAGTCCCATTGTAGCCCATGTCTGCTACTGATTTCCTTCACTTCACATCATAGGTGTTCTTCAAAGCTGGTCTGCTGGGTACACTGGAGGAGATGAGAGATGACAAATTGGCTGCACTGGTAACCATGACTCAGGCTCTCTGCAGAGGATTCCTCATGAGGAAAGAGTTTGTTAAGATGATGGAGAGGAGGTAGGATTATCATACAGTACACTGAATTCCAGTGTGATGTCAAACCAAAAATATCAATACACCAATTTATGCTATTCTTTCAGAGATGCTATCTTCACTGTCCAGTACAACATCCGCTCATTTATGAATGTCAAAAACTGGCCATGGATGCATCTGTACTTCAAGATCAAGCCTCTTCTGAAGAGTGCTGAGACTGAGAAGGAGCTGATGAAGATGAAGGAGAACTATGAGAAGATGACAACAGACCTGGCTACTGCCCTGGCCAAGAAGAAGGAGCTGGAGGAGAAGATGGTTTCCCTGCTGCAGGAAAAGAATGACCTGCAACTGCAAGTAGCAGCCGTGAGTAAAATGCAAAATGTTTTGCTGAGATAAAGTAGTCTAAGTCTTTTCTCAATTACTTTCAATGATGTAGCAATTACACTAAAACAATCTATTAAATATAAGTTTTGAAATATTTATCACTCAAACTAATACCACATGTATGTCCAAACTTAGGAAACTGAGAATCTCTCAGATGCAGAGGAAAGATGTGAAGGTCTGATTAAGAGCAAGATCCAACTCGAGGCCAAACTCAAAGAGACAACTGAGAGACTGGAAGATGAAGAGGAAATCAATGCTGAGCTGACTGCCAAGAAGAGGAAGCTGGAGGATGAATGCTCTGAGCTGAAGAAAGATATTGATGACTTGGAGCTCACCTTGGCTAAAGTGGAAAAGGAGAAACATGCAACTGAAAACAAGGTTGGGATAATTTTGAACCTACATTTGTAAAAAAATGAGAAAGTATATGAAGTTAGCTTCCAAACATATATGTAAAGTGATGGAAATAATGCAACTTGCCTGAAACTTTCAGGTGAAAAACCTGACAGAGGAGATGGCATCTCAAGATGAGTCTATTGCCAAGTTAACCAAGGAGAAGAAAGCCCTCCAAGAGGCTCACCAGCAAACACTGGACGATCTCCAGGCAGAGGAGGACAAAGTCAACACTCTGACCAAGGCCAAGACAAAGCTGGAACAGCAAGTGGACGATGTGAGAAAACATTACTTTTGATAACATGTTCGTATTGTTAGCTTGTATGTTAGAATTGACCTTCCATGATAAAAAATACAAAACATTATTTATGTCAACATTACAATATTTTCACAAAAGCTTGAGGGATCACTGGAGCAAGAGAAGAAGCTCCGTATGGACCTTGAGAGAGCCAAGAGGAAGCTTGAGGGAGATCTGAAACTGGCCCAGGAATCCATAATGGATCTGGAGAATGACAAGCAGCAATCTGAGGAGAAACTCAAGAAGTAAGTGCAAAAATAAGTCACTCCCTCATTTTTCCTGCCTTTATATACAGAAATGCAGAAAAAGTGTCAGAAATTCAGCATTTCTTTTTGCTTTCTACACTAAGGAAAGACTTTGAGACCAGCCAGCTCCTCAGCAAGATTGAGGATGAACAGTCTCTTGGTGCTCAGCTTCAAAAGAAGATCAAGGAACTCCAGGTAACATATTACACATACATATTAGTCTTAGCAAAGCAAGTACAACACATTATATTTCAAGTAATACACCTTTTTGATATTACTATCATCAAACTTAGGCTCGTATCGAGGAGCTGGAAGAAGAAATTGAGGCTGAGCGGGCTGCTCGGGCTAAGGTGGAGAAGCAGAGGGCTGACCTCTCCAGGGAACTTGAGGAGATCAGTGAGAGGCTTGAGGAAGCTGGTGGAGCAACAGCCGCTCAGATTGAGATGAACAAGAAGCGTGAGGCTGAGTTCCAGAAGCTGCGCCGTGACCTTGAAGAGTCAACCCTGCAGCATGAAGCTACCGCAGCAGCTCTCCGCAAGAAGCAAGCCGACAGTGTTGCAGAGCTGGGAGAGCAGATCGACAACCTCCAGCGTGTCAAACAGAAGCTGGAGAAGGAGAAGAGCGAGTACAAGATGGAGATTGATGACCTCTCCAGTAACATGGAGGCTGTTGCTAAAGCAAAGGTATGCACTGTTTTTCAGGAAAACACAATTGCATGGGATTTCAGCAAATGTCCAAATAGAAAAAAATGTAGAATAAATAAAGAATACCTCATCAGTAAATTCCATGTTCCCTTCATTTGTGTCATGTACAGATTATGTACTTTTGTACAATTACAGAGCAATCTGGAGAAAATGTGCAGAACTCTTGAAGACCAATTAAGTGAAATTAAGTCCAAAAATGACGAGAATGTTCGCCAGCTGAATGACCTGAGTGCACAGAGGGCAAGACTGCAAACAGAGAATGGTGTGTACCCAAAGATGTGAAGTGTATAATACTATATAAATCAGTGTTTGTACAGATGTATATAGTTTAATCCACAATGATGTAGGTTTTGTTACCTGTTGTCATGTATTAACTATAGCCCTATTTTTTTTTTAAAAAAAACTGCCATTTCCATGTGTAGGATTTTTCTACTTGTGCATTGTGCAATCTTTTTAAATAGTTTGTTTTCTTTTAAAGTAAAATACTTTAAGCTATATTCAGGTACGGAAGAAGTTATCCGAATCTTATTCTTATTCTTGTTTGTGCAGGTGAGTTTGCTCGCCAGCTTGAGGAGAAGGAAGCTCTCATTTCCCAGCTCACTAGGGGCAAACAGGCGTACACTCAGCAGATCGAGGAGCTTAAGAGACACATTGAGGAGGAAGTGAAGGTAGAAGATCTTATATTTGCATTGTCTGTTGCTATATAATGAAGTCTAACTGGGCTGTCTGTCCTATTCATCAGATATTTTATATCTCAGGTAATATTTTCGACACCACTGGTCTTTTTTAACAACACTGGATGAATAATGGATCTATACCCTGTGAACCAGTGCTAAATATCAGATAGACTGGACAAACACGACATTCTATTTAAAGGTCAAGCTGTAAACAAAAGTAGATATGTCAAGACAAGCACTGGTCTTATTCAAAAAACTTGAATTAATGAAAGATTTAATTTGTCTGTCTGTTTCTTAGTTAAGATGACAAAATGAAGTTACTCTTTAATAATCCCCATGAGGAAATTGGGTAGGTTGTTAATGTAAAGACATTCTGTGTTTGTGTATGTGCTACATTATGTAAATTAAGACTTTCATGCTTCTTATTATGAATTTATAGGCCAAGAATGCCCTGGCCCATGCTGTTCAGTCAGCCCGCCATGACTGTGATCTGCTCAGAGAGCAGTTTGAGGAGGAGCAAGAGGCTAAAGCTGAGCTGCAGCGTGGAATGTCCAAGGCTAACAGCGAAGTTGCTCAGTGGAGAACCAAATATGAGACTGATGCTATCCAGCGCACTGAGGAGCTGGAGGAGGCCAAGTACATAAAACCTCTTCTTCATAGATAAACTAAACAGTACTTTTTAATCACATGTTTTGCTTTTCATATAATTTGGGATCTATATGTGCAATTAAGTACAAGAAAATACTTGCTTACTGCAGGAAAAAGCTTGCCCAGCGTCTGCAGGATGCTGAGGAGTCCATTGAGGCTGTGAACTCAAAGTGTGCCTCTTTGGAGAAGACCAAGCAGAGGCTACAGGGTGAGGTAGAGGACCTCATGATTGATGTAGAGAGAGCTAATGCTCTGGCTGCCAACCTTGACAAGAAACAGAGGAACTTTGATAAGGTAAGAGGAAATCAAAACCACACTGATTTGAGTGAAACACAAATCTATTGTAGTAATTAATCAATGTTATTTATCTATATCATTCTAGGTCCTTGCAGAATGGAAACAGAAATATGAGGAGGGCCAGGCAGAGCTGGAAGGAGCCCAAAAGGAGGCTCGCTCTCTCAGCACTGAACTGTTCAAGATGAAGAACTCTTACGAGGAGGCTCTGGATCAGCTGGAGACCATGAAGAGGGAGAACAAGAACCTGCAGCGTAAGTCAATTACAATCTACATTTGAGGAAAATAATCATTTATTACCAGTTATGAAGTGTATAACAATGTGTATCTCTTTTTTGTTTTAACCCTGAAGAGGAGATCTCAGATCTGACTGAACAGATTGGGGAGACTGGAAAAAACATCCATGAGCTTGAAAAAGCCAAGAAGGCTGTAGAAAGTGAAAAGGCTGAAATTCAGACTGCCCTTGAGGAGGCAGAGGTATTATTTTTTTTTTTTATTTAGTTTGTTTGTTATTGAAATAATTCAGCCAACTTTGTAATTTAATAAAAACTCTCATAATGGTGCCATTAGTTTTTAAACTAATTTTAAATGAGTTTTGTTGCTGTGACAGAACAGCCATTTTTGTACTTAGCTATACTAAGATGACTTTTCTTGCAGGGCACACTGGAGCACGAGGAATCCAAAATTCTCCGTATTCAGCTTGAGCTCAACCAGGTCAAAGGTGAGGTTGACAGGAAGCTTGCAGAAAAGGACGAAGAGATGGAGCAGATCAAGAGGAACAGCCAGAGGGTGATTGACTCCATGCAGAGCACTCTCGATTCTGAGGTCAGGAGCAGGAATGATGCCCTAAGAATCAAGAAGAAGATGGAAGGAGACCTGAATGAGATGGAGATTCAGCTGAGCCATGCCAACAGGCAGGCTGCTGAGGCCCAGAAACAACTGAGGAATGTCCAGGGACAGCTCAAGGTGAGCTTCATACAGTATGATCACTGAATAAAGAAATGGTTTAAGAGTAATGAAAGTTAACATAACATCTTTTTATTTTATTTGTTGTCAGGATGCCCAACTGCACCTTGATGATGCTGTCAGAGGACAGGAAGACATGAAGGAGCAGGTTGCCATGGTGGAGCGCAGAAATGGCCTGATGGTGGCTGAGATTGAGGAGTTGAGAGGTGCTCTGGAGCAGACAGAGAGAGGACGCAAAGTGGCTGAGCAGGAGTTGGTTGATGCTAGTGAGCGTGTCGGACTGCTTCACTCTCAGGTTTGTTTTCATTAATACATAAGACCCTAATGTTTTAAAAATGCATTATAAATATCATATTAAATATAACTTTTCTTAAATATTCAGAACACCAGTCTTCTGAACACCAAGAAGAAGCTGGAGTCTGACTTTGTGCAGGTTCAGGGTGAAGTGGATGATGCTGTTCAGGAAGCAAGAAATGCTGAGGAGAAAGCCAAAAAGGCTATCACTGATGTGAGTTTAACTCTAAATCTTCAATTTTATGAATAATTTAACATTTTCATATACTGCCATACACTGATAATAAGCTCATTATTACTTAAATTTGAATTAGAAAACTTCTCATCATTTCAGGCTGCCATGATGGCTGAGGAGCTGAAGAAGGAGCAGGACACCAGTGCTCACCTGGAGAGGATGAAGAAGAACCTGGAGGTCACAGTCAAGGACCTGCAGCACCGTCTGGATGAGGCTGAGAACCTCGCCATGAAGGGTGGCAAGAAGCAGCTCCAGAAACTGGAGTCAAGGGTATGCACTATATATAAATGCTCACAACAGATTTTCTGGAGGTGCATCACACTTTCAGTAAATGCTCACAGACTAGTTTAAGGATAAAAAAATCATACTTTCAATTCATCACACAAATTCTGCCATTCTTTCTCTGCACTGAAATCCTTGTACAAAACTTTGACTATTTATCATCACATTGCAGGTGCGTGAGCTGGAAGCTGAAGCTGAGGCTGAGCAAAGACGTGGAGCTGATGCTATTAAGGGAGTCCGCAAATATGAGAGGAGAGTGAAGGAGCTGACTTACCAGGTAATTTCTGATGTAACTAAAAACTATCCTGAATACTTAATTTTTTTCTATACTCCATTGGTAACAATCCTTTCTTTGTATAGACTGAGGAGGACAAGAAGAATGTGGCCAGACTTCAGGATCTGGTGGATAAGCTGCAGCTCAAAGTGAAGGCTTACAAGAGACAGGCTGAGGAGGCTGTAAGTCAAATACATTGATGTGACCAATCATCTACAGTTGTTTTAATAATATCACCATTAAATGTCTTCTAACTAAATTAATACAACTCCAAATACTTAACAGGAGGAGCAGGCCAACACTCACATGTCCAGGTTCAGGAAGGTCCAGCATGAGCTGGAGGAAGCTCAGGAGCGCGCTGACATTGCTGAGTCCCAGGTCAACAAGCTGAGAGCCAAGAGCCGCGATGCTGGAAAGGTAACTGTATCATTCTGTTTAAGTGTGTCATGTATAAAACATATGCATATACATCATCTGCAAGCATCTACATGCACCTTTGCTGATAACAGGCCCTTAACAAATCAACATCTTTCTGTAAGAATACACGCGTTAACTCTAGTTACATCATCCCATAAAATGTTTCATTGCTTTTTCCATCAGTATACACTGAATGTGTTATATTCATACTATACTACATTTCAAACACTGGAAACAAGTACTAATTATCTCTTTTACTTTCAGGGAAGTGACTCTGCTGAATAAGATACAACATCCAGCTGAATCATTTCAACAGAGTTCATACAATATGAACCACTTGAAAATTGTCGTCTGTAAATCTTCAATAAATGTTGAAAAATCTTAAGTGTTCTGTTTTGTTTTTACTTCTTGTTTGTCATATTCAACCTTAGATACCCAATCTAGCTTGGATAACAGTTACATGAAACCATATTATAACAGTGTGTAAATAAGAAGACCAAACTGGCAAAATATTGCAGAAATCTTTGCTGCAATGTCAGTTAAGATCAAACTTTACAACCTGTTTTTCATCATGTGCTCGAGCTGAGATGCACCAATGAATGAAATAGGATCTTACAATATAGGCTCATTTATTATTCATGTGGTTCAACTAATCAAGAGCAAATATGAATTGGTGATCACATTTAATTTTGTCATTTCTGTTTATTGTTTTGTTGTTTTCTTCATAGTTTCACACAGTTTGGCAGAGTTATGGGTGTAATTCCAACCTGTTTACAATTTCTCTCTTTGGAAGAGCAGCTAGTATCAATACAGTAAAGTATCAATTCAGTATTATCTTTAACAGTACAGTATATTCAACAGTGTTTGTTTAAAAAAGTAAAGCAATGAGATCTCAACTACATAACTGAGCTCGAAACAAAATAAACAATATATGCTGTACACCTATTGAACATGTAACTATCAAAGAGGAAAAACAAATAAATAAATGCCTCAACAAATAGCTTACCCAGCTTACTGTGGGTTTGACAAATACAATTTTATAAAAATTGTCTGATAAACTTCTTTTTACCAATTACTAACACTTCATATTTCATTTCCATTGATTCCTCATACCTATTGTTTGTTTCCACCATCCTTCTTATCTTTCTTTCCACCCCCCTTTCCTTTTCCGTGCTCTGCCTTTTCCCTCCCCTTTCCAGGATCCCCTTTCCATTTTTGTTCTCCTTGAGCCATCCCCTTCTGCAGCTGGGCTGTATGAACCTTCTCAATCAGAGAGAAGCAGTCGTCATCTGGGCTGATAGACCTGGTCAAGACATTCCCCTGTTCATTGGTTGCTCCTTGGTTGGGAGATGATGGCCTTGAGCGGCCCTTCCTGGGACTGGCACGGCTTGGAGAGCAGTGCCTGGATGTAACACCTTCTTTTGGGACAAGGTTTAAGTTGAAGGAAAGGGGTCTGCCAGGTGCTGGACTCAGAGGGATCACAAGATTATCCCCTGGGGCTCCTAGAGTGAGGAAGACTTCTGGGAATGTACATGGCTGGTCCATATTCTTATGTCCCTTTGACAGATAAAAGAGTCAAAAAAGGATCGATGAAAGCACACATATATTATCAAGATCACATCCTTGGGCAAATAGCTCACTATCAATACAAGCTTTGGCACAGCTTACCTGTTGTGGTGTGAAGCTCATAGACACCTTCACTGTAAGCTGTAAAGAAACATCATGTCATTGTTCTATGTGATATAAGTGTTTCAGTGACTCTTTAGTCTTGCATTAAGATAAAACTTTAAAATCACAACAAGGGCAAGAGACCCACCTCAGCAAAACTCACACTTGAAGCTCCAAGAGAGGAGTATTCTTTCCCCCTAACTGAAACCACTGCCCACATGTAGTAATGATTCATGTCAGAGTGAACAAACTGTCTGCTAAACAGTGCATCACTAAAGGCTGGACTCATGCAAGTAAGATCTTTTCATCTCATCATCTCATCGATTTGATGTACTTGTGCAAGGCACTAAAGATCAACCAGATCAGTAAAGTGTAAATTGCACTGACACCCTTTTATATGACCTCTGCATATTCAGTTTTCCAGTAATCACACTTGATGAAAATAGTTTTGCATTTGAGGGCAACTTTTTACCTGTCCTGGGGAATTTTGCTTCTGATATTCTGACCCGGGACTAAATGAGGCAGACTTGGGTATGGCTCTGGGGGAGCCAGATTCTGCAATTTGGGGTTGAGAGGAGGGTCTGGAGCGGTCCTTCCTTGGTGTTGTTGGTGTACTTTCAGCCACAGTAATGTGTGGGGCAGAAGCCTTGCAGAAGAAAAATGAGAAAAAAGGCAGACAAGCTGTCAAGTATTCCTTCATAACACCAGTGATTAGATGGTACAAATATGCACCATATCTAGGACTGAGGAGTCATTAAGGTGCAAAAAAATCTATTCTGCTCAACTATTCTATAGGGAGAACCTTGGGTTCAAGTATGACATTTCCCCCATGAATAGATCTCAAGTTACAGTACTGTAGTCACAAGGCCTGCATACCATTCACATTGGGGTTTGGAAATCACAAAAATAACAAGGAAATGAATTTAAGTTGGCAATGTTCTTTTTGTTCACACCACTAATTATTTAAATAGGGTGTAACCTACAACCTACTTTTGTATGACCAGTTTGTTTTCCTTCAGAATTCCCACGAATCCCCGGCAGGGTTGGAAGTGCAACACGCTGATCGTCTAGCCGTCTACCCTGACTGGAGGCAATGATTTTAAAGAATGCGTCAGCTTCTGCACCTGTTACGGAGAGTCAAGTGTTATTTTTATGGCATCTCAGAGACAGAAAACACATACTTGACCCTAAGTGCCCTGTGTGTTTTTCTGACCTGTGGTTACATTATTTAAAGCACTTCCATTGTGTGTGGGTGTAGCAGGAGTGCTTCTGCTTGGTTGTAAAGAGCAGCGTTGCTCATCCATACGTCCACCTTGTGCATGACTTATCATATTAAAGAACTGGTCCTGCTCAGCTGGAGATACCTCCTAAAAAAAGATTTAAAGAGAGGAAAGCAATGAGAAGTGGGACAACTCAGAAATTACACAGACAACAGAGGCTCCCTGTCCACCAACACTGATGTTATTTTAACGTCTTTACTTAAAAGAACACGAGATTACAGGACAGTAAAAGTACAGGCAAAACTCTAAGCTGTGCATTGTGCAGCATGAAGTCTCACTTTCTGTTGGCCAGTCCTTCTGGGAGATTTATCAGATGTGTCTGAAGTAGGATGGTCCCTGCGTTGAGTAGATGGGGTACCTATAGTCTGTAAGATTTGGGGAGCAGAACATCTCTGTTCATCCATCCTTGAGCCCTGTGGGAGGAAAATAGGATTAACTGCAGTCATATTGTATCAAAAGAGTTGGGTGTATTATTAAATATTTCCTATATTTGTAATTAAATGTGTGAAGGACAAAATGACAGTCAACAACTTGTCACAATGGTCTTTATACCAAGCTAATTATGGGGCTAACCTGGACTTTGGAGACCATGTAACACAAGTGGCTTGCATCCATCTCTGCAGCAGCTGATGTGCCTCCATTCCGTATTCCTGGCAATGAAGGAAGAGATACTCGCTGGTCATCAAGCCGTCGGCCCTGAGAGTTGGCCAACAGGCTGAAGAACTTTTCAGAATCTGGACCTGGGAGAGTACAAAAGAGACATATTAGCTGAATGATCAAATGTGTAATGTGGAGTTATTACATAAGAACAGTGGAAGAGTAGAAGAAGAGTGGAAAGCAAACCTCTAACCTTTGGGCACTGTACTCTCAGTGGGCTTGTGTTTAGGTGTGGACTTGGGACTCGGGTTTAAGACACATCGCTGTTCGTCCATTCGCCCACGCTGGGCATGACTCATGAAGCTAAAAAAATCATCCTGTTCAGTTGGAGTCAAGACCTAGATGGTGAAAAAGGCATTAAGATTGCAGATTTAAAACATCATTGTTCTAAATGTGACTGGCTTTACCTCCCGAGGTGAAAAATTAAAGTGACTTGTGCATATACCTGTTTTGAAGATGCTTTATCTTTGCTCTTTGCACGTTCTATGTCTGAGCCAGGGCTGAAGGAGGATGAACGTGGAGGACCTGAACCAATCTTATCCTTTGAAGACTGGGCCTCTGGGGTCAGGATCTTGGGTAGGGAGCACCTTTGGTCGTCCATTCTGGAACCCTGAAAATTAATTGGACCATTTCCCACCATTTTTATTTAGTTGCAGACTCCTTTAAGGCATACAGTTCCACATCACAACGAGCAGAAGATAATGAATGTCAACTATTTTGAATGCAAATGATATATCACAGCTTTCAGCACCTGTAAAAATCGTCCCATGTCAACCATTCTTAAAGCTACAAGCTGTTAGTTCATGGCATGCTTTAACATGACATTTTCTTCTAAACAGACTTTGAAGCACTATACATCCCAAACATGGGGAAGAGTGAAACTGTTTGCTGTAAATTCATGGCTGTTTGGCCTTTTGTGCCATCCAACAAATTACATTTCATTTGCATATTTTGTTAACATTCTAGTTTCATATTTGTGCAACATTTAAAGGAAGACAAAAAGTCACTATTTTGGATTTGATACTTTCATGCATTGATGTCAAAAATATTAGGTATTTAAAAGAAAAGTTGGAAGGACTAACCTGAATTTTAGAGACGATGTCACTCAAGTCGTTTGAATCTTCTTCTGTCATGGATTTAGGATTTTCTTTCTGTAATCCTGGTAATGATGCAAGAGATACTCGCTGGTCATCGAGCCGTCTGCTCTGAGTGTTGGCCAAGAGGCTGAAGAACATATCAGAATCTGAGGCTGGGAAGATGAAATGTGAAAACATGTGTAATAGTTAAGTAACTATATAGGCAATGCAACTTGTCTGAAACGGGATCTGTCATAAAGAGGTGGTAAGCAAAAGACAACTGCAAGAATTGCAACACAATTCTGTAAATGTTTACAAAAATATTTGTAATACAGCCAGTTATATTTATCATTCACCTGTGTTTATTGTACTTGCAGCAGGCTTTCTGTCTGTGTGTTTGGGTGTGCAGGGAGCACTCCTGCAAACATTCAAGGAGCAGCGCTGGTCATCCATGCGCCCACGTTGGCCGTGGCTGATCATATTCATGAACTTTTGTTGCTCATCAGGTGTCTCTTCCTATTGGACAAAAACAGTGCAATAATGATCTGATCAAAATGAGGATGATCAACATTTAATAACACATGATCAAACAGGTCAGTAGAAAGAATCTGTAATAGCTAAAGCAACCACAATGACACAGTGGGAGAGAACAGACCTTTATGGAATTGGAGCGGTCACGCTGAGGGGGAACCTGTAATTGGTTGTCTGGCACTGACAGGAGCTTCCTGTTCATATCTGGAGTACTCTCTGTCACGGAGATCTGAGGTGCAGAGCCATGATGGTTATTACTCCCTGGTTCCTGAGAAAAAGTCACATTTTGGAGCAGAGGTCAGACATTACTTCATCACACAACCTGTGCAGATACATCCAGTCAGCCCTTTACAACCTTAGTTGCGTACCTGGTCATTAAAGCGTCCCTGCATGTTGTCCGAGGTACTGAGGAAGTTCTTATTGTCTGAACCTGTGAGGAGCAGGGGTGAAACAATCAAGAAAAAATCTACAAAAGGAAACATACAATGCAGAGGGTATCTTTGTGTCTACTGTCCCAACCTGTAGGTGAGGTTTTGGTTTGTGAGGTTTTAGAAGGATTCAAGGCACAACACTGATCGTCCATTCGTCCACGCTGTGAGTAACTCATCATGTTGAAGATATGCTCCTGTTCAGGGGTTTCCTATTGAACATAAGCCAAAAGAATGGGCAAATAGTATGAACTACTACTTCATGTTTTTCTCCTTGGCACCAAATCTGTTGTCCTGTATAGTTGTCTCCATATCACAATAAAAGTCTTGGAACTCATGTTGGGGATCAATTTAAAACATCAATGCATCATATTAAAAGGTAACAAATTACAGTATATTACACTTTCAACAAATTGTGATAAAATACTTATGACAAAGCATAAATGTAATAACTTAAAATATTTACTTCTTTTGGTAACTTTTGAGGAATAATATAAATCTGTAAAAACAACTGAAAAATACACATTGAACACTAATAAGAATAAAATTATTAGTCAAAAATGTAAACCATCAAAACAAAATACTTCAAAATGTACAAACTTTCAAGAATTGAGAACTGCTATTACAGTACAAAGGTCTTACCTGCACAGTGTCTGTAGCTTCTGATTTTGAATCCACTCCAGCAGCTGCCATCATGAAAAATAATACAAAAAGGGAAAAGGTCCCTGACTGAAAACTAGGTAAAATGCGAAACGTCAAGAAAGTTGCACAGATGTACTATTGATCGAGATCCCATTCAACACTTCTTGAATGGATCTATTGTATGTGCAATGGAATATATGGTCCTGTTCGATGTTTCTCCAAATGTGTACTGGATATGGCTTGGTGGAAGGCTTTTAAACAGAGTTAAGTCCGGAGTATTAACCCACTGCCATTAAGACCCCAGCCAGTGCCCCGTTCTTAATATTACCATCTGTAATCCCAGATGAAAACATAATCCTCAACATGGAAAGGGATGATCTTTTTCACTGGTAGGTGTACATGACTGCCCTTTGACCTAACACTATACTTAAAGTTCATGTTTGCATTTTGAAGCTTCCACATTGTCATTATATGGAGCAAGAAGGCATATGCCTGGGTCATGCGGTATTGAGATGAACAAATCTGCCCCTGCTGTGATACACTTATCAGTATAATACACACATTTTAATAAGACCTCAAATATTTGGTTCTGGTTGTAAAGGGTTGTAAATATTCAAACTCACAGCAAATTGAGCTGTCTGATACATTCATAGAAGCTCAGAAAAGCTAGTGAGTGGACCTTGATTTGAGACTGTTTTGTCACACATTTAAAACAACTTTTAAATCACAATTTAGAGTGCATATAATGTTCTTTATTACTTACTTATATTACTTTTAACAACCAAGAAACACACAACCACCACATTTGCTCCCAGCAATATATTAAATTGAAAGGTAAATGTGCAAGATTTCACGAGACAGCAGGTGAGACATTTTGTCTGAGATGAAATTTCCCAGATGAGGAAAAAAAGGGTACCTAGAGAAGACAGATATCACACACTTAATGTCCCTGGATATAAGGTACATACACTTATTGACTTATATACATCTAGATTAGACTTGAATGAAAATTTTGGTGTGAGATGATCAGCTTTGTGGGAATGATACAATCCTTTCAGTACAAAACTAAGGAAATCAAATATATAGTAACAAAAATAAGAATTTGAATGAGAATAGTACAATAATCAAAATATTAATAACACCTACATTCAAATTAAATATTTTCAACATAATTTCAATCACAGAAGTATACAGAACCAATTTCACAACAAACAATAAGAAGAACCTTCTAAAATAAAATAAAGCATCACAAACATTTCCTTCCATCTACATCTAAAATTTCTCTTCATGTTTCACTTCTGATGTCAGAGATGCTGTGACAAGATCGGCAACCAATCATCTCAGAAGAAAGACTAAACCCTTATTCAAATGCGCTCTTCCCTGTTAGGGGTCTAACAATCAGGATTAGGAACTTGGTCCAGACTCTTCAGGTCATTAAGGAAGCTGGTTGGAGTCAGGATGTGAGTTGAGCCTGTCAAGGAGAAAAATTATATATTGAATAAAGGCAAAACCTCTTGAATGCTATATTCTTAGGAGGAAGCAGAAAAATCATGTTGCTTCACAACAGCAATTGCTTACCAATCAGCACTTCCCATTTCCCGTCAGTGGCTCGAGTGACTTCGTAGGCAGAGCGCATCTCTGACTGTGACACGCCACCAATCACAAAAATGATAAGCCGCGGGCCAGAACGATACTCTGTTGGAGATTTATTTTTGTGCCAGTGTCCAAAACGTGCACTGCTGTAAAAGAATAAAAACAATAATTTAGCAACAAGTAACTAAATGAAAGTTTGTTTGTGAGCCGCCAGTTTTATTACAGATACATGATCCTTCATTAATCATTTCAATTTCAATTAAACAGCAACCACTCAAAATATCATGGAATATTTCCTTTTAATACAGTATTAAGAAGAAATTGACCCTGATGATTTAATGTGAATGTGAAAATCCTAAAAATAAAGCACGTCACGTGGGGAAGAAAATAAAGCCGCCTGAGAAGAAGCAGAAATCCGAAACAAGCAGAGAAATGACTTTTTTCCGGTCTTAACTTAAGTTCAAGCTGATATTGTATTTATATTTTATTGTAATTCTCTGCTTACTACTTCCGCTAATCAGTTTTATAATGTTACAAAAGTTCAACTTCCATGTCTGGTTTTACACAACCATCCCTCTATAGTCAGCCTGTATTCTAGTGTTAATATTAATGACTACTCAGCTTTAATTCTGCACTTTGCTAAAAGGAAAGGATGACAGGCATTGTGCATTATACAGATTATGAGTGCACCCAGGTCCATCAGAGTGGTTTGTATAAGCACCATCATCATGATGGGAATTCCCTGTAGGATTATATTCAGTATTCAAAGCAAAACTGGCTTAATTTCACCCTTTCATCTCCAACTTACTTTGTCAAAAGCTTGTCTCGATCTCAGTTACAGGGATAAAAGCTTTCATTTTACAAAAATAATCTGCCTGTTACCCAATTTAACAGTTGTCTTGCTTCAAAAACAAACAACAACAATTGTTTTACAAACTAATATTTCCTTGGAATGCTTTCATTTAATAATTTCTTTATATACATTGCAAACTCTGATAAAATGAAAGTGATCTTTTTTCTAGTTCCCACCTTACTGCTGCCTGGGTTGTATTGATGGGAGCAGGATCAGATATGAATGGCCACTGCTTTCTGTCCAGTTTATCCTCAATGGCATCCTGGGAAACAGAAACACAGATGGTGTAAAAAGCTGAAAGCAAAACTGAGCAGGTGTGCCAGCAACATCTGAAACCTCACTTCGGCTTTAATACCTCCATGACGTCTTTGATGATGGGAGTCCATCGAGAGAGATCGTATGTGCTCTCTGTGCGCACCTTCGGCTCTGGCAGCATTTTACCAGCGTTGCGGCCCTAAAAAAAACAACGTAACACATGTAAGAAATACTCACATACAAACATTAAGACCATAGTCAAACGGAAATCAAGAAATTTACCTCAGCTATAATGTTACAGCCCAGGTTCTGCAGGTTGGTGATGATGTTGCTGTCTGCCTGTATGTTTGCATGCTGAATGAGCTTGGCGAGATTCTCCTCCCCGATGCCTACATGGAAAACAAAACTCTTTTATTTAAAACTTGATGTTTTTTTGCACAAAAAAATATTGGTTTTAAAATGTCACATAGGTATTACTTTAAACAGACACAGTTGTGTCAAGGGCCCACCTTTTTTCTTGTGGAATATGTAGAGCAGTATGATGCGGATTTTGTCATAGGCCTTAATTTCATTGTTGAGGAGCACAGGAACAATGCTCTTCATGGCATCTTTTAGAGGTTCCCCCTCCGCATTTGCACCTATTGCAAGGTCCTGTGGAAGACACCCGTGGTTAACTATTAACTGCTACTGGAATCTGAATTACCAATCACACCTTAAGTCAGCTGACAGCCAGGCAGCTGATACTCTTAACAGAGCAGTATTCTGAAGTGAAAATTCTGCCATACTGTATATACACTGTGTGTGTGTGCGTGTGTGTACTGCTTCTCAACCTTGTTCTATGTCTTCTCAATTCAATTCTCTCGCTCATGACCACGCAATAATTTAGGAAGACTGCATTGGCACTATTGCTCTAACCATTAAACTATTTTAAGTTAATGCTGGTGTTACAAAACACTGAACGCATATTGCATATTTAATCCATCAACTATGTCAAAAATAATGACAAATATTGGCTACTTAACTTGGGCTTTTATACTTACGTCTAGCTAGGGGATTTCCCTTTAATGATATCCTGGGCACTGTGCAATCTCCCGAAAAACTCTTTGCTAAGCTTTATGATGAATTTGGACTAAGCCTTGTTAGGGCCAATCAACAACAAAACTTTTTGCAAGCAACTAAAATTAGAAAATGGCGAGAAGAGCACGTGTTATACACATACATCTGTAATTGCTTGTCCAAACAATATAAAACACTTACACAAATGACAGCTGAAAGAGAGCTATTGCTGTTTGGATCACACTGTCCATCACAGAGCCAAAACATGCCCATTGGATTAAAGAGGCAGCTTTCAGACATGCTGGCAATCCATTAATGCAGTCGAGTTGTTCAGTCATACAAAAAGGCCCCATTAACACTTGCATCTCATAATGCCACAACCATGCATGGCTTATCATTTCCTGTGTGGTTGAGACTCATTTGATACAAGGCTAAATGTGGCAGAATACAGGCCCTCAGGGAGACAAAGCATGTCTGGCACATCCAAACAACACACTGGGGTCTGGCACTGGTCTGGGCCTTGGCTTTATCCCACTCTTTATAAAGCCT
Organism: Thunnus thynnus; assembly: GCF_963924715.1. Taxonomy (NCBI): domain Eukaryota; kingdom Metazoa; phylum Chordata; class Actinopteri; order Scombriformes; family Scombridae; genus Thunnus; species Thunnus thynnus. The sequence continues at coordinate 11,858,516 of NC_089533.1, forward strand.
GGCTCATGCAGGAACCTGAAAGGATTTCTACATTACCAAGTAGTAGATATGCATGTTATTAAATGCCGTTACATGGCATAATAGCCTCTTCTGCATTTCTGTAGATATACGGATGCTGATGTCCGGTCACAAGCTTCTTATGCAATATTACGATTATGATTCTCCATTAAACATCACAAGACCGTGCCAGTGGCATTTGAACACACCCCAGAGGAGCTATAAATAAAGACACTATAAAGTCGAGGTCACTTAAGAGTGCTGAGTGAGTGGCACACTAGTAATTCCATGTCAAACATTCTCTCTAAGATACTTACTGTCGGCGGCTAATACAGTGGGACATTCTTGTTGATCCTGTGTGATAAAAACTAAAGACTGACAGGTTTTGACAACAACACAAGAGCAGACAAATTCCAAGAAGTTCAATGGCTCAGTTGTAATCTATGGTAGCCTTTCTCTTGAGGGATCAAGAGTCCATTATCGTGTTTCTATTTATACCTCCAACTAGAGATGTACAGGAACACTAAAGCTTCACTTGTTACATTGCCAGACAACTATAGATGTAATGAACTAGACCTCCATGAATTTAAAAAGACTATAAAGATGTTTACTACAATGAAAATGCTGTTTGTGTCCGAATGACCAATTTTCTAAGTCAAAATTTTTAATGATCCCGTCACAACATGAGATCAATTTCAAATGTACACTCCACAAGAGTACTGACCTGTTCCACTTCACAAAGCTTATCAAGAGAGGTCTTGAACTTCTTCATACAAGCTTCAGCTAGGTGCAAGTGAGTAGAGTACTGTGAATGAAATAAAAAATAAGCATTACATGTACAATATCGCAACATTAATATACTAAAAAGGTGAACAGCTGGCTTTTCCTCATCCCACTCACATTGCTCAGCTCCTTCTGATACTGTGGCATCTTCTTTAACATCTGAGAGAGATCTTTGATGTTGGCCTGAAATGGAAAACACATTTGTAATCAAATTGCATCACAATAATAAAAACAGTCTTCATGTTAAATCACAGACATTTGTAATAATAACAAAAATGATTATTGCACATAAACACTCACATTGTCAGTGCACATTCTCTTGCTCTCACAAAAGGTGCGAAGAAGATCTGTCACTTTCCTGCAATAATTAATTTGGGAAATGATTGTTAATGAGCAATCAAATTATAATCTAGGTACCTCACATTATACAGGAGCAAAACTTTACCCAACTGTTATACATGCACGCACACACACACAATGCCTTTTACACCATCTTTTGGGCAACTTTCTTATTGCAATCTGAACTGCCTTACTTGGCCCCTCTATTCCATTCAAATATGACTTGAGTGAACAAAAAACAGATGAATTCATTATTTTCATTTCCCTCCATTAAATATAATATTACAATGTAATATCAAAGTAACAATTTCTAACTTTGAGAGGGCACACATAGTGAGGTGTGTGTTTTGAAGGTGTAATATACAGCCAGGTGAAAGCAATGACCAGCACTTGTTGGGAAGGATGACCATGAGAGGCACTCATGTGGACTTACTTAGTGACATCTGCGATGTGCATATGTCTGAGTTGAACCCAGAGCTCATCATCTTCGTCCAATAACACTTCTCTGTCTTTTGCATTTCCAATGCCGGTTGTCTGATACCTTAAAAAAAAAAAAAAGTACATAGGTACAACAAAAATTTGTATGGAAAAATGGGACGCCAAATATAGCACACTGACTTCGCAAAGTCAATGAACAGCAGCTCCAGTAAAATCAGATGTTTACTCACTTATAGATATCCTGCGTGATATCAAGCAAATCGTAAGCCATTGCCTGGAAGGTCAACTCGTGTAGAATAGGTGAGATGGGATCGAACCCACGATCAATAATCAGTAGCTGGGATCGCGCCTTATCAGCACCCTGAAAAATAAGACAGATTAGGCATATGAATCAATAAAAATGAAAGATATTTATTACTGCACAGATGCATAATAAACTAGGACCTAGTCTACGGTACGCATGAAACATAAAGTCCTCTGTTATGTTTTTGTGAGTCATGCAGTGAAAGTGTTATCAGTTTTTATCTATACAAAAAAAAAAATCACAAATTGCAACAATCACTGTCTGATTGCAGCATGACTGATGCAGCATGAGGCAGCACTTCAGCAAACTTGCCATGTCATGTATAGTAAAAGGAAATACAGAGAATGCTCATACAGCACAGTTAATGCAATTCAGATGAATGGGGGGAAAAAGAGAACAGTAATACATGCCTGTTAAGACCCATCTCAGGAGCAAGGAAATGTCAGCTAAGAGAGACAGAAAAGAAGAAGGGAAAAAGAGAAAGGTCCAGCAAAGCATGAGAAAAATTAGGAAATAAACAGGAAATAAAACCCTGAAACCACAGAAACGTCCACAACCAGTAAAGGTGAAGAGCTGCAGAATCCCAATGGAAGTTTATTTTCTTGTATGAAAAAGCTGGTTCAGCAGAAAAAAAGCAGTGTAAAAATCCAGTTCTAGATTTTTTTTTTTGTCAAAGAATTGCATTAATACAGTAGAGCATATAGGAATTGATGCGGGTGGTATCTTAGTGGTCCCTAACCTCTCCCATGCTTGGGTTGTCAGCTTTGTGAGCATTAAGGCGCTGGTAGACCTCTTCAGCCAGTCTAGCATTCTCCTCTGGTCCCCTGTGAGACAGGGTGGCATGCAACTTTCAATCAGCAAGAAAACTCAGCGGCAAACTAATTTCATTGTACTTTGATGCAAGACTTCCATACTTGCGGAATCGGATTGCAGGATACTCCTTAAGTGTGTCACACAGGGTTGCAATTTGCTCGGCCAGATTCTCCATCATTTTGTCTCTTTCTACAGTGGGATTTGAGCTATAGAAGGAGTGCAAGGAGCTTGGGTCATCCAGGGAGAATACCTGTAGGGGTGACAGGGATTAAGATTTACCTCAGTTTGAATATATCTTATTGATGACCAGAGGCGTTTCTAGAAGAAGAGGATATGGGACTAATCCATGATCGTCAAGAGCTTAATCTTTAATTTTTCCTCCTGTCTTTGCGTAATGATAGGCCTATTTGCCCAGTGAGGCAACAACTACTGTAAATGATGATACAATGAAATGTGAGAGGCTGCGTTCAGTATATATAAATGCTTCCATGCACACAGTAATGCCACTACAGCAAATATTGTGAGACACTGCATTTTAAGCAGCAAAACTGAAAACTGTAATTATAAACTTCACAGAACACAAAATATAACTTTATCTATTATGTATATATTTATTTATTTATGTTGAACATAGTGGAGCATTTAGCGACTTTAGCTAGCGGAAATCAAATCAGAGCTAAAACGAGATTTAAGGACAGCTCAAAAATTAGATTAGATAAATGAATTTAAAAATAAATTGATGTTGATAATGTTGGTTTAGGAGACAAGTGGAGACAATCCCCTACCTGAGACTCATACGGCAGGAAAGCAACATTGATCTCTTTTAAAGTCTTGACAACTTTGGAAACTCTGGATCTCCCAATCTCAGTGAAGAGGCCATCTGGGCAAGCTACAGAAGTAAAAGAATAACAAATATTAGGAATGGCAATAGGTTGATCTGATTATTTTATATATTTTGTAACTTTAAATGTTTTGAAAACTACATTTGAAAATAGCATTATTCATAAAGTGTCTGTAGCTGTAGCAGAGTATACTGTACACACACACAAACTTACTGTCAGTGAAGAAGATGTGTGCTGCTTTGTAAGTAAAGGCAGTGTCTTTGAAGTCATTAATGAGAGCACGAACTGACTGTAATTCAAAAAAAACAAAATGTTGTTTAAAAGATTCTGAATATGGGAAATATCAAAATATGAGAAATATCAAAATGAACACAGAAGACCACTAACCTTCTCTATTGGTGAAATCAGATATATGGCCTCCAGACTAGAGATGGGCTCCCTGCGTTTGTTGATATCCTCCACAACTGAAAAGCAGAGAGGAGAGGAATTTTACTTCAGTCTGAACCATATGAATTAACCGATATCACATGCAAATAAAACATCAATGTAATGTGAAATACAGCAACATAATGCATTGATACAAGCTGCCAGGACAACTTAAGTAAGTGCTGACATTAATTACTCCTAGAAGGAAAAAACCTCCATCTTCCATGGGAATATTAGTTGAGTTATAAATGCGGGTGAAAAACAGATTAATGTCATCCAGCTATAAGGGAAGGGGTGAAATGTGTACTTAAATACTAAAACACAACAGCTCTGAGTATAAATTGTGTAAATCCCCCAGATTGAGTAAAGTTGAGCTAAATTTAAAAAAGAAAGTATATGGATATCTGTACCTGTATACAACTGATGCACAGGACGCAAATTCAATAATTATCTGCATACTTACTGGTCACCCCCTCTGCCAATATGTCAGACATCTTGCAGCAAGAGGACAGAATTCGCATGCTCATGTGGTCCACAATAAGAACCTGAAGAAACACATGAAATAAACAGGGGTTATAATTCAGTGTGACAAAATCAGGGGATGTCTTGATTCTTATTTGTCAACTTCCCTTACCTTCCATTCTCCATCCTTCTTCACACTCTTGATGACCCCATTGAGGATTTCTGTAGAAGACAAGACAAAGATTCAAATGTAATTACAGAACTATCAATAACTTCTGAGAAAACATTTCTATCTCAGCACAGGAAATAGGTACAATGGGTAACAAGTGCTAGAATATATATAATGACGCCACTGCGGCAATACTTTAGCAATTCTGTTTGTAAAGCAGAAGTAACATAACACCATAGTAATTTTTTTAATAAGGAAAATGTATGATTCAAAAAATTCAATTTTTTAATAACAGCATTCTATCTTAATTTATACAATTCCTATTTAGTTAAATTAATCTCTATAAAGTACAACTAAATCCAGCATTTAATCTGTTGTGCACCAGTGGATTAAAAGAGTAAAAGATTACATATGTGGTTTAATTGAAAGGTTTTCCAATTTCATGTATAAACACAATGCAAAAGGTTAGAGGTCAATTACATGTCTAAAACTTTAAATCAGGAACCAGGAACTTTCTTAAAATAAACCCATATTTGGCACTTGTATTTACCAACTCAGCCAGTTGGGTGCAACTGTCTTGCGTTATACTGTTGAGATCACAGACTGTGAAGATCCACAATAGCATATTTGTGCTAGTGACTTCATAGGCACAACAGCTGAGGTGTGGTGCTACTGGTGAAACAAATTGCAAAACTGAGGGTTACCTGCAGTGTTTTACAGTGGAAGTGGGCCAACATGCCCAAAATACCTTGAAATTACACATTAACCTACAGGGTAAAAGAGCAGAGACGCCATTTCATGTTGCAAAAGCCATTATATTTAATGTGGCCATCATCTGAAATGTCTTAAATCCCATTTACTGACATTGTACTTTGAAGGAAGCATTCAAGGAAGGAGACTGTGGGAAGACACATACTGATGAATGAAGAGCCACACAACTTCCTTGTTGAACATATTTAGAAACACAGTGGTGACTCACAAAGGAATTTGTTTGAGTGCTATTATTACCATATCAAGTCTATTGCAAATTGAAATGATAATTGGCTGGTTACAGGAAATTAATCCAGCAGTTAACTATAAAGAAAAATAACAGAACTATGATCTAGTTTTGTACCAACATACTGTACATTCAACAACATAAAACTGCCAGAATTACTGTAGACTAACTGACACCAAATTGTGTAAATGTAAATATAAGAAACATTACAAACTCAATATTGTTCTCATTGTTGTTGTTTTTTTGAGATTTTGAACCAAGAGGAAAATTCCACACCGACAAATGTCTTGTCTTGTAATGCCAAACCTATTTCCATACTGGGAACTGGAAACGATGACTACTTGTTACTTGCATTAAAATAGACGACCATTCCAAGCAATCCTGACAAGATTAGCTGATGTATTTGGTAATTTTCAAAATGTCAAAAAATATCTGCACGCAAAATTGCCCTGGAAACCTGTCTAGCCTATAACACAATGCTGTTTGAAGCCTTATTTGAATTTATTCTGTCACTGGCCTGAGTTTAATACTAAAGATTACTTATTTTATTTGCCATTATTAACAATGCCAAAGGAGAGGATCTGCACACTCCTGTGCTTAAACTAAACAACAATATTTCAAGCATCAGGTCAACCTCACAAGACCTGGCCACATTTCCAGCCTGTTTATGTTGATTTCATAAATGTGTGTTTTATATTCCTATTGTCATAAATAATAATAATGGCATTGAATTGAATGGCAGATATTTTAAAAGACAGCACAAGAATAAGCACATATTCCAAAATTCATAGAAATTAACTATTACTATTGTAATTGGTTAGTACAAGCGAATAACAAGTCACTGTAGGCCTGATCCTGGGCAAGGTCAGGATTATTAGCAGTACACACCTAAAAATTTCAACAACTCTGAGCGACAGGTGTGTTCACACCACACTCCTAATGTGTAAAAGAACAAAATACGGTCACAGACAACCCTTGCAGAAATACTGCATATTTTACAGGAGTTGTATCTGTATTGAAAACATTTTACCAATTAGAGTTTTAAGTTGTTTAGAATAATTACCATTTTATTTTAACACTTGAAATATTATGTAACATTAACAAACACTCAGTGGCCACTTTATTAGGTACACTCGTATAATCTAATGCAATTCAATACAACAGCTCTGTCATGAATTCCATTTTATTAAGTTTATAATGTTCAATTTGAATTGACAGCGTCGGAAATGTGTAAATTGAATTGTATGTTTATTACTGAGGTCATAGTTAAAGGTGGTGTTGTACTGAACTACATTATATTGAGAGGTGTTTCTAATGTTTTGGTCCTCCCGATTTACATACAGAATATTACAAACACCTCTGAGTATAACGCAGCTCAGTACAACACCACCACCACCAACTATGACCTCAATACTTAAACATATAATTGAATTAACAACTCTATGACAGCGTAAAAAAACAACACCTGAATATTATAAGCGACATAAAAGCAAAATGTATGCCTGAGCTAGTGTAGTGGATGACATTATATTGTGCATGTGTACCTGTAAACATGTAAACATTAGATTTATTAAATAAACATTAGACTTACATAATATTATTTGACTTTGTATGGATTTGTGAATATAAAATGTCCTGATTATCAGCAGATCTATAAGCTACTTTTACACCCGGTTCGATAGTTATTTGTTAAATTACACGAGACAAGTGTGTTAATACTGAAATATAAGATACAACAAAACATATTGCACCAAAGGTTTGTGATTTTATTAATGTTAAATTATACATACTCCTGTTGATTTAACTAATCGATAACAAGCGAAGTTATGAACTTCCTTTTCGGGTTAACTTAGTAAGCTAACGTTAGCCTTACATTAGCCAACAACTTGGACTGACAGTCACTGAGACTTTTAACGTTAAGTTACTCTTTGTACGTCTGTCAAATGTCATAACAACAAACCACCATTTCCACCCAATAACTGTTGTTACCAACACATGCAATACAATAATACTACTTTTTAGCCCTAACTTAGTTAATTAAATGACATTATCTCTTTCGGTAACGTTAGCATTTTGATTGAGACTGGAGCAGGAAGAAACCTAAAGGACCGACGTCCTCAACGGTGTTAAGTGTCAGGTTTAGCGTCAGTTCATTAAGCTGATGCGAGATAAGTTCGGGTAAAGTACCTTTGTCTTCTGGTTAGAAGAAACTTCATGAAAGGATACAACTTTACAACAAATATGTCACTTACTTTCTCCTACTACCGCTTTCAGCCCACTCGGTGCCATCTTGACAGCAGTCTGCTGGTTAGGCGGTCACTTCCTTGTTGTTAAAGCCTGTATGGTCCAAGCACTCAGCTATTCACAGAGAAATACTGCCCCCTACTGTCTGATGTTTATCTCGCAAGAACACGTCATAGCAAGAATAGCAAGAATCCAGGAGATATCTGTGAAACTATTAATTCCAATTCATTTTGGCCTTAAATAAAGCCTGGCAATTCCTGAGCTTATCTACAAATTCAGTGTAACCAATAACTATAGTAAAATAGTAAATACAACAATTAAATGTGAGCACTGTTGTGTCGTACAGTGTTTCTGGTCATCACCAAGAATTGTGATAATTAAAGCCTCAAGATAATAATATGATGAGGACAATGTGATCACTGAAGCAAGGTTTATACCATCAGTACACTTCCATAGCTCATCACAGGAGGAAAATTATTTATCTACCTTTATCTTGCCTATATGTGTATCACATAATACTATATTTTTAATGCGTTTCAAAATGAATGGCAGCTATTAAAAAGAAACAGCTGCAAGAAGGAAAATACACACACTCTCTCTGTCTCCAGTGCCTCTGGAGAGAGACTGTGAGACATCTAGCTGGCCACCGTTCATTGCCAAATATATTTCAAGGGTATCATTTGATGGACCTTGGGGAAAAAACATGTCATCGTTTCATCATGATGGATGAGAACTTCAGCAGTTCATTAGTTCGGTTGATGTCGGACACATCTGAGACTTAAGAGTGTCTGGACAAGCTAATCCCTGTCACATATACTCATATTTCGGAGATCATAGATAGCTGTGCTGGTCTGAAGAAGGTCACGGTGTAATTTCGTCCATGTCATATTCAAAATGATTTGTGAACTGTTATGAACCCTTAAGCATGTGAGAACAAGTATTACCTCTTAAAAAGGGCATTAATTTGAAACTGTTGTGTTTGAACTGCAACCAGCACAACATCCTAATAACATTCAGGGTCAAATTCAGAGATAATTGGAGCTGGATGATCGACAGCGCTGTGGTGTCATACTAGCCGTAACATGCATATCCTCATGCACATTCAGCATACTAGATGCTGGGAATTCCTTTTTTAAACTGATGGCACCAGCTTACACATGAATTATTGGTAAAAGCCTGATAAATATATTGTTTTATTTCAGAAGTTGAAACATTTTGAAGTTACTGAGGTACATATTTCAGTATTTTATGTTGCCTTTGTTCCAGGATGTACATTTGGGTCACACTTAATATGGATAGTCAATGCCATTGCTCAAGTTGTTGCAAAATCAGTAATAATGAATTACATATTTGGTAATATAATTATGTGAAAAGCAGCCTCTTATGTGATTTAGCATTAAGGAATATATGGGGTCAGGGAAAAGACTCAGGTACAAGTGGCACTTTCTAAACAAGAACTTATGTTTTTGTCTTTATTAACCCAGCGGAGGTTTACTGAGAACAAATGCTCACATTGACACAATGTGGAGCTGCCCAGTCTGACAACAACCAGCCAATCAGAAACAGGTTCAGTAGGGGCTGATATGCCTTGCTAAAGGCTTGTCAAAAATATTGGTCCAGAGGATCAAACCAGCTATCCTCTGGTAACCCGAGGTTACAGATGTGGCCACATAATGTGTACAACATAAGATACAACGTCATATACAGATACAACCACATCCAATGAGTGAATAAATAAATCACAGTAAGTGAAACAAAACCAACAAATGCCTTTGTGAAAGAAAGCATTAAACTGACAAGTCTACAAGAATACATTTAACTAGTTACTTTAGTATTACAAAGCAAAATGGATGTAATTGGGCTTTGACATGAAATATTATTTCATGTCAAAGCGTCACACAACCAACACAGCTAAATCATAATTAGTGCAGCCAATTGTATTTGGATCTATTATGTGTAATCTAGGTGTGACGAGTGATTTTAGCTTGTAAAAAATAGGTATCTGCAAGGTGCAAAAACTCATGAACATAAAGGAACAGGCAGTGCGTCAACAAATATTCCCAGTATCTGATCTAATGTTCGCAAGAAGGCATGAGGAAGTGTCTGAGACAAAATGGAAGACGCCGCTATGATCCAATGACAACAAAGATGAGCTCTTTAGTCATCATACTAAGGCTATGGTTCATGTGCAACAAACGCTGACATCACCAGAGAAGCGCTATCATGGGCAGAGTGCTTTTCTGGTGACGGTGGTGGTTGCGTCAAGCTGTAGGGATGTCTATTTATAGCAGGACCAGGAAGGCATGTGAAGGTAGCGGTTAAAATGAATTCAGCTAAATACAGATAGATCAACCTGATGCAGTAAGTGAATTGCGATTTGAGGGAACATTTCACTCCAATGAGACAACAAAGTAGAACATAAAGCAAAAGCTACTGAGGTCTTGTTATATACTGTTGGCTCAAGGCAGTAATTGCTGTCACAGGTGCCTGTTCTAAAGTTAGGCAGTTTGTTTATGTTTTAGATTTGTACTCAATTTAAATCAGTTTATGAAGATTTGCTGAGTCTGGCTTTGATAGTAAGCTCTTTTTTTCTGTTGATCAGTGTCAAAAAAGCCTAATTTCATTCCACTGTGATGCAATAATAATACCATGAAGAAACTAAACATGAACAAATCCAAGGGTATATAGGCACTGTACACGACAAAATTAAGATGATACTTATATTACATCCAACTGGATATTTAACTCAAAAAATATTTAATGACTTTGACATCACAGCAACTCAAATGATCAGGCAAATTCTGACATTTAAAAAGTCTCACATGAAAATTCAACTGGCATAATTAATCTCTGGAAAACACCCAGTAAACCCTTGGGATGTGTTAAACTCGCAGAGATTTCCAGTGTGTCGTGCTCTTCCTCCAGTCCAACCAGTTTTCTTTTGCCCAAAAAACATTGCCGGATACTTCTCCATGGGTTGTGCTGGGAATTTATACAGTTATACGTCAACACATAATCCTCAGTTGTCAGACTGCACAGACATGTCTTTTAATATCCGCTGTTCCTTCCGAACACGCATTCGCTCTTTGAAGTCCTCCAGCTCTTTCCTCTGTAAATAAACATAACACAATTATCAGCAGATCATTGAGTCAGTTTACATCCTCAGATCTTTATACTAAGTAAAAGACATAAAAGGAAATCAGCTAAGATGCATGAAGACACAGGGAAATTACTCAACACTGATTTGTGGTTTCAGGGGAGAATTGTGAGAAGAAAGTGTGGGGGAAAAATACTTAATTATCAGCCCAATAAATCCATTTAAAAAACACTCTAATTGAAAACAGTACGGTCTATCAGCATGATTGGACTTTCTTAAAATTAAATTAAAAAGCAGCATCACAATGTGGAGCTCTGATGGCTTCTGTGTGGTTTGATTGCGCCATTTATCTCTTTACTTCTGAGTGATAAATTGAGGAAACAATAAAAGACTGTATGGAGAAAAATACAAAACAAAAAGAAAAGCTTTTCACACACACGTAAGTTGTGGTGCAGAGTATGAGGTGCTGGTAATAGCAAGATGATTGTGGAGTCTGAAAAAATAAACCACCAGTGTTTGTGGTAGTGAGTGTCAAGTGTAGCGTCACTATCACAAACATTTGTGGATTATTTTTTTATTGAAATTATGGCTTTCATAAACACAGATGAGCTATGTGGATTATACTTACATGAAGTCCCTCATCAGGGGGGAAGATCTCTCTCTGGGGATCAGAAAAGATGCCACCGTAGTACAGAGAAACAGACATTTGTTATTACAAGAAGAACTAAACTTCACTAGGTGAAGTGATATTCAAATTTTTTAAAAAACAGCATTACTACATATTACTGACCTTTCTCTTTACTATGTATTCTTCAAAGTACTCTGCTTGATTTGAGACCCAGAACATGGCCACAGGAAAGGACAAATACAGCATCATCTGCCCAAAACAACAACAAATACACCAGCTAGTGAGTTACATCATGACCACTGTTAGCTTATTGATAGCTGGATCAAACCATGAAACCTAGGCCGACTTGTGCGGATTTAAACCATAAGACAAATACATAACAAACGTCCACGACTAGTGATTTCAAGTTGCTTCTACTTACTCTAAACACCTCTATTTTAACACCCATTTTCACATCGACTTTAGACCCACAACCGGAATATGTTATCTAAACTCCAGCCACACAACCGAAGACCTTCACACTAGTTCCGGGTTTCTCGAAGGTCCAATCACGTGAAAGCCACAACGCATGCGCCGGGTTTATGTGTAAAAAAAATAATAATTTTAACACAATTTAAATTTGACTGACACATGGTATTTCGTTCAAATAAAAAAAATACATCTTGTTAAATTAAATGTGGGTATCTCGACATCTAAATCGTACTTTTGCATCGCAGCCGACGTTAGTGTAATAAAGATAGCTTGGACAGTGGTTGTCCACTGAGTGGCGCTGCAAACCATTGAATTTTTCCAGCTGTAATTTTCTCCGGTGGGTAGTTGGGGAATACTTGCAATAATCTACCTGCATTGAATTTTTTGCTGATCCCGTTCTACTAATCTCTTACGTAATACAACATCAACAACCCCAGAATAATGCCAGTCCAGAGAATGGTATCTCTTAGGGAAAAAAATTAAATTATGTCTTTGTGGTGCTGATATATTAAATGGTTTTACCAAATCCATTTTCTTCTGTATTTTCGTTAGAGACCCCCCCACCCCTTCTTCCCCCAGACATGTTTTAAGATGTATATAAAATGTTGTTAAAATCCTTAATATTACATCTCCTTCTCCCTCATTAAAAAATCTTTAATCTCAAAATACACAAATATATTTCACCTCAAAGGTTTTCCTGCTGGACACAAGATGTCTCCTACTTCACTGTAAAGTTTATTCTCAGTTTTTGTGTACTGGAGGCTTCAAGTTTCCACATCACACTTGTGTTAAATTGAATATTGGACAAGAATTGGCTCCAAACTAGTTGTGATGTCATAAATCACGCTTGTAGGCCCACCCCTTAAAATCAGATTTTCAGTGAGCACAGAGAAACTTTCCACTTTCAGCAGATGAATGTGAAAACAGCCTTCTAGTGTCAAACTCTGCGCATACTGTACATCATCCTGTACAGTGAAGCTCAAACATTCAACTGTAGAAACAAGAAGAAAAACACATTTTTGAGTGGAGGGGGGGGGGGGCTTTAACTCTTAGGAACTACGATTGTATCTAATCTCATTAGAAAGAGATAAGTCTGCAATAAAGCCACAGCGTGTTTGGGTAAATTATTGCCACTCTTGAGTCAGTCACGTGTGTTATTTTTCACCTTTTTGGGGCAAAGGGGTCTAAAAAGAGTGGCCACTGATACTGTTGGGAACAGCTTTTGTTGGGACGCTGTAACGTGTTTGTTCATGGGTAGGACAGAAAAATAACAGTGAGGACAAATACTGTTAATAAAAACTCTGGAACAGCCTGCCAGAGGGTCTAAGGGGGCTCTAAATCTGTCGGCACCTTCAAACAAAATCTGAAGATACATCTTTTTACCATTGCTTTCTCTTAAAGTGTTTTTACATGACGGTTGTTTTACCTTGTTTTATCCTGTCGTTTTAATTTAATTTTATCTTATTTTTTATTCTCCTTGTTTTTATTGCTTTATAATAAATGCTATTATTATCTGCTCTTATGTTAAGCACTTTCTCTTGCATTTTATGCATGAATTGTTCTATATAAATTAAGTTCATGATTATAATTATGGTTATGATTATTATTATTGCTACCATACATTATAACAACTGAAATTAAATAGTTTGGTCTATGACTTTGGCAGAGTGCAGTACATTACTTTTCACTTTCAGCTATATCTCCACTGTCACCAAGTGTCCTGTAGTGTTTATTTAAAGTTTTTAGCAAGTTATCCTGACGGACAGATCCTGCCGGTAGATCTCCCCTAAATTGCCGCTGAAGTTGCAGTCCGTGACGCGCTCTTTTACGTCCTCAACGAAAAGACCTACGCGTGACGTCATCGACGACGAGAGGTGTTCAGGATCCTCGGAGAGAAAGATCCCGCGCGCCCTGGCAACCTGATAAACCCAGGTAAACGCCGTTGTTTCAAACGTTATTCTGCTAGTCATGTAAAGTCAGTAAACTGTATGAGAAGACAGCAAGAAACACGGTGGCAGCGGTGCAAAGGCTGAACAGGTAGAGCTAATGTCCGGCGCCCACGGAGACCGTTCATTTGATCGGCGGCCTGTTCTGGATAGCTAGCTTGCGAGCTAAAGCTAGTTGGCAGTTGTCTATAAAAAAGACACAATAACCGCACTTACATTGTGTGTCTATCTGACATCCCGTACCCGGCTTACTCACTGTTGGCCACAATTACGCTACAAATAGCCCACCAAATGCTGTTGCGACCACCGTGTTCGGCATCTATTGCTAGTTTGCTCGTCGACTGTCTTGTGTTGTGTGAGACGGTGACGCCGTCACGGTGATGATGGCGCACACTCAGACTGAGGCTGTTTGCTGAGAATGCAGTCAATGGAGCAGATAACACAAAATACTAGTGTCGGATTCATTTTTCCCATAGCCTTGCTGCCATTAACTTGGAAACAAAATGCCTTTATATACCCGTGCGCTTCCAGTTCTGCTGTGTGTGCCACTGACGTCCATTACGAAATCCAGGCAATAATCTATGCCCCGTGGCCTAACGTTAGGATCTTGGCTCCTCGACGATGCTCCCTCGCCAGCAGTTATTACTCTGCAATTTGCGTTGTATTCACCACATCTGGTAATAGTCCCTTCCCTAGACAGATGTCTTTTGCTCTGTAGTGTTCATATGTGACTAATATGGCTGGGTATGATAGACAAAGCAGTGGCATTCAGCCGACCGGTGTGTTCAAACAGATCACTCATGCAGAGGCCCGTTACTTGGCAAACTGGCTCTGCTGTTGTCTTTGCACTAGGATTCCTAATTTTACGTGTTTTTGCCTTTAATGGTTGATTACTGCTATCGTAGCTAGAGACACGGAAGTCAATGTGATGATAACATACAGCACTGACACTAGCCTACCTGCAGTCACATGCTTGTTTTGGATAGGCTTCTTTGCCTGAAGGTGCACAAAGACTGGTGCAGTTTAAAGCTCTAGGCATACATTACATTTACTAGTTACCTGTGCCCTTTCTTTGCAGTCTACTTCAAACAATGTTTTGTCAGTTTGCTGCCTAGAGCTGTGTATATATTAATAATAGCTACAGGTCAGTTTTGAGATTAACTTGTCACTGGTTAGTTATAAAAGCTGTTATCACTGTTTACCTTGTAAGTAAAGAGGATGAATCAGGTCAAAGGGCATAAAGTTACAAGATAAACAGTAAATGAAAAAAGCTCAGAGGGCTGAGCTTTTAATCATTTTTACGCCAGTTGAAATTGATCAACTGCACAGTGTATGTTTGTAAATAAAGAAAACCCACTAGATCAAAGTGCTTGCAGATACCCGGTAGGCAGTAAATCACAGGGAGCTAAAACTATTAATCGCATGCCTCAAAATGAAAGTGTGTGATATGTATGGGTTTTCCATGAAACTAATCAACTACCTGAAACATTTCCACGGTTTCTAAAAATGAAACTATGCATGCATGCAGCTTAACTTACAGTCTGAGATCTGACTAAGTCTGGCTGTGATATTTGATTGACAGATTGTGATCATTATGATGTCGTATGTCAAACACACTTTTCTTGTCCTGTTGTTTTTTTTTCCTTCTTTTCCATTTTATTATTCCTTTTTTTGGTTCTGCTCTCTCTGGTTTAGTTGCCATGGTAACACCATCTTTGGCCTACTTGTGAATGACCTCTGAATGAAAAGGAGCGTGTGGTCTGAGAAGAAATGAGCTAGGAAACAAAATCTTATAGTGTGTGTGTATGTATGTGTGTGTGTATATATATATACATATAATATAATGTGTGCTTTATTTACCACTTTGAATGAGACATACTACAACCATGTTACTGCTTCTACTACAAAAACCATATTATTGAACCTGGGTTTTTTGATTTCTCTTCAGCCGCATGAAAACAGTGCATCTTTTTCATACTGTGGCATATTGGTATAGATGTTTGTTTGTTTTTTTTTAATCATCATGTGATGACCAATAATTTCTATTTCAGTTTTAGCTAATACGAATATTTTTATTTGCGATTACTACCGTTAATAATGCTCTGCTTTTAAGGGCCATGTTGATCAAGGCCTTTATGTTATTACAATGAGCCAATCTAACACCAATCACTGGTTTCTGTCCTTAATCACTTTTACAGAAAGCTCCTGCATCACTGTAAAAGTGATGGCTGAAATTAAATTTTTGAGAACTATATGACATCCAGTATCACACATTGATAATAAGAATAGTGGGGTGTTTTTTTGATGGGAGGGGGGTCCTTTAACGATATATTCTTCAATTGCTTTGTGCAGATTTTCAACAGTATTTGTCATAACATTATGTGGAGCAAACATTTATGCATAAATTCCAGCTGAGGGCAGTCACATCTCACAATCCTGTGCCAAACACTTTGTCACATTATAACTTCCTACTAATGATGTCTGCCATACACAGTTGTTTTAATCAAAACATTGCTTAGTATTACTCAAAAAATTGTCCCACACCAAAAGGTAGTTACACATTTCAAAAGCAATAGGCTATTTTCAGGAAGTTGATATTTATTGCAACTTCTTACATTCCTTTACATCGTCCGGAAGCCGCAATTTCAATTTCTTATCTTCAAAGTTCTCAGTAGGTGTCACTCCCATGCATATCATTATGAATGATCACAGAGTAGCTTGAAAAATTTATTGTATTACAAACATTTACACTCTATTGCCAGTAATTTTTTTAGGACCCGACTAGATCTTGACTCCACTATGGTCAGCAGTGCCAGACTGCATGGCACAAGGCAGGGAGTATGTCTTGTGGAGCAGGGTTTAGACATTAGCTGAATAAATGTGCTGAGTAATACCTGGAAGCTTCTCAACTCTGGAACATGGACTGAATATTTCCAGGGTTTTACTCAGTGCAGTTATTCAACAAACTTACTCATGTGGTACATAAGCGTCCTGTGTGAACATAAATGTCCTGTGTGAATGCCTGTGTATTGGAGATGATGGATTGGGCAGTGAAAATACTGTTTTAATATTAGACTCTATATTTGTTTCACCTATTATATGATCATCTGTGAATCTAAGGAGTATAGATTGACTTGCATATTATGATTTTCAGTCAATTCCAGTCATGCCTGGTGGATTTGAGCATCCTTTAAATACTTAAGCATAGCTATTATACAGTGTTATCCAAAGCATTGCACACTCCTTAAGTGGTGACACAATTTTTTTTTTTTACCTTGTGCTGCTCAGATCTAGTCTGGAGCATAACAATTATTTGATAAATTGAATGTCAGTTGTGTTTTTGTAGACTTAACGATTAATTTAGAAAGTAATCTGAAGATTAATCGATAATGAAAATAATTTGTGTGTTGCAACCCTTGTCTAGTATTAAGATTGTTGCTACATGTCAAGTGTACAATATATTGCAAAAGAGAGGACAAGATGTGAGAAATGCTTGGGTTACTGTTTCTAGGTTGTTAAATGATATTTTGTGGGAGTAAAAAGCAAGGTTGTGTAACCGCAGTAGAATTCTCTCCTAGATTCAGTTTATTTTCATACAACAAAAATAGGCTTTGTGTATCTTTACTACTGAGTACTACTTTCACTATTCTTCTTTCTGTTGTTTCTCAACGCGTAGCTGAATGTACACAAGTGCATACTATACCATGTCAAGTTGGCAAATTGCCTGTTCCCTCTTTTCTCTACTCCGGGTCCCTGTAGGTTTGGGCTGCTCTGATGATTAATGGACGCGCGCTCAGACTTTCTCGCTGAGTCTCATCTCTGTGTGTACCACTGCCTCTCGCTCTGACCCAACCCCCAGTCTATGTGCAACCCTGTCCTTCACTTCCCCCCTTCCTCTCGCCATCATCCTTCCCTCCCTCCCTCCCTGCCTCCTTATGTCTGAATACAACCCCCCCCCTGCCGCCACCACCACCACCCTTCCAGTGACAGGGCCATCGGTTTGGCCTCCTCTGAATTGCTATAGGTTGGAGCTTTGTCACTCTGGCAGCTGCTGTATTGTCTCTGGGAATGGTGCATATGGCACGTGGACAGGGAATTGGGTCTGTGAGGACACTGTCGGTGTCTGGCTGCTGCACAGAGGAGCTGCTGTTTGTTTCATTTGGGAAATCAGACATTGTGCATTGCACTCACCAGTCGCCTGACAAGTTATACATTTCACAGGTTGGCTGTTTACTCACCTGTTCTCCTGGGGTTTCGACATATGACTAATTTTGAAACTCAGTGGGTGTGTGCCTGTTTGCATGCACATTAGACTCAAGATTGATTGAGAGGTCAGCGGTCAGCTTGCCTTTGGTAGCGTATATTATGTACAGAGACATGCGATGTGGTTCGTTTGGTATACTACTGTGGTCAAGACTCAAATGTAATATTTTAGGGTTTAAGAAGTATCCACTCAACACCAGACAATCAACTCTATAACCAGCCCTCTATAACCAAGCCCTCAGCTTGGATTATTGGTGCAGAGTAAACTGGGAGTAAACTCTTATTGGCTGAGTTTCCATACAACTGTAACACAAATTTTAACTAAATTTCCAGAAAATTGGCAAGCAAAAGTAAATTAATGTGCTTTTCCATGCACTACTAATGTGCGAACATTAAGAGTTGGACTCAAGATAAACAGCTATTTCTCCAGTCTGGTGCCGTTAAACTATTGCAGAAGAAGAGGGTGCAATGAGATGACTTAATTAAAAGAGTGCTAGTCAAACCTCAAGTATTAGAAAACTATGTGGAAAAGGTGATAGGGGAAAAAAGGCATTTACGAATGTTTTATTTATTAGTTTGAGGAATGTTACACCAGCATTTTTCATCTCTTCAGTGAAGCCAAAGCTTGATTGATGTCGGTCACATGCTTTATGTACAGTACCAGACAAAAGTTTGGACACGCTTTCTCATTCAAGTGAACAGGAAACTTTTGACTGGTACTGTACATTATGATTTCTTTGCTAAGATTGTTTCTATTGCACTTTGTCACGTTTTCTTTTTATCATACCAACTTTTCCACCTCAGCCAAGCATACGAACTTTTATCAAAATATGACTTTTTTCACATTTCTGGCTGTTCCACTGTTTTTTAATGCACAAATTTAAAATGCGCTTATACATTTTTTTGTAAGAGGCAGCATTTACTTTGAGCACTTCAGTATTTTGGAAATGATGGTAAAAAAAATATTAACTGGTATTAACCTGGCCTCCTAAGAACTTGATTTTTAATTGTGTGAATTATTCTGTCATCACTCTTGATGATATCTGCTTGAACTTAAAACTTATAACCACAGTCAATTTGTCTGTACAGGAAAGCATCACAGATAAGTATTAGAAATAATCCACTGATGAGTTCAACTTTCTACCGCCGCTGCAGTGTTGTCACCATACTGTCATGAACATAATTACTGGCAGCTGCTTTTCTACAGGAAGGCATAGTGGGTGGTCTCATGCTTTTGAACCGTTTCTGTCTCATACTGTATACTCACTGTGATCCATCACATCCCTTGCTGGTGACTGTTATGCTGCACTACATTATTCAGATGAGTTTACCTGCCGTCTTGAGCGCTACAAAGTGCAGCCTCTGCCTCCATGCAAGTTGTGGGTGGCGCAGCACTCACACCAATGAGTGAATATGCTCATGACTTTGTGGTGATGAGGTACAAAATTACTTTTTACCTGGTGTGGGTTTATGTCTGACAAAAAAAATATTTTCCAGTAGATTTGATCTTTATTGATCAAGTGTTAATTTCTGTAAAACTGATGAAGGTCTGTGTCTTAATTAAATGATTTAGAGCTGCTAGTGTTTCTTAGACTGCAGAGTTTGTTTTATAGATCTGGCCCAATATCAGATGTTTTCTTCTCAACAGTTTGCAAGAAAAAAACAAACTGTTGTGCAGCTGTTTTGTATCGGAGTAGTCCAGTATGAATATGAATGTGAGTTGTGTGGTGGAAGTTGACCGAATAAGGGAGACTAACACAGAAAAATTTGTCTTTGTATATTTATTTTGTTTTTGCGCAAAAGGACCGTAACCAACAAAGTGACAGTCAGCGACGGCTGAGGAATCGATCCTGAGTGCATCCTCACCAGGGTTTTTTATGCATAAGAACAAAGAGTCAATAATTACATTCAATGAAGGGATAGACATCAATGATTAATTAAGGCATTTCCCAAATGAAGGCATACTCTTGTCTCAGACCGATTTTAAAAAAAAAAAAAAAAAAAAAAAAAAAAAAAAAAAGGTTAATGTGCAAGCTAGGCAATATTTCAACCTTACATCATTTAGCACTTAAATGTGGTATACAGATCAGGCATTGTATTAAGAAATACAGTTCATTTATAGTATCAGGGGTTCGAGTAAAGTTCAGCGGAAAGGGAGCCAGTCATGCTTTCTACAAAACAGTATAACACAGAGAGTCTTGCTTAATACAAAGGTTATTCACTAAATGATCATTTTTCCTCTACAAGTTGTATATAAGGAGAGGATGGAGTGCAGATAAGGGAGCCCTTAATTTGGTGGGGGAAGCCATATACAAGATCACTCTCAAGGAAGAGAGTGAGTGGGGGTGGGGCATGATGAAATGGACAGAGGAAAGACAGGAAGGGGGTGGGGTGTTGAAGGTGTAACAGAGTGAGAGAGAGAGAGAGAGAGAGGAGAGAGCAAGGACCTCAAGCTATTGATGGGGAAAGAGAGGAGGGGTTGAATGAGCAAGCACGTAGGAGGGAGGGAGGGAGGGAGGGGTGTGTGGGCTGAGGCTCCGCTGAATGAGGAAGCAGCAGAGCCATTTTTACTGTTGAGTAACTGCATGCTGGTCTGCTTGTGCTAGGGAGAGGGAGAGAGAGCGAGCTAGAGGTATAAAGTGCTCCTCCTGGATCTTATAGGAGCCCTCTTTCTCCTCTCTCGCCTTCCCCTCTCCTCCTTGCTCACCTCTTGCTTGCTGCTGGTGTCCATTTAAGTTGGGGAGGCCCTGGAGAGGACACACAATGGAGCGAAGAGCCTGTGGCAACTGGGCCGTTGTACTACTGAGAGGGGGATGGGGTAGAGAGAGGACCGGTTCACACAGCTAACACAGCCTGCCGGCTGTTGGCTTCCACAGCCTCTCCTCCCCGCCAGGACCCACTGTTTCCAGGCTGGGGCATTTTTCCTGGAACAGCCACTCTCAACTCCACTTGGACTACACTAAGGATTACTCAGCGTGTTCTCTGGGATTTTAGGATACTGAGACTGAAGAATAAATCTCTCCTGTGTTTCGGATGAGAGAAAAGGAAAAACAAACTCTTAGTTCTTTTTTACCCTCTCTTTGGTTTTTGGTTTCTGTTTCTGTTTAGTGGAGTTCATAAATGGATTACAAGATGCATGCCAAGTCAAACGATTTGCTGGATTTTCAAAAACTGGATGCCCTTCTGGAAAAAATTGCACATTCAGTCTCTGTGAAAAGGTAATGTTATTCGGTGAAGTAAACCCTCGTCTGAACTTTTCAGATATTTACCAGCGGCACCAAAGGCTTTTACAACCATACATACAAAATATTATCAATTGAAATACATGGTTAAATGCTGTGGATGTAGCTACATTAAAGACAGCCTGGAGTTATAGTTCTTGGGACTGTCATGTGGTTAGTGCTAGCTCTAGTTTTACATGGCCCAGCACAACAGTCCAGTTTTAAGTGTGTGTGTGTGTGTGTGTGTGTGTGTGTGTGTGTGTGTGTGTGTGTGTGTGTGTGTGTGTGTGTGTGTGTGTGTGTGTGTTCTAGTGTTGTGTTGAGGACAGTATTGTTATCCAGATTTCAGCCAGAAGCCATGAACCTACCTCCTGGTGAGAGAGGGGTGTGTGGGGGAAGGGGGACTACAGAGGAAGAAGGGGGTTGTGTGTGCTGCAGTAGTAGAAATGTTGCCCGATTCCTGACAGAGTTTGGCTTCCTTATCCTAACTAGCTGGAAGTTTTAACTTGAAAGAGCTGGTGTGATACTCTTCAGATTAAAATCTGTCTGAGTCATAGGTAAGTCTATATGAGTCAGTCGGTGTGCTGATTCACTGGCTCAAACAGCACATACTTGTAATAATAAGTAGGGGGACTTCTTTAAGTTTGCGATCTTGTGATGGATTATTTGAAACAATGAATTCTGTTGTGATCAAAGCTATTTGTGTGAGTTTTAACCGGCAGACCCCAGTTGTTACTTTTGTATTGGTACGCATCCAAAACTAGGATTTGGAACCATCAAGAATAAAAGTACAGTGCACTGGCCAAGAAATGCTCGAGTGTTACCATAGAAACCTTGGCAGCATTTGTTAGGGGGGTTTTTTTGTTGTTTTTTTTTTTAAAGACAAGTTTCAGTGGTATTCTATTAATGCGTCATTAAACCAATGACATATGATAAAAGGTGGACAAAGTTAGAATAGTTGACTCTGCCACACACTTAATATGTGTAGAAATTATTTCTGTATGATTTAATGTGGCAGTACTCAACTCCACAATGTACAATTTTTAGAAGTGGGGAGAGCTTATTGTGGTTGCCGTATAGGCCTGGGCGATATGGCAAAAAATATGATCAGGATCATTTTTTCCATATTGATCAATATTGATATTTATCACAATATAGTATAATTTGATAATGCTGCCAGTTTGAAGAGTATCCTGATAATGACTGAAGCCTGAAGAAACCAGCGGGTTCATTAGTAACATAAAAAAAATAAAATAACATAATGTAAACATTTAACTTTGCAAACATGCTTTATCAGCCTAACTAAACAGTACAAGTCAGCTTGCCTTGTAACTTATTATTAAAAGAATGTAAATAAAACTAAAAGCTGTGACTGCTATCACATCAAATTCGTTTGGCAATCTCTGTTTTAGAGGTGGAAATCTGAGTAAAAAGTGAAAAATTGTGCAATTGTACACACAGAAGATATCGAGCAGGCTAAAGGCTGTTTTATGTTAGGTTGCTCAACACTTGATAAGTGTCTCTCAACAGAAATTAAAGAGTCGCACAATGTTTTTAATTTATGCTTCGGTGAAAGGTTTCAGTCGTCTCCATGGTAACCAGACACTATCTTGCAGCCGGCTTGATTAGTAAAATTTTATCATACCGACTGGGACTAATTAAACAAGGATGTTATGAGTTACCTAAAGTTACAGACCAAAATATTAATAAGGAAATTCAATGAAAACTACAATCACCATGGCAATATTAGTAACACTACCCAGTCACATTGTGCAACAAAATATGACAATGTCTGCGATATAACAAAATTCTCCAGGTGTGCAACATGAAAGGAAAGTGTTGAGCAACACTTTCGTCTGTCAAAAATACATCATTTCTGTCAAGTGACACACACTCAAAAGTGTTGTGATCTACCATAAATCAGCCTTTAATATCTGGACCTGTTGGGGAGTCCAAATCCTGTAGTGTGAACAGTGTGACTGGCAACGAGGGCAATGACGAGCAACGAGAGAGTGTGAGGCAGACACAGGGTGATGACAGCAGAGCAAACTCCTCCGCTGTCATCCACAGCAGCTCTCTGAACCCAGTCTTATCATGCATCTATTTGTAAGGGGGGGCACAATAATATAGTTTCTATTAGGCTTGCCACGGTAGTCAGTGTTACCTGTGTTACACGGTATACCGGCATACACTTTTACATTACTTGCCCACCGCCCCCACCATCATTTTGCATCTTTTTTTTTTATATTTTTTTTATAGAAATAAAACCCATTTAGTTCATTTTCGCATATCAGCGCCTATGTTCATCAAATAAAAAACACTCCTATTCGTAAAATACAAAGTATGTTATCAATTCTTAGTCAGATGATGGACGCTACAATTATAAACCGAAAGTGTCTGCTCCATGAACATCTGCAACAGCAGCAGAGTCGCAGCACAGAGTAGCGGAGTGAGACGTCTGTCCTCCCTCCTGCTCCTTATTGTAAACACACGTAGCTGTTAGCGAGCAGCTGTTCTCATGTCTCGCCAGGCCTTGGTGCTTGTTTTTGGCAGAAATTCTTTCTGCCTACTCTCAGTGTGTCTTTCTCCAGATGGCAGGCGGGTTGCTCCGGTTCTGGTTCTAAGCGGCGGTCATCCTCTGGCTCGTCCCTGCATCTGAAGCCCGCCGTCACTAACTCATAATTAAGGGGAAGATCTAAACTAAAAATCAAACTTTAAAGATCAAATAAAGCACTCAAAAGATATTGAGCGTCATTGACGAATATCTTCTCTTGTAAAATGTCCGATGTACCCGGTAACACCGGTGTTGTCATGAGTTTTTTAACCGGTGGGAAACTTTCCTCAGGTATCCCTAGTTTCTATCAGAATACATTGCCATACACACAATCTTTTCAGTATTTGTAACCTTGTTGTCCTTGCCGAACCACAGTATGAGTAGGTAGCTACCTACTTTTCATTGCATAAATATTTATTTACCTATTTACTGTTACTTAAGTGCATGATAACGCATCATTTCCCATGTCATCTCGTTTGTGTTTTTGTGACAAAGCAGAGTTTGGAGATTAGACAGACTTGTCGGGGATTCCTTCTGGTGACAGATCTTGTAATACGTGACCCCTTGTCGCCAATCAGTCATGTAATGTACAAACCACAACTTTCAGATACATGATTACAGGACAGAAGGTGGTGTGGTTTGAACAGTACAGCGATCTGATGACTTTGAAAGTCATGTAGTGTGACCACATTGTTACTGGAATCGTGTCAGCCCAGAGGCCAATTGTCTAGTTTGAGTTTGTGAAACAAAAATGACCTTTAGATTCCTCATCTACTAACCATTCCACAGGAAAAACTAACATTTAAAGTTATACTATGCAGGATTTGGCGATTGGTGTTTGTAAACACACAGAATTCAAAGTTGACCCCTTCTCCCTGGCTCAGCGAGCAGGAGAGTGAGAGAGTGAATGAAGAGAGCGAGTGGCGCTGGCGAGAACAAAGCCGTGAATCAGATAAATAAAATGTTATTTTCTGATTGTTTCACAGCGGCAATGTCCTAAAGCACAAATAAACACGCCCACACCTCAGCACAACCCTGCGGGAAGGTGCTGCATTGCCAGATATTGCGTAAATGCAGAGCTTTATCCTGTCCGCTGTGGCCTCTCTGTTCTGCGTGTGTGTGTAGCTCAGACCCGCAGCTCTTTATACATCCATGACACAGACAGAGAGCAGAGGAGAGAGACTGAGACAGCAATGTAACCTGGTCGCTATGCTACGAGTCCCAACCTCACACCCTGTGCACTGTTATTGGGTGGGGGGTTACACACCCACTAACCAAAGGTTGACGCCCAGAAGCATCCCAAACACAGCTAAATAATAAGAAAATACAGGCAGAGGGCAGGGTCTCTGCAGATAAATATACTGCCACACGCTTCTAGAGGGTCATAAGTAATGATTTAGAGGGATTATTTCTGTATGTCTGTCTATACATTGGGGTTTTTTTCAGGAAAATCCTGCATAGTATACCTTTTTAAGACATGAGTGCAAAGAAACCTATGAAACAAATCATCAGTGGAGTCAATACATATATGTGTATCGGCAGACGTAGAATTAGAGAGGAGCTTCTCTCTGGAGAAAGGTTGAAGGTGGTTTTGTGAAAGAGTGAAAAGGCTGGGTGAATAAGCAGGGAGTGGTGTTCTTGGCCTTGTCGCTGCGGTCCCATTAATTATTTATTTGTTTGCTTTCAGGCAAAACACAGGGCATCATTCTGACACTTAGTGAGGGCCTCAAGTGAAATCTCCAGGCCTCTTTTTGCCTAAACTCGACCCCTACCCCCATACATGAATGATTAATAGTTTACTTTCATGGGGGATGCGGACATCTTGCTATTATTTTTTTTTCTTCCCCTTCCATGTAGGACAGTCACTATGAGGCTGAACACAGGACCAGGTTTCCTTGACTGAGATCCATTATAAAAGCCTCCATCAGCAGACCCAGCTTCTTCTTTCCAGAAGCTGTTGTTCAACTAAATAGCTGAATTGTACTGTTATCAAACTGGACTTTATATTACACATCCCTCATTCAATCCTTGCACTTGTCACTTTCATATATTTCATCAAACTGGACTTAACATTGCACATTGCATTCAACCTCCACTGTTACATAATTAAATTATTCATTGCACATGTCACATTTAATTTTTGCTTATTTTGTCGCCTTCATATATTTAATTTACTTCATTTCTTTGTCCGTAGTACAGTCCATATTTCCTTTGTACAGTCAATATTTAATTTCAAGTTTTATTTCCCATTTCACAACTATTATTATTCTAATCTCTGAATAGATTTATTTTTTTATTTAATTTCAATATTACTTTGTTTATTTCATACCTTTTGTTCTATTTTTATTCGTCTATGTTGCGTTTGTGGGAGCAAATGCCAAGACACATTCTTTGTATGCTTGCATACTTGGCTAATAAAACTGATTGTGGTGTGAGATGTGCACCCCCCCGCCCCGCCTTAGTAACCAGAGCCACTTCCTCCCCTGAAAACATTCCACAGCAGTCTGCAGTGATGTATGTCCAGGTCAAAGGTCAACTGTTATTCCAGAGCTGAGAGCAATGTAGGACATGCAGCAGCAGGAAGTGGACCTCTTGATTGGCCCTTGTTTGGGACTTCTGTAGACTTGATTAGTCTCACATGCCGACATTGCTCTTACACCAGGACAGCAGGTCATTGAGACTGCTTTATACTAATTTATCTTTTAGACTGGTTGAATATGACGTCAGTGCAGATGTACTACCAAGTCAAGTATTACCTTTTAAGTTAGTTAAAATGAAAAAGTCATGATAATAGTAATAGTACTTTCTTGGCTTGTATTTGCGTCTGAAGTTTGCAATTTGCAGTACTGAAGGTCAGTAGTTGGATAAAAAAATGTCATGCTTGATTTTTGTTATGCATTTACCTACTCATGTTGTGTAACTAGTGCTGAAACCGTTTGATCAGTTCCAGCTTCAGCTTTAGGCCCTTGTGATTGCCTTTTTCACGTTTTTCTAAAATTTTACAAACTGAAACATAATTACCTTTAAAGTTGTTTTCAGTGTTGTTCTATAATCATTTATCAGACTAAAATCTGCCTCATCCTTATGTTTCTTATG
The DNA here is from genome assembly GCF_963924715.1 of Thunnus thynnus. Lineage (NCBI taxonomy): Eukaryota > Metazoa > Chordata > Actinopteri > Scombriformes > Scombridae > Thunnus > Thunnus thynnus. The sequence goes on from NC_089533.1 coordinate 11,885,606, forward strand.
GAAATGCAAACAAAAAAGGAACCGCAGGAGCTTTTAGTTTTTGAGGTAATTCCTGGAAATGAGGCGTGTTATTCGCTGGAACTGAAAACAGAAAACAATATACCGGGCTGCATACTGTATTGGTGAAGTTTGTTTGCCTCTAACTCTACCACTAACTCTGTTTGGCCTGTTGGCTTAGTATAAAATATTAATGGAAACTTATGCATATCTTCATAATGTTTTTTTTTTATTGGCAAAGGGAGAATGGTTGGCATTTCTCTAAAGAGAATCTCAAAAATGGGTATTTCAAGTGTACCCAGCAGGCCCAGGTTAGCCAAGTGCCTTCATTAAGAATTTATCATCATAGTAACACGTGCACTTGATGAAGTTTACATGTTGCAAGATGAGTGAAGTGTGTTGTAACCTGATAGCTAAAACCTATCAGGTCAGGTTACTATCTCCTTTGCCATGATAGGTAATGCGGGCTTGTCTTGAACCTCTAATTGTTTCACAAATGGCTTTGCTGAGTATGAAAGACAACAGATAGATACATAGAGACAAAAACAAAATGTGTGCAACATGCACATCACAAACTTGATGAGTAGGATCGAAGCTTTTATATGTTTGTGCGTCCTTGTGAGCAAGAATATTAAGTAGCAGAAGGCACCAACAGGCCAGACTACTATCAGTGTGACCACATGCACGGAAGTCTGACAAAGTAGAAACCCTTATGAGACATTTTTGAAGTACTGCCTGTTAAGATACACTATATGTGTGTGCTATAGATGCCTGAATCCTACAGGACGTTTAATTCATGTTTCCTCATTTATTTCTGAAGAGCACATTTGCATCTGCCTCTATGTTCCCAGAAGTTTGTTTACACTTGCCATTGTTGCAGTGCGTTAATGCTAGTAACTGTCATTGTGAGGATGCTTGTCACGATGTTAATGAGCTGTTGAGGACCATCTGGCAGTATTTGTTTGTGTATGATAACACTTTGGTCCACGCAGAACTAGAGGCCAGCTTGAGCAGGCTTATTGTGGCTAACTTTTTTTTTGACTTTGTCCTTGTGGGAGACTTTCTGGTAGGGTTGACTCCAGATTTGTCTACTGCTGCTAGCCATCCATACTGTATATGCCTGTGATTCAGACTTTTCTTTTTCTGGGTCCCCACAAGTTTTTTTTTTTTAGGAAAAGGCTTTGAGTCAGTTGTGCAAAACATTTGCTATTCCCCCCCAGCTTGTGCCATTAAGTCTGCATCCTTCCAGATTTTGTGCACAACTATAGGGATTGCATCTGGAAGTTTGCAACCGCTGCAGTGTTTGGTCAGAACAAGTCTTTTGTGTATAATTATCTCGCGCCCCAGCAGTGTCCCTCACATTCACATTTAAACTATGACAAAAGGCTCTTTCTAATCGACATAAGAAGTCATAACTTCAACAGACACTATCGTACAGTAATAGTGGAGTAACCGAAATAATAGGAACTCTTGTAAGCTGTAATGCAACGCAGTACCACCAGAGTTTTCCATTAGTGCTGGCTGCCGGTCAAACAGCCAACTACTCTTTTAAGTCCAGCCAGCTACTTTATTATATTAAGTTTTGATTTCAAAATAGTTTCGATTAACAAGTTGTGATGAACTATGCGTGAACATTTACGACCTCTAGCCTCCGCCTCAAAACATTGCAAGCATGATGATAGAGAAACGTGCCTGTCTGTATCAGTCCCGCCCCCACATGCGCTATATGAGTGTGTGCGTGTGTGTGCACGCTCAGCTGAGAGGTTGTGTCCTGCTGAGTAGAGAGCAGAGGGTTGTCTTCAGTGTTTGACAAATATTAGCAAAATAATTACTGACAAAACACATGGAGAATTCCAGTGATTGCACAGATGGAACATCCTCATTAAAAGAGCTACATTGGAAAACACTGGTGGCAGCAACTTGACGATTGCACATTAAGTATTAAAAAGTCTACTGAAAGTGCTGCATTTTCCATATACGCCACACAGATGTTGATGGGCTTCATGAATGAATGAATTATCTTTATTTACGTTGCGCTTTTTACAGCAGATCCATCTCTAAGACGCCTTGCAAACACATGTAAAACAGGCAATGTCGTCAAAGTAACAGGCCAATGTTATAAGAGGAAAATGTAGGATATGCCTCAGCCTCACACTCAGGATGGTAGTGAAGATAAAAAAATGAAGATGAAGATGACTAGAAGTTGAGTTGATTCAGTAGATTCACATGATTTGAGTCAAATGATTCACATTTTTTAAAATTATTTTTGGTTTAGTATTATTTTATAGATAATTGAATTTAAAACCAATTCATTGGCTAGATAAGACATGGGATTAAAAACATGCTCCCCCTTAAATTAACCTTGTTTATTTTCGTTGAATAAGAGTGCATTCATGTTTCTAGTAAAACAACACATTAACTTTCATGGTGGCGTGTCTTGATAAACGTTACAATGAAGGCGTCAATAAATAAATAATAAATAAGGTCTAATGATTCTTAATTATAAAGGTAATTAAGGGTCATTAATTAATTGTTGTTAGATGTAATTATGAGTTTACTCAGTTTTATGGTACAATTTGAGGCTGTACCTCGTGTTGCTGTTGTATTAGACTGCGTTATATTGAAATGTGTTCACATTATAATCGAAAGACCGTCCAAAATAATTCTGGATACATTTTATCATACTTTCACAAAGGTATTATTTATTGTAGGACTGTTGTGTTTTCTATTTATCTGGTCCTGCAGTGTTATATTTTTACAAAAAGGAAAACAACATTCAAATCTTTGTTGTCCTATTATCATAGAAAAAGCTTTGGAATATGATCCCCATAAGGATCATCAAAAAGAAAAAAGTAAACCATAGAATATAGTAAGCTAGAAAGAATAGAGAGAAGGGAGGTTAAAGTTAAAAATCCATGCATGAAAAATCTGTGAAGAAACCATAAATGTGGTGACATGGAGAGAAGGGGTTGAGAAATACAGTGCATTATTATCATCATCATCATCATCAAATTATGCAATGCCAACCCCTACCATGTACCGTTTTGCCAAAAAGTAATATTGCAATGTGGCCCTAAAATAATATCACAATATGGTATTTCTGCGATAATGGTATTCTTGATGATATGATGAAATACTCCTCGCAGGATGTTTGGCTCTTCTCGTACTCATCCGGGTGCTTCTGCTTGAGGTGGTGATATACATTTGTTGTATTGCCCCCTTTTGGTTATTTAAGTCTTCTTGCAACTCTTACATATTACTGTGGTTTGTTGTACATCTCATCTTTTGTAACCAAACCACGTCCACACTACTGAAGTCGCTCCCCTTCCTCCACCGTGGAGCCAATAGCAATGTTACTTTTGCTTTCAGCCATGCTTGTTGTCGCTGTGCGGTAATGGTACGACGCCATTAAGTCAACAAGTCGGAGTATTGCCATTATCATGATATGATTTTTTTCGTTTTTCAATCACATTAAAAATTATACCGATATTATGGTGAGCGACACAATATGGCACAGCCGTAATGGGCAGATAGATATTAGACTCCTAGCTTAGGGGAGCCATTAGCTGCCTCAAAGCACTTTAGACTTGAATCACTTAAGTTATTCAAAAAAATCCTCTTTGACATTCTAGTCCATTTCTAAAATACTGGAATATTTGGTCTTTGTAAAAATGATAAAATGTTAAGTATACTGATGGCTTAATATCACTTACTATAACATCACTCTCCTTTTGCAAGTGTCATGTTGGCAATGACGGCAAGTTTATCTTTTGTCAGACTTCCTAATAACTTACACAAAAGTTGTCATTCTAGTTTGGCTAGTTGACCGCTTTTGTGTTCCCATACACTGAACAAATTGCACTCTTTCTCCTTAATGTTGATCCAGGACAGTTTTTGCATGGCTTTTTTTCTGTCACATTAAAATGATGTTACTACTCGAGGATGAGAATGAACCCCTCTTAAGAAATTATGAAAGGTTTTTAATGATTCCAGAAGATTTCAGGTTCAGATACTTAAACACAGCTCAGTCTAGGTGCATAAAGAGGGCACTTTGTTTTCCACTAGATCCCATTGTTTAGTTGCGGTTGCTTTGAAAAGCCAAATGTTCCTGCAAATGACGTGTAGCAAGTTGGTAAGACATTTAGAGTTGCCCTGCTCTCTGTAGCTGTTTTTACATATTTGACAACCAGTGATCAGTTGTGAAGGCTGTTGGAATGACAAAAATGGAAATATCACCAGCAAAAATGAATCTTTATGAAGCTGTTAAGTGCAATCTTTAGTACAATGAGGGTAGACACAAAATCATGAACACCTGTACTATCTAGTGCAATCCACTGTGCCAGAGGTATTGATTCAGCTGGTAACTTTTCCTTGTTAACAGCTTGTGTTGAGACGCTTCTTAAAAGCCTAATACTAGGTAAGAAATAAGAGTAACTGTGACTTTCAAATATACAGTATATGACTTGTCATTTCCATGACACTTATCAAGAAACTCATCAGACAAACTCGACACAGTTTGTATTTACAGAAAATTACCCATGCATCAACCACAGTGGTCTAGCTAGTTTCCATGCCTGTTGTACTGATGGTCACATCCAAACTGTGTAATGATCTCTTGACAGCTGATCAAAAACATTTTCTTGTGTACAAAAAAACCATAATGCAGTTCCTCCCAGCCCACAGCAGTGCAACAAAGGAAAGGATAAAGATATATATATATAAATTCCCTTTAAAAATGATAAAAATGTATAAAAACCTATAGAGAGAAGAAAAAACAAAAGAAGAACCAACAGTTGGCAGTAGGGATGCACCAAACCAACTTTTTCAGTCCCGATACCTGGGCTATGGGTATCGGCTGATACCGAGTACCGATCTGATACCAGTGTTCAATTGTTAAGCTGTACGCCTTACTGTGTGGAAGAGATTGGGATCATTATGTGTGAGGGAACATCAGGCTTGACTCTGTTTTTCTAACTGTGTAAGACAAAATTTTGTTTAGAATTATATAATATAATCATAAAGTCATTTGTTTGCAGGAGGAATGGGGTGTGTTCAAGACAGCTGATTTGGGTTGCTAACATTTAGCTGCAGTGAGCCGTCAACATTTGTTTTGGACTGCAATCCAGACATATGACATTATCTAGACTGATATTATATGCGTAGGCTAACATTCAGTGTTACTGCGAGCAGTACACACACATACGCGTAATGTTACTGTTTTGAAAAAGAGGACAGCTATAAGGATATACTCACTGAATGGAGCGTGTGTGTGTGTGTTGCTGCTAATCTGTTTAAAATAAACAATAAATATAAACAATATGGGATTTTCTGGATTGAGTCAGCAGATTCAGCTCAGCGTTGCCGGAGTGATGGTGACACAACAAAGTGAGGAAAGAAATCCCGGAGGGGAAAGTACCCAAAGTGAGCCTAAGTAAAGTTAATGTTAGCTGAGCCGGACGTTGCTAAATAATCAAACGGAAACTTTTATTAGTCACTTGCCTTGACACCCACAGTTAGCAAGTAGATAGTCGGGGGATTTTGTTAAGTTATATGTTGTATTGGATTTATTTAGGTGTTTTGCCGTTACACGCGGATCGCGCGACTGGTTTTCTCTTAGCAAGATTAGCTACAATAGCTGGTCTTATTGAGGCTACGCTGCCTCCTCAGGACAGCTGATATTCATTTACTAAAGATAGCGTCCAAAATAACTTCACATAGGCTGGCATTAAAGTTGTAAGTTAGCGTACACTTTGTACTGTCTAAGCCTGGTGCTTCACAATGCTGAAACAACAGCAGCAACCCGGCTACAGTGGGAGAAAAGCGTCTAACAACACCACGGTCCCCGCTGGTGTGTCTTCCTTTTGTAGATAATAGATCAGCCAAGATCGGCCCCATTATCACCGATACCCGATCCAGCTATTTGAGTCAGTATCGGACCGATATCCGATATCAGTACTGGATCGGTGCATCGCTAATAAATAATCATCAGTAATGTGGATATAATGACTAAGTGGGTAAAGGAAAATAAAAGAACAGTCTGGTAAGTTCAGAAAATGACATCACTTTACTGTAATACAGCCCTTAAAACCAGGAAAAGACAACACTTATGCCATATTACGATGGAAATAGATAGAAATCTGTGACGATTTCTAGTGTCATATCACAATATTGATATAATATCAATATCTTGCTCAGGCCTACCGATACTCTTTCTTTTCTTGTGATACATGTTGGTCAGTTAGTCAGATTCTCCACTGCGTTCAAGTGCCTCAGGGAGACCAAGACTGCGATCATGTGGTGTACAAACTGCCTCTTCTCAGAAAGTGACTCATCAAGAATGAGATTAGTCACAGATCCATACAGTGGTGTGTGTTTATCTTTAAGGCCCTGTTGTGGGGGTGGAAAACTGGAAGACTGTCTTGTCCCTAATAGAATTTTGAATGCACAACCTTATGATCAATCTTTTTTTCCTCAGAACGTTGTTGTTCTCCAGTCTATTTTTAGTCAAGTATTTCTAGATTCGTTTTTGGCCTTGTTGCTCCTGACTGTGCTGTGTAGTGGAACACACAGTCCCTCAGCTGCCAGATGACGCCAGCTACCCCCACCCTCCGCCCCTGTCCGCCCACATCCCTAAACACTCCCAGGTCCTGAGACGGAGTGGGAAGACACATCCACTTGAAGCACACACACACACACACACATGCTAGAACCAAACCTAGACCTAAACTCTTCTGAATACAGTGCAGATCTGTTAGGATCTAATCTCCGCATTAGTTAACATTTATACATTTTAAAGATTTAACACAGAGACTGTTTGGCACTGAAAGGTTTCATCTTGGTGACTGTAAAGATAAGACTCTAAATGAAAATGGTTTAAAAAAATTTTAAAAAAGTCACAGGTGTAAGTCTTGTTTTATTAGTTCGTCCTGTGGAGACTTGCAATATTTTCCCTCTGACTAAGATTCCCATACCTTTGCTCATCACATCCTTCCTCTCCATCTGACATGTGAGTTTCTCAGCAGCCTTGAATGACTGTTTCTTGTTACGTGCCTTGTGCTCACTAACACTAGCACTAACATGCTTTGGTTAGTGTCTGGATGCATTCAGTATCAGCTTTTAGTCGTAACTACGTACATGTTGTAATCTTTTTGTGAGCTTACAGTGTGTGTTCATAGTTTTTTGAAAAGTTGAAAGAAAATGGATTAAAAAAAACACACATATTTTATTCAGGGCTGCAACAAACAGTTATTTTCATTATCGATTAATCTGCCGATTATTTTCTCAATTGCTCAGTCATTTTTTTCAATAAAATGATCGAAAATAGTGAAAAAAGGCCTGTTTATAATTTCCCAGGGTCAAAGGGGATGTCTTCATATGTCTTGTTTTGTCTGACCAACAGTCCAGTCGATAGAATAATCGATTACTTGTTGCAGCTCTATTTTTTTCTTTTTCTCAATTTAAGCTGTGTTTAAGTCCCTTTCACCACCATGGCATCCAGTAGCACCCTCAATTCTCCATACTACCAGCTCACTGTTGATGTTTTGAATTAAAATATGCTTCTGTAGGTTGGGAAGCAGTTTGGGGAAAAGTGGTCACAACAAAAATCATATCAAATCATAAATCATCACAGTTATACAACAATACTTCCCTCCATACAGCGTTTATTTTGCATAATAGCTTGTGTTGCCATGCTTGTATCCAGTTAGGAACAATCCCTCTCACTATGTACGTCGGATCCTTGATTCCTCGTTGTAGTTAACAGGCGAGGCAGAGGTGGGAACTCTGCCAGGTTCATTATTTTCTAAATTAGGACACCTCAGAGTGTATTGTCATGCTTTTCCTAGTGACACATACCACAGGCAAAATGAGAAGCTGTCATCCATTTTTTAAGTTTGTTTGTTGTCACAGAAGTAACCCATGTGACACCAGTGACAGTTAATACTGTAGCATAAAGCAGAAGTACTGTCACTAGGGTTATCTTTAGTTTAATATACGTTGTTCACTGATTCAAAGAAGTGACCCGAACAATGTTTGTTATTCTTTTACAAGATTTTAATTGACAGCCAACCCAACAGAAATTAGTTATTATCCATGACTGTGGTATAAACTGTGATTTTCTCACTGTGATTTATAATGCAAAATCAGAATTATTTATTTTCCATCAATTATTTTGCAATAAGGATAAATAGCAATGGAGACCGAAGGCGCCGTGGGGTTGTGGCACCAATGTGATTAGTAATTTATCCATCTTCACATTAATGAAGCAGGGCCCTGGTCTACCAGGAGAGATGGAATCACATGAGTTTTTGTTCATATTCATACTTGACAAACTTTCAGTGCTGTATGCTGCCTTGGCTGCTCCAGTGGAGGAGACCTAGTTGTTACTGACAAAACGGTATTGATGACTGTTGATAGATATGATAATGATGGTATGCTCTCTTCTCTCTCCAGAGAGTCCAGCGAGGAGTGCAATGGGATCAGTGGTGCTCTGTCAGTGGAGTCTGTGCCGGGGCCAAGACTGAACTGGTGTCCTGCCAACACCACTACTCCTGCCCCTGCTCCAGCTCCAGCTCCCGCTCCGGGGCCCGAGCCCACGCCCAACCCTGTTAGAATGGGGGACGGCCTGGACGCAGCGCAGATGTCGGGCAGCAGCAGCAGCCAGGGGCAGGCCCAGCAAATGGCCAACCCCTCTGCCCCAGAGGTCATCAATCCCAACAGGCCCAAGCGCCAGACCAATCAGCTGCAGTACCTGCTCAAGGTGGTGGTGAAGGCCCTGTGGAAGCACCAGTTTGCCTGGCCCTTCCATGCACCAGTGGATGCAGTCAAACTTAACCTGCCTGTGAGTACTAGCTTTTTCTATGTGCACATGATGTGTCACACCTGGACTGTAATGTACAAATCGTCACCATGTTGTTTGCATCCACACATTCCAGCTTATATGCTTCTTTTATGTTGATTTGTGATGACTTACCTTTATTACTGTGTGCAAACCAACCAGGTTACGCATCTCTTGTACAGAATTCCCAAGTGTATTTGTACATACAGCATTTTTGGAGATGTCAGGGCTTATTTTCCTAAAAGTCATACGGTAGCATTCATCATTGTGCAGTGTGGGAAAAACAACCTCCACACACATTATACACTTGTTCTACAAATGTATGTTTTACTTAATTATTTATTATTGTGTAGTGTTTCGTCTCAGTGTGCCCGTTAATGGACCTCTTTTTGGACCAGAGAATATTTTAGGCTTATTGATCAATAAGATTAAGGCCGGAGAGAGTATGCACAACTTTTCACCAGTCACTGACATGCTTTTTAAATATCTGCTTACTTTTGGTTGTGTCAACTGCAATAAGAGATAGGCAAGTTTTTTTATTTTTAAGTAATAATCTCTAAGGTCACTGTTTCGTTCTCTTTGGCGGCATCTATGGCGATAAGCGGTAATTGCAGGCGTGTTTTTGGACCTCACTTCCCAGAGATCCAAAGTGTTGCCTGCGTGATGTCAGTCAGTTGGCAGTTGAAGAGCGAGTGTGTTGCTTTAGCTCCACTTACCCTCTCTAGCAGACCAAACACTGCTGGGTGATGGAAAATGCATCACAAACTGTGTGCCGCTTGTGATTTTTCCTGGGAATGTTGCCACCGACACCCAATTCATAATACTGCAAATGTAAGGGCTTTCATCAGTGGGCCATAGGCTCAACCACCGTTGTGTCACCTCATTCGGCAATAGATAGTGACTTAACAGACATTTATTTACATGAAAATCTTCAAGATTATTACTTAAATGTGATACTCTATAACTTAAAATCACTGTGGAATGTTTTATCATACCAGTAGACAGTGTCAGACCATCGGAAAGTTTCAACACAATGATTGTCTTTTCTTGCATTGCTTAAATATTTGTATGTAACCATTTCAGGACTACTACACAATAATCAAAACTCCTATGGACATGGGATCAATCAAGAAAAGGCTTGAGAACAGTTTCTACTGGAATGCCCAAGAATGTATCCAAGACTTCAACACGATGTTTACCAACTGCTACATATACAACAAGGTAACATAGTTGTTTACTGGGATGTATTTCAGAAAGCGGGTTTAGTGAAAACTCTTGAGTTTGTTAACCGTGAGAAACTCTGTGTTTTGAAAGAGAAGTAGCTTAAACTTTGGGTCAGTAACCACAATAACTCACTCTGTGAAGCTAACGTGCTCACTGGCAGGTTTTCTTGAGCAAACCGTGAGTTTCTCTCTGTCTCCTCCCTCTTACAGAGCCAGACACGCTGTTTCATTTCCTCATTCATTCAGTCCGTATCAAAGCGTGTGTCGAAGCAGCATTAATTAGCAGAGGTTTACTGTATGTCAGAATCCCAATCCTGGTTGGATATTAGTATATTACTCAAGGAATATCTAAAGTTACCATTTTTATGTGCATCAGTCATTTCTTTGAACAGCGGTTTTTGCTCTCACATTCAAATATTAAACAGCATGAATTCACCCTCAGCTCAGAATAAAACCTCTGCATGTCCGTCTTTTATAACACTGTGACTCTGTGCACACAAGACAGCTGTCAGTTTGTTAGAGCAGCTCCTGCATGAAATATGCTGCTTGAAATATTTATTGCACATAATGTATAATCTCAGTTTAAATGTTAGAAATCGGTATGAAGCTTTGGACACGTAGGTCAGATCAATGAATAATAATCTTGGTAACTCATGATGTGATTGATCGCACTGATATAATATTGGAGATTATATGTTAATATTTCTGAGCGAGCAGGATCGAGCAGCATCACTGAATACTGTTGTGACAAGATACAAATAGATGTCTAAAATTTTAAAAATCTACTGTATTTTAACCTCAACACATTTTCAAGTGCAAATCACCAAACACATTATCACTGGATCAGATTGTGAGCTTACAGTCATGTCTCTATGTCTTTGATCTACATATTTTTCAAAATCTTTTAACTATATTTTTCATCTTCAGTTGCTGCCTCCTGTGTTTTGTCCCCGTGAGATTAAAGCTGAACAAATACAATTAAAATGTAATGTAGGCTTTCCCCACTCCAACTCAGGCTCTTTTTTTTTTTAAAGATAAACATGCACAGTTCACATACACATGCATTAATATCACTACATCCACTGGATTAAAATGGAGGCTCTGCCTTTTATTTACCTGTGGCCATGGTTAAATGTAGTATTGGAGCTCCATTGATATTGACTTTTTTCATGCTTAACTCATAGTGAACATACTCAAGAATTGATTGAACTGACTGATCGGCCATTCAGGAACCGACAACTCAGAGTTTTCAGAGTTTGTTAAACCCACTTTCTGGAACACCACCCTGGAGCCATTGTTACTATAAAGTGCCAAAGAGACTGATATGCCTCCACATTGCTAAGAGTGTTTGTCTCTCCCTGCAGCCTGGAGATGACATAGTCTTGATGGCTGAGGCACTAGAGAAGGCTTTCCTCCAAAAGATCTCAGAAATGCCTCAGGAAGAAACTGAGATTGTTGTCATGACAGGGAAGGGACGTGGTCGGGGCCGGAGAGAAGGAGGTACGTGATTTACTGATTCATAACATGATGAGTTGTTAACACATTTTCATGCAGCTGGCCTCTTTTAGACAGAATATTTATCCAAGTGTCCTGTTCTTTCATCAAGGTCTGAGCTTGAAACCAGGGGCCATCATTGATTCCGCGACTCCTCAAACACGGGGTCTGTCAAATCTCTCGGCAGCACCACAGACCAGAGGACCAGTGCAGGGCCCTCCTTCACTACCTCCCCAGCCTTTGATGCAGGCCCTGCCGTCCCACATCCCAACGTTACCCAGCCATGCACCACAGCTTGGAGCGCCCTACTCCCTGGGCCAATCAGATTGCGCTCAAGTTCCCATCATGACTTCTGTGCCTCCACCTGCTCAGACCTCCCTACCCCCAACATCCATCCAGAGCACTGCCCCAATGCTGCAGAACCCTATAACCATGACCAAAGTGAGTAAAGCAGGGATATTATTAACTCTATTTGATCAAGCAATCTCATTGAGACCAAGATCTCTGTGACACACGAGAATACAGACGAAGAAATAAGAAAAGAGATTAGGCACCCAACAAAACAACAAACAAACACCATCAGAAACAATAACAGACATCATAGATAAATATGCTTGGGCAGGTGGGCACATCTTAGATAACGTTTGGGAACGCTAGACAGGTATGCTTAAGTTTTGGCACCTCAGTCTAATCATTAATTTCCTTACCCTCTTTCCCCGTTTCTCTTCTTTCTTTATATTTACCGCTATCTAGCAAAGAAAGAGCCAGAAAAGGAAAGCAGACACTACAACACCCACAGCAAACGACCAACTGAGTGAGTCTTCCCCAGCAGAGTCCAAGTCTGGGAAGACACTGCCTAGGCGAGAGAGTACCCGGCCCACAAAACTGATGAAGAAGGATGCACCAGACTCCCAGCATCACATAGGCATGGGGATGGGACTAAGCGGACCAAGTGGAGGTAGCCCCAAACCACAAGATCAGCTGGGATATTGCGCTAGTCTGGTTAGGGAAATGCTGTCCAAGAAGCACGCTGCTTACGCCTGGCCATTTTACAAACCTGTCGATGTGGACGCACTGGGACTACACGATTATCATGATATCATCAAACATCCCATGGACCTCAGCACCATCAAGGTGCGTTCAAGACGGCACATTTTTATCAAGGGGGCATCATAAGAAATTGAAAAGAGGATTTGTGACATGGCAAATAATTAATATCCTTAATGTGTTTAATAGGCCAAGCTGGAGAATAGGCAATACCGGGAACCACAGGAGTTTGCTGCTGATGTGCGATTAATGTTCTCCAACTGCTACAAATATAATCCACCAGACCACGAGGTGGTGGCTATGGCACGCAAGCTACAGGTAAATCTATTCTAACATCTAAACAGTGCTACTGTGGTTTAAAAAAAGGGGCCGGTGGTTCACCAGTGCACAGTTAAGGCCAATTCATGCTCTCTGCGGACAGATGTGGACTTGCACACAGACCACAGACGCACATGCGGTTCCATACAATCTACAATTGGGGCTCCGTAGACACAGACACGTTCCACATGTGAGCACTAGTAAACAGGATTGCATAATAATTTTCCAGAGTTGTAAAACCCAGTCTGTGAGTATTACAAACTGCTGTGTTGTGTTTTTCTGATCAGCCTTTAAACACAATAATCTGTTTCTCCGACCAGACTCGCTGGATCGTATTTCATTGTCTCACCGGCACTTTAAACATGCCCACACCGACACAGCCCCGTGTATTGTTTTACACAGGGCTGTTTTCAGTATGAATGCAGCTGAGGAGTTCCTGTGTGTTTCTGAACAACAAGAGAAGTCAAAAGATAAGCCACAGCTTGATGAGAATAGGAATATAGTACATACATACAGGAGACGAGACAGGCATTCCTTTTTGCTTTTCTAGCACATGCACAGTTGGCGCTCTTGCAGTGCGTACAGTCTGTGCAGTCACAAGTTTTGCAGACTATCGCGTGGACCCTTGCAGACATGGACAGATAATGATTTTAACGTCATGTGGACCTGGAAAGTATGAATTGGCCTTTACATCAATTATTTTAAAAATCAATCATTTATATGATACCAGGAATGGACTGTATCACAAAATGATATTAATATACTTTGAGAATGTGAAAGCTATAATGTTTGTATACCCTTTTGTGTGATTATACCACATTATGCTTGCAATGTATAAACTCTGTACAACAGCATCACTGATAATTGGGTCTGGAACACAAATTGTCCTCTCAGGTGAGTATCCGCTAACTTGCGAACCTTCACCTACAAGTGGCCGCTGTTGTTTACGTTGCCATTTGATCAGAAAAATATGTTTTGAATCGATTGTATGCAACACTTGCTTACGTTTTTTAAGAAAAGAATAGAAATATTGTGATCCCAGTATTTTCCATTGATTTATGACAGTTGAACACGATACTTTCGCTAGGATGACCTGAAGGTACAACATGTATTGATTGATTTACAATAAGACTACTTGTCCAGAGGTTTGCTGTATGTGCATACCCAGTCTGATATCCTACAAATTTATGTTTACTTTGGCTTGTTTTGTTGTGATGCTGTTGAGTTCCTACAAACATACACATACATTTTGCTTAGCATGTTTTCGTTTTTGTCATTTTACAGGATGTCTTCGAGATGCGCTTTGCCAAGATGCCAGATGAACCTGAGAGCAAACCTCTGGTTTCTGCCCCAGCTCCTACACTTCACCACCCTGCCCCGGTTAAACCCCAGCCTCCCATGGCCCACGTTGCCTCCTCCTCAGACAGCTCCAGTGACTCGTCCTCTGAGTCTGAGTCTTCCACAGATGACTCTGAAGAGGAGAGAGCTCAGAGATTGGCAGAGCTCCAGGAGCAGGTCAGTGACCAGGAAACTTTCAAGGTGGAGGTAAATTTGCTGTCCAGCCTTTGTTACCCTTTGTTGACAACTGGTCTCATCTTTTGATACAGTTGAAGGCTGTCCACGAGCAGCTGGCTGCCCTATCCCAGCCACAAGCCAGCAAACCAAAGAGAAAAGAGAAGGAAAAGAAAGAGAAGAAAAAAGACAAGCATAAGAAGAAAGGAGGCATGCCTGGCCTTGTAGATGAGATCCAGGATGCTACGCCTGTTCCGCAGCTCTCTAAGAAGACCAAGACCAGTAACAACAACAACAAAGAAGTTGTTCCCAAGAAGAAACCCAGGTAGGTCCATTAAACTTATTAAATTTCTGCCAGATAAGCTAAGAGAAATTCATAAGACTTGAAGGGCTTCAAGTGCAGTCTTAAGACATACCGTAGGTTTTAGTTTGGATCATAGAAGCCATTTCACTCTACCATTTTCTATTAACTTATTCAATTTTAAGTCCTTCATTAGTTTGTTTCTTTGATGCATCTTCAAATACTTGAGTTTCAAGATTTAAGCTGTGCATTATATTGTATTTGTATTACCATTTCTCTGTTTTTACTGTTTAGTTGTGACCATGGTTGAAAGTAAATTCTGAACGGCTCGGTCATCTGAGGGCGTATTTTACATAGGTGTTCCTGTAAAAGTTTGACT
This sequence comes from Thunnus thynnus, assembly GCF_963924715.1. NCBI lineage: Eukaryota > Metazoa > Chordata > Actinopteri > Scombriformes > Scombridae > Thunnus > Thunnus thynnus. The sequence goes on from NC_089533.1 coordinate 11,900,713, forward strand.
CTTTAAAATATTATTTCTTGTATTCCAAGGAAATGGTTGGTATGTGTTTTTTAGTTGACACAGTTACATGTATGTTGAGAGATTTCTTTAAATTCTGAGTCTTGTAATGTGGCATGTTTCGTGATTCGTGATTGGTACATTTGTGTTTTGCCTCTATAGTAAAAAAGAGGGGATGAAAAGCAATCATCCCTCCAACCTGCAGCCTGTTCCCAGCCTGGAAGATGATATAGGGGCAGCTGGGTCATCAGCTACAGGCGAAAAGTGCAAGCCTATGACGTATGAGGAAAAGAGACAGCTAAGCTTGGACATCAACAAGCTTCCTGGTGACAAACTTGGCCGCGTGGTTCATATTATCCAGTCCAGAGAGCCCTCGCTAAAGAACTCGAACCCTGATGAGATCGAGATCGACTTTGAGACGCTTAAGCCCTCCACTCTGCGTGAGCTGGAGAGATACGTGTCTTCCTGCCTCCGCAAGAAGAAGAAGGTTGCAGGTTAGCCACCAGTCAATCTGTGTGAACTCTCGTTTATGTAGAAATGTGAGCATGCCATGAGTGAGTGAGCTGTTTCGGTGCTTTATTCTGAAAATGCGTGAACACGTTGTTTTGCAGTTGAGAAGCCTGTGGAGACCATGGCTACCTCCAAAAAGACCGGATCTTCTTCAGAGAGCAGTGGCTCCAGCTCAGACAGCGAAGCTGAGGGGACAGGTGGGTCATTGACCACTCAAATGTAAAGTCCATAATTTAAATCTCTAAAGGAAGTGCCTAATCTTTTTTCCGCACACTTTTTTCAGGAATAATAAAACCACAAAAGAAAAAGGGCCCATCTGTGAAGGAGGGGAAGAAGACGCATCCTCATGGTCAGAGTGGCCCTGTGCAGACAGGGCTTCATCCCCAAACTGCAGGCTTTCAGTCCAGCAGTCAGATGAAGCAGCATCAGCCATCTCCTGCAGGCCTTATGGCTACCCCTGTGACTGCTCTGGAGTCTTCCCAGATACTGGAGACTAGCTTTGAATCCCTGCCGCATTTCGGCCAGCCCCTCATGCATCTGTCCCACCACACAGGCAACTCCTCCTCACCTCCACCTCCACACCTCAACGCTCATTCTGCTGGGCCAGTGTCCCCTGAGACCCACCCCTTCCTCAACCAGCATCCCGTCCTCCCATCTCCAGGTAAGGCTGTACGCAGGCCAGTGCACTTTTGACAGGTCCTATACTAATGGCTACTTAGATTTTCATTGTTCTTACAGGTGTTACTGCAGTCTCTCTGACAATTTGCAGTTCTGTAGTAATTTCTCTTAGTAAGTCAACCACTCTCCATGTAGTTTTCAAAACTGGCACATACTATGTCTGCAGAAATAGCAAAATAAGAATTACAATTAATATTGGTTAATCATTCTCCTAATTTCTAGAATAAACTAAACATTTATTACACCATTTAACATTTTATAGGACAGCTGTGTTGAGTCATTCCATTTTACTTTTATTTTTTTATTTTAACTCTCCATTTTTTGCTGTTTAGAAATGTAAATAAGCACTAAGGTCCCTTGCAGTTGTATCTGTAATACACAGTGGGCCTGTACTCATTGCCAGACAACACTGTGTTCCAGTGGGAAGCATTTTCCTTAAGTTATTTGCACATACATATAATACATGTGCCAATATTTGCACGTATATATATAAGTTTCCTTAAATATATGTGCAAATATTGCAAACTGCTTGTTTTTGTTTTTTAAAGATAACCTGTCAGTGATCATAAGCACAAAAATTATCCACTGGGAGGGAACAATGAATGTGCAACAAATTTATATTAATTATATGTTTTGTTTCTTCCTCCATTCATGTTTACGTGTTAGCCTTGCACATCTCCATGCCTCAGCAGCCTTCGCGACCCAGTCACAAGGCAGCACCTCTTCATCCCAAACCCCCCCAGCAGCAACCAGCACCTCCTCAGCAGCAGCCAACTCTGCAGCAGCAGCAGCAACAACAACAACAACAACAACAACAACAACAACAGCAGCAGCAGCAGCAGCAGCAGCAACAGCAGCAGCAGCAGCAGCTCCAGCCCCAGTCAGCAGCACCTCCACAGCACCAGCTCCCCTCTCAGATCCTTCACCCTCCTCAGCCCCTGCATCAGCGGCCCATGTCACCCCCAACACTCACACCCCAGGGCTTGCTGTCTTCCCAACCTCCCCAGGTGCTGCTGGAGGATGATGAAGAGCCAGGGTGTACAACGCCTTTGAACCAAGTACAGTTATACCTACAGCAGTTCCAGCAAACCCGTCAGCCCCAGCAGCCCATGCAGTCGCTCCAGGCGCAGGCTCGTCAGCAGCAGCAACAGCCAGTACAGACTTCTCTCCTGCAGTCTGTCCAGGGGCAATCTCAGCTGTCGTCTCAGACCGCGCTGCCTCCTCCCCAACTCTCAGTTCAGTCCCAGGCTCAGGCAGCCCCACCACATCAAGCCCCGCCCCAACAGATTCCTCTTCACCAGGCCCGCCACATGCAGCACGCTCAGCAGCAGCAACAGCAGCCACAACAGCAGCAACTGAACTACCAACAGGGTCCTGGACTAGCTGGTCAACCCCAGGGATCACAACACAAAGTCTCCATGCCCACTAACAAAGCACAGCAGATAATCCAGCAGCAGCAAGAGCAGCCCTCCCCTCGCCCGACCAAGGCTGACCCTTACATCACAGGTGAGTCTGAAAAAGATGAGACAGAAAAGAATCGTGTAAGTTGTTAAAGCAAGACAGATCTTTGCCGTGTACTTGATTTGTGTTGGCTGACGTTTTACACCATTTCCATCTGTTGACAGGTCATATGAGGGATAACCCATCACCTCTCATGATGCATTCCCCACAACTTCCCCAATATCCACCTGTGACTCACCAGTCTCCACCTCACAACATGCAGCCCAAAAAGGTGAGAAACCTGCATAGGTTGGACAAAGTGTTTCAGGGGAGTTAAGTGCAGGATTAACATTGTGTCTTCATATGCCTGTGTCTGACTTTGAATCCATTTGCTTGCCATGCACAGCAGAGGGCTCCTGGGATCCAAGGTGGGTTAAAGGAGGAGAAACTTCCTCCATCACCAGTAATGAGAGGAGAACCATTTAACCCTGCTATGAGACCGGACCATCACAAACATCCTGATAACAAGCCTTCTCAACCAGGCCACAGCCAACAGAGTGAGTTGTCTTGTTTTTCCTCTGGCCTACTGTAATTAAAAGACGCAAGGGGAAAAAGCTGCGCAATATTGAGACCATGCCTCTGTGTGTGTGTGTGTGTGTGTGTGTTGAGCAGATGTGAAGTCCATGGACAGCTCACGGCCTGTCATCCGATCCTCTGAGCCCAGTGGACCGCCCTCCTCCCTGCAAGACAAGGAAAAGTTCAAGCAGGAGTCCAAGGCGCCCATCGCCCCCAAAAAGGTACACCTTTTTAGAACGATCTCATACGCCTCATAAGCTGTTCGCATGCGAACTTGCATCTTGAAAGATTTTTGATTTTATCTGATTAACAACTGACTCTCCTTCCTGTCTGTGTGTGTGTTTACTCAGGATGTGAAACTGAAGAATATGGGCTCATGGGCCAGCCTGGCACAAAAGTCCACATCTGCGCCCTTATCTGCAGTAAAGTCATCGAGTGACAGTTTTGAGCAATTCCGCCGCGCCGCCCGGGAGAAGGAGGAGAGGGAGAAAGCCCTGAAGGCCCAGGCCGAGCAGGCAGAAAAAGACCGGCTACGCAGAGAGCAGGACAAACTACGGTACGTTTTGTCAAGATGAAAACAAAGTGTTGACAAAATGTATCTTTTTTAAATTGATGGAAATTGATAGATGTTCCTCTCTGCTGATGTAATTACAGGTAGCCCAAAGAAATCAAATGTTGAATTGTTGACATAAACAACATCAACTATGTACAAGTTTCAACATTTAGTGCATCAGAAGTAAATTTAAGACAAATGTGTACTTGGGTAGCTGCTAATTTATTTTGTTGGGCTGCCTGATGATAAATAAGACATGGTAAGCCCTGTACTACAAGGTGATATCATACCCTCTAGTGGCCATATTGTAGCACCACAACAGCCACTAAGAGTTGTGTGTAATTAAGGGCTGCAGGAGGGATTGTTTCAGGTGTGGACTTAAGGTTAAGTTTTGCCAAAATGTGAATCCAAAAAGATTTTAATTGGATATATTTATAGGGCTTGTCAGTCCTTACTGGCATCAGTAAGGACTAATAATAATAGTAAACTAATGTTTACCTCTCAATAATAAGCTATAATTTTTTAAAGTTAAAAAGCCACCAGATATCTTTCTTGGTCTTGGTCTTCTATGCTGCACTGGGCAAGATTTTAATACTTGTGTCATATCATTATATTTAAGGAAGTGGGACTGCAAAATAAACGGGTATTCCATCACTTATAACTAACACACCAGACCTATTGTAGTTGGGTAAAACCAGCTAGTTGTTGCAGCTATAACATCTCTGTACAGATTCTTATCCATGTTGTAAATCTTTCTAAGGCCCTGATCTCACTTCCCTGCTACATATGCAAATAAACACATACATCATTTCCGTTTGCAAGACCAAATTCGTTGTTGTTTTTGAGCAGCGGGAGGACCGGCGGTCTGTGTACTCTCCATCCAAAGCTGTGTTCAACTTGTTTGATAACAGGATAAACAGATATACAATGCATGTGTGCCCCCTCACGAAAATCAAATGCCCGTCCTATTGATTTGTTCTAGCGCTGAGTCTGAAGATACACACACACACACACACACATATATATATATCAGGACAGCACCAAATGTTGCCGTAAGGACATTTCCTATGCAGCTGTGAATTCCCAACAGCAATATGAAAAGTATTTGATTTCGCTCGGTCTGAATTATTGTCCTGAATGTTTTTTCCAGAGGTCGGGATGACGATGACATCATGGAACCGAGCAGAAGGGTGCACGAGGAACCACGCAGGCGTCTGGAGCAGCAGCACATCCAAGCCCCTTCGCAACAACAGCAGCAGCAGGAGCCTCAGCCGGCTGCGATCCAGCAGCCTCCTCAACCCCCCACACCGCCTCAGCCCGCCATACAGAACCCACTAGACCAACAGAGGGAGCTAGCACGCCGCCGAGAGCAGGAGAGGAGGAGGCGAGAAGCGGTGAGAAGATCATCTTTAATATCTTTTTAATGTGATACTAATTGCAATGTAATACAAAAGATACTGTAGCGTTAACAAATTATAGTTATACTTACATTTGTAGCTGTTGGAGCAAAATGCTTCATTGTTCTCTCTCTCTCTCTCTCTCTCTCTATAGATGGCAGCAACTATTGACATGAATTTCCAAAGTGACTTAATGGCTATCTTTGAGGAGAACCTGTTTTGAGAGGAGCAACTGAAACGAAACTGCAAAAAAAAAAAAAAAAAAAAAACCCAGAAAAAAAAAAAGAAAAAAACTCGGATGATGTAAACTTGCTCTAAAGAGAGATTTGGCGACTACACATCAGAGGGACGCGGAGTTTATGTAGACGTGACGGGCCCTCGGAGACTGAGTTCAAACGCTGGACGGTGGGTCGCAGCTTGCTTTGCCTCCCCACCCACCCACCCCCCCGCGGACCGAACATACACAACAAACGGGGATCGTCTCATCGTTGCAGATGTCATTTCCCGGGAATCTGGCATTGCCTGCGTGATATCTCAGCCAGAGAGAGAGGGGACCCATGTTGGCACAGTTGCCTTTTGTCACACTTTATTCTTACAGTGTGCGCGGGCACAATAATAATTGCAAGAGTAAAGACATCCCAATAACTATGAAAATGCTCTGATAATGTACTGACAGACTGTGCAGAGGTGTTTTGAAACTGCCAGATGTCTTGAGGTGGTGAAGAAGACTGGTCTTTTATGTTTTGTTATGTTTTTTGTTTGTTGTAAGTGAACACATGAAATGGTTGGGGGTGGGGCGGGGTGGGGGGCAACTTCCATACTGTAAATCATGTATATTTCTCTGCAGAGAAGGTACAGTTTGCCTTACACCTCTTTCCTAAAAAGACCATTATGTTCCGTGGCCTGCACTCATGGATAAACCAGTAACATTTACAACCAGGAGTAGGAGCAGTGCAGACCTTTTTTCATCATCTAGTATCTACTGTAAAGAAGTATTTTCTTATACTACAATAACTGTTTATTTTGGATTTCTTTTTTTTTTTTTCTTTTTTTTCTTTTTTTTTTTGCTCTTTAGGTCTTTGAATCGTCACACCAACACACTCCACCACCTATGTCTATGCCAAATGACCCCATTATCTTTTATGCTCAATTTCTTGTCCTAAAACATGGTAGGTAGCTAGTGAAAAAACAAAAAAAACAAAACCCTGAATATATGCATTATCATAGCTCCAGCAAGTATTTATCAAAGACAGAATCAGTTGAAGTTTTCATCCCGCCTTGTGTTTTCCCTGTAAAGCTACGACAGGAAGCAGAAAAGGGCAAAGGTCAGCTGTTTCTGAGCTTTAGTTGGAAATATGATTTCACTACAAACGTTGCACCATTATTTGTATTACACTTAGAAACATAATGTCAGAAAAATGTTCATATCATTGGCCTGTTCGCAACAGTCACACTACTGGATCAGTTCAGAAAAGAGAAGATGAAGAGCCCCCTTTTATGTCCCTCTTTTCAGCACAGTGTCGGTGCGCTCTGATCTTAACCTAAAGGTTTCGATCAAATGTCATCAGGCAGGCGACAGGAAGGGGAGCAAGACAAAACATTTACCACCTTTCTGTAGCTGTAACTTGAATCAGGTTATTAAAAATAGTCGAAGGGACCGGAAAGGAGCTCCCAGTTAGTTTTTGTCTTCTAATTTCACTCGAGGGCACACAGTACAGAATAAAAAAAAAAGACAAAAACGATTACAAGTTAAGAAACGGAAAAACGCTGAAAAAACAAGTTTTGCTTTATATCTTTGTTCTTGTTCGATAATAGTGGATGTGAGTTATAATTCTGTTTCTCGGAGACGACGTTTGGAGCGGGGATGGGTTGAAAATCCGAAGGCATCTCGTCCTCTCCTCTTGTCTCTTATGGTGTTTTTTCTCCAGTGCCTGTATTGTATTGCAGTTCTCGTTGGCTTATATTACACTTCAAGGTGGGGAGGGGGGGGGGGGGGAGGGAGGGGTGGTTAGAAAGGAGAGAGAAAGAGAGAGAGAGAAAGAGAGAGTCAGCGATGGGTAGTGTAATATTTGAATGGGGAGGGAGATTTTTGAAAGAGTTTGTGTAAAAAAGAAAAATAATTTAAAAAAAAAAAAAAAAAAAAGAGGAAAAGACAGCGTTTTATATTTTACCCGTTGTCAATATTCGGGTTTTAAATTTAGTTTTAGCTGGACTTCTATGAGTGTACACACCTGACAACTACTTTTTCATTTTTGTTCAATCAGCAGATTTTAGGTAGATATGTTTCAGCGTTGCCACACTAGCGTTTTGAGTCCGGTCTGTGAGCGTGACTGTGTAAATTTGGATGGCTGTGTGACTGTTTTTGTTTTTTGTTTCGTTTTTTTTTTAAAGTGTGTGGTGCAGGGAGGCATGTTCCCCGATGTAGATAAGCATTCTATTGAAGAGGAGAATAAACAGATAAACAGTACTTCAGGAGAACTTGTTTCTGTGCTTAAGTCACCTTTTTAATTTCTATGAAGTCCACCATATATGAATTATATAATTTTTATTATTAGACTGGCTTTGAAAGGGTAAAAAAAGAAACTTCATTCCTTTTTTTTTTTTTTTTTTTAGCTTTTTTTTTTTTTTTTTCTCTCTTTTCACAATAACTGTTGGACATTAACGTGCCATGAGTTCACAGAGAATGTGCTGACCTGCAGCTCAGCCCAGAGTTTGCTTTATTCAGGTATTTTATTTTGTGTTACATTTGTTCAGTTTTGGGGGATTTTTTGTTCAAACATTTTCCTCGATTATCGTTTGGTATGTGAGTGGTCTATCGAGGTCTCTGATTCAGTCTGTTATGATCATTGAATAAACTCATCTCTTTTATAGAAAATAAAAAATAAACAAAATTCTGTCTGTTTTATTCTTTTTTTTTTAACATACATCCTCATGGAGCTAGAACAGTACATAACTCACTTTCACTTATTCTCTTTTAGCTGATTTTTAAGAGATAGTTCTGTCATTTTCAGACCAGTTTTAGACGTAACAGGAAGCAACAAATCCGCAACTGTTAATTATAAACATTGACGTCGCCACCAACAAGCAAATAACGGAATAATTTCTGCAGTTTTGATACTTTTCTCTCTGCAGGCAATGACTGTTACTGCTACAGTACAAGTTGGTGCACGACAGTATCTACATCCGCAGATTCAACCTGCTGCTGCTGTTGCTGGACTGGTGTCTGATTTGAAGTGGTTCAGTGTTGTGGTTTACTTCAAGCAGTGTGTTTGCCCCAGTACAGAAAAGCGTGCGCTTTGGTGAGATGACAAACCACTACCGGCCCATTTCCTCTATTTCTCTCAGGTGAGAAATGAGTCATGCAGCCGCCTGGCACTGTTGTTGCATTACAAATGTATGATGTGACTAATAATGTCCATTCACAATGTTAACACCTCCGCTGTGTGTTGCATTAAACATTGCCTTTGTAAATGTTTTGTCCACCTCCATTAAAGGAGGATGATTATAGCGAGAAAAACCTATTTCAGTGATCATTTGGGCTCCTGACTGTTGTTTTAAGACAGACTTGTAAAAATTGTGAAACCGCCCTTTAACATACATGGATACCACTGTCCATTTAGATTGAGTGTAGTCAGAATCTTGAGTGGTCACTGCCCTCCAGTGGTCACAGTCAGGAACTAGAGCAATAAATAAAAATCGGCCAATGCACAGCGTTAATATCAGTATAACTGTCATTAGTATCAATATATACAAGTCAGTGTGATTGTGATGATCTTATATAACATTATTGGTTATAACTGTATTAGTAAAGAGCTGTTAGTAAGATAGTTTTCTGTTTTTGAGACCAGTTTAACCTCCTTATACTGATAAAGGCAGTCAAAAATAAAGTGAACAAACATGATCAGAAATCAACAGCAATAATCATGAGACGATGTTGTATCAATATTACCTGTAATAGCTATCTATATCATAATATATGATATATATAATACATGAACAACTCATTATTAGTGTAATAATTATAAGTAGTATGTTTGAGAACAATGTGTATGTTATAGATTCAGCAGCACTATTAATATTAGTACTACCGTGATTATGAGTACACCTATTGATACCTCTAGAAAATAATAATGATCAGTGTAAATATTCAGTATTTCCATTGAAAAGGTAGAATTTAATCTTTCTTGGTGTTTTGGTTTTTATGCCCTGCTGCCATCAGGTGCTCACCTTAAGTTACTCTGGACTGGTTCTGTTCAAATTATTATTTTACTAATGAAAAATATAAAATCTTATATCTTAATATCTTTACCTTCTGCCTTGTTTTCTCCATTTTGACATCAGGAATAACAGCCATAATGCTCATTGCTGACTACTGTACGACCTTATAGCCAGTGGTGGAAGAAGTATTCAGATCCTTTACTTATTAATACAGCAATGTAAAATACTTCATTACAAATAAAAGTCCTGCATGAAAAATCCTACTTAAGTAAAAAGTACATAAGTATTAGGAGCAAAATGTAGTTAAAGTATTGCAGTAAAAGTGCTGATTTCATCCCTCTGACTAATATATTATTATATATGACGTCATTAGATTATTAATACTGAAACATCAGTGTTAGAGCAGCATGTTACTGTTGTAGCTGCTGGAGGTGGAGCTAGTTTCAACTGCTTTATATACAATTAGCTAGTTTAGTCCAGTGGTTCCCAACCTAGGGGTCGGGCCCTTCCAAAGGGTCACCAGTTAAATCTGAGAGGTCGTGAAATGATTAATGGGAGAAGAAAGTAGAAAAAACAAAGTTCTGATGCACAAATCTGATTTCAGTTGTATTTTAAAAGCTTGTTATATTATCCATTGTGTCAAATCTGCATCTGAAAAGTAACTAAAGCTGTCGAATAAATGTAGTGGCATAGAAAGTACAATATTTACCTCTGAAATGTAGTGGAGTGGAAGTATAAAGTAGCATCAAATGGAAATACTTAAGTAAATGTACTTAATTACTTTCCACCAATGCTTATAGCGCCAAGTTTTGGGGGCAATATTTTCCAGTGCACAACAGAGCCAACTTCAAAAATATTCCCAGTTTGAGTTGAAACCATCTGAGCAACACTTGATGTTGTTCAAAGCAAAATCTCCTCCTTAGGGCAGCAAGAAAAGGAGCTTACACCCGACCATGTACCTGTGTTTTCCGATATTTCAGGCTGCACGTGGAGGCGTCACAGCTACCTGTCTGTCGAGTCCAGCTGTCCTGAGTGAAAGTGATTCAACTGACGGACGGACGGACGAACAGCAGTGAGAGCAGCTTAAACACCCTTTAGTTTCATCTAATGGCAGCTGGCAGCTTCCGTTTCACATCGGGCCTCTTTGGATGGAGAAGGTTCTGAAAACGGCGGCATGTTTTGCACAACTTAACGCCTCCTCTGTAGAAAGTAAAAAAGCAACCGCACGAGTTTCAGTGTGACAAGGTGACATAATTAGTATCAGTTGCTTTGCTTTCAGCAAGTTGAGAAACGCGCACTTGGACAAAAATTTAATGTCTTGACGGGTATGTGTTATTTTAAACGTTTATTCCTCAGAATCAACTTGTGTTCAATTGTTATACGTTGTTTTTTTTACAAGCATGCACACATGAGCATTTGCTGCTTTGAATTGTAGTTGCTTGTAGTTGTTTTGGACAAAAACAATTTGAAGTCATCTTTGGTCTCTGAGAAATGCTGATGGATATTTTCATTGTTTGTTTGTCTTGGGGGTTTTGTTTGTTTGTTTTGCTTTTTTGACATTTAATAAGCTAAGCGATACGAGTTAATTTACTCTCCTGTTTTCTTATCAGATCATCTCTGGCACAGAGAGGAAGTCTTTCCAGTGACAAATATATGGCACACTGACCTTTGGAATAAGGTGTGCAGCTGTGGCCTGAATTTATATTTATTCTGTACAGTCATTGATTATCTGAGTGCCTGAAAATATTGACAACCAACCACTGTGTTGAATATCTGTAGACGGCAAGTGTGCTGACTCACATGATCCGTGCTTCAGAGTAATGTTATTGTGTCACAATTGAATGCATTGTCAGTACAGCTAAATTAGAGCCTGAGAACGAGCCTTATATTCCTATTTTAAGCATTTACTTTGTGAAAGTATAATATTTTAGATGTGTACTGAATGGAGGGCCTTATATAAACAAGTTTGCTTTCACTTCCCCATCTACTTTCTCCTGTTACTGCATCTCTTGAAGACACATCCTGAAATGTCTGTTTTGTGTCTGCAGTTATGGCCTTGAATTACAGTGCAAGTAATGCCTGCGACTACAGCCTCAATGTCACCTTCTTCTACAACTTGGTGGAAAAGAAGATCCGTACTGAGTGGACGCCCCGAGACTTTGCGGTGATGGCACTGGGTCTGACGGTGTGTCTTATTGTGGTCCTGGCAAACCTGATGGTGATGGTGGCCATCTTCATAAACCGCCGCTTCCACTTCCCCATTTACTATCTCATAGGCAACATGGCTGCAGCAGATCTCTTCGCAGGTATTGCTTACGCCAACCTGATGTTGAACACGGGCCCCTGGACCAGTATGCTCACAAAAGAGAAGTGGTACATCCGTGGGGCTCTGATCGACATCAGCCTGACAGCCTCTGTGGCCAACCTGCTGGCTGTCGCCGTAGAGCGCCACCAGACCATCATCACCATGCAGCTGCACAGCACTATGTCTAAGCGGCGCGTGGTACTGCTGATAGTCTGCATCTGGGCCGTGAGCATCATCATGGGCCTGGTGCCGTCCACGTTTTGGAACTGCGAGTGTGATCTGGAGGACTGCTCCACTGTCGCTCCTCTCTACAGCCGCCGCTTCCTCATCTTCTGGGCGGTTCTCAACCTGCTTGTTTTCTTCATCATGGTGGCCATGTACATTCGCATCTTCGTCTATGTGAGATACCAGAACCGGTACGCGTCGCAGCACACCTCAGGCATGCAGCACAGCCAGACTGTTGTCAACCTGATGAAAACTATCTCCATGGTCCTGGGTGAGAAGTTTGTGTTCTACTCTACACTGCTGGATGTTAGTTGTGGCACACTGACCTTTGGAATAAGTTTGTAGGGTCTGGTTTTTAATTAACCACAATATTAAGTCCTGTACCACGAAACAAAAAGAGAGGGTTAGTCGGCTATGTTTGAGCTTAACTCACCATGGCAACCTACAGAGCTGCAACAATAATCAATAAATCATTTTAAGTCATTTTTTTAAGAAAAAAAATGCTAAAAATCTCTTTCCAGCTTCTTAAATGTGAATATTTTCTGGTTTCTTTAGTCTCCTACGATAGTAAACTAAATATCTTTGAGTTGGTCGGAACAAAACAAGAAATTTTAGGTTGTATCTCGAGTTTTGGGAAACTCAAGATTGTTTTTTTTCACCACTCTCAGACATTTTATAGACCAAACACTAAGCGATTAATTGTGAAAATGAATGACAATGAATGAATAGATAATGAAAATAATAGTTAGTTGCAGCCCTAGTAAGCTATGCTGCATGGCTAACCTGCTGAGGTTAAATTTAGAGGATTAGAAGTAATAAAGCACAATAGATTTTTTATAGAGCAGTATGGAATCCATTTCCAGGCTTTCTATGTGTCTATTTCGGGTTTAAAACAGCATCTAACAAGATAAAGAAGAGTTGACGTGAATGAATGATGTGAATGATTATGGCTCCATTTGAATTGCACTTTGCAAGTTTCGGGTATTGCTGAGAGGATTCATGACAGTGCATGTAGTGCGCAGCAGCTTTTACACTGTTTTTCCATCACTGCAGTTCAGAATAACACGAAATGAAAACAGAAAGTATACTGTTACACTGTTGCAACACTAAGGCATTAATTACTTTACTTTAATTACTCTTCTCCTCTTGGTTTTGGTATGCAATAGTAGTTTGTTCCGCACCAGACAAGATATACATTCAGGAACATCTTGTTGTTGAGTTACAGCACTTTTTTTGCACAAGGCACGTTTCAGTTTTTTCAAAGATGAGAAATTCTTGCCACATTTCCTTCCATATCTACTTATTTTTGAGAAGTATGGCTCAATAGCCTTTCACCTAAATTCACAAGAGCACTTTGTACTCTCAGGATATCAGTACTTCAAATGGTTTTGTGCTGTGGCTCAGAGAGCTGTGACATGTTACGATACTTGTCACCTGCAGCCTAAAACTTCCGCCACAGACCAGTTTTTCCACTCTTGTCTTGTTTGTCTCAGATGTTGTCACATTATTGTCAGTAAAAAAAAAAAAAAATTCCCAGTGTATCACAGTGAAATTGAAATCCACCTTTCTTTAATAATTACTCAGGTGACTCATCGCCTCCCAAAGTTATGCTGGCTATGTAAAGCAATCAAGATATAAATATTACTCAATGTAGCTGCACCTTGAGAGTCATATTACACAGCTGCTTTTGTGCAGTGATTTGAGTTCATTGTTGTTGACTCTTTTGTGGCCTTTTACTAACCAACCTATGTCTCTGTAGGGGCCTTCGTCATCTGCTGGACGCCTGGCCTCATGACTCTCTTACTGGACGGGCTGCTGGGTAAAGACAGCAATGCCAACTCCTTTGAGAAGTACTGCTTGGTGATAGCCGAGTGCAACTCTCTTGTCAATCCTATCATCTATTCCCTGCGAGATGACGAGATGCGGCAGACGTTCAAGCAGATCCTGTGCTGCATTTGTAAGAGAAGTGCCAGACAGCAGCGGGGGCCCCCGTCTGTCGAGATCGACTCACGACTAACAGAGGTAAGCTCAGATATGAGAAGTTTGGGTTGATATAAGGAGGTTGTTGACACGGTAGTGCAGGATACAACTTGTCCACAAAAGACAGTCACTACTGCCTTTTTCTAGCCAGTTTCTATCAGTACCTGTATAAGACCTGTACCTGTATGCGGGTTTGATTTCAGATAATTGCCTTGCAACAAGCTTTTACTCAAGTTATTTATTTTTCCAGTGAACTTACAAGCTGACTTAATGTTAAGTATCAGATCAGGAGTAAAAATGTATTTGTTTTTTCTGTTGGCTGGGACAAGAAGGAACCTGAAGATTTCTGCTCTTGATTTTTTTGTTTCACTTCATCCTGGAGTTCCCCAACATGAATTCTCAGCCACCATTCAGACTACTTTTCTTGTAAAAGTGGCTGGAGAGTTGTAGAAAAGTAATTATTAAATGATTTTTTTTTTTTTTTTAGTCGTTGGTAGAAAAACAGGCCATAACTGGATTATTTTACTAAATTTTCCCTTGTATGCTTTTTCACAGGAAACTCTCAGTTGTATCCAGAAGTCAGAAGAAAAGGCCACCTCTACGCTACGGGACACAAACAATAAAGAAGACAGTTGGGCAGTGCCAGTTGTATGATGGCTGTTACCTGCAATTAAAGAAAAAAAAACTGACTTTTACTGACAGCTAAGCAGGAAATGTTTAATATTTGTTGAGTCACTGTTTTCTCTGCTGAACATCATCCGACTTCTGCCGAACTACCTCTTCTCCATTTTTGCATTTGTGAACTGAATTTAAACCCATATAAAGATGCCTGTGTTGAAAAACTGCAAAAAGGATTTCATCAATGTTGGATGAATGCTGTCATCTCTCAGAATAATGTTTTCCTCCCCAAAGTGTTCTGCATCAACGTTTCATAGAAGATTAACATATGAATCATCAGATGGTGCAATCTCTCCTTTTATTACATTTGACTATCACAAGAGCGTTTGTGACAAATTATAAAATGAAACACTCCTAAAATCTGAAATCAAATACTGAAAAATCACACTAAATCATTTTTATTAATTTTCTAATAAGAACACTACAATTTGTCATATTCTTCCTTTTTGTTTTACTCTTTCTAGAACAATTCTAAAGTTGAGGTATAAAAGGAGTTCATACAGACTCACAAGTCTGAAAACAGTGGGGGTTATATACAAGAGAAATGGAAAGACAGAGGTAGAGAGAGGGGTAAATACAAGGGAAAGAGGGAAGATACAAATATACTAATAAAAACAAAGAAATCAAAAAGGTTTAAGAAGTCATTTGATGCTGTGGAAGTCATTTAGTCTCTTGCAGAATCCAAAGATTTAAATGCAATCGACAGTCGATAAAATTAAGTTCTGTGTTTTAGAATTGCAGCTCTGGCTCGAAATTACAGGGGAACACAAAATGTTTACATTGAGATCAAATTATGGCATTAAATGTTACATGGATGTTTTTGTTGTACTCACTGAGTGAGTGACAGGCAGCATGATGACACCATGCCCTCTAATGTGAAGGCTGACCTTCCTTCCTGTAGGTCATCCATTAGTAACTTCCTCATATGTCATATGCAAATGTAGAGTTTGCATGTTTTCACAGTATTTCTACATTTAAAAGTATCCACTTCAATTCGTTTGAAGGGTTTACTGGGATTAACTTTCCACAAACATGCATCAGAAGGTGCAGATGTGGTGGGCTGATGAATTTGAGGCAAATAAATATTCTTAGACAGAAATGTCCAATTTCATATGTTAACTTGAGCAGGTTTCAAACAACATGTAAAGCACAGAACTGGGTGATTCTCTGGGGAAGTGACTGTGAAACAGTGAAAAAAAATGTAGGAACTGAGGGGAAAATCAGATAAGAAGTGGGTTGAAAAAATACGCCAAATAATGTATAATATAGTCCTTTAGAAATCCTCAATTGATACAATTTTTTTTCCACAGCAGCAAACGTTACACCTATAAACCCTACATTTCCACCCGGTTATGTAACAAAAGACCTAAATAATATTCAAAATTGATACAGAGTTATCGTGAATCCTGTGAAACAAAAGGCCAAATAAAACTGGTATCTCAACCAAACATCAAAATTTATAAAAGAAAAAAAAAAAAAAAATACTGAAACATTACACAAACTGTACAGTGACATCCATTACAACAGGTAGAAAAGGGGGGGAGGGCATGATAATTTGGTGTGGCGATAACATTATTCATAAAATACAGTCGTATGAACTGCGATGAGTAACAAAACAAGTAATTAAATGTGGGATATCACATGTGACCAGCTTACAAGCTCAAGTTTTGTTCTGTAACATATGGTTCAACAAAGTCTTGACTGACACGTAAATCTTCATAAGGCTTTACCTTACTATCAAAATGCTTTGTTATTAACATAACAGTTAATGTATAAAATAGTTCCAAAGAATGAAAATCCCCAAAAAACGTTGTAGGTTTGTCTTAAACACGTTTTAAGAGTTTTACTACACCCAGTGCTGCCTCTTTTTTTGGTAACAGAGGAGAGAGAGAAGCCCTTGCCCAATTGGCCATAGAACTAAAAAAACAATAAAGTTGTGGGTTTTTACCAGAAGGTATTAAAGGATGGGTAAAGGGGGGGGGGGGGGGGGGGGGGGGGGGCATACTTTCTCATGAAACAGGTGCTCAAGTGCACACAATCAAATTACAGGTGCGATGTGACAGTCCTCACTCCACCCACCCTCCCATGAAGCCCCCACAACAAATACCGCCCCCCCCCCAAAAAAAGAAAAAAATCAAATCAACTTGAGGCATGACAACACCACACAGAGAGAGACACAGATACAAATATAATTCCCTCCTCTCCTCAAACTGAAAAGGTGGCTGCGCACCAACTTTAGAGAGACACAGAGTAGCATTATTACATTGCTGAACGTGGTATTTTTGGTTTTGGTACAACAGAAGGTTGTAGTGTGTTGCCTCGGGCTCACAAGCTTAAATGTTTCAAGATGGTGAGGAGATCTCAGTTGAACCCCACCTAGTGTGTCATCCGCTGGTGGAAGCACCCAGTCTCTATAATGCTTACAAAGGTCAGAGGGCACCGGCCAGTTTGACTAAGACATCCCAAGAACACTGTACACACGCCCACACAGAGACACACACATCATAGCAATACATGATGCACTTTTTCCTTTTTGGTCTGACTGTAATAATTATACCCTTTATTTTTTTTTTTTGTTAATAAAAACGAAGCTAAAAACTTGGAAGGTTAAATGAAAACAATAATATCACGCCTAGAAGTCCTACATGCATGGAAGACAGTCACGTTTTCTAAATTCATGTCACGTTTGTCCCAACAACACATCAATGCCCCACAATCTTTCCACCCTTCTCCTAACGTCATTTAGATGCTTTATTGAGCTAATTTTTGGTGGTGGCTGGTGCATTCTTGGTGAAACAGCATTAGAAAATAGCCTACAATCAAATAAACTAGTGGACAGAAAGCAAGAAGTTAAGTCTACAAGCCATCTACCAACACCCTCTATTGGTTAGCAACAAAAAGGGCTATTAGTTACATCCACTCAACCAAAGATATTCTCCTCTCTCTGCCCTTTCCTCCTCTTCTCACCAGCCCTATTAGCACCTGTCCTGCCTGGTTTAGAACAGTGATCCCCTTAACTACCCTTTCACAGGTAGAGACACCCATAACAAGGATGCTAACTTTTGTGCTTGACACATCTTTTTTTATGTCAACTCACTATGAAAACGACTGAAAAGTTGCAAGGTGTGTGTTGTGGAAGCGGGGTGTGGGGGGGTGGGGGTGGGGGAGGGGGTGCATGCACATGTGTGCATTTCTCATTTATTCACTTTGAAATCTCCAACAGAATGAAACATCAAGCTATAAGGACTGGAAGATACAACAGTGTCTTGTGTTGAGCTGGCAGAGGGTGATCTCAGAGGAACAGATGTGTTGACAACTACTGGGGGGTGGGGGGGGGGCAGCACTTTGGTACGAGCAAGGTGAGCAGAGCTCCCTGGTGATCCGTATCAACAGTTTGGCTGTCAAATGCCAAGGCTTCAGGAGATACAGGCAATCACACACAGTTTTCCAAAGCAAAGGGTCGAGTGCAGAGGTCAACAGCACATGGACAAGCTGTGTGAGTACTGTGTGAAGTTAACGTGCATATACACATAATGTACAGACATCATCTACACAGCTGGGTCAGTGGTTTTTCAAAAAGTCCTTGATAGTAAAGATGTTTCCTATCTGTCTCAGCATCGGTGAGCTCCATCCCTCTTTCATTCTGAGTTACGGAGCTTCTAGCATTGAAGTGGAGCTGTGGGGTTGGGAGGCGAATTCCTCCTTTAACTACTGTTCGGCTGTCCTGTGTTCCAGCACAGTGTGTGTTTATGAAATGTGAGCACAGCCTTGCGTAGCTGTCGAGTCGCGAGAGACGAGGGAATATTGAACAATGGGGCGGGGTGGGGGCGTGGGGCGGGGGGTGGGGGGACAGGGGATGGTAGTCAGAGAAGACCACAATGGGAATGAAGTGATGGCGGGGAGAGCCATCGAATCAGTTGGAGGTGTCGGAGTGGACGCTGCCAGGAGGACCGGGAGGGGAGGTGACCGAGGGGGGGTTGGTGGTGTCCTGCCAGCTGTTAGCCTGCAAACAGTCAGAGAAGAGAGTATCCTGCATGAAAAGGGGAGTTTTAAAATTAAATGATGCCGCCTCAAACAAGGTATTCTACAAGTTGAAGACAAAATGCTACTCATTGTAAGTTCTACTAATCTGTTCAGACATATTTTCATCTTGGGATGACCTAACGAGGGGTAAATGTCAGATTCCAGCTATGGCAAAATCTCATTTACCTAAATCAATTTCAAGCAAACTGAGCAGAGAACATACTATGCAGGTATCCTGACTAACTCTGACCCTCAGCTTATACACCATAAGAGGAGCTCTCAGTTGGTACTCACATCCAGGCGATGAGGGGTGTAGAGGCCACTACCTGACAGCTCCTCATAGCCGCCCGTCAGGTGTGTAGCACGGTGCAGGGTATCCACCTGTCAGAGACAAAACACACCCACAACTTTCAACACAGACGTCACCACAACATTCAGACAGCTAAACAAGTCATTACGCTATCAGACTTTGTTTTCAAACTAAACCACAGGCTTGACTGCGGAGTTAGAGCGCCCACAGACCCCTGCTGTATGCGTCAGAGCCCTTCCACATTACTCATAACTGTTTCTGCTCTGGTGTGATGAAGTATAATCTCCCATCTGCATTTACAGTTGTTGTCTTTTAGGTCAGTGTGACCACTAAACATTATGGCTCACCCATCAACTTAATGACTCTCCATTAAACGACTTCTGCTCTCATTTCCAAGTAATGAAAAAACTGCAACTGAAGCCAAAAGCCAATCTTATACTTTTGTCATTTATCTCACTGACCTTTGTCTATTATTAAATTATTAGACTACATAGCACTTAACAGCAGAGATCTGTGGATGCCTTCAGAACGACAAAACTGTCTACGAACAAACAACAATCACAGGGACAGTTGAGTTTTAGGAAATTTCTATTTGGTCTACACAGGAGAAGGGATGAACATATGGAGAGATGGGATGTCGGGATGTTCGGAAGCAGGGAAAAACAAAGA
This sequence comes from Thunnus thynnus, assembly GCF_963924715.1. Lineage (NCBI taxonomy): Eukaryota > Metazoa > Chordata > Actinopteri > Scombriformes > Scombridae > Thunnus > Thunnus thynnus. The sequence continues at coordinate 11,920,272 of NC_089533.1, forward strand.
CGGCTGTTGGAAGAGTTGGAGGTGCAGGATGACCTAGAGGTAGAGAAACTGACCATTAACCAGAGGGGTTGCTGGTTCAATGCCCTGCACTGACAGGTGACCATAATCCAGCTGTAAGCCAACAATTACAATGTCTTGAGGAGGGCACTGGAGCCCCAGAACTGTTCCAGGGGTTCTGCACTGAGGGGAGACCCTGTGTGCTCTGGTAGGGACTATGTGAAAGTGTAACTATAGAGGGATATGTGAAAGTACAAATTTAAACAGCCTTTAAGACTATGTTAAAGACACTAAGGCCATATGCTCCCCAGAGCTCACTGTATGGAGCTCAGAAGGGTCAGTTTGTGTGTGTTCGGGTTGGGGAGGGAGTTGTTGGGGGTCAAAGGTAAAGCCAGGACGGGATCTGAGGAGAGGTCGAGGACAAAAGGAGCTAGGCTAAAGGTCGTTATCCCGGGATGCTAGGTGGCTGGGTTGATGGCATTGAGGTCAACTCTGCAGCTGTCCTCAGTGCATACCTGCGGCTGTAGAGAGGGGGCGATGTTGAGACCCTCCCCGTTGAGCAAACGCAGGCCAAGGTAGGTGTCGCCTGTGTGAGACAAACTGTATGACCCTGGTGACCCTGTAGGCAATATATATAGCCAATAGCTAATCAGCTCCAGCACAGTGTCTTGGGTCAAAAGGTCGCCAGTGGTCATGTACACTGACGGGTAGAAGTAGATTCATCTCTAATAACTAGCTTCAATATGAGGGTCACTGCTCTCTCTTAATAGGTCATCTTTTTGGCATAATGATATGAGCATTACAACTGGAGACACTAAAATGTGTGCCAGTTAGAAAATAAAACCATAACTTCAGAGGTCTGTGTAATTTCAATGTTTGCAAACACACATTTTACAGATGCAAAACCATGAAGCTAAAATAATCCTGGGCTTCTGGTGAACATTAAGAGAACTGAGTGTCACCGACAAATTTCAGTTCCTATGAGCTGGTGGTGTTTGTCCGTCACTGTGAGCTACAATTCAGTGAGCACAGGTGGGGCTGGGCGGTCTGACAGTAGTGGATGGACATGAGGTATAAAGGCTACAGTATGTTTCAAACTAAATACTGTTCAGACTGCCTGATAGTGACAAGAAGCTCCTCTCTGACATTTTCACCCCATTTGAATCACTCTCAATCTTTTTGCATTTGGAGGGGAAAAATAAAACAAAAAAGAAACAGCTCACACAGCAGGAAATGTTTGCTGTAAAACAGGAAACGGAAATCTGAAAGTTCACTTGTGTATTTTTGACAAACAATACCATGAAACTGTTGAGGTCAGATAGTTCTATGAAGGCTCTGATCATTTCTAGAAACGCTATTTAAAGTCAAGAGGCTTGTGATCATGTACCATTTTATGTTGAAAGTTAATTAACTAGTAATGTATGTTGCACACACACTCGATCTACTTTTATTTGTTGAAAGCCAGACAATCTGATGTATTTGTCATTCTTTTAAATCAGACACATTAATTTTGCAGTGACAATTGAGATTGCTGCAGCAATGCCACTATTCTTTTCATGATAAATTTGATTGATAGCAAACAACAAAATGGTATATTTCTCTCTCTCTTTCTCTCTCTCTCCCTCTCAGAGACAGTCCTGTCCCACCTGAGAGTATAGTCACTTGGAAAAGACTTTAACAACCTGGCTGTCCAATGTGGTCATCATTCATTTGGAGTCTATGTCGGCCTTCAGAAGGGAATTGACTAAATGAATCAAAACATCTGAATGATCACCTACCTGGTCCACTCAGCTTCCTTAGCAAATTGGGGTCGCTATATTATGTATTATATACTCCGTGCTGTGTATGTTGAGTAATTGTTTGAAAATAAAACAATGCGCTTCATAGATAGATGCAAAGATCTAAGCAAGTCACACAAAACCCAAATAAACAAGCAAATAAATAATATAGTGGGGATGATTTGTAGAAAAAAAATATGAGATATGACAGAAAGCACTTGAAGCAGACATCAGGTCAGTCCCGCTAACTGAAATCAATGAGTATCAGAACAGTCCCAAGTGGTATTAAAGTGTTTTGGAAATACAGTATGTTAGAAAAGCATCTGTCAGAGGAAAAGACACAAAACATAGCACCAAATGAATGCAAATCTTGGCTGACACGCTAAAAACCAAGGCTGCCCACACTGCACAATTCTCAGCTTTGAAATGATAGAAAACCAAACAAGCATCGAATTTAAATGTTTAACATTAAAAATGTAAAATTTGTTTAGCAACTTTTTAAAAACATGGCAGGAAAACATAATAAAATCAAATGTTCTCATGGAACATAATGAAGATCTAGAGAACCATTGTTGACAATACTGCATATTATTGTCCAAATTTACAGAATCTTGCGTTTGCTTCCCTGTTAGATTTAAAATCGCTTATTTGATGTCATGATTAGGACAGATTATGCAGCCATAATGTAAGTGTGAGCATATCTCTTGACAAAAACAGTTGTCTCTTACAGTAGTGCAAGATGAGAAAAGATTCTGTCTCGGTCTCAGATTACATACAGGTATGTTGTTCACTGCATAGGCTGATGAAGACAAGTTTGTACCAATTATTCAATGCAAAGTAAATATAATTATAGATAATTTCACATGATATGCTCTGAACACAGTATGAAAGCTGGATGAAAGCACATCTCTTGTGCAGTGTGGGTTTTCCTTAAAACAATCACTTCAGTCCATCATTCAGTCATTGTGTGGTTCAGTCAGGCTCAGTTATGTGTAAGAACTTAACTGTATGTAGAGGACCTGAAGCCTGGCAATGAGAAGTGGCAGTGTTTAGGTGTAAATGAGATGGAGCACGTGGTACCTGAGTTGGGTGTTGCCGGAGAGTTAGCCTGGCTAGCCTGCGCCGACACATTGGCAGCATCCACCGCTGTTTTAACTGCGTAGAGGTTCGCTTCCTCCTGGAACTTACCAATGTTCTTCTTGTAACGTATTCTCTTGTTGCCAAACCAATTAGAGACCTGAAGGACAGAAGGATGTCAGATATTTGCAATATTTCATCCTTTAACTATAGAAGCCTCACTGCTGTAGCCCCCTTAGCTAAATGTTAGAGAAAATTCATCTTTTTGCTCTGATTTTTAGTTTTCTTTGTATTTTTTAGTAAACAGGACAAACGAAATTAAAGCCTTTTTAAACTATCAAGTATGTACTGAAACAGACTTCCACACAAACAACTACAATGTCGTATTACAAAGCTCTCCTGGATAACAGTGGTTCTAGTGACATTTACCTGAGACACAGTGATCCCACACTTTTTGGCCAGCTCCTCCTTTGCTTCCTCACTTGGGTAAGGGTTAGACAGGTGAGAGTAGAAATACTCGTTCAGCACCTCTGTAGCTTGCTTGTTGAAGTTGCGCCTCTTACGTCTAACACACAGATAGAAGAGATAATGTCCAACATGCTTGGAATGTACATCTGACACAATAGCATTATTGACTTAAGTCCTCAAGAAAATAACCAGCCATGTAACACAAACACACACACACACAGACCTGGCATCGAGGAAGCGTGAGCGCAGGATCATGACGGCCTCACAGGTGCTCTGTTTGAGCTGCATCTGAATGGAGCTGAACTTGCGGTGGATGATGGCCACCATGCGCTCAATCTCCTTGGGAGAGATGGGCCGTGTGCGAGACTGCTCTCTCAGCAGGTTCATTACATGGTTGGTGAACTCACTGCATGCCTGGACCAAGGAGAGAGAGAAAGGAGTTGAATGCGATTGTAAAAAAGACAGACAAAGTACAGATTCTGTCCAGTGCTTCGACATAGTTTTTATGACGACGTACAGCTTTTTGACTCTGCTGATCAGTTGCTCTTGCTTCCTATCTAAAAAGAATATAGTAATATTAGGTTACTTTGTTTGCTAGTTACAGCAGCATTTGAACCATAAAACAGTCTACAGCAGTGGTTCTCAAATCTATATCAGTGATGCTCAACACCAGGAAAGTGCAGCATAAAGGACCAAGAGAGTGCAGAGCAAAATACCAAAAGCAAAGAATGCAGACTTGATACTTGATAATGTCTTTCAGCGTGGTCTTGGAGAGAACATTATGTCAGATCTGCAACTGTCTGTTCCTACCAATTATAAACATAATTTGTGTCACATAATGTCTCAATGTCAGAATAAATATTCATGCTTTCTAAGCAAGCCATCATTCAATAGATCATCAGTCTGGCAAGCGCTCTTCGGTGTCTTTCTCCATTACTCTTGTTTTAAATTATAATTTTGGCAGTTAACTTTCAACTAAAGCAAAGAGAAGGCCATTAGAGTACACAAGAACAATGAGGAAAACTCAGATCTTCATTTTCATTCCGACAAGACTACAGAAGATGATATTTTTGACCGGTTAAACCTGAACCTGACTTCTTTTGTTTCGTCTTCGTTTGAATGATACCTACAGACTCTCAATCCCTGCACATGTTTTCATTCCAAACAACACTTCAGAAGCTGATAATAGTAATTAGAAAACCTCCAAACATAGAAACATAGTCTTGTAATGTTGCATTGTTGGAATAAAATCCTCTGTGTTACATTTTAACATTAAGTCCTCTTATACAGATGTGGCTGAAATGATTGGTACCCATGCATTTTATTAAAATGATCCACCATTCGCCCTGAACAGTGTTGAAATTAAAAGATCTTGTATTATCTATGTTTGGTTTGCAGTGTAACAAAACAAAAAAAGTTGTGAAAAGACATTCTAAAATAGCTTGGACAAAACGATTGGTAACCTTTAGAGAGTTGTAAGAGATAATTGATTTGTAGTGATACTTTAAGCAGACTATTGTGTTTTAATTAGTATCACGGGTGTTTTCAATCTTATAATCACTCATGCAGCCAGTTTAAAAGGATAAAATTACTCACTGTACTGTTTTGTGCCCCTGTGTGCATCACATTGAATATGGAAATCAGAAGGAAAACTAGAGTGGTTTGAATACATTAGAAAAAAGGTAATAGCCAAGCTTTGTCAACGTAAAGGTTACAAGGCCATCTCCAAAGAGCTTGATGTTCCTGTGACCACTGTTGCCAATGTTATTAAGAAATTTAAGGCCCATGGAACTGTAGCCAACATCTCTGGATGTGGTCGCAAGAGGAAAGTTGAACAGAAGGATCGCTCGAACGGTTGAGGAAGAACGAAGGAAAACTTCAATACAGATCCAAGCTGATCTTCAAGTTCGAGGCACAATAGTTTCAAGTATGTCGCTGTCTGAATGAAAAGAGGCTCTGTGGTAGAAGACCCAGGAAGACCCCACTTCTAAGAGGGAGACACAAAAAACCCTGGGTGAACTTTGTCAAAATGCATGTTGACAGGCCACCGTCCTTCTGGGAGAATGTGCTTTGGACAGATTAAACAAAATTAGAGCTGTTTGGTAAATCACACCAACCCTGTGTTTACAGAAGAAAAAAACTGAAGCCTTTAAAGAAAAGAACACCATGCCTACTGTGACACATGGAGGAGGCTCAGTGATGTTTTGGGATTGATTTGCTGCTGCTTTGTTTGAATCTGGGCAGGGCACAATGATATCAGAGGACTATCAAGGTATTTTGGAGCGAAACATATAGCCAAGTGTCACAAAGCTGTGTCTTAGTCGCAGGTCATGGATCTTCCAGCGGGATAATGACCCCAAACATTCATCAAAAAGCACCCAAGAGTGGATGAGAAGAAAACGTTGGACCGTTCTGAAGTGGCCTGCTATGAGTCCTGATCTGAATCCCATTGAACATCTGTGGAAAGAGCTGAAACTTGCAGTTGGGAAACAGCACCCATCAAACTGGAGAGAAATAGAGCAGTTTGCTCAAGAAGAGTGGGCTGAACTACCAGTGGAGACATGTAGAAACCTTATTCAGAGCTACAGAAAGTGCTTGACTGCAGTTATTGCCTCCAAAGACTGCTACAAAATATAAAATTAAAGGTACCAATATTTTTGGCCATGTCATTTTCATTTGTTTTAAGTTGTAAATCAAAAGTAAAGTTTCAGTTACTTTTGTTAGTTTCAACTTAATACTGAGAAAATATAGTTTTTTTTTTAAAAAAGGTGAAAGGGTACCAATATTTTCAGACACGTCTGTCTTTACTTTTAATTAACACAACATGATTGTTACCCTAACTGACTGACCTGAATTTATTTTTTTTTTTACAACATATTAACACATGTGGTTAACAGCATATGTTGTAGCATTTAAGTGCTCTTAGTTCACACCTGCTCATATTTCTCCAGCTCAGAGTGATATATCTGGCGGATTTGGGCGAGCTTTGCTCTGTAGTCGGAGTGTTCGATGCTGCTGTCGGTGGGTGAGCCCCCTGCTGCTGCTGCAGCGGCAGCCGCTGCAGCTGATCCTCCACCCTTCTCTGGTCCTGACACACCCTCTGCTAGGAGCATGTTGTCCAACCTCATGATCTGGGGATCTGGGGGGTCCTCCTCCTGCACACCTCGTATACTCAGCACTGAACAAGAGAGGAGAGACAAAGCAAAAGAGTTAGACAGGAAAGGTGTAGTATTGACCTGTTTTAAAGAAATCTCCATTCCTTGTTACAGGGTGTCCAAGGCAGAACACCATTTCCATATACCAAGTCAAAAACCTGTTGGTTAAAAAGTTGTTTTTTTTAAAAATTGACAGACCACACATTTCCCCTTCAAGCAGAGGGCTAATACTGTGGGTTCTAGGGGTGCAAAGGAAGACGCTTTAACACTGCTAAAATTCAAAGAAGTGCAGCCCTGTCAAGCCCACTCAAGTTTCTCCCCTGAGTCATTGCTATGAGTGCCTGGCTGAATTCTCAATGAGCCTGAACTTCCTCTAAATCAACAGCAGAGGGCAGTGTGGTCCCTTGGTGGCAGGCTGCCAGAGATAAAGGCATGAGGCATGGAACCAGTAATGGGAGTGCATGTGCTGTCACTATGAGCCCCAGTGGCCATAAGTATAGTTATCAGTCGCTGCTCTCCACCACTGTATTATACCAGGACCTCTGTCAGCCTGCAGCCATGCTCTCATCTCTCTCTCCCTCTCTCTCTCTTTCACACATACACACACATACACACACACACACACACAGATACCATTCTGTTACTGAAAAAGTTTGTAGTACAGACAAGTATCTTTTCTTCAGTGCCTGAAGCATTTAATACTTTACTAAATTTTCTCTCCATCCAACCTCAGAAAGTAAGAAGAAACTTGGTACTTTGGGCACATTATTTACGAATAGTTTATTTTGTAAATGGTAATAATGAGATATGAAACCATGAGAAACCACATGGTTATTACAGTACTCATTTATTGAAATTAAAAATAATTGTGCAGGAATCATTTACTTTTATAACATTTTTTATGCCAATTTTAAAATGGCTAAATTGCCACACTTTAGAGCTGGAATGATTAGTTCTAGTTTCAAGAAAAAATCCCAAACATTGGTTCCAGTTTCTCAAACATGAGGATTTCCTGCTGTTCTCTGTTTTATATCACTGTAAACTAAATATCTTTGGGTTTTGGGCTGTTGGTCACACTAAGATGTCACCTTGGGGCTTTGAGTAATTATGTTTTTTTGGGTTTTTTTTTTTTTTTTTTTACATTTTCCAGACTAAACAATTAATTGATTCATTTTGAAAATAATGATATTAACCATGAGTTGTAGCCATGCATGAGAAGTTTACTTGCAGGGAAGTAAAATAATGTCTCTAGGATTATATTGGCAAGCTTTAAGTGTTTGTAATAGTAAAATTAATGCATTTAAGGAAGTTGTTAGTAGAATCTTTGTAAACTAAAATGGAAACTAATGAGCAAAAATGTTCACATGTGCCATATAGCACAAATAAGCACAGTACTACGTCCAAATTTCTGTTGATCTTCATAACTGGGGAATAGATTAACGAGGTAAAAGCCAAATTAAACAGCGGTGAAACCAGACAGTAGTCTAAAGGAGACAGACACTGACAATATGGATGACAAGATTAATCCCAGTGGAAACTGCGTGGCGTTAGGTGCTTGTCCTCCTTAAGGATTACGCTAGTAAGTCAAAGCTTGTCATCAAAGGTTAGGGAGGGCATGGACTCACTCATTTCAGAGCTTCTCTCACAACTTTAATAATCTTGAGGTTTTTATGTGGATGTCAAAGTTTCACCATCGAGAGTCGAGCAGAAAAACAAGTTTGCATCCATGAAGCAGAGGTAATAAATGAGTATAGCTGTACTGTTAGGGCTAACAGATGTGAAAGAAATGAGGACAAAAACAGTTTTGCTTAAAGTTTCCAAGTGCCACGGAGCAGATGAGTTTTTGCTTTTTCAAACTTCATTTGATAAATGAGTCTGTTCCACCATTTAAGGCCTCTTGTAGCAAAGCGTCCAACTCCCTCCCCCCCCCCCCTCTCTTTTTTTTTTCTTGTTCCTTCTTGCCTGTTTCTTTCCCTCTGCTTAGGTCTCTTCTCTTTCCAAGGCACATTCCTGCTCTGCTGCTCCCCCATCTTAGGGCTCAGGAATGCAGCAGACCCAGCCGCCTGAACTAATGACCCTGATTCGCCCATCTTTTTCCCTCCTCTTTTTCTTTCCTTTCAGTCATTCACAAACGATTTCTTCACTACTTTGCTCAGATAACCTATACCTAATTCAGTGACCAATGACCAGAAGTATTTGTTTTTTGTATCTGTTGTGCTGCTGGATTTACACGGTCATCTGGATACTTTGTCTGCCATTTGACGGCGGTTGGAGTGTTGCGTGTGTTAACAAAGTTTGCGCCGTCCTGCCGTAGACGGTTTTTGAATGTGTAGTGGTGTGTGAGGTTGATCTTCACTGCCTACTCACATAGAAGTACAACTGACCTACAGTAAAGAGGGCAACTGTGGCTCTTGAAGCTTCTCACCACTCCCCCCTCCCTTTTGCCCCCACCTCATTATGGCCCCCAGCTGTAGCCTAATGCCCCTACATTCCCCTAATTACTCCAATTAAGCTGTGATTACCCACAATTGCACTCATACACAGTCTAGTGGTCTAGTGGTATTATAGCAGCTGTTAAGATGAGTTAAGATACTGTACAGAAAAAGGACTGTACAACATGGACGCAGAGAAAAGGGAATTTTAGTGTCTTCTACTTACAAACCAACCATGAAACCCTCTGAAAATTACAAATAACGCTGGCTGTTTTGCTCCAAAATTTAAGCAGCGTCTCCTTTTGATCAACTGGTTCCTGACATCGCTGGTAGGCTGGTTCAGTTACTCAGAGACGAAAAACTCATAGTGCTGTAAGTAATGATACTTAAATTCCTCTTTTTTTCAATAGGACGACAGCTTAAGGCCCACAGCCTGCATCCACAGCTCTTGGAAATCACACCATTATGCACACGTTACCACCCTAGCTGGGCTGTGTGGCATTGAGAGACGAAGCGAGCAACACATACTATGAAATATTCAGGGTATCCAGCTGGGCTTTCGCTGCATACATAATCATTCTCATTTCTGCACCGCCAATGTGGAAGCGGTGTGCTGTGCAGACACAACACACAATATATGAAGTGGTGCAGGTAAGGGTGAACAACCTAACCAATGGCATAGTGCTGTACATTAACTGTAATGCCTTCCACACATAGGGATAGATAAGACTTAAACGCAGTCAGTATATCATTGCTCAGCTCACAGCACAAGCTTTATCCTTGTCTGTCTTTTCCCTTGCTAGCATCCCCTTTTTCACTCTGTCTCCCCCCAACACACATCCCCTCCCCCCTCTCCCTTTCAGCGCACCCCCACCCACCTCCCCCAGTGCCCCCCTCCCTCCCTCTGTTCTCCATTTCAGTCGAGTTCTCCATGTGAGCCGCAATCCCTCATGCTGTCAGCCCCCCCTCTCCCTCTCTCTGTAGACAGACAGGATTAGCATTTTAATTGCATCAGCTCCCTTGGGTATTCTCAGCCTTTCACTGGGAGAGAGCAAGGGAGCGGGAGAGGGAGAGAAGGATAGAGAAGGGAAAAAAAAAAAGGGGGGGAAAAAAAAGGTAAGGAGGGAGAGAGGATAGAAGGAGAACCAAGGAGAATTGAAAAAAGGAGTCACAGGAGAAGATATGTGTGCGAGAGAGGAGGAGACAGAGAGAGAGAGGGAGAGAGAGAGAGAGAGAGGCTACAGAAATATACAGAATCCAGAATACAGACGTGCCAGAGAGCGAGCGAGCCAGAAAGAGAGAAAAGATAGGACTGTGAAAACATCAGTTTTTCCTTTCATTACAGACAGAGAATTCAGATAAAGAGAATGGGCCAGAGAAAGACGGTTCCAACAATGAAAATATGCTACATGAATATGCAAATTTACCTCACAAAAACTGCAAAAAAACAAAAAACAAAAAAAAAAAACAAATCTCAACTGCAGCTCTGGAGATGTGATGGGTAAACCCGTATAAAGAAGTACAGGATATAAAATAGCATCTGGGCAATACGAATGCAGCTAGGGAAAATAAGAACTAGGGACAATATACATTTATTACTATACTATAACTACTCTTCCACTGATTTAACGCAGAGATTTTCAAACTTAAAACAAATAAAACCTGATAAAAATGCATGCATAATATATATACTGTATATATTAGTAAATCTGAGTAGAAGCCTTATTGACAATAGCAGTTTCTTTACAAAATCATATGTTGTAACATTTGATTAATGTCAACTTTTACAAACAAGTTCTTCTGCGTCTACAGCATTTTGATTTACTATGCCATTTTGGTAGAATACGGGTTGCTCAAAAAAGGGCTTTGGGTGAATAAAATGTTGCCTCGGGCTAGGTGTTGAGTCTGACATTAAAACTAAAGAGCCGGCATTAAAAATGAATAGTTTCCCTGATGGGCTTTTTGCCAAATGGATATTGAGAAAAGGTGTATTTGGACTGCAAATTCAACACAAAAGTGTGTACCCCTTTTTTTTTTTTTTTTTTTTAATACAAGGGTGTTTTTTTGTGAAGTACAGTCAACTTAATTAGCCCAATCCATATGTCCATTCCTACTTTAAGCAGCTCACGCTAATCAGCATCTGTTTGGGTAGTTCACCGGAGTCCTGTTGCACGCAGCCCCCCATTCTGACACACACACACACACACACACACACACACACACACACACACACACACACAGAAAGGTAAGCATTCAGAGTAAACACAGTGTGGTCTGATTAAGGTGTGAATTGGAGAACTCACACCTTTGGCAAACACAACACTTCAGTCCAACACATCATTAATCAGCCCTTAATTAACTAAAGAGAGAGAATTGGACACCAGAGCGATGACTACGTGTACCCCCCTTGAATGGTCATACACAAACACAATGTCACACACACACACACACACACACACACAAAAGCACAAAAAAAAACACTAATGAGGGATAGATCAATTTGTGTTGTCACTTAATCTGCACAAATTTAAGCCGATAGAGGATCTTCTATGCTTTTTATCTATCGTTTATATGCATAGTTTTGGCAAATTATTAACAAGATTTTCCCAGAATTTTCTAAAAGACAAAAAAAATTGTGAGCTGAAAAACAAATCTATTAGGACAAAAGCAAAATCTTGAACATAAAAATACTGACAATGCTAAATTTAAATAAATAATAAGTTAGCAGTCACAGAAGTAACTGAATTAAAATGAACCCATAGGGTTCAAATTATTAACATCCACAATCAGTAAACTGGTGAATATGTGATTTGAGTCAATATTTTTTATTTCAAATTCTGACCCATTTAACAGTTACACAGCTATTGACCCTCACATATTAATTTACCTTAAGAAATTAAAAGTTAAATCTTTTCAAAAATATAGTGAGAGGGCCCATAAAAAGTGTAAACAGAAAATGTGTCAACCAAGTAACTCAAAATAAAAAAAAGATACTAATTACAACCAATTATCCCCTTAAATAAGGTTGAGAGGATATTCCAATTAAAGTCATATTTTGTGTGTTTGCACCGTTACAATAAAGGGCCTGTGACCAAAAACGAACCCCATGCATGGATTCAAAGTGTGGGCAGACTGACAGTTCAATGATGTATATATTTTATATTGTCGTAATGTTTTTTCCAGGAATTTGTATGATGTGTTTGCTCCCATCTTGACTTTCAAGCTCCTCTAGAAAGCATTGACAACAATAAACAGATGTGGAGTCACAGTGAGTATACTGTTATGTTCTCACTGCCTGAGTTTCAACAGAAATCTGAGGAAAAATAATTACATTCAGTCTAGTTTGGAGCAAACTGTTGACCTAACCAGTAACAGGCCACACATTGATATACTATTGTAGGTGACTGAGCAATATAACATCTTTCTCAAGGAAATATTTTTGTGTCAATACGTAACAACCAACAAGGTATATCAAGCACTGTTGAGTACATGTGACTGAATCCCGAACATGTTACCCCCCAGTCAAGTACGATTCTGCACACAGAGAAAGATGGAGACATGGAAGAAAGAGTTTGAAATGTCACAAGAGGAAGAGGAGGATGACAAAGAGCACCTAAGCAGGAGGCTTGTTATAGCACTGCTAGGATCTTCCCCCAGTCAACTCTCATCAGGCCAGCTGCCTCCTGTGCTCATTAGCACAGACTCTTAAGGAGCTCCTAAAGACTTTGTGAAAAATGAACGCTCATTTGAGAGGTCGTTAATTTGCACTGTTATGCAAATTAGGTGGCAATTAAGCGATAGATCAGAAGAGCAGTGCCCATTTATAACAAGTGAACAAGCATTATGACACAGTCAGATGGTGCCAGAGAGAGCTCGGGCTACATGGTTATTCTGCACAGGTCCGATTTACCAGCTTAGTGAGGAATAAAATCACTGTGCCAATAATATGTATGGCTGGTCGGGATAACAATGTCCCAGTGGTTTTACAGGAGGGTATCCTTAATTGACGTTGCAAACCTGTACATACATTAATGAGTACATATACTGTATACATAACAAACTGATAGAAACACAAACTAATCATCCTCCCAAAACATAGCCTTCTTCTGAATTATTAAGCAGTGCTACGTCAATCCATCCAGACTCATGAAGAGCACCACAAGCTTAAAGGGAGCATATGTAATAACCCAATACAAACTGCTAATCTTGGGTGGCTAGTACCACCCCTCCCCAACCCCCCCACCCCCCACTTAACCAGCCCTGATGTTTCCATCTCTCCCCTGCATTTATGACATGGTGCGAAATATACAAACATACTGTCTGGGACAGCAATGTGCACTACTGCGGAGGGGTGGAAGGCTCCCATCAATTGTAATTAATCCTTAATTAGTCAGGATTAGGAGCTGGGCTCAAATACTCTCCCACCCCACCGCCACCAAACTAATGCAATCCAGCTGAGACCACATTTACATATCTTTAATTAAAGAGACCTTCCTTTAAGAGCAAAGCTTAAAAGCAGTGTGAGAGGCATAGACGTGCTGAGAGGGAGGGCAGATGAGATGAAGAGGTAGGAGTCCGCCCTGTGGGTGATGTTGGACCAATAATGATCAGCCACTCGATATTTCCTGGTTACTTCTTGTTGGGGCATTAATGGATGGGTATTTGTGGATCAAAAGTAAGCCATAAGTGCACAAGTTTGACTGTTTGAAGGCTTCCCCCCCCCCCCCCCGTCATATCACTAACTAATAAATTCTCCAGTGTCTGTCACCAGAACATGAGTGCCCAAGTTTTATCTGCTGCCCTTTTTAATTTAATAAGTAACCCTAATGAAATTAGAAGTGAATTAATTGAAATGTCATTTTGTGTTTAGCTTCACCTTCTCCTTCGTTTTTCTTTTTTTTTTTTTTAAACTCCCATCAGTACTTTCAACTATCAAGCAAATTGGCTAACACTCGATCAATATGTCAGGTGAGAAGAGAAAGACAGAAGGAGATCATACCTGAACCAATACACACAAGACTTTTATACAACTATTTGTGTACATTAACATCATCTTATAATGTGCTAACTTGTGTTTTTAACTCCTCTTCTACTGCTCTGGCATCAAGGGGTAAATTTGATCAGTTGTTCATGATGTTAATGTTAGTTAACTATTAAAAGAGAGAAAGTGTGTTTGAGTTACTAATGTCATCATTAGGACTCAGTACAGAAATGCCAATGTGTCATAATTCTATAGTTTGTCCACCAGAGAGTAGTGACAAGTTTATTTAACTTTAAATGTTTTTCCTAGTTTATTTCTCATTAAAAAAACAAATTTAAGGGAACCTTATTAAAAATAATCATGCTATGGGTTGAGTAAAGCAAAGCAATATTAGCTGATATATAATTTTCTAATTTTTTTTAAATTAAACTCACAAATATCAATATTGATATTGGCCTTAAAAATCCTGCATAGGTCAGGCTATAATTAGGAGGATGAAGACTGTTTTTTTGATCCCAAGTCCAACCCGGAGACTGATATGTTAAATTGCCATGAGATTAATGTGAAGGGTTGTATGTCTGAAAGGGGCTTGTGATCCCCCTCCAAATACTGACTGACAGAACCGCCAAATCACTGCCCTTGTTGAATCATGGCCAAAATCATATTGCAGCAGTCTTAAAGGTGAACAATTCCATTGAGCTTTTCTCATCCTACAACACATCCCAGACAGCAGTTTCCCTTGTCAATATACAGAAGCCCAGTTCCTACAGGAATAATAACACATGGGGAATATCAGCTGGCCCACACACCATTAGGCCTAGGCTGAAGGTTGGGGTGCTCTGCCTCCCCAGTTTGAGTTGGGGGGTTGGTGAGGGGCGGTGTGTCTGTCAGGGCCAGGGGTCTGTGTGATATTAGCCGTCTGCCAATCTGGCTTGGGGAATGGACACCGAGTAATTACTCCTGCTCTTACTGCCTCATCAATCTCCGTGTATCACTCCTGCACCCCCCCACCACCTCCCACCCTCCACCCCCCTCCCTACTCCCCCCCCACCCCAACACACACTATCTTTTTTCATTCTCTCCTGCAAAGGAGCAGGGGAGAGAAAAAAAACGATTGAGTGGCAGGAATTGAGTGGCAGGCACAAAACACTACAGAGATTCCTGAAAACCCAATGAGATAATCCTGCACCACTGCATACCGCCTGTAAATATAAAACAGACTCTTAAAAACATAAAAATCAGGGGATTTGACCAAATGAGAAGCTTGGTCAAATTAGACGTTCGCATAGTGTTGGTTAAACTGAAAACACGGGTTTGGTAGCTTCACACAGGTCACATTACGGCCACAAATTATTTTTTATTTTGTTACTGCTTTTGGTTTAAAAAAGGGTCTGTATGCTTTCTTCATAAAATATAATAACAACGTCCCACAGGTTGCTAACAGTAAAATTTTATAGCTCTGTTCTATATTGGGCTCTTTGAAAACTAATAATAATTAAGTTGCTTTAATGAGGCATGTGATTCACTAGAATTCGTGTACTCTCCTGTCAAAGTCGGTGGAATACAAACATCTAAGTCAATCATGTGATGCTGAAAGGATTTATTTTTTTTCCCCCCCAAACTAAAATTGAGTTTTACCAACTGGATAATCTCTGATGTGTGATGTTTTGCTGTCAACTTTCATGCATGGCCTCTAAGATAAAAGATTTCTAAAGGCTGAAGTGTCTATTCCGGCTGTGAATAAACACATGGCAACTATGAGTGACTTAACAGTGTTTTGTTTTGGTGTTTTCACAACTAAAAGCATGCTGTAATTCAATTAACATGTAATTGGGGCCATTTGGTTGCTGAAATGGTATGGTAATGCATACAGAGGACTTGAGTGCTGTGAATGTTAGTTTGGTTACTGTCTGAAAGGGCGTGTGGAAGGGTACCGGCTAACAGGAAATAATACAAGAATCCATTCAGATAAACCTTCCACTACGAAACACAAAGGGCTGCGCTTGGTGTGGGTGTGTTGCTACAGGTTACTGGCAGAAGATAAAATATAAACCACTCTGAAGGCTGTGTGGTGGTTTGTACTTCTTTGAGGAATGACTGTACAACTCTGGAAAGTTAACAAAGCAGCCGTTGTTTCTTCTTTATCATATATAGCCTGATTTGAAGTAATTCTTTATGAGAAAATGTAAAATATACAGCAACGAGAGAGAGATATTTTTTTGTATTCATTGACAAGACATCATAACCGAGTTTTTCTACCTTTTGTAACCACAAATAGCACTGAAAAACATAAACCGGAGAGCGAGTTCATTGAGTCAGCTAAATCTCACCATTCATCCATCTTGTCAAAATATTAATAGGATGTGATGATGGGTTGTCATCCTGCCGCTTTGACAACATACTAGGTAAGCACAGCTGGTTCTTGGCATGAGCATTGACTGTGAAATTTTTGGTGCTTGTAGGCTCTTAATAAATAATAAATTTTAAAAAATAAGACACTTCTTTCCAGCATAGTTAGACATCAAAGTCAAATTAAACATTACAGGACTTATTGTCCATTCCAACAATTACCTCGTTATTTGGATATACAGACAATGTGTCTGCTCTAAAAGAAAAACCTCACTCTGACCAACTATGAGGCTGGTAAGGAAATGCACAGAGAGAAGAAGCAGGCCACTGGCAGAGGCAGACAGCTAATAACAAGATCCCAAAACACATTGTTAGTACACTGGTACAACTGGGCACCTGGCGGAGCAGAGCAGAGCAAGTTAACATCACACTGGCTCCGGGCCATCAGGATGTCCTTTTTGTGGAGCTGCAACTAACGATTTTATTTTCAGCTGATCAATTAATGATTAATCGTTTAGCCTATGAAAAGTCCACAAAAGTAGTGAAAAATGTGATAGGAATGTCCTCAAATGTCTTGTTTTGTCAGACCAACAGTCCAAAACCTAAGATGATTTGCTTTCAAATGGTATAAAACACTGAAAAGCATAAAGTTGGAACCAGACTATATTTGCCATTTTTGCTTGATAAAATCAATGACACAATTAATCAATAATTAAAACTGTTGCAGATTACTTTTCTGTTGATCGAGCAATCGAATAATGGTTGGTTCCACCTTTTTGTTAAACCCACAGTGCAGTTGCTGGCCCACATGGCCCATATAAGTGGTGGTCTACACATATATGTATAGTGACTGGCACATTAACTTTTAATGATAGGAGATACAGAGCCAGCCATTTCAGTCTTTAGCTTCTTTTACACAGAGTTCCTGGTAAATTACTGGGTTAATCTTTCCAGCAGCGCTAGTGATTTTCACTATTTACACATGCAGCTTTCTTGGGCCTTTTCATACATGCCATGGCGATGCTGGAATAGATGGAGCAAGGGACAGTCCAGCAGATGGTGGTAATGCAAGACTTATGGATGCCAACCGCCATAAAACTCAATAGAAGAAGAAGAAGAACAAGATGGGGCAAGGCCAGATGTATGTGTACACGGTGGAAGACATCTCTTATTATTTTTAGGAACATGGTGGGTGAGGGGCTTTTTTTGTCCAGTGTCCAGCCATTCTTGAAAAAAGGAACTTGTTTGCAATCAAAAGAACTTGTATTGCTTAACAAATCAGCCATGAAAGCATTGGAAAGGTAACTGTAAACAAGTCATGGATTCAAATACATCATCGGCAGAGTCTTGTGATTAGTTTGCTCGCTCCACGTGAAAGCGTCTTTCGTCAGATGGACGTAACCCTTTAGGTGCTCGTCCCTCACAGCCGTACCGACATTTTCCCTGAAATGTTACTAGGTCTTGCGGTGGCAAATCGGCGATACGGATTTCCCTGAATATCGATCCCTGCTCCTCTTCACACATGACCCCGTGCAGGAAATGATCCTGAACATTTCAGGGATAGATTGCATGTGTGAAAGGGGCTTTAGACGGTTAGGATACTAGATAGTTTGCCACTATTTCTACACAGCCAACTAGCAGCATTATCCTACAAGGTTGTAGACAGCTTATCAAAATGAGTGGTAAGTGTTGGGGTGTGAACTTGCCTAAGTCGGGGAGGTGGGGGGGGAGAGGAACTCATAAAACACTTTGCTGTTTCCAAGCTACAAAACGGCATACTGTAGCTTTAATTCCACTTGAAAGACCATTTTCATTTTTATTTAAAACCTGTCCAAAAATAAACAACTGGGAATGTTCAGACTTAAAAAAAAGGGGGGACTTGAGTTGGGTGACGGAGCAGAGTGAGTGACAGATTTACTGTTGTCATATGCAAACACAAGAAAAGCATAAAAGTAAAGAGAAACACCTCAAACATGCCCAAACTAAATGAAAAACTTCTGAAAGTAACTGCAGTGGCTTGTGAGAGATTTTGGCATAAGCTGTCCCATTGCACCAAGAGCTATTTTTACAGCAAATACCCATGAGAGCAAGGGAGAACAGAACTGAGTTGAAGCAAAGCCACTGGCTCTCAACTTTGATCATTTCCCGTCTCTCTCTCCATGTGCTTTAATTTCTTTTTTGGAGAGTATCTTTTAATAAAGTATTAACAAGAATCAAATTTCACGCAGATGGAGGTCATGTTTAATGTGAGAGCTCAGGACAACGCAGGCACTGTTGTAAAATGGGGGGGGTAGGAGGGGGGTGTTTTGGGGAGGTGACGATAGAAGGGAGGGGGGGGGGGGGGCACTGGCATTTGCGCAGAACATTTCCTTTACAATGAAAACAATCTAACCAACTGCAGCACTCAGAGGAATTCACCTCCCATCCCCCACACCCCACCTCCCCTCCTCCACCACCACCATTACATTACCATATCAAAGCCCCGAGTTCAGAGCAAGTCTTCTCTTTCAAGAATGGGAGCGAGGCAGAGGGAGGGAGGGAGGGAGGGGGGGAGAGGACAAGACCGAAGCAGTAGGAGTAGACCCAAGACCGAGTTTGCTTTCATCCCTGTTCAGTGTGTGTGTCTGTGCGTATGCGTGCAAGAGAGACGTAGTGTGTATGTGGGTGTACTGACACAAGTGTATGTTTGTTAGTGAAAAAAAAAAAAAAAAAAAAAAAGACTGCAGAAAATCTGTGGAGATACTAGAGGACTACTGATTGGGTCTTCTACACTGAAGAGAAGTCAATTCACATTCCAGGGGCACATAATGGGGCCTGCAGGGGGTCTGCCGGAGTAGCAGAGAAATGCCAAAGCAGGTACACAGTGCAGTTAGGAAGGCACTATGTGGCAGATGGCCAGCAGAGTACAGGCAACGCCGAAGATCTCTATATCTCATGGCTGGCATGTTCACTTCAAGCATGAATGTATTGTTAAACCACCTCCACGCCTTGTCTGTTTTTCTGCTCAGCTTACTGTACGAGCACTCACAGACCCTCTCTCTCTCTCTCTAGTTTGCTGGGAGACTAAATGTGAAAATCAAAGTGTATGGCATTAGGGTAAATAAGACCACTGGTTGCCTGGGAAACAGTGTACCCTGCCCCACTCACTCAAGCCTAGCCTTTACTTTTCTCCAATCACTGGAGAGCAATAATACATTATTGACAGAGGGCCACAACAGGCAGCAGTGCAGCATTTTCAAATTGTATTTGAACAAGAGAGGTTTTCTGTTAAAAGACACACAAGGCAAGTGAAAGAGCGCATAGAAAGAGAAGAAGGGAAAGGGACTGGCAGAGGGAGAGGATTCAAAAACCCGCCCCATTCACAGTACCATAACCATCAATCTGCCATCCATCCCAGGCCTCCTCCTTTGAACCACACTAGAATCTGTCAGATAGCTGACTCGAATAGCTAACAAGATGGGAATAAGCAGCTTGTTTACTTTGAATAATATTATGAATAAGAGCAAATTTGAGATATTTACATAAGCCATAATTTCCATCAGATCGTGTGTTATTTGAATTCCAGCGTTATTTGTTAAGGCAGAGTCAGAACTGTTTCTTTTTCATGTTTCTTTGCATGACGGTACTTTATTTATTTATTACTGCTGGGCTATATAATAACCCCACACTGTGCAGTATAGATGTTTTAACAGTGTGGGAGAAAAGAGCATCTCTTTGTATTGAAATAGCAAAAACACTTTGACTGTAAAGCAATAACCCCTGTGGAGTTTTCATATATACATGCTGTCAACTAGCTTGTGCATGAACTTTCTGTCGGGATTAGGTTTTATCTTTTGATCTAATTATTTGAATATGGTAGTTTGTAGTAGTGGCAGGGGTAGTTGTAGCAGTAGGTCTTTATTCCCCTGACTTAATATAGTAATTGCTGCTGTGGAATTCATCCAACTGTAAGAGCCTGCTGGTTTTGCATCATTCATACATTTTGTCACAATACTGTTATATCGTTGACCAGAAATCAAAAATGTTAAACCAAGCAGAATATATTTCTGCGCTGTGTACTCAGATCAGGTCAGAATGGAAAACATAACTGTGGTCTTGCTAATAGGTGTGTGTGTACTTTATGTGTAGTAAATGAGTTGTTAGCATGTTCAGCTGCAAGTTCTGCTGTCTGACTCAAATTTCAAAGGGCACAGATCCACTAAGATCAGTTTCAGCTGGTCAGTATGAAGGCTGTACAGAGGCCAAAAATAGGTTAAGTTTCTATATATTACTAGGCCAAAACAACAAATAGTCATGCATATTTAGAATGAGCTTGAACCAAAGTAATCAGTTCTACAACAAATACAATCAATATTCAATCAATTGAGCTCTCTGTGAGGCCAATAAAAGAGTAAGTTAATGCCAGAGAAACAATTACTGGAGCAAAAGGCGCGCTACATCTCAAGACTAGGTTACAACCTGAGCATAGTGGAGAATACAAAGAAACTGAGTGAAGTAGAAACTCACCCGTTTTCTCTTTGATCTCACAGAGAACGCTGAAGAGGGCTGGCTTCATTCTGTGACAGTTCAGGGCATGCTTCCTGTAAGAGAGAAGAGGGAATAAGAGGGGGAGAGAGCGAGGAGGATTACGATAAACAGACCTCCATCTCAAGTCGTTCCATGTCCTCCCCCATAAAACAGGTAGTAGGAGCTGTATGTATTATACATACAGCGTTTCAAGAGTGTAGAGCAACACAGCAGGACAGAGCCATGCTGTTTAAAAGACATTTTCAATAGCCAAATGCCTTTGTCGGTGCAGAAACATCCCTGATGCGTCAATCTGAACTAGCAAGAGTAATGTTGTCATTTGGATGCTTTGCACTGTGGGACAGGTAATGATGCCAAACCTCAAGGTCATCATTACTGAGCACCAGATTCCACAGTTAATACAGAGTAATCTAATTTCTACCTCTTACAGAAATACTTGTTCCATGAAAGTAGATGGTGAGTTAATAGTGAGGATTAGGATTAAGTTGCAATTTTAATTTAATCAGAGACATTATCTTTATTGCCAAACAAGCTAATGGCAATTAAAAAGGAGAAAAGGCAAAACTTCTACAGTTTACCGTGATCAAATCAGAACACCTTAGCGACAAATATTTCCTGCTATTGCACATCCATGAACCCATACAGCTTACTTGTGTCTTAAAACTTGTAAGACTGTGATGCTGTAACAAAGCTTTGATCCTAATACGACCCTAAATTACATGACGCTATTGTCTGTAATGATAACTACTGTACTGACAGTGTACACCGATTACATAAAAGAGAGGGAGTGCATTAGTAGCTGGGCACATATGATACTGCATTTCAAAAGTCAGTCATTTTTTTCCACATTCAAAAACATGTGAAAGGCACATATAACAAAGACATGTAACTAGGCATGCAATACATGATAGCCCCGTGTAGTTGAGATTGTAAGAGAGGTGTTGCTCAACTCTATGATAACTGTGTGGCCGTAGTTTGCAGTGCTGTTGTAATACTGCATAATCTTGCAAAGATATTTGTGTAATTTTGTGCACCCCCCCTGTATTTTTAATGACTGGTCCTTTAGATAAAACAAACACAAGCAGATGTTTTTTTTTACAAATCACAACATGGCATCATTTATAGAACATGTTTCAGTGGTAAAAAAAACAAACTTTAATATGTAATTCAAAAAGTGCAACATACAGTTAATATTTAGGTGAAACCAAAAATAAAACCAGCATGAGGCCTCTGTTTCTGATGAGCATGAAATAGGAAAAGATGACACAAGAAAAAACCTGAAGATTGCCCTAAAATAAAGCATTCCTTTTCCAAAAAACATAACCAACAGCACATTAAAAACAACCACAGATGAATATGATTTGGCTAAACCTGACCTCAACACCAATTCCAGTTGTGAATGTCCACTACAGTATTAATGAAGGGACTATGGGGACTAGCAAATAGTACGCCTGAAGTATATGCCACGAAAGACTGCCTCTCTGTGAGAATTTTGAGGCAGTTATGATGTAAGGAGTTATGTGTCTGGCATTAAATGTATCATTTTGTCCACCAATTCTGTCACTGCTGGATTTGAGTTGGGGGGAGGGCTGCCTTCAGCATGGAGGGTATGAGCAGGAGGGGGAGAAGGAGGTGCTCATGCGGTCCTGTACTGACCTGTGCTGGAAGTTGAGTGGCAGGCCACCCCCTGCCATGCCCCCCCCTGCTCTCCCTCCCTCTGTGGGGTCGTCTGATCCACCCCAATGCGCCGGCGAATCCTCTGGCCAGCATCTAAACATATGGCGACAGAGTGAGAGGATGAGGGCGGATGGTGTGCAGGAAGTGTACTCTGCAACACCGAGTTCTTGCGCTGCCCTGGCCACTCCCCATCCCAACACACTGCCACCCTGCACAACAAGGGCGTCACGCTCACATGTGAGCCACCTCACACATTAATTTGTAGATCATGACTGAGGGAATGACTGATGTGTAGTTGACAAACTTGATCGAAGTAAGATATGATGTTGATAAGGACCGTACATTTCATGTCATACCAACTGCTGTATATTTGCAAACCAATTTATAACGACAGGCTGTGTGTAGTCCTGAAGTCTGGTTATGTGTTGGCCTTTTACCTGAAGTAAACCCAAGAGGCAAATCAGCTAACAGCCAAATGCCTGTACATTTAGTGCAAGCTAGTCTATCAGCTAACAACAAACGCCTACTATTCAGTGGATGAATATTTTATCATCAGAAACAGCGCCTCTATTTCAGTGATCTGAACCTTCACCGGTGTTTCCTGAGCAGGCCCACGTTAATGCTCAGCAGCTTCTTGCCAACATCAAATACCATTCAGTAGTTTTTTAGTTGTGGACGGTTTTTGGATTTCATTTTCTTCTTGGAAAAACTCTGCAAAGGTGAACTCAAACTTAACAATAGCCTGTTGATGAATCATGCAGCATAGAAAACTGATGATTTAACATTCTAATGTGTTATTATGCCGCACATGACAGTGGTTTTCTTGTCTTTATTGATTATATACATACTACGCACATGACAGCATCAAGGATATGAGCTGTACATGCCACACAATTAGCATCAAGTCCTCTGAACTACAGTAGGCTGCATTCTTCTACGTATTAATCCTGCACACATATGGCATGAAGAGGACATGCTCTGTGGGAGTTCAGATCAATAATAGCATACAGCAAGGACACCTCTGGCACTTCCGAAGCAGCCACACCTTTAATTAGTTTTTTTTTTTCAGAATAGCCTGTTAACATCTAATAATAGGCCCGCAACATGATTTCCTACACTATAATTGCCCCTTTAAATTCACATTATTTGATTCACAAGCAGAAATCACGAGTTCAAGGGGAAAAAAAGACTCAGAGAAGAAAAATATTGGACAACAACGAATATTCCAAAGCAAAAAAAATATTTGCCGTTGTCTGTGAAATACAGCCTGATTAAGTCCTCAAACTTGTACTGAAAAAGGTAATATCCCAGTGTTGGCTGGCGGTATAGCATCATCCCTCCCCCTCACCACCATCTCATTAATAGAAACTCGATTTGCGGACAGCTGCACTCGCGTACACATTATAGGAGAATTGATTGCACCCAGCACACAATGAAAAGGATGAACACCAGGGAGGGAGGGAGTGAAAGAGGAGTGAATTAATTAAGAGAACCAGGTGGTCAAATGTTGGGTGGAAAATCACTAGCTAATGACACATCACACTGTGGCCACAGTCTTGCAGTGGACGGTTTTCTATTGTTGAAATACTGACGCTTCATCTGAAACTGACCTTATGCTCCTTAAGCCACATGGCAAATGAGTGCGGGGCCATTCGCTCACTGCAGTGCATACTCCCTTCAATAATGATATGTAGAAATACCTCAAACTCAAACATTAAGTGGCGACTCCTATGTATGAATGATTGCTGTCATCACAAACAGCCCTGGACTGATGCGTGGGGCAACTGAGTAGTCCTTTCCATAATTTATCCACTCATTTGCATTTCAGTGACTAACGTTATCGACACCCTTTGATATAGAGCGGTATTTCAGATACATTTTGTTATAATTAGGCAAATCTACTTTGGCCTGGTGAGACATTAGAAATATAGGAAAGCTTTGGCAACATTACCAGAGGACGTGATTTTACTCCGATAGTTCTGATTAGATTGCATAATGTTGACAAACATCTTAATAGTTTTGAAAATTCGTTTAAAAGCACAATTTGCGTCACTAACTTTATATAGTCCTGTGCGCCAACGGGAAGATATAACTAAAAACTCCCTGGAAATTGATGTAAGAGGTGTTTTTCTAAATGCAAAGGTTAGTGAAAGGCCTGAAAAATATTACGACTGCTGTAGCCTGATGAAACAAATTTGTTAAACCAGAGGATCCATGCAAAGCAAGTACAGCTAAAGTGTTGGGCAAGTGGTCTGGATATTTTATACGGCTACCATCGTCACATTCACAATAGGGAGTTGAAACTTAACTGTAATTTAACACTTCGTTGTTAAAACAATTATCGCCGTATTTAAACCGAGTGAGTATGTTTACCAACTAGTTGGCAATAAAGCTCGATTTGAAGTAACACAAAGAACCTCCTTTCTTTCTTACAACAGCACTGTAATGTGGGTGTTCAAGTTATTTTTCTAACTAAATGTGCTGGTTTAGGAGCTAATTACAATGTAACGTGAAGCTGCATTAATGTTGCAATAACGCATTATCTAACGTGATCGTTTCACGGAAAAGCTCGAGTCCGTAAGCAAAAAAATAAGACACATACAGCGTACTTTAGCTTAGCCATCATTTGTGGAAAATGGCTCTTCGCCTCTCTTACCTGGCCTGTGCTTCGTCCAGGCTCTCGTCGGTGATGGCCATTATTTGCTGTAGGATATCCCCTATGTCTTGTTGAGGCTGACCGAGGGACTGCTGTTTCCTGACCGAGTCTGGGTCTCCTACATCGGCTTGTTGTAGTCCACCGAGTCCGGTGAGACCCGTCATCATTCTGGTCTGGTCATCCATACTTTCAAAGAAAACTCGCCGTTTTCCTTATTCGAAGAATACACACACAAATAGCTAGCCAGTTAGCTAGCCAGCAAACTATTCTCTACGACAAATCATACAACACTTCGTCTTATATCCCGACAGCGACGATTAAGTTGAGAGCTGTTGTCATTAAAAAAAAGCAGATCGCACAAACACGCTTTACATTCGCTTGTTTTCCCCCCACTCAAGTCAATAAACGCGGCCAGGCTAATGTTAGCTAACCACCGAGTGAAAAGCGGCTAGGTTAGTAGCTGTAGCCCAGCAGAAAAGCAGCAGGGACACACATGCATAGACTGTGGGAGCTTGCCAACAGCGCCTCGCACATTTTTGAAAAAAAAAAATGTAACAAAAAAAACGAAAAATAACAATAAATAAAACACTCTTGACGTAAAATAAAAATCGCCAATTCTTAAAAGAAATGAGACGTTGACACCTTGACTAAGCTTTCGGACCGTCTAGCTCCAATCAGAGATCTGCTACCAAAACAGACGACGGTTTGCATTGTTGTTGATGTCGCGCGAGGATGTGGGATGTTATAGGCTGCGCGAGCGGTGTGCGTAGCGTTGACCATTGAACTCATAGCACCGCACAACGCGAGCTTGCGGGTGGGTTAACCAGCAGACCACAATAGAAAAAATACACATATGGATGTAGACGTTTTTATATTAGCTGACCTAATATCGGCAAGTGTGTGTGTAAGATATTATGTTTGTAACACAACGTCCTGTACTTTATTCCTCCAGGTGACAAGACTCTCACCGTGTAGGCCTTTTACATGGATAGCCCCTTACGTCATCAGCATTTCTGGTCCTATCATAATTGGTTAAACCTATTTTTTTTTAATAATATAAGGTTAATATAAGGCTAGAGATCACCGACCAAACAGAGTGCTGAACAAAAGTTTGAAGTGAATGCCTTGTAGACATTTAAAAGTGGTGTGCTCTGAAACAAGGACAGTAAAAGTCTGTAAACTTCACTTCACCTCCATCTCATTCTAATTCATGTGTTTACTGTATCTTTGTCTATCCTCCATTATGTAGATGGATAAGGTTTGTTTTTTTAATTAACTGTACAAATATATCCTGTTAAAACACACACATAGTTTATTTACACTCAAATTTATATTTATATCTAGTTTGGTAATTATACTTGTATTTATATTCTGCTTTTTTTTGCACACACATAGTTTTTATCATGTCAATATGTATGCACACAGTCTTTATACTTCTAGTTACATTCTGCTTTTTTGCAGTTTTTTATCATGTCAATATGCAAGCACGTACACCCCCACTACACAGAAATGTAAATTACTGTCCCTTTCTTACACTGTTATGATTGTGTTTATGTTTATTGTACTTTCTTTTGACATCTGGACCACACTGAATTCCTTGTACTTGCTACTTGGCGAATAAATCTGGTTCTGATTCTATTTGAGCTCATGACGAGCGAGCTGTAAACATTAGAAAACATAGTTTATTGTGTAATAATAACTAAAGTGTCGGAGCCAAAAGGCTTGCAGGCAAGAGGAGACCTCTTCATGCCTCTGTGATTGCACAGACTTCCTTAAAACATGTTTTTGAGCAACTGCAGAGGTATATTACAGTGCAGTCAGTTTAAATATACACTCACTTTGCTATATCACTAATGTTTACACTGCTGTGTAGTATCTTGTGTACACTCATCCTTCTTGCTACTGCTGCTATGACTTTCATACTTAAGTACTTTTTAAAAAAAGAATTATACTTTTAATTATTATAGTTTTCATTATTATTACCTGGTATTTTTCAGTAATTATGCTATACTTGTGCAATTTTAATATGATGCTTAATTTCGTTCCTTTGCATGTATGTGTCAGAATGACAATAAGAAACCTTGAAATCTGTAAACCATAGTAATCTGCCCCTGCTCATGAGCAACTCTGTTGAAAAAGGAATATTGATAGTAGTACCGATCTAATCTCTGCAAGTCAGTGTCATTTCATAAGTTGTGCCCAAATGTGAATGTGATAGCCATCTGTGTGGATAAAATTTGTAAATTTCAAGAGTAATATATAATCTCAAAGCAAAACAGTCCAACCTAAGAATATCATTCTGTCCTTAACCCCCGATGAATGAAACATCCCATCAGTTTTCAGTATGAAAATGTTGACAGCACAGATTGAAAACAAGTGTCCTTGTTTTTTGCAAACTGGGCAATTCTGCTGTAGTTTATCACTCAGATCAGAGAGGCAGCTTTCCAAGACGAATGGCTGGCTGAATGGATGTGGAGGAGAGCTGCAGCAAGCCTTGCTGTACTGAGAAGAGATGATGGGTGTGCATGAGGTAGTAGGACCAAACTGGCAGTGGTTTATGCTGACTCTCCACACATCCATCCACTACAATCTGTAGCTAATCAATCTAAAGTTAGAGACAACAAGAATAAAGAATACAGTTAACCTAAACAGTGATTGTTCTTTGCATGTGCATATAGTAAAAGTCACAATTCAGGCTTCTTGGTGGTTATACCAAGTAGTGGGTTTCAACCATTATAAAGAGAGTAATTGATACTAAAACCAAACTTCCAATCACTTCATGGTTTAAATGAAATATATACATATGTAATTTCAAAAAAAGATACTCTCCCTTTCTTTCATTCAAATAATAGTCTACAAACAAGGAATCAGAAGAGCCTGGTCACACCCGAGCACCTTTATCCTAATGTGCAAACACTTGAAAAACACTTCTAACATGCCATTTACTGGGGTCACTGAGGTTGTTTAAAGTAGGTTTTATCATACAGTTTTAAATGAAAAGCTGCAGGGGTTGCCATCTAATCCCCAAGTAATTGTCACTATTAAGAGAAGCCTTCCTCAAAAGTAAAATGACAATGACAGTGGCTTTGTAAACTTCTTTATATGTTTTATTGTTGGTGATTCATTTAAGGATCATTTCTGTGAAACTTCTATTCATTTGGATGCTAAAGCTGCCCTCCTCTCACCCCACAAGCATCAAGCCTCATTTTCATCTAAATAAGAATCGATCTCTCCTGCTGTGCACCATCCTCCCTTACTCACAACTCTCACGGTCACAACCCCACTTGTCTTTCTCTTTGCTTGTCCCTATGCTCTCTAGTTACTGCGTTTAATACAATCCCAAGAAAATTTCACCATATTTCATATCGGAGATCACAACAGCAGAGCACATAGAGCCATTCACACTTATTTTCTGTTGACACCGAAAGTGTTTTCTTCTTGCTGTAATCATCAAATAAATTAAGTAGGAACATTAATGAGTGAATGGTTCCAGGAGATAGGAGTGATAGCGAACAAAGCTTTGACTGACTGGTACAATGTCAAAGCTTCGTTCTGCATCAGTGACCCAGCCAAATGCAAGAGATGGGGGTGAGTCACTGTGGGGGAGGGGCCTCCTCCTGAATGGTCAGGGGACACTGATGAAGTGAAATAGATGCAGCACCAAAAAGAGCATGAACGTGACTGAGGATGAGCACGGAAAAGGAATGTACATAAACTAAAGAGTACATGCAAACTAAAGAGCGGGATCCTTCTGTAGTCAAACCGCTTTATAGTTTGCATGTATTTTAATAATCTTTACATTTAGTGATTTCCTGTTGTATAAGTTCATTTGAAATGACAAGTGGCAATTTCTGTAAAACTATATTGTTACTTTTGGTTTGTTTTAAATGACACCTAGTATGTTTACAGGGTTCTAATCATTTTTGAGGACATTTATAAAACAATACTAATCAAACTCAAAGATGGAATTTCAGATATATCTCATAACATCACATTTTAAACAATCTACTTTTATAAAAAAAAAAAAAAAACTATTTTGGTTTCAAACTGTCAATATATTTGAATATTTAAGGACAACAGATCAATTTGGACAGATCATTAGTTTCCAAGAGGGATTTTTTTTTTTTTTTAAGTGAGGAATGACCAGTGCCCTTGTTTTGCAAGATGTTGGCAGTTAACAAATGTTTCTAATGTTTCTCTTGACAGTTTCAGGTTATACAGGTGAGAATGCTTTTAATTAAGGCATAACAGATGAATCCACTCCAGCCATTCACCAAGCTTGACACAATTTTATATAGCCAGCCACTGCCGCCTGCTGGTTAAACACATGAATTACCTCAACTGGCTCTATCGTGAGTCCTGCTGCTGCAACTCAAAGTGTTCTGACATGGAAAGCATAACATTAGAGCTTAATTATATTATAAAACACATCAACAAAAGACAGAGAAAAGGAATTATCTCAAATCAGAGAAATTACCAAAAGGTACAGATATATGAGCTTCATATACAAGTCATATAAAAAAAAACATGGTCCAATAGAGGGTTGGTTGCTCGTGCTTGCCTCCAGCCAGAATGACTATGTAGTTGCAGATGATAAAGGTGCTGCCATCAGGTTCCTGATGAGGTCCGGTGAAAGAGCCTGGAATCCTGCCTCTGCAGCTGGTAGGAAAAAGTGACAAAATTACATTTTAAACTGCCAGATCATTGGTTAGAGTACCAAAATAATTTCATACAAAGGATTAAAAAAAAAAAAAAAAAATCATTACCCAATCGGCCACTTGTCTTTTTCACCAATAACTGTGACTGCTCCTTGATAGACAGAAGTTCTCTGACCATCTTACATTGAATGTCCATCTACAGATAAAAAGGAAAATTCAGATCAAGCAGATGTCCAGTGTTTTCTAAAAGGTCAGATGCCTTCATGTTTGAGAAGTAGTCTGTGTACTTAAAGCCCCTGAAACTTGATTTAAAAACTTTTTTCAGTAGCATTAAATATTCATGACAAAATAATGGACAAGTTTAAGTTAGGAAATTTATTCTTACTTGTATAGCAAAAGCTCAACACTGAAAAACACAGCTACTCTGCTTCTCTACTGTGTGGTTTGATCAGATTTGATTGTCAGTACCAGCAACATAAACAAACCCCTCTATAACTGTCATCACATTTTGATTCAAATGTTGCCAAACTCTGATTGATGCACCTTTTTTCAGCTGAGCCACACCAAGGACAAAAACATAACTGTTCCAACCTTGGGCAGAAAATTGTGTTCTTGTTGTACATTATCATCATAGGAAGAAGCTTATAAATAGGTTTTAAGGACCTTTAAAGATATACTATGCAGGATTTGTTGATTGGTGTTTGTAAATACACAGCATTCAAAGTTGTCCCCTCCTCCCCGGTTCAACTAGTGAGCAAGGGAGAGCGGTGGTGGTCGAGCAAGCTACAGAGTGAATAAAGAGAACGAGAAGTGATGATTGAGAGGGATTACTTTTGTATGAGTTTTTTAGAAAAATCCTGCATAGTATACCTTTAAAGCAGTGAACATGTTGTTGCACTCAAACTATGGCAAATAGGGTGGAGGAGTATGAGTGTTGTGCTAGTTATGTTATCTCACATCAACTTTGTTAGTATTCACCTTTAAAGGAAAGTGAATTGTAATTGTTTGATCAGATAGATTGAATGTGAATTATTATTTACTATATTAGCATTGTCAACCAGGAGAGCCAAAAGCTAATTAATATTTCTGAACTTTCTCAAACATTCCAGCTTTGGTACTGTCTGCAAGAAAGGGAAAGAATTCCCAAATAATTCAAAGCACTTCATTCTCTTTCTGGTGGACAGTATTTAACCTTCCCATGAATCAGTATCAGATCTGTGTCTCATCAATCTCACAGCCAAATAGTTCTTCTTCCATTGTTTTTTGTGCTAGCTTTAATGTTTTACCATACAGATGGTATATCAGAACATTTATGTTTTGTTTTTTTTTAGTAGTGATATAAAAACGTAATTTCAAACGTACAATCATTTCCATAGTGTGAAGCATGGGCTGTTGTCTACTGAGGAGACCGTGGTAGTCAGGTTTGCTCTGTATGAACTGGTACTGTGAGGACTGGGCCACAGATGTACAGTCTAATGATACACCTCTCTTTTGGCCCTTCTCCACTTTCCTGTGATAAATACACATAAACACATTATTGGCACAAATTTGAGAGGACAATATTGACACACTCAATATTCCTCAATGACAGAATACATTTTCACCTTTCCAACTCCTCTGCCTTACTCCGGTGTTTGTTCAACAGTGCTTCCCAAGATTCACATTCAGCCTGAAGCCTAAAACACAACACAGATGAGTAAAAAAGGAACCTTGTATGATGGGTAGCACCATATTTGTTTTATATATGATTTGTATGAGTACTTTGTGCCTGGTAACTAATCATTGAAAAGAAAAACTATACTTATAGTAAGACTAACATACCTGTTGGTGGCTTTCTGGATTTTTTCCAGGGCTTTCTGAGCTGCAGGATCACTAGATCTGACATCAAATAACATAGTTAGAAAAGCAGTATAAAATACGAACTTAAAATAACAAAAATCAATCAGTAAAAAGCCAGACAGAGTACAAAATAAATAAAACAGCTGCAATACCTTGCTGCACTTGCAGGAAGTTGATGTGGTTCAATCTGAATGCTTTTGGCCAGACAACCCCACTCCTTCTGCATGTGCTCAACTACACCGAGGAAGACACAGAAATAAATATTATTTATTATAATAAATATATCTATGACAGACATTCAGTTGAAGTAAAAAACTTCATGAAACATGTACAAAATTAAGCAGAGCAAGCACCAACCTTGTTTTTGAAAAGACTCCGGTGAGGAATTCGGTACTGACTGGAGCAAATTTTGAGTTCTTTCTATTGCCAGCTAGAGACAAAGCAGAGGCAATTAAACAGAGATAAATTAGAAATTTAAGTTATGACCAAAGTCAATTAACTGTATGTGGCCCTATAGACTACTGTAACAAGACCCTTACAGTTTACTCATTATGGCTAAAGCATTATGTTTTGTTAAGCACTAACTTATTAATTATTCAATTCCCTTTCCAATGAAATTCGGTAGAGTGAAAAAAGAAATTCATCACAGTCAATACCAGTTAGATAAAGGCAACCTATAAGGAGCCTGCTTCTTTATTTTTTCCACATTTTCAGTTAAGTTTATCCCGATGAAGTTAATACTATTACACATAACCTTTTTGAACTCACCCTCATTGAAGCCTCCATCAATTTTTCCAGCCTCTCTTGCTGTGATAAGGATGTACTTATGCTCCTGCACAAAACTGCAAAAGAAACACACAAATAGATGTTTATACTGCTGAAAACAAACGCACACTTACCATTCTTTATGGACTACAAAGAGGAAAGAAAGCCACACAACTCACTCTGATATGGGTTGGGAAGGGCAGGTAGAGAGCGTCGGGTTAGGGTGGCTCTCCTCCAGGATTTTCTCCGTGCAGTGGGGCTGCCAGATGGACTTGTATGTCCCTCCGTGTTTTCTGTGTGCATTTCTTGTTTATCTGTGTCTGGATGTCCCTCTCCTGCATCTGGTGTCTGTTTGGTGGGTGACTGGACGTCGGTACGGGGAGATTTGTGTGGAGGGGCTGACTCGGGGCTTGTGGATGAACACCTTTTGGGTGTCACTGAGTTGACCTAGGTGCACACAGATTGAACAAAGAGCGAATTAGCAGTGACTCTTTTGCATGATTAGCAAGCGTTAGCTCATGAATGTAGGATTAGCTAAGGTGTTGTTATCCAGCTAATGTCAGTAAAAATGTCTTACCTCTTTCTGAGTATCAGCAACGGCCACATTTCCGCAACTGCAAGACAATTTTGTGAGTTTAGCTACATCCTAACTTAACGTTAGACACACAGAATAAGTGAAAGATGTTCAAACATTTTCGTTATTGTTCGCTGACAACATTTAACGTTAACGTTATGTTATTAAGCACAGAGCAGACCACAGACGTAATTTGCTTTAGGCGAAACTCGGACAAAAAAATAACAATTTAACTGAAAACGCTTTCCCGTATTTTCTCAATATTATTCACTCGCTTGTCGCAACTTTTGAATAAAAGATACAAACCCCTTTTGTCCAATCTCTGGATGTTTTTCCGCCATTTTTTCTTTCAAATAGTTTTCTTCACAGCGCGCCCAACAAGCCAAACCCCTTTACGGAGCAATGCACTATGGGAAATGTAGTGTGATGGTAATTTAAGTTGTATTTACTTATCCAAAATTACAATTCTTCTCTTTATGTACATTTTTTTGTTTTTATTTCACACTTGCTTTGGTAATGTAAACGTCTGTTTCCCATGCCAATAAAGCCCTTTTGAATTGAATTGTTACACAAGAGCAAGAATACAACAGCAGGGGGTCAGCAGTTGGGTTCAGCCATGATCCAGTTTTTCAGGACTTTTCATTTTGAGCCCGTACAGTATGTTTGGTTTATTTCCTTAAATTAATTTAAGAATAAGTTTGATTTATATCACTGTTTAGGATCGTTTCAGAGGGCAGATGTCATTTTTTCCCATTAGTAACTGAGGGTTAACAGAGTTATTCTAATATTTTAAACTCTTAAAAATGGTTCATTCACAAATATATGTTCTGTATTGCACTTTGAGACTAGTGACATACTTTATTGGTTATCTGTGCATGATAAACAGTGGCCTGCTTCATTTATAGTTGTTTGAAAGTACTACTGCTGTTGCCTTAGGAAGAAAATGGTATCAACACACCATTTATGCTCAACTTCCACCTATTTTTATTTGTGAAGAACAAATTTGTTAGTGTTGCATAGGCTAAAGTTGTGGAATTAAAACAGTGTTATGAATTCACATTAAAATGTAATTTCTGTAGGTTTATTAGATTTAATTTCAGCACCATTCTCTGTTCATATAGCATGGCACAGTCATGGTTTTAATACCTCTCCTCATGTGGGGGAAGTAGCCTATTAGATGTAACAAGGTTATATTTATTGGGATTTACAGGAGCCTTGTGTTTATCTTGTTATCTACATTACATCTACAGACTTGTGAAAAAAATATGTAAAAGTTGTAATGTAAACTATGTAAATCCAAACTAAAGCTTTCATCCGGGGGCCAAATATTTTTTCTGGAGGGCCTCCATCTGTATGTCAATGGGTTTCTCTTGATCCATGTTTGTGGTTATTGTTGTTCTTTTTCTATCACCCCTCTGGATAAAAAATGTTAACATTATCATTTTGACCAAAGTGTAAATATTTTGTTAGTGTCCAAGAGCAACAGGATATTAGCTGATGATATGCTGTCAAAACTCATGGTTGTTGAATGCCTACGAAATTGTTTTACCTTTGTGATAAGATGTTCCAGTTTTAATTTCCAGTGCAATAATACCTATTTTTCACAGATAACACAGGAAAAAAAACCTCATTAGATTCTGTGGCAGCCACCCAATGGAGCTGCATGATTCATAGTTTTGCTTCGTAGGCCAAATTACCTTTTTTAATGCATGTGCACCAGTCCAGTCTATAGGCAGTTTAACAATCTAAGAAAAAAACCCTTCCTTGAGTTTAACTTTAATGTTTTATAAGTTGTAAAACAGTATGACACCAAGGAATTCATTTATATACTTAAGAGACTCAATCGAATGAGCTGTAATAACATGTTTCTGTAAAGAGGTGGCCTTTGGTGGTTGGGGAATCCAATCCTCTGGTTCTGATCCCCCTGGATCAAGTTAAGAGCAAGTGCTGACCTACAAGTTCAAAGGGGCACCTTTGGCCCTGATCCTCTTTGTTAACGTTATTTGGATTTCTGATATCTAGCTGAAGATTGCGCTAATACCTTGGCCTCCAGAAATCTAGAGCTTGTGCTCAACAGCTTTGATCCCCTTCATGGCATTTCCCAACTGCTGGCTTTTTGTGTTATATATATATATATATATATATATATATATATATATATGGCAATATGACAGTTTTATCTGACAAAAGCACAATTGAGTACAACTCATTTTATACCTCAGTATCCAAAGGATCCCTTCTTCCCTCAGACCCCTACTACTAGTGAAATCATGAATCTTACCAAACGTAGCTTACACACTTACCCGAGCTTTTCAGCAAACCATACACACCTATGACAATACCTTATTTTCTCATTTCTTGTGTTTATCGTTTAAGTTTCTGGGTTTACCTTTTACGCATCCCCTCGCTCATGATCTCCAATGTAACAGCTTTATAAAAGAGAGGCATTGGAAATTGCATAGTTTATATTAAGGGAAAAAATGCCCCTGATAAATAAATACATTTTTACAATTGCCTCTTAGAAATACAGGTTTCTGGGGATCCAATCAAATGAATTACTGTATAACCTTTGAGCAATGAGAAAATTACCAAGTACTACATTTTTGTTTCTATGTCAGCCTCTGTAAGTACAAAATGGTGGTCCCAACTTGATGAGAGGCTGGAGACAATTTCTCTGGAAATTTATGTGACGTAACAGGTTCTTGTATATTCTTGACTGGATGTATTTTATGGTTCTAATCACCATGAATATTTGCTTTACTCTTTTTAAACTCTAGGTTGTGTTCAACAGCTTACTATGAGTCTAGTGACAACCTGGGAGTTAGATCACTGAGAGGAAGACAGAATTTACATTTTAGTTTGTAAAGGCCCTTTAACAGCTCCATAGTTCTTGAATACTCAGTACAGTAGTTGATTTTTGGTGGTATTACTTTTATTCATACTTACCCCGAAATGACTTGGGACCAATAATGACGTGGGAAATGCAATTTGTTTAAGCTGCTTTGGTTTGTTCAACAAATGTTTATGTAAGCTCATATCAGATATAATAAGCAATCAGTTATCTATGGGTGACCTCTTAAGATCAACATGTTCGGTAGTGAAGATAAAATGATAAGTAAATACAAAATTGATAAGCATCATTTTCTCTTCCAAATGATGCTTAATGGTTATGTGATTATATGTTGTTTTAACATTTTGTTTTGTATTAATGGCTTGCGTTGTAAATGTCCTACTTTGCATGCCTCCTGCCTCATTCCATTTAGTATTTCATCCTCTGTTCAGCTGATTTATGTTTTGCCTGCTTTATACTGTTCTGATTTTACGTTTGTTTTATTGTTGTTTCAATGGTTAATCTGGCCTGTGTGCACTGTCCCTGTAGAAATAAATGAAATGAGATGGCATGTTTCATTTTGGCCTGTGTCATGCACCCGATGAGATGAAAGGTTTCATTAAATACATTTCTTCTTCTACATTTTACCTCATCATTCCTTACTTACCTACTTCTGTAAACATGATAATTCATGACCAGCTGGACATGCTCAGCCTTTCCAAGTGCAGACACATCAGTACTTGTAAGTTGACAAAACACTTGACAGACTTCATAATTTTTTATCTGTAAGTCTTTTTATAAGTCTGTTAGAGATGTTTTTTTTCCACTTTTTACAAAATCAAGGAGAGGAATCAAAAAAACCAAAAACACTTTGCAATTCTCTTGGAGAATGCCCCTTTAGTGTGCCTGTATGTTTCACTCTGGCTGGCACACAGTCTTGCACTCCACTCAATACTGCTGTCTTCATGGCCTTGTGTAGCAGCACTGTGGGGGGTGGGGGGGGGGGGGTAAAAAAAAAAAAAAAAAAGGTATAGGGATGTAGAAAAACTTATGAAGATAACAGAAAGAGAATTGAAACACAGAGCTGATGAAAATACAGAAACAGAGATGAGTAGGAAGGGGCAGAGTAAGATGAGGGAAGGGATACACGGAGTGTACAGTACTGCACGCCATGACTGCCTCAGCTGTCTTGTGCTTGTCACAACAGCTTTAATTCTCTTCTTCCTCCAAAGTCTTCTCTCCCTTTACAGTTTGGTTGATAAGGGATGCAGTCGCTATTGGCACTGAGTTCAAGAAGGCAGCCGAAGAGTTCCTTTGCCCAGCAGGAACTGCAGGACACGGTCCACCAGCAGAGCGACAACAAAGTCCACCACCAGAACCTGGGCAATGATTAGTTTGAACTGCAAGGAAGTAAATAGGAAGCAGGTTACCTCATTGAGTACATCATTGTTTCAAGGCTATAGCAACAAAAAAATATATCATAAAATAAGTTGAAAGACTCAGTATGTCAGTTCACCTCAGTTGGAATATCTACAAGGGCAAACTGTTCGTTGAATTCTGGTGAGGAACCAGTAAGGAGTCCCACAATCGCTAAACCAGACAGAGCGATACTCCACAGAAGTGGTCGATTCTCGCTGAGAGACTCCATGAAGGGATGACCCTATTCAACACAACAAGAAATGCAGTAAGTATATGAAATGTAAGAATAACATATATATATACACTTTGTCAATGCTCAACTAGCCTATAAATTGCTGATCATAAAAAAAAAAAATGCAGAGAGTCTATGCAGAAACAACAAATAATAACAGCATTAAGAACAAGTACCTTGTAGTTAATGGCAAAGGTGGCCATCTGCATGGCCATGGACATTATATACACGGTGCTGTTGATTAGGCTGGGTTCAAACTCTTTGTATAGGTCTACAAACCGATCCTCTCTGCAACAGAGAAAAGAAAAAAGTGTGATGTTTTACTTTGTAAAAACAGAGCTGCTGTTCACTCTTGTTTTGTCTCTTCCTGTCTCTTACCTGGGAGGACTTCTGCTCTGCGCCTCTCTGTAAAGGTACACCAGACTACAGAAGTGAACAGTAAACTGCAGCAGTACGGTCAACACCGTATAAAGATTGAAGATGTTTGGTAAGGGCCGCTCCCGAGACAACGTTTTCAGTGGCTGCATAAACAGGAGAAAAAATATATATTAATTTGATTGCTATCATAAACAATAGACATGTGTCAGTAAAGATGAACTTGATTCAATCACAAACATGTACATCCTTTAATCTTGTATATCCTGTACATCCTTATATAAATTCTCACCTTTGACCTAGAGATGAAGAGGAAGCATCCAGCCAACAGCAGGCCCTGCAGGGTTGCTTGGAAATCGCTGAACTTGACCCCCTCGAGGTAGAGTACAGACTGGCTGTAGGCCAGCACCAGGGCATTTAGAGCAAGGATCTTAAACATCTGTAGTGTTGTCACCAGAGTACAGCGGCCTTGCTTTATTACATGGCAGACTGGGGAAAAAGATTAAGTGACAAGTTTCAGATGTTGGGAGCAGTTTTATGTTTGGATCTTTGCCAACTGTGTCAAGGACTGAAATTACAAGCGTGTAATTTACTCACTGCACTGTATGGAGGAGAGTTTGGAGGTGAAGGGGGCAGCGATGGAGGCATCACCCAGTTTTACTATTTGTACCTGATCCTCTTCAAGTTCCCGTAAGACTTGACTGATCCTCTCCTGTTAAAGAACACACAGATGTTTAGACCAGTGCATTGTTACTTTATAACCTATAACCTATCATTTGGGCTGCAGGCTAACATGCTGCATTCATACGTCCTATGAACATAAATGGAGTATCAGCTGGGTGAAGAGAAGACAGACTTTAAGTTCCTGGTAACTATTCCACTAAGAATCAGAAAGGAGGCACTTGTACTTTTTAGTAAATTACAAATACACACACCTTTTGTGCTGCAAGCTGCTCTTCTCTCTGGGCCATCACCCTCTGTCTGGCTGCCCTGGAGCTCAATTTGCCTCCTGAACTGACAGGTGGTGAAGGTCTGGTTTCTGTCGTGGGGGCCTCCTTCTCTCTCCCCCGTTTCTTTCTTTCAGGCATGCGTTCAGGAGCATTGGCTAACAGGGCAACACCTGAGGAAAAACAAAACTGTCATGCCTAAGTCATACAATATATTGAGACATAAAATCAGTCATGTGACTGGTAAAGCTTACCTATGTGGGCATGCTTGAGAGCTCCAACATCATTTGTACCGTCACCACACATCAGCGTCACATAACCCAACCCCTTAAGACTGGTGATCACAAATTCCTGAAAAACAACAGACCAACAGCTTAATAATTCTTCCAAAACACCATTTAAGTTCACCCTCAAGTACCTTTTTCATATACCATCAATACTAAAAATAGTGATTCCCTACATTTCCCAGAATGCCTCTGAACAACCCAAAAGATATATACTTGAGTTTGTTCCACTTAGAAAAAAATGAGTAATGTCCCTTACTTAAATAAATCATATCTTTTTGGTTGCAATTGTATTACAGCCTGCTTCCTATTAATTCTACTTCCTCTGTGATGAATCTCACGGTATTATTGGTGAACTTTGCTACAAAATCCAAATAACCAATACAGCATTTTCTGCAATATAAGTCCATTATAGCTATACATATTGCACACCGAATGGGACCCCGAAATGCAAGGTCTGTTTCTAAAAGTTAATATTTTTTAGCCGTGTATAAAAGTGAGAGTTTTCTTAAAGAGAAACAGAAACAGAACATGATTTTCAAGAGACTTCCACCTGCTGCTTAAGGACCTACCTTCTGCTTTGGACTGACACGGGCAAACACTCTTATGTGAGGCAAGAGGGTGTGGAGTAGCCGGGGGTCACAGCACAGTCTGGCCAGCCCCTCCCCTGTTACACACAGGTCAAACTGATGCACGAATGAGGAAACAGAAGGAGGGGGCAGTGGTACATGCACAGTACCATCAATGGACTCCCATTGCCATTTACCTGGGAAAAAAACAAAAACAACATCAGTCGTACATAATTTTGTGTATGTCCTTGATCAAAATACCTGCCACAAATGAATCACTACAAAAGTCCTTGTGCTGTTTAGCTACTTTTTAAATACTGACATTGTTCTCTCAAGTAATAAATGTGATTCTGTAAATTGATGACTTACCCTGATTGGGGCCTTGCTGCAATATAAGTGTGTGTTCTTTCTGGATGAAGTGGAGCTCTCTCGCTACATGGCACGCTGTTAGGGGGTTGTCGCCTGTGATCATAACCACCTGACAGCAGAGGAAGAGGAATCATCCATCTTAAAAATCAAGCAGTTTCAGTTTGTGTGCACACGTGTGTGTTAGCAGCTTATTTACATGATGAGATGCTTCCTGGATCTCTCTGATGACAGCCTTGCTGTCACTCTTGAGGGGGCAGGACACAACCATGAACCCGACGAAAGTCAAGTCGCATTCCAGAGAATTGCGACTCATCTCCCGGACCTATGTGACACAAAAAGATCCAGCTCAGTTTCAAACAAAATCTGTTCTCGTCAGACTAAACTATTCTGACCGATCAGATAATCTCTGACAGTAAGATAAAGTAAGAACCTGTTGATGACTGAGGTGTCCCATCTCTTTGTAACCCAACGCAAGCACTCTAGCACCTTCTCGTGACATTTCCTTGTGGACTTCATCATAATTCTCTGGACACTCTGCAAACTACAATCACAGCCACGTTAGAACAAAAGTATGAACACTTAATTAGGCTAAACCATGGCTGAGTATGTATTAAGGATGGTATACATATGTACCATTCCTCGGAGTGTCTCTGGAGCTCCTTTGACAGTTGAGATGTAGCAGAGTTCGGTGGATCCCAGTTTCTCGTAGGAGGCCAAGACTGACATCCTCTTCAGAGCGCTTGCAAAGTGGAAACGCTGGTGGATCTTAAGTCCCTGGGTTTTGATGCCACGTGGAAATACCTTTTCATCTGATCAAAGAGACAAGAGTCAGTGAGGCACAGACAATTATGCCTTGTGCCATTAAGAGAAAATGTATCCAGATGGATAATTGTCTTGTTCTTTTTTTTTTTTTTTTTTTAAAGTGAGGCCACTAACATGTTGTTTACTGTTTAACATATACAGTTATAATGAGGAAACATTTCCCTGTGTTTGAAGACAAGCATTACTTTACTTAACTGGTTGGATTGCACCAAAAAGCTAAACAGATTTGGTGCAACAGGAAGACTGTGCTGCAACTCAGAAATACATGCAAATTCAAGAGGGACACATGACTGTATGCAGCCCAACACAAAAAAGTGGCATGTTCTTTCACACACACCTGCCACTGACCTGAACTTTACATTTAGTGGAGGTAATTTCCTTGTACCTTTAGTGAGGGTCCAGTCAGCAGCGGTCAGCATGGCCTTCTCCAGTGGATCTCCGACCAGCTGTCCGTCATCCAGAGTGACCAGTGAGTGACACGTGGCCACCACCCGATGTGTCTCGACTGGGATCTCAGATACAGGCATCACCTCCTTTCCTTCTCTGTCATAAATGCAAATGTCAGACACTGACATTCTCCACATAAAGTGTATGAAAATGATAACTAACCGTAGCACAGAGTGTTTGAACAGCTTGTTTGAACGTCACAAATTCGGTTGTATTGCTAAACACTAAGAACGGTGGGCAGTGTTTACCTGAGGCCTGCTACTCCTCGTACCACCAGACTGTCACTAGTCAGTGTTCCGGTTTTGTCAAAACAGCAGACCTCCACTTTCCCTGCAAATGGTATCCTGAAGGGCTCTGTACAGAATACATCTGAACAAGAGGAGAAAAAGAAGACTCAAATGAACCACTGCTGTTGCAAGCTCTGTATTACAGGCTGCTTCATGCAGCTCTTTACACAAATGCAAAACAGGAAGATATAAAGACTTACAAAGTTTGGCCAGAGCGATAAGAGATGTGTTAACTGCCAGAGAAAGCTCTATTGGGAGTTCTGGTGGAACCACTGAGGTGAGGATTAGGGTACACTCCAGAAACAGCTTGTAGCGGTTCCTGCTGACATCTTTGGTTCCTGAGGGAGTAAGAGGAAGAAGAAAGAACAAAGATAGTGCTAATGAGACATTACTTATGCCCTCACCTCTAGCTACTAGCTGTCACTTTGACTATAATTATGTCTGTGTTAAATAAATATTACATCAGAATGAGTCCATCCTGTCCCCCCTTACCTTCTACCCACACATAGACAGCTGCAGCGATGGCAAACACAAGGAGGAAGAGAATGAAGATGAAAGTCTCCAGGTTGTTTGCTGTCACTCTCTTCACACCAAAGAGGATGGTCCGTAACAGTTTACCCTAAAAGCAAGTTTGTATAAACAGTAAGTAGACATTCACGGCTCACTCAACATTTCCTTCAATGACGTGTTGTCTGATTCAAATACAGATATATAGCTAAATATAAAATAAAGACACACTGAAGTAGTCCCTCACCTGAGAGGTGTAGAATCCGGTTCTCAGTACATAGGCCACACAACCGTTGTCTACAGCTGAACATAACATAAAAGAGAAGATTAATGAGCTTGCACCTCATTTTGAAAAGATGGGAGAGAGACACACTATTGAATTACTGATTCACCGGCTAAAATATGTTGTTGTTAACAGATAAATTAAAAGAGGAATATTCACTTACGTTTGAGTCCAGCACTGGCCTTTAAAGGGGGGCTATGTTGGACCACTTTCGTCCCCCCGGAGATAATGTGGAGTCGAGAGTCTGTCTGAAGATCCAGGATCCTCTCTGGGTCCAAGTCCTCCACTGGCTCCTGCACACCCAATAATGTCAGCAGTTATTACGATACCTCACAATAAGCCCATGCCATTGGGCTGACGTTTACACTCAAAAGTCATTGTCCTCAGCACTGTATAGTGTTATCATATATGCAAGTTTGCCTCTAACCTTCATCTGGGGAACAGACTCTCCGGTCAGCATGGCCTCATCCACAATGCATCGGCCCCTGAGTAGTAGCACATCACAGGGTACCAAGTTGTCCTGAGGTGAACGTCCTGTGAAGCGGAGGATACACATGTGAAACACTCGCAGAGTCAGAGTGTGTTGAGAGAAGTAATAAAATGTTGACAGGACACTCACCTATTGAGACGAGGTCACCGGGGACGAGATCGTCACTTGATATAGGTCTCCACTTGCGGTTACGGTACACCTGCCAGAAAATACACAAAATTTACTTGGAATACTTTAAAAGACATAGAAATATACTGCAGACAGAGTTTTGTGGTACAAAATAAAATGTTTGTTCATCATTTTTATATACTAAACCCAAAATTTGATGAAGCTTACCTGAATCATGTAGGGCTTGTTCCCCATGCGGCGGATCTCAGACATATTCCTCATTTGCTGCTGGACTAGGGAGGCCTCGAACGCCACCAGCATGAACAGTGTGAAAACACTGTAGTACCAGTACTCATCCAAACACCACAGCCCAACACAGAACACCTGTTGAATGGCAGAGGATAGATGACTTCACCTGGGTAGGTCAACAATTTTAAAGGCATACTATACAGGATTTTCCTAAAAAATGTATAGACTAATACAAAGGTAATCCCTCTCAATCATCACTTATGACCCACTAGAATTGTGTAGCGGTGTATTTATCTGCAGCGACCCTGCCTTCTTCCTGTATTTTCTTATTATTTTACCGTGTTCGGGACGTTTCTGTGCGTCAACCTTTGCACAGTGGTTGTGTAGCCCCCAGTCAATAACAGTGCGCTGGGTGTGAGGTTGGGACTTATAGCGTAGTGACCAGGTTACATCGCTGTCTCTGTCTCTCTCCTCTGCTCCGCTCTGCTCTCTGTCTCTGTGTCGAAGAGCTGCAGGTCTGTGTGTCTGTTTGACCGAGGGCTGGGCTGAGCTACACACACGCAGAGCAGAGAGGCCACAGCGGACAGGATAAAGTTCTGCATTCACACACAATGTGGCACCTTCCTGCAGGGTTGTGCAGAGGTATGGGTGTGTTTATTTATGCTTTAGAACGTAACTGCCATGAAACAATCAGAAAATAATTATTTATTTATCTGATTCACGACTTTGTTCCTGCCAGCACTGCTCGCTCTCTTCATTCACTCTCTAGCTCACTCGACCACCACTGCTCTCTCACTCTCCTGCTTGCTGAGCCAGGGAGAAGGGGCCAAGTTTGAATGCTGTGTGTTTACAAACACCAACTGACAAATCCTGCATAGTATAACTTTACAGTCAAATTTTACAATAAAACCTGTGGAATTATACAAAAAACGCACAGACACATACCTGGAAAACAAAAAAGGGAGCTGTGGCCCTCTCTTTAAATAACTCTAGGAAATCTGGCACCACCATCTCAGCACGGTTTGTGCCGTAGCGCTTTTCTGCCACTCTGAGTTCCGCCTCCTCCTGGTAGCCACGCCAGGACTGAAAGAAGCCCATTGCGTGGTTGATGGGAAATGCTATTGGAAGGAAACATTTCTTCTCTTTGTGGTCAAAGATGTAGCGAATCTTTTGAAACTCAAAAGATAGAGTCCCCTCTCCGTTCTCATCCTGTTGGTCGGTAGAAGAGAAAGAGAGAACACATTTTCAGGCTTCATCAAAGGAAGGTATATTAATATTTTCTAAGATGTCCCTCTGAACACAAGAGAAAGAGTTAGCCTAATATTGTCAATCTAAACACAAGATTTACTACGACAATCTTGCAAAAACAAACTAAAACCAAATTTGCCCTTAATGATTTACTCTAAAAAACATGAGAAAAGTATCAAAATGATATTTTTCTTAGACAACATGTCCAATCACAAATGAGAATAGTAAATAATGACAGTTATACAGTTTACAGCCTACA
The DNA here is from genome assembly GCF_963924715.1 of Thunnus thynnus. Lineage (NCBI taxonomy): Eukaryota > Metazoa > Chordata > Actinopteri > Scombriformes > Scombridae > Thunnus > Thunnus thynnus. The sequence goes on from NC_089533.1 coordinate 11,964,930, forward strand.
CTGAATGAATTAATATACAGTCACATGAGTGACTGGATTTTAAACAACTGGTAAGATTGAATAACTTGTGTCTCAAAACCTGATCTCTGCAGAAAGAGAATGAGACATCTTGAATGTTCCGAATGGAGACAACTTGGAGTAAAAATATGAACTCACCTGGTCCCTTTGTAGTGCCACAAGCTCAGCAGAACCGTTATTAGGGGTGGGTATAACCTTTGCCAGCGTAGCCTTGTTGGGGTTGGGTTCCTGTGTATACAAATCAACAGGTGACAAATTCACACACTGTGGCAGGTGACTTATTTTTGATATAGTTGTGCACCTCTGCAGCTTAGTTCCTCTCATTTCAGACATGTCCTGACCTACAGTTGCTTGATTAATATGAAAATCAGGCACATTCATAAAGTTTTCATTTGACTGCTTTATTTTTCAGTAGCATCTATACTCTCTTGTATAACTGCTTACAGAGGGAATACACAGAAAGCAACATGTTTATTACTATTCATGATCAGGTATTATCTTAAATATTGTGTCATGAAGAACAAATTTCCCCGTTAAATTGACAGCACAAAGGCGCTACTACTAGAAAGGTTTCTCCCAAAATTATTTTATGGAATAATGCTGAATGCTAGTTGAAAATAAGAGTTTCAGTTTAATTAACCAGTATCATGCTTGACAGGTGATTTTTTCACACAAGATATATCCTTATATATCTATCTGCAATCTGACTTCAGGCTTGCATGACACGATTTTCTTTCTTTATCATCCTCCACTATTGAAACTTCAAGTAAGCTTGATGAGATGAGAGTGTCATGTCATAGCAATTTTCAAATATCGATAAAAGTGTTTTAAATAAATGTATCCTGGATATTATGTCCACAAGTCCCACATGATCTTTACACATCTGTGATCTTTGATCTAACATGGTGTGTTACATTAACGCAACTTGTATTATTATTATTATCAATAATAATAGCACACTGATCAACATTTTGTACGTTTCATCTCATCCTCTTCGATGTAAAATTTAAACCTGTAGCAGATCTTCTCACTTAGAATATATGCAACATATTTTTTATTGTAAATTTCTTTCTTTTTATATTATTTAGGAATACCTTTATTTTGTGTATATTTTTGACTGTTATGAACCACAACACCAAGGCAAATTCCTTGTATGTGCAAACCTACTCGACAATAAACCTGATTCTGATACATTTTCTGAACTAAAACGAAAATAAAAATGTGGTAATGAAAACTGAAAGTGTCCTTTAATTAATGAAGTGTCATTGCTGATTCAGACGTGCAGTGAGAGCTCGGTCGGTTCAGCTACACAGACATCCCTCAATAAAATTAACCGGGGGTCAGAACACACACACACACACCTGCCCTTCTGTAGTGCCTTTGAGCAAGACACTGATTCTTGGATTCACGCTGACCCTGGCCTTTGACCTCTACGTACAAGGGTTTGGGACCAAACAGTGGGTCACTCACATACATCAGTAGACTTTAGTTGTGTTATTGTTGTTATTACTCATGTTTACCTTGGAACAAGTGAGCCAACAGTGCGCGTGGACGGACCAATAACCGGAGAGCGCCGTGAGGACGTGCGCGATCCCGATAGCGGCTAGCGCCAGGAGGCCTGCCTCCGGGTACTCCGAGGCACCGTACACTCCTAACCACACGTACAGCCAGCCTGGGTAGAGAACTGCCAGAAACGGGAGGACGGTGCCGTGCAGCAGCCGAGGCCTGCGCCTGTACAGCGTCACCGAGCTCACCAGCTCGTCGCCGGTGCCGCTGTCATGCTGGCTGTGGTTCACAGAGGGGGCCATTTGCGTCTCATCCGGTCCGTACATCCCGTCTGCAGCCATAGCCCCCTCTTTCTTTGTGTCGTTCATCGTACCTTGCTAACCCCTCTGCCCCCCTCTATCACCCGCCACCACCCCGTCGTGCTATAGCCGGTAAAAATACGATTCAACACACGGAGCGGTTCTCGGTCCAGCCTTCACAGCCCGTTTACTGAATCGTCCGTTCTCTGACCGTGGCTTCCGCATACGTAAACACGTAAAGACACGTAATGTTCTCTCAGTACAGCACGTCTTAACTGGGAAAATATATCTTCCCACATCTTCCCACATACTTTAATTGTTTCTTTTAGGTTAAACTTCACATGGCTCGTGTATAAGGAGGTTTCTTTGAACAAACATAAACTGTATTTGTTCTTCAATGCTGTAATTATGCAATTAAGTGGCTATCCCTTTAATACATGTCTCGTCATTGTAGGGGCGTGACCAAAGTGTGTGATTGACGCAAACCTGAACCAATTAAATTAAAGGACTGTTTCACAATGTTTTACTCCCATCCTATCGGATATTAAAAGGGTGTGTACGGCAGTGAATCCCGCACAGACATGGCACCACATGTAGAAGTACTGGCTTGATAACCTTGATTGATCAGCTTCATCGTTTGAGACGAGCCTAAGAGAGCAACATGTAAGAAATTTAAATACGGCACATATCAACACATTCTCTAATCAGTGAAGTAGATATATGCTACAAATAAACACATTTGCTACTTGAATTATGTCTGCATGCTCAATAAAACCACTAAGTTATATTCAGTTTACTTTTTTGCTGCTCACTATATTAAATTTGTAAAGTTGACGATGGTTTGTGGGGCTTGTCAGTAATCACTGATATATATATGACAATACTTGCATCTGTTACCTTTCAGGCAGGCTGCTATGGATATCACGACCAAATACTGCCATAAAGAAATGGAAGCCTATGGGTCATGTGTGGCCTCCAACCCATCAACATGGCAGAACCAGTGTCATGAACTGAAGATGAAGGTTGCACATTGCACATCATCACAGTAAGACGGCAACATGTTTGCATGCGTGCATCTTCCATGCACTCCTATGTGACCCTGAACACCCTCACACCCACATTGATAAATAATTGTAAAAAAAATAAAATAAAAGCCAGCCAAAGCAAACCAAAAAAGCATATTTGTATATAACTCCTGCATTTGTTTTGATAGCCCAGTGATCCAGAAGATCAGACAGGACTGTTCCAAGGAGTTTGTTGAGTTTGAGCGCTGTCTCAGAGAAAACCAGGACAAACCTGCCTCCTGCTCACCACATGTTGCTCGCTTTCTGGGCTGTGCAGAGACGGTGGACCTTAGTGAAGTGGGTAAGTCCTTGCTGGAATTAGCTCTACACAATTCAGTGTCACGTATAACCAGTTGAAAATGGAAGTGAATAAAACACAAGAGATAGGAATGTGCACAGTGTGCAGAATATTAAGTCTTCTCACTTGTCTCTTGAAGAAGCGGGGGTGTATTTTAATCACATTGCATGGTTTGTGCATGCTGGAATATTTCAGATGTGCAGCGGTGAAATTTCACACGAATAATGCCCTAATTTGGTTATAATGTCAGCAAAATGGTACCAATACTGCACTATCTTTGCATTGTATTACATTAATGGTCAACATAACAATATTTTCCTTTTATTTTCACAGCTACAAATCCAGTACCTCAGCCATCGTAGCATTCAGCCATCTTCCATCACCTTCAGATTACACCTGTCTCCGCAGCAGCACAGATGGGCTGGTTTATAATGTGTTCTAGCCATGTTATGTACAGTGAGGTGTAGATGAATGCAACAGTACTGTGAGTTAGACAGGTTGTGTAGAGTATTTGATTGCTGTATTGCTCTTTTTTATCACTGTTTTCTCATGTAAGTGTAAGTGTTCATGTGAAAATGACATTAATACTTGCCAGTAAGCAAGGAAGTTTGTACTGGTCTTTATTGAGTCATTTCATTAAAAGTGACATCAGACATGTATTAATCATGCGGATGTAGACATCCTCTATTGTTTTCTGTTGCTCGTCTCAGTCCCTCCCATCCTCTCCAGCTCTGAGTCAGAGTCAAATATTAAACTGGAATGTATCACTCCCACACAAACTCTCCTGACTACTCAGTGACTGAGAAATGGGGAGTCTGGGAAGAAAGGAGACGGAGGAGGCTGTCCACCTCTAATCAGCGGGACAACTGAGAGAGACAGAGGGAGGATGTTGAGTTATGAGCCCTGTGACCACCAAGCAGAACAGACATTTTCTGGTTGAACTATTAAAACTTTGAAGGAGGTAATAGAGGGGAAAAAGATTCTCTCCTTTCAAGTGTTATACACTCTGTTTATACCAGATGAGAAAGTGATCAGTGCATCTTCATTTATCGTATTTAGGACAAACGAGGCAGGCATACTTCAAAGATGAAACCGCAGATTGTATTGAAGATACGGCAACATTACATTCAAAGCACATCACCTGGCAGTCACTGAACATAAAAGTTAGATAGAAACTCACCTAATACCACACAAATAAGTTACATTCACAAAAATATCACTGTAAAAATACCATGAGTCGGTGATCAGAGTTAAAACATATTGCCATGAAAGAATGTCACAAGCTGTAGCCGATCACTGGCATCTAAATGAAACAAGTATCGCCCTAATCCTATTTTATTCTGCACCACATTGTGAGATTGATCCTGATGCTTGCTGCAAGACTTGCTATCCAACTTTAGTCTGGAGGCTATTTATTTAAACCTACTTTGTGACACATAAATATCATGCTACAGTTTAAATATTTGTTGATTATCACAGAAGAAGGTACAAAATATCTACCTAACAACATCTAATCTGAGATGTTCGAGAAAGAAATTATTACAGAAGGTGACTACAACAATTAATTGTAACACAGTCATACTCACATTTACATTTGGAGCACATCATTATGTACCCAGTGTCCTAAGTTTTGGGCAATATAGATCCATTGGTTGTTATTTGCTGTTTGCGCTGCTTATTGGTGATTATATTATAAAAGAAAAGGGAAAGCTAAAGCAGTAATCCCTTCTACAACCCTGTTTCCGTATAAGGCTCTTCAAATGACCCTGTAGTGTTGTCTTAATGCTAAAAAAAAATGTGATTTTTGGTCCGCATTATACCTGTCATGCATTGCATTACCAAAAACTATGTAGTAATAATATTTTATGTGGAGGTTCACTTCAAATTTATCTTTCCAGTCTACATTCTTGAAATCATTGGGCAAGTTAAATTGTAATCCTATCCAGCACAATATCCTGAGTTATGGCTCAGGTTACATAAACATACACACTAACCTGAGAGCAAAATTGTACTCCAATCCATATACAGTATTGTATACGCTGCAGTCTTTCACGCACAAGAACTAATCACTGGTCCTGTCAAAAGTGTAATTACACTCATTTAATTTAGACCCTCAGCTGCTCATAAGACCTGCCAAGACTCCTAACATGTAACTTGCTTGATGAATTCACTTTCAACAACCAATTATCAGCTGTAATTCATGATATACATATCAATATGTGTCTTTTGTTTGTTTTTTGTTTGTTTTTTTGTTTAAAAGTGCCATGTAACTCATTCATTTCATTGAACATTACATAAATACAACAGGAGAAACTTAGGCCCCTTTACATATCTTGGACATTTACAGTGTCTGTATTTCCAGCATGTGATTCTTATCTAAGAAAGATGATGGGAACATTATGCTAATCTGCTGTAAAGTGTTATTATTATTATGATTGACTTGTGATGATTTTTGTCGGTGATAAGGGGATGTTTGGGTGTAGGCTGTTTCATGGAGAGTGGTCCCACAGGCATGTTGATGGACAGACTCCATTAGCTGCATCTCTGAGGTGAGAGGTGAAAGAGGAGGGGGAGGGTGAGAGTTTATAAGGGTCAGGAGGTGAAGTAGGAGTTCTGCATGGAGTAGAGACGGTCGATGGGGTTTCCCACTCGCCCTGGCAGGAGGCCACCCTCCCCTGTTGCTAGGAGGCAGTCGCCAAGGTGACCGAGGCTTCCATCGCTGTCCAGGTCGTGGAACACTGTCTCTGAGTCTGCGACGAAAAAGAGCGAGAGTGTGCACAGCTAAAGTGGAGCGATCTTTAGTTAGTACCAGAGCTCACAGAAGAATATGAACACTCCTGAAGACAGTAAGTCAGCCCCATAATTTAATGTCAGCCTTTTCCTTATATCCTTACATCTGTTTTACAACTGCAAAAAATGTAATTCAAACATTTTCCTAGCACCTAATGCAACATAACCCAACTGTTCTGAGTTAAAACGCTCAAGTTTTGCCTCCCACTGCACATTTCCCAAGGAAATAATTAAAAAAAAATGGGTAGTGCAATTGTTTGACTCTAGTGTACAAAGCCCCATTAAACCCTGTGGTTTGGAAGAATTTAACTACACAGGCTAACTTCCCATGACCTTGATTTGTAGTTTCCCCTGTCATGAGGGTGAAGAGATAATCACAAAATTTTCATTATGAAGTGACTGTTTCTTTCAAACTTGCAGCTTTGACCTTCTGTCTTACCATAAGAGTGGAGCTGCTCATTGCTCAGCTGAGGTGGTGTAAGCCCATGTCGAAATGGCTCTCCACCATAGATGTTGGGGTCCAGAGTGAGTAGTTGCTGCCGAGGCAGAGAGGGATATCCCAGGATCCCATCCATGCCATGGGTACTAGAGCCATCTGTGTGGAGATGAGAAACACTTCAGACATACCACTTTGTAATCTGTTCTTCTAATAGTTGCCAATTCTTCTATCCTTAATCCTGCATTTGTGCTGTTCTTACCCTCACTGTCATCGTTGCTCTGGCGGCCCCCTCTACTCGGTCCTCTCCTGGTCCCTCCCAGCTGTTCTTGTTCCTGCTGCTGTTGCTGCTGTTGCTGCTGTCGCCGAGCTATCTTCTTCATCTGAGGCACAAAGAGACACGCTGTCGGTGTGAAATTTCTCTGTGTTTTATCTGTGAGATTGAACATATCTTCCAAGAAATATGTAAAGTCTAACCTTGGCCCTCTGGTTTTGAAACCACACCTGCACCACTCGCACTGTCAGCCCAGTCTCAGCAGCCAGTGTTTCCCTCACCTACAGGTTAGAGTTTGAGTTGTTTTAAATAACGAACTTTAAGTGTCAGACACGGTTATGTACTAACAAAGAACAATGAACTTTGTAAGGCAAGGGAGTATTTCCTGGCTTGGACAAGAGAAGCTGATCCACCCACCTTGCGGCAAGGCTTAGCAGACACTTCAAAGGAGGCCTTGAAAGCACGGCGCTGCTGTGTGGTCAAGATAGTGCGTGGTCGTTTCGAACGCTTGTGCTCCTTGCCTTCATCACCAGCCTTCCCCCCACCAGATCCCCCTCCACCGTCCTCGTCCTCACTTTTCACTGAGCAAGGTAAGCAGACAACAAAGCAGTCGGAACAGCCCATATGAGAAGGTGCATTTTCATTCTTTCTTAAATAAAAAGCAGGGAAGTCTGGGCAACAGAAGAGGAAGTATTCAACATTGATGTGGCTCCAGTAGTTGAGTAGATAGTGAACTGTTGAAGACGTAAAACATGTGATTCAGGCCAAGTAGCCATGTAACAAACCTACTTTACCTGATTCAGTTGGTGTGGGACTAATGGCAGCAAGCATTTCCCTCTCCTTTTCATAGTCCATGCGACAGAGCAGCTGGCCTTCTTTCAGCACAAACTCATCACCCCTCTGCAGCCGGCGTTCACACTCACAGCAGCTGAAGCAGCCCAGGTGGTACACCTGGCCTAGCACGCGCATTATCAGCTCTGAACGTCCAATCACCTGCAGACAGGCGCTGCACTTCCTTACAAACAGCCTGGAAGTGCACAGAGAGACATGTGGGCTTATATGTGAGGGACACTTTACATAAATTGTAAAACATGGCATGTTGGGAGTCAAGGAATGCACAATAAGGAAGGTGAGGTAATTAAAGATGGAGGCACAAACCGTGAGCTCCGACACATTTACCCTCAGCTCCAATGATTGTAGAGATTAGCATAGTCGCTTAATTAAAGGTCGTATAAACATTACCCAATTCACAGAGCAACTATATGAACATCTGCTGAGAGGAATAACAGTAGTCTACATTTTTATGATGTATTTTCTTCTCTCCCTCATGACAGTAGGTGGCAGTAGTGAGCTTATGATAAGAAAGCAGCCTGTTGTGAGTTTTTGCCTTTTAATTCCTTACATGTTGAGATCTGTTCAATGGGGTGAACACCAGTCTATCCGTATCCCACCCACAATCTTAAAGCACTGATTTAACATTATGAATAAAGCTTAATACAAAGTGTTTCTCAGGTCCATTGCTTTTCCCCATGACCACTTTCCTCCTTTTGTCCCTCCATCTCTCCTCCTGTGAGATGTTATAACCCTTCAATTTCTCTTCTGCCTCACCGTCACTTCACATCCCTATTTCCATTCCCAGGGCCTAAGTCTCTGCCATTAAATTCCTCTCAAATCCTCTGCTCTCGCACTTGGTTTCCTCCCCCTCCCTCCCCAGTATTTTCTGCCAGCATTCCCAGTTCTCCCTCACGCCCTCCCAGCCTGCCTCCCCAGTTCACTGAAACTAATAAAGACAGGATTAATTAGATTGTTGTTTAAACAGTGCGATGGCCAGACAGACGCTGTAAACTCATAACCAGGGATTGGGGATAGCATGGGGTTAATCTCTCTCCTCTCACTTATGCACACTAAAACACACATAGACACACAAACATAGAAACTCGCACACACACACACACATACATGCACACGCGCAGGCATGCACACAGACATTTGCACACGCCCACTCACCAAGTATCAGTATACCTAGTCTGATATTGGCTAGTTACCAACGTTCACCATACCAGCACCCATCAACATGCTGGTGGTGCAACACACCTACAAGCTGGAAGGGTAGATACATTAGATCATCAGAATATCACTTCAACAGGAGGATTTACAAAGTAGTCAGAGCATGAAGAAGAGAAAGGTCTGTGGATTGAGATACAATACAGCACCGGAACAAAACACAAACCTGGGCAAGAAGGGAGGGAGCATGAGAGGGGAGTGAACAGGGGGAGGAAGGGACGAAGACAGAAGTGTTGTCGCTCCCTGACTGAGTGATAGGAAGGTGTTGCTGCCCAAATCTGGAGTGTAAAGAAGGAGCCAGGTCTGCACATTAGAGCTCCTAATCTGTGATTCTGTCCCAAACGCAGCTGCTACGGCTAATCTTTCTCAATCCATCTGCCAAACGCTCCCCAAACTCCCCAAATGACAGTGTCGCTAACTTAACGTCACCACAAAAACCCCAGTGTACCTATAAGCAGCCCTACATAGATCTATTGTGACAGGCCCTTGTGTTTAAGTACATGTTGCTCAACCCATTTTCTTATAGTAATATTGCATAGTGTCTTCGAGATGCTGCCTCTAAAAAAAAATTCTGCAAGAATCCATATGCCAATCATAATATCTGGCATCTAACATGTATTTCATTTAGGAGAGCAATCATCACACTGATCTATGCAGTCTCACTCTCCACCCAAATACACACGTCAACACTTTAAGCACTTCCTTTCACTGTGAACAAAATACAACAGAATTGTCATAGGATTGCTTGACATAAGAGTGATGATGTTGGTGGTTAAGTCCCACAGTCCCTAATCGGGGTGTACACAGCACGGTAGGAATTTACTCAACATGGCAAATGAAGGCAACTTGGGGCAACTGCCACAGAGGGGGGTCTGTAAGTAGATCAGTCTAATCCCTCTAATAGAAGTATCATTCACACTGGCCCTGACCAGGGTGTAGCCTCCAATAAATCACTATGGACATAATGGTTAAAGAGCAGCCACACGAATGAGGTAGACTATATTTATCTGGTCAAACACACCCACACTCTCAGAATTCATGTTGTGGATGAAACTATAAATTTCCCAGTATATCTGAGTACATAATATCTTGGATAATTTCCTAGAGAAACGTTTGCACATATATTAAACATGTTTGTTTAAAGATAAAGATAGTTTCTCAATTTGAGGCCACAGGTCTAAAACACTTGCTACTTGTAAATGAAAGAAGCTTGTGTTTTTGATTATATTTTGTATATGATAAAATACAGAATAATGAGGTCAACAATCAGTTTCTATTACCACAAAACATGATTTTTCAAAGTCTGAATATCACTAATGCAGCAGCCATAATTTTGCTTGTGTCAGGAATTAGTGGAGAGAAAGATTTTTGCATGACACTGACCTTTCTACGGCATTTGAATTCTGCAATATAAAAAAAAAAAAGTGGAATGAAATTAGAGTCTAAAAATTTGAGAGGTAAAGAAAAGCCCCAGCTGTGTACAAATCTATCAGAAAAGACATTTTGAAGAGGAATTAACTCTCTAGAGGGCTTTCTTTTAATGAAGTGATGTGTTTATATGACAAAGAGCAGACATGTAAGTGCAGACAGAAGACTGAAGAGAACAGTCAACCTTGAGATCTTGTGATGTACAAACTCTTAGTCACTTTGGCCGCCAGCAACTTCACCTCCGTTGCCTGTGGATTTTGGAGGGGTTAGGGGGCATGACTAAGTCAAAGCTCACTGATTATGAGATCGAATGTAAACAAGCAGGAAAAGGTGATGTATTGTAAGTATTGGGGTGGTTATAATCATTTCTTGCTCGCTGTATTTCAGATCTTAGGCATACAAACAGAATAACAGAATCTTCGTCATCTCCCTAAGCTGTGTCATGTGGCATTGTTTTGCCTGTGAGCTCTGACAAGCACGACATTGTCTGGACTGCAACACAATCATTTCATAAATATGTATGTGTCTCAGAGCGATTACAATTGTCGTGCTTGCTTTCATAATTGATGAATATTTATGCAGGTACGAGTTTGCTTATACTAACTCCAATCTACCTCCTTTAGCAAGCCCAAATTTGAGCTTGGTCCTGGTACCACAGCTGTCTAATTTTGATTCCATCCCTATAGTTTAAGATTCATTTCTGTTTCGAAACATGTAATATGCTGAGATATTCATGTACTAGCTTATGATTCCCACATATGTATTCAGGATGACCATAATGTATGTCATGCGAATGGGTGTTTACACCTACCCTGAGAGTGAAAGTATATCCAAAAATTCATGTAATGGATGCAAAAACAACCAATGATATGCAACAATCTTACTTTTAAGTTGTATTCTGTTTAGTATCCATTTCTTAGATGTGTGTGTAAGGGTGTGTGTATGTGTGTGTGTGTGTGTGTGTGCGCACTTTCAGCGGATATTGCTCTGTGAAGCAAAATGGCTCAGAGCCAAGGTTCAGTAATCACATCATCTCCTTTTATTAAATCTCCCTGCACTGCTTCTGTGTTATTAAAATCTCCCAGCATTCCCCACGATACTTGCTACCCCTGCCACCGCTCACTCACACACTCACACACACACACACACTCACACACACACACACACACACACACGCATGTATATAAATACATATATACATATAGTGCAGTCCCAAACAGGCACATACATACACACACATGGGTATATATACAGTCACATAAACACAAATATGCACAGTTTGTGTAAACACAGATAAGGTGCCTGGGTACAAACATCAATAAAACACTGACAGATGCTGTCATTTGTGCTCCATATCATGCATCAATAAACTAACATCATAAACAGTCCTATTGCTCAATGAATGCTCCCCAAAATTTGTAAAAACCATGTAATCATTATTACCTAATGGCCACGAGGGCCTTCGGTGTATGGAACACATTTTCAGAGGCATTTCTGCCAAAAACCCTCAGCCAATCTCACAGTTATACAGTTACATGTCATGACTCTCAGTGTAAATCGTGCACACTGGTAATAACACCGGCTCTACATGAGAGCAGCACTGAAGCCTGTAACATTCAAAACCAAAAGTAATGAACCTGTGTAAAGTAACATCTAAAAACCTGCATGATGTGCATGGTCTGCATGATATGTGTCTCTGGGTGTGTGCGATGTACACCTGATGCTACCAAGAATGAATGCTATGTGTGTGGATACAGCCTAGATGTGTGTTTGTGTGTGCGTGAGGGAGTGTGTGTGTGTGTGTGTTAGTTTAGATAATCCCCAGGCCACCAGAACGCAATATCCTGTCTGCCCGTTTCTCATTTCCTGTCTGTCTCTGGCGGAGCGGGAAGCAGTGGGGAGGGGGTGACGGGGGACAGCGGGACCCGTTGCCCCAGAAACAGGAGATACAGCCGGTCGATTTGAGAAAAGTCTACGCCGATCTCCCTATCGCTCCCTCTCTAGTGCGACCCCCTATTCTCTCTCTCTCTCTCTTTTTTCCCTCTTCCTCTCTGCTTTTATTATCTCAGATTTAATAAAGCCAAGGCGAGCAGCTTGTTCTGCCATGAAACATTTATTAGCTGTCTGTTATAAAATTGTTGTGGGGGAGGAAAGATGATGGGGTCTCATCTCACATTATGCAAAAACAGTGGCAATATCACCCCCCCACCCCACCACCATCACCACACACACACACACACACACACACACACACACACCCAGATAAACCTCTGCCCCTCCCTGCAGCTGTTCCCTTCCTAAAACTCTCAGACACCTTGTCTTTACCGTCTTTATCCCATTTATAACCCTTTCTCCATCACTGAGATTTCTCCCTGATGTTATTTCATTTATACCATAAAATCTTACTGTTCTTCAACAACGCAAACCTCCCCCATCCCCACTTTTCTTTCCTCCGGCACACTTCCACCCATCATCTGTTGAGCTGCAGCTTTAGCTAATGTACGACTCCTGGGTAAGGGAGGAGTGTTACAACATTTCAGAACTGCGTTGGGATTTATGCATATAGTACAGTCCTGACTCATGACTCACCTAAACTCACACTGAGCTAGGGCTGCGACTGACGATTATTTTCATTATCGATTAACCTGTCGATTATTTTCTCATTTAATCAATTAGTTGGTTGGTCCAGTGTCAGAAAATGATGAAAAACATCAATCACTGTTTCCCAGAGACCATGATGTCCTCAAATGTCTTGTTTTGTCCCAACCAACAGTCCACAAATCCAAGATATTTAGTTGATTATCATAGAAGACTAAAGAAACTAGAAAATAGTCACACTTGAGAAGCTGGAATCATTTGGAAATTTTCTTTTTAAAAATTACTTAAAATTATTAATTGATTATCAAAATAATTAATTTAATAATTGCAGCTCTGCACTGAACCACAAACTTTCCTTTCACTTGCATTATGTGGGCAGAAATGTTCAATTATTTCAAGATGGATTCCCTGAAATTAAAAATGTTTTCTTACTTATCTCTGATGCTTTCTGGCCATGCAGATAGGAGATAGATATCAGTTTCTGATATTTCTGCTGCCACCCTAATACAATCACGATATTGTTTCTGAGGACACATTGCTGTTTTTTTAAAAAATGTTATGTAATTTGCAAATGTACTTTTTCATGGCTGTGAGCACCACAAACAAAATTACACTCCTGTTCAATCTTAAAGTTGAATGTCTCAAAACATGGGCAAATAAAACCCAATCTACCTGCAAAAGACGTCACTCGAAGTAAGTTCTAGTTGTAAAAGTCATTTCAAAAGGTGACATACCCTTTAAAACTATGACAGTTTCAGTATCTAGACTCACAGTATTAAAGGTTACTCATATGGTATTCATTCGTCACTCGGTATTTAGGTGCTAGCTGATCAGGATAAGAGCTTGTTGTCCCTCTGACGTGTCATTGCATAATTCTCTCTAATAGTATTTCCCTACAGCCCAGTGTCAGGCCTGTCATCACAGGACAGCCAGAGAACGCTGGGTAATTAGCACTGTACCCAATCAGCCTCCCCACCTCCTCCTCCTCCTCCTCCTCCCATCCCCATCCTGAGACACAAAGAGGCACTGAGGGTGGAGGGGGCGGTGGGGGGGGGGGGCGATTAAGAGAAAACAAGGGATAATCAGGGAGATAAACTGTTTGGTGTCATCGCTGCTATCAATCTCAACGAAAAGGAAATGAGGTTTGGAATAGAGAAATATTATTACAAAGCAGACAGTGATGAATGAGGTAACCGATAGAGAGACAGCGAGAGGAACGGTGGGTACGGTGGGGGTATGGAGGGGAAGAGGATGCATGTATCTATCCTCAGTCTCAGTGTTTTAGAGCAGTAAGACTCAGAAGTTCACTCGCATAAACGCAGAGTAACCCGAGGAGATACTACACCAGGATGTTGGTGTTAGACTCACATATAGCTACTCAGTCAGCAGAGGGAGATTCCATAACTATGGCGGCAGGGTCTCCCTCTCTCCGTCTGGAGAGACGGAGTTTGTAAACCTAGATGTAGTCTCTGTGCCCTCCACCCCACAGAGTGAGGTATTAAACCCAAGGTTTAGTGAATATCCACCCCGGTGACCTGTTTTTCACAGGGCTGAAGCTGCCTTTATGGGGCTTACAAGGGAGCTTGCAGGCTCTGCACAGCCAGGCTACCCTCTATTCTGTCTGGGCTCAGCACTATTGACCAGGGAACACTGGCCTTATACCGCTCAGTTTGGCAAGGAACCATAATGTTGACCCAGTCTGTGAAAGACAATGACAATGTACAAAGTGCATGTAGGATACTGAAGGTTATAGAAATTATTCATGCATGTTCTGCAAATCAGCTACTCTTATTTTCAAGCAGAATGATATTTAATCATCTTGTAACTTTTATTTAAAATAAATGTTTTTAATTTACAGTTGGAAACTTGTGCTTTGCTTTTAATTGCTTTGTTTAAAAATCCTAAATTTCTTCTTAAGTGTTGCTCAGTAATACCCAGCTTGTGTTTCTGATGTATTAAATGTTTTCCATCCACATTTTTATTATTCTTCCCATCTTGTTGGTATGAGTGATGCATTGCACTTGTCCTTTAAAAAATACTGATGGCACTTTAGAGTGTAGAGGGAAGTCTTGCCTTAAAAATTTTTCTAAAGCTTCTTGCTGAACATCTGGTCCATAACAGGATGGAGTTACAGAGTATTTCTTGAGGTTTAAAAACAAAAATAAATCCACAAGAAAAATCCACAAGACGCACTTGAGTATATGGTGTCTAAATCCCCTAATTTCCATAACAGATGAGACCAGGACAACTCAAAACTGAAGGCATACCTCCTGTTTTGTTTTTTACATGGATAACAATTGGCTTGATATGAGTAGGGTAGTGGTATAGATATAAGAAAACGTAATTGCTTATTGATTATCTGAAGACTCAAAAGCAGTCCATTTTGAATAATTTTGAGGCAAAATTTTCTTCAAAAACATGAAAAATGCAAAATGTTAAACAAACTTTAGCCCCAAGGCAATATAGCCCAGATAACTCAAGGTGGGGGATGGGTCACATTTAAAAATTATATTTGGTTCCTCATTTTAACTGATGCTTTTCTTTTTTATCTCCACCTCAACAGAATATATTAAATATAAAAAAAATCAGAGCTATATCGCCCTAAACACATTCAGCATTTTTTTCTAATTCATTTTCTTCGGAGACAGCAAACTACTGAAAAGCACACGCCAACAGATGAGCAGAGTAGCTGCACTGTAAAATTAGTACAATGTGGCCTTTAACTTATGCTGAGGGAGCGCCAGGGAGGAGAAGTCTGCCTGTGTGTGCTGGGTGATGTAATCAAAGCAAGGGATAAATTAAAAAATATTTGGACAAGCCAGAGATACTGCATGAGGGAGACATGGAAAATAACCCAGTGGGAGCTAGAAAAGCCTGCAAGATGCCATCTTACCATGTATGTATACATTTCATCCACACACGCTGCTTCAAAATTAGTTTGATTAATTCAATACCTGGAAAACTTATATCAATGTGACATCATACAGTTTATCTGCCTCTGCCTCTTTCAACCAGCTGGAACTAAAATGGCACCAAGCTTCAATTAGAGGGTTAAAAGAAAATTAGCATCCCCTAATAATTATATAAATTCCCCTCAAATTCTTGTGCATGTTTCAAATTCTTGGACTTGGTTGCCTGTTACAATGCACACACCTGCTGTAGATGAGGGGGAGGAGTGTGTGGTGTAAGGCGCTGATGGACAGACTGCAGGGAAAACAGGGAGACATTGTTGCTGATCCGTTGAAGGTCACAAGCAGTACAGTGTGCCAAGTTTGGCACCGACTCACACAACAAGGCAACTATCCATATGCAATGTATAGGGGACTAAATCAACACCACAGTGATTGAGCCTCTGACTATTAATTTGGATCTACAATTAACGGTCATTACACGAGGAGAGCAAATACGCTTTTTCATTCCATCACTGAAAACGAACCCGGTGCTTCATTTATGATAAGCTATTGCCTCCACTACAACCACTCATTTTTCCAGATAAACGTTACACAATAGGACTTTCATCAGCCAGTTTCTCTTTCTCTGTTTGTGTGTGTGTGTGTGTGTGTGTATACACTCTCTCTCTCTCTCCTCCAGATGTCAGGTACAGTGGGAGCTGCTGGATGCCGTCTGACACTTTTCAAAACAATGATAACAAGCTGCAGGCTCGTCCTTCAGCCTTCTACCCCTGGAGCTCCCACTGCAGTCATACCCATTGACCGCGACACACACACACACACACACACACACACACGGTACAGCCTCAAATATTACCACAGAGTTGAATCATCACACAATGATGTATTGTATTGTATGCTGTGTATCGCATGACTATTAAACATGAAACAAGTGCTGTTCATTCAAATGAGATTGTGAATATAAACACTATGGGAATTATCCTATAAATGAATTTATGAGTGGACAAACACATTTTCAACAGTCAACTACAAACAAAAAAATCTTATTACAATCCTTAGAGGGGGAAAGAGGCTCCCAAATGTCTCCATATAACCCACAATGTCAATCAGACCGAGAGCCTTCAATTCAAATGAGCCATTTGAAACCTTAAATTCCCAAGTGGTTTACAAACTGTCTGACAACACCATATATTCTATTTCTACATGTTACAAAACTTAATTGAAGCAGTATCACACTCACGTTCAGTCAAATTTTCATATCCAGTATTGATGTTTTGTGTTGTGAAATAAGATTTTAAATTAATTAATTGTAGATAAACTTATCTTATTGTAGCCGACAATTTAGAATGAATGAAAGATTTTCTACACAACCCTCGTTTGTTATGATGGACTTTTGGGGTTGACCTTGAATTTAAAATATTTCTTAAGTTACACTAAAGGCATTTTTTTTGTAAGATATGTTTTGGTAGGGGGGGTCAGGGGGTGTAAGGGAGACTGAGGTCACTTTTAACTTTTATTTAAAACGATCAAAAAGTTTTACTAAACATCTGTAAAGCTCATATTCCATACTTTTTAATTTAGTTATGTTCATCTTCAGCTCAAAATTTTGCAGTGTTAGCACTCATTCATTTGAGGGTCATTTGCATTGCAAATACTTCACCTCTCTTGACACCTACATTTATTTACTCAGTAACTGTCAATGTTGTTTCAGTCTGAACAATATTGTGCACAAATGAGGTGTAGTCAGAAGTGGTTTAGTCTGGATTTTTTAACAGATCTTTGCTATTGTTAAGAGAAACAAACAACTTTAACAAACAAGTTTATTTATCAGTTTATCACATATTAAACCTCTAACTCTGACTTATTCTTCCTAATTTCCTATTAAATACTTTCTTTAACGGAGTTTTACTTGATTGACAAAGAAAGAAGTGGGTTCAGTTTCAATGTGTGTTACAACTGGCTGCAAAGTATCAGCTATGGCAAAACACCACACCCTCTACACATTACAACGACCACATTAGCATGTAACTTTGTAAATATCATATCACTTTCAAATTACCGTGACAAAAATGGGCCAGCTAACCAGAAACACAGAGAGGATGAAGATGACTGTATTATGAGGTGCGCCATGAAAACACGACTTTGTCTTTAAAAATCAACATAATGTGTGAATGTAGCTTCTTCTTGGCTTGAAAACAAGGTACAAGGAGGCTGACATCACTTCAACTTGCTTCTGATTTGAGGAAATTGTCGTTTTACAGCTGAAACTATTTTAACCTTAATACTGTTAATAATGGATTGATTAGTTAGTGGTTATACTGGTCAAAAGGGTTGAGAAGAGGTGGGTGGGAAGGGAAGAGGGGGATTTAATGGGGTCTCCACATTTGTAGTCTTTTGTGATTTAAATATGTTTTTACATGGGTTTGTAAATGGATTTCTGTTCATGTGTAAGCTGTGAATCATTAATTATCTTACGGTATTTGTAGGCTACACGCTTTTGAGTATGTTGTTGTGTGTATGGGTATGTGTATAGATAGATATACTGTATGTAACCTATCAATAAAAAGTTGATCACAAAAAAAAATTGATTGATTTGGGAAGTAAATGTATTTACTATGTTTATATTGTCATCCACTACACAGACGGAAATATGTGTTTTTATTCCTCTACATCTATCTGATGACTGTAGTTACTTTTTACTTTGCAAAATTAATATTTTAGAGATAAACCTAGAATATGTCAGTGTAAAAAAAAAAAAAAAAAAAAAAATCACGTGTCACCAAAATGACTGAACTCTGAAAACAGTCTTGTTTCAGCTCGATGGTGAAGAAGACATGTTTTTGTGTTACTAGTAAATTTTTTTATCAACCTGTAGATTGCATTAAACTGATTTGAGAACATGAGTTATTCTTCTTCTATCCTATTATTTTAAGTAGAGGGTTTGAGTACTTCTGCCTTATACTCTCATTGGAGGAACAACAAACAGTGATACGGACTTAAATGTGTGTGTGTGTGTGTGTGTGTTTTGCTCTTACTTCTCATAGTCGAGCTTGCAGTAGAGCAGGCGGTCCCTGCAGTAACAGGTCCCGGTGAGCGCGCTCAAACACACGGTGCACTTGACGCAGGTCTCGTGCCAGGAGCGCTCGTTCACGCGCAGCAGGAAGCGGTCTGCGATGGGAGAGTCGCAGCCCGCGCACACCTCTCCCCCTCCCGTGTACTCCGGACCTGGAGGGAGCATATCGAGGCAGGGCCGAAAGCAGGGTATTCAAAATACTGGGGTCAAGAGTCCAAGTCCCCCGCAATGCAACCCCCTCCCCCAAATACAATTATGACTCCTTATTTCTCTCCACTGTTGTGAAAACACTGGGAAACTTGCACATTGCGTTATACTTTTGTTGTATATTTTTCAATATTTGGCGCAAAACTGTTTCCTTCGACATGGAGGAAAAATGAAAGCCACTATGACATCACTATCCGCCATGTTCAGTAAGTAGGCTATAACTCATCTGTTTGATACTTCAAAAAATCTCAAGATTAAAAAATGTTCCTGGAATATTAAAATAAGCCTAGAGTGACTTTTTGTGTAGCCTACCTGTGATTTATTGTAGGCTAACCTTAAAAAAAACATTGAAAATGTTTTTTTTTATTTTCGACGTGAAAAACATCTCACTACTTTAACATTGTTGTTGTTTTTAATCCTCTTTAATATAATTTTATATATATTATAGTCCACGTTTTGTTGTTTTATTTTCCTCTATGGTGTCTCTAACATTCAAATAATATTTCTAGGCTGCTAATTTTGTCACAGACCTACTTAATAGTATAAATAACAGCCTACTTCTGTAGGGATTTATACTTTTATATATACATTTATAATAATTAGCGAGGTTAAAGTGAATTTATGATGATATTTCTTCCTCATGGTAATATTCACAAATAGTGAGTTTATTATGAGCTTTTGCCCCGATTTGTCTTTATTTTCTCCTTTGTTGCCCTGATATTTCTGCACAGGTGTAGAAAGGCCTGAATTTTGAGCGATTGATGAAGAGTTTATTTCCTCTGTGGCCTCATGCAACAAATTGTCGGTTTCACTCACCAAAAGGCGTCGAGGATGGAGGCTGCTGCAGACAGGACTGATGGCTCTCCTCTGTTTTCATCCCTTCTCTCCTTCCCTCAGTGTGACTGCTGCAGAGAGAAAAAAAACCAACCCAAAATGCGTTTATCTCTAAAATATCAGCTGAACCACTGCAGTAAATCCATTTGAAAATAAGGGAATTTGTAAGAGAAAATATAGATTGATGCACGCACACTATGAAGACCAGACACGTTTCTACGACATTTTAAATTATAACAGTAAAGATACAAAATTAGACCGAATTCCCACAATCACACACTCAAACACACACAGTTTGGACAGTTCATAAAAGCAGAAATAAAAATGATTTAAAAAAGCGGCTCATGTATCTAGAATAGAATATAATGAAAATCCAAATAAAAGGAATTATATATGAGCGTCAAACATCAATTATGCCAATTATATAGGTTTAAATTTAGATTAAAATTAGGCTACAGAAATGGGCCATAAATCTAATCAGCTAATATTTGGTTAGTTTATGTCTGACTTTAAATAACACTTAAGATAGTAAGAATAAAATAAAATAAAATAAATAAACACAAATATTTAAATATAGTATAAAATTGTGAAAATGCCCCCAAAATTACGTAGGCCTATTTTCTCATACAAACAACTATTTATATGTCTTTGCCTTTGTAATAATCTGTAATAGTGTAATTTTCAACATATTTGTGTTGAAATGAATATGAAAATATATGAACACGTTTTAAGGCTTCTTGCATTCAGTAATTGATTTATATTAACTGAATGATATTAATTCTAGTTTCTACTTTCATATTTGTCCAACTGTACCATTACATTAAAATGGATTATGATGGAAGAAGCATAAAAGAAGTTTACGGCATTTTGGATCATACAAAATTCATTGTAAATATCGACAAATCCAGAGAAAATATAAGAGGAATTGAGGAAAATTTGACGAATAATCTTTTCTTTTTTTCTTTTTTGCGAGCACCTTAAACTATGTAGATTATTTACAGTTTCCTTTAGATTCTGTAGTATTTTACTATCATAATATTTATTAAGCTTATAATCCAATTGGATGCTTAATTTTATTTAGATGTTTTTATTTTGATATCGATAAAGATGTGAAGACGATACTCTAATTTTTACAATAGCTTTTAAGAGGCCTGTACGGTGATTTCTACTAAATATAAAATAGGTTACGCATTGCTACAGAAAATGAAGTAATGAAATAAAACAAATGAATTATGTAAATACAACTAATCTGATTTGGTGTTTTGCCTAACTGCGGGCTGAATACATTACTGACACATTTGTGTAATGCATCGATAATTACATGTCGAGACTAACAGCCTGACACTCACATAATGAATAAAAAAATTAAAAAAATAAATCATTAACTTTCCTGCAGGTAACCTGGAGCTATAATTAAAGGAATATAATTGTCATATTATATGAGGATCAATATTGTTCTTTAAAGTTGATGCCAAAAAAAACAAAGCAAAGGTAAAAGATGACCATTCAAGGAAGAAGCTTCTGAAGGTGGGACCAACCTTTTAAAGCTCACAAATTAATATAGTTAAGTTTAAAAAGCTGTTAAACCAGGATTACCTTTGTGCTATCAAAAGTTAAAAAAAAGAAAAAAGAAAAAACATGACAAACTTGAACACCTGACTGTTAGGATGTCATTACTTTACTCATAAAACTGCTGAAAACTAATGATAAAGAATTATTATCCACGATGAGCATCAGACATCCTCCATCCAAAGCAATGTATTTGATACTGAACCACCAACTGAAACCTGTTAGAAACAGGCTCTACTATATGATCTTTCTAGTTGGATGAACACACCAAGTCAAAGACCATAACTTATCAGATAGCAAGGTCACTGTGACTCCATCGTTTTACCTGCGCATTTTTAACAATTAGAACTGTAAGAGTAAGAAACACATATCAATTCAAGCAGAAAGAATCATTCATGCAGAATATGATTTGAATTTGAATTTGAATGTGATTTGATTTATATATATATATATAATATATAAATCAAATCACACGTCTGCCTTCACTGACAACCTGTTCCTGAGTTGCAGAGTCTTACCTTGAGGTGAAACACACTCCTCCTGAAATCTCGGTTGGCAACATTAAAAACTGGGGAAACTTTCGGCCAGCAAATGAACAGAAGCGTTTACGGATTGTTCACCTGTACGTCACAGTCCGGCGTGCATGTTGCCCTACGGTAAAAATCCAAATACCATGATGACCCAAACTATTGTCTATTGTCTCTCCTGTTTTCTCCGCCAGCCGTGTGTGTGCGCTCCGACTTGTTTTGTGCGTAAAAAAGGCGCAGAGGGAGGAGATGGACAGACAGAGAGGGAGGGAGAAGGTGCGGGAGATGATGAGGGGAAGATGAGCGATGATGCAGCCTATTGATAATTCAGATGAGGATGATCTTTTGCATTTGTGTTCGAGGTTAGACGGAGACTTTAAAGGGCGCAGTTCATACGTGAAAGGACTTGCGGTGAGACACTGTTTACGTGGGAATCGAGCTATTATGGTCGTTGTTATCTTATTATATGCGTAAATTGCCTGATTCTGGTACGATATTATGAAAAGAACAAAGGCAAATGAAGATGATAGCAGCTGCATTTAACATAACTCCATCTAGACACCAGAAAATGTTGCCTCGATTTCAATGCCATTACACTGCAAACCAAAACAAATGAAAAGACTGACATGGGAGTAGAAAAGGTGACATCTCAAAACACAGTGCTTGTAATTAGAAATAAATGGTTTATTGGCCCTTTGATATTGTGTCTGGCATGTCTTCCCATAACACTGAGAGAAGACCGCCCCCTTGTGTCAAAACAGGAAAGGTGCAAGAAAAAAAATTGTAAACCTAACTATGACACCAGTTAAGGCATATCTTTATTTTTTCGTACACTACAAAAAAAAAGTCAATTTAGAGCCTATAAAACTGTTAAAAAAGCATACAACTAGACAATGAAATTATTTTAAAAATACAATACTTGATGGCATTTGTATTTTGCTGATATTCTTTATAATTTGTTTATAACAAAACCTAGACGAACTTGATCCTGGATGTGGAGTTTGCATCTCTTCGCCTGCAGTCTCAAAACAACTGCTTGTTACATTCATATACACTAGAAATATTAGATACAGATAAATACATTAACCTCTGGGTGGGTGATTGACAGCTGGATGGTCAACAAATCAAAATCTCAACGAGGATTAGTGGTAAAGAAGCTGTAGCATCCCAGTAAGCATCAAGTCAGAACTTTAAAACTGTGTCTCCTTAAAGAGTCACTCAAATGTTGTTGTGTGTTGTTTGTTTGTAAGTTTGAAACTTTTTGGAAAGTGAATCTTCATCAGAATACTTTTTTTGAAGACAATTAAATTTGTGTTAAAGGTGAAATATTTGTGTGTAAAATGTTGGAGCATTTAATCATGAAATCTTGATTGTTACAGTCAATATCAATGACATGAATTATTTTACATCCTCCAGTGTGTGTCTGGACTGTCTGGAGATCTCTATCTCCTCAAACGAAGAGTTGCTCGTCCTTCCCTGAGTGGCTGCGTCTCAGCTTCAGACCAGACAGGATCTTGTGGGCAGGTGAGGTCAGTTTGTGCTCTACAGGAAATGTCTTTGGTGACTGGCACAGAGCCCTACTCTGACCAGCACCCTGTCTGTTTTTGGACAGATTTATGTTCACATCAGAATGACACCCTGCTACTGCCTCCTGAGAAGACACCTGCATTGTACCAGAGGGTGTCTTAGTTACAACTGATGTAAATGTTGAGTTCAGCCCCAGCATGCACTGCGCAACCTTGGCGGGGCTTAGTGGGACGTCTGCCTTGTTCTCTGCGGCAATGGTGGCCTGGTGTGGCTGGCGGGTGTTCTCGCAGGAGACGTCTAAGTTTTGTGAAAGTCTCTGTGCTCCTGGCTCTGGAGAGGAGCTGCGGCTGCTGTCAGCACTCCCTGAATGGCCCCTTGCTGAGGCTGCAGGCTGTCTGGCAGCACGACTTAGGTTGGTGAGTCGGGTTCCTGGGTTATGATGGCGGTAATACTTCACAGGCTGTCTGGTGAAGCGATAGTGTGGCTGGGTCACCGAAACAGAGTCTGGTTCCCCTACCGGCTCACCCTGAATATCGCTTGATGCCCCTCTCATAGCCAGGACTGGGGCAGAAGAGGAAGAAAAAACATGTGATTCATAAAAGAAGTACAAATACATTTTATTGATTATAATAAGTTCCTATAATAAGTTCCACTTATCCTGCATATTGTTTTCAGGTAGTTTAAGCAAACATTCAGACTGGAACCTTCTGCATTGACTTGAAAGTGATAAACCAGTTTAAAACTGTTAGCCTTTGTAATGCATTTGAGGTCTATATCATGTGGTTGGTTATGGTTAGAAGCCTTGAAGTTGTGTGCTGTTGTAGCCATAGAAAAGAGAGCAAGAGTAGAGCAAGTGAAATGAATAAGAGGTGAAACCAGGGCAGCAAAAAACCTCAAAATGTCCTCAATGTGACATGTTGTCGACAATTAACCAACACGCAAAAGTAGCACAGAAATTGACACAACCCCCAACAACGGCTGAGCAATTTGACTCTGACTCACCCAGTTTTACAGATGATTGCATTAGGAAAAACAAAAAAAAACAAAAAACAAAAAAAGGAAGGAAGTCCTATTTCTAAAAATAACTAAAGGAAATGTATAATGACAGAACAAGTAGGAACTACAACAAACCCTTGAGACACTCTGCACCCACAGTATCTGGTGATTAGGAAGATACCAAATTATCATATGCTGGAATTAACCACGAGTCTATGAGACAGTTTGAGAGCTGTATGTCTTCTACCTACACAATCTCAAGCAGGATTAATTAAAACATGTCCTCAAGCAACAGAGCTACAAGCTACAACGATAATTTATAACTCATTAACAACAACAACAACATCTATAAACTACGTGAGACATCACCGCTATTGATTATCTCTATCTATCATTATCTTGTTCACTTGTTCTCATCAGGAGTAACTGCTCTATCACTACATCCCGCCTACCTGCTCTTTCATTGGCTTCAGGGCTGAGTTGGTCCACTGCCTCATTGGATGAAGACTTGTCAGATATATAACCCTCGCTTGACTCTCTCTTGATTGTTCGACTCTGTTGGAATGATACAAGTTGAGTGGCGGATTCCAGACCACGTCTAAACCTGAAATACTGCAGCACTTCAGCATACATAAATTCGTATGAGGGAAGGCCACATATTACTATTTGGGATGATTCTGAACATTTAAACAATTAAAAATGTCAAATTTATTCAGGAGATTTTAAACTGAGAGATTATATAACTACCAGTATTAACCCCCCTCCATACGCCTGGAGGACAGGTACTTTTACTTTTGTGCTTTTGGTAAACTCTGCTTTGGTTTTAAGCAACAGCAGTGAAATGTCCACATAGTAAAGCTTGGAAGAAGGACAGAGTCCATGCAGGCAGAGCAGTGGAAAAGCAGCAGCCGTCCAATGTGTTAATCCTGACAGAATAAAGGTGATGTTAAGGTGCCAGGTACTAAGGCTCTTAAAACAACAGGTAAATAAATCAGGAAAGCTAGCTCAGGTGCAAACTCGCTGACCTACATATGCCAAAGTACCTATGCTGAGCCTTTTTAATCTCAAGCAGCAGTCAAATGAAGGATACCATTTATAAAAGGGAACCCTTGAAATCAGTTGATAATCTAGCATTCAGCAGCAACAACTAAATCTGTGGTTGGGCTGAATGTTTAGTCACTGCAGAACTTACTTCTACTGAGAGTGGACGCTCTCTGCGTTCAGGGCTGGTGTGAAGCTCCCCATCCAGAGGACAGGAGGCTCTGGGAGGGGTGTCTGGAAGAGGGGCACTGGGGACAGGAGGAGGGGGTGTATTGGGTCTCTGCGTAGGACCAAAAACCTTGTCATGGTGTGTGATGAGGAACTCCACAAGTACAGCCTGGTAGCTGGTTTCCAGCAGGGTAATCATTGACATGTCCGTAGACACTAGAGGGCGCAATAGTGTTGGGCCAAACACTATACCCAAATTGCAAGGGGACATCTTGTTTTCTTCGTTCCCTGAAACTCTGTGAAGACAGAGAACAGACAAATTTAAGGGAAGCTCAGGCAAGGTGTGATATAGAAGCCAAACAGAAGTTCATGCAATGGTGGACAGTACTAGTGACTAGAGAGGTCTGTAACCAAGCTGCATGCTCACTTTTGCAGGTGAGACATCATGTACTTCAAAGTGTTATAGCAATGTGGAGGGAGTTTTTGTAGTAGTCTTTGCACGTTTTGAATGATGACCGTTATCTCATTATCTCTCGTAGTGTCTGGTGTTGGCTCCCTGTCACTCAGATGGTGAATGCTCTTTCCCACCGTGATGAAATCACCGTAAAGGTCAAAGGTTAGTAGGGGCTCTGGAAGCTAGGAGAGATAATAGTGAGGTCAGAGAGAAAAACTATTACAGATCTTTAGTCTGAAACCTCCTCTTATAATCATATTTTATAATCTTACAATCATAATATAATAATCTTATAATTCAGTGAAGTTCATTTGGCTCCTGTACCTCCTTCAAGAAGTGCTTAAGGAGAGAGGAGATGTCATGTGGTGAGACATCGGAGAGGTCCACCTGCTCCTTGTGCATCTCATAGGCCTGACAGAGCTTCTGGATGCGAGGCTTGGAACCACTTACACGATACACCCCCTGAGAGGAAAACAAAAACCATTATTGGACCACAACTATAACAATTTTATCTATATTTCAGTCATTGTGTCGGTAAGTAGTACCTGGACAGAGAGGGCACGACTCTCGATCTCAGATATGCAGTGTAGCACCACAAAGGGCACCTCATCTGGCTTGTCACGTAGCAGCAGAGAGAGGTCTACTCCGAACACCACACCCTTTCTGTTCTCACACTCTAGCTGACACACCTCCATACACTTCCTGTGCAAAGCCAGCCCGCACTGAAGGTGGGACAGGAACAGGACATTAACAATCTTTCTCAAACCACTCATATTCTGGCATTTTAGACAGAGCTGCTGGTCTTCTCCAAATGTCATGTTACAGTATGTGTCTCCCATTTGGCCTCATACCTCCTCACATTCAACCCCACTAACAACGATGTAGTTTTCACACTGCTTGCATTTGACCATTTTGCTCTTTGTCTTCCTGAGTCGGTGCGTCAGTGCAGCTCGTGAAAGCGTGCGTGCTTTGAATGGCTGACCATCAATGTACTCTGCAGGTAGAGGGACATTGGGGGTTAGGTTAATAAAACTTGTGAAATAATATGTTTAGAGGGGCATAAAACAAACAACAAACCTGATTCTGATGCCATGTCCCTTTCGTCCAGGTCGTCCGATGACACTGTCAAAGTGGATAAGGTTTTGGGCACCCTCCTATTAGTGTGAGCTTCAGTTATGTGTCCCACCAGAAACACAGAAAGTTGAGGGTCAATCAAACATGTTAATCTTTGCAAGGTTTTCAAATGAATGTGAAGGAAAAGTTGCAGAAACAAATGATGGCTGGTACCTACCAGGACTAGACAGAGACTCCATACTGCCTCCAAAACTGTCATTGTCACTGTATCCTGTTCTCCCTAAAGTGCATCAAACACATTAGAAAGAGAAATTTGACTGTCTGTTAATATAATAATGTTGTTGTCATGGGGAGTCCTTACTGCCATCTTCTGTCATAGGTGAGGCATCATTCAGAGAGCTGCTGTGAGGGTTGCTGGATTTTCGTTTGCCCCTGTCAAATCAAGGATTATGACAAACATTTTAGTTAAGTTGTACATGCTTTGGATATCAAAATATATCTCCTGCCATTATAATAGACATAACATCATCACTAGCCTTGAACAAAATTACTAACATTATTTTAAAAAGCTGCGTACACATGTGACATCCACAGTAAACACTACAGCAGAACATTGATCAGTCTACCGTACCCTTTGCCTTGAGGGACATACTCCTGGAAGGTGAAGAGTTGGAGTGGCTGCTCAGGGCGACGTTTGCTGAGGATGTAGAGTAGGTAGGGCTCGCCCGGCTCTAGAGACCTGCATGTCATCTCCAGGTTGTAATAACCGAGGGGAACAGGCTCTGTCTGCTGCCGCTGGAAGTAAAACATGTTGACTGTGGCCTGATGCACAGAGGAAAGAGTAGTGGTTTATCTACATACAGTGAGATGACTGTAATATACAGTAACAGAATACTGCTCAGCTTATTGATTTCCTGTTCACACCCCATTCTTATAAGTGTTAATCACATCACAAAGCAAATATGTGATGCTGTTTTTAATGTAGTGAAAAATGACTTATGTGTAGAACATCTGCAAGAATAATTATTTTATTTTATTCTATTATTGATGGAAAAGTGTCAAAACATAAAATACTTCCTAAGTTGAGTATTTCATTAAATCAAATACTCAAATATACCAATATGCATGAATGTATTGTTTTCAACACAAGCTGTTGTGCTTCAGCAATTGTAACTTCCCCTCTGAAAAAGGGAATAGCTGACAACATCCAGATGTATCCTTATCTGATGCTGCTATGAATATGTGTATGGTCATTGAGTTGGACCTGGTAACTAAAATAAATGCATGGCATTACTACCGTACATCTTATATTTATACCACAACCAAGTTTGACCATGTATGCTTCAAGACAGCTGCACTTAACAGTCTGTCTAGACGTACAGTACCAGTCAAAAGTTTGGACACACCTTCTTATTGCCTTGAATGAGAAAGTGTGTAACTGGTACTGTACGTTGAAATCAGAAAACAGATGTTTAGTTTCGTCGATCATACTAACCTCCTTCAGCACAGTGTCTCCCTGACAGATGAGCTTTCGAATGTGAGAAATAATTTTCTCTTTGACTTTCACTAACACATCCTGGTGGATCTTGGCGTCATTCACTGACTGTTTGTACAGAAGCTCTGCCTCCCACACCTGGAGGAAACAGGTGCATTATTATTTTTTTCTATGAAATTCTACTGTGAAACATCATAAAGACACTATGAAACATAATTATTCTGTTCTTTCATTAGATCAACATAAGGAAAATCACATGTACTGCAATATGTAATGGCAGATATTTTAACATCAGAATTTAGATCTTATGAACTATGACAGAAGAAATAAGTATAGAAATGACAGATATTTGTGGATTTTGCGAACATACAACACGTAATACAACAGTGGTCATGGGTGGCTGATCCGCTCTCTCAAAGACTTGTAATTCATCATTTAGAAGCCTCAGTGTTTCACCAATAATTTACCAGATTTAAATCACAATTTTAAATCTGAGATCAAACCAATTATATGATCACCAGCTGCTTTATTCCATAAAACATGGGTGAAGGAAGAAAAGCAGGCTGTGCTGCCTCAATACTTGATCCTCTAATACACAATAAAACTGTGAAAAAGCTAAAAAAAATAAATATAAATGAAAAAAAGCACCTTAGATTGGGCTTCATCCTTGGACTTCTTCCTCTTATCCAGTGTTTTGATTCCAGCTATGTCGTCTACAGCTTTAGCTGTGACAGCTTTAGCTTTCTCAAGCTCATCACAGCGTTGGAAGTATTGATGCCGAGCCTTTTTAAAAGCTGTCACTGCCTCATTCTGAAAAAACACAAGTGAGACACATAGAGGGAAACAACATGTGTGAGTTTGTTATACCCTGTCTGCCATGAGCAATCTTAACATAAATTCAACTAGTTCCTGTACCAACTAGATCATAAGGGAAATATCATTCTTTTACAAAGGCAAATATTTAGCATTAAATCCTCAGTTGCAGTGTCTCAAATCTGAGAAAATGGCTTTTGACAGTGCAATAAACTGAGCTCAGCTACAGTCGTAAGCAAGAATCCTAATTCACTTACCATCTTCCTTTGTTCTTTTGCCCACTGCTCCTTGAATTCTCTACGCCACTTGTCAATCTCATTTTTCTTGGCAACCAAGGCCTTTGGGACAGAGATACCAGATTAAACACATTGCTACATACTGACCTCTAAAAGACAGAGAAGATTTGGTAAAACTCAGATTTTTTGTATATGTGGGCAAACTATACTTGGTAACAGCGGTTTTGTAGCATTTCGGAAGTCCTTTTTGACGTCAAACTGTTCTTGATGTCTTGCTCTAGCGCCATGGTGTAGATGTACTGTAGGGGCATCATTTCCTATACAGGTGAGAACAACTTTAAATAGCTTTTCTATAGTAAACACAGCTGAGAGAGGTAAACTGTTTCAAACACAACTCCGATTACACATATTGTGATAATAAACTATACCTGCTGCGTCACATTGGCTTTTGATCCTTCAGCTGTCTTCATTATATTTTTGGCAAATTCTTGTTCTGTCAACAAAAATCTTCATTCAGTCATTTTTCTTCATCATATTGTTATTCACAAGTTACTGTACATCAAGACAAGATATGTGGAGCATCACAGAAAATCAGTTTGACTGTGGATTGAACTGGATCCATAATACTGATAATTGTTGTCAATGTGTCGCCTAAATATGATACTTGAGGCACCATTATGGACCAAATTGGTGATATGGCATCTACATCCCTTCAGATAATCCTGACCATTTCTAAAAAGCTCATCAAACCTCCAGGAGCTCAGGTAAAACTGGACTGTTGGTCTGGTCTTTTAGTGAAACTGATTTGTTTGGAATCAACTTTGGTATGCATTTTGCATCAACTGTTGACAGGAAATGACCTCAGATGCTCTCAGCTTCAATGTTTATGTCTGAAATTGTGAAATTGTTTGTAGATAATCTACTAGACTGCTCTTTTGCAGCTTGATACCAGCATTCCTCTGCACTGCTGATGTGGCTGGATCTTGGCTCTCGAAGCGATTGGTCTTTTTAAAAATCGACTCTACACTGTTGCTGCCAGTGTTTTGTGTTGCTCAGTGTTGCTCTGCTATGTGTAATCCATGCTTGCAGCTGATCTCCACCCAGAATTACTCATCGGTTGCTATTTCCTAACACTGCTCTTAACACAGATGATCAGGAGGGTGTTTCTATCACTCTCTATCAACAGACTTGCATGCTTGGCATCCCAGTCTGGGCACTGGGCACCTGTGCAGGCTGATACCAGGATAATCACTGTCTGTGCACTCCAAAGGCACCCTGTCTCCCCCATTACTCTGCTCTAGCCTGCTTATCTGCCCTCTAATCCTTTCTCTCTATGTGTGTGTGCAGCATGTAGCTCACTGGGGTAACTGCACCATCAACAAATGTCCTCACTGAGTGAAATAATATAGACAGATCATGTTATGGCATGTTTCAATATGGTGCTCCACTACTAGTCAACCCTCAAACATGCCTATACCAGTAGTTCTTTATTGTCAGCTGACCTTGTTACAAATTTTGAACTAGTAATGGGTATATATGCCTGATTAGTGTGTGTCCCATGTCTCTATGACTAATTACAGTTCCAAATTTGCAAATCCTCATTCACAAATTCACAATTAACATCTGGTCTAACTTTATAAGAAACCATTTGTTATAAAAAAGTTTTAAAAAACTACTTGCACAAACTTTTACACAAATAAATGGTTATTTTCTACGATAGTAATTGCATAGTGGATAAAATTATTTTCATGAGTGCAGTAGATTTGCATTTTGTAATCACGCCATCTGTTTCTGGATTCTGTGCAGTCACTATTTAAATGAATCAACAGGGCAGGCGCAGATTCCTTGATAAAGACACCACAGACAATAATTAGCATGTTACACTCCTATTTCCTTTTTTCAGCTGCATGTGCACTTACCCAAGCTGATTCTCTTCTCCATCCAGGCCAGGAGGTCTTTGGCGTATCGGCACCACATCTTGGCGTACTGCAGCGCCGTCTCCACTCCATCCTCGCAGCGACAGAGGGCCAGGTCCGCTTCCTCAGCTGAGAGGGAGTACATCAGCATCACTTCAGGCTCCACACACTAGGAGCTGTACCCAGGGTTCACACTGTGTCCATTGGGCTACACCCCACAGTTCTCCTGGAGGACTCAAACAGCCTCCAACCTCAAAGAAACATCTATCTACTCTGGAGTAGCAACTCCCCCTCCCCCGCCCCCGGCTCCTAGACTCTATCAGACAAGATAATGATGATCAAAAATTAAACATCACTTTAAAAAAGGTGTGCACAAACCCAAAACAGGAAGCAGTGACTGCATATGGCAAGTAATAGTTGCTCCTCAGAATAAATGTCCGGCAGTTTCCAGTAGGTCTCACTACACTGTTCTAATCACTTTCAAGTACGGCTAATGGATGAATACTGTTGACTGGCAAAAAATCTCTATCCAATAAATCTCCCAGTTGACACAAATAGGGATGTGACCTGAGAGAGGTAGGTTTCAATGAACCACAAACCGCTTTAGCTAAATAAATTCCCTCCTCCCCTCTTCCTCTCTCTGCCTGGCCCCTCCCTCTCACACCTGCTCACTTTTAGTTAGCTAGAACAAGACAAACTGTGCGAGGAGAGTCACTAACACCACTTAGTGCCAGTGTGCAGCGTCAGAAACCACCATGTCACAGCTCTATTGTGGTCAGGCTTGCAGGGCGTTGATATGACAACCACTCTGGTTCTTCCTCTGTGACTCACACCAATGCAGGGTGGATGATGTATGCATGACAATCACGTTGTCTTTTAAACGCTCTCTATACCACTTTCTCTTTTCCTCTTTCTCTCTGTGCTCCACTTACAGCACAACTTTTGCAAATGAATGTCACGATTAAAACACACTAGAACAATTCTTCATTGTCTCCTTTAACCAAAGGTTAGAGCACGGATGCACTTCAAGAACTTTCACTTCTTCTAACCGTCCACAGGGCAGTTCCAAGTATTCAGCTGTTTCTGAATGCAAGCACTCATTGCCAAAAAGAGGGCAACAACTTCTTATTTTAAGTTCCTCACTCAGACATGCAGATTTTATTCTGCTCTATTCTTTTTTTTTTTTTTTTTTTTTTTTACACAGACACCAAATCCAGTTAGACTGGTAAAAATCCAAGCAGGGGGATCTTTTTAACCGTGTCTTCAATGTAAATCCACAAAAAAAAAAAAGAAGTAAAAAAAAGGAACAGGCAATTCTAGGAGAGTGACGGATTTGTGGCCAGATTGCGTGCCAAGATTGACCTCTGTTAGCCTTTCCTCTCTGTTTTGTAAGGAGATCTCTCAGCATTTGAAGAAATCAACCTCCAAGCAGATTCTGCGCTTCCCTATGGACATAGCCTCCTGTGTTACGATTGAGGATTAGCTCAGCCGAGCACAGATTGCAGAGTGACAGGATTTAGAGGAGCATCGAGAGAGGTTTACCTCCTGGTGTGTGACTGTACGGAGGGGGTTAAAGGGTTGAATCCCAAACCAACTGGAACACATAAAACAAGACTGCCAAAGAGCATGTTCTAGTAAGTGCCTGTTGCCTGATTATAAATTGCTCACATGCATGTAATATACCCAAACACTAATTAACTCTCTACGTCGAGTGAAAGCAGGGTGCAGATATGTATGAGCCAAAAAAAGACCATAAGAAGTCCAATTTACACTCCAAGATGAGACGAGTTTCTATACTGCAAGAACACGTTAGCGATTGGCTAGCTCTTTCTACCCTTCTATTTCCACTGTGTTCACACTATCTGTAATTACTAATCTCCTACTGTGCACTGTGCAGTTTCAGCCAAACTGAGGTTGCAGTAGTTGGCAGCCATTCCCTGTTTGGACTGTATGTAAGCGTTTTCTTCTTCTCTGTCTTCCCTGTATTTACAATCATAGTTCTGTATAACACTGACACCTCCTCTCTTTACAGACCCCTCTGTCTTCCCCTGATGTCTGAGGTAAAAACTGAGTACAGCTGTCTCCTGCTTTAATCCTCTTCCTTTATCCTAATCTTGTTACAACAAGGCAATTACAACTCACGGCTAATTATATGAAAACAAGCAAAGATTGAAGAAGATACAATATTAAGTGTCATAGACTGAAAGCAGCTCCTGCAAATCATTACTGATGATCTGTTGGGATGTCAGATGTCATTCACAAGGCAGGTGGCTTATGTTGAGGTAAGAAAGATGGTCTCCTGGGGGGAGCTAGTTTCCAAATCAATGACCTCAACCACTACAAGAAGTCTCTGATTCACAGACTGGTGGTAACATATAGAGGAACTTGTTCCCAGTGAACAGAGCTTCACAGTTTTTATCAACTGACTCACAAATATGAACATACAAGAATGCTTTGGGTTCAATCACACGCACGCTCACACTCTTCTTTCTTTTTTTCTCACGCACACACACACACACACACGCAAATCATACCTGTTGAGTTTCCATCTACTTCATTGGCTTCAAGGCGATTCTACGGACAAAACATATCTTTATACTGTTGGAAGAAAACACAGACTTTTACTCTAAAAGTATTTATTTGATCAATTTTAGGTGTTGGTCCCTTACAGACACATTATGTTGCTCTGGGAGATCTGCACTTTCTGAACAGATGGACTGCGAGTCAGGGTCTGCCAAGAGTTCCTCCCCTTCACTGAACACAGAAACGTATGTAATATATAGGGAGAAAAACATGCCACTTTAAAGAAATGTTTGGGCAGATGTGCTTCCACAAAAGGAGTGGTTTCCAGTGGTTTCAGTGGTTGTCATAAAACTAGAGTAGATTAGAAGAAATGCACCATTCCTGCAAAGAACATAGATTAATCCTGTTCTAAGAACTTGCTCTCATTTTGTAAAATATGCCAAATTAAATATTCTATATTGAGAGAGCATGCATAGCTGGCTGAGTTTCTGTTTATGGATAATGGCTTTCAGTTGACAAAGATGTCTGCAAACAGTTTCATCCTGTATAATGCAGGAGACAAGGAAACACATGGTAGCACTATTTGAAAATGTAAAATACTTACATGTTTACAGATAAGTCAAGATTATCAAAGTCTCTGAAGATCTCACTGTATCGATTGGTTTCAGATTTACGTTGCACCTTCCTCACATCTGAAATGAGAACGGGAAAAGCTGAGCTTCATAAAGAAATAAGGTGGTGTTACTACTTATGTCTTTCATAACACCATTGTAGATGCAGGATCCTGAAGTGTGATCTCCACCAACCAAGTGCAGACCACACACACACACACTGACACTAACTCAAAACACAAACACACATTTTCTTTCTATAAACAGAAATGTGTAAACTTGAAGGCCAAACCATAAAGTTGTGGTGAAGAAATAAAAAAATGTTATGACCATGATAACACACTGATTTAGAATTTAATTACATTTTTTATATTGCCACAAGGCAGACATAAATGTAGTTGCAATGGTGAAGCAGCCGTGCAGCTCTGACCCTTGTCCTTCTTTCTAGTGATCACTTCAAATGTCGGTTATTCTACCTTTGGGTTACTTCTTAACTGCTCTACAATAGGCATCAGCTTAATGCCTAAAATATACAACATAACAATATATTGTATGAGAAAAACATTTTAAAAAATGCATAAAGATAAATGATTCTGCTAAAAGACACGACAGAAATCAAAGAAAGTTCCTCTGCTGAAGTCAAACATAAAGTAGGATTTCCTTTAAATTTCTGACATTTAAAGGATCTGAAAATGTTCTTTGACTGAATGTGAACTCAAATATAATGATGAGCAACATAGTGCCTTTTGATAGCAAGACCTCAACCTATTGTGCTCTGACAATCTAACTGATGTTTCGCTTTGGGGGATGTGCACCAAAAGGTTAAAAACTGATGATTTACAACTGGTGCAGCAAATGAGAAAAGGCACTCTCTCTCTGTAAGACGACTCCATTTTGGTCAACCACATCCTGCTTGCAATTTGTGTCACGTCCCATATATGAACACTTAGTCCTTGTTTTTTTACACTAGCAATGTTCGAGTATGTAAGTGATAAGTGAGAGGCAGGTAAGATGTTCCTGTGAGTCAGAATTACAGCGTCCTCCATTCAAATTCAACACAGTCACTGTTTTACACTTGCAACATTTTCAATAATTGCAAACAATTTTAAACTCATGAATTAAAGTAACATTTTGAAAAGTTTCTCAATGCCTGATGGGGATCTTTCAAAAAAATTTTAGTTAGATGTTAAGTTTCCCAAACCTCACAACAATCTTAATGATATATTAACATTCTATTCATGGCTTTTTGCAAAGCTCAACGTAAAGAAAAGTATATCTTCCTAAATAAAAATATAAAAGTCACCCAAAAAAGGTCAGAAGAAGAATATGTGAAACTGAAAAAAGACTTCAGGAAGTTCACCAATTCTGCTTTGACTATGAGCGTACAGCAGGGCACCACAAAAACTTAACAAAGAGACACATTAACAAAGAGTATTCAGGCAATATGCAGTATATGCACACACCCACACACAGTACCCGTGTCATAATGGCACTACAGTAATGTCAGTACACAGCAAGAGACTATTGGCCCATTTAAAACCATCTTAACTAAAAAATGTTTATCTTGAAGGGTACAAAAAGTACATGTAAGGATGATAGGCAACATTTTATATATGGAATAAAAGGTGAAACTTCCTCAAAGTAACCTCAGCACATCACAATTTTTTATTTGTGCTCACCTTTGGTTTCGGAGGAATCCTTGTTTGGTGCTTGATCTTCTTCCATTTCGTTACTATCACCACAGCAGCCAGACCCTACCAACACCACTCACACATCATCTGCTCTCAGGATCACACTTCAATACCTATAAATAAACAGTATAGTTGATGGGGCAGGAAATCTGCACTGCAGTGTGTACATACACTGCCACGCTTTTGGTAAATTATTAGCATGCAGCTCTAAGCTTTCTTCCGTTTGGTGCTCTCAAAATGATCTTCCTCTGGAGGTTGGCCAATGTTTTCACCATCATAGGAAGAGGAAGTGTGTCTTGCTGTCACTTGTCACTGTAGGCCCCACCCACACTGCCATGCTATACATAGTGAGATGGTGCCACTGTGTTTAGATTGAGTGGTCTTTGTAAAAAATCCCCAAAAAAACCCGTCTGACCGCAGTTGATTGTTGTAGAAAATGTTGAAGTGCAAAGAGTTTGGACAGCTTGTATTTTCAGAGATTACAGGTACATGACCATCAGAATATATATGATAAAATCAAACTCTTTCCTAAATAAGCAAATCAATTCATACTCAAAGAAATCAACTTTGTCACACGTATTTCATTTTTGTAGTGAGTACTTAGAGGTGACTTAAAAAGGAGTTACTGAAGTGTAAAATTAAAGTTTAACCTCACTCATTTGGCCTCACTGAGCATAATAATAGAAAGGATGCTAGGCATCCTTTCTATTATGCTAAATGAGGCCTGGACCCCTCGAGGTGCGTCTGAGTATTATGTGTTTTTGGGTGGTTGTCTGAAATCAAACCTATCTCAAAATGTCCTCCATCCAGGAGTACTGAACAGTAATTAAGTTGAAGAAGCCTGCCAGTAAAATGGTGACACCTTGAGGATAACCTAGATAAAACAAGTGAGAACAAGCTCAGTGCTACATGCTTGGCAGTGGCTAATGTACCCAATCAGTGTGTTTCTCAGTGTAAAGTTAATGCAATGGATAGTGCACCATCCTTGAGCAGATCCATGTGCAGGTCCCAGTGCACATGAGGTGGAAATGAAGTCTCAATAATCCCACAAAGGATGCTACAATAATACATCAAAATGTTCTGTCATGAAGTGAACTTTTGCTCTAAAGAATAAAGTTATGTTACTATTACTGTTATGTTAACTGTTTCTCATGCCTGCCTGTGTTCACATTATATTATAATTGGCAACAGCATTCCCCTGTCATAAGTTAAATAGAGACAACCTACATTAACAGTGAACAACTGCTTACACTAGCATGACAGTGCACATCCAATCACAGTATTCACAAATTCAATTTTTTTTTTTTTAAAAATAAAACATTTTATTATTTGTTGTTGGCACAATGGACCACAAACATTGTTGTGCACGATCTGTGGGTGAACTTAAGTTAACCAGCAGAAATCAACTTCTTGGGAGATTTGGTGTAGCCATGTGAGTCAAAACCACGACAGAATAAAAAAAGCTGTGAAAAGCAAGATGATCCAAACTTTACATCTTATCCCTCGCAGGGGCCTTTTATCAAGTCTTGCTCACCCAAAATGCTCAAATTCAGATTTAACAGTGGAAGTGTGATTAAGAGGTGGAGAGACTGACGGATGTGTGTTTGGATGTGCCTGGGTGAGGCCTTTTTGCGGGACCTTGAAGGGCATTTGTAACCATGTTCCTCCCAAACCACCAAGTCTAAGGCGTGTACAATGGTTTGCCTCGCCTATAACCCTGTCAACAGCTGGTTGGCAATATTGGTCTGGAAACAATCCTGAAGTGGCACCAAGGGACACAGAAATAACAGATTTCAATGGTTTCTACACTACAGTAGCACCATGAATCAGCGATTAGGGGTTAACAGAAACTGTTGCTTGTGTGTTTTGTAAAGCTCAGCTGTAAGCATCTAAAGTATTAACTGATGATTATTCAAATGACAAACATGTTGAAATTTAGTAAGAGAAAATACTAAAGATCAAATCAAAGGACATGCAGATGTTTCTCCTCTTGCAGTTTTCACAACAGAGACCATTGAACTTAGACTAACTGCTGGCTGATTGAAGACATGAATGTCAGTCTAAAAATCTTGATTTCAGTCACATATAATTGTAGCCTAATTCATTTGTAGAATTTTATGAATAAAATTTCACAGTGTTATGTCAAATTATGACAATGTAGCTAACTGTCCGAAGACTGAAATGTGACAGTCCAATTGAGCTCTTTGCTTATAGGTTCATTTCTGTATGACAGACACAAGTTGGGTACTGCAAATGCCATTCCATATGGCAAGTCTAGTGCCTTTATAACGTAAAAACTAAAAACGGACTCGACAGAAAACACACCTGATCCCTTTTTTAACTTGTCACATCCCCGCTGTGATGCAAAAATCAAGGGTATCATAGATGAAACATAATTGAAAAACTAATATGATTTGCTCTAAGCACCTTCAAGGTCTTCATTCAGTTCCTTTCATAGCTCGTCCCGTGCTGTGCTGTCCAAAGGAGACTGGAGCACATCTGAGTTCTGCGCCTCAGTGCTGATCTCAGCTTGCTCCCGAGTTTTTCCTGAGCGCGCTCTGTCCCAGTCTGTGCGGACCTTGTCATTGTCCCACACTGTGGAGGTTTCTGTGTCGCTGATGTAACCTGAATCGCCAGTGTAGTGGGTTGGATACACTAGAAGAGGCTCTGCTGAAAATGCCTTCAGGTCCCTGGTCTCAAACTGCTCCATGTAGTCAGACCTGTGGAAGAGACAGTAATGTAAGAAAATAATAAAACAGGCAAAACATCATAGCAGAAGCATGTGTTATTAATGTATTTATATTACAGTACAAACACTTACACAGGATGTTTATTGTACATGATAGGAAGAAATTCATCCACCGGCAAAATCCTCTTTAATGGTTCTGCTTTCATAAGCTTCTCTGCACCTTGTAATGATATCATATAGCCTAGAGTCCAATACGAATAGTCAGCTTCCACTAAGTTATGTATATTGGGAACAGCTTTCTCTGGGTGGTCCACTTGCATTCTCTTCCGACCAATATAACTGGAGAAAGAAAGAAGAAGGAGAGGTGAGAAGTAATTTAATACTTATGAGAATCAAAGTAAAATTAAAAGACGCAAACTTACATGAGATCCCAGTCCAGTCCTTCTTCCTCCACTTCATTCATCAAGTTCATCAATCGCCTTTTGAAGAAGACCTCAAAGCGCAGGTCATCTTCAATCACCAGAGATGTTTTCAAGCCTCGCTCTACAATCTTAGGACAAACACACATGTGCAAATGAGTCAGCCGTCTGTCTGGTTCACAAATGTTTGGTTCAATTTCATTATCTGCTGGAAACCAGCTGTTGGCTTCTGGGGTTCACCTCTTTCCAGATGTTATAGTGGGAAAGGAAGCATCCCAGCTCTCCCTTTGTAAGCGGGCGGCCGTGATAAGGGTCACTGTATCCAGGGAGCATATGGATGCCCATAGTATGAATTTCACTGATATTCATCGCTCTGACATAGGTAGAGAAGAAGAAATCTTAAGTATTCATTAAACTGAACTTAAGTGCTTATTTAAGTGAACTTAAGCTGAACTTAAGTGAACTTACTTTCCATCGACAGCTGCAATGACCTTACAAGTCATCTCCTGCTCGTACAATGCCCTCAGCATACGTTCTCGGCGGTCAGTCCGCCTCTGCAAGTTTATCATGAACACCTGTATGTGGAGCAACAGTGGAGACAGTCAGTGTAATTGCATATTTCTGACAGCATGAGGAAATATTGAGCACAGAAGTGGAAAGAGAGCCATTTTTGCAGATGCCATCTTCACATCACTCCTTACTCACCTCATCAAAGCCCAGTTTGTCAGGTTGTTTGCTAGGAACACGTATGTATTTGGAAGGCATCACTGGGGGATTTCGCACTACACGATGAGAGGGAAGATGGATGCAGAAATGGTATAAAATTTATATAAAGAAACCCATGCTGAAAGTTATCATGAGTTGAAGCAGCAGAAAGTAGAATAATGATGTCAAGCCAGTGGGAAAAAAGGAGATGAATGCAAAAAGAGAGCCCTCATTATGAATGTAAGCTACTCACCGTTAACCTCCAGCACGGAGTGCAAGAAGCTGTCAGCTTCATCTTGCAAAGTATTGTGGGATCGCAATGGCACAGGGAAGTAACCATAGGTCTCTTTGTTACATACAAACATTTGAACATCTGTAGAGAGCAGAGGATGGAAATGTTTTCTCACTCTTAAGTTACACAACTTAGGTTAAAACGGTTAATGCCAAATGTGTCCCTTCTTATACCTGCCATCCGAGCAGAGAAGGCAAACACAATGATGTCATCGAAAGCCCAGGTGTATTTTGGATGTGGTGGGTGAAAGGCCAGCTGCCTGGACGCCTCTTTTCTGAGATCTATCAGGAAAGTGGAGTGGACCATGGGAACTGCAAAACAGCCCTTCCGCATATGCTTCCTCATGGGCAAGTAGGCAGGGGTGCGCTTATAGTAACCCTGAAGAAGACGAGTTGATTAACACTTGAGTTCAGAGAGGAACAAAGCTCTTCGAAAACACTCGAGCACGAACACCTTTGAAAATCCTCAAAACAGTACCTCGGAGGTCATTCCACACCAGAAGTTCGAATAGGCTGCACGGGATTCAAGCATCGGAGCTATAATGGTTTTATTCTCTTTCATGAGCTTCCACAGCACATCTGGATTGGTGAGGAGGTTATCGCAGTCCACCAACTACACAAAGAAGAGGAAGAGAGAAGTGTGTGTGATTCAGACATCTTCAGAGAAAATGCTGAACAGGTCATGAAAGTTAAATGGGGAAACTGAGATCGTTAAAAAATAAACACACAGACTATTCATTTGCATAACAGTGACCAAAGTCTGTTTGCAATGGAAAAGGCTAAGAGCATTTCCAAAGATCTGTAGTGCAAAATGATTGCGATTTTGGATGTACTGTGCTTCAAAATTATATACCACTGAAGCTAGACAATGTGGGCTGGGCTGGGGAATACAAATAGAAATGTGAACAGAGCTGCATTTAAAATAAGGTTCATGTCGAGGCAATCTTTGTGTCAGATGAGATAAACTTTAACCATAAAAGACAGAAAACTATAACTGGGTCAATTTTCAACACCCTTCTTGGTGCCTAAACTGCAATTGTCATTGTGCTTTGGATGTGACCCTGTATTTATGCTTCTGCTGCTATTACTGACCAATAAAACTTGGGTTTTTATTGGTCAGAAAATCTCTGGGTTGGAGCACTGGCTCAGTGCTTAAGATGGAAAAGTTCTCAGTGTTATTATTCTTTCATATGTGCTTGTAAAGAGTCTTTATGTTAACCTACCATAAAGTAGTCCGCCCACATCTCACGAGCTGACTCCAGCGCTACTTGCCGAAGCTTCATCACGTGCTCATAACGGAGATCTGTCCATTGCTTCGGACCATCTTCATCCTCATAGCGTCTGCAAGAGATATTTTTCCAGTCTGTTTATTTGCTCTGTGAGCCTTTTCAGCAACGCCAAATTTTGCCAATCACAGTAGAAACCTGACCTGGGTTTCTCTTTCGGCCTCCACTCCACGTAATGGTACAAGTTCTGCACCTTGACAAGCCAGTCACGCAGAATATCTGTGGTGTTGTCCTCGTTATGATCGGTCGCTACCCTGTTAAAACACAACGAATGTCAATGATCACAAAAAACTGTACTTTTATAACATCAGACGGGTTGAACATTATGAAAAAACTCAGGCTGTTAAATGGAAAACAGTAACAATGGTTGAATGTAGACTGGATTCAAGCAACGAAAGAGAAAAGCGATACCGCTACTCATATAACAGTAGCACAATGTTCACTCTTCTGTAAGCTCATTGTCTGCAGCTGTGGGAACTGACACAGGTGTTAATGATACCAACATCACAGAACAAAAACATGATTCATCCAGTCGATAACACATCATGTTTTGATGAACAACATAACAGAAGTGAAACTTTTTATCTGCAATGACTCAGAACAAGAGGAAATCATTTGACCCGGCTGAAGCCAAGTCTGAGGCAAACAAAAAAGTTTAACAGCTTGGATGTTTGGTGTAATTATGCAGAGGAATGAAATTAAGCCAAATATTATTCTTAGAGTCATCCCACCTGCCTGAAACTCCCTATCAAGAAAGTTAGGAATTCTTCAACACAACAACTGCGGCCTTCCTCTCTTTATCCGTGTTGTGTTGAAGGTCAGCAGACTTTTCTGCAAAAAGACCATCTGCGCTAAAATCAGACAAGTTTGTTTTTCTTTTTTTTTTTTCTTCCTCAAATGGACGACAGCCAGGCCGGAATCTCTTAACAGATCTCACATGGATGTGTGAGAACACTGCAGCTCCTTGCTAA
Organism: Thunnus thynnus; assembly: GCF_963924715.1. NCBI lineage: Eukaryota > Metazoa > Chordata > Actinopteri > Scombriformes > Scombridae > Thunnus > Thunnus thynnus. The sequence continues at coordinate 12,007,733 of NC_089533.1, forward strand.
ACCATTTCTTCCCTCTTCCCCAGCTGTCCATCCTCTCAAATCCTCAAACATTGAACTGCACTGATTCATCTGCCTGATGTTCAGCTCTAATAATATTAGTTAAAAGCATAGTTTTGAACTATGTGCGCACATTTAAAAAAAAAGGGGTTTCACTTATATCTGGTTTAATGGTTCTGAGGCTTTGGTGTGATTACAAGAAGCTGTAAAAACTTCATCATAAAGCATACAGCATGTAGTGTTTACAGCATCATGCGACAGTTTGCATTATCCCAGATGTAGCTGTATGTGCTTGCAGAACATATCTAAACAAAGCTGTCCTTACCGTAGACATATTTACAAAAGTGTCTTATGAAAACCAAACAAAAACAGGAGCATTCAAACAGTTTTACTTTTGTAACGCCGCTCAATAAAATGAAACTCATCCATTACGTTGATGGGTGAAGAGCATACCTCTCTGAGCCCTTTAAGGCAACCATGCAAGCCGCTCAGAGCTCTGAGGGCATGAGCACAGGCGGGCTGTTGGAGCATGTTGTTTAGTTATTATATGGGAAACACCTTCCTTTCAATTCCCACAGTTTGTGCCTGAGCATGTTAGATAGATGTTTAAAAGGTCTATAACATAAATTCCACTAACCACAAGGTAATTGACTTAGAAAGTCAAGTTTGTCAAGAATAACAAATAGGGTGCATTAAGTCTGGAGTATGGCCTGCAGGGAGCCATAAAACTGTATAATACAACTAGGTGTTAGTTTCCATGATCATTTTAATCATGTAGGGTGAATATTCAAGGTTGCTCTGTTAAAGTTCAAGTTCCACGTTTAGTGATGCCATCATATATTTTCACGGATGAGGTTTCCTGAGAGTAAAGAGTCAATCTACTTAACTGTGGCTGACTGGTATACAGGAGATAACGCTGACTGGAGGCAAAGATAACTGGAAGTAGTGACAGGCATATTGTGTCTTAATGGACTGTGTAGACATAATAACCCACTTTGTTAGGATTTGTTTGTTAAATCATGTAGCTCCCCTCGTGGCCAAAGTAGTACCGTCCCCTCCCCTCCACGTATACAGATCAATGCATGCTTCTCTGACCAGATGTTCTCACCTCTGTCCAACATTAAATGGATACATGAATTTGCTATTTATGCAGCAGCAGCTCTTAGGTAGTTTCCTGCTTGTTAATTTTTGTTAGACTTTTTTATGGCTACATAGTTACCATTTATCTTGCCTCCGGGTCCACCCCCCCCCCCCTTTTTTTTTTAAACTCTGCAGCAAATCTCAACTGCCCGACCAGAAATGTAGTTTTATGAAAATAGTTACAGGGTGAAATCTTTGGAAGGACACTTAAAAACTTTTTGACCGTGTTAAGCTTTTATTTATTTAAGCTCCTAACTCCACTTAGTTACTTACCACAGTGCCATGCGTTCCTTTGGATAGTTGAGGCGCTCAATAGTACCGAGGAAATACGGTAAAGAGTGCTGGGAGTTTCTGCAGATGAGGGTGACGAAGACCCGGGGAGCGAGCAGCGGAGACTCGGGGCTCCAGCGCTCCTCCGCAAAATATCCCCGGGCTGGTCTCCAGCAGGATAGCAGAAAGAGGACCAGGGTGGCGGGGAGGCAGACGAGCCCGGCGAGACCGTGCATTGCAACGGTAAATTAGGAAATGTTGAAGAAACAACAACTCCGGATGGATTATAGCTCCTGAGGCTATAGAAAAGTTGTGTCTTTAATATGCACGGTCATCACAGAAAGAGCTAAATCTGAGCCTACAGCTCTTGATGTGACAACACCGCGATTTAAAGGGGTGGGGCGATTTTAAAGGGGATGGATTTTGCATGACCGCACAGTAAACGCATCAGACAAAAAGGCCAATTAACATTTTATTTTTTAAACTGCTGATGAAAATAAGTGTTACAGATGGTTGATGAGCAGCAACCTGTTTCCAAATGAAGGCTGATTTACAGTGTCAAAGGTGTGAAAGCAGCTCAACCACAGAGCTGCTAGTTTACTTTTTCCAAGTTAATGGACTAGATACAAAAAAACCTTACTTTTCTGTTTTATGAACATCTAAATTACATCACAATCTTTTATTAAACCTTCTTTGGATACAGTTGTACCTAAACACACACACCAACCTCTAATAAGTGCTACATCTAGCACTGGAAAATCCTCCTAAATGTTTGTTTATTAGACAGCTTGTCTCACTCACCGACATAAACTAATAACGCTCTCAGTTAAAAGTAGGAATGTGTGTGTTATTTTCCAGTCTCTCCATCCACGTTTTCACAGTTGACCTCCTGTCTTTATCCAGTAACTGGAAAGCTCTACAGTTTGGCCCCTGCACCCAACCTCTCCACCTGGATAGTTAAGGAGGCAGCTGCGGGGTCATCGACAAGCCAGAACAGCTCGCCATTAGTCGGGACAACGCGAGCTGCTGGGAACGCCGGACCCTCTCTACCCTCCAGCACCTCCTGCAAGAAAACAGTCACTGTGTAACAATGCAACAGTAATGCTACATAACTCATCATGAAACTACTGATCCCTTGATTATTTTGTTGTTTTTAGTCATCTGTATTGGAATATAAGCATAAAATTGTACTTGTGTTCATTTTTTTTCCACTTTATTTGTTTATTTTTAGTCTTGATGTATTTTTTTGTGCTCTCAGTTCATCCACAAACTGTAACTGTTCAACCATAGACTGTGCAAACTGTTGAAACCCTGCAATTTAACCTGCAGAGCCTATCTATGTTTCAGCGATACTGTGCATTTTAAAAAAAAATTAATTGCATTATTCTGTTTTTTCTCTTTGCCCTACTCTAGTCTAAGTGGATCTACTGTGCCGTGGAATAGGTTATGGAATTTTTAAAAAAACTTGTAAATGTTACCTTCAAAACTGGTGCTTTGCTCCCTCCAGTTGACACAAAAGCCACACATCGTGCAGAGTTCACCACTGGAAAAGTCATAGTTACACGCTGTGGTGGTGGTTTGGGGGAATCGCTGATGGGGGCCACAATCTTCTTGGTTTCCTGAATATGGGGTACAACCAAACCAGATCATCTATCATGTGTAATGTATATAGGCGCCAAAAAATGTGATTGAGAACCGCAACACAAGACTCTACTGTAACTGTCAATTATCAGATGCGACATGAAGCACATTGCCTCACAGATATGTAATGAGGGATGACAGTAAAAACCACAAAGTCCAAGTAAATCAAAACCTACCAATGATCCATACATAGTCGAGGGAGTGTCTTGAAAAGTACGGGCAAGAAAACACATTGTTTTTTCAAACAAGCAAGTCAGGAACCACATCGAAGTACAAACCTTGACATGCTTCCAGACCTTAATTAGTAGGCCTGCCAGAATCATAAAATAATGTGCTTCATATGCCTACAGCAGAAGCAAATCCATATTTCTATAATTGAGAGGTAACATTTACAGACACATGTGCGAAACTGCCCAGAACCCTGAAATTTAATGACCGGTGGTAAATTTATATACATTCCTAAAAAAAGAATAGCATTGTCCAACATCAAGATGCCGGACTGATGGTCCAAGATTGCCTGCTGTCAAGGTCATAATGAGGGAAAACATGTTTACTTTCTCTGAAATATGAAAAATGTGATGTTTCTAAGCTATGACCACCATTGTTGATTTAATCAGTTAAATCATTTAAGCAAATCCACCAAGATTTGTATGGTGAAGCATCTTTCTACACTCATCCTTTTTCGTAAATATTCAATAGGTATACAGGCAGAAATGTATCGTAGAACAGACAAATTTACTTTAGTATGGCCCTCACCTCTAGCAGAGGGTGGTCTGGGAAGAGGGAACAGGTGTGTCCATCGGGACCCATACCCAGCAGTAACAAGTCAAACACGGGGAAGTCATCATCTGGGAAGGTCTGTGTGTTTGAAAGTAGCAAAAACAATACTGCAAATATTCTGTAACATGTTAAAATCCCACACATCCCATGCACGTGTGATTTTACAACCAGAACTGATCACAGAAAAATAGAGATATATCTAATAGATGTTGCACCTTCTTCAGTTTGCTGGAATAATCCTCAGCACACTCGTTCACTGGCAGTGAGGGGTCGATGGCTAAGATCCCACTGTCAGGGATGTTGACCTTGGAAAACAAATGACTCTGGAAAAGGAGCAACAGGTTATATTTTATCCCAATGTAACTAAATAAGTGTAACCACGACACATGCAAACAAACGGATACCTTGTACAACCCATAGGTGCTCTCAGGATCATCAAAGGAAACCACTCGCTCATCACAGAAGCCAACCACCCACTTGCTGCAGTCCAAGCTGGACATGGCCAGCAGCTCTTTGCTGAGCATGGACACCAGGCTTCCTCCAGAGAGTCCCAGGGTGAACCTGCCGTGAGAGCTGATGGCTTTCTCAGCCCGTGATGTCACTAGATGGGCCAGCGCTGGACCAAGCTCTGCTGAGGAGGGGAAGACCACGACTCTTCTGCCAGCCATGATAACGCTGTCTGAATGCAAGTGTGACTGAGTAGAGGAGAGTGATAGAAAGGATTTTTGAGCAACGCATAAGGAAGTCAATTACCACACCGTTTTGCAAGTCATCATGATGTTTGCAAATATTCTGCACTGGTTGCTCTGAATTGCATTAGAGCCCCACTTTAAAACTATGTTGACTTAAGTTAATTTAACACTACTGTAAACTGGGACAGCGCAAAGAGATAATTGGAGATTAAAACTTCAAACCCCAGCTTCTACGCGGTATACTATTATCTACTATCAGATATATGAGGGAGAAACGATGCTCATTTCTTGACATCTCAAACAAACCTGACATTTAATCTCTAACACTACAATTTTGCGGGAAAAAAGGTGTGTTTACCCACTGAATGAGACTCTCAAGAGTAGGTTGTCATGAGGAGGATTTTCAGTCGGCAAATGTAAATTCGATGCGATACTTCCTGAAACGAGTTTTCAGTAGCCAATCACATTCTGTGTTTAGATCGCATTGCATTCTGGTCGATGGAGTCTCCGACTAAGTAGCTGCAACGAAAAGTCAGCTTAGCGAGTTTAAAAAGGGTATTAACAAAACACTAAAGAAGATTTGTTGAGATTTTACACAACAGTGATTGATAGTGAAGTCAGTAGAAGAAGTTCTGTCAATATGACATCTTTAACTTGTAGTTTGAAGTAAAGTTGTAAGATTTCCTCCCACCCGGTAGATGGAAACAGTGTTTCCTCTCTAACCCCTCGCTGCATCCTGCGAGCATGCACACACAGCTCCTGTCCTGCATTATTATTACATTGTGACTAAATTTTTTTTTTTTACAGTGAAACATTGAGACTTTCTGACTGCAAGAACTCGTCATCTGCTGTGTTAGGAGTCTACAGAAATCTGAAACAAACAAACAAAAAAAAACATGTCGACAGTCTTTTCTTTCCAGACACAGCTCGTCTCCATCATGGACGCCTTATCCAAAACAGCTGTAATGGAAATAAGCAAACTAGTCGAGATCGAGTCGAAGATGCTGAAAATAGAGATAACTAGAGGGCGGAACGAAATCGCCTCCCTCACAGAGAAACTGCAGCTGATGGAGAAATTGCTTTATATCGCACAGGGGAGCAGACAGGACGCAGTAGCAGCAACAGCAACATGCTCAGTGCTGAGGGACGATTCACAAAACGGAATATTGGAACCTGACAGGACAAGACCTGCCATAAAAAGGTAGGCTTGTTGACTCCTGTGTGTAGCCTGTAGGTACATATTATGTCTGTGTTGCTGTTTGTGCTGTCAGCATATATATCTCCATCAAAACCTTTGCTGCCAGCTGCACCCTGCCTGCTTTATTTATTCTCAGTTTTCTGCATCCTAGTGAGAGCCCATGGGAAAACATAAGTTCTTCCACTGAGACAAGCAGTTTGCATCAAGGCGAAGAGCATTCTGCAGCTGAGGTATGTTCTGCACTATAATCATCATACAGTATTATGCCATTATATTGTACTGTGTTCTTTAATTCCCATATTGTTTCCTCATTAGTTGACAAATCCACTGAAAGAGCAGCCTGAACTGATAGTGATAAAGGAGGAGCCATCAGAGGAGGAAAATAGAGACTCTGAACAAGATAGGACAAGTGAAAACAGTGAGTTTGGTTGTGCAGCAATTTGTAAAATGTATGTACTGAGTGTGAATCTGACTTTACAAATATTCTTGTATCATAAAATGGATCACAAGCTGATTATTTTGTTAAACAACTGCTCCAATGTTAAGATTGAACCTTCACGCTCCTCATAAAATGTGTTTTAGAAATATTGTTCTGTAACAGTCAGAAATCCAGCAGTAGACAAACGCGAGTCCAGCTTGTGGCCTTCATCACGAAAGTTCCAATTTTTAACATGCTCTTACGCTGTCAACAGGAAGGGAAGTGCTCACAGACCCTCAGAAGAGTCCAGAAGTGATCCAGCGTCTCAAACCCGTTTCCGAACATCAGCAGCCCATGTTTACTGACAGCTTCGTGACCCTGAGCACCCAGTCGTCTCTCACCGGACCAGGAAGGAGAGACACGCAGTGGAATCCACAGCTTACGACCGTGCACACAAACGTAGAGGCTGGGAAAAGCTTGCCTCCAAATGTTGCCTCCCAAAGCATAAGCGTGCTCAGGAATATGAAGATTCACAACCTGAGGAGCTCAGCTGCCAAGAGGTTCGGCTGCCTGCAGTGCGGCAAGAGCTTCAGGTGCTTTAGCCAGCTCGAAATACACCAGAGAAGTCACACGGGAGAGAAACCGTTCAGGTGCACGCTGTGTGGAAAGAGATACGCACAAAAAGGGCACTTATACACACACCAGCGCACGCACACCGGGGAGAAGCCGTATCGCTGTCCTATTTGTGGAAAGGGCTTCATTCAGAAATGCACTCTTGATATGCATCAACGTACACACACCGGGGAAAAACCTTTTGTCTGTATCAAATGTGGCAAGGGTTTCACAAAGAACTGTAATCTGAAAAAACATCTCACGGTTCATCTTGATCCTAATTTGCATGTGTATGGTAGTGAATCTGGTGCGTCGACATTTAGTGGGACGTTCATAAATGGAACCACTTAAAAACACTGTAGCCAGTCACATGTAACTTCTTCAGCTGCGTGATTGAAATATTTTGTGCATAATAAAGCTACCCGTGCCCCAGATTTGAGTGGAAGATATTGTCTTTCATCTGTTCTGTTGTGATAAAAACGTGTCAGTACATGTGTTCTCTGCTACGTACCTTTCACATCTCATTTTATAACACTTTCTCCTCCACAATTACAGTAAATATGCCACTGAGCAAAGCACTGAGTCAGTGGAGCTGCTCAGGAGTCAATAGAAGAAGCCTCACTGGGAGCACTGTGACTCAGAGGAGAACATTCACTTATTAATAATAAATGTCAGGTAAAGTTGTGGGATTTAGATGGTGCAAAGCTTTGAACTCAAAGTTAAGCACTTACGACCTGATTTTAGACTGCCCTGTCTTGACTTGGGTCTTGTGAGTCAACACTTCAGACTTGTTACTTGCAAAACCAAAAGATTTGGTCCCATACACCTCAGATTATCCGGACAATGTTGTGACATTACATGGTTTAAAGCAACTTTAAATGTATTCATTTACATTTATTTCATTCAATTATCAAAGTATTCACCAGAAGAGTTAGTATCATACCCTTTTCGTATTGTTGTCTTGTATACATATCACTAGCAGGGTAGTCTTGTCACCACACAGCGCTAATAATAATAGTATGTACAATAATCTGTATTACTCCTGCTGAGGAATGTCGAGTTGTAGACACTAGCCGTACCACTATAAAATATTAAGTTTGATAATTTCATTCATTTATATCATCATTGTTCAAATGTTTCAGTTTGATCATTTTATTTTAAAGTATTCACCAGAGGAATCAATTGTATAAAATCCGCCTTGACACTGCTATGACAATTTCTGGCATAGATTATGGGACACTATTAAACTGCTATTACATTTGAAAGAGAATCAATAATACAATTACTATCGATATGTATCGATATGAATAAGTCTCAAAGGATAGGTTCAGAATTTTTCAAGTCTGTCAGGTGCCCATATAAACACTGAAAGACGTTTTCCCCACTGTAATCATTCCTCCTGTTCATACTAGCTATTAAAAGATCCCCTTCAAATGTGCTTTCAATGTAAGTAATGGCGGCCAAAATCCACAGTGTGTCCACACAGTCATTTTGTGCAAAAATGCATTTAAAAGTTTATGTGAAGCTTATACAAGGCTTCAGCAGTCTGAGTTAGTCATATCAAGTGGATATCTACTACATTTACAGTCTTTTTAGCATCAATTTCCATCTTTGTGGTTCTTCGGGCAGTGTTTCTCTGTTGAGCTGTAGTGGAAGAATAATAACAAAAAGAGGGACTTTGGCACTAAAAAGAGTAACGTTGAAAGATATCTACTTGATTTGACTCAGAAGTTTCATATTAGCTTCAGATAAATGTTCAGTATGAACAGGAGGAATGATTAAGACAAGAAAAACCTATTTCAATGTTTATTTGGGCACCTGACTATTGTTTTGAGAAAGACTTGAAAAAGTGTGAACTTGTCCTTTAAAATTGTTTAATATAATCGTGTTGCAGTTTCAAAGTGACCACTGGATGGCAGTGAACACTCAGATTTTAAACGATGTCAGCCACCCTACTCTCTTCATACTTGTAATACACTAATAAATGACTTGCACATTTTGATTAGATTGATATTAACACTGTTAGTCATGAATTCAAGCGTTAAGTCCGACACAATTGTACACTTACACTTCCAGTAAAGGTATAAAACAAAATCCAGCTCCTTAAATCTATGCATCGCTAAATAGGTAACGCGTTTAAGGTATCTGTAAAATAGTAATAATTTGTATAAATGTCTGAATAATTCCCGCTGAGGAGGTAATAAAACATCGTTTTGTTTTTTATGTTGTGCTGCGTTCAGGAGCTCCTCGTAAACGTTGCTTTCCTCACGATCCCACAATCCCTTTCGGCACAGCTGAACTACATATTTGATTCGGGAGCAGCAGCGTTAATATATCCATGGTCGGTACCCGGGTTATTTTATCAAAATTTCGAAATACTCAGCCTTCCTTTCAAGATGATGTGCGACACGACAAACCGAAGTTTCCGGACGCAGTTAGCCGCTATACTGGAAAAGCTAACGAAGGCGGCTTTAGTGGAAATAGGAAACCTTGCAGACGAATGCTCCTCCGTCCTTCACACCGAGATATCTCTGCACAAGACCGAGAATGAGGCCCTGAAGAAGAGGTGCTACTCACTGGAGGTCCAGCTGAGAGCTGCGAGGGAGGCACAGACCTATCCTGCACACGCCAACAGTATCGGCCGCCGGCACCCTGCAGGTCAGGACGGGCAGATATCCGGACAGATAGTCTTTATAGGCTCCCACAGTGGAGGGGTTATTCCCAGAAACTATTTGTTTACAGCTGGCGAGCTTTGGCTTTAGTGCAGACTATAACCACCTCTACGGCTATTTCCGCAGATGCTTATCTGCATTGTTGACATTCAGAAAATCAGTGGTGGAAAATAACTAGGTACATTTATTCAAGTACTGTACTAAAGTAGTTTTAGATACTTGAACTTGAGTATTTCCATTTTATGCTACTTTATACTTCCACTCCACTACATTTCAGAAGGAAATATTGTACTTTCTGCTCCACTTTGAGACAATGGATAATATAACTTTTAAAATACATCACATTGTTTAAGATAAAACCCGTGATTTACAACCTTTTTGGCTTTTGACGTCTTACAGAAAGCAGTTTGTAGTTGGGGTCACATTTCAGATGTCTATCAGATGTTAACAGCTTCACCAAATAGTGATTTTTCCCTCTAAACTTCTCACATGGTTTCATTTCAATAAATGTTCAAATGATCCAATATTTTTTCTTTTTCTTCTTTCCTCTGCCATTAATCATCTCACGACCCTTGAAATTTATCTGGTGACCCTTTGAAGGGGCCCGACCCCTCATTTGGGAATCACTGGATTAAACTAGCTAACTGTATATCAAATAGTTCAAACCAGCTCCACCTCCAGCAGCTACAACAGTAACATGCTGGTTACACACTGATGTTTCAGTATTAATAATCTAATTTAATAACATATCAGTCAGAGGAATCAAACAAGTACTTTTACTGCAATACTTTAAGTACATTTTGCTGCTAATACTTATGTACCTACGTATGATTTTTCATGCAGGACTTTTACTTGTAATGGAGTATTCTTACATTGCTGTATTGGTATTTTTACTTAAGTAAAGGATCTGAATACTTCCTCCACCACTGCAGAAAAGTAAACACGAATGATAATCTGGAGTTTGATTTGATCTTGGTGAATATTTCCCTGTAATAACCATCTAGAGGAGGTCACAGTTTCATATCTGCTTCTCCCTCCAGAACAGCAGCAGCCTGCTCCGGCCATTGATGGAGTTTTTGGAAAGGACTGGTGCATGGACCTGTGGAGAGAGGACAAAGTCCCCTCTCAAAGGAAAGAGCCAGAGCCTGCAATGACAAGCATGGGAGCCCAGGTCAGCGAATCATCTGCCAACATCTTCACAGTAACTGAAAAAAACCCCCACTGATGATACTACCTGCACTTATAGTATTAACATTAGATATTGCTTAATGTACTGTTAATAATCAGAGTTATAACTTAAATTTGAGGGTTATTTTTATGAGCACAGTTGCAAGTTAGTGTATTTGAAATGCCAAGAAAAAAAACACATACAATGATAACATTACATACTGCAAATGCTTTTGTCCAAAGCGATTTAACCTCTAGTGCGCTAGGCATGCATCTGTATCGAATGCAGAGGGTTGATTCTGCACGTCTCTTATGTAATTTCAGTTCGGCAGTGAAACCTTTTGTGGTTGCTCTTGCAATCATAGAATAATCTGTTTCTTTAGTGAGCTGAGATGACTGAACGATTGTTGTGTCATGTCTTGTTTGGTAGGCATTAGACTTGATGGAGAGAGAACCTGATCTCATCTTTGTCAAAGAGGAGATATATGATGATCATCCCATCGGGCAGCAGATGAGGCTCACAGATAACAGAAAAGGTAAGTTTGGATAAAAAGTAAAAAAAAAACAAACATTAGGATCCTGATTAGTTTTTGTGATTTAACTGTATATTCTCATGTGACAGGAGTTGGGCTTTTTGAGGCGGAGAACATGCTTCATAGATCTGTCAATGAGCTGCAGCTACACCCGGGGGATCTAAACAGCTTCTCCATGCCGGCTGACGGTCAAACACAACAACGCACACAGCCGACGATTATGGACAAGCTAATAGAGGATGCGACGATGAGCACTCTCGTTGACAACACGAATCCTCCCGCAGCTACCGGCGAATACTTTGACTATACGAACAACATCCACATGAACGCAACCAAAGAACTCACCAGTGAGCCCAAACCCGTGAAGTCAACGAAACACTTTGAGTGCTTATTCTGTGGGAAAATATTCAACTATTTGAGCAGTTTAAAAGTCCACATCAGACGACACTCCGGCGAGAAGCCGTTTAGCTGCACAGTGTGCGGGAAACGCTTTGCTCAGAAAACGTACCTGAAGCTGCACCAGCGCGTGCACTCGGGGGAGAAGCCGTACAGCTGTCCGGACTGCGGCAAAAGTTTTTCCCAGAAAAGCTCTTTGAATATACATCTTCGAACACACACCGGTGAAAAGCCTTACAGCTGTGTTGATTGTGGGAAATGTTATGCATACAAGTACGGTTTAAATCACCACCAGTGTTTCCAGTTGCCTGGTGAAACCCCATGAAGAGCCTGGATATTGGTACCAAGTCAAAAGCAGAAGTATGATGTTTTCTACTTAAGTGCTACTCTCAGTATTACTCAGAGCAGCTCAACTGGTGCCAGCATCTCTACATGAAGCTCAAATATAGAAGAAAAATGTAGACTTAAAAAAAATAAATAAAATAACTTCAGTGCTGCTGTAAGATCTTAGTTGGTTTGTTTTTAGTTGTACTGTAGGAAAATGCTGCAGCAGCCAACTGACTGAGCCGGATTGATTTATTTGATTGGTTAGGTGTTCACTGCCAAATTTTGCGATTTCCTATAACAAGCCTTTAAAGTCGGTTTCACGTTATGATCGATAAGGAAACTATCATGGGTCTGATGACACAATTCTTACATTTGATGTGAGGAGCTTATAGTAACTATGACAAAAAAAAAGCTTCTTCACTCATATTTCACCCGTTACATTTCACCATGGTTGGTGTAACATGTTCTACATACCTCAGCATCATATTTCAGGTCACAAAAGGTCCGTGTCGAATAATGACAAGATAATTTCTTTGGACAAGTGCTCTATTGTTTGCACACATGTAGCATAATCTTTCAAAACTACCTCTTCATAACAAAGTAAAACGAGTCTCACTGTTTGCTTCATCGCCGTCGCCTCACCACTGTTTTATATTACCCATAATGCCACACCTCATTTCTCGGCATTGAACTGGGTAGGAGAGTGAGGAAGCCATGACTATTGATGTGAATTAGTAACATGATGTTTAAACGAGTCCCAGAGGTTTTTTTTTCTGGTGTAGGTGGTGTTACTGTTCTGAATAAATGTATTTGTATTGCTGCTTCATTATTATTGAAAAACAAATGGTGTCGTCAATATGCAGTAAAGCCAAACTTTGTTTTGTTTTTTTTTGTAAATGTTAATTATTTATGTTCATGAAACCACATTGAATATTTTTATTCTGTACTTTCCTTTGAGAAATTCTCATCATATTTGTCAAAGTGCAAAGACATGAGCAAATATCTGTACTAAGTTATTATTTTTCCTGTAACATAACGCTCTTGAACACACCACACTGACCCGAGTGAGTTGAAACCCATTAAAGAAATCCCGTGCTGTTAATTTTCCCCCCCTCTGTTCACTCACACCTGCATGCCTTCTTTAAGTTCAAGGGAAGTTGAATTTAGACCAGAAAAAACATACTTTAAAAGGAAAATTTTATTCAATAAATTTTAAATCTCCATTGTGAACATTCGTGACCGTGTTTTATTTTAAAGACAGAAACAGCAGCTAAAACACAGCTGACAAAAACAGGACATTTTTGCTACACCTGAATTTTCAGCACCCCGCTAAGGATGACAAGACATTACAAACATGACATTAACTACATTTAAACTAATGTGAGAAGTAGTACGAAGATTCATTCAGGTAAATACAGCTACTGCACCAGAAACAAGTCACTGACAGGCTTCTGCCATCATTTATTAATGTCTTCTAGCTATGCTACGACCTCACGATTTCTATGTGCCATTAAATGATGGTTGAGATTCACCTTTTGAGTAAAGGTCTTTCCACATTTAACACAGCGGAACGGTCTCTCGCCCGTATGAATGCGTAGGTGACATTTCAGATTACCTTTCTGGGTGAACCCTTTTCCACACAAGCTGCACCTGTAGGGTTTCTCTCCGGTGTGGACGACGTAGTGAATCCTCAGAGCCGACGGGTTCGCAAAGGTCTTCCCGCACAGCTCGCATGACTTACTGACTCTCTGAGAGAGGACCGGAGGCACGCACGTGTGTGTGCTAAACTTGGTCCTGTGTGGGAAATGTTGCTTACAAATGTTGCAGAAGTTTGACTTGTGTGATTTGAGGTGGCGTGTCAGAGTGCCCTTGTGAAAGAATGTCCTGCTACATATTTGACAAGTGAATTTGTCTTTGTTTGGACCTCTGTTGGTTTTAAGCACATTAACGTTGTCGAGTGAGTCTTTATCCAGAGCGGTGCTGTTTTCTGAGTTTGCTGTTACTGTTTGCTGCTCGTCTTGCCCGGCTTCACTCGCAGTCGCCTCCTGGTGACTTTCTTGAACAAACTGCACATCGTCATCATCATCATCCTCTTCGATCGGAATGATATGAGTGCTGAAGGCCTCCTCTGTGTCACTGACGGGTAACAGCTGCACGGACGGTTCTTCAAGACCACCCGCTGACACAATCTGCTCATCATCTTGATCAAATGACAGGCTGCAAGTGCTGCCGTCAACTGAGTAACCAACTGACAGCCGATCTGGTTCCCCAGCTGAGCATTCTTCATGTTCTGTTGCACAGAAATACAACGACAAACACTCAAACAGCATCTGAAGTTGCAACATCTGCAGAGCGTGCTCCCTAATGCCAGCGTTCATTCATTCACTTACCTTCTGTACTGAGTGTTTCCTGCTGGCAGCTGCTGGCAGCATCCTCCTCATAATCTTCCTCTTTGATGTCATTGACTGTAATTTGGTCAGACTGCAAAACAAAAAAAAGTCCATATGTAAAACTAGTTCAGCACAGCAACAAGTTGGTGATTGATTTATCATGGAAAAATTGGAAAATATTCTCTGGTTCCAGCATCTCAAATGTAGTGATTTGCTGATTATTATATCATTGTGAATTAAATATCTTTGGTATTTTGACTGTTCATTGGACCAAACACACAATTTAAGAATGTCACTGCATATTTCACTACTTTTAGACCTTTTCATACTAAATGATTTGTATGATTTATTAACTTTTATGCATAATCCATCATCAATTGACAGATTAATTGATAATAAGAGTAAATTAGTTGGCTTAGACATGCTGTGCATCAGGGCATCTATGCAGTCCCTTTTCCAGTTATTATTACTTATCAGTGTGTGTAAGCAGGGTTTAAGAACATGTGTATTTTTTATATATTCTGAAGTTTGTAAAGTTCACATTGTCATTCATTATTTATTTGTTCCACTCATCTTATTGCACAGCTCCAGAAAAGAAAAAAAGCATTTCACAAACAAAACACAACTCAATTTCCTTGTACATATTCCATGACTGAAAAGGAGCAGGAAGAAGAAAATCTTATTTTGCCTGCCCCTTATCCTAAACATATATAAACAATAGAAATAGATGGTCTGTCAATTAGTTACTTAAAAATCATTACTTACAGTAACATGAGAAAAAACCAAAAGCAATATACAATAATTCATCATCAACTAGGGCCTGACCGATACTGGAATTTTTGGGGCCAATGCTGATACGATATTAGGGAGTAAGAAAATTATGATATGGATATACTAGCTGTTAATCTTATATATGCAGAATATATACATAAACACACATTTTTTGCAATGATCCCTCAAATGTAAAAGACTTGTGACAAAGATATGTAATGGAGGCAGGATATTTTACAATTCAAACACAAACTTTATTGTCCAAAATGACATCAGTGCACTGAAACAGTAAACTTCACTGGAAACTTAATAATTATAAATTACTACACAAAAAAACCCCCAAAACAAAACAACAACAACAAAAAAAAAACCCACATAGAAAGAAAAAAACATATGTATGTATACATTAAACTTGAATTAAGAAAAAAGGGTCAAATATACATAAAATGCTGCCTATATAACAAAAAAAAAAAGTCACATATCAGACAACATATACGCGATACCAATATATCTGTGATAAGCCAATATCGGCTGATAATATGGGCTGACCGATATATCAGTCAGGCTCACCATGCTTATAGCTAAATTTTCTTCTATGGTCCTCGTCCTCTGAAGTAAAAACAAACAACTTTTGTAAATTTTCTTGCAATACTTTGCTTTTTGCCCTGTACATGACTAATAATGTCTGTAACTCAGACAAATCTTTAAGTTTCATTAGTCCCAACTTAAAATAGTTGATAGTTGTATATTGTTGGACGCCTTTATGTACAGTTGTTTATTGCTCAGGGCCTTAAAGATATCAGTCATTTACTGGCTCTGCAGACCTTCCTCTCACCTTATCAGAGGACTGTGGTGAGTCTGTGACTCTCTCCAGACTATATGGGTCTCTGTCCTTCCACAGATCCATACACCAATCCTTTCCAAAGATCCCCTCTATAGTTGGAGACCCAGAAACTGAGAAAAAGAGTTTTAAAAAAGAGGTGACTGTACACACCAGTAGACACAGAAGACATGTCTTAGCTATGTTTTACTGTGAAACAAAAACTAAAGTACCGGGAGCATCTCCGTCCTTGTGACAGACGGTTTGTACACCGACGGCGCGATAACTTTTACACAACTTAGGTGCGTCGCTTCTCACGATCGTCAGCTCGCTCTCCAGACTGTTTACTTTCTCTGTTAAAGCCGAATTAGCAAATAGGAGCCGAGACAACTCTAACCGGAGCTCGGACGAGTCTTTCTCCACCAAAGTGCAGACCTGACTCAGGGCAGACCGAGCCATGGTCTCCATGATGGACGAGAGCTGCGAGTGAAAAGAAGAGCGGCTCGACATCGCAGACACAGGCTATAACAACCCTCTCTAACTAAAGAAAGTGGGGTTAAAATTTAAGAAGCAAGTATCAAATGAAATGATGCATTAGAGGTTTACGTAGCTAACGAAGCTAATTTGTGCTAACAACACAAGCAAAGCGGGACCCAAATAAATGTAGCAACCATCACGTGTTTCCGCCGGATGCAACCGGTCAGCTGCGCTGTATTACCATAGCTTCCTGGTTCGCCTGTGAAATCGTTTTGTTTTCTCTAATAAAATAATCATAAATGCAGACTGACCTCTCGCGTATTAACGCAGACTTCCACAAGCCGGACTCAGCACAACCTCAGCTACCAACATGAACACGGAGAAGGACTTTTCACCTCTGACGCCAAACATTGTCCGGGCTCTGAATGATAAACTCTACGAGAAGAGAAAAGTCGCAGCTCTAGAAATAGAGAAGCTGGTGCGGGAGTTTGTGGCTCAGAACAACTCCACTCAAATCAGGCATGTTATCCAGATCCTGGCCTCGGAGTTTGCGCTTTCTCAGCACCCCCACAGCCGCAAAGGAGGTCTCATTGGGCTGGCAGCTTGCTCCATAGCTCTCGGTAAAGACTCAGGTCTGTATTTGAAGGAGCTTATTGAGCCTGTGCTCACGTGTTTTAATGACTCAGACAGTCGCTTGCGCTACTATGCCTGCGAGGCCCTCTATAATATAGTCAAGGTGGCCAGGGGAGCTGTGCTGCCCCACTTCAACCTGCTCTTTGATGGGCTCAGCAAACTTGCAGCAGACCCAGACCCCAATGTCAAAAGCGGATCTGAACTCCTGGACAGACTGTTGAAAGATATAGTGACAGAAAGCAACAAGTTTGACCTGGTGGCTTTTGTCCCCCTGCTGAGAGAGCGTATCTACTCCAATAATCAGTATGCCCGGCAGTTCATCATCTCCTGGATCCATGTTCTGGAGTCGGTGCCGGACATTAACCTGTTAGACTACCTCCCTGAGATCCTGGACGGGCTCTTCCAGATCCTGGGAGACAACAGCAAGGAGATCCGCAGGACATGTGAGGTGGTGCTGGGAGAGTTCCTGAAGGAGATCAAAAAGACACCATCCAGCGTGAAATTTGCTGAGATGGCTAACATCCTGGTCATCCACTGCCAGGTCGCAGATGAGACCAAACTCACAAATGACCTGATCCAGCTGACGGCTATGACCTGGATGAGAGAGTTTATCCAGCTTGCAGGCCGAGTGGTGCTCCCCTACTCCTCTGGTATCCTGACTGCAGTGCTTCCTTGCCTCTCCTACGACGACAGAAAGAAAAATACCAAAGAAGCAGCCAGTGCCTGTAATCACAGTCTGATGAAGCTTGTGACTCCTGAGGATGACGAGGAGGAGGAGGAGGAGAAAAGTGGAAGCACAGAGTCGCCATCCAAGGAAGAGGGCCAGCCCAAGACGGAGGCAGACAGCAACGATATGTTGAACGCATCACAAGAATCTGTTGGTTTCAGTAATATCAGCTTCTTCACTCCGGCGAGTGCTGACAGGCCTCAAGTAACTCTGGATCTGGATGGTATTGTCCAGGTGTTGGACCGCCACCTCCACGATTCCTCCACCGGCATGATGACCCGCATAGCTGTGCTCAAATGGCTATATCACCTCTACATCAAGACACCACGCAAGATGTTCCGCCACACAGACAGCCTGTTTCCCATGCTGCTGAAAACTCTATCTGATGAGTCCGACGAGGTGATCCTGAAAGATCTGGAGGTGTTAGCTGAGATAGCGTCATCTCCTGCGGGCCAAACAGACCAAGCCGGCTCCTGTGACAGTACTGGTAACAGACTGGAGCTCAAGGTGCCAGAGGGTGCTAAGCTAGGACAGCAGCCCAGCACAGGCTCCAAAGCAGTAGATTCATCCCCCTCCACTCCCAGTATGAACTCCTATTTTTACAAGTTCATGATTAACCTGCTGAAACGCTTCAGTCTGGAGAGGAAGCTTCTGGAGAACAGAGGAGCTTTTATCATCAGGCAGCTGTGTCTGTTGCTTCATGCAGAGAACATCTTCCACTCTATGGCTGACATCTTGCTGAAGGAGGAGGACCTCAAATTTGCCTCCACCATGGTCCAGACGCTCAACACTATCCTGCTCACCTCCGCCGAGCTCTTCCAGTTACGCAACCAGCTGAAAGACCTGCGCACTCAGGAGAGCTGTGCTCTGTTTTGCTGCCTGTATCGTTCCTGGTGCCACAACCCTGTAGCCACCGTGTCACTCTGTTTCCTCACACAGAACTACAGACACGCCTATGATCTCATCCAGAAGTTTGGAGATCTGGAGGTGACAGTAGACTTCCTGATGGAGGTCGACAAGCTGGTACAGCTTATAGAAAGCCCCATCTTCACCTACCTGCGCTTGCAGCTTCTAGATGTGGAGAACAACCCTTACCTGATAAAGGCACTGTATGGCCTGCTGATGCTGCTGCCGCAGAGCCAGGCCTTCCAGCTGCTCTCTCACCGCTTGCGATGTGTCCCCAACCCGGAGCTCATGAGGACGGTGGACGAGTCCAAGTATATGGACTCAAAACAGCAAGCAGTCTCCAAACGTGCCTCTTACACTCACATGGATTACAGCGAGCTCTTGCAGCATTTCGACCGTGTCCAGAGCAAACACCTGGAGGTCCGACACCAACGCTCTGGACGTGCCACGGATCATCCTGACAGGAAGCTGATGTGAAATCATCGGGCCATTGTGACCGTAGCAAGAGGAGGGTGAAAGAAAAATTATATATAGAGTTTTACTGGAAAAGATTATTAAGATGCTATTGAAGCCAAAAAGTATTATAATGTTAGTATGATAAAAACTGTCCTATCAGAGAAGCAATGGGTATACAAGAAACTGAGACGTTTGTAAATTTCTTTGCTAATAATGATGAAAATGTCATGTAATGTAAGAAATCAAACATTTTAAACAGAAAACACATTTAATACACTTCAGACTATGTACACAGAAATTAATCTTAACTTTCCGTGAAGATTTTGATAATGTACATAAAATGTCACATATGCGTCAGTAGTGGTGACAATATGATCATCTATATCCTGAGTTTCCATCATGTCTTGTCAGTAGCTGAGATATTTTCCAGCTAAACGAAATAGTCACAGTGTTTTAAGTGGATGGACATGCATTTCAATGTTAAATAGCATACTTCTGTCATTTAATGTCCATGCGAACCACAGTATTTTCATGGTGTATCTTGTAAAGTGTGAACAGAGCATGCGTTCAGCGTTGCCTTAATCTCATGTCAGCCAGAAAAAAAAAAAAAAAATCTCACACGTAGAGTATTGACCTAACTCAGCTGAGATTTAAACTTTGCAAGCCATGAATGAACTCTGGCGTAAATTGTGAGTATGCCCACGTTGCTACACCTCTTGCCATTCTTTGTTACCTTACACACCCTCAGCTTTTAATTCAATTTCTTTTCTTATGTATTCTTCAGCTAATGTGTATTTCTCTTTGTATTGTGTCTGTTTGTCTAGCATTGTCATTCCTGTGTGAAAATCAATAAAGTGGACCATGTGATTAAAAACATACTCTTCTTCCAAATCCATATAACAAGCAAAACAAGAAATAATGGTTTAAAAAAAAAAAAAAAAGCGTGTGTGAGGGGAGGAAAAAAGCAAGCAGACACATTAGAGCTCTTACTAATGACCTTTTCCTGTCTGGTATATCCTGAGTAACCTAGCCTTTTGAAAATAGTCTACTCAATATTTTGCTCTGGATTTATTACTATAATTAGGCTCATTATACACCAGGCTCCAGATGTAGACTATTCATTTGATGGTACATCTTAAAACTGTGTGAATGTGTTCTGTTAACCCTGCAGATTAGTTTCTACAGTGATTATAAGCTTGTAACACAGACAAAGATCTATTTCAGGGAATGAACAGTAACAATAAATTGCATTTAGAATATGATTTTTTTAAATAAATAGTAAATTTTGTCTTAATATCTGTTTAAAAGCTTCTTAAACCTTAAAATGGAATCACTCTGCACAAAACGCTTAAATTTTTAACTGTACTGGCAATTATGTATATATATTTAAATTAGAAGCACTTGCATTAAAGACTGACTTAATAGGAAGCCAAAGAAATTGTAGTTAAAGAAAAAGAAAATTGCACTTTTCTGGACATAGAGCCAGAAAAGCAATTTTAACCTAATTTTATACATATAAATAATATAATATTACAAGATAACCTGCCTCGATATGAATGTGGTAGAGCTCGTTGCTCAAAATTATAGTTGGTCATTATAGCTCACACGTCTCTTTCCACCATCCCGGGCTGTAAGTAAAAATTCTAAAATAAAAGTTTTATGGCTCCTTTCCAGTTTTTCATTGGCAGGGTCTGAAACCGAGCTGAACACATTCTTTGATGTCCATGCTAATTTATGGTGCAACCAGAGTAGCTGCGTCACCTTTCTCCCTACTGCTGCAGGACTACACTCTGTTGAACACCCTACATACTGTACATACATAGAGAACATATAGGTCTTACTATACATACACAGAGAACGTATATGTCTTACTGCCTGGTAGAGACCCATCACTGCTGCATTGTATTTCACAGATGGAGGTTGACATCTTGTGTCAGGCTGTGGACGAGTCCTGCGCCTTGTGTGGTGAAGTTTTTCTGGCTCCAGTGGTCCTCTGCTGCATTGGCTGTGATCGTAGCTTCTGTAACTTTTGTTTGGAGCAGTTCTGGATACAACATGGCTCTAAAGATTGTCCTCTCTGCTTTAAGGAAAACAATGGGCTTCCACATAAATCATGTGAAGCTCATGGAGAGAAACTGTCTCTCCTCTGTGTGGCTGATCTGGAGCCTGTCTGCTCTATGTGCCACAGATCTGGCCTACATATGAATCACATAGTGTATCCCATCAAGGAGGCATTCAAGGATCATAAGGTAAGTTAAATTTCTTTCTTTTTTCTATGAAAAAATGTGAGCATAAATTTGATAATATGGACATGTGTACATATTTAGCTATCCTATAGATGGGGAAAATGTTGCTCAGTCCAAATACTGATGCATAGAACATGCTTAATGTGTCTGTAGGTTATACCTAAACATGAACATTTTTTTTAGAGTGGACAACAGTTATTCTCAGCTACTATGAACACGCATTTCAAATGTTGGAAATTGAAAATTAGACCTAGAAAAGGACTCTCTGCTCCCCCCAATGGACTCTGTAGGCTATGAACTGTAGTAACACGTCTGTCAGTCTGCTCATTATCTCTGTTTGTCTCTGTATCTGTATCCGATGCCTGCATGCACACACAGATGTGTGCAGATGTGTGGAAA
The DNA here is from genome assembly GCF_963924715.1 of Thunnus thynnus. Classification (NCBI taxonomy): domain Eukaryota; kingdom Metazoa; phylum Chordata; class Actinopteri; order Scombriformes; family Scombridae; genus Thunnus; species Thunnus thynnus. The sequence goes on from NC_089533.1 coordinate 12,029,401, forward strand.
CATAGAAACCCACAGAGAAAAGAAATCCATCTGTCCTTCCCCAATTAATTTAATTGCCACCATTTAAATTCAAACTTAAACTAGTTGCAGATTAAAAAAGATGAAACATTTGACCAAATTAAGAAAAATTTAATTAAATTATTAAATTTGGTTTGATTCACCTACTTCAATTGAAGAGCTTTCCAACAATAACTTGTAATGACAAATTTGGAAATGCATATTAAAGAGGTGACCGCATGCAGAGCCACCACTCTGGCATGACAGGAGTCTGTATGAATGTGTGTGTGTGTGTGTGTGTGTGTGTGGGGGGGGGGGGGGGGGGGCTCTGTTGACTACTGTTACTATGAATTTCTCTGAACTGCTGCTCTGGCAATGGCATGCAGGACACCAATCAAATTTTCACTTTGGCATCTCAATAAGACTGCGACTTATTCAGTCAGGAATTGCATAGTGTGGGTGAGTGAAAATAAAGTTTTGACTCATTATACGACACAATATATTCATGACTATATTACTCTTATTGGACTGCTCATCTGCAGTTTCTATATTGTTGACATCCTTATACCTTGTTATGATATGTTAGGATGCTTTGAGGGGACTGTAGACATGAAAATCTGTCTGTATAATTCTACAACTACATTGTAACAATAATATCTAAAGTAACGTCAATGCAGGGGAAAATCTTATACCGTCCTTATAGTTCACATTGTAATAATTCTCCCACCTTGTTCAAAGCAGACGTGAATCCTAACATCGCATGTGTGAAATTTATGAGCAACCATACAGTGTATACACATGAGTTGAAGCAGCCTACACATGACAGGATCATGTTCCCCTTTGCTTTCTATGTCTATCTACAAGCTCTCGCCCTATTTTAGGTGCAACATTGTTTCTAGTAAACTAACTCCCACAACAAAATACTGAATTACATTACAAACAAGGTCAGATAACAGTTAAATACTTAACAAATTAACATCTTGCTTTAAAATAACTTTTAATTGCTCTTAAAAACTTGACTCTTTTACTCTAAGTAGTGTTTGATTAATGTGAGAATTGTGTCAAGTATTTTTATACCAGAATGGTGATTTGACTCAAAAATAACTCTATTTAATTCTTAAAAAGCTTCTACCCAATGTTGAACTTGACCATGGAAAAAAAAACTGTTTCAGTGGTCAGCAGGAAGATATTTCTTTACCCACATAACTGAAGTCTAAATTGGTAACTTCTATCTATTTATATCTTGACCCCGAGTCTTAATTTGGACATTGTTCCTATGTAAACTCTTCAATTACACCATGACAGATTGTATCAACTCACTTCTCAAATAACATAGAGATGATTATAGCGCAACTGTAATGTAAAAACCATCTTGAGTGCAATTATTCCACCATCATCATTTGCTCTGCTGTCATCCCCGGGTTATTCAGGCTCTGATCTGCACAGATACAGTATCATATGTAAAGCCTATTCCTTTCATTCAGAGGTGTGGTGTTTATTTGAGAACGGGGCAATGTGCGCAGTCAAACAAGACAGCATAACATGGGATATGGATTCGGGAGCCGAGGTATTAACACTTATTTCTGAGGTTAAGATGAGGTAGCCTGCCATAGACATGGGAGGGGCCTCCCATCCTGCGTTGTCACCAAAGCCCTGTGAGGAAGAATGGCCACCAGACGTGCTCGTAGAGAGGACGACCTTTCCTGTCCAATTTGTGGACTTATACTCAGTCAGCCAGTGATTCTAACCTGCAAACACAGGTTCTGTAAAGCCTGCCTCAAAGACAGCTGGGAGACACAAGTCACTGAGGATTCACGCTTCTGTCCTCTGTGCTGGCAACGTTCCTCCATGGATCAAATGGTGGTGAGTGCTGTGTTGGAGAAGGCCTGCGAATCCTTTAAGGAGGACAGAGGCAAGAATGACCCAGGTGCTTGCCAGGAGCATGGAGAAAAGCTCACACTGTTCTGTTTGGAGGACTTGGATCCAATATGTGAAGTGTGTGGGAAAGCAGCTAAACACAAAGGGCACAGGATCTATCCCATTGGGGAAAGTGCTCATGACTGTAAGGTAGGCATGTTACACGGTTGGTCACGCCGGTATTTCACACTGGTAGCAAATTTTCATCATCAACATCAGCTATGTGGGAAATGTTTACTTCACCACAAGCTTCTCCCTCTGTGTTCATACTGATACTTACAGCGAAAATGAATGATAATGAAGTGTTTATCAAATTATCTGTCACATTCGTCAGGATTACAGTAGATGTATGTCTTTATAGACTAGTACCTGATGTCAACAAGTGTGGATGAGACTTCAGAATTTAAATGGGAAGATTCTAAAGGAAATTTTAATTCATTAAATTTGTTGGCTGGTTATTTTGCACAATAAAGTCTCAAAGGCTGTCCATGATTCCATCAATAGAAAACATGTCACATTGTACCTGGGCATCATTTTAATATACGACTTTCTAAAAGTTTGAAAATGCATTGTTTATCGTGGTTTTCTTACCTTTTTGATTTTGATTTTCTCACTACTTTTGTGCTTCTCTAAGTCTGATATGCTGATATGAGTGACGGCGTTTGGCAGAGTTTATTAACATTCTAATAATAGATTTATATTTTTGGTTTGCCGTCGCCGCTGGCGTCCCGAGAGGACTGAAACTCGACTCCCACAAGGTTTCTCTGACACAACGTTCATTCTACTCCCGCCCTGCTCGGCCTGCTCTCGAGAATGGAAATTCTTGAATACTGATGTGAAATTAATTTATTGGTTGCGTGATTTCAATTTTGCTTATGTTACCAGGGCATTAGATCATTTTCTATCGATTTGTCCCATTCATTTGATGCTGCTATATTGTGGAGCTTTGCATTTACAGGAAAACGCTGCCTGTCACATTGTGCTGACAGCTCGGCCACCTGCCAGGCTGACCTTGTTTTAAAGTGTTGATGCCCTGTCCCTGACTCTATAGGAGGAACTGAAGAATGCGCTGCTGCCTTTGAAGGAGAAATTGCAGCTGTACAAGAAGGCGAAAATGGTCTGTGAGGAAATGGCAGAGCATGTCAAGGTACTGTCACCCCCATCAGTACCAAATGTTACTTTGAACATACTACAGAGCCAAGGTGTGGAGGCGGTGATTATCCATCAATCATATCTCTTTCCAGAACCAAGCAGAACATACTGAAACACAGATAAAAGAGGAATTTGAAGCCCTTCACAATTTCCTGAAGGAACAGGAGGCTGCTAGACTTTCTGTTTTAAAGGAAGAGGAGGATCTGAAGAATCTCATGATAAACCAGAGGATGGAGGAGATCAACAATGAGATGGCATCTCTCTCTAACACAATCAGATTAGTGGAACAGGAGATGCGATCTCAAGATATCCCATTTCTTAAGGTAGATAAGAACAAGATAAGAATAACAAACCTTTTTTTAAACCTTCATGTGCACACTTGATGAGAGTTGTTCTCTTCAATTTTGTTTTCAGAATTACAAAGAGACAATAAGGAGGTAAGTGTCTTTGCCACAATTAAGATCCAATTCATCTTATTTTTAGGATTATACAGCTTTACAGAAACAGCAAACACACATTTTAACTAATTCCTAAAATATCTTTTCAGAACATGGCTAAATTCCCTCAATCCACAAATGATTTCTGGTGCTCTGATTGATGTGGCCAAGCATATAGGCTCTCTGAGATACAAAGTGTGGGAGAAGATGAAGAGTATAGTTAAATATAGTGAGTTCCTCACAGAATAACATCAGTCATGTTTTATTGGTTGGCTCTTTTCCTGGCACATTAGTAACTACCTCTTTCTTTTACCAAGCTCCGGTGCTTCTGGATCCTAACACAGCAGCTAGCTGCTTCATCCTGTCAGAGGATCTCACAGTGGTGCAGAACTGTACCCAGATTTTCAAGGTGCCAGACAACCCAGAACGCTTTGACATCAGCGCTGAGATGCTGGCTGCAGAGGGCTATTCCACTGGACGCCACAGCTGGGATGTGGAGGTGAAGGACAACAATTACTGGGTGGTGGGAGTAGCCAGCGAGGCCATCAACAGGAAGGGCAAACATGTGCTGACGCCAGCAGAGGGATTCTGGACTATAAGGTTTCGCAATGGAGAGCATAAGGCCTGCACAGCACCATGGGAGCCGCTGAACATGACTAAGAAGCCAGAAGTGATAAGGGTGGTTTTAGACATGGACCGTGGCAAGGTGACGTTTTATGACCCTAGACAGAGAACGCCTCTCTACACTTTCAATGAAGTCATTGCACGCACAACCTTTCCCTACTTTTGCACCGCCTGCAAAGAGCATCCACTGAAAATCCTCCCCACTAGCATATTGTTGTCAACAGACTAATTCACCTTGAAGACATAGAAAAATGACACGAAGAAAACACAGCCATGTTTTAAAATATTTAATTTGAGTTACAACAAAACAGATGTTGTCTGGGAAATCTGAAATTGTAAATTAAACACCTATATATATTACTATACTGATAAGAATTTGTTAAAAATGACAGTCACTATGTGTGACTCAGCTTTGCATGACACAGAATCACTACTGTGATTTCCACATTCTTTTGAGTAACTTTCCCAAAAAAAAAAAAAAAAAAAAAAATCATAAAACAAAAATTGAAACATAGATCTGAACTTTCATATAAGGCACATACAGTAACAACTTTTATGTATTTGCAAATCTGTGCCAGTGTTGTTCAGAGGTTCAAACAAGTGGGATTAGATGCTTCCATTGCATTAAAATAAGACTATGGTTAGTGTTTGTTCTAGTTGCCATATGTGCTGCGTGTTTGATGTCTGGTCTTAACACGCAGCAGTAACTCCACAGCTTCACACTCAAGTATTGCTTAAACCTACACAGAATCTTGCAGCATATTTCATAAACGGGCATATATACCCTGTAACAAAGTTTGACTTCATACCAACCGTTGCTGTCCTAACCACATTATTGTAACACGTATCCTATTTCAAATAGGTTGTGGGGGATGCCCACTCTATGTGCGGTGATGCTCAAAGGCTTTTGGAGGTGTTCATTTCATGATAATACAAGGTTATTAAAGGGAATGAATGCCCTCACATTATGTTCTGGTGTGTTACTCAAACAGTGTTAAAACATCATCTGTAACAGTACTGCCTATATAAGTAGTCCTCTCAACTGTTCCCTGAATGGTTAAAATCAAGTTGGGTGGTGCAGCAAGACTGACGCCAACACCAACGTAGACACATTATCTTCTTTATCTACAGCATCTGTTTAACTGAGGCACCATGAACTGCCCTACTAGGTCCTCCATGTCATAGAGACATTCTTCCTTCTGCTATAGCGTTGTATAGCTCCTCGTCCACAGCCTCATAACGCGCTGCTCTAGTGTTTAAAAAGTAGATCTGGTCGGTTGTGAGACGTGGGTCGTATCCCTCCCTCTGCAGCCTGGTTTTCTGGATTTTAAATGTACCTGTGCAGGAATGTGGAGATACACAGAAAAAAAATAGTTATTGATATGAAATCATCAGTGATGGTGGACATTTTTATGAACTCAGAAAGGATATTAGGGCAGTTAACCTGTGGTGTCTACATGCGGGGAGATTCGCAGGAACACAGGGCGAGCGTACGGAGGAAGAGCTCCTTGAACCATGTGCAGGAAACCACTGCAGTCAAATCTCCCTGCGGTGTCCGCAATGGCAGCCATTCCCGCTTTCCCTTCCACACCTGAGTATGACACACGGTAATAGATGCTTGTCACGTAGGACAGAAACAGGTGAGGACAATTAAAAGCAAGTCCCAACGTGATGCTTAAAGCATTGCGTATACAAAGTTCACCTGGCACTGCCACACCGTACACAGCCACATCAGTCTGACCCAGAAGACTGCTGAGTATGCCCTCCACCTCGGTGGTGGAAACATTTTCTCCTCGCCAGCGGAACGTGTCCCCGCCACGATCACGAAAGTACATGTAGCCCAGGTCATCCATCACCAGCACGTCACCTTGGGTAGACACATGGAAAGAAAAATAATTGCCAAGCTTGTCTCGAAACACTTAAATCAAGAGTGGCTAAACAATCATAACTCACTGCCTGCGCTAAGAATTGACTAGTAAGCATGGAAATCCAACATTATTTACAGGGTTTCATCTTTTAAGTATAATAAGCTATAAATATCTTGAACATTTACATGACTGGTTTATTTTTTTTTTAAAATGAGCACTACCAGCTGTGTTGAGAATTATGATGCAACATATCATGTATTTTGATGAATAAAAAAAGACTGGTAACCTGATAAATATGCAGAATCATTTTTCTTGAAGACATTATGAGCTATCTTCTTCCTTGTAGCATCCTGGTTTGCGTAGCCGTCAAAGCGCCGTAATGGGTCCTGCTGGTTGATGCGACCCACCAGAAGCCCTGGTTCCCCTGAAAGACACAGATGAGTCTAATGCAGTACTGTCATATATTCTATCCAATGAAAAGTAATTATCGTAGTATTAATATTAGTTACCAGGGCGACAAGGCACACAGAGTCCCCGGCTGTCCCGAACCAGCTCCATGCTGTCCTCGTCCACCCTCACCAGACGGATGGGGTACACGTTGGGGAGAATGCGACTGTTGAATCCACAGGCTCCCACCTGGCAGGACAGAATTAGCTTAACCCTGATACAATTCGTATTTCATCCGTGAAGACACAAGAAACACTGGTCATTGTGATCGCTGACCTTGCCATCCATGTTGGCGATGCTACAATTGCACTCAGTCGCTCCGTAGAACTCGCCAATCTGTGCCACCCCAAAACGTTCTGTGAAAGCCTCCCACACACTGGGGCGCAAGCCATTTCCAACCGCCAGCCGAACTTTGTGGCCCTTTTCTGACGGCCGCACTGGCTGAGACAGCAAGTAGCGGCAGATTTCCCCGATATACTGCACCACCTTTGAGGGGAGAGGGGAAGGCGGTCTTGTTATTGTGGCAGTTCTAGTTCAAAATGAATGTTTTATAGTTATTGATTTCTTCAGTATGGCACTTCTCAATATTTTCCAAGCATAAGCTCTTACAGTGCAGTTGTACTTAATGCAGTCTTCCCAGAAGCGGCTGGCAGAGAATTTCTTCTTCACTACAACGGTGAGGCCATGGATCAGACACTGACCAACTCCCATGATATTACCTGGCAGGAGAAGAAAGCTCACACTTCAATTATGCAAACCCAGTGGGGGAAAAAATGTATTCATCAAGACGTGGAGGCTAGCATCACGTACCCGCTGAGTGATAGAGAGGGAGACAGTCGTAAATGATGTCATCAGAGCGCATGCGAAAGGCAAAATAGCCAAAAGCAGCGATTCTGTAGTAACTGTTGTGAGAACACAGGGAAAATTCACAAACATGTATCACTAGAGGTGCAGCGACTGTAATGTGATGCTTTTTTGTAAGTGGTTGAAAAAAAAACAACATACCGACTGTGTACAACAATGGCAGCCTTGGGCAGTCCTGTGGTCCCAGAGGTGTAAATATAAAATAGACGGTCTGCAGATGAGAATAAAATACATTATTAAAATTGCAAGCTACAATTGCAAGATACATGCAGGTGTCTTCACAGCATTTCAGTCACTGCTTCAATGCCACAGAACTGATAATATAGTCTGTTTTCATTTAGTTCTGCACAAGCAACTCATCAGGCTCGAGTTACATAATTACTGGGAAGCAATTTCAGTTCAGAAACTAGACAGCAGAGTGAGAAAAACGAATTACTGTTAGACATACACTTTGGGAATTCATAATAGAGCAAAAAAAAACACAAAAGTTATCATCCAAACACAGTCTAAAAAAATTGTCTGAAGAGGGGTTGTTTAAAACAAACTCCTCATTAACATACAGAAAACCTGGAATAGAGGCATAGTTGAGTTTAGTGGGAGATAAGGTACTCACCGTTCATGCCTTTAGGGGGAACACAAGGTGAAGGGGGATGTTTAGGTGCAGAGGCTAAAATTGGGTCCAGAGGTTGAGCACCCAGACAGGCCAGACGTTCTGCACTGAGCTCTCCTGTGCAAAACCGTACCATGGACTGGCTGTTGGAGGAGGTGACTTCTGACATGGCTGACATTCAGTAAGAAGAACAAGAGGGAGATGGGAACAGAGGACAGCAATCGGGTCAGTTCAAGGGCTGCAGTTTGCACAAGAATATGAATACAGTGAGCCGCTGAGACAAAAGCAGAGAAAACAGTGTTGTCGGACAAAAACTAATGTTGTTCAGTTAATGAAAACATTAAATAGATACAGTAAAGTCACACAAATGCAGGACATCACAGAGGCCGCAAGGACAAAGGAGTGAAGTGTTTGTGCTGTCACAGAGAAACAAAGAGGAGCTAATGTAAACTTCACAAAGAGATTGCACAGAAAGAATTTTACTGGCAATGTGATCACCGACAGCATGTCCTAACCACATGACATGTGGGAGACACAGCCATTATCACAGTTTATGTACCACACACACACACACACACACACACACACACACACACACACACACACACACACTAAATATTAACAGTGTGACACCAGGAAATAATGTTGACCACCTCACATGATGTTACAGGCAAAATATTAATGAAACATGACATTTGGTGCTGAGGTTGATCAGTATCTGAGGAATTTTGCTTGCAATTACAATGCAATCATGTGCTTTATTAAATAATTTCCTGAAAAAGAGGTAGGATATTATCCCGTAAAACATCATTTTAGAATGAACCCAAGTGTTAAAGGACAGGTTCACACTTTTTTCCAAGTCTGCCTTAAAACAAAATGCATTTTAAGTTTATCTGAAGGTTATATGAGGCTTCAGCAGTCTGAGTTAGTCATATCAAGTGGATGTTTGCCACATTTACAGAGTTTTTAGACACTCCCTCTTTGTGTTTCGTCTACAGTGTTTCCCTGTTGGCCTGCAGTGGAAGTATTGTAACAAAAAGAGGGACTTTGGCACTAGAAAGACTGTAACGTTGAAAGATATCTACATGATTTGACTAATTGGACAGCTGAAGCTTCAAATTAGCTTCAGATAAACTCTACAGAAAGAGGCTTGTGGATTTTGCCCCCATCACTTACATCGTAGATGCATTATGAAGGGATATTCTAATGGCCAGTATGAACAGGAGGAATGATTATGTCAAGAAAAACCTGTTTCAATGTTTATTTGGGCACTTGACTATTGTTTTAGGGCAGACTTTTCCTACCTCATTTAGCACATTCTTACCATCAGCGAGCTCAGCTCCAAACACAATAGCTCGGGACCCTGACACCCCAATACAGTGCAGGAGGGAATCATGGCGGAGGTTGAAATTGATGAGTGCAGCTTCCACCCCAACCTTAGCCAAGCCCAACCAAAGCGCCACCTGTAAAGGCCTGCTTTCCATGAAGAGGGCCACCACATCTCCAGAGATCCATCCCTGATCTCTTGCCCAATTGGCCACGGCATTAGACAGTTCGTCCAGCTGGGTGAAGGTCCATGTTTCCCCTGTAGCCTCATAGATCAGTGCTAGTTTGTTTGGGTTGAGTTTTACTGTCTGGGCAAAGATGGAAGGAATGTTGCTTCCGTTGCGCACATAACGCCATAACGCCATCTTCACTCTCAACAGCACATACAGGCCACTGGTGAAGGTCACAGAAGGAAAAAAAAAGAGGAAAAATTAGGAAGGTAAGTAAAGATGAAAACCTACAAGCATGAACATAACTTTAATTGGACATATTTTACTTACTTGAGGTCTCTCTTGGCAGTGCGTGCTGCGATGTAGAAGTATTTCCAGGTTCTTGTGCCCAGATACACCCCAAGGCCTGCTGCCAGACTCCAGGACCAGGACACCCCGAAGAGACGCAGCAGTCCCATGGATCCCAGAGAGGCTGAGACACTTGCTGCATTGTGCATTCCTGTCACGGAGGAAAAGGAGAGAGATGTGCTTTTAGGGCAGAATGGGCATGAGCTGAAGCCTACATCGCTCAGGGAGGTTCTTACGTATGTGTTCTTAAAAGTACAATTTTTCAGTATTTTCATTTTATGCTATTTGAAACTTCCACTCCACTGCATTTCAGAGGGAAATATTGTACTTTCTACTCCACTACAGTTATTTTACAGCTTCAGTTACTTTCTAGATGAAGATTTGACACAATGAATAATATAACAAGCTTTTAAAAATACAACACATTGTTCAAGATGAAACCAGTGGTTTCCAACCTTTTTGGCTTTTGACGTCTCACAGAAAGCAGTGTGCAGTCGGGGTCACATTTCAGATATCTATGAGTTGTTCACAGCTCCACCAAATAGTGATTTTTCCCTCTAAACTTCTCACATGGTTTCATTTCAATAAATGTTCAAATGACCCAATATTTCACCAAAAATCAAAGATAGAGAACAATTCCAAAAACAGATTTGTGTATCAGAACTTTGCTTTTTAATTGATCATCTCACAACCCCTTAGATTTATCTGGTGACCCTTTGGAGGGGCCTGAACCCTAGGTTGGGAACCACTGGGCTAAACTAACTGTATATAAAGCAGTTAAACTAGCTCCAGCAGCTACAACAGTTACATGCTGCTTACACACTGATGTTTCAGTATTAATGATCTAATGATGTCATATATAACAATATATCAGTCAGAGGGACCGAACCACTACTTTTACTGTTATACTTTAAGTACATCTTGCTCCTAATACTTATGTACTACAGTAGGATTTTTCATGCAGGAAAGTTATCACAAATCAACCAGCTCACAAACACAGATGCCACTCAAGGTCACATCACGCACAGAGTGAAATCTACATGCATGCTTTAGCCTATTCACAACTTACCTACGAGTCAATAGACTGAAGCGATGTCACCTTTCACCCGATAACCCTTCCCCGGTCCACACAGCTTGTTACCTCGTTACTTTCGCGGAAACTGTCGAGTATTCAAATCCTTCTCCGGATGTTGAGGGCGTTGAGAGGATACACGACGCACCGTTTTTTATGGAAACCAGTAGTTTTTCAGAGTTATGACAGTTTTATAGTTCACTACTCGTCGGCGCGGTTGTGGTTAAATAGTTGACACTCAGGCAATATTTGGAAATATGTCAAACATACGTGAGCGAGTCCTGAGGGCTGGCATTTACAGGGGAGACTTCATTATTTGTGTCCGGGCGACAAAACTGATCGAAATCTGAATAAGGGCAGTGAAATGCACAGTGGTCCAGGCTATTTTCTGTACTCCATATTGAATACAGAGTCGTTGCCAAAGAAGCCCCGCCCACCCCGGGTGTGAGCGCTCTCGAGGAGCTCAGCCATTGGTTAAACTACGCGCTTGTCAAGCTTTTTCTTATTTATTATTGGATAATATTAACCCCGCCCAGTTTCCCAACCACTAGATTTGCTGGTGGCCGCTATTGATAGTAGCACCGGCACAGACTACTAAATAAATGTTGTGAAAGTCTTGTCTGCATCCTTTTTTTAAAACACTGCTGCCTTGTAGTCTTTTGCCTTGCTGAATATGAACCTTACCAAGCCTTAAAAAAAAACAACAAAAAAAAAAACATAGCAAAGCTTACATTCCTAGATATTTCACAAGACACATGAAAGAAATAATTTATTGAAGTCCACAAGAGAAAAGTTCCAAAGCAAACATAGTCACTGCAGACTTCTCCTGTGCAATACACAGAAACTATTTGCCAGCTACGATGGGTCTTTGTGTTTTGAAAGCACAGCAAACCCTGTAAAGCGCTGCTCTCCTCAGTAAGATGTAAACCCATGGGTCGAGGATCTGGTTCCAGGAGGCCATACGTAAACCCAGAAGAATGACCTGATATGTCTCAGAGGTTTGGCCACCGGGACTTTGGATGAACTGCATCAGAAGAACACTGATCTATTAATACAGGAGAGACACAGAATCACACATGAGATGTTGTACTAAAATACCTGATCACTGAAGGTGAAAATGATTCAAGAAACCAATTCTGCAATCTAAAAAGGTTGTTAAAGAGTAGTACTTACAAGGAAGGGACTCCAGCAAACACAGGAAACCACGGTAATCAATGCCAGTTGTGCCATCATCTCCACATCCAATGAACAAAACACGGAGGAAGATGATGCAGATGATACACGACGAGAGCAGCGAGCTGCTGATTTTGTATTAGCATTCTGGGACTTTATTCTGGCCTGCAGCAATGTCAGACCACTCAGGATGTTGCAGAGCAGTGAAAGAGTGAGTGCAATGAGGCCCAGACATGAGAAAGCCAAAGCCAGATAGGTGTCGGCTGTAGACTGTGGACCATGGATAGGCAAGAAACACCATGTGCCAGGAGACTGGATAGTGTAAGTTCCTATGGCAAATAAAGGTAGAACAGCCAGCAGGAGTGCAAGAGAGGATAGAATTAACACAACTCCCCGCACATGAGCGACTGTGACCATTGCAGTGTGGAAAAAGGGTTTGGTGATGGCCACACAGCGCTCTATTGCCATGGCACAACCCAACAGCAAAGGGCATAGGCCAAAAAACACCATACTTGCCCCAAAGATCTGGCAGAATGCCTTGGTGGGCTCCACGCTCTGCATTTTATACCTTGACATAACGTGCAGATACAAAGCAAATGCACCTGGAATCACATGGCCCCCAAGGTCAGCCAACATCAAAGCCACTGTTAGTAGCAGAAATGGTGCTTTGGATCGGCGGCGAAATCGCGCACGAGATTTGGCCAAGATTGCCAGAGCGGTGAAGTTGGAGATGGTGCCAAATGCCATAGTGAAACAGGACATGCCTAACCCTAAAGATGTCATGCGTGACCTGGTGATATTGTTTGACCAGGGACTGGGCAGTTCAGAGGTGTTGACCTTCAGGTTCTGGTGGAGGATGGACGGCGTCAAGGAGGGAGAAAATGAAGTCATGTTACTCATGACTTCATTTTCTAGTAAAGATTGTGTCCTCATCTTCAGTGTCATCTGCAGAGAATCACAGGCAAAGTTAAAATATTTTCAGTAAATGTTTTCTATGATCAGCACATGTGCAGCCTCTGGGTGAATTGTTAGTCTAGGTGCATTAGTTCAAAACCACTGAGATGTCTTTTTTTTCAGCTAATGTCTTTATGTCATCCTGTTTTGCAATCTAAAATGTTTCGGATTATTCATAGACCGGGGCACAAGAGAGGAGCCTCAAAATGCAAAATCATGTACCAGTGAGTGCTATGATACATGCTTCACTGCAGCTCAAAAAAGACTGATTACAAGTCAATGACACTTGGGACGTGGTAACTAGGAGAGCTACTTTTGCCCAGACAATAACGAGGAGGAGTGGGTGAAACCCTGCCAGAGCCATTGTCCTGTGTTTTTCATCTCTACCTATCATGCAAGCAGATAAATACATAAAAAAGCAGAAGTGCTTGCCTAGAATACACAAATTGATGCATTGTACAAAAAAGCAAATTTTGACAAGGTTACTTTTAATGTCTGGATAGATTTATCTTGGATTGTCTTGAGCAGAAATCAAAAAGGTTCTGGCCAGGTTTAGTACTTAGGCAAATGGATGCCCTGAGGAGATGATTATCAAGCTTTTAACAAACATTACTGTCATTGTGTGACAGAACTGAAATTTTTGCACAACAGACTCTCAGACCAGACATTGTGTATGCCTCTTTCACAAAATGTTCTTCCCTTTAACACATTTCTTTCTGCTCTTCAGATCAGAAATATATTTTTTACCCTGCCTGGGAGCTCATCATCCCTCTTCCACAGCTCCTTGCTTTCCTGTTACACTAACTCATTACTCCATTTCTGCTAGTATTTGGATTATCTTTATCCGGAATCCCAATCTTTTCACAGGGACAGAAATAATGTGGTCAGAATTTCTTAGGTATGTGGATGAATCACTGGATAGAACAGGCCTCTAAAGGCAAAAGATTCCAGGAGCAGACGTGTCTTTACATAAGGAGGCGAGACAGAGGTCAAAAGTGTAACTAAATTTCTGGGAAATCTTCTGAAAAAGACGGCACGACTGGTAGAATCCTTTGAATCTCCTCTTGAGTTCAATCCTTTTCCTGCTGAAGTTACAGACCTCCAAAGATAAGAAAAGAAAAACACTTGGAGCTTAAAGGAAAGAAATAAACTCCACTGCTCCTCCTTGATCAAACAGTCTGTCTGTTTTGTAATCTGATTTTAATCAAATTATTTGCTTTTGCATTTATTTTTGTTTCCCATGCTTCATCAATGGTGAGTTCACAGGAAGAAAGCAGTTTCCCCGGAGAGTGTAGGGAAATTACAGAGAAACAGGGAATAATAATAATCAGGGAATCCGGGGGTAATATTCTTAGAAGATTCATAAAAATAAAGTTGTCATTTCAACCATCGTACTGTATCTTTTTTAGACATTATTTTTTACTTTTTAATACTGTGTTCTTTAGACAAAACAAAACATTTCTCAACAAGACATAATAAAGGAACGCCCTGCTAATCTTGCATTAGTGCTCCCCCTACACTATACATGTTTCAAATACCTCAGTTATCAGGATGTTTAATTCTCTCTTTAACTCCTCACATCTCTCTAACATATCTCACATTCATAAGGATTAAATAGATGGAATCAACAAAGGATCCAAGCTGTCTTAGAGACCAACCTCGTTAGTCATGCATTCGTTTCATCCCTTATTTTTTTTTGCATATATTTCCGGTTTATTTGGACTAATTTGCCACTAGAGATGAATGTTCTATGTATGTCATCTATAAAGTAACTAAAGATGAACATAGTTGTGAATAATAAATGAAACTTACCTCCAGATGATTCCGGTTGAACACTGGATTGTATGGGACGGCGCCGAGTAAACGAGAGAGGAACGAGTCTTACCCACCTGCTAAAAGTGTTTCTCTTGTCTGTAGAGCTTCCTGATTGCAGTTATCACTATTGTCCACAGTCACTTGCTCTCATTCTCCTTCTTGTCTTTTCCCCCTGTCTCTGTGACAGTTTCTCTCTCTCCCTGGTCAGCCTTTCTCCCTCTTCAGAGGCTTGGCAGCTATTTTGCCTCCGCTTGCTGGACATGCACTTTCCATTCTCCCTCCCCCTCTGATTGAGTCCTTTCCATCTATTCATCCGCTCTGCTGATTGCTGCTGATTTCACCCATCACTTTCATTTTGTAGTATTGATTCACAGTATGATGAATAGGTGAGCACATCAAATTTAAAGTCAGCTATTGCTAATGTTTCATAATTCACCTTTCTAAACTCTTGATGATAATTTCTTCATAGCAAAAAGAGATTTCAGTCTGTTATTCAGCTGGGGCTATGACAGTCATCACCCACCGTCACTCACGTAAACAAAAGCACAGAGGCAGATATCAAAGAAGTCTGGAAGAGCATGATGATGATTATGCTTCAAGGGCCTCTGGTTTACTTTGCTCCCTCACAGCTCTCTGTTAGATATTTTAGAATATTTTACATATATTACAAACACTTCTGTGTTATAAAAAATCCCAGGAGGTGTGAGTAAATCGAAAGATGCAACACTCTACCGAGGTTTATAAAGGTTTAAAGAGGGAATACTCTCTTTCATTTGCACTCGTATTCAGTAAAACGTATTTTGGGGGGCTACTTCAGGTTTGTTTACTTGTTAAAATTCCATTTTTGAGACTTCAAGGTTGTTTTTGAGACTATCATGTTTGTGATCTCACATAAACAGGAAGGAAGAGAGTTCTCCATTTCCTCTGAATGTATAACTGTTTGATCTTGGAAGTCATCCAGCTAGATAAGTGCTCTAGCAGTAAAGAGTTATGTCAGACATGTACTATCAAGGTGGAGAGGGGAAAAAAACCTCATTGTGTGGGTTTGGCAGTGACTTTCTGTTTGTTCTTGAACAAAACTCCTAAATTCAGTCTTACTCTTGTTAGAATCCAGATTTTCTGCTAAATCTAAAAAATCTAAAAACTCTGACATAAGGGACTGTAAAGGAAAACTTTGTCTGTTTTCTTCAGCTGTTCAAAACAAATTTATTACCTATATTAAATATATTTCAAGGCCAGGGGTGGGAAGAACTTCTCAAGGAGACTTTAAACATGAGGTACATCAGAATATTTATTATGTTACAATTTCAAGGAGAGACATGAAGAAAAAAAAAAGCTTGCAAAACACACAAAAAAACCCTGAATAATTCACACCAAGGATAGAAAATATTTCATTGATAATACAGAACTAGATAATAAAACCAAACAATATCTATGAGAAAACTCAAATATATGCTAAACCAGTGCTTACAACAGTACTAATACTCCAGTGGAAAATAAAAACAAAAGCTGATTTTAATATTCAAGTTTTACAGTAAGTTAAAAAAAAACACTCTATATATACATTTGAAATGTTACAGCACAATGAATTAGGCAGTAATGCAGTAACTTATTAATACATGTTGAATTGCCCAGCAAAATATACATAAAAATATGCTTAAAATCCATCTCTGTCTCATTATTGCCCCTCTTTTTGTTGGTTATATTCAGATACTGTCAATTTAAATACGGTGACAAGTTATACAGAAAAAAAGTGCTTGCTTCAGAAATCTAATCTTTCCGATTGTCTTTGCTGATTGGATACAGTACCTGGATGACACAACAAGCCATATTTGATTTACCTGATAAAACAGGTCCTCATAATATCATTTATTATTTTTATATTTTGGTTCAAAATTGGTTCACTTTTTTCACAAATGAAAAAAAAAACAAAACATCTGGAGATTTCTTTTCCAAACTGAGGTACATACTCCAATAAAATAAATGCTTGCATGAAAGTACAGTGCATCATAAGCTTGAATCATGTGTCATCTTAAAAGCTTTGCTCAAATATCAAAATATTCCATTTTTGATGAACTTGTCATGATCAACAGTTTCATTTCAGTAGCTTAAAATACCACACATGATAAAGAATGAGAATGTTTACAGTATTTTGCGGAAAAGCAAACTGGTGCATTGGCTTCAAACAGGAGGACAGTAGTCGACCGTGTGTTTGAAATGGCGGATTTTGCTTCCAAGTCACCCTTAAGCTCCTCAGATATGAGACTCTCCTGTGTCCTGGCTGCTCTTGGATGCCTGAGGATGACAGAAGGGAGAGACAAGCCAATCAGTCACGATAGACACTTTGAGTGCTCTTTCATTAGCTACAGCACACTTCACTTCACACTGTGTATTATATCTCGACATTGGAAAGAATGATGTTTGCTTTTGGAAATGAAACTTCCAATGACTAAACCCCATTAGGTTTCTTTAGCAATCTCAGTACCGATCAACAACGCTGTCCACATGCATACTAAATGTTAGATTTAATTTCATTGGTGCTTGGTGAGCATCATCTCTGTAGACAGTATATGTTTCATGAAAATAAATGTGGTGGCTGAAATTTTGTATAATGAACTAAGAGTAGATATTATACCAGGGCACACTGGCATGTTGAATTCTGATGAAATTAGTGAATGTGGCAACAATTCCTGCTAAATTCTTAATTAATACAATTTAAGATAATTGTCATTCCATCTGAATCAGAACTTGGGTGAAATATTAAATTCTTACATGAGCTTTGCTGTTGTAACTGAACTCTGAATAGCTCTTCCGAGGTGCACAGCATCTGGACAGGATGTTTCCATACTCTTCCCTCACCTGAAATCAGAATACAAAATGAGTTTTTGAATACAGGAAAAGCTGCAGCATTTGTACTTATCTTGAGGAGTGTGACTGACCTGTTTAGAAAATAGACAGTGCATGACAAAGAGCATGATCCCCTGGATGCTGCCAAAGATGGTGAACAGGTAAGACATGGCTATAGTGCCTTTTGAAAACTGGAAAGAACCAAAGATCCACATGGTGCCCAGCACACACAGCTGAGCCACTGCAGTAATGGTGAACGTCCTGAAGGGGGCAACAAAGATGCACATGGGTGAAATCTGAGACGCTCTACTGCCACTTCTTTTGTGTGATTTCTTAGCTTGAGGGCATGTAATAAAGAGAATGTTTAGCTCCATATAGCAAACACAATATGTACTCACATATTTACGCACACATTAAATACAGTATACAGGTGCCTGGTTGTTGCAGGCAACTTGAGCTAGAGCTGACTCACTTTATTTTCTGCAGGTTGTCTAGGTCAGGGTTTAAACTTGAGAACTTCTGTGCCAACTTCCACACAGTGATGAGGAAGAAAAAGATGTTTATCTGAAAGGCAACAAAGACCAGGTTTTAAAAAAGTACTGAAGTCAGTTTTAGGTATATCATTCAACTCAATAATTATTTTCTTACTTACAAAGATGATGATACAGGCAGGGGCAAAAAAACCCCAAATGGAATCCAGGTTTAACCAACAACTGCAATGAATATTGAGAGTTTATTGAGCAGATTATGTGAAGCCACCGGAACCTGTGAATGAGGCATTCATTAAAAAAAAACAAGCTCAGCATCAGTATGGGAAACTTACTATTCCTTGGTGCCATATCCCTTGGCATTGGCTAAAGCAGAGATGGCGACAATTAAAGCTGGAACTCCATAGCCGCCTGCCATCATGTAGCGGGTTTTCAAGTTGGCGTTAAATACCAGGACTACCATCCTGAAGAGTTGTATGCCCTCCAGACACATCCAGCAAAATGCTGCCAGGTAGAAGAAATGCAGCAGTCCTGCTACCACTGC
Source organism: Thunnus thynnus (assembly GCF_963924715.1). Taxonomy (NCBI): domain Eukaryota; kingdom Metazoa; phylum Chordata; class Actinopteri; order Scombriformes; family Scombridae; genus Thunnus; species Thunnus thynnus. Next base: position 12,048,054 of record NC_089533.1, read on the forward strand.
ACAGCCAACCTATTGCAGAAGACAGAGAGAGAGAGAGAGAGAGAGAGAGAGAGAGAGAGAGAGAGAGAGAGAGAGAGAGAGAGACAGAGAGAGAGAGAGATGAGGATCATGATGACAGCAGTGGGAAAAAGGACAAAGGATGCTGAGAAATAGCAGTGAGAAACTACTTGCTGAATTCTCGTTTATAAATCTTCAGCATCCACATGAATCATTCAGTAGCTGTGCAGTTGCTTTGTGTATATTTCTCTGCTGCATTTGGAGGTGTCAGAAACTTTTACTGCTTTCATCTGGACAGTGCAGGTGTTTTAATGTGCAAGCTGTTATAGAGTTGCCACTGCATGTGCTTGTATTTACCTTGGTCTCTGTACGACTGATGCCGGCAAGGAAGATGAGGGTAGCAATGAAGAGGGTGATGCAGAGGTGCAGGTGGATGGTGGTTCTTGGGCTTTGGATGGAGCGGATCAGCCAGAACGTTAGGATGCAGATGAACAGGCAAACCAGTGAAAGGGACAGACCCACCCAAGTGATCAGCTGCAACTGAAACTTGTACTGTTCCTGTAGGGAGAGAGAGAGAGAGAGAGAGAGAGAGAGAGAGAAAGGGGGGGGGGTTACATTATAGTGATGAACTGAACTTTGAAGGATAAACTCTGACCTATCAGACTCATGGTTTTTGTTGTGAATCATCATATGTAACTGAGTTTTAACCTCAATGTCATAGAGCGCCATAAGCACAGCAAAGCTGCTCAGATGGTTGCAGGAACACACGGTGTGAGTAAGGTTGGACTCCACCACACTGCAACCTTCAGCAGACCACGAGCCTCCGTGCTCCGAGGAATTCCAGAACACACAGGTGTGGTTTTTATTTGACTGTAAAACAAAATATAATGACCATGTTACGACACCAACGACATATAACATTGTGATATTGTGATTGTGTAATATTTTCCTGTGGAGATAGATTATAATGGCAGAATCCTTAATGTCAAACTGAATACCTCTTCCAGGTGTTTGAAATTCAATTGGACTGGTTTTTCTAGGCGGCTTGTGTTTCTGTTACTGACGGTGACAGTCACGACTTTGGAGTTGAGCTTAAAGCTTTCGTTCTCTTGTGGTTTCATCCCACTAAAAAAGCCATTTGCAAACTCTTCCAGCGTTCTATAGGTCAGCAAGGACACTGCTGCAAAACCTATAATATTGACAACAGGACAAGACTGGATTAAGTAGACATTAATTACACTTGAAACTCATCCATGTTCTAATGGATGTGGTTACAAATGTGTTAATTAAGTATGGCCATACCTGGGTAAAGGGAGGGATCTCCTGCAGCTGTCTCCCACTGCAAATCCACCTGGGCATGCTTAGATGATAAATTCACAGCTCCCTTGGGTATGTCAGATCCTTTACGTACCAACATCTCCAGTTCTGAACCCAGACACAAAGATCAGCTTTTAATGGACATGCTTGCTTGTCTCTTAATAGACTTACAAAAAAACATTTTCATGTAAATGAACAAATACTGTTTTGATTTAATGTATATTTAACCTGTGTATTTGAAGGATTTATTTGTCTTGGGGGTCTTAATAAAAGCTCCCGTCAGTCTCAGAGCACTCTCCACCAAGTCCAGAAAGGTGGAGACTTTCCTGTTATCGTTGAAGGCTCCACTAGACAAGTACTTGTCGATCATAGACAACAGTCTCTACAGCCACAGGAGAGGAGGGGGAGAGGGAGCAACATAAGCATGCACACGGAGAAACAGGAGACAGAGTCAGACTTTCAGACTGCATATCGCCTCAGGTCAGCATAAACACTCTACAAGGGTGTGCGCAGAGATCTAAACACCACATGACAGAGCTTAAGGGGGGCAGAACTTCCTGTTTCAGTGCTGGTTGTGAGGAACGGAAAGCTTTTTTTTGCATAAAAAATTACATTTCAATTAATTTTTGTGCAGAATTACCTCTAGTATGTCCTCTCCAACAATGTCGGATGTTGAATTCTCATTATTTGTAAGCTCCAAACAGGTCTTTTTCAGCTGCATCAGAAGATCATTTGCAATGGGAAATGTCTAGGAGAGAGCGATTTGGGGAGAATGAAACCCAAGTAGAAGGTAATCAACATTATAGTATAAGTCAGATAGTGATAAAGTTATTTGTTGTGTGGAGTTACCGAGAGGATGTTCATGTCTTTGAATTCATCGCACTTTAATTCTGAGGAAACAGGGGATTTGTTTCATTGAATATGCTTGTTGATTACCATAACATACACATATCATGAGGATACCTGTACTCATGAAAATGATCTGTTTGTACTATTACTGAACAAACACTGGTTCAGTAATGGATGTTGGAAAAATTTGAGTGATGCTGTGTGCTTACCAGTGCAGCGAGACTCTTTGTTGCCATAGTTAGTGAACCCTGCGTGGCATGCACAGTAATGGCCGGTGGCTCCAGGGTGGCAGGTCCCATTTCCGCAGATTGTATTATCAATCGTACATATGTCTGAAATGGAAACAAATCAGTGAGAGGAAAATGGTTGCACTGTGTGTTTCGGTCATTGCTAATAGAACAATAAATATACTGGTCCAGTACAACGTTTGCATTGAAGATAGTGCTTGGTAGGTTATTAAAGATAATGCATAGACCAAAAAAACATAAAACAGGCTTGACATAACCAAATCACAGGACAGCCATTCATTTAACCAACTAGCTCTAGAACAACAATTTATTTTATAATATCTGAAAACTCTTTAAAAACATGTTAGTGCATTGTCAACAAAATACTACAAAAAATATTCATCTTTTTAAGGCTTAATTATAATAACTTATAGGATCAACCAATTTAATAGCCACCCTAAAATCACTTTTTCCCTTAAAAACAATATAGGAAGAAATCAGTCATTGGGTTGAGATATTTTAACTTTCTTTCAACATTGTTCCGCTTTAGTAGGCCAATTTTCTTGAAACAACGCTTTGTGCAAGCATCATGATCATTTTACTTGATTAAATGAAATCTAGAAGCACATTAAGCTATCTTTGAATCAAGTAAACCTCCTCAGCTATGATATAAATCAATAAGAAAGTGAGTACTAGATTAAGTGACTTGTAAAACAGTCAAATAATAAACATTTTGCAGCATCATGGTCCTAACCTTCGCATTGCTCCTGACTCCCAGTGAAGTTGAGTTTTCCAGATTTCAGTCCAAAGCCAACATTGCAGAAACAGTAATAACTGCCAATTGTGTTCTTGCACTCTGCATTCTGCCCACAAACATTTCCCTCGCGACACTCATTAATATCTATGTTAGCAGGATGAAGACATTGAAGAAAAAGGTGAGACAGGAAACCATCAACATGCTGTCAGGGTTCACACTTACATAATGTCACTGGTGCCCACAACTTGTATATAACTAATCACAGTTTTTACTTATGGTAAGGGCACTGATAAGCTTAATCTTACTTCTACATGTAACATTGTCACTGTTCTGAAATTTTTCCATTCTAGAGATAAATCCATTCTCACAAGTGCAGTAGTAATGTGGACTTAGGTTAAAACATTTGGCATTAGGTCCACAGATGGTGCTGTCGTCACACTCATTGATATCTTAAAGTAAACGATAAGGACAAGATTTTTATATTTGGGTGATCACTCTAGCAGTAAAACATTAATATGAATCAGTGTCATCTGCTGTCAATGATTCAATATGACAAGATGACTTACCTTTACATTTCGCAGGTGTTTCAGCTGAAAAATTCACATTCCCTGTTGTTGATCTGAAACCGTCAGCACATCGGCAGTAGAAGCTGCCCACCGTGTTGAGACACTCTGCATTATCTCCACATAGCTCGTTATGATCAGACTCATCACATTCATGGATATCTTAAACGAAAATTAAGGAAATATGAATGTGGAAATAAATATACAATGAATAAGAATAAACACAGTAAATCTTTGAGATGAATCTAAAACTAAATATGTCGAAATGTCATTAACCCAAAGTCTGTTAAATTTTAATATTACAGCGGACTCAGGGCAGGTGAAAGAAATAGTTTTTACATCTTCACACAAGATGTATGTATGTATATATATTCATGAAAAACACACATACATGGCTTATGTGTAAAAAGAGTTTGTTTTTCATACCAATGCATTTTTGCCTCACAGAACTGAATCCTTTAGGACAATCCGTATTTGACAGGACCGTGCCGAGGGAGAGGCACAGAACTGAAAAGCAAGCAGGCAACTGTTAGTCTACAGCTCATCACTTTCTGACATCAATGCTACATCTTCTACACCATGCTTAATTCACACTAACTCCTTTTTAACCATTCTGAAATATTTCATCGTAGCCACAGGGACATTAAAGGATCAGTTTGACCACATAAATGACACCAGAAATGTTCTGAGTTTCAAAAAGACTCAAAAGGCAAAAAGGTAAATGCCCTCATTCACTACCCTCATTTCCTCAGATTGTTCCAATTGCATCTGTGCCATTATTCAAAATGAACAGAATATGGGTGTCTTGAGAACTCTACTTCCTATGTGTGAGGAAACATCAGTTGGCACGGTGCATGTGCAAAACAGCATTACATCCTCTGCTGTGAGAATGCAAAGTCTGTGGACGCCTAAATGACACCAGATGGGTGTAATGAACAGTATATGGGAACAGAAAGAAATATACTAGTTACATATTTTTCACATCAGTTTATATAATGAATTCAGTATAATCCTTAAAAGAAACAGCTAAGTAATTGTCAATTAGCATATTTCTACTTATCCTCTGGCTACGTGTATAATTTTGTTTTATTTGTTGACATTTTGAGATATTTGCTGCTAAGATGTCTGCTGCCACACAAAGGAAATAAATGAAATTGTGTGTCATCTTAAAAACTTCTCTTTCAACAGTTTCAATATTTGCTGTACTTTTTCGAAGAGACATCTCAAAAGAGGATACAGTATCACTAGGGGTGAGTGGAAAAACTACAGGGTGAACTAACGTAAGGAGGGACTCAATCACATTTTGTCAAACTAACTCTCTAAAGTTTTCAGATGAATACTTCATTTTCATCATTATATTGATTAAGATTGTCTTTATATGGGGATAGAATAACCCCAATCAATATAGGAAGTGTCTTGTGTAAGATAGCGATTATGACAATACCAAAGGTCGTAGAGGTTTGCAGGAATGAGAAGTGAGCATCTCTCAGTGTTGTTACTGTCGCATGGCAACATGAAGTTTTTTTTCCTCTGAGGGCAGATTTGTAACTGACTATGGTCACAGTCAAGCCATAAGTAATGTGAGTGCTGTGATGACCTCATAGTGTATAAATATCACTATAAAAGCAGAGAGACAGAGGTCCTCTGTGCCCAGATAGTGAGTTGTTTGAAGAAAAACCACTGTGTTCAGCATCACTCTTCCTTTTCTCCTAATTTATTTGGGCTCTTTCCCCTCACTCTGGCCTCGGGCTTCGACTGCTGCAGAAAGACTGCCATTAAGAACTGTGACAGTTTGAGTTTCTCACTGTTTTAATTTAGCCAGTGAGAAAACATTTTAATCTCAGTGGAGTGCTGTTAAACAAAGTCAGAAAAATGTGTCTTCTTAAACTGAATACATACACTGGTATAGTATGTTTAATACTAACAGTATCTTTTTTGATGGCTTTTTTTCAGTTGTCTCAAATTTCACACAAGATTTTAACTCACACAGAAAAGGAGTACTGTCCAACAAAAAGAAATCAGTTCCTATACTGAAAAGTTTATAGGCTAGTGCAGCCAGTTGGTTTCCCTCCACAGAGCACAGAACATTTTTAAACTTTCTCAAAGCAGAAGATTTTCCGTTCCAGCAACCATGCAAATGGATGACAGATGTGACTCACCCAGTACCAGGAGGTTCCACCTGCCCGCCATGGTGAAGAGGAAAACACTGTCCAGATGTGAATAACAAAAGTCAAACAGCCAAATGCAAATCTCTGCTCTTCTCTTCTCTTCTCTTCTCTTCTCTTCTCTTCTCTTCTCTTCTCTTCTCTTCTCTTCTCTTCTCTTCTCTTCTCTTCTTCTTCTCTCAAATCTGCATTCACCAGTCAAGTTTACAGGAGTGGAAAAAGCTGCTATATGCTGACACCAGCAAACAGAATATATAAAAATGCAGGAATTAGTAGTCTCTCCTCTGATACAGTGACCTCTCCCCTCTCTCTGTCTCTCTCTCTCTCTCTCTGTCTGTCTCTTTCTCTCCTTTGAATGTTTGCCTGCTCTCACTGCTGAGGTGACATGCTGAGATGACTAGATTTTCTGGGGTGGGGTTTTTTCGCTCGCTCACATCACGCCTCTGACACGAGTTGGTACTGCCTAGGCAGGAACTACTTTTCAGGAACTTCTGTCCTTGTTGGGGTGGGGTGATAGTAAAGGGAAAAGGGTACGTCAACTCACCCGACTATTTTTTCCATGACAGCGTGTTACTAAACTGTGTTTTTGCAATGTCTCTCTCTGTCGGTATCTTTCCCCTCTCTTGGACTCTGTTTTTAGGGAACAGATGGGGGTCAAGAGGAGTTTAGACAGGTCATTGTTTTACACAGTCCTGCTGGCTGGTACACCCTCCCGTCAGCAGTGTTATGGCACACATTCTGCAAACTATGACGATGACATATATATGGCTTTTGCCTCTGACTAAGTCTTTCTGAGACAATGTAACAATGGTTACTATGTTGAGCGTCATTTCGAAAGACGTGAACAAAGAAAACCTCCACTGTTCTGTTTTCCCCACATAATGATGTATATATGTGTCGTCCTGAGTTTGTTTTTTTAAACTGTGTTTCTCATTCCCTGAAGACAAACTGGCTGCACTTGTATGTAATAAAAGTTGCAGATAAAGCTAGTAGGTCATGAATTAATGTTAGCTGAAGAACAAAAGCAAATACTGAAAGCTGCTACCAAACACAAGGATCTCCATCATACAGTTTTATAAAAAGTGTCAAGTGATAAGTAAGAGGAAGTACAACTCTGAGAAACGTTTGCACGAAGGAACATAATGTTCTTTTATCATACATTACATCATACATATACACACATTTTTGATGTTCACAAGGTGCCACCCCTTTCAGTTGAGCATTAAAAAGCTGAGGAACTGCTGTAGGCATTTATGAGCACAACCTCATGGAACACAACAAACTGATAAATGTTCAGCGACTTTTCTTGTGCCCAGCTCACAGTGGTAAAAGGTCATTTCTAGGCCTGAACACACTGTCCCACCGACCACCAGGGTGGTTATTACATTTCACACTTTTAAACAATGAGGTAGAATTTGGGCTTTGTGCCTGGGAAAATGCGGGGGACAGACAGCAGGCCTTTAGGGGTTTGTGTGACAAAGCGTGCTCGCAGAGGGACTGTGAAATGTACTGACATTAGCATGACCTATCAATAAAAAGCCTGGCTGTAGACACACCTACGCGTGATTGAGGTGAATCTATTTTTAGAAGAAACAACTCATTTGTCTCACCAGTGATACAGTCTTCACTGGTTCTCTGGTGCACACTGGTTCTCTGGTGCACAGATTTAGCTCATATGTGATATATAAAGGATATAAAGGTCTGACAACAGAAAAACACATTACAACACAAAGATAAAGCAACATTGACATTGATTGAGTTATCAGAACTGTATAATTGTAAGCAATGCTCAGTCCTACAGCTTGGTCTCTGTGTAGCTGTAGTGTAGCTGTTGGGTTGGGCAGATGTAATATATATAATATTGGAGGACGAGTCTCTGCTTGGAATGATAACAAAATGAAACACAGACTGAATTAAAAAGCTGATTGTTATAACAGAAAACCAGAGCTGCTTCAAAGGGTGGCTATGAATAACAACGTTAGCCATTTTGCACAGAGACACCGATCACCACTTTTATAAAGACAATATTTATTGACCAAATACAACCATTAAAAACACAAAGTAGACACATGAAATGGGGACTTTGTCATTAACTTACAGTACATCATGTGCTGTGTAAGGTGGGTGCTGATTTTCAATGCCCTCTTTTTTGGTGACAGCTTGAGCCCAGTAATCATTATACAGTACAAAGTTTATGATCAGGTCTGTAAGTGTTAAATAAAGGCAACAAAATGCAGTTTATTTACAGTATTAGTAGAAATGATTAACAAAGGGAGCAAGTGCAGCAGAATGTCCATCTTGCAATATATTTTGTAATTAATTTACTGGGAGAAGATATCTAGTTGTCACTCCTGAATCTACACTGTGCTGAGCTTGGTGAAACACTGCCTGAAGTCAGAGCCCAGACTGACTCAAACTGACTGACCCAAATATCCCCTTTGTACAAACCCTGTATTCAAATCTCTTCCACTTAAGTTGTCTGACTGAACAAGTGTCATGCTACAGTTTTATTCTGGTTTCTTTTCCAATGTGACTTCCAGCCAATAGATGATCATGGCGAACATCCAGGGCGTCTCCTGTTATCTCACAACCTTCTTCCTGCCTATACCAAGATTGTGCACATATAGAGTTTGGGATGTTTTGTGTTGGCTGTGTTTGTTTTCCTCTGGTTTCTTTCTGAATTCTCAAACAATGAGGAAGAACCTCAATATGGCTCAGCTGTCTCAATAACTTCCTGATGAACCCTGAACGAAAAGGTCAGAATGGAGACTGGAGACTGAGTAGGTGGGTATAACTGCTGTATCTTACAGTAACGTCTACCACTGAGTCACTTCAAATTTGTCACCTTTCAATAAAGCTGCAGTCAGAAGTGCAAATATTTCCAAAGCAGCCACACTGGTGATGTCACTATGTCACATACTAATCTACAAGGCCAGTAAAAGTGACTTTAATGGTGGTTATTGTATATTGTAATGACTTCTTCTTGCACAAGCTGTCATGGTCAAACCAGCTTGAAAAATATATTAATGATTTGATAATGGGTGGATAGCACACACTGGGAGGTGTTGTCCTACCACACCAAGTGTGAAACATTCACTTTATGGTAAGCGATTGAGCAAAATACTTTCCTTTTGGTTTATAAACCACATAAGGCTGTTACTGGCAGGGCTGTTACACCATGACAGCTGACTGTGTAGAAAGAAGGAAAGAGAAAATTGGCCTCAGTAGAAAAATAAAGACAGAATATCAAACTTTCTTACAGTTTTTCTACTTGTCTTCTGGTGACCTTTTGTTTAAATGAAAAACTGTAAAGTAAGTAAAATCATAAAAATGGCTTTATAGTCAAAATTCCATTTCCTCCTTTCCCCCTTCTGCTTCCTTCCTATTAAAAGGGACCCAGACGAGAAAGACTATACAGTGCTTTATATCCACCTAAATTTCATTTCACCTCAGAAAGTCACAGCAAGACTTTTCACAAGAGAAGAATCAACCAGTCAGTCAAACTTAATTTGCATCTTTTGTACAGGTTGTGCTATTCAAAATACAGATGTACATATGACTGACATATATACAGATATACAGATATCTGTACAAGACATTCAGTACAAACGTGAACAGTAAGACAATTTGGGACTAATGCAGATGAGAATGTGAAATGCTGAAAATGTAATAAAAAAACCATAAAAAAACCTAAAATAGATGGGAGAGAATAAAATATTATAAAACATGAATAAAATAAAATAATGATAAAATAAAATAAAATAAATACTAGCCATAAAACATTCAAATCAAAATCCAGGCTATAGAAGATATATACACTTTGAGCTGCTTTCAAATCTCAGTCAGACTGTTCCGACGGCATAAAAACCGAAAGCTGCCTCACCAAAAGACCATGAAGTGCTTTAAAGACAAGTTGAGTCATTTTAGAATCAATACAAAAACTAACAGGCAACCAATGTAAGGACTTTAAAATAAATGTAATGTGTTCTCTCATTCTGGTCCTAGGATGGCAAACTAGGACCAGAAGTCTGAATTGTTTATCCTACTAGTATTTATATGTTTTAAATTGTAAATTAAATTGCGTTTGGAAAGTCCTACAGATGTTATTCCGTTTGAAATATATATATTTAATATATAATCTTTAAGCCTAATTTATTTTAGTGCATGATCTCATCAATTTATTTTAATGCATGACCTTATCCAGACAGGGTTACAGGAGCTCATACTACTACATGTTACATATACACACATATTGCAATGTGATATATATATGTATATATATATATATGTGTATATATATATATATATATATATATATATATATATATATATATATATATATATATATATATGATTATACATAAAACATGAGGACAGACTGGTCTGTCTAGTCTCTTTAGCCCTACAAGTTCCTTTCAATTATGTTGTGTATCTTACCAACATCCAGGATGTTTCTATGTGAATAAATGTTGAACCCAAACATGCCTGTGAGTGCAGTGTACAACATTCAGCCCGTCTAAATGTTCTCACAATATGTGCACAATTTCTCTTATATAGCTGTGAAAAATAGCTCTCTGGCATATAGAGGAACTGTGGTTATATAGGCCTTCTCTTTCACACCTTTGCTTTTATAGGAGTTGTATTCGACAGCGGAGGAAGTGGTGACAAACTTGTTGCATTTACCGAGAATTTTTTGTGTTGCTGCTTTTGTTATTCTGATAGCTTTTCACACTGTTGACTCATCTTTCCTAATGGTTTAGACACATACCTCAAAGTGAAATGTTATGTTTTGTGTGATATTTGTTGCATTCGCAAAATGATGTTTTAATATTTTTTGGCCTTTCACTGAAATTCAGATGAACAAAAAAGATGATTCCTTTTCAGCCCCAGTGTCCAATCTTTATTGATCCTGCTGTATCGCCTAAAAAATAAGTGAAGTGAAAAGATGATGTAACAAGGGTGGAGGAGGATGGCAGTTTTGCAATTTGGTGAATGAAGTATTGTGCAATATACCTACTAATGTGGAAAAAAAGGCCTTGAGCCTTTTTATGTAACACTCGAAAATACACCAATCTACTGACTGTCACTGAAGAAGGATCTTAATTAGTAGCCTCTCATTTCAACACAGAGTGTTGAACTCACCTGTTTTCATGTTTAGATGTGTGAAATATACTGTACTTGTATGTGAAAACATACAAACACACAGACACACACACACACACGTTGATCTGGGTCACTTTTTGGGAAATTACATAGACTTACATTCATTTCCTTAGGGTATTTTAATCTCTAGTGTACATTTCTTTTCCATACCACCTTGTTAATTTCCTAACCCTAACCCTAACCTTAACCATAACCACTGACACAAAAATCAGCTTTTTTTCTGTTCCCCTGGTGTATAGCAGTATGTAGGCTGGGGATTTCTCATGCTTCATTTCACACATCTCACCACAAACCTAGCACAGTGTGTACCCACACACACAGACGCACACACACACACAAACTAAAAATGATTTGTACATTGTAAGTTAAATGTGGTCTAAGGTACATAAAATGTCAAAGTTAGTATATATATATTATGATTATGGATGAATAATAAGTCACTCAGCAGATAAAACATTTTGCTGAATGATAATTAGTGTTTTTTTCAGTGCTTATTACTGAATTCAAACATGGGTCAAATTTGACCTGCGAACACTAAGGGTGTAAACCCTTTGCGAACAGAATAGGAGGATTAAAGGATTTTTATGAGCATATTAACTACAGGTATCTTCATGTAAGTGTAGAACTTGTCTTATAGATTAAATATTAACACTTTGGATCTCCTGGCTGATCTTAAAGGTGCAGTGTGTAGAATTTAGTGTCATCTAGCAGAATGGACTTGGCAGAAATGGAATATAATATTCATAAGTATGTTTTAATTAGTATATAATCACCTGAAAATAAGAATTGTTGTGTTTTTGTTACCTTAGAATGAGCCCTTTACATCCACACAGGGAGCGAGTCCTCTTCCATGGAGGCTACCATGTTGCACTGCCATGTTCCTACAGTAGCCCAGAACGGACAAACCAAACACTGGCTCTAGAACTTTTTGCATTTTTGCAAGTTTTGCAGCCACCATAGGTTCTTGTACATGCCTGGGGAGTGAGGGGAGGTGTATTCATTTGGTTGCAATCTGCAACCTGATCACTTGATGCCGCTAAATCTTACACAATGGACCTTTAAACTATTAATCATGAAAAAATGTTTAAAATATCAGAGAATCTCAATACCCCAGAGTTAGCTTTTCCATGGTGTTAGCTCTGTATTAAAATATTTTCAATCCATGTGGGAGTAATTCCAAGCCCCCTTCAAGTGTTTTTCAGTTTTTGTAGAGGGACTACTTTTTTTGATTACATTTGAATCACAGATTGTGCCTTTAAAGCAAGAAACAAAAAACACTTGAATTTTCAAACAGGCTTTTCATCAAGTATGTGTTAAAACATGCCTCAAAACGGCACATATTTAGCTTGAGTGCCAAAACAAAATGGATTGTTGCTACTTACTGTTTTGTCATAGTAAAATAGCATTATCTAGTGGACAAACATGAGTATTACACCAATGAGCTCCTTCTGTAAATTAAACTACAGTACACATGTTGTAAATATTGGCTGTCCAATGGATGTCATTATTTTAATTGTGGTATTTTAATCTCTAGTGTACATTTCCCTTATATCACCTTGTTATTTAATTCTCACAACCTATGGCTGTAGATGCAATGGTGCATTTATTGTGTACAGAGCAATTTTCATGTTTGTTTACCTAAAAAACATTTTAATTTGTAAGAATTATTCTTGGTGGTGCAGATTAGGGCAGCCAGTTTCTCAGTAGAGACTGTAATAGGTGTAAGATAATTTTCAGCCTTGAGTATTATTCTTATCTGGTGCAATGTGGAACAACAATTTACCTCCCGTTATTGGGTTGGAAACGGATCCACTAGCTCAGCACATTCAGTAAGTTTAAGGAAAACTCTTAAAGATGCTGACTTAAGTGTTTTGAACACGTTGCTGGTTTACATGTACAGTACCAAAGCCAGGGGGCTGCTCCAGGGCAAATGATCAAACCATGTTTTATGTTAACAGAGAAATACTTGCATTGCAGTAGCCTCTTTAACCTACCTATCCTAAGGTCTAAAACTGAATCATTTAGACTGTGTTAGTTTTGGTCTTATTGGACTGGATTATTAGATAATATGTACTGAAATTCACAAACAGCACATGGTACATTTTTATGATAATTTACTTTTTATAAGGTCACTGTTAAGTACTATTTTGGTACCGAAGTAGACATTTCTCTGTGTGATCAAATACTATCTACTGAATGACAAACTGAAAACATGCAGGCATATGTGCAGTTTTACTGCACTAAATATGAAGACATTATTTAATCAGTTCAAATTTTAAATCATAAGATAAATTAATCAGTTTATTACTGATATTTTCCTTGATGACATGTTGTGAGGTCTGCATTGCAGGTAAAGTTTTTGACAAGCATTCAGAGTTTGCATTTTAGTCATAACTAACAATAGCAAATGGCAAAAACAATGAAAAACAGTGTGCACATGCGTAAAAAATTACATACAAAGGCTTCTTTTGCACTCCCTCTGTGCATAATTGAGTGTTGACATTCAGCAATGACTCTGATTTCTGTAACAAGGACCCAGTTACCAGCTTCACTGTATGATAAAACTGACAACACAAAAAGACTTGTAGACACTGGAATAATCAACTAAGCACTGTAAACAATTAAGTTGTGCAACCTTTTTCTTTTCCTGGGTGGTTGATGTGTTGCTGTGCATTTAGGTGCAATCTGATCAATCTTTTTGCAATGCTACTCAACTTAAAATGTCCCTCCTGTCCTCAAAAACCTACCAACATTTAAAAGGAATAGATCTTTGGCCTTTTCAACAGTCTTTTTGAATGGATGTCCTCCTACACATCAAAATTCAACATTAAAGGCTGTCATTTTACTGTTAATAGAGAGCTGTGCAGAGCGGCAGATGCCCTTTTAATTCCCTACAGAGAGATTGAACTGGACTTGTCTAATTTGCTCCAAGGCTCACAGCCACCCTCTCAGAAATGAATGTGGATGAATTTTGAATCATCTTCTAATGCAATCTGGTCTGAATAATCAGCTCAGTCCGACCAAGAATTAGAGAAGCGCTGCAGATATTATCCTGCCCTGTGCTGTTGTTATCGGCACAGCCAAAGAGAGACTGTCTTTTGTCACTCAAAACAGCCAGGAATGGTGGATTGTTTGCTAATTGAGTTTATACAGAAAAATAGCTATTCTGTATGATCCTGCATCCATATTAACACCTATGACAGACTGTGAATGTGAATACAGAGTGATAGTGCCTGACAACAAAATCGACCTGGCCTTTGAGGACTGCTTTATATCATATAGAGACTGTACAGCATCTGGGGTTATGCTCTGTCCCTGAGGTGCTCTGAGCTCCAAGAGAAAACTGTGAAAAGTTCATCCCTGATGAAGCTTTCATCCATGGACTGACATCAGACTCTATGGAGGAGAGAGAGCTTGAGTAGAAGACATTTATCTGGTCTTTATAGCTTTATCATTTTGATTTTCTCAAAATTTTAGGGAACCCAACAATTCCAGATTACTATTCTTGACCAGAAATCTAAACTGATTACCTTTATATTCTCAGACTCTGTTGATGTACGTTGTTTTTAAGAAGTCTATCAAAATCAGTAAGTCTCAATGCACTGCAGATTTAAGCAAAAGTGTACCACTATGGACTAGTGCATAATGTTCGGATATATCAGTCATCATGTTAATGGCCACATTCTAAGTCATTGTAACACCTCCATTAAAGCTGTCACCATCCTAGTGCTGCACTCGAAGTTATGTGTAATGCACATTTTATTGCATTGTATTATATTTGTGAAAATTTTCCCATAAAATACTGTTTACTACTGTCTTGGAAGCAATTAACCAGATTAACTTAGTGAAATTTATACTTTATAAGATCTATTTGATGCACAGTGGTTGAAGGATGGTAGTTTAAGGCTTTTAAATGGTTAATAATGAGGATATTTATGTGCTTACTGAGCCAACTGAATACTGTAACCACTCTGGGTAAGAGGAGGAGCGGTGATTCTCAGTGTAGAGCAGAGTCCTAAAAAAATACTGTTAGGAGTTGCAATATTATCTGTGCAGTATAGAGTAAATTACCACAAATTAATTACATTAATGTGATTATTATATTACTATGGTCATATTACTGGGGATCTTTGTGGATAAGTACTATATTTTAAGTCAGAGTGAACCACTAACAGCTCAGCAGTTGCACACTACACTACACTGATGTCTGTAACTAATGTGGATTTAAGCATTCACTACTGTCAGCAACAAACCCGAGATAGCCCATTTGTCTTAAAGTGAGCCTCTCCAGACCCATTCAACATCACTAAGTTAATAATCATAGACTGATGTACTTCATATTGTATGAAACACTTTTGAACTTGATTATGCCGTCATTTGATTGTGAGCATTTACAGTATAAATGTAAATGTGTTTTTGTTTTTTGAAGTGCATGAATAAACAGAAAGCTGCAGGGTGGCTCCAGGGATAAATGATCAAACCGTTTTACATGAGAACATTAGGATAATTGCATTGCACTATCCTCTGTAATGTTCAACTTCATACCATTAGCTGTCCATGCAAGCTTGAGTTTGCAAAGGAAATCACAGAGTTGCATCCATAGGTCTTTTATGGATCATGAGCGCAAAAGTGTTTAGATCCGCTAAAGCTCTTACAAGTTTCTGCTTACTCTATAAAAATTGTAGCACTTTGTCAATGTCAAAGATTTATGATCCACTTTATTGAACCAGTTTGTTTATGAAGCGACGCCTGCGAGCTAGTTCAACTCGAGCTGCACTGCTACATACACACGTGACATGCCTCCCAATTTGGCGGTTTATTTAAGCTGCAAAAATTTCCCATCTCTCCCTGACCTGCTGTGTCAGTGCCACTGCTGCCCTGCATCAGTATTGCTGCCTGCTCTTTCAGCTTTCTCAGATTGTGGACTCTGCTATTGTTGCTCATGCAATTGCCATCTTACCTTCTGGCTCTGGTGGTTGCTATATCTCTTACCATCTCCGATTTGAAGAGTGAGTCCTGGTCCTCAGGGGAAGGCTTGCTCTGAGAATGAATCAGACGCCCCTTGTCCACACTGTAACTCCCGCATCACCCGCAAATGACTTGCCAGATGGTCCATGAACCGCATCCTGGAAGCACTATACCCCCGCAACATCTAGTTCCATCCAGCCTTAACCATAAGGAGCTCTTCGGTTACCTCCTGAGTCAAGAAAGCTCTGCCAATGTGAGTGCCTATAATTCAAACAGCGCTCCTCTCAAAGGTAAAGCTGCACAACACAGACAGTGTTGCTGCTTTGGCGCTGCTACTGCCAACCCTATCTTTCTACATATTTGAGTTTCATAATGGCCATCAATAATGTTAGGTGAATGTTTCATATCATTTCATTATATATTTCATTTATATTTAGTTTAGACAAAAAAGGTTAAGAAGTGTGTGCTCAGTTGTGAAAATAAATAAATAATATGTGAAGTGAAAACAGCTTTCTTTCTGATGGCATGGTTGGGTCTATTTCTGTGTCAGTCACATACACTCCTCACGCAGGATGGGTTTTTTTTTATTGATTATATTGATTATTCCACTAGTTAAACCCCTGCTGTCACCGCTCCAAGTGAAGAAAATCCTTCCAGACAACACCAAGTTCCCCAAATGAGCCAAGCACACTCCAACAAACAAACCTCTAAATTAACTGTCAGGAGGGAAACTGACAACAAATAATGAAAATAACAACACCAAATCTCAGTCTGGAAGCGGGTAAAACAACAGGCAGGAGCCCTGGTTTGAACTCACAGAAAGTGAACAGGAGAGTTCCCTGCCAGAGAGGCTCCCTGCCTGTACACTGCACAGGCTGACCCGCACTAGGCTGACACTATAGATTTTTTTCATGTCTGTGACATATTCTACAGATATCGACTTTGAGACTATAGTGAAAGGTGTAATTTTGCTGATATGATGTTACTATGATTGTCAACAGATCATTTTCACCGTCTTTTTTTTGCTGAGAACCGCACGTGTCACATGGAAAAAATAGGCAAGATGCTGAATCTTTAGATGATGCGCCACAGCAGCCATGCTTAGAGCAGTCACACAGCCCACATGAGCCACACATCTGTTAATATGGGCACAAAATTGGAAAGCAAGAGGCTCTGCGACTCACGTGCACTGCTCATGCAGGCAGTGTGTCCCAGGCAAAAGTGGAACGCTGCTTCTCAATCAGCTTCTTGCAGACCTGCGGACAATTATCCCTCAAAAAGATTGAAGCGATCAGAACCTGTGACCTCTACTGAAGCATCCATCCTGTCCTCTCTTCTCAAAGTGAAATCCGCACTCAATGTCATGAATGCCAGAATACATTCACCAGAAGACAACACAAATTCCTCTGCCTGTAATCTAAACAACCTGGACCCATGTTCTTCAATCTTTGAGACGGTTCAAGCTTCCCGCTTCCTGCTGATGTTACACCCCACAGGACCCTGGGAACTGCAGTCCCCACTCCATCCATGGGTTTTTGGTTCCTGCCCCCTGTAGCGGCAATTCCTGATTCCCTCAGGAACCAAATTTTAACAGGCCATGATATAAATCTGGTGAAGATTCTGTTATGTTGTTCCGAATCTGCTGACAAAACATTTGTGGGTTGAGGGGATTTTTCTGTAGTTCTCAAAGATAGCGATCCTGGAACAAAAATTCTGACTTTGGCAGAATTCAACGTTGCTTTCGGTGTCTATACAGATAGCATATGTGAAGTTTTATCCACAATGCAGGGAGGAGCTTGACACCTATTTAGCTATGATCTCAGACCTTGCTCTCTCCTACGGTGGCTCTCTCTTTCATGAATACCATAAATCCTTCTCTGCCAAAGCTGCTATGTATATCCAGAAGTTCAATCAGAGACTAAATTGGTCTGTGGTCGACATGCCCCTAATCAACATACATTTTACCAGGCATAAAACCCTAGCCTGCTCCATCTGCAGTTCCTTCTCCCACACAACCTCCCTCTGTCCAAGAACTGCTCTGCGAGAATGGTCCACTTTGAAATCTCAGCCAAAACATCCAGTGTTAAATTCTGTAAGCCATCCTCTGAAGTCAGAGTTGGTGTGGAGACAGCCACCCATGCTCTGTGTGTCCTAGGAGGCTTTGTCTTGCAAAATCCGAGAAATAAATATGAAGCATCCTTCAACTCCAGGGAATGTCCCAGCTCTCTCCAAATCTCTTTCAAATCACCCTAATAGGTGCTTTGTCAATTATCTTATCACTGGCTTAGTTCAAGGATACCTAGCAAGTCTATGCTGGCTCCCAAAAGTGACCCATGTCTGTAAAAACTTGCAGTATGCCCTTATGGAGCCAGAAGTAGTATACAAGCTCCTATCAAAAGATGTTACAAATGAATACATGTTAGGTCCATTGTGAAAATCCCCCTTTTCTATCTTCAGAGTAAGCCTCATAGGTGTTGCTGCCAGGAAATATTCAAACAAAAAACATCTCATTATTGATCTCTCAATTCGTCATGATTCTTCCATTCAGAGTATAAACAGCTTAGTTCCTCAAGAGCCCTTTTCCTTGTTCTATGCTTCTATAGATAATGCCATGCAGATGATTAAGTTGGCAGGGGTTGGTGCATGGCTGGGAAAAGCAGACATTACAGAAGCCTTCGAAGTCATGCCACTCCACCCCTTGCCATGGCATCTTTTCAGTGTAAAATGGTGTTCAAAGTTTTACTTTTCCATTAAATTGACATTTAGTTGCAGTAGTAGCCCTTGCATTTTCAACCCTTTTTCAGAAGCATGCTGGATTCTCTACAACACCTGCAAACTCCCTTATGTCTTGCATCCTTCAGATGATTTTTTAGTGGTTGACTTTCCCTCATCCCCACTGGCTTGCAGCATTTCCACAGTCAAAAACCTTCTATGAGTTAGGTGTACCTCTCTTTCCTCTTTCAGAAGAGAAAACCGTAGGCCCTTCCATGTGTTTGGAATTTCTCGGCATCACCCTTGATACTGTGCTTACACAAGAATCACTGCCACAAGACAAGCTGTCTGACATCAGCGCAACTATCAAATCCTGCTCTGTTGCTGCCATTCTGTTTAAAAGCGATCTCTTATTTCTATTAGGCCACCTTTACTTCGCTATGCGCATCATCCCTCATGGTCGTTCATTCGTATCATGCTTGCTAGTACTGGCTAATTCTGTTCAAAATCTAGAAGACACTAAAGTCTTAGACAAAGGCTGTTGCTCAGATCTGTGGTTTTGGACCTTGTTATGTGATGAATGGAATGGTATTTATGAAGCTTAGTGAAAGTTCAGTCAGAAAGACTATCTTTTGCATGCTCAGGTCTGTAGTATTATTTCTCAAACCATCTGTCATTTCCATCCCTCACGCATGCTCATTCATAATTTCCTTGCTGTCATTCCCCTGGGTGTCAATTAAGATGTCAGCTGTTCACATCAGCTGGTCATATCTAACCAATAGCACAGTGACACACCTTCATTGTCAGCCTATCATATTGCAGCTGTCTTTTTGTCTGTTCTTTTTATGTTTTCTCCCTCTCTGCCTTAGTGCTTTCATGGTGCTGTTTTGCATCACTTCATCAACCTCATCAGCCTCATCAGTCTGAGCAGAAGTCATCAGCCGCCACCACCACCACCACCACCACCACCACCAATGTCTAGACTCCATGGGGGGATTTATCTTGCTGCTGCTCAGGACTGATGTCCCTAGATTCAAAATCACCCTGTTGAGTCTAAGTGCCAAAGACTTTTGGCAACACTTAATCATCAATATCATCTGTATAATGAACAATTCTTTTTGCTTCATTCACTTGTCTCTCCTTATTCAACTTTCTTTTATAATGACTTTGTGAGTCTTCGTATTCAATCCAGTTTTTTACAGATGAGGCCCCTTTTGTTGGTTTTGGGGGATTCTACAATAATGAGTGGTTTGCATATGTCTGACCAACTGAAATTCAGTCCCTGAACAGCAAATCCAAATCCCCTGCTCTTTATGAGCTTTACCCAATTGTCATCGCTTGCTCGCTATGGGGCAGCAGATGGACCAGGGAAGAAATTATGATGTTTTGTGACAATGCTGCTACAATAGAAATAATCAATAATATCAATAATAAACAGTCTTGTGTGACATTTAACTTAGTCATGCATTCTAAATCTCATTTTGCAAGCTAATTTCACTCCTGGTCATGAAAATTGTGTAGCTGATGTTCTCTTTCACTTTAAATTTCAGGAGTTCAAAACGATGTGTCCCCAGGCCAAGCCCTCCAGCATGCCGTGCCCTCCATTCAATCAGATGACTCTTGATTAAGCATGTCCAAGCCCCCGCAGGATCTTTTGTACTCTGCCTCCAATTACATGAGTCTTGGTTTAGCCAAAAGCACAATTAAAGCTTATGATTCAGCTTGGTTTTTCTTCTCTTCCTTTTGCACCAACCTCCTCCTTAGTCCGTTACCAGTAGATATCTCTTAAATTTGTGCATTTATTGTATTTTGATTTGAATCTTTAAATGCAAAGTATCAAAGCCATGCTAGCAGGGATTCATTTTCACATTTGATGCCAAGCAGAACCAGACCCAGCAGCCCAGAGCCTTCTTGGGTATCCTTCCATTTAGCTGCTCCTCAACAGCCTTAAAAAGGCCAACCTCTGGGCAATGATAAAAGACTGACTCTCACTATTTCACTGGTACATAAGATGGTGTTAAGGTTAAGGCAAGGTTTTGTTTCACTTGATATTGATATAACGTTGGAAGCAGTTCTGCTAATAGCCTTCCCTGGGTTTCTTAGGTGCGGTGAATATACAACCAGATTTCTCTCCTTTAATCCTCAGCATGATCTTGCTCTCTCTGCTTTAACCTTAGAAAAGCACATGTATTCAATTTTCCTGAAACACTCAAAGTCTGTTAGATCTTCCATAGGCACCCAAATTATCATTGCTGAGACTAACACTACTTTTTGTCCTTTCTCTTCCATGATGAAATTCCTATAGTATCGCTCTTGGACCCATTGGTTGACACTCCTGTTCATTATTGATGGTTGTAAACCCTTGACGAGATCCCGGTTACCCTCAGAGCTGCATGATCTGTGCCTGAACTGCGACCTACCCCAAGGACGCCATTCCCCTCATTCCCTAAGAATTGGCGCAGCTACAACTGCCGCTCTCCATCTGCCTACCTCAACACTAAAATCCCTGGGCTGTTGGTCATTCTCCGCACTATGTCAGGCTCCACAAGGAGATGTTGTCCGTGCAAAAGCTCATGAGCTCCTGCTAACCTTAATGCATGAATAAATATTTGTAGCTGCTTTGCTGTCTAATTCTATTGTTGCATATCAGGTAGTTTGCTAGTGTAGAGTATTTATCCATCTTAGCATATATGTTGTCAATGTGCTTGTAGGAGGACTGCTGTTCACTAGATGAATAGAATATTAAGAATATTCCCCTTGTGGCCTGAGGTGCTCATGGGGAATGGCCACACAGTGGCTGGTGCCTAGACCCACACATAGCAGTTTCACTATATAGTATATTCCCCTAGTGGCTGAGGCACTCATGGAGAATGGCCACACAGTGGCTGGTACCTTGGCCCACACAGGAAGGAGATATTTAATCATCACTCCTCAATATCGCTATGTAAACATATCTACGGGGAATGATGAGGTCAGAGCCTAGAGGCCAAACTCTATGTTCTGCTGTTGTAATAAACCTTTCAAATGTGAATTGTCTGACTGAAATGGAGTTCGCCTATGAGCTAGTTCAGGCACTCAACTCTCCATAACACAAACATACCCTCCCAATGTGGCAGTCTATTTACGCTACAAAAATTTCCCATCTCTCCCTCTGCCATGTCAATGCTGCTGCTGCCCTGCATCAGTAATGCTGCCTGCTCTTTCAGCCCCACTACCACCCCAGCATCCACCTGCAGGCTCCGGCTAAGGGGGGAAAATATTTAATCATCACTCCCCAATATTTCTATGTAAACATATCTGCATTGTTCAGGTTGGAGCCTTGATGCCAAACTCTCACTATGTTCTGCTGTTGTAATAAACATTTCAAACGTGAGTTGTCTGACTGAACTAATGTTATAGTTATTGCAAACCAACAAAGAAACAACAAGTTTTAAGGTTGTGTGTGAATTTTTTATTCATTCTGTTTTATCTGTTGATCCAATTAAGGTGAAAAGACACTACTATAGGTATACTAGCTGCGCTTCCAAATCCCATACCTCAGTTTGGAAGCTGGATGTGAAATGTGTTAGCGTAAGCATTTTAAAATTCCTTTGAACTCACATCTGAGACATGAAGATTTGTTGATGTTCTTATGCTGTGTACATTTGTCTCTATTGTCCCTGCTACGAAAGCACTGCATGTATAAGCATTTCTCTGCGTAGGATTAATAGAGAATAATTTATTTGGACATCAACACTTGTCAGAATAATTGCTCTAGGTGTTGCCTCAAGAACAACAATAGCACAGTTCTAGTATCATCAGTGTGTTTTATCAGAGCACAGCACAGTAGTAGGTTAGTCAATGCATAGCAACTGATGTGTGGCAACTCAGAAATGATTCAAATGCTGCAAACTCTGCAAGTCGAACATCTAATTCAGTCTCTAGACTGGGAAAAAGAACTTCAGAGTCTGATCATTTTTGCTCAAAATCAGGCTGTGCTTCCTGGTCTTGCTTCAATCAGAACAGAATTTGCAGAAAGCTCCTGCTGTAACTGACAAACTGTAGATCAGGCAGAAGTCGGTCAAGTGGCCACACACAGAAGGGGAGGGTGAGACGCTTGTTGTGCTTAAACTCAACCAGCAGGATGCACTGCAGCCCCATCACGCACCAACTTTAATGTCAGGAAAACTAACAAGCTGAAAAGCACCATTTCAGCGAGTCTGAGATGAATATTTATGTATGTGGGAAAATGAATACCATTTTTCACATAAATGAATATCTGCACTCAAATTAGAGGTTGGAGGAATGGCTGAGATTATCTTGTTGCTTAATACTTAATTGAAGTCAGCTTCTAATTAGCTTGGCTATTATCATCCAACTTAGGGAACAATTCCAGATTTCTAAAACTTTTCAACACGGTGAGAATAGAATTTGGCCCCTAGAAATAAATTTAAAGCCACTGCATTAAGAAGAATTCTAATCTGTGTCCTCTTGTCACAGCTTCACCCACCATGACCCCTTTTTAATTCTCATCCTGCTCAACATTAATTTAGCTAAGAGCAAAATCTCTGAATTAATGTCCCTTCATTCTTTTTCTTACAGTGTCACCCTCATTACATGCTATGTAAGTGCTGGGCGTCTTACTTCTCACAAGGCAAATAGAAGTTCACTATGTTATATCTGCAGCAAATTGTCTTCACTTTCATTCTGAATACTGTGCTGGCTGAGACAAATGACACAGCGTTTGCTATACAGAATAGAGTTATGCATTGAGCATTGGGACCCTGAATGGACTCCCCGTGGTTTTCATAAGAGTATAATTCCTCCGCTTATGTCTGCACTGCAGGCTGGTGGCAGCTCTGTGTATGGCCATACTGTGCAGCTGCCAGTGTGAATGAATTGTTCCAAAGTGATGTCCTGCACAAAGAGCTTACCTGGGAACAAAGCTTGACAGGTTTCAGTGCACTGCAATGGCGCCAAGAATTCTGCTGTTGGACCACAAGGACTGGCAAGGTGTTTTCTGGCACATCTGACATCTACATGCAGCAGGGGTGGTGCTGGTGTTGATTGATAATTTGTAACCTATGAGCGATCAGCACTCACCCTCCCACACTGTACATACAGTATATTCTAAACACTAGTCAGCCCGCAGTTCCCATTCTGTCGCCTTCTTCTCTTCCACTCTTTTTCCACCTCCCTTTGAATTATTGAGCTCTTTCTTTCAAGGGAACCAGTTCCTCTCATCAGATGTGTAGGCCATCAAGCTTGCTTCACCGCTCCTTCACCCGTGGCCGCAGCCACCCCCATGTTGCCTCATGACATTGAGGAAATCACTCACATGTCCCTCACTTACTTCTCACTCACTCCACCACTTGCTCCCTCTCAATCTTTTTTCAAGCTCCTGCCCTCCTAACTCCTTCTTTTAATCTTTCTCTCTTGCCCTCACAATCTCTATTCCCCTTTTTCTGCAATGTTCCTCCCTCTTTTTCCCTCAACCCACCACCACCCACCTTCTCCCCACCCTCAGCCTCCTTCCCTTGCTCTGTTTTTCTGTAATGTCACGGCCCACTGCTGGGTGTCACTGAGTTGATGGAGGGAAAAAATGGAGGACTGAGGCAAGGGAGGGGTTTGACAGGAGTGTGTGTGTGCGTGGACGTGTTGGTATAAGAGAGGGGGAGAGAGAGAGCGAGAGACAGAGAGAGAGAGAGAAGCACAGACATTATGCCTGCGGGTGTGTCTCATGTAAAATACTCCATCCTGGTGAAATACACTTGGCAGTTAGTGTGCCACCACTTGCAATAAAGCCATACAGACTGGTGCTTGTGACTTCACTAATGGTGTTTCATTACATTCTCCCAAAGGACCTCTTTCTGTACATACACACAGACTGTAGTCAGATTCCACTGCCTTATTACACAATCTTGTGCCACCTGAAGCCAAGTGCATTGTCTGGCAGATATACAGACAACGGATATACGGGTGAAAACCCTGTAGCATACATAATTGTTTATAACACTGTATCTCATTTTAGCCTTGCTGCCAAATCACTGCCTCTGTCTGACTGGAAGAAGAGCACAGTGCTCTTTGAAGAAAGAAAGAGACCAATGATGCCTTTATTCTCTGCTTTGTTGTTGTAGGTTCAATTTTGTGCCAGAGAAAGCACTGAAGCAAACTTTAAGGATCCATTTCAATGGTAGTACATGTGATCTAAAACCTAATCAAAGAGACATTTCAGCTTGGTGCAATTGCAACATTATGAGAGTCGATAAGACCTCACTGTTTAATACAACGATTTTCACGTGTCATCTCTCTTTATCGCTTAGGTCAGTCAATAGAATTGATTCAATCAGCAGCAAAGCACTGAACACAAACTGGAAAAAAAAAGAAATCACCCATTCGATGTCAAACACAATTCACACTGACAGTAGCGAACATCTCACAACCCCTGCAATGCACAAACACACATGCATACTCACACAATTACTAAACAGGGATTTGGGGATTGGGGGTTTGGAGGTGTTTATGCGCGCAGGATTTGGACTGTGAATTTGGGTGTGAATTCTGTTTGAGGAAAAGACAGATGTGTGCTCAGCCACCAAGACAGTAAATTTAGCGGAAAGTGCTTTTGGAAAGCCCCCCACAGCTATTCAAACAGATTAACCGCAACAAACAGCCAAACAAAGCATTATAAAACACTGAAAGTGGATGGTCGCCAGCTGACCGATGGCAACAATTGATTTATGTTTTGTGGGATGTATGCAGTGTATGGGAGGTTAGGAGGTTAGCAAGAGAAAAAGAAGACTAAGTATTGTGTGTGTGTGTTTCTGTGTGTAGGATTAGGGTTGAGAGAGGTCTCTGGCATGAGTGGGTGGTAAAAATGCCACAACTCTTGTGATACGTGATGATCTGAGGAGGAAGTGGGAAGTGGCTGATCCGGTCCATGTTATTAGTTGAGCTCTGTTAGACCATGTAATAGCCTCACAGCGCAACAGGGAGTCGCTGTTCCAAGAGCCGACTCTGCCCAGTATGACATCCTGATATGGAAGATATTCATAACGGTGGTACAGCAAAACTCACTGGATGGCTGTGTACAGGTGTGTGTGTGTATGTGGCTTGCTCCTCAGTGTGTTTGCATAAGTGCTGATTCTGCTCTTCCAAACCCTTCAACTCTGCATTTTTTCACAGACTTTCCCCCCTCTCTTCTGTGCCCTCATCTCCTCTCCTCTCTTCATCGCCACACAGCTTGCCTCCTCGCCCTTTGCCTCAATTCGTCACACATACCTTTTCATTACCCCCTTCTGCCCCTTCCAACTCTGGCAAAAACAGAAAAAAAAGCCCTCCACCACCTCCTCCTTCCTGTCACAGAGAGTTGCAAACAACATGAGGCAGCGGGCATCAAACAATATCCTACTCTGGAAAACGGAGAGCTTGACATTTATGAGACAGTTATGAACCTTGGTGATGGTGAAGGGAATGAGTGTACATGGTGTGGATGGAGTACTGTGTGAGAGTGGAAGCAGGCGATAAGAGAGAGTGGGACATCATCTAAGAGCCAAGTGGAAGGCAATTACTCAGGATGAGAAAAAATCTTGTTAAGAGGGGATACAGATTCTCTTGACAAAGGGAAAAAGTCGTACAGTCCTGGTGTACATGATCAAGCATAACTTGAGGAGGAAATTGTTCTGTAATATGTGAAAAAAGTAAAAAAAAAAAATGTTCAGGTATATCAGGTCTGACCTGGAGCTCAGGAAAATGTTGATAGCACAGTTCTAGCCTCTGGAGGGCTCCTCACCTGTTTCCTGTTCCTCAGATATGTTGCCAAGTACCAGAGAGGCATTATCACATTTAAAGATTATGGTAGGAAATATCTACCTGCAGATCTGAAAAGGGAACTGTGTAGATTTTAATCATGGACACTTAAAACTTGTGACTCTGCAGGTTTTTCAACTTTTTCAATTGCTGCAATAGAGGGAATTTTTTGGAACAGGTCTCTTGTACGCACACAAAGAAGCTTAGATACACACCGCAACATAAGCACACACACACACACACACGAACACACACACACATGCTCATGCAACCATACAGCATATTTAGCTAAGTAATAAAGCAGCATTGTTTAAAGAGAGAAAATACAGCAAATGAATCAATATACAGCCCCCATGCCAGGGCATTTTATGTGGCATCTGTTTTCCATTCCTTTGCTCGGCACAAAGAGCTGGCCAGTTGCCGCGGCACTGTGGCCAATCTCTCTCAGTCAGGGTTGAGGTATGCAATCTGCAACGGGCTTCATCTCATTCTAGCTCACAACAGCCTGAACATGCCTTTGTGGTTCCTCAGGAGTTTGGATGTATATCTGTCAGTACGGGTGCAAAACAAAGAATAAAAGCAACTGTTGAGCTTAACAGGAGAGCTGTAATGCACTCAACAGTGAGCTGGTGCATTATGGTGCGTCATTTCTCCTGTCTTGTTTGGCCAACATTACACTTTCTCTGTTATTCTGATCCACAGCCATTCTTCTTCTCTCCTGTTTCTTTGCTTGCCTGCATTCCTCCCTCCCTCTTTTCCTGAGATGATTTGTCTCCCATCTCTCTTGTCTCTCTCTCTTTTCCTTGTTCGTTGTTATTGTAGTACCACTGGGATCTCATTAAGCCACTAGCTTCAAATAAATAAAACAAACCGCAGAAACAAAATGAGGGATCTATACATTATAAAAAAAAAGGGTTGTAATGAGTTTTCCTTTTCCCTGTTCTGACACCTTTTTCCCCTTTCTTCCCTCTCTTCCCCGCCTTTGTTAAGCTGGCTGCCTCTGTCAATTCAATTAATTTCAAACAGGCTTTATTGGCATGAGTGAGGCATTTTGATGGTGCCAAAGCTTTACAAAAAAGAGAGAGAGAAGAAAAACAGGCTATATCTGCCTCTCCGTGCCTTCCTCGCTTCCTAGCTTTAGCACATCCCTGCTCTCTCCCTGCCAGTGTGCAGTCACTGCAGCCAGCAGAAAACGCAAACTATCTCCTTACTCCTTGCCCATCTTCTTCAGTCCCTCCTCTGTTTGGGTATTTTTCCTCTATTGTCCATCTGTAAGAGCCCTAAAAACAGAGATTCTATTTGTCTTTCCAATTACAGATGAAAAGATGCCAGTGTGGGTGAATTAGATTCTACGGTGTCTACATCTCTCCTCTCCATCCGCTTCACTGTTTCCCTAGTTGGCCTTTCTCCTTTTCTCTCGCTCTCTCTGTTTGTCCAGAGTGTGTGTGCACAGTAGCAGGTCTGGGTATTTTACCACCTTCTCAGGGCTTCAGTCCCAGCTCATCATTTGTAGTGGAATTCTTTGTCTTGGGGCGATGAGAGAGAGTTGAAGTTGATCCAGGGGTTCCTTTCAAACATATGTAGAGGCTGGAATAGGGAGGCTTGACCTGCTGTTGCAAGGGCGGGCTTTACACAAAGATGAACTGGGAATGGACTGGGCCAGGGTAGAGGTATGGGTTACGAAGACAAGATGAGCATCTTGGGAAAATATCTTATTATTTTAATCGATCAACCTTAGAAGGTGAGTACCAACTAAGATCTGCGAGTGGAGTGACTAGTGCCTGGTGCTCCAAGGACTTCCACTGAGATCAAGAAGCTGCCAATGTCGATTGAGGAAAGGGAGAGAGAGAGAGAGAGAGAGTAAACAGAGCGATGAGGGGAAAGCAAAAGAGAAAAAATAGAAGGATAAAAGAAATCTTGATTTTGTCTGAGAGAGTATTGATTTTTTCCTCTGGGTTGGCCATGTGCGCACAGCCTGTTATTAGTTTAGAAACAAAAAAAGTGGAATGTGGAGAGAGTTGGCCGGTGTGTGTGTGTGTGTTGCCTAGCTGCACTTTTTGCATGTTTTTGTTCTGCGTGAGAGTTTATGTTGCCTGAGTGGCATCGTGTGTAGTGATGAGTGCAATGAGTGTGTGTGTTTGTGTATGTGTGCCTGACTGTTGGACTGGTGTATAGACCCGCATGCTTTGGAGCCCCTGGCAGGTTGGAGATGTTGGGATTAGGGGGAGATTAGAGCAGTGATTACACAATGTCTTCGCTCTAATGATCCCAACTGTTTGTTCATCTTATCAGCCACGCTGCACCGGATTCCACGACTGCCGCTGATATGAGATAACACACAGATTACTCCCATACACACGCCACCCTCCAGTCCCCCAACTCAAACCACTCCACCACACCAGTCAGAAAGAGGAGTGACCAGGGCAGTTTTGCCAAACAAACCCTCAGGGAAAGAGAGAAAGAGAGAGAGAGAGATGGACATGTACTGTAGGAAATTCATAGAGGGTGACTCACAGTGCTGACCTCTCAAGTCCACAGAAGCATTAGCCAGAGTGCTCATTGTTCACTGGGACAATACACTGACCCCCCGGAGAGCCCTCGGTCTGCAGTGCAATGTACCCGCACAGTCGCAGCATATTACAGAGAGAGCAGTGGGTGGAAGCAGCGATAAGGTGTCCAATGTACTCTAGTACACTATGTGGTGTGAGTGCACATTTGCTGGCTGTTTGGGAGAAGTATGAGGTTATTAGTGTGAGTGTGTATGTGTGGTGTGTATTTCCCTGTAGGAAGAGGTTGTAGTTGGTTTCAGTCAGCGCAGTGGCCTATGAAATAAAGGAGAACGTCTGACGACAGGTGTGTGTTTTTAATAAAGTAAGGATGCGCGGATTTGTGTGCTTAAGTGTGTTTGCCTAAATATGACCGTGTGCGTGAGAGAATACTGTATATGTGTGTATCAGCATGTGTGTGTGCACTTCTCTCCATGCCTGCATGCCACTCTGATCTCCCCATTACAAGGTCGATTAAGCCACTAATCCCCAAAATACACGCGTCCAACAGCACGACACTAGAAAAAAAAAAAAAATCTCTCCCAAGGAAAAAATGGCTGAATCTTCCCTTCCCTGTTGCTCGGAGCTTAAGCTACACACCAGTGCAGGGTGCTACAGAGCATGAGCACGGAAATGTGTTTTACCTCCATAACCACACTGGCAGGGGATTAACAAGCACCCTAAACCCTGGAAAAGCAGCTACTTTTACAGTTCTATGGCCTCAGCAGAAGAAAAATGAATACACAGCCACAGTGACACAGCAGTGTTATACATTAGGTATCATTCATACTAACTGAAACTTACAGGGTAACTGAGTCAGAGTTGTTTTGGTATGGTTGACTGTCAGACATGGCAGTTGGAGGAAACACAGATACAAAAAGATTAAAAAACACTGAACACAAGTTAATAAAACTAAGATAAAAATCTCCTTACATCCCTTTTTTTTTTTTTACCTTGCAACATTATGTAGACTTGCACACAAGCTCAATGTCTTTCATATCATCTTGTCCTCATGACTGCATACTAAAATCCAGTAATTACCGTGGCTCTTTACTTATGTATCCCTGTTGTCCTGCCCTGCTCTCTGGATGGAATGTGGAGAAATCTGCATAACCTTTAATTAGAGTGCTGGTGTTCAGGGCTGAACCTCCGTCAGGGAGATGGCAGAGGACCAGGGGGCCTGCAGGACTCAGCATCCCTCAGAGCTGTCCTGATTCCACCATCTACTACCTAATTTGGCCTGATTCACCTGGAGCTATGCTTATCCCTCAAGTCCAGGTTGACTCATCCTGTTTCTCTCTCCCCTGTCCTTTCCTGACAGTAATGTCAACTTTACATGGTGCAGCTTTAATGCTATAGATCTATTGGATTCCTTTAGAAAAACTACAGTATGCTTCTCATGGAAAAAAACATGATTTGGGTTTGTATCATCATTTTGAAAATTCAGGATAAATTAGGTATAGACATCACATTTTGTTTATAACGTGCAACTAATTGCACTAAATCCAGGTTAACCAGGTTAATGATCACACTACCATGAATAGTGCAGCTGAATATTAAAGAACAAAGCTGCATGGTACCTTATGATTGTTAAAGTGAGCTAACTAATTTCCATGTTGTGCGTGAGGATTATACAGAATAATTAAAGGAAAGGTCTACAATCTTAATACAATAATCATATAATACCCATATATACAGTAACAGACTTAATGTTTGTTATCCTCCTCCTTCTATTACTTTGGTATTGATAGCATTATAGAAATGTTTCTGTCAGGTGTTCTGCTCCTGTGTAAAACATTTGCTCTCTTTCCTAAACCATGTTGCTACATGTGCTGAAGTATAGAATAAATAATCCACGTTCTCTGAACCTGACAAATGTTTTATTTATCACCATGGATGCTATTCAGTCCTTCTCAGTGTGCTTAATGTTAGCATTCTGTTCTCATAGCGAATGCCAGCTCGCTAACCCGAATGACCTCAAATGTTTGTATAACAAACAGTAGCGGGTCTTGCTCAGTGAGGAGCTAAATACAAATGTAAATACAGAAAATTATCATTAAACGAATCATTCTGTTGCAACTAATCATAATAAACCCACTATGATAAATAGACTGAAATGTTTTTATGTCACAGTATTAGGCAGTGACATCTCAAAATGTGGTCTGCGAGTGGCGCTCGCACTAAAGGACAAATATTACAGATGACAAAGGACAAAAGGCATTGGCAATGCATCAAATTATGTTTATGATAGCTGTCTCTCTGTGATATGCAGCCAATATTTATTACAAAGTTGTGCATTGGTTGTAAGGGGAGACAAAATAATTCTAACAAAGTGCCAAGGGGGGCATTTTGAAAACAAGGAGTTTTTTTCCTTACTCAGTCTGATGCCACCGTTGGATGGATGGATGGATGGATGGATGGATGGATGGATGGATGGATATATCGATGGATGTTTTTTTCTGTTCCAAGAATAGGGCACAAAAACCTTTGTTCCACAGACTAGGTTAATTGAAAGTTTGTGTCTGTTACTATGAAAACTAATGACCTGAAACTAACCTCCTATATGACAAATTCTCTTATCTTAACACCTAGCAATTCCTTCATCTCTGTAGAATATATATTTGGTTATCGTCTTTAAATGGCAACATGGCCAATAAGAAAGTTGATATTGAATGTATATATGACATATTGCTTTAAGGCTGGCAGAATTCTTTACTACTGAAAAGCTTTGTCTTTGTGTTACAGCCTGATGTAGCTTATGCCTCCATGTTGTAGAACCCCACTGATGAAAGAACATTGCATTGGGTGACTTCTATTGTTATCAACATGGTCAGAGCAACTCGATCTCTGTAATTTTGTGCTGGGCAGAGGTCACCATGCATGCTGGGCATCCTATCACCTCTATGTCCGCCATCCACATACCTAACACAGTTCAAAAATCCCTGTGTGCACTAGCAGCACACAGTTTATTTTATGTTGTATGATAGTGCGATGACTGCTGTAATACTGGGGTCCTATCGCAGCTGGTGGTCTCCCAGCTTGTCTGCAGGGTATGGATCTGTTCTGCTCTCCAAGGATCCGGTTAACATGGCTGACCTCTATCTCTGCAGGTTGTGTGCTCTTAGAGACCTCTGTCTATGAGTCTGTCGCTGGCTGACGTTTATTGCGCCACAAGGAGCTGCCCAGGAGAGCCTCTGTCATGACCTCAGCCTAATTGAATTATAATGAATCAGGATTCTTCTAATATGTCTTTATCCGCTGTGATTGCCCAAAACAACTTCTTAGACTTGAAATATATCCTGTAATCATATATATTGTAATTATATCAGATCGGATCATAATGACAAAATACAGATTTGCTAGTTTTGTGATAAATTAAAGCTAACCATATGGATGGTAATAAAACTAATTAGCATCTGGCTTATTGTGGTAATTGAAGCAATGCAAGTGCAGACAGTTAATTTGTCCTGCTTACTTATGGCCTATGAATGCGTAATTAACCATGTTCAGGGCACAGGTGATGTATTGTAGCTGTACAGGCCACTCATTAATAATGGATATGCGTCACCTCCTCTAAAAATCTCATGAACTGCAAAGTGAGAAAGTCCACCAGAGAGTTAGACATTACAAAATGAAATTATCCAACTCATCTCACAAAAATAAGTCATCAGAAACATTCTTTAATGTTGTAATTCTCCTTATGTAATTATCAAAATCTGTTGTGACTTCACTCCATTTTAAATAAAAGAGCTCCCTGACTCAAAGGGCTAATGTTAACGTTATTAATTATGGTAATAATATGTTTAAAGTGGAAGATGTATCCCCATCAGTGCTCGATTTAAGCTAAATACCGGGTTTATCCTTTATTATCTTCTAATGAGTGTAATTAGTGTTTTTCAAAAACACAACACAAGCGCACAGGGTCTCTCAATTATAATCTCGGTCGTGACAACCTCCAAAAAAATAGTCATGACAATGTACAGTACCTCTACCATAAAAGCCAAAAAGAGACAACAAAACACAACACTACACATAAAAAATAAATAAAAAACATAAGCTCCGAGGGGTATTGGTACCCACTGTGAAAGATGAGTACATTGTTTCTACTCAGATAGAATTTATTCAAACACTTTACTGCATTTATTTTCTTCTCTGTACTCTCTCAGGATACCTCCTGAGAGTCCAGGTGTTGCCTGTAGATGTATGTGTATGATCTGGAGTTTGGTGAAAGTATTATTTTTTTGTGGTGTAATTATATAGTGCATTTTGCAGAATGATGCTGCTGCTCCAAGTGACCAATCAATGAATAATGAGAGAGCCAGAGACCTGTAGGAGATTGACTGCGACCCACGACCCCTTCGTCTCATTCGGGTCTTAATCACAGTGATCCCGCAGGGTCCTATGATGCATGCCTGGAAATGTTTGGGCCTGTTTGACTCAACAGGGGTATGCACTCCCCAGACCTCATCCTTCTTTCCCCTCTTTGCCGTCCCTTCTCTCCTCCCCCTCCACTGCCTGATGGAAGTGGAGGGCTGGAATTGAAGCCAAGAGCTGGACTGTAGAATACCTGAGGGGGCAAAGTGGTTCTATAAATGGAAAAGTGAAAAGGCTCATGAATAGTAGACTTTATCTGCAGGTTAAAATGTCCACTTTCGAATAGTCAGGGTCAAACTGAGAATGGAGGAGAGATTCAATGAAATGCCTAATGAAAACCAGTGGTATCTACAGGCAACCTAATTAAGTCAGGGTCACTGTTTAATTGCATTTTCAAAAGCCTTTTCATTTGATTGGTATATTTCCATCTTCTTGAAGCTGCATAGAGCTAGACTGTAAAAGCTGTTGCGTCCTGTGTCATTTCTTATGCATGATTAATATTCAGTGCTGGTTCTTCTCTGCTTTTAATCATTCTGGTCGTGATGAATGTTTGGCCTTGGCACACCCACACGTAGAAAACCTCAACGGTTCAGTCAAGCCATTGTGGGATTTCCATTTGACTATTTAATAACCTCAATGTAGATTTGAAACACCACGAGAAAGTGTGTAACTGTCAAAGCTGTCAGTGCTGAATTCCCAAGTTTTGCTATGAATGTGGTTCATTTGGAAGCATGAAGATAGGACGCGGGAGGATATGTGTTGTTGTTAGCCTACATTATTCAATATAAAATGTTAGGGTCGGTTCATTTCATAATGATAATGTAGAGTGCACCTACACTGACAATGTTACCACAGTAACAGCAGATATCTGTTGAGTGGTGAGAAATAAAGATGGAGATATCAGGAGAGAGGGAGGGAAAGACATTGTTAAAGTTACTCTGAGTGCCCAGTGAAAATTAAAAGGCATAAAATATTCAACAGTTTAAGACCGCAGGCAGTTTTTAATACACAGAATTAGACACCTACACCCTGAAAAGAGAGTGAAAAAGAAGAGAGAGGGAGAGAGAGATGATGATTGAAAGGCAGAGGGGGAAGGGTTGAATAGAGTGTGCTGCAGTGAGCTAGTCCCTCAGGAGCACATTAAGTGAACAGTTCTTTAGTGTGTAGGTGTGTAATGTCCCTTTGTAAAACCTGCCCTTGCTTCTATAGCAACACGCCTCGGTGGCTCGATGCGCCAATGTGTAAACTCAGCTCTGCATGCTTTCTGATGGCCACCATCCTCAAGTGTTCCCACTCTCCTTCACTTAACAGAAATAATAACACTCTACTCCATTGCGCTTGAGCTACTGTTTCTGCTTTGTTGTCATTTCATTATGACACTGAAATTGCTTGCGCAAGAGATAATTTGTAGGCTACTTTTTTTTGCCAAATCTCACTTTCACCTGTGCATTTACAGTTGCAATCTTTTGAAAAAAAAAAAAAAAGCCCAGAAAAACTCATCCGTATTATGATAAATGTCCCCCCCCCTATGCAGCAGTAGCCTGATTTAAAGGGCTGTTAAGTAATCTATGACCTCTATCGACCTCTATTGGCAACCAGTAGGAATTGCAACAACATTAATAGAACTCATTTCCTCCTACGCAGCCAACGCCCCCTACCCCAACTACCTCATCTCCCTAGATCCAAGGTGGGCTGTAACTGAAACAAACAATGAAGTCATATATTCACAATTGAGATGAATAAGGTAGCAAATTAGACCAGAGATCCAACAGAAATAGCCTACAGAAAGGTAATACATCACAACACAAAATGCAAAACACTGCAATAATAATATTGCTGTGTCATTTGCTTTTTTGGCCTGAGCATGAGGCTTTTTAGCCTTTGTAGCTGAAATGTTTTGAAAAACTGTTTGTTTGCTTGTAGCGCCGTCCTCCATCATTTAGCAATTGAAAATGAGAATCTAGGTGGGAGTTTAAATAGGAACTCCTTTTCCTAGAAAGAGTATGAGTTGAATGTGAGGTTTGAAAGCCAGAGATGATACCACCAAAGGAAATGACCACTGAGTCATCGGCATTGATCAAAAACTATATAAGATTTCCTGTGGCTATATTTTTGGCCATATCGTGCATATTGTGGGAATAAGACTGCATTTATTGCCCTTTTAAAATGTGTCATGCTTTGGTGTCTCTCATGGAAAGAGATCCCCTGCTAAAGCACGCTTAGTTGGCGCTGCATTGTGATTGGCCAAACATCAGCTCACTATGTGCAATAAAAGACTCCCAGAGCGGAGGATATTTTTGCAGTGGGGCTGTCAAACGAGTTTCCTGAAATTCACTCATTAGACAGCTTGCATGTTTAGCTGCTGCACGTTTGGTCCCACCGCCACATGGTCACTTTTACGCCTTGAATGTGGAATATTGGTGGAACGTGGAAAACACATTTTCTGTCTCTGGCAGATGGGCAAATTGTACACACAAACTCTGTCAAACTCTCTCTCCTTCACACACTCTCTCTCGAACACACACAAACACACACACACACATGTTCATTGAGTTATTTTTGCTGTTGTGCATATTTGAAATTTCTGAGCTTCAGGCAAGGAGCATGTGGGGGGAGAGCTGGTTGAGTGGATATGACTTCTTGCAGCAAAGCTTCTGATAAAGCTACTGAAATACCTCTTAAGCTTCACATTTACCCCAAAACATGTCATCTGGGACTAATTTATAAGCCTTGGTAGCTGAAAAATCATTATGAGGCTAACTCCCACTTTTTAATGCCCATATTGGTTCAAGACAAACAAAGTTAGTTGATTCAGTAAACAACTGTGAAGGGACTCACAAGGACTAGGTCCCATTTGGGCACTCAACACCTGTTTTGCTTCCCAAAGTGAAATGATTCTTCCGCTAACACATTGTCTCACAAAATTAAGCATATCCCTCACAAGAATAGTCTAAGTTTACTTTGAATCCCTGCTTCCAGGGAAAATAAACTGGTCTGTAGCATCTGTTACCAGCCTACTTGCCAGAATTGCATCACCAGTGTCCATATGGTCACTGCCACCCAGAGTCAGTCCCTTCATAACTTAGTTTTCTTAATTAAAATAAATATTTTTGTCTCTCTTACTGTAATTGTAAGTAAATTGGATAAACATTAGTGGTGAGAGAGATGATGAGACAGGACAAGCGAGAGGCAAAAAGATAAGGCTGGTAATGAAGGAAAAGTGTAAAAAGCTGAGGGAGCACTTATTGAGTGAAGTATGTGTGAAAATTGAGTCTGAAAGCTTTGTCTGTGGCTGGCAGATGTGTTGAAAGGGAGCTTGTTCGCCATACTAATAGACTAGTCTGTTTTTTTTTTTTTTGGGGAAGGTGAAAAACACAGCGGGACCATGTCACAGCCTAAACATAGAAAATGAGGATATTATACTGTCATATGATAGTTTCGTCTTTCTGTGCAGCTGCAGCATGATTATTTGATGATATGATCCTCTGTAGTAAGTACAATATCAGTGCAAACACACTGACATGAACCCATACAAGCAGTCATTGGTGTGTACCTGCAGCACACACACACACACACACACACACACACACACAAACACACACAGCAGAACATGTATCTATTTACCAGTTCTTTGGGCAGCACAAAGAGGTTAGATTAATTTTCATTGCTTTCAGGGTTAAGTGCTTCTCTTTTCATCCTCTTCTGCAGTAGCTCTATGACAGCTCTGCCAGCCCAGGAAAGACATCTCCATTTCCCTAGCTGATATGGACAGTTTTATCTTATTTTGTACATTAAGGCAGAGCATAGCAGAGACAGGAAAAAAAAAAAAAAGTGAGACACAATGACACACACACACACACACACACACACAGACACGCACACACACACACATACACACACATATTAAGAATGTGATTAGACACCTTCCTCCCGACAGGTGACAGTACAATAAAAGGCTTCGGATCAGGATATTCTATGTATAAAGATTTCTGCAGCTTTCATTATTATTAATTGCTCTTGGGGAATTTCTGTGCATGTTGGTTCCCTGTCAATTAAGTGCACAACAATGGAGACAAGCTCACCTCCATTGGCCCTCTCCTACAAGCACAACTGTTCTCTCTCTTTTTTTTTTTCCCAGGAATCAATTCTCAATGGTAGACTCCAGTAAGCTCATTAGGCTCTCACTAGGCACCGACTCCATTACGGCTGCATAATTACCACAGTTCTGCCTTCATCCCCCTTCATTCTGGGCCTGACAGTGATTATTGTTATGATACATCACTTGGGAACTGAGAACTGAAAACATTCCTTACATTGCACCATACCGTATCAACATGCTGTGTGTTTCTATACTTGGATTAGACACTTATAATAGATGTATTACAAAATCTAGACCCTTTTAAAAATCTGTATTTGCCTGTTTGTAAGCAGCAGGTACAGTTATGTTTGAATCTTGTGGTTTTATTTCTTTCCTCTGTGTTAGATCATGTTCTTGTTTTCGTTCACTGCATGTGCCTGATGTGCCTGATGTGCCTGTCTAATGTTCATCAGGTTTTCTACCGTGCATAAACTACAATAGATATTTATTTGATTTACATATGTTTCTCTCCTGTTGCATATGCAATCGTGCGTGGTTGTATGCTCACATGAAAGTGTGCATTTGTTTCTATTTCTACAATACATGTGTGTGCTGAGTGCAAATTATGCTTGTGTGAATAATACAATATGCACAGATGGGATTCGGGTGGCTAGAGCAGAGAAGGCTGCAGTGGGAGTAGCAGCCACACTTTGCATTTCTTTCCTCTCACAGGCAGTGCAAAGGAAGTGTAACATGACATGAAGATAATTAAAAAAGCAGATCCATATATATTAAAAACAGCAAAGCCCACAGTAGGGGGACTGGGCCAGGGATCATTAGGATTCTCTCCATAATGTAAACCTAAACTGGGCCTTAGCTAACCACCCTGAGGGCAGAACAAGCCTCTCAGAGAGCTGATATTTCATTACTCCAGTCTGGAGGGACTGAGTGCCCCCCCCCCCTCCCCCACCCTCCACCACCCTCACCCTGCCCCACCTCCCTGGCTTGATCTGTACCTGCCTCATGGAGTGCTGGAGACTCCCTGTGGGAGAATAGTCCATACTGTGCAGCTCCACATTGGACTCTGGACTGGGAAATGACATTTTCAATCCAACCCACACGTGTAAGGGTGACTCAACAAGCACTTAGCACTTTGGTCCTGTACCATTCTAAACATGTTATATTAAATGTTACTGCTTGCCAGAAAAAAAATCGATAAAAAATAATCCTATCCAGGCCAGCTGCTATGAATATCAGCACACCAAATTGCTACCAGGTAGATTTTAATACTTTTAGCCCAAGATTCGCACGTGAGAGTGAGAGATGAGAGCTGTGAAAAAAGTGAAAAAACTGACATAGTGTGTAAGTAAAGCAAGAGGCGGATATACAGTATCTTGTAAACATTGAGATGTCAACACATCTGTGCCTGTGTTGCACATGTGCTGCTGTGAGCTGAACTACCATTACACTCACATGGCTTTGACAGTCGTCTGCCATTATCCTTTAAATAGGTTGCTTCCTACTGCATGCATCTTTGCTCCTCTCTGTGTGCGCGTTTCCTGAAGTGGACTGTTTTCATAGCAGCCCCTAGCCACCCTGAGAGCACAGGAATTGGCCATGATAACAGCTGTAACAACAGCAGTATATGATCTAATAGGAGCCCAGTTGTTCGGAGGTGAATACATTTCTTGAGGGGATGATTAAATGAGAACATTGCAGAGGAGGTGATAGATGAAAAGAGAGAGATAGAAATGTGCTGGGAAGAAGGAGTGGGAAGACAGCAGATAGTGAGGGAGAGAATAAGGCAGAAAGAAGTGAAAATTAGCAGGTGGGAGTGGGAGAGCTGAAATAAGAGAGTGAGGCGGGCTGAAAGTAATAGACAGATCATGGAACAGAGGGAGGAAAGGAGGAGAAGAGTCTGATTGCTGGGCAGAGAAGGTACAAGTATATTAGCTGTTTCATTACACAGTGAAAGAGAGCCTGAATCTTCCCACACAGAAAGGTGTAAGTATCTTCCATTAGAGTGCCCCGGCTCCCAAAATACCCCCCCAAAAACAGAGCTCTCCATTTGGCCCTTATTTTCCCTCCCATTCACCATGAAAGCAGGGTCACATACAGCACAGCGGTGAGTCCTGTCTTGTGTGTGTGTGTGTGTGTTCAGTTGTCTATGAATTTAATACATCAGTCTATTTTGAAAAAGATGACATGTCATTCTGTGCAAGCAATGTTCTCGGTATCGTAAATGAGATTATAAAAGAGTACACATAACTCTGACTCAACTCAACTAAAAATGTTCTTTGCATGTTGGTAAACAGGGCAGAGATTACGCAGCGTAAGGGAGAGAAGGTTTGATTTTTGCTGGTGCGTGTTTCTATTTTACTGTATCTGTAAAAGAGAGCAAGGGAGGGAGAGCTGCAGGTGACTTCATCAGTCAGCGAGACGGGTGGGTTCCGTCAGTGTGACGGCCTCGTCAGCGGCCCATATTAAACACATTAAACACTGGGCCGAGCTCCTCATTAATCAGCCCAGAGGGATGACAGCCAGTTCTGCTATCGGCCCCATACATCCACGCATGCCCAGGGCTGTCTGGGCTCCAGGTAATATACCTCTTCCGCAGATAACACCATGATAGATCGACTGCAGCCTCTCTGATTGGGGTTCGCTAGTGTAATACCACCTTGTCTGGCTTTATCAGAGGAGCCCATTGAGCAGTCAAGGCAGATCAGCTTTTCAAGAGCTTCATGATTCAACAGATTTTTGACTGGAAGGGAGTGTTCGTGTCAGCTGATTTAGTAGAAGACCTATAAGGTGAGACAGGTATTTTAAAGGTACCGTCCAATCATAATTGTCATGTCTACCCCCTCTTGGAGAGAATAATGAATCCCTGAATGCAACCTGTCACATTAATTTTAACATTGTTATTAACCCTTCAACAGGCCCTCTATCAGCTCGAGAAGTGTGATTGAATAATTCTCACAGTTTCCTGCAGCTCATGTGATGGGAGGTATTTTTAATTTCACTTTGATATCCATGGTGTGCACATAGAATCTGGGTTTTATTTAAAACCACCAGAAATCATTTGGCGTCTGATTAGTTACAGAATACAATAAAAAGGAAAAGAAAATGTTGGAGTGAATGTTAACTTTTGAGCAGCGGCACTATCGGGCTTCTCTATTCTGAATTTAATTGATTTCTAATTACGCCGCCTACCTGAAGGGTGGCTTTTAATCATCTTTGGTCAGTAATATGAGTCTTGTTCCTTCTATACCACACACTAAGTTGATCAGCCACTAAAACTGGCACCTCATCCATAACCAGCTGTTCTCGATTTCGTCCTACCTCACAGAAAGCCCCCACCCCCATTCCTTGGGAAAGGCGTCTGAGGGTGATAGCGAGCACTGTGCAAATCACACCAATAATTGCTGTAGTTAGTGGTTCAGTTTGATTAATGTGGCTTTGTTAAGGGTCCTTTAAGAGAGGAGCATGTGTAACAGTGATGTGCAGTTAAGTCAATTGGGATAGAGAATGTTGTCCATGTCCAGGGGTAGATGGGGGTTTGTTCTGCACCACTAGGTGTCTCTCTTCAGATAGGCTAGAGTCTGGGCTTGGAGCTGACAGAGGGGCTGAGAGAGGTCAGACCCAGAGAAGAGGGTGGAAAGGGAACAGAGAGAAGAGGCAAAGAAAGAGGCCAAGGCAAGTCTACTTCTCTTTGTGCCCTTGTTTGTACACAGACATGACTGTTTTCTCTGCTGCCTGGAGAGCCATAAAGGCTTAGTGCCTAGCTGTCGAACTGTGTTTTTCAGAACAATCCTTGAGGTGCATTCTGCTCACCTTTTTGCCTTCACTCATTTGTGATGTAAAATTCAGAAAGCAGAACCGTTGCCTATAAATTCTGCACAGATAAAATGTTCTTAAAAT
Source organism: Thunnus thynnus (assembly GCF_963924715.1). Taxonomy (NCBI): domain Eukaryota; kingdom Metazoa; phylum Chordata; class Actinopteri; order Scombriformes; family Scombridae; genus Thunnus; species Thunnus thynnus. Next base: position 12,089,476 of record NC_089533.1, read on the forward strand.
ATTGAAGCCAGTGAATGAAATGTCTCCTTTTCATGTATTCATTTACCCAACAAGTACTTTGTATTTGTTATTTATCTTCCTTTTTCACCTCCCCAGGCCTTTCGTTCGGCCAAATGCACATTCCCTTTCTCTTCCTTTCTGGTTTTGTTGAGATATGCTGCTCTGCATTTCCATTCCTTTGTCCTTCCCCCTCTTCAACAGGAACTCACACATTCCCTCCATGCTCTTTATTGTCTGCTCTTCTATTCCCTTGAATCAACTGCAATCCTGCGCTATCGTTTTGTATTGCTGGGTCAGGAGTGCAGCAGAATATTCGCCCACAGGCAGCTTATCTCAACGCCATTGGACTACATTCCAGAAAATCCCACAAAAACTGCATAATATATCTGAGCAGTGAAATACTTGCAGAATGAATGGGGAGTGAAAACTACAGCACAAAAATATCCATAGGCTTTCTATCACCTCTCGCCACATTTGCTATACTCTTATATCTCTGCAAAAAATAAAGACAAACACCATTTTATTCTCTGGTGTCTGTGTTTCTGTTTGATGATGTGCAGGCCCATCAACAGTGATTCTCCAGAGCGTGCAAGGACATGGCCGGGCAGCGGGCGTCATGGTGCCACAGCCTGCCTGTGCTGCTGCTGCTGTGCTGTGGAACAGACATGGAGCTAGTGTAATTACTTCCATTATCACCGCCACACAACACAGAGCGACAGAGATGAGGAAGACGAGAATTGAGGGGGCTCACAATGTGACATACGAAAATCTAACTTTAACTCGTGCACACTGGTAAATTGAGAGAGTGAGGGAGTCAGAGTAGGGTGGTGAGAGGAAAGAGGATGAGAAGGAAGGTGGTAGCAAGAAAGAAAACCAGTTTTAGTTGACAAAAACTATCCATTTACTGTGGTTGTGTGTGTCTCTCTGTGCATGGCCTGAGTGTTTTCATGTTTGCAAAGAGAGGGGGGATTGTGCAATCAGTTTCTCTATCCCAGCTTGTAATCAGCAGCCATGTCAGTAAACACTGTTAATAGGGGTGGACACTCTCTCTCTTCTCACCCAAGACCCCTGCAGTAGCTAATTGGGATAAATGCAACTCCATGCTTCATTTACCCTAACCCTCTCTATTCCTTTCTGTCTTTTCCCCTCCCGTTTTCTTCAGACCTCCTTTGCATCTACTTTAACCTTGTCTTTCCACCCTCTCTGTCTTCTGTTGCTCTCTTTGCCTCTTCTACTCTGTGCTTGTTAATATCTTCCCGGCTCATTGATACCGCAGATGTTTTTTATAATCAAAACATAAGAAACGGCCGAGTGAACACGACATTTTCTCTTTCATGAGTGATTGAAATGAGCTGGTTGCTGTGTTTAACATGGGCGCCAGACAAAACATGTATCGTGTAATGAATCAGATATGGAATACTGTGAACAACTAATACAAATCACTTGTTCCCATTTTCTATGATTAGTGCAAGCTACCTCGCAACAAAGACACACCATATTGAAAGTTCTCATATATATGCATGCTTCATGTACCTCCGAGTAAAGAAATAACTAGTTAATTTGATATTATTCATTATGATTTATTATTGTGTTGCTACCTTCCGCTCATGCTCTGCGTATATATGATGTTGTAATGTATTCATGGGTCTTGCTGCACCATCATTGCTTTTGTGATGTAATCTCTTTTCCCCTGGCTTGGACCCCACCTGTGGGAGAAGGAGAGAGAGCTGTAAGTGCTTGTGTGATGTAAAATGCCTAATTTGGGGGGTGATTGATGGTTTAATATTGCAGCCTGCAACCTTGCTGCCCCCACCTACCCAATGAAGCTGCAGGCAGGCGGGAAACCGTAGCACTGTGTGTGTATAATGTCACTTTCTATTCTCACATTCAAACCCAGCTGGTGGAATTAAACCAATTCTGAGTTTGTTTGTTTTTGTGTGTGTGTGTTTAGATGTAATTTTGAGTATGTGCATGTGTGTGCACTGTGGGCGTGCTAAAGCATTTCTTCTACCGTGCCAGAGCTAAAATCCACTTAGATATATTGACTGTGGTCTAGAGTCAGTGGTCAGTTATTGCAGCCATTTCTATTTTCCTAATTTTAACCAATCTTCCCTCATCTTGCCTGTCTCCTCTGTTTTCCCTGAGATACAGTACGAGTTCTCGGTGTCACTCATTACCCTTTACTGTCACAAATACCCTCAACCCTTCTTCCTTTATTGTTTTCCCGCTCCTATTCCTCTCCTTTTCTTTAGTCTGCATGCTTCGCTCTCTGTGTTTCAGGCACTGTGTGTTATGTTGCAGTCCTGAAGATTTTCATGCAAATTAGTGATACACTGATCTAATTACTATCAAATCTAAAATGCTTCTGACTATACAGGAAGGAGTCTCTGTATGTCTTTCTGTCTGTCTGTCTTTCCTTTGCTTTTATCGACAACTATTCATCTGATCAACTTCATACGTGGTGGGTGTATTGCTGGGGACCCAACGGAGTGCAGAATCAAATTTGGTGCAATTTTGCTGGTGGCACTATAACAACGGATTTTATGTTTTGAGAGACAAAATTATTTTTCTCCTGCATTCTGTGGATCTAGATCTAGCCACGCCCGTTTGCATTTCCCACCATTTTGAATCTTGTCCAAATCAGTTTTTTCACTACTCCTCCTACAAATTTTGAACAATCATCATCAAATTTGGTACAGCACATCTCTGGACCAAGATGGAAAAAGTTACTTTTTCAGATTTTTGATATTCCATACAGTTTTGCTATAGTTGGCCCTCAAAGTTTGCTCAAATGCCGTGGGCAAGACTTATATTACAAAAAATATCATATCTCCTGAACGCTTTGTGCTATTGCAACCACATTTGGTGGATATGTGTAGATATGATGTTTGAGTGACCATGACAAATTTGGTACCATTTGGCCTATAAGTGGTGCTGTTGCAGCAACATTTAACTATAAAGGAAGGAGTTTGTCTGTCTGCCTGTATGTATGTATGTATGTATGTATGTATGTATGTACAACTGTCCTTCGCATATTTCAAGAACTGTTCAAACATTCGATCGATTTCACACTTGGCAGGTGTATTGCTGAGGACCTGAGGGAGTCCAGTGTCAAGTCAATCAGATGAGTAGTTCTCAAGAACACCGTAACAGACCAAGCAATTTGCCTGTTCCGAATGGCAACATGCCCTGAATGGGCATGCTCCCCGACAACGCTGCAAACAGCAATACCGGGAGCCCAGCAATCGGCCTGTTCTGATTGGGCATGCATTTGAAACGGGTACGCTTTCCGAATGGCCACATGCTCTGAATGGCCACGCCCCGAGCGGGCACTGTACTAGTTTTAATAAAAAAGATGAGTTTGTCCTCTACAGAAAAATGACAGCTTTGGTCATTTGTTCAGATGCCCGAAATGGCATGATGTTGTTATAGTGTTACAAAACTTCTTAGGGAGGAGGTTAGGGTGAATTTTTGGGTGGACAGAGCATGTGACTTCGACACAAAAGACGCTGTTCTTATCCTGCCTCCTACCTCCTATGTTCATCACTGTTTTCTTTTATGACATTATCTCTCCAGCCTCAGCTTAGATTTTTAAAAACCAAATGACCCTAAGTCATTTGCCAAGAAGTTTTTGTGCTTAAACCTGACCAAATCTTAGCCATAGTAGTGGCAGATCACAACAACAGTCACTATGTTACTATGTTTAAACAAGAATGGTTAGTTCCACAGCAAATGCAAATTAAAGATTAAATTCACTTCAATATCTTTTCTACTAACTATTTTGTAGAGATTTTAGCCCAGATCCCAATGCAAGTCCTTTAATATTGGGTATCAGCTGATTCCGAAGCAATATTTGTTGATGTATCTGGCAGATTAAAATAACAAGTGTAACCCACTAAATTTGGCACACCTTTTGTTTTTTTCCTTTTTTGTTTTTTTTATAAGCTTTTTGATAAATACTGGAGGCCCACATAGGATAGGTTCACAACAGTCAGGTGCCCATATGAACACTGACAGAGGTTTTCCTCGCTGTAATCATTCCCCCTGTTCATACTGACCATTAGAAGATCCACTTCAAATGCACTTACAGTATAAGTGATGGGGGCCAAAATCCACAGTGTATCCACATAGTCATTTTGTGCAAAAATGCATTTAAAAGTTTATCTGAAGCATATAAGAGGCTCCAGCAGTCTGCGTTAGTCATATTAAGTGGATATCTGCTACATTTACAGTCTTTTTAGAATTAAATTCCCTCTTTGTTTCCTTGGACAGTGTTTCCCTGTTGAGCTGTGGAAGTATAGTAACAAAAAGAGGGACTTTGGCACTAAAAAGACTGGTACGCTGAAGGATATCTACTTGATTTGACTAATTTGGACAATTTGGAAGCTTCATATTAGCTTCAGATAAACTTTTAAATTTATTTTTGCACAGAAGGAGGCTTGTGGATTTTGGCCCCCATCACTTAAGATGAATTAGTGTAATGTGGGACACTGCCAAATGTGGGACACCTAAGCTCGATTGCATGCTGCCAAATGCTAATGCTTAGGACTGCTGTCAAATTAAACCTGGGGTGTCAAGTAATTGAACATCACATGACTCCACACATGTGATGCCATAGATTGGGGCGGGGCAATCTTACAACAAGAAGTCCAGTCAAAGGTCAGTCACAAAGGATTCTGAGTAATTTAATGTTAAGGATATAAATGTGTCATAAATGAAGCAATGTTGCCAATTGTTACCAGTGTTTATGACATATTAATGCATTAAAATATGCTATAATATGGTAAAAACATGTTTCATATTTTTCACTTTATAAAATACGGTTTGAAATGTGGGACAGCATGGTTTAACTAATGTGTAGCAGTCATATATGTTGTTAAATTGGTGAAATATGCATTGAAGTACATTAAATATGTAATACCAATAGTATTACAGGGGTCTTAGTCTTGTAATGCTTAATTTTTACTTATTCTAGGCAGATTGCAAATTATATTATAACTAATATTAATACTATTAATATCAATATTAATTAACATTACATAATATATTACTATACTATCTGTAACAGCAAAAACATTGCAATTACTGAAATGACCATATGTGGGCATGCACTTTGGCCTTGAGTGTTACTGACCAGAGAGGTTTTTATTGTATGAATCAAGATGATTTCAGCATAGGCCTTTCAGCCTCCCAATGATTTCAGCCTGAACCATCCAAAATTAGGAAATACACATAATCTAGGACAATTTTGGCAATTTTCCTTCTCGCTAATGGCCATCAGGGGGCGACTCCACTGGCTCCAAAAAGAAGTCCATTTGTACAGAAGTCTATGGGAAATGACCCTACTTCTCACTTGATTAATTACCTCAGTAAATACTTTCCTAATGAGTTTATGGTCTCAATGGCTAGTTTCAAGTCTTCTTCAATACAGCATGATGTTCATTTTGTATATTATGGTCCCATTTGATTTAAATTTGATGATAAAGCAGGCTATGCTTTAGGTTGTTGCTATGTTGTGATTGACAAGTCGCTACAACGGTGACAACGTTGGTTAGGGAGCATAACATGGCGTAACCCCAGATTCATAGAGTATAAGCATGGCCGTCGCTATGTCAGTGTGTTTTCAGTTCATAGTAGTTAATTGTAATTTTGGTCACCTAAAATAGTCTTGTTCAGCGTTTGGTTGTATTAAAAGACCCTAAGTTAAGTCACTTAAAAGACCCTGCCAAACTCGATGCTTCAAAACACGAGTCCACAAACCAATCTGTGACGTTACATTGGCTACGTCCATTTTTTAAATTTCTTTTTTAGTTTATGGTTGTCTGCTAGCTAGTTGTCATTCAGCCAGTGGTCAAACATAAAAGCTGAAGATTGCCTCCTTTGATTTAAAACTAGTCAAGCTTCAAATGTGGTCACTGTCATGTCACTGTGAAACTGTGAATGGACAACATGCTGGAGAAAAATAAACTCTTTAATGAACCGTGAAGCCAGTCATACTCTGTCCTCACAACAATAGAAAGTTAACAACGTTAAAGCTTGTTTGTCAGTGTTGCTAATGATATCAGCAGCGGCGGTTAACAAACAAACAAGATGACCGATACAGCAACAAATGCAGTTGGCACATTAAATATGAATTCATGAAAGGAAGAAGAAGACGTCAAATAATGTGAGTCAGACACTACATCTCCCTCAGTCTCTCTGTCCCCTTTGGTTGCTTTGTTTCTTCTCTGATGGTTAAATGTCTCTCTGGGGCTGTTGTGTGTATTTATCTCTTTAACAGGAATGCAGCAATGAAATGTGCTGCAGGTTGTTTGCCTGGACACTGAAGCTGTTGTGTTATGGTGAGCTGTCTACATTATGTCAGTCAGCAGGGACAGAGCCTCATTTAATTTCTCCAGATTTTAATTTATTGGTTGTTCAGTCACCTGTTGATGTGGTGTGATTTTGTGAATGAGCCTTTACAGGAGGTGCAGTTGACTGTCAGATTTTTTCTTCCACTGTGCTGTATAATGAAGTACACTGTAAACTTTGTAGGCTGTTTTTTGTATGTCATGCATTTTAATAAGCGTGTGTAAGTCATGTATTTGATACATACATAATTACTTTTTGATGAGAACATAAACTTTTAGATCTGTGAATATTTAGTGCTCAATCTTTTTAGTATTCAGCACTTATTGTGATACTTTATATGCAACTGTATACTAAGAAAATACGTAGGAGGCAAGTATAAATCATGTATCTATGATATGTGCATTGTCTCTTTTTGAGGCAGCATAAATCTATCATCGCAACAGAACAATAGTATATATTTGAAATTGTAAACTCTGTTGGTACAATGACAAATTGTCCTACTTTATACTTTATTTCTTTCAATGACCTGTCTGACTTGGCTTCTTCTGAAGCACTTCACTGTTAAAATTAGCTCTTAGTTTCACGATCAATATAACTGGCCCCTCTAAAACAACGGCTGGCCCCTGAGGTGAAAATGGACTAGAACGGCCACATAAGAGTACAGTTAAGAAAGCATTTGATCGGGTTCATTTTAGCCAATAGTGATCTCTATTTTGAATATGGTGCTTCTCTCAAGGCAATGTGGGATAGCAGCCAGAGCAGAATTGGCCCTTGATGAAGGTTGAAAGTTAATTTTTTTTTTAACTTTATCCAAAAAGGGTAAACTTTGCCTGGAGGTGCTGTAGTGATTTGTCAACAAACTGATGTAGTGACATGTCAGGAAGTTTTATCTTTTTATCTTTAGTTTTATCTTTGCCACCAAAAACAAAAATGAAGTGCTGGTTGGCACAGAGTTACGCAAATTCCTGGAAAAAATGTGTTGGGTTGTTTGTTTGCTTAATGCTTAGCAAAGCATTAAGTAAATAAACAACCCACCACAGGCAAAGTTTGCTGAAGCTTATGAGTGTTGACACGCCCAAAGCGGCAAGCAAGAGGGTGGCAGAGGTGATGTTGTGCTATTGGTTCTTCACGGTAATGAAAATCATGTAAGAATATTGTACTTGGGCAACTCTGAAAGCCTTTCACTTTCTACATCATTGCTCTTTTTGTTTGGCCAGCCTTTTAATCTCCCCATGGTTCTGCGTTTCTGCTGGCTGACCTCCGCCCTCCCATCAATCCTTGCTTCATGTGAAGATGGACGGCACCGGAGGAGCAAATAGACGATTGACAATCAGTATTAATTTCAAAAGTTAGACGAAGTTCCTTTAGATCCTTCTGGATGTGTTCATCACCACTTCAGTGTTGGTGATCTGTATTCTATACAGAACTCAGTGGGGAAATTAATCATGGTACTATGCCTCTGAGTCATCTAGCCTTGCAGAAACTATGGTGTCATTATGTTGATATTTTGTCTACTATTAGCCATAAGGAACAACTGCTCACAGTGATATGCATAATGCCAGCCAGTGTGGACAAGCGCTAGGAAATACATGGAGAATACTTTTTCTGACACGCACGCATGCACGCACGCAGACACACACACACGCATACACACACACACACCACATGTGCATATGTGTGGCCACAGCCTCAAATGGTTGTTGTGCTAATATGTTTTTAATGTCTTTGGGATGCAGTCGACATCTCTAATTTGTTTTTGTCTAAGCTGTGTGCTTATGTGGATGGGGGACATCAAAGCAGTAAAAATAGCATTTCTCATTAACCAGCCTTTCCCTCTCATTTATTTTCCTCGTCCTCACTTGCCAGTTTGTCCACAAGTGTTTTTTTAGGCACAGCTTGTGAAGTTGTGAAGAGGAGTTGCTGGAGAAAAGATAATGGGCCGATGCTTGGTGTCCGTTTACTGCTTCCTATAGTTGGTCCTCAGCAGGCTTTTATCAGGAACTCGTCGTCGTTTGAATGATCAACTGTAAAAAGGCTTTTGTGAAATCAAGTTGCACTGTGTGAATGAAACAGCCAGTTCAGTCGTTGAAACGGACAGTTTTTAGCTTGGCATGAACAGGTCCTAGCGATAGATGACCTAGGCAACCGCGTAGGGTGCCATCTAATAGGGGGCACCAATATAACAAGCTAAGTTCAGCGCCTCTATCAAATGCACTGGCTTTGTGGCACCTGCCCAGAGCACTGATATGTTTTACTTTTAAATTATGTCATGTGAAAGGTTTTAGTTGTTAGTTGTGTATTTGTTTCAAAAGAATCTACACATTTTGAGGCTTATGTTGGATATTATTCATGAATCTTTTTTCTTTGTATGTTACTCTCCAAACAATCGGCACATTTCTGTTCTATTTAAAGTTCTGTTTAAATTACATTTAAGTTCTATATTGTCTATTTATGATTCCCTAGTGTGAGTTTTGCATGTCTTTCTTATGTTTTTTGTTGATTTCGACTTGATTTGTTTTAGTCATATATTGCAATTGTAATTAAATTTGTTGCAGTAAACATTGTAATAAATGAAAGGCATGTTTGTATCTTTATAAGCATTGCTGCACATGTGTTCACCCTAACTGAAATAGCAGTTTACAGTGAGTGCTTTGATAAACAAAGTCTTTTACCAAGTTGATTCAGTGAGTTTTTTAAATTTTGGAAAGAAGAAAAGAGGGTTCCGACTTTTTTTTTTTTTTTTTTTTTAGAAAATTACCAGTCAGGTATTTCTATAAAAAAAACATTCAGCTAATGAGGTTTATTTAAAACAAAAATGCAAATGAGTGTTTGAAGAAAAACAAAAACTGAGAGGACCAACATTTACTTCACTTCAGCCCCGTCTGTACGGTTTGGTTTAAGTTACATCTCTCAACAGATTACAAGGCATCATTGGAGTCATTTACAATAAAGTCACATAAAACATATTTCATATTTTTGATACAGGTATGTTCAAGTTAATTTTAGTTAGTTCAACCTACAGTATAACAGCAAATAATTTAGCCACTTGTCTTTATCTGACACTCAGTCTTATGTTGGAATCCTCAGTTTTACTTTACTTAGCATCACGGATGTAGCAAATCTCACATGCAATGGTGAATTGATGTGTTTGTTTCAATGGAGCCTGAACCTCTGAAAAATATCAGACAACGTGTTGTATCCACATTTAGCTTCTGGGTCTCCTAATTTAGATTTTTATTCACAGTCTTTTGATGGCACCATATGATGTGTGTGTATTTGTGTGTGTCTCTGTGTGAGATGAAAGCACTGAAAGCTCATGACTACATTGGTCAATTTTGGCTTTTCATGCGTATACATAGCAACAAGAAAAAAATATGAAATGATACTGTTATTATCCTTTTTTCAATCGTTCACTAATGTGTTGTCAAGGAGATTGGATCTGTGTTAACTCACTGCTATGCTGATAGGTTAACTTTCTCTCATTACCGCAACACAGTAGCTTTTTAGTTAGCAACAATGATTCCCAAATATGAGTGATCCATTCTGCCCACCATTTTGTGTACAAACTAAAATCCATCTATGCACAAAATGGCTTTGCCAGCTGTAATTGTAATAAATACATTTTGTCAAACAACAGTTAGGTGAAGAGAGAGCTACATTTGACTGATTTAGCTCCTGATAGAAAGTCTCACCTCCTTACACAAGCTATTACAGTTGTATTATTCAGTTAATTATGACAAGGTTTTATGTCACCTCTTCTGTTTATTCTCCATTAGTCTTGTCACCGCAGCATTGCGATGAAGAGATGAATCTACAGTATTTGCCACACCATTAAGGGACTTAGACACAGTCACAAAATTTCAAATTCCCCATGCGGAATTAAATATTTATCTTCTTGAATCCATGATTTGGCTGTCGATTTTTAATAAGAGGAACATGAAATATCCTCTGCGCCGATCTTTGGTTTTGTGTGGCCAGAGTTTAGCAGGGTGTGGGGTGTTACAAGCACCTTCTGCCCTCAACTCAGCTGACGTTTTTTGAATTTAATTGCTTCTGGTTTAAACTCCTCATCTGAAACATGTTTCCATAATTTAATTTGAAAGAGCTTGAACTTTTTATGTGTTGTTGTTGGAAATAGTTACACCGTCCAGTCAGTGCATGACTAAAATCTGATAATAAATATTACAATTTACAATAAAGAAAAACATGAAATCAATCAGTGACATTTAGTTTCAGTGAAACTGTGTTTAATTAGAAACAAGAGTACTATGATATACTAATTTGTAACAGTTTAACATCATGTGAAGCTGCTGTGATTGAAAAACTACTTATTATTCTGCTTGTGAGTGACCATCAGTATTGTCAAATGTTGTTGCTGGAAAATAGTCAGTTCTGAAAGATGTGATCTTGGCCTAAATTTCTGAATTGGATTGGATTTCGTTTCCATAGTAATGGCCACAGACTAGTTTGTCCCTTGAATGGTGCCAGTGGACATGCATTTTATGCTTTATTAAGCCAGTGTGTATAGTTTTGCATCCTCTCTCCCTGACATAAGCATAACTGGTCCTAATTTTAATCATATGGCTGACCAAGTGGCTTCTGTGTTGTTATTATTTTATTGAAAAGATTACACTTTATTCTGAGTTGCCTTTAAAACCTCAGCATGAGATGAGGAGTCTAACACAGATGTTGAAACAGAACAGGATAATGCTAATCATCCTCAGCCATAACAGAATACATTATTCTTAGCCACTTCATGTTGCTGTGGAAACTGTTTAAGAGTCAGTAGGTCTGCCAAGGGTGTGCGGATAAACATGTCACTCTCTGTGTGTGTGTGTGTGTGTGTGTGTGTGTGTGTGTGTTTGTGTGGCTTGGCATACTATGTGTTTTATCAATTGAAACGTTGCACTAGCTAGCGGCAGTGCATGTTTGACAGGTTAATTTGAAAAACAGATGAACAGATTCCCAGAGATTCGTGGAGGGTGAGAAAGAAATGAAAAAAGTAACGGTGGAGGAGAAAGAAAAGGACAGATGACGAGGGAGAAAGATGCACGGAGAGAGAGGAAAAAGAAGAGGGGAGGGCAAAGTCTGAATGGGCAGAAAGACAGAGTCGGAGAAGAAGACGGATGAATGGACAAAGGGAGCAAGCTTGAGATATAAAGAGATTCGAGTTGTGACATGTATGTGCAGTATATACTGTATAGATTGTTATGGGGGCGTGTATTAAAACCCTCTCTGCGAGGTGCGATGAATTGGCTCTATTAATTAAAGTGTGAACTAGTGTGTGGTCATGGATCCAGGACACATATACACACACACAAACACACTGTGCTCCCTCTCCAGGCTCATATCATTACCCATCATTACACCCCCCATTTGGCATCAGCCGGCCAGATCGATCATGGCCGATAACTCTGTCTCACTCCAGGCCGGCCTATCTATCTCTATCTCACCCCCTCTCATATCTTGCTTTCTCTGTGTCTCTCTTTTTCACACCATATCTCCTCTCTCCCTGTCTCAACCCCCTCACGCAACTCTCCCCTGCCTACAAATTGTATCAGTTTCAAAATTACTTAAATCGTCCGCCCACCCCATCCTCTATAGCTTTTTAGCTTTGCTCTCTCTAAAGTATCTCTTCATCTCCCGTCGACCAAATCTCGCTAACATTCACTAATCTCCTGCTGAATCCTCTCTAGGTTCTGTTCCATATTTCCCTAACTCATATCGCTACCTTTTAGCACTGTGACAAGCATATCAATCACCTTGTATTTCCATTTGTTGCTGACCTGCTTTCAGCTTCACTTTAATACGCCTCTTCTTCTTCCACTGTACCCTCCCACAGCCTTTCATCTTTCTCTCAGTCTCTGTCACCCATCTTGCTCTCACTCAGGCAGCCCAGTCACACCAGCTGTGTCTTTGCACATGACTCACTGTCGCTTCCTCTCTTCCTTTGCAGTGCTCTCCTTCTCCATCACCACCACCACCACCACCTCCTCCTCCTAGTACTCCTCTCCCCCTCCTCTTCTATCTCTGCACTCTCCTCTTCTTCTTCTCTGCAGAGAGAAAGTGCCGCTTACATCAAGACTTGAAGGCTCAAGGCTAGGCTCAACAGTCACTTGGAAAAGTTGTGAGTGTTTTTCGTGTGTGCGTGCACACAGTACTGTAAGTGTGCAGAAGTGCAAGCGACAGGCAGACGCGGAAATGAACACTTGAACAGAAGAAAGAATCATCTGATCTCATTTGAAGGCTTGATAACATAGCCTGAAAAGGAGGAGAGCAATCAGCTGCTTTTCGTCTCCTTCTCCTTCACTGTCCCTCTCTTTACTTACGTCTGTTGATCTAATGATGCTCTTGCTTGTGTATGTTCCACATTGATTCTAATTCAATTTGGATGGAATGGGTCTTTCAGACAATTGTCTGCAGTGAGGGCCCCAGATGGATTTTTAGCTTCTTCTGCCGGCATTAGAGATTAATGGGAAGAATGCCACACTGGACAGAAGAGAGCAACAATCAATTTCTCAATAATGCCATATTTACACATTCTCGTCTCCCACGAGAAAAAAAGAACAGTATTGTAGTGAATATGAGGAAGTGAATGCAACATTGCCACCACGAGATGAATCTGTGCTGTTTTATATTAATGACATGTCCCTCTGTGTAAAGAAATCAGTGCTGTTGAGAGTTTTGGTTAATTGATAATCACTGATAATTCACTTTAATCCAGCAATAATGCCAGAATAGTAAACAGCCTTACTTTTGTTTATAGCCTTTCATTACAACGTTATATTTGCTGTATTGGCCATTATTTATATTGATCATGGCAACATTTTATTCACTAACATTTCTTTTTATGTACTTTGTGCATCCACAAACAAATGAAAGCAACAAACAAACTTAATTACTGTGATTTACACCTCCAGATCTAATATTTATTTAGCAACCATTAAGTGGCTAAATAAAAAAACTTTAACTAGTATAATTGTTGGCCAAAACAAACTTAAACAAGACCTAGATTGTTTAAAGAAAAATCTTTCTTCAAATACCTTGCAAGCCAGCCACTGCAGAGTTAGAGCCGTGGCTATGGTTTCATTTGCAGCTATCATGCAGTGACACACAGCCTTTGTACAGTCAATTTGCTTTGACATAGTCTGTTTTCATGCCCAGTGTTGTGACACAAGGACCTAAGTGCGTGTGTCTGCCTTTGCACAAGTGTGCACAAGTGTGTTTTTGTGTGCGTTTGTGCGTGTCCTGAGTGGTATCACTATACTACGCTCGTCTCATGTCAAAACAGTGGCAACTTGCCAGACGTGAGCTGTTTGGTGATGTCATATAAAGCAGCCTGAAGCACCATGGGCCTACAGCATAGCAGCCCCGGCCCTATAATATCCCTGGCTGGCTGTTGTGGCTATTGTTTCCTGGCTTTCCAGCTCTTTGAGCATCTGGCTGAGATGGTCTCCGGAGGCTGTGCTATAAGCCCCAGACTCGCTCCCTGCAGGCCGTCTCACTGACAGGAGATCAGGCTACATCAGTATGTGTGAGAGGTACAGCGGGATCTGAGGGATGGATCCTATTTCAGCTGATCCAGCACACTGAGAGGTGGTTGCCAGAGACTTGCAAAAAACTTACTTTGTGCATCTGTGTGTGTGTACGTGTGTGTGTGTGGACACATGTGTGTACCTGGTTGCATATGATGTGAGTGGGTTTTAGAAAAAGACAGCGGTGAAAGACAGTTGAGACAGTGTTAGAAAGAGTGAGAGAAAGAGAGAGAGAGAGGGAGCGAATTGGAAAATATGTTTGCCCTGTTCACACCGATCTGTTTGTGTGGGAGTGCATTAACATCTATGTGGGCTGGAAGGGAGGCTGAATATGCAAAACAGTTGGAACAAAGGCTAATAACTCTGGAGCTGCTGTGCAAAAAGATGGTACATTTCCTTGACTTTTGTGGAAGCCAGAACAGGCTTGTGTATTGTTTGGAGGAGGAACACAGGTTTCGGTTATTCTTTGAGTAGTCTAGAGCGCTTATATGAACCATGGGGAGAGATTTTCAGTCTCAATGGCAGACTGACAGGAGGGAATTTGAAACTACTTAGCCTTCACTCTTGTGTATTTCTTTTCTTTAGGCAGAGTTCATCTGTTATACTGTAAAATAAGTTCAAGGAATTCCATGAATAATACGACATTGTGTTTAACAGCCAAAAACCTGATAAAACGGTACGATCCGAGCATCTGCAGTGAGAGTTTCATTGGAACAAGGACAAATGGAAGGAAGGTGATAATTGGGGAGAATTTGAGTGCATGATTCAGAAATGTGAGGGCAGGAGTTATTCATTCAAGGGAGCAAATTAAGTAATTCCAGGGTACAAATTACAAAATTGAGGGAATGAGACAAGATATTAGTGCACAAATTAGTAATTTGAGGGGATGATTTGTATGTGCAGGGCACAGTGTGCTGATTGTAGGGAACAATTCATGAAAAAAAAATCACCCCGGCACCTCCCTGGCTCCTTAGAAAACGGTGCATCGAGTCTTTGAATTGTTTTCACTGTCACTCTTGAAATACCTTTTGTTATTACTGAAATATTTTCTCAGTCATTCAGCTGAGGAATGTGAAAGGCACTGATGCCATTTTTGTATGAGTGTGAGCTAAAAATGTCAGGGTTATGTTGCATTGTGTAAGAGACAGCTTTTGTTAACGGGGATCTTTGTGTCTCTGTGCTCATGTTTGCTAGAGTACACACAACAGGGTGTAATAATGTGCGTGTGTGTGTATGTGTGTGTGTGTGTGTGTGTGTGTCTTCTTTTATTTCAGAAGTGGAAGGTTTCTGGCAGTAAAGGGATTTCAAAAGTGTGATTTTGAACTTCTTCATGTTAGAAGTCAGTTTGATCAATGTCTGCTGCAGCTCTCGCTTGCTTCAGGGCACAGTGAACCACTGATAGATGAATTCCTCTGTGTGAGTCCATGGACTGATGTGTAGGTGTACAGTGCGGAAAAAAAGAGTACAAAAGCAAATCACAGAGTTTAAAATGTGTGTGTGTGTGTGTGTGTGTGTGTGTGTGTGTGTGTGTGTGTGCATGTGTGTATGCACAGATACCATAATATCTACATACTGTATCTTTCTAGTACAGAAAAGGTGTGGGTGTTGTGTATCTGTGAGCTGCTGCATCCATCTGCGTGTAGTGTTCACTGATTGAATCACATATTCAAAGCCTCTAATTAGTATCGTCTTACTCGTAGGCTCATAGCGGCTAACAAAGACACCAATGAGTCTCTGGACTTTATCAGTCAGTCCAGCCACAGAGTCGGGCTGGCAGTCAGGCCTCAGTGCCCAGCCTGGCCCTGGAGCCCAGTGGCCTGCAGAGGAGCCCATGTGCAGAAAACCTTTTAGAGCTCCAGCAATCCGATTAAGGCAGCTCTTTTTTCTGCAGCACTGTTGATGCTGAGATAAGTGTTCTAGTGGGCTCCTCAGATCAACTCTAAAAGCACTATTTCATTAAACCAAGAACTCAAATTTCTGAGTGGATCATTTTGGGTTTCTTCATACGTTTTGAGGTGGTGAGATGGGGTAGAGAGGCTTGCATACATGCATACACATACGCAGGCACACACAGACGTACAGCAGCCACCATCAAGATGCGAAATAATGATGCAGGATAAAAGGCAGTGAAGCCGCTGCTGACAGAGTGAGCGGTGGTTGATGAATAGGCACGAGAAAGATTTTTTTTTTTCTTTTTTACACTTTTGATTTGCAGAAATAGATGGGAATTATGAGTCTGTGTATGCTTACTTTATGTGTGTTTATGATTGTGTGGTTTTTCAAAAACAGGTACAACTTGAAAAGCCTCCATATTTATCTCCAAGTGTTCTGGCAGAGTGTCAGTGGGATGATGGATGATGTCTTCATCGGTGGCCAATTCTCTGAAGTTGTGGTTTGAGCGCTGGACTGAAAAACAAGATTACATTTAATGGACATTCACTCCCATCCAGAATTAACTGCAGGCTAAACACATACAGCTGCACACAACATGGCATCCAACAATCCAATTCAGTGTCCAGTGTTTAAAGAAATACACAAAGATAAATTAAATTACTTACAATTTTCACAATATAGTCTTTAGCGAATATTGTTTTTATGGAGTGATGAGGAATATAGTCTGGACTGTCAGCTCAGTGCAATAAAATATATTTATTCAATCCAGCTTTTTCAAATAAAACCTACACACAAATTTGAAGTATGTGCAGCAAATTCTAAACAGAATACGTGGGACCTCAGTGAATTAGATATGAAATGTTTTTCAGGGAAAATTGTATCTCCGATACAAATTATGATAGTATTGCCTTGTTATAGCCTTGTTTTGAACTCAAGTGGAGAAATTGTGCTTTAATATTAATTTGCTCTTTAAAGAGGACATTTTTCATGTAGTGTTGAGACATGAAGAACAAGAAAATTAAAATTTATAATTAAACTGTTCATTTTGTTTTTTCATTTTGCAAAAAGTGTTTTTTTTATTATTTAGTAGCACTGGTGCCTTATCTTTATCTATTAGCAGAACAAAGGATAATTTCCTAAGAAAGGTCACATTACTGAAAAATGGAAAACTATGAGTGGTATAATGCTGGTTAAGTATCAGAATAGCCTTGATAATGCATCAAATTAAAATTATAGCTGAAACAAGCAATAAATGATACAAATAATCACTGACTCTGCAGGTACATGCTCGTAATTGTATATTTTTATATTCTGCAAATAACTGTTAATATGATATGGTCTCCTTCATGTCAATGTCAATTTCCATGTCAATGTCAATGACCACTACACAAAAGTGCTGCTTTGAAATGAAAGGAGTTGAGCATGTGGATCGACTTGATAATAAGGTTTCAAGCAGTTGAGACAGTAAATAGGTATGCAGAGCCAGGTGCAGCACCCCATCTTCATCAGAGGGTAACCTTTAGCATGGCCTGTTCCTGTATAGTTTTCCTCAGGGTGCGAGGATGTGGGCAGGGCTCAGCTATATACAGTAGGAGTACTCAGCAGGATCAATAGCTCTCTCTAAAGCTGCTCCCAGACACACCTGCAGTACCCGGGGTGGCCTTTGTGACACAGAGATAAAGAGAAAACACTCCCCAGGCTGTTAGTGTCTGCCAATCTCCTCCTGTCCCTGTTTTCCGTCCTCCTCCTCCTCCTCCACCCACACAGAGGAAGATGGATAAATCAAACTCGCATGACAGAGCGCAGAGTATTGCTAGTATTTTTATGATCCACAACAATATTGTCGTGACTTAACCTTTTCTTAAAGGCAGAGGAGAAAAAAAAAAACCCTTCATCCATCCCATACCGGGCTATGCTGAGACAGCTGAAAGAGCTGGAGGGCGGGGTCCATGTATATTTACTAACTCTCCGCTCAATCCATCACAAGACGCAGCATGTTGGCTCCACCTGTCTATCAGTGTCCTCTCACATTCCCTGGCCACTTCCTCTCCCCCGGCCACTCCATGGTCTCCTACACTTGATATGTGCATGTTTAAAGGGAGCACTTTCCTCTTTGTCTTCCAGACTCTTTTCTGTCACTGGTCTTTTGTTGCTGACTCCAAATTTCTACCTCTTACTGTCTCTTCCCTCGTCTTTATCCCTCCTTTTTTGTCCAACTCCTGTTTGCATTTTCCCAAAGCTCCTGGAACAGAAGTAGTGTGTAGTATGAGTGTGCTGTCCAAGCAGGTTAGAGAGGGTAATTTGAGCCTCCGAGGGTGCCGTGGGGCTTGGATCTAGTTTTGGAAGGTGTGCTGAGAGTCAGCAATCCAGCACTGATCACACCAAAGTCACACAGATCGGTAAGATGTGTAAAATCCTGGTGGGAAGAGGGTAAGTGTAAATGAGTTAAGGAGATAGTGAAGGGAAAGGAGTGATTGTAGTTTTATCCACATAGACAGAGTCGACAGAGATGTCACTTTACACACAAGGGCCATATTAGCTTTTGAGCTGAAGTCCATTTGCACCTGACACGACTGGAGAGTTTTCTGCCTGAATCCACATGTGTGCAAGATAATGGATGTATTATTTGTGCCGTGTGCATGCGTGTGTGGGTGTACAGTGTGTATGCATATTTAGAAAAATGAAGTCTGATGTGGTGCGGTGTTTAAACATATTTGAAGAGAGAATAGTCTCCGCTAATGGCTTAGTTTTAACAGAACAACTGACACATTCTCAATTGAGCAACACACACCCGAAAAGAAAGAGAGTTGGAGTTGGAGTTAAAGTTGGAGTTTGAGTGGAGTAGACAAGCGTCTGGTATAGAAGCAGTTTTAATATGTTAGCCTGTCTCCCTGCTGGCTTCCCCTCCCCCTTTCAGGGACGGCACTAATGCCATTAAGTGTGGGACAGATCTGTTCCATGTCTGCAGGCCTGCCAGTCTACTGGTCTGCCCCGAGACCACTCTCCATCTAATCCTATCCTCTCTCTCCCTCTATCCTCCGCCTCCCCTCCACGCCAGAGACAGGAAGAGGCGGCTGGGAGAAAAATCTAATAAATAAATGAGAGGATGCAAGAGGAAAAAAATATATAAATTAAGTTCTCCGTTCTCGTAAATCATGTTGCCAACTTCCAGTAGACAGGAGGGCGGAGCTTAGGGGAGAGAGCGAGAGACCATAGGAGGAAGAGGGAGGGAAAGGCAGAGAGCAAGAGAGAGAGAAAGAGAGAGAGTGTCAGGGAGTGATCGAGAGAGTGCGGGAAGCTTTTCTGTTCCACCCTCAACCTAGGCTTGGCTCTGGAGACTCGGCGGCGAGGTGTTTTTAATTGATTTTTGATTAGATAGACATGAGGAGGGGGGGTTGTCCATTAGCATGAGGGGAATGAACCTCTGAGAGGATGTGAGTGAGAGAGAAAGGTACAGTGAAGGAGAGAGAGAGAGAGAGAGAGAGAGAGAGAGAAACTGAGATAAAGAATTGTCAGAGACACTGTGGAACGAATGACAAGTAAATAAATGCATATGCATATTTGATATGCACCGATGGGATAGAACATTTTTCTTTAATTCAAACTACTTTGCAGCTTAATTGACTAAATTATTTGCTTTAATTATAGCCTATTGCCCAAGGGTTTAAGGTTTTTCACTTGTAAAGGAACATTTTCAAACCTGGAGACAAGCTTTGTACAGGCTAGAGTTTAACTCAGCAAAACCTTGATATCGTTATCGTTAGTTTTGATACCTCCTGGATCCATCCCGCTCAGAGAGGTGCTTACAGCTATAATGTCCTTGATAAATGTGGGTTTGTTTGACTGCACTGTTAACAGACAAAAAACTGATACAACAGGTGCTCTTCTATTGTATTTCTGACAAAATAGCTTAAGCAGTGTTTGCTATAGTATGAAACGCAGTTGTTGATATTACAAGGTTGTGTTGCCAAATCGACCAGGACTGAAATCTTAAGGATTATAGCTTTAATGTCCGTCAGCCAAGGTAAAAGGGTGTAAAAGAGAGCTTCATTGTGTGGTGCAAAGTGAACCATCATCAGAAAGACTAAAGAGACTGTAATGATTTTTAACTTACCCGTGTCTGTTTGAAGTCTAGCCACATGTCAGTAGTAAACTGTTAGAGCTTACTATTGTGTAAGCAAAGATCATAAAGAGAGTGTCTCCTTCTGCCTCTTCCCCCAGTCTCTGTGCACTTATTTGCTGTTATTTGGTGATCAAATAGCATTGTTCTGACTTGCCTAAATGAAACAGTAACTGTTCCACAGTTCCAATAAACTGCTCCAAACATGTTTGGTGTGATCACGCTCTAACTGTCCCCTCATCCCGACTACAAAAGACACAATAACTCCTGCCTCAGGCTCTGCTTATTGAGAAGGTGCTGAAGATAAGCCTGTTCACACTATTTTATACAAATGATTCATGTTCTTGAGTAGTATATATTTCTAGACAGACATTTTTACCTTTATTAACTTGTGATTAGCTTATAGATGACTTGCACCATTGGACACATCTAGTTTATGTTTCTTAATTAGATAAAGATTCGCAGTTAAGCTATTCCATAAATTGGACAATGTGAATATCACATGAATTTGCCCATGTCTTTTTGCATTGAGGCTCTTGCAGTGGTCAACAAATCTAATGTAATGTATTAACTTCAAACTTTTCTCAATCTGCTAAAGGTCAACACAGTGAAAATTCCTTTTATATGATAATGCCATTATTTTAATTCTAGTATAAATATTTTCTTATTTATTACGTTACAGTTGGGGTTGGATCAGTTAGTAATTCTATTTTATTTGGAGCCAACCTACTCACAGACATGCATGCATGCGAAGACCCTGGACTAATATGAAAACAGAGGGGAATTTACTGCCAATTACAAGAAATCCAATATAGGAGAACTGTGTTGCCATAAAGAAAAAAAACTATCCCTGCACAGAAGAAGGCACAGACAAATGACCTCTCACATATTGATTGCTGTTCACCCAGAGCCTCACGTACAGCATAATAACAACCAACAGCGAGCACAGTAGCGTTGATATTTGTTGCGTTTTTTATATTTCCTATTTGTCCTCAGGATTAGTTTTAATGGCTGAGCAAGCCAAGGAGAGAAACACAACATGGTATTCTCCAACCATAAATTAGATTTGCACCTCCAGCAAACTTTCACTTTGCTACTTGGTAACTTGTCTCAGTTCTCATAAGTTTTCTAGTCTCCAGACACCCCCCCCCCCCCTCCCCAACTCTCATCCTCCTGGTCAGTGAAACTGGTCCCAGCTGCACTTAAACAGAAACCCAGAGCTGCGGACGTAGACACATTCACACACTCCCACTCCCTCACCGATTCCCTCTGAGGCACATAGAGTTAGAGTAATATCCAAAGTGCAGGTGGGACATTGCGTTCGTACCGAGGCTGAACAAAGCGGGGCGAGAGCGCGAGCCAAGTAATGGAGTGATGATCACTGCAGAGATTGAACAATCAAAGTGGGGAGGCCGGTGGTGGGGGCACTCATGGACTTAGGGAACTTGCACACTAATTGTATCTTATGACTAATTGGTAAATTAGTGAAACCTATTTCAAGGCGCCAGGCTTAGCTTTGGGGGACACCCACAGCTCATTATAGACTCATATTCTGGAAAGAGGAGGAGAAAAATAAAGGAAATTATACAATTGCTCAGGTGAGAATGGCAATTAAGCAAGTGCTTAAGAAGAGGAGGAAATGAAGCCTCACTCACGCATAATTTACTATATTCTCTTGTGCCTGGCTTTAAATCACCGCTGATCCAGGGCATGTATTTATGGTGACGCGAAGAGGGAATGAGCACTGTATGTGTTTTTGTTTGCCTACTTATTTGCATGTATGTGTGTATGTTTGTGTGCATGCAAATATGTATGATTTCCCATGGTTGTATTGATGTAAATGTGTATATTTATGCATATAATCTAGGTTGACATGGTTGCACTGCAAGTTTTAAACAATCACATAAATGCAAATTACTGAATTCTTTAATAATGTCACTGCAAGGTCCATGAACAGTTGGTCTGCTTGCCCAGTGAAACCATCATAAACTTCCCTGAACAGTATTCTTGGTGATGATTTTGAAGCTGTGAAGAAGCATTTTGCCTCAGGAGGTAAGATGATGTCATCAAAGACCAATAAGTCCTGGAGGATTTAAGGACGGAAGAGGCCAACTTTGTTGAGAGAGCTACACCGCCTAATGACAGTCACTGGAGATATGATAATATTTTTAGATTCAGGCCAGTTAGCTTTACAGGAAAGAAGCTATTTAGGCATTAAATCTCAAAGAAACGTTCTGAGTCCATAAAGATAGATGGCTGCATAGATGAGAACACGGGTTCTCTGGCTTCCCAGCTTTGAGAGCTAGCTGTTCGTTTTCTCAAATATTGATTTACCTGCCGAAGATCACACAAATTACAGATCCAAGTAATATCCAAAAATACATACAGAAATATGAGGCTCTAACAGTTCAGCTAGTGGGAAGTGAAAGTTAGAACATCTGGGGATCAAATGAAACCAATCATAAGGCGAAATACAGAGTCATCTTTATTTTTTCTGTCCTCAGTCAAAAGGTGTGCCTTTTTCACACAATCACAGAGTATGTCCTCAAAAGTTATAAAGGTGAGACAAACAGGTGCTCTGGTTGAGCTCTTAACCTTCATTCCTTCTCCTCCCCTCCCCTCCATAGTGTCCTCTTAACAGACTATTGCTGCATGTTGAGTATTTTGTCACCTGACTCCTCTTGTGCTTTTGTTCCATCTCCTCATCACTATTTGGAGGACATTTTGGATATTTCCACAAGGACACCATCAATCCCTTTAAACCCCCTTACCCACCCTCCCAAACCAATTTGCCAGCAGTAAAACTAATATTGTCTTTAATCAGATGCAATTAGGCCTGCAAGTTAAGATCTCCTCCCAATTAAAACTCATTAGGACTATAATATCATTAGGGGAGTCTTGAGTAACCACTGCTTGCATAGGCAGGCCACTCATCACAAACAACAGTGCAACTCAGTAGCCACTCTGACCCATGTGAACTGTTTTTAGTCTATTTTTTAATTCAAAAAAAATAAAAAACAGATAAAAACAAAACAAGAATAACAATAAAATGAAATAAACACTAAACCTATTCATCAAACTCAATAAACAAATTCTCATAAACTGTTGATGAGTCGCTTTTAGTGAAGAAAACTCAAACTAGAGAAAAACAAGTTCAGTCTTGCATCTGTCAGAATAATTTAACATAGAAATGTTGGCTATAACAGCTGCCAGGATGACTTTCTACTTTTAATTGTACAGTTGTTAAAAAAAAAAAAAAATCAGACACCTCATGGGTCAAAGTCATTCTGTTGTTCAGTGTAAACGGAGAGGCTTTGGTAGTCACATCACAGAATAATCATAGCTGTCTGCTTGTGTTCATTACAACATATTCATGAAATATGAATGAAATAGTGTGACCCTTCTGCACATTCCTTTCAAATATAAAGTTTCTGAAGCAGAGCGGTTTAAATCTATTAACGGTGTTTTAAAGGAGGCAGATAAGCAGGTTAAGTGTAAGGAAAAAATGTCTTTGGAATTGGAGTTTTGTAAATTCTTACAAATATGCTTAAAAACATGGAGCTTGGGGCTGTATGAACAAATGTGTCATTTGATGTGAAAGAAAATGCCAGGGGCTATGACAGCATTTCAGGAGAGATGATTCAGTGTTTAGTGGATGTATCATGGTGTTAGTCGTTTTCAATATTGTATTTGACATGATTTTAGGCTCAAAGGCTATAAATGCACTGCTTTAAATTATGATGATCTCCAATACTGACATATGTTGCCAAGCAAGTATGCATTTTTCCAAACTTATATTAACCTGTAGTCAGATGTTCTGTTGTAACAAAATAGAGCTACAGTATATTAAAAGGAATACTCTTTTAAAATATCAAAATTGGTCCTTTGAATTGTTGTTTCCTGGAGAAAAGTAAAGTAGTTATGATGATTTTGGGGGAACTCTCCTGATTAGGTAATGAATACAACAATATTTAATATTCAGTATTATTATTTGGACCCAAGATATACACTATAAATGGTTCAAAATGATAACTTGTTATGTATATTTGTCTCTATAAATTTGCTCAAAGAACAATTAATAACACAGTAGTACATGGCAATTCTATAACACAACAAGAAAAAAAAAGCAGTGGCGAGGTCAAATTTTAAATTCACTGACTGCAAAATAAGCAAATAAATGGATTACTGCTTACAAAACCTAATAAAACATAAAATAACCACAGATGCACAACAAAATGAAAATATATGAAGTAACTCATTTTCTGTTTTGCCTGAACTACCCCACCATTAAGCTAGGAATAAAAAAAAAAAAATGTTGAACGAACCCACACAGCAAAACTGCTGAAGGAATATTGAATTTGAGGGTCTCTCTGTCGTTCTCAGAAGCAGTTCATCATTGATTCCCGTGCCTGCTGCTGAAGAGTTTTTCTAAAACCTTGAGACAGCACTACCTTGAAGTTAATGCGCTAAAGGCACAGAGACATGGTGCTCTTGGTAGACTGAAATTCATACTATCTCAACACTCCCTTTGAAAGCTCCCACAGTACACCATTTTCCTTAGGCATGTAAAGAAATCTTAAGGCATATCATTTTATAATTCTGCAAACTTTAAACTACCCGAAAAGGAACCCATTTTATATGTACAGTATGTTAGTGATAAAGCAAGAGTTCCTGCACAGTAAAAAAGGACATTTATCAATGCAAGGATTTCAGTTCTGTGGGTAAAGCCTGTGAAATGTCTGTGTGACACCAATCAGCAGTAATTACCGTAGGGGTTTGAGTTTTCATCCCACCTCTAATTGGCCTTTGCTGTCAATCAGCAAGTGATTTCTGTTCACAATTGAACTAAGGGGAATGATAGAAGCATTGATGGCAGGATAATTGAAAATAATTGAGGAAATTGCAGATTTGAGAACTTGGCTTCATCAGCACTGCGGGGGTGGAATATGAGCATGTGGAGAGAGGAGAGGTGAACAGAGGAGAAGCCAGTTCTTAATGATAATGAACAAAACACTCGCCTCCATTTTGCCTCCACCCTCGAGGATAGATCTGCTTATCCGAATAATCAGCCCGTACATGTCTCAATGTCACATGCATGGGAGAAGATGAGCACCTTTGATCTCTGCATCCTGAGCTTCAGCAGCTATTCACCAGCCTGAGGGCTTACATCCTGGCCCCGGTCTGAAAGAGCCCCTCAAGCACAGAGGAAGTGTACCTCTGTGGTGCAACTGTGTTGGAGTCTCTGCATATAATTAAATGTGTGAATTCAGCACTGGGCATGTGTGAGCCTGAGAATGAGAGCGAGAGTGAGAGTGTGTGTGTCCATATGTGGAACATTTTTACAAGTCAATTTGATGTAATGACTCTGACAGTGTCCAACATCATGTCACATTTGTAAATGTATAATATCATGACTAATGTATGCACTTTATATACAAACTTACAGCGTGCATGTGTGTAGCAGCATAAATCAACTTAAGTCTACTAAATATTCCTCCGTGGGTGGATTTGTGTATCTGATAGAGTAGCAATACTGACAAGCTATTGGGACCAAAGGCGGCCCCACAGTTTCAGTTGTTTGTCATCTCTTCCTTTTCTTCCTCCTACTCTCCCCATCCTCAAGAGCTGCTTACCTTCCACAGCTTTGAAAAAAAAAAGCCATCTCGCCTGCAATTTACATTTCCATATGCTGCCAGTGGCGCCAGGGAGAGTGGATAATTGGGTTGAAAGTGGTGACGGTGAGAGCAGGATAGAAAGGGATACAGAGAAGGCCAACTGAAAAAAAAAACAAAAAAAACAAGCCATTACAGGATGGTTTTCTTTTTTTCCCCTTCACTCATCATTTTGCCATGCTGCTCTTAACCACTTGTGTAACTGAAAAGATTTACCTTGGCCTCCCATTCTCTCTTACTCCTGCAGAATCACTCTGTACTTGCCTCCCCCAGAGTCTCGCTCCCGCCCTGCCTCTGCCTCATCCATATTCATCCTGCGTCTCTCTCTCTCTCTATCTCTCTCTTTCTCTCTCTCTCTCTGTCTCTCTCTCTCTCTCTTCCGCTCTCTCACTGTGTCACCCACAGCATGGCGTTAATACACCAATTAGTACTAAGAGCAGATAATGGACTATGTCATATTGCAAAAGGGAAAGAGAGACACAGACACCCAGCGAGTGAAAAAGAGAGCAAGATTGAGAGGGAGAGTGAGAAAGACAGAGAGACAGAGAGAGAGAGAGAGAGACGGAGGGGTGGTGGGGGTGTCTTTATGGATGTGGTCTCTGAAAATGTTGAAATGCTGCGTTTGCTGTGAACATCCATCCAATGGAAAGAGCATGATGGGAAGAGAGCGCTCCGGCGGTCACAGGGTTGCTATATAAAAGCTGTGGTGTTACACCAACGCTTTGCCGGCTGCAAATACTGATGTCTGTTTGGCTTTGTTGGACTCTTAAACCCTTTTCATTGGTTTCCTCCCCTTTCACTACTGGAAATAACATAGAGTTACTGTGTTCATATCTACGCCTACAGGTCTTCTCCTCCACTACGTTGTATATACAGGGCATGCATGAAAGACCACAAAGACGTCCTCCAGTGACAGTATATCTGTAGTAAAATGCTTTTATTTATATATTTTCAACCACATATCAAAAATAGGATATTGAAAATCTATCTTTAATCATGTTTTAACAACATAGCAACATGCTGAAAACAATGCAGGTATTTTGTTGATAAATGTTCCACAATATAACACACATACACACAGGGCAAAATGGTGATTTTCTATGAAACAGATCCATTTTAAAATAATGCATCACAGCTTTCAATATGTAACTAATCAATATTCATGTGTCAGTATCAATTTGACTTTCATATTCTTAGCTAATTCATCACGAGTCATAATTTGATCTAAACCAATACAAGTTTTAAACTATCCTGCTGAGTATTTTATACAGCACGTTGGAAAATGGAATATACTTTCATAACAAGTCTTGTAACAAGAAAAATGTGATTCTGTGTTGTGGTGAAGGAGATAATTTGTCAATCACTGCAAAAGGAGAAGCTGTATCACTGTGAAAATAGGAGCTATTTGCAAATAGGGCAAGGTGTTATATAAATAATGGTGCCGCATAAACATGAGCCCTAACTAGGAAAAATTGGCATTAATCAAACATGAGCCAGAACAAATTAAAATATGCCAGCTGTATGAGTCCATTTTCTCCTTCTTTTTTAGAAGAAAACAAGAAATAGGCAGGCAAACAGGACTACTGATGCTTTGCTGATAAAGTCTGTCTTATCACGGACGACATCGCTGTATTGAGAATATAAATGCAACATGGAACACAAGTGAACAAAAGAATTATTATTAACAATGACTGAAATTTTCACAGTCATGATCGAGTCTGAATGAATTTATTCAGCGCTAGAACGTCCCCACACACCAGAATAAAACCACTACAATGCGAGACGGTGGCAGGTTCTTATCTTGGGTTTTCTTTCATTTTTTTCCCACCCCCTGTGTATTCTAACCACTGCATTTATCAACACATGTCTGGATCATTTTATGTGGGCAAAAGCAGGAAACTAATTATGATGTCTTAAAATTGAAGAAGATATTTCTATTTATGTGATGTCTTAAAATTGAAGAAGATATCTATTTATGTGACAGCCTCTTCAGACAATGAATACTGAAATGCATTGTTCATGTCATCTTAGAGTTGAATGTACAGTACAATATTTATTTTGACCACAGTGCAAAATAATAATAATAATAACTGACAAAAGAAAGATGGAAGGAAGATGAGGATGATATTTGAGGACAGTGAACTTTGCATTGAATAAAAGCTTAAGATGCACATGTACAATCCATATATAACAGAATATATTTCAATGTCACGACTAGCCTGTGATGTAAAGATATCCACCTTTTATTAACCAAGTATAGAGGATCTAGAAATCTATATGTAGAAATCTCTATTTCTTCCTTATTTAGACTGCTTGACTCTATAAGATTATATTATGAGTAAAGTGATAAAGCAGTGAGGACTGCAGTATTTGTAACAAGGGACCACTGCTTGTGTTTAGTAGGCCAATCAGCACTTAATCATGTGTAGTCACTATTGTTGTTGCTAAGAGACCGGGGTGCGATGAACAACTGCTCAGACTGTGCAAGGCATGAGTTGACACTGTAAATCTGTCCACAATTGGTTCTTAGTGGGTTACAAGTCCATTCTGCACAGTAGGTGATGAGGTTTGCCTACAGTCTCTTCTGATTACACAGAGCACTGTGACTTTGCATGAATAACATTTGATCTTAAAAAGAAAACTGGAAAAAACTGATAGAGTGTGTGACTGCCATGGAGCACAAACTACATTATGCTAGCTGTTTATTGGCGCAATGAGTCAGGCGGCCCATGAAGGTCAATTGACTGGATTTGAGAGCAGTATAACTGAGTAGGTACTGTGTGACAGAAGGCTAAGTGGGAAAGGCGTGTAGAGCCCATACAATAGAGCCCAATATTAGCAATCATAATAGAAACTGACAAAGGCATTTTCAGAGGGGCAAGAAAAAATTGCAACATGCACTGTGCACTGGTGCAATTACTACATGTGATGAAGTTAAATAACATCAGCTGGCAGTGTAACCTATCCTGTGTTCATCTGGAGACCAAAGACTGGCTGGGATTAATCCTGAATTATTAGCACTCTCGGCAAGGATTAGCTGAAAAAAATTAAACAAAATTATATCATATATTACATGTTCTATTCTTAGTGCTAAAAATGTAGCAAAACAGTTTATTTCCACTGAAAAAAATGTCCAAAATGAACAGAAAAGAAGATGTTTTCCACTTTTTTAATCAATGAATCTGCTTTCAGGGGAAAATATATCTGTTATGTATGTGTATATGTGTATGTGTGTATATGCTTGGATATTTCTGTGTGTGTGTGTGTGTGTGTGTGTGTGTGCTGTATGTTGTATGTATTGACTCAATATATTAAGCCTAAATTAAACTTTTGACTGGTACTGTATGTGTATGTATGATGAACCATGAATTCAGTCCTGGTGCTGCCCTTTAATCTCACAGTTCTGACATGCAGTGAAATTCGACTCTAAATTGACCAAATACTGCTGTGAGATGATGTATGGTACTGTATATTATAAACATGATCACATACAGTACATGACATAAACTGTATATAATATGGAGTATATAACATGTCAATGGAAGTGAACATATAAAATATATACTGTATGTAGCTTGTATGTGTAGCATCATATATTATGGTATTTAACATGTAAACCCACAATATACCATATATTATGTAAACCTTTTTGAAGTGTCAACTGGCTATAGTGGGTGAATAACTGTATCAATATAGTTGATATAGTTGGACTTTCACTGCCACTGTGCTTTAGAGATAGACTGTAGTGGCTTCTGGCAAATGTTCTATTCATGCCTCCAGGATAAAACTACAAGTAAGGAACTGACTGGTATCTGTAGGGCATGCTGCAGTTCAGCAGGCTGAGGAGTAACATGTGCGTTCAACTTAGCTCACACTTTGCTGTGCGTCACCGTCTGACTCACTTCCACCCTGTAGAGCATCTTGTATGTGCTCTACAGTAGCTGAACCATGTTCCACTAAAGAATTTGAACTTGTTCTTAGTTTTGTATTCCTCAGATGATTTTCTGTTTTTGCTCTCACTGTGAACATCCTGAACAGCCCCTGAACTGCCAATTTATGACATTCCTTCAGCCCAGTGCAGCACTCTATCCTGGTTTTTCAGCAACTTGTCTGTCAGTGGAGGTACCGAAAAAATCATATTTAAAGGACCATAGTGTAAGATTTAGTGATATCTAGCGAAATGGACTTGGCAGAAATGGAATATGATATTAATAAGTATGTTTAAATTAGTGTATAATCCCATGAAAATAAGAATTGTTGTGTTTTTGTTACCTTATCATGAGCTTTTTATATCTACATAAAGAGTGAGTCCTCTTCCACAGAGGCCGCTTTATTGCACCGCCATGTTTCTACAGTAGCCCAGAACGTAAGGGCAAGGGTATTCAGTTGGTTGCAATCTTCAACCTCTCCGCTAGATGCCACTAAATCTTACATGTTGATCCTTTAAAACGAGACTAAGGCGCGGGACACACTGCCTACCTCTACCTGAGTAGCCTGTGTGTTTCTGAACTGCTGCGGCTTGCAGCTTGCGTGCTGTGTCCACACAGACAGCGTTGCTGCTGTGGCGCTGCTGCTGCCAGCCCTGGCCATCAATACTATTATGTTTCATATCATTTCATTATAAATTTAATTTATATTTAGTTTAGACAGAAAAAGGCTAAGAAGAGTGTGCTCAGTTGATAAATAAATAAATAAATAATATGTGAGGTGAAAGTTGCTTTCTTTCTGATGGGCATGGTGGGGTCTGGTTGGGGCTACTTCTGTGTCAGCGACATACACTCCTCACACAGGATGGGTTTTTGTAATTGATTATTCAATTGATTTTTCCGCCAATTAAAGCCCCGCTATCACCACTTCAAGTGAAGAAAATCCCTTCAGAGGACAGCAAGTTCCCCAAACGAGCCAAACACACTCCAACAAACAAACCTCCAAACTAACTGTCAGGAAGGAAACTGACAAGAAAATAACAACACCAAATCTCTGTCTGGAAGCAGGTAAAACAACAAGGAGTGCTGGTTTGAACTAATATCAAAAAAAAAAATGAGCAGGACTTTCTGGAGTTCCCCGCCAGTGAGGCTCCCTGCCCTGGTGTGCTCCACACAGGCTGACCCGCAGTGATGACACTTTATATTTTTTTCATGTCTGTCAGATATATACACTGAAGCTATAGTGAAAGGTGTAATGTTGCTGGTATGATGTCAATATGACTATCAACAGATCATTTTCACTTTCTGGTGAGAACCACATGTGTCAAACGTAAAAAATAGGTGAGGTGTCGAATCTCTAGATGATGCACCGCTGCAGCTGTGAGATGCTTGGCTCATGTGGGCTGTGTGGCTGTTCTGACCTGTTAACACGGGCGCCAAAATGAAAAGCAAAAGGTTCTGCTGCTTGGCTGCGAACTGCATCCTGGGCTAGCTCCATTTAAGTCCTACTATATGCTGTAATTGTTTTAATTTTTGTGAATTTTGTCACTGTCTGTCCAAAATGACCACATGTGGCGTGATGAATTATCCGTTGATTACACTGATGCTGGCGGGGATCGTCGCCCTTTTGAGACTGTGGCCTCCGGCCTACATACAAACAACACACCTGAGAGCCAATATGGACAGGTGCAACTGTGAGTCCTGACCGAGTCTCTCCTACAGCTGGGACACTCTGCTGGAGTTACATCCTACGCTGACCCCAGAGGACAAAAAGCACCGAATATCCCCAATAATTTTGTATAACATCCTCGCTGAACTGAGAAGGCCAGTCGGGCGAATGAAACGGGGGAGGAGAGGTGGGATACTTAACCGCCTGTGGCGAAGGTACACCAGACTGCCACTCCAATCTATCATCCTTAGCCACCTACGCTCTTTGAACAACAAGGTGGATGAGATCTGAGCCTATGCAAGGTACTGTTTTGAATTCCGTGAAGAATCCTTACTATGTTCAACAGAGAGCTGGCTCCAACCAGACATGCCCGACTCCCTCTTTGAGATAAGTGGATTCACTCTGGTGCGTGCCAACAGAGAGCCAACTCAGGGAAATGCAAAGGTTGGTGGGATCTGTGTGTATATAAACAATCCCAGGTACTGTCAGTTTACTGTAAGAGACTCAATCTGCGATCCCAATGTTTGTCTCAATGTCTTTGCATGACATTGAGACCTTTTTATTAACCACAGGAATTTGAAAGTGTCCTGCTGTGTGTGGTGTATGCCGCCCAGCGGCCAAGCTGCATAAGCAGCCACCACTATAGCAGAATGTGCAAATAAACTGCAGCAGAAACACCCTGATGCACCAGCCATAATTCTGGGAGACTTAAATCATTGTAATCTGGACAGGATATTGCCTGGCCTCTATCAGTATGTCAAAAAACAGACAAGGAAGGTTAAGATCTTGGATAAATATTATGTAAATGTTAAAATAGCTCATGAATCCAGAATCAGACCTCTTGTCACAAACTCTGATCATAATGTTGTGTATTTAATTCCATCTTACAAAATAAAACTAAAGAGTAGAAAGCCAGAGGAGAGAGAAATTAGAATACGGTCCCCTGAGAGTAGGGGAGAGCTTGAAACATTGTTTTGATTGGACTGATTGGGAAACGTTTCATAATAGTTCCCTAGATGAAACCCCCACTGTAACTGGTGACTATATTATTTTTTGTGTATAATTGGTTATTCCTACTAAAGAGATAAAGATCTATCCAAATAATAAATTGTATGTCACTTCAGATATCAAAAGGAATCAGGAGAATGGCATTAAAAAAACTCAATCAGTTGGAAAAGGACTTAAGACTTAAACTCAGGGAGGCCGAACAGGCACACAGACAGTGTCTGGAGACCTTTAAAGCAAACAACCCCAAAAAACTCTTTGACACTAAGAGGATGACAGGAATGTCATCTTTAAAAACACCTATTATGACAGACAATGAACTGGTGTTTGCAAATGATCTAAATCGCTTTTTCTCTTGTTTTGACTACCTGGCAGCACTGAGAAATGTGACGATCTACTTAAGACCATTACACCCACTATTGCAGATAGGATTGTAATTACTGCGGATGAAGTCAAGTGCATCTTCCAGTGTACCAACTCAAGGAAAGCCCTTGGCCCTGACTCCAGCAGTGCTCTTGTTTTAAAATCCTTTGCCAGGGAATTGGCCCCTCTCTGGCAACCTATTTCTCAACTGTGTGCCAACACTCATACCATTCCACTAGCTTGGAAGACATCTTATATTAAACCTCTCCCAAAAAGACAATGTTGTGAAGAGTACGATGATTTTTAGCCAATAACACTTACATCTGTTATTATGAAATCACTGGAAAAGATTATGGTCCAATAACTCCAACAAAGCAATAGGTAACCACAGGATCCTTTTCAATTTGCCTACAAGCAAGGTCGCAGCACAGAAGATTCATTTGTCAAGCTTGTGCATCTCATCTCCAAACACCTCGGCAAACCTAAAACATATGCCAGAGCTCTTTTCATCTGCATTTAATACAATTCAGCCTAATTTACCCCTGTCTAAAATGATTCAGTTCCAGTTCAATCCTAACCTCATTTACTGGTACAACTCTTTTCTCACAAACAGAAAACAGCTAGTAAAGGTAAATGATACACTTTCCTCTCCGATCAGGACTAATGTTAGAGCACCTCAAGGCTCCATTAGCTCACTTGTGTTTACATTGTACACTGCAGATTGCACCACCAGTGTGCCCAGCCAGTTTCTTTTAAAACACTCTGATGATTCCACCTTACTCTCCCTGCTGACTGACAGTGATGACCGGAGACTATACCAGTGTAATTTTGACTGGCTTAATTGAATGGTGTGACAAAATGCTCTTATCATCAATACTAAGAAGACAGAGGAAATTGTTTTTGGCCTTCCCCCTGATTGTCAGCTGTCTCCAGTGAAAATTCACAATTAAATCTCTTCATACAAATACCAGGGTGTTATGATAGATGCCTCCCTATCATGGACTCCTTATATAGAATTTATTTGTAAGAAGATACAGCAGCACATTTACTTTCTTTATAGACTCGGTTTTTTTGGAGCCAGTAGTCAGATTATGTTTCTGTTTTTTAAATCAGTTATTCAGAGTGTCATGGTGTACTGCAGTGCGGCCTGGCTCAGCAGCCAATGTGTGAAATTTAAAACTAAACTATATAATCAAATCCAAATTTGTGCGAAGATTACTGGCCAACCTGTGGCACACTCCTTTTTAAGTGATTCACAACAAGAGCATGCTCAAAAAGTATCTCCTCTGAGTCCTTGCATGTTTTAAACGGAGAATAGCAACTTCTACCCCTTAATAGGTGATTAAGGGTCCATTAATTTAAACGCAACAGGCCGAAGAATTCTTTTGTATGTCAGTCTATCCTGTTGCTAAACCAAAATCAGTGCGCTGCTAACTGAGATCTGAATCCAGAGGATATAATGTGATATGTGTGATTGTCATGACTGTTTGATGTGTTTTGTATGTCTATGAAAAGTGTTGTATGTGTAACTGTATGTTTAATTTGTGTGTAATCTCTGCCTAAGGATACAAAATGAATTTCACTGTAAGCTGACAATAAAAGTTGTATTTCAGCCTGGACCAAAGTAGTGGACCGATGTACAGACCGTCATTGCCATTCCTAGAACCATGTTGCTAGCATGACTAAAAATCCATCTGTGTCTGTGCACAGAAGCAGCAAACTGCTATCTTACAAGGATTTTGTTCCCTCTGAAAATCAGTGTTTGACAATAAATATGTTTTCTTCTACGCACTTAAACTAATATTACAAAATACAGCATAAAATGCCTTTGAGATGCATTTGAATCCAAGATGGTGCACTTAAGAAGAATCCAGTCTCATAATACTGATGAGTTGTTGTTAGGTAAGTGATTTCCTCACAAGGTTATTACAGCTTTGTTTTATTAATTTGCTACAGTAAGAAAAATGTTGGATCTTTTAAAATAAATCTTTATTGCTCATTTAGAAAATATTACCTGAAATATGCTGAGCCTTCAGCTCTAGCTTCATATCAAACTGATGAGTTTGAGCTCTTACACAACAATGTTAAATCATATGCTGATTGCATGCTGTCACAGGAAAAACAAACTCATCTCTCATGAAACAGTGAAGTTTTTTAGCAGCTTGAAGACTTTTTTTTCTGCAAAACACTTCTTTAAAGGCATACTATGCAGGATTTTCCTAAAAAAAAACAATGTATAGACTCATATAAAAGTAATCCATCACTTATGACCCTCTAGAAGTGTGTGGCGGTGTATTTATCTGCAGAGACTCTGCCCTCTGCAAGTATTTTCTTATTATTTTGCTGTGTTTGGGACGCTTCTGGGTGTCAAGCTTTGGGCAGTTGGTGTGTAACCCCCAGCCAATAACAGCGTGCAGGGTGTGAGTTCGGGACTCGTAGCGTAGCGACCAGGTTACATCGCTGTCTCTGTCTCTCTCCTCTGCTCCGCTCTGCTCTCTGTCTGTGTCATGGATATATAAAGAGCTGCAGGTCTGTGTGTCTGTTTGACCGAGGGCGGGGCTGAGAAACACACATAAAGAGCACAGAGGCCACAGCGCACAGGATGAAGCTCTGCATTCATACAAAATCCAGCAATGCGGCACCTTCCCGCAGGGTTGTGCGGAGGTGTGTGGAGATGTGAGTGTGTTTATTTGTGCTTTAGAATTTAACCACTGTGAAACAATCAGAAAACAACATTTTATCCGTTTTATCTTTTATCTGATTCAACAGCTTTGTTCTTAACAGTGCCGCTCACTCTGTTCATTCACTCTCTAACTCGCCCGACCACCACTGCTCTATCGCTGGTTGGACCGGGGAGGAGAGGCCAACTTTGGATGCTGTCACCAACTGACAAATCTTGCATAGTATGCCTTTAAAATTAATGCAGTGAAACAACAACAGATGTAGTAAACAATTCTGCATTAGAGCACTGACATCATTTCATAAACTTTGATCTAAATAAATCACTTCTGAGATGAGTTAAGTTGTCAGAAATTACTGTAAAAATGACATGTCTTACAGCCAATGGGGAGACAATGGGACCAGTAAATCTGTAAATCAAGTATTCAGTCTTTTTTCTCGTGCATATATGTACTTATGGGGAATTACACCAGTGAAATTAAACTAGCCTATGCCAATTTTGCAGTGCAACTAATCACCATTTCAAGGACGTGGGATAGGCAACTGAAAAAAAACAGTGCTCGATATACAGGGGAAACAATTTAACTAGTGGGCGGGCAGAAGTGTCACATTTTTCCTGCCCTGAGTCAGGGTGGGTTTTAAAAACTGTTTAAACTGTCTTTAGGCTACCAAACTAAATGTGAAAGCCAATGATGAATGCGCTAGGTTGTAATAGGCCTGATGCAGAACTGCAGTGGTTGAAAATACCTTGTGAATGGTCCTGATGAGAGTGTGCGCTGCCTGCCGATGAAGAGGGAAACTAGGCTAGACGAGTGATCCGCTCGGTGCGTCAGGACGCACAAGATAACCGCAGATGGCAGACTATCCCAGTTCAAACGGATGATTTCAACTCGTATATTTCTTTTGATAACTGCATGCAGGTGAAGAGTCTACACTTTAGGGTGGGAAAAAACAGAAGCGTCCCGTGAACAGATACGCATCAGACATCCAAGAGTCTGACTTGCCTTGCGCAGACGTTTTTCTACGGTGGCACATTTGCTCACATGCTCACCATCTAACCAGCGACGGACGGACAAAACGATTGCAACTTCAATTTTGTCAATATTCCACCACGGTGTCACATTGCCGTCACCGCTTGACGTTGTAGTAACTCGCAAGTCATTGTTGTTTTTAAGCAGGACGATGGTGTCGTCGTTATTTATTTTGATGCCCACACCGGCGCATTTTCGTGAGAATCTTCTCTGTCCGTGAGGATTTTCTCCCTTACTGCCTTTATCATATTCTTAGTCGGGTGGATTTTTGTTCTCTCTCCCGTGTTTCGTTGGTTTGTCTTTAAGATAGCAGGCTATTAATTTTTAATTCTTATGCATCCGCACGAAGACGGGACCAGAGAGGAGAAAACGAGTGATAACCAGAGGGGGAGAGAAGGAGAAGGAGGCAAGTGAGGAGAGAAGCGAGAATGAATGAGACACATTGAGCAATCAAGGAAAAGGAGATTGGAGGAATCAAGGTAGGAACGAAGCTGTTTTTCATGTTATATGTTCTTACAATACATGTGATACCAGTGCGACAGTTATAGCATGTAATGTGCACCACCCAGGCTTCCCGTAAAGGCTGCGTGAGGTGTTCAGGCGTGTAAGCCGATTTATTTATTGATATTTTCTGCTTTGACAAATACGGAGTTTTTACGCTGCGTTAACAGCAGTCGCTTCATATTTGAAATGCGTGCTGGATGCTCTGAATTAGTCGGATTTGAGAGTACTCCCGTTCGTGGGCCTATGCATTGCACCGTGGCCTGCACACTAATAGATTTCGGCAATTTTAATTAATACATACAGTCTGGGAGCAGGGAAATGACTGCTTGCTTGTCCTATTAAAAGCAAAGTGGTGGAGGAAATTTTCATTTTGGCTGAATGGTGACTGAGGTGGATTATGAGACTGTGAAATAGCCACTATAACAATATTGTGAGTGATGAACTAATTTTTATTCCTAGTGTCATCTCTTCCAGAAAAAAAGTCGATGAGGAAAAGAGATGTCCTGGGATGTTTGGTACATATGTGTTTCAAGCAAACATCCCTCTCACCATGTCTTTTTCTTTTTTAAAGCACAAGTTCCTTGTGAAAGAAGGAAATAAAGTAATCTATTGACTATTAGAGGAATAAATGCATCACAGTAAAGTCCAGAGAGCCTCAAAGTGAACTGCTCTCTCCATCCTCCCATGTCCCAGAGTAAACCATTAATCCTCCACCTTGTCAAATCATTACCTATACATAAGCCAGTTGCTCTCAGAGGGTTCTGTGGAGCCTCAGGAGTCCTTGAAGAATGTTTCAGGGTGCCCCCAACAAAATGATGTGTACTTTAATTTCCTTTGAATTGAACTTGTCTGAAATCCCAATTAAAAGGTGTACATGTCCCCCCTGATAGGTTAATGTCTTAAATAATAAATGTATCACCTCATTACAGCATAAAACCACAGCAGGAAAAGATCCTCGCATATAGCCAGATTTCCAATGTGACCCCGTAATGTTTAGGGGCTCATATTATGAAAATTGAGAAGCCTTTATATTGTACTATGCTGAAATAATTCCCAATATAATAAAGCATCTAATAAAAAGGCACCAACAGCCTGCATTGTAGTTATGATGGAAGAAATTAAACCTTTTGTCTTTGTGTGTTATTATGATAAAATTGATCCCGAGGAGGCAGACGAGAAAGACCCTGAAAACAGTTATTTTCTGCTGGTAAGCCTTTTCCTCATTTCACCGGGGTGCATTGTGTTTGTCCAATTCTTGGGGAAAAATTGGCATGTCTACTATTCTGAAGGGGCTGAATGAAATTCAAATTCTTCAGGTGGTAAAACAGCAATATTGCAACTGTCTGATTGCATTATCTGGGCATTCAAGAAGCCAGACTTGGAATTGGTTTACTGCCAAACACTCTCCCCGGGAAGACAGAAGGATTTATTTCCCCCTTGTCTGTGTGTCACATCACCATCAGAAAAATTATTCTCGGCTTTCAATGGGTGAATAATAATCATACATTAGCATGGCATTAATGATCGTCAGACTTTTAATAAGTCACTAATCATAATTAGATTTATTTCAGTGTGAGTTTCAGCATTTTGGGAGGCTCTGCGATACCGTGGTCAGGATTGGACGACCATATTATTCTGTTGAAAGTACCAGCTGTGAGTGAAATACTTTATATGGAACCTGCCTGATGGTCTTTGCACAGGAGGACTGAATTATTTGGATTTATTAAATGCATTTAGTTTTAACAAACGTACATTCTCTGTATTCTGTATGTGTGCTCAAGCACGCATGCAGACGAAAAATGCACAGACTCACATGCTCCCTTAAACAGCGTGTGTGTATATGCACGCACGCACGCACACATCCACATACATGCTGTTTTTATGAATAAGAAAAATAGGAACATGTCCCCGTAGTGAGTACTCCTATGTTTCCTTTGTATTTTTATTTCTCTTTCCTATGTGAAATATGCATGTACCCCCTACAGCTCTTTGACAAGGTTAACTAAATGAATATGTTAATAGAAAATAAGCAGAAAGACAGAGCACTAATATGAATTTCAGAAAATGACCTATGATGTTTCATATCCTCGGGACAACTAAATGTATTACATATAGGCTAAAGAATAATGTGAGAATAACATTCACCAGATATTCAGATTTTTTAACATTTCACAATGTATAAATGTTTCCCAGCATCGTTATTAATTACAGCGTGGGACACATATTGAACGCTACATGTCAATAAGGGATTCTTAATTTTGACACTGCATCGAGATTTGTCCGTAACCTGTGAAGGACACTGACATCCTTTTCACGCATAGGATGGTGTGAAATGAAAATGAGCGCGGCTTTTACTAGCAGCACACATTATTGTGCTGTTGCAATGGGCTTTGGGGTAACAAATAACATTTTTGAAAATAGAGATAAAACCAGTATGCTGCGGCGGTTATATAAGAATTCACTGAATCAACGATTCAATTATATTTTCTATTTTGAGATTAAAATTATCTTCGATTTTCTATTGTGTCCCCCATTTCAACAGATGATAAAACTATTGTAACTATTGTTAACATATCAGTTTTGATTTGTCAAAAAATGTAAGACAATTTTATATATGCCCATACACAAACTATCATAGATAACAGAACAAGGATTTCCTATGCTCAACAATACATTTCCATTCATAGCAAAACATGCTCCAGTTAAATTTAAAAGGGACAATAAATATAAAACCTGCAGCTACCATAACACAGCACAAAAAATGTAGCGATTACATGTTTCCTTTTTGTTCGTCTTGCGAGAAAACTTGAATGAGAATTTGAAGGATTGTAGCCGTTTTTCACCTGTGCCAAACAAAATAATGATCCTGTGTCTAATTTTAAAAGTAAAAATTAAACATTTTTTCTGTTTTTAATATGAAGTTGAAATTATTGCACCTCTTTATTATGACCATATCCAGATTTGTCCTGATGTAGTCTTAACACACCATACCATACACACGCTGGAAGCTTTCTCAACTTCCAGCAGGAAATGGTTGAAGAACCTTTAATGCCAGTCCGGAACAGACGAGCTCTACAATGGCACTGCAGTATATTCTGATGATAAACTTAATCTCATTATTGTCTTTTGATGATGAAAGGCCCCCAGATATGATATCTGATTAGAACTACAAGCATTGCAGGCCAGTCCGCCAGACCTCGCATTGAATTGAGGAATTTATTTTTAGTAATCATGTTCATGCTCTGTATTGATTTATCGTAATTCTAAAGATTGTTTGCAATTGTAATCTGTTTAAAACAACCCTTTGCAAGATTGAATCTGGATGGCCTTCATTTCCAAAATGACATTTTGACATAGCACACAAGGTCATTCTGATAACTGGGCGACTAGTTGCAACCTCTACCACAACAATTTTGCCCGCACCATCATCACGTATTTGCTGACCTTTGAAACAAAATGGATACGCTTTGGTGGTATACTTTTGGTGATCAGTGAGCGCTCTTCAACCAATTCTATCTCATTAGGGTGGAGGTATGCAGTGATGGATGGCTGTGCTGGGATGCATGCAGTTTTTTATGGTGTCTCATGAGGTGCTACCATGTACCGATGTACCTCTTGTGCATAGGTAAAGGGTAAGCTTTTATGCCCTTTTCAGTTGATGTCAAAAAGCTATGTCTCTGTAGGCCCGTTTTTCACTGGACTGACCTAGAAACTGTTTATTGTGTAGTGCCAGGTAGCTTTTCCTCACCGCTTCCCTTCGTAGGCAGTGTTTTTTACCTGGCAGTGGCAGCTCTGTGGTTGTCACCAGCCTGATAAGACTTGTCATGACAGGAAAGCCATTATGATTATAATGACAGTTATTGTGGTCCAATGTTTTACCACCGCCGACAAAACTCACTGGAAATGGTTTTAAACAGCTGTTGTTGGACTAATTATTGCAATCAAAAATACCCTATTATGTTTTCTAAGGCAATTTGTAATGTGTTGGCTGTTTTCCCCTTAAATGCTAGATTACATTTTAGGAACTTGGACATGCATTAATGGACTGGAAAGAGAGGGATAAGGAGAGGACAAGAGAAGGAAAGAAAATAGAAGAGAGGTTGCGGAGTAGAGAGTGCAATAGCAGATGGGGAGAGGAACATAATGGGCAACAAGCAGAAAGTGTCTTTGCTGTGGTGCAGAGGTGCAAAAGCAATGGGCAGTGCGCGTCCATTTTGAAGCTTATGGCCTTTGTGCTGTGGAGTTCTCTGTGAATGTAGCCATGCACATAGCAGCTGGTAACTGCAGAGCGGCTCTGCTACATCTGGAGAAAAGCTTGAGGTGTGGGCTTTGAGAAGCCAATCTTATAGCAACCCTACCACACACTAATTCAATTCAATTGCTGCCAGCTTTGAGCACGTGTAGGCGCCAGCATGGCGAAAATGAACAAGAGCACATGAACAGAAAAAATCGATGAGGACTCTTTTTCATAAATGGAGTGGGTGTTAAATTAGCTGGATGGGCCCATGTAGCAACACATTGGATTGAGTGCCTGGTGTATTTGGGTTGTATCTATCGACTGAGAGACGACTTGGTGTACAGCAGTGAAAAGACTCAGTGATGCTCAATCAATGTGACCAATCAGCCTCTCCAGAAATTCATTCAGTTTTACACAGATTTGTCAAGAGGAAGGGAACTCTGAATTGGTGTTTAAAAAGTGCATCACTGCAGTTTCGACGACAAAATTCAAACTGCCGCTTGTAATGGCCGCCTTTGATTGCCCTTTTGAGCCTGCCTTTTCCTATTAATGTTGTTAAAAGCAACTTCAAATACCAGTTATCAGCTCAGTCTGTGTTTGTCAGTTTTCATATCTTAACATGTATTTAATGGGTTTTCAAGGCCCTGTGCCATGATCCAATTTTGAAGGCACTTGAGAATAATGATCACAAATCAATATAATCTTGCCCTACTGGTTGTCTGACATTTGAGGAAATCAGTTATGG
Source organism: Thunnus thynnus (assembly GCF_963924715.1). Lineage (NCBI taxonomy): Eukaryota > Metazoa > Chordata > Actinopteri > Scombriformes > Scombridae > Thunnus > Thunnus thynnus. The sequence continues at coordinate 12,131,206 of NC_089533.1, forward strand.
CATCTCCTACCAAAGGTGTATAATGGCAATGGTGCTCTTAACACTGTGAGATCGATTCTGATCCCTTTGCACTTATAGCAAACCCCGCAGTCAAGGAGAAATACAATGCATACTATATATGCCAAGGGACATACAGGAAGGAGACACAACACACAAGAACAGCTTTGTTTATGGCAAATTATGATATTTTTTGGCACAATTTGAGTGCTAAATTTACAAAAACCTTAAATCACTATAGGGTGGAAAGGAGTAAAAAGGCTTTGCACACAATGAGAAAGATGGAGAGAGGGTCCATCTTAGTTAAAGCCTTGTCCTCAGGTAATTGGAGCAGCTTTCCACATCCAATCTGTCTATCTGAAAAAGGAGGAGCACACAGATGAAAGGAAACAGGGATCAATTGACCTAATAGCTTGTCCAATCAATCCTTATGTTTTTCTGATAGCTTGACGGAGGGTGTGCAGACCAGAGTGGCGGATGAGCCCCTCTAATTGGCTCGGCCAGAGCAAGCAGAGCGGGAGGCTGAGTGGTAATGGCAGGAGTAGTCGTCACTCCTCCCACCTGGCACTCTCACAGCGTCAATACACTGACACCTTTGTCCTCATTACCTTCAGCTTAGTGCCATGTACAGACCCTTCATCTGCCACTGAAGGACTCCGATGTTCCTTCATTACACCTCCGTTTACACGACCCACTTCTCACTTTCTGCCACTGACCCCTCTCGCTCAATGACTAATATAGGAGTTACTCAACATTGTCTAAGCAATCAACGCATTCAGTCAGGCAGCAGAATTTGGAGAGACGTGTATATAAACAGGAACTCCATCTGTGTGTGTGTGTGTGTGTGTGTGTGTATGTGTGTATCTACCAGTCTGGCCCTTACAAGCAGTGATGTTCACCTGAGACTCACCTGAGTCATTCCACAGAGGAAGGCTCTGGTGGATTTGTATTTGTGTCAGCAGCGCTCCCCTTGGAGTATATGGTGTTGGACCAGTGTGAGCATGTTTGTGTTTGTGCGTCTGTGTGTTCATGTGTGTGTGTGTGTGTGTGTCCATGCTGTGAGCTGTGAGAAGAAGCAACACCAAGAAACAACACGGGACCAAAAGAAGCTGTTTGTTTGCCTGACTGCCAAGATGGGAGTTGAAGTGAAGCAGGTAGAGAAAAGAGAGAGGAGGAAGGGAAGGAGGGGGTGGGGGAGGGAGATGGAGCTCCTAGAAGGAGGTGCGAAAGGGCACGTATATTCATAAACAGCTGCAAAAACACCTAGAGCATAATGCATACAGTAAGCAGATGCCAGATGAGACAAAGGGGGAAAGTGCACCTTGATGGAAAAAGTCCATAAACACCTAGAGCAATGAACTTCAGGAGAGAGAGAGAGAGAGAGAGAGAGTGAGAGAGTGCATCCGGAGTGGATTAATTAAGGATTATAATTATGTTGGGACTATGCATGTCTCACCTGAGACTGCCCTGTGCCACTCTTCTCCAATCCTCAAGCCCACTGCTCCTCTGCACATATGGACACAAACCACAGGAAAATACTATTCATGCTTGTGGTATCATAGATTCACCCCTCTGACACTGTGCACAAAAAGGGAATGAACACCATATTAACCTCTTTGTTGCTTTTTTTTTTTCAATGCACAAAAATTTTCAATATTTGGTTGTGGAAACTAAGTTAATTATGGTATCCACAAGAACTGGCACTAAAGAGCAATTTTCTATTTAAACCTGTATTAATACTTTTTTTTGCCACTTATGGGAAATGGAACAAGCTGTAAACACACCACTGACATATTATCACTGTAAATAGTTGCATAAAACATAAACATAAGTAAACGTAAGTAGTTGCCTATTTACACATCCAGTATACATAAGCAACATTAACATTCATTTAGAGTTGTGTGTCTGGCCACCTGGCGATATTCATTCGCCTTCTATGTTTTGGTTTCCGTCAACTCCTGTAGAAATCTCTCGCTGTTTATCTGCTAAATGCTTCACTGTGTTCACCAGCTAGTTGCTGACTTTGTCTGTCTGCAGTCTGGTGCTCAGCAGGTAGCATGGGTCATTGTCAGAGCTTTTTCACTGAAAACACCTGCTGAAGCTGGAAATGGGGTTGCTCAGAGCTGTAAAGCTGTTGAAAAACAGTTAAAATCCCAAACTTGCAAATTTTACTGCCTATTTTCAAGACTACTACTTGTTCCTACAATACTACATATTCATTGCAAACATTGCATTATGGAATCAGTGACGGCACTCGTTGTTGTGGTGCAACTCTGAATGTCTTATTGTTGTCTTATTTTTGTCCATATACTACAGAATATCACTATCAGGCACACTGTCTATCATCTACCTTCCACTACTAGCGAGAAAACAAGATTGGTGAATGGTTTCTTGGTTGTCTGATTTTGGAGACATCTTGGATCTTCCTTGGGCTACTAAATATAAGAAAATAAAGATTGTGATTCAAGCCATACCACAGCTGTACTCAGCGGTTGTGACATGCTCCGGAGACACAGACAGGGGAGGGAATTTTTTCTACATTTCCTCCCTACATTACAAAGATAGTATTGTGGTTGTAATGTCCCTTTTGTATCATTTATGAAATAGAGCCCAGTGTGGCTGCACAGTGGTCATCAACTAGCACCCAGGTGTGGATTTAACAGTATCAATGTGAAATAATGTGCTGCTAAAAATGAGTGCATGCTCAGCAAATCTTCCCTGGTTATGTGAAGTCTAGTTTTTAGAAACAAACAAAAAAACAAACAAACAAAAAAAAAAACAGTGCAGTGCAGCATTTTTTAGTAACTGAGTGCTTTGCTACTTTCATTTGAAATAGGGACATAAATTGGGGAATGTTTAATAAAAAGAAAAATAAACAAACAACAAAATGATGGGTATCATGACTACATATTGCATGGTGAAGGACATATTTCTGATAAAATAATCTGGCTCGTCTGTCAGGATATTAATGTGCTTATAATCCAGTAACGATTACTATCACACCACTTGTGCTCCCATCCTGTAGTGCTATTAGAGTATGAAAATGAACCACACGTGATAAATCATCTGACCACAAAGTACACTTGCCAGACCACAACTTAACCTATGGCCACCTCACGGCTCCAACACAACACACACAACATGAACTGACCAATAAACGCGCACACACACACACACACACACACACACACTTGCTCTGCAGCCACAGACATTAGGCATTTAGAGAACAGAATGGAAAAGGATTTAATTGAGTCTTTGATCATTATAGAATTACCATGTGCCTTCTTGGCACCCTGGTTATTGTTTCATGGATTAATCATTTTCATTCCACAAATTGTGGAATCCACATAGCAAATCAGTGCGCTGCCTGCTTGACATAGATATGCAGTTGGAGCAAGGGAATTTTAATGTGCCCTCCAATTGGCTCTAGTCGTCCATGCGACTTGATTTATTTGAAAGATTGGTTTTATTGATTTACTGAATTAATATGGTGCCAGTTTAATCAGTGTGCTATGGAACTATGCAGAATTTGGCATCTCTGTGAACTCAAATGAATTGAGTGTACAATATTGATCTGGTTATCCACAGTATTTATTCAGCTATTTGTCTAAGGGCTGATTAATTCAGTGTGTACGAAATAATGTAGGTATGTGTTTATGAGGCTGTGCGAGTGTTTATGTTTGTGTGTCTCTCCCTCTCTCTCTCTCTGGTAATTTCGTCTGTTATGGACTGCAGGTTCCAACCTTTTATTGGAATAGCAGCATTTACAATTTATACCTATCCCTTTCCCTACATGCAAAAGCACGCTTGCTGTATGTCATAAAATGACACATCGCATGCAGGCTCAGCATTAATGCACACGTGAACATGCATGCGCACACATGCACACAAAAGTACAGTATATACATGTATGAGAACCGTGCCTGGATGAGTGCAGTGTGTGAGGTGTGATTATGTAATAGCAGTATGTAATATAATGTATGGAAGGTAGAACTGGAGCCGTGTTCAGCACCGGTGTGGTGATTGAGCAATATCTGTCAAAGAGGGCCAGAGGAGGGAGAGTAGTTCTCTAATTAGAGCTAACTCAGGATGGATATGGATGCTTTCTGACAGCTGTCTCATCTGATTCGGCTGCCTGTGGAAGAAGAACATTTGTTTGGAGATGTTTGTTTAGGCTCATTATGGATAAAAGCAGAGGCTTCACACATCTCTTTCCTCCTATTCCATGTGTAATGGAGGACCACCGGTGTTGAAATTACACAGGAGAGAATCTCAGCCGTCAATTGGTTGCCCACATTTATAGAGCTAGTTCTGTTCACAAGATACTGCGCAGTTCCAGTTGTAACCTTACACGGTTATTTGAGCACACTGGGTTAAAGACATCTGACTGTATTAGAGAGATCATCAGCAAAGAAAATGTTTTTTTTTAAGTTTGACATATAAGTTCTATGACTGTATGCTGTTGTAGATGTTATCGCACATCCTGTAAGCTATTGCAGACTTTAGGAGAAAAGTCCAGTGAGAGCAATTGTGTGCTATACTGAGGCTAAACTCTGCTATGTAATGAAAAACAGCAAAAATGAAAACCCCTACTCCACATGTTTACTTAATCATATGATATGAACCACAGCTCAGGTCATAATTATCATAGAAGTTCAAAGAAATGCAAAGGGCAGCACTCTATATTCTGCTGGCATTTCTGCTGTGTGCATTATGTTACACTGTGTATAGTTAATAAGATGAATGACTTAAGATACCGTAGGAATGATCCTTAGGCTTACAGACAAATAGGGCGTGGGTTAGTTCCATTTTGTAAAAAAATAGAATTGAATGTAATTTATTATGCCCTGCGTTGTATTGTGTGTGAGGTTTTCAAGAGGAGCCATGTGTGGACGCCTGAGATTCCTTACCCACAAGGAAACAATAACCTTCAATACTATGCAACATTTTCACAGAATGTTTTTTCTACTGCAGCACTACTTCACGCTTTACGTGAATGCCAGTAACTTAATTATAACCAGATCAAGGCAGTACTCAGATTATTGAAGCTGCCATGTAAACATGTTAACTGGATTTTCTTAGTTGAATTAAAGCCAGAATTGAAGAAAGGATAACTCAATTGACTGACCCCCGAAATCAATCGTTTTCTGTACTCTGGCACACACCTCCATCCTGATTTCTTTTGGCGTTTTGATTCTGTACGAAGCGGTGTTTCTGCACAAACAGCGACAAGGCTATCGTAGCTAAAACAAAGCTAAACACACGTTTTTTGGGACGACAGCAAAATGACTGTCATGTTGCAATTAACAAGTGAGAGAGCTTGTGTTATGGGGGGGTTTGATAAATTCATTATCACAACAAAACATAGGCACAAAGTCCCTCCGTTTGCCTCGTGCTGATTGGTTTGATTGGCTACTTTGCATCAAACAAATGATGTAAATGACAAATGATGTGAATGAGTTATTCAGTGAAAACAGGTTAAAGGTGCGTGTTTAAACAAACTATTTCCCATGGATCTACTACTTCAGGTCCCTGCGAAGCTGCTAGACTGCATATTTAACTTCATCTCCTCTAAACCTGAATTTTTCCCCCTCTGTACTCACAGTCTGAATGTATCCGCATTAACCTCTTTTCTGTGCTTTTTCTGTTACCCTCTTAACAATTTGTTCTGCCCTCGCAGACTCTATTTGTCGACTAGTCTAAATAATTATGGTGCTTCAGCCCACATTCATACCTGTTTGCTCACCTACCATTTGCAGTTCACAAACCTAAATGTCTATGTGCTCACTGGTTCTCTAATATGTGCCCGTTTACACTCTCTTGCCCCTGCACTCTGCACCTGCATGCACTTGTATGGACTATCCTTCCTCTGCGAGTGTACTAACGTTTGCCCTACACTCACCTTCTCTCCTGCTCATGTGCCCCTCTCACTCACCTTCCGATGCTAGCAGATATGGATGGAAATACAAATGACCCCTGATGAACCCAGATATTGAGCTGTTTTAAAGCTGGAGGCTTTAGATAATATCCCTTCCTTGCTTCAACGTGCTGGTGAAGGAGGGGCCAGAGTTTCTTGCTACATCGGGGTTTTATGGGATTTATGACCCCCATCCTCGGCAGCTATCTTTCCCTCCACTGGCACTTCTCCCACTGGCTAGAATTAGCAAGCGAGGAAAACAAACAAATTACAAGGAAACAAACACAACAGCTAATAAGCATGTAGTGACATGAAGAGAGCGCTTTCAGCAGGATGCAGGCTGAGAGAGGGAGAGGGAAGGAAAGAAGGGCAGGGTATAATCTTCTCTTCCTCTCCCTTGTCTTCTGTTTCTGCATTTCTCTCTAATTTCCTCCTGCCCGGCTGTCCCTTCCACCCTCTGTGACTCGCCAGTGGGGCTCTCCGAGGAGATCATCTCCGAGCATGGGCAGTGTGAGACAGATGGGCGGATGATGGATCTGACGTGATAGACAGCGGGGTGATGGATGGCTGGCTGGCTGATAGGGGATTAATGCAGTGCTGAGGCCGCTGCAGCACAGCGGATGGCTTAGTGATAGATAGATAAAACTGACGAGCAGATAAACAAGAGAGCGCTAATCCACGCCCCCTTGATGGACAGAAAATCAAAGTGAGGGAAAAGAGCCACAGAGGGAGAGGTGGACCTTTATATCACCATCGCTGGGTGTTGAGCTTTAATGGGAGGGAACGTAAGTGGATGCAAGGTGAGATGAGGTAGGGGGCTTCTGAGAGTTTATGTTGTAGTGGTGTGTAGGCATGGGTCAGTGAAAGCACATGTCTTTTCGAGCCAGGCTTAGTGCTGGATATATTGGACGAGGGCGGGAGTTTTGGTGATATGGCATTGCAGGTGACAGCGAGGGCTGGTGATGCGCTGTTTCGAGTGATGGCGAACAGTTTGACTGTGGAGGAGAGATTGGGCATAGCAGCAAATTGGCCATAGTGGGATGTGATGATTGGACAGCAGCGAGTGTGCTGGTCGGGGATTGAAGATAGGAATGATTGTTGTGTTTGTTGGTATTTTTAATGCACTTCCCCCGGTGCAACAGCTTAACCCTCTGTGCAGTGTACGAAAATAAAGGTTTTGGGTCTCTATGTTTATGCAATTCTGCCAACTGGCGAGTTGAAAAGGCCTGCCGTGATGAGAGGAAGAGAAAAAAAGAGCGAGGGGAGTGGAGGACAAGCCCGGAGAGAGTTCCTCTGAAAATAGGGAGCAAGCTGCCTATCCCTGCGTTATTATCGAGCGCTAAGCTTTGTCTCTGTTCACCGTTTCAGGGGACCCCAGGGGTTCTGGCATCGATCCGGTGTGCTCAGAATGCACTCCGGTGTCACCTATTTAAACACAGTGAGCCGCTAGCCAACTGAGACGAGTCTTTATTTATCAAGCCTCTGATTTTGGCTGCACGGATGACAACCTGATTAGTACTTAAAGGAGCTCTTAAATCTTTTATTGCAATGGGTGGAGGAAATCTATATAGAGAGGGAGACAGCAGTCTTAGTCAGAGAGAGTTATGGAGGATGAACAGAGAGGGGAGGTGAGGGACTGTGTCATCCATGGGGTTAATGAAGGGGAGGGACAGACTGGATGAGAAGTGTGTGACAGAGATAGTGAGACAGAGAGAAAGTGTGTGACTGGGAACAATGGGTGAGAAGTAGAAGGAGCGAGTGGGTGAGAGCAAGAGAGAGCATGTGACTGAGGAGTGGTGGCAGAGATCGGGGGACCAGATGAGAGCACAAGTGGCCGGGACAATGAACGAATGTGGAATGAGTGGGTGTGAATATTGTGAACAAGTGAAGGCCTGAGCAAATGGACAAATTGCTAAACAAACAAGTGGCTGATGACTGTGCATTTGTGTGCGTTTGTGCAGGATGTGCACATGCGGGCAAATGAATGAGTGAGGCATGATGGAAGAGACTAAGTGAGCGAGTAATGGGGGTTAGTGATGGGTGTGTTGACAGAAAGTGTCAGCTTTAACCACGCTGACCCGCGAATACAGGCTGCATGCACAAGTGGCTGAATTTGAGTGCCAGCTTGGACGTGAACTGACTGTAAAATTGGATCTGAATTTCGAGTTGGATGTGAAATGAATGCAAATAGGAAAAGTAGGTGGATGGTGTTTGCGCATCTATCTCTATGTGTCAGTCTCCTGTCGTTTCTGTATCATTTTAGATGAACCCAGGAGATGAGCATCTTGCCAGTATCTTGGGCACATAGATGTAGCTACATTTGAACACCTCGTTTCATCTCCTGTGTAATTATAGCCGGTGGGATTGATCTGTGATTTTTTTTTTTCAAGGAAAGTCCTCTCCTTGCCTCTTGTCATCATCATCAGGGTACCGAAATGTATGCTTGTATTTTTAATTCATAGATTAAGCTCCATTAAATTATAGTCCCAATCTTCTTGGCATGCTGTAACTGGGAACCATTTTGTTTCATGTTATAGATGAGTATATTTACTCTCGTAGGGAGAGGAACACTAAGCGATGCCAGTGCTCGATTAGAGAGGAGCTGTTACTAGAGAGCAGCAAGGTAATTTATTCTCGCTCTCTTTCCCTTGGGATGCCAATGGCCGATTCACTTTCAACACCAAGATACGTGTGTGTATATATTTGTTTACAGTATGTGTGTGACACTAGTGGCGGGCTGATGTAGTGGGATGTGTGGGACGAGGCTATTGTCTGTCCTGCAGCCTGTGCTACACTCAAATCCTTCCCCCTCTCACCTCGTCTCTGTCAGTAACAGCGGTTGCAAAACAATACGACCCGTGAAATGTCAAGAGAATTAGCATGGCATAAATGCACACACATTGTTTACTGGCTCCCCTTCTCTCCCGGCCTTTCACTTTTTCCTGCTCACCTGTCTCTCTCACCTTCTTGTCTGCCGTGGCTCTGTCTCATGCTCCCTCCACCACCCTTGGCTGCAGCATGCTTGTCTGACCCTGTCGTAGTCTCCTTCAGGGCTTGTGTCTTGGTGATCAAGCTCCATTATTCATGCTGTATCGTGTTTCGCCATCAATTCCCGCAATGGAACAATTGAGACAGATTTCCCTGACTGTCACAATAGCACCGAGACTCAGCAGAGGTTGGAAATGGGATTAGCCTTAAATGGAATTTAATTTTCACCGTCGTTGTCTCCGAAGCTTGTCTACCACCCAGACACCATGACGCGCTTCGGTAGTGCTTTCACTAGTGTGTGTTGTGTGTGTGTGTGTGTGTGTGTTTGTGACAGAGAGATTAGGCCTACTCCTGTGCTTTACAATAGCAATTGTAGCATTTGTAATGTGATACACATGTGCAACTGTATGTTATTTTTATAAAGCACTGTCATTTAACTGTGCAGCAGTATCACTCAGTTTTATTCAAGAAAGTCTTGCATTGACAAGTTAAGACAGTAAGATGTCAGTGCCTCAGTCTATAATACAGCAGGAGATGGAGACGGTTTTTTGGGGGGGTTTCTTCTGAGTGATGGAAAAAAGAAGCAGCACATAACAAACAAAAGGAACTTTCTCTAATATCTTTAACTCTCATTTTTGTGTCCAGTGAGTAAGAAAAAAAAAACATCAATCAATTACCAGACTTCAGCCACAGCAGCGGGTACTTCTTTGACATGAAATGTATAAGCGAATGAATGAGTAAATAGATAAATGAATAAGTACTGTCGAAGTGTGAATCAATGTTTATAGATCGGCATCCAAAGACCTGCTGTGCTGCAGATGAAATGAATGAGGTGGTGGTTGTGTGTGTGTGTATGTGTCAGTATGTGTGTTTGTCAGTAAGGTGGGATGGGAGCTGGGTTTGGAGGCTGCCATGATGCTTTGAATCTGCCTTTAAATGTATAGGTGTGGGTGTAAGTGTGTGTATGTGTATGTGTTCGTCCGCTAGTGTGCAATCAGCGTATTTGTTTTCTGAATGCCAGCGGGGGATGCTGTTTCTGATGAATTCTGTTTGGTGTTTTTCTGACTTCCCTTCTCTCTCTTTTTCCATGAGCTTAACATAAACATGATCAATATTTGAATTAATGTGTGAGTAAAGAAGCAAAACATGTTGCACTGGCCTTGGAACAGGCTTCTACCCCAACCCCCCTCCCACAACACAGCCTCCAATGCAGCTGGGCTTAGGGAAGTCAAGAGAAGAGTGAAGAGAAAGAAAGAGCAACAGAGCGTGGGGAGGAGAAGAAATAAGTGTTCATTTATAATGAACACATTATGGGGGTAAACTGGAATGCATTCAGCTTTTAGAATCTGTCTTTTTTGCTGCTGTATTAATTTTACTAATCATTAGTTGAGAGGTAATTATGCCTTGCTGCATGGGTGATGCCTCTTGTCAAGAAAAGCAGCGGTGTGGTGAATGACATGTGCGCTCAAGTGTGGGGGGTGTACGTTAGGTATAAAGAGCAGTGACTACAGAATGGCTAGACAGGCCACAGGTGTGGGTGTTGGTTCAGGGGAGGGTGTGAGTGTATGTGAGAGAGAGAGAGAGAGAAAGAGAGAGAGAGTTTGTGTGTTGTGTTTGCGTGCGAGTGACAGGGTGTGAGGCTCAAGGGGCAGAACGGTGATTTGTGAGTATTGTATTCCTGTAATCTGCTCAGATCAGATCAACTAGAGCCAATAATGCAACACTGAGTCGAATACTACACTGCTCTTTCTTCATTTCTCTTTCTCTCTCTCTCTCTCTCTGTCTCTGTGTGCCCCTCACCCTCTCTCTGCCTTTTTTCTTTTCACTGCAGTGGGTGCCAGCTTTGCTGCAGAGGGAAAGATTGAGGAAAGATGTAGAGAGAAAGAGAGAGAGAGAGAGCGAGCGAAAGACAGACTAGAAAGAGACAGGAAGATGGATGGTGAGAAATGGAGATAGAACTAAGAGAAAGAGACTCTGAGAACAGAGGAGGAGATAGAAGGTGGACGGGATTGAACAGCAAACGATTACTGCTCTGTGTGTGCTCCTGGTAGAGCCTGATACCGAATCAAACAGTGCTGTTTCTCTCTATTGACACAAATAGACACACACACACACACACACAAACACACACACACTGGCCACAAGCATTTGAGTTTGTTTTTGGCCAGTGCTGGGTGGTGCTTGGCAGAAGAAATTAAGCCTAACAACCGTGGCATCTGTCTCAGCAGCAGGAGAGTCCCGCCTCCCCACCCACACATGACCTGCCCTGCTTTCATTCACTGAACGCCTGCTGCCAGCCTCAGGATGGGCCGCTGCCTCCGCCACTGCCCGCCACCCCCCTCCATCCTGGCCTCTCTGCATTGCCAACCACTCTGTGCCCGCGCCCATGTTTCCCCCCTCGAGCAACAACCAGGAGCCTAGTGATATGGCTGCTTCAAATATTCATAACAGCCACGCTGCAACACAGCTCTCTCCTCCCCTCCATTTTGAGAGGCAATTTTCATGCTGTAGCTGCTGTTAGTGTGAACATGGTTTCGCTGCTCTGAGTCAACTACTCTGTGGTCAGTGTGTGTATTAACTATACTGTAAGTATTAAGCAGTGCTTTGACTCTTCAGTCCGGCCTCCCAACTGATTGTGCATGGAGCTAAATATAAACACTCATCCTTTTCTCTTTGCTGCCATCCCTCCACCCTCTCCTCAACCCTCCCCCTCACCCATGGCTGGGCAAAACCACCAGCATGCTAAAGGGGTCGTGCTGTTTTACGCCACATTGAAACCCAACCGCAGTCGGGGAAGAGCAAACTAGCACACATGCAAAAGAGACACCGATGCTATACATAGACAGGCGCAGGCATACCACAGGCACACATGCTGGGCCAGTGCGTAATACATGCAAAAACTGTTAGGCAAAGAAATTTATCTGGACTTCTCTGCACACACGAACATGTAGCCCCGCAGAGTGATGTGAGAGGCGGCTTCCGGGGAGAGAAGTTCTACTATGTGTCTCTCAGGAAGCCACAGGCTGGATAAACATCCATTTGGAGCAGCAGCAGATGCCTCCGTCTCCCTCTAATGCCCGCTCCTCCCTTCCTCTCCGCTCACATCGTACCACCTCCTCACTCCTAACACCTCACATCCCTCTCTCTTGCTCTCTCCTTTCTCTTTTAATGAAGACTACCCCCCACTTGTTCTACCCTTCCCTCTCAATCTCCCTTTCATTCGGCCACCTCCCCTTCTTTACCCACTCCCTATGTTGTCTCCATTTCTCTCCATCTCTGTCCTTTCTTTTATTCTCCATCTCTTCTCATCATGCAGGCCGCCTGCTAGCTCTGGGCCCTGCTGCTTATCCTCCGTATTCACTCGTTGTATCTCCAGATTATTTCTCTGGGGGGCATCCTGTGTGTGCTCTCCACCATACTGTGTTATCTAGCTCATCAAGTGGGTTGGAGTGGATCAGGATGAGTGGGGGTTGAGGCTTGATGCTCTGGCTTGTGGCAAACAGGTGGCCCATAGGGACGAGCACTAACAGTGATAAGTACGAAGGCATGGGAGGATGGTAGTGTTTCTATAGCAATCTGTTTGGAACTGGCATGGTTTCTAAACAACAAGCCATTATTTAAGGTGTGCCATCAATATCATGAAGTTGTGAAGCTACACAGTGGGCCCACCAACCGCTAGTGTGCTGCAAGATGGATGAGATGGCTGCTGGAACTAATGTGGCAGCTGAGTCTTGAGGCATGAGCCTGAATAATATCTGGCTTAGCAGTTAAGTTCTCGAGCTTGCTTTTATGTGATTATTTTAACTGCATTTGGGCACCTGCAAATTGGCATTGATCATTGCTGGTTGGCTGGCTTTAAACGGCTGGGCCACTGTTTAATGTTCCTGTCATGGAGGGGTTATCGTGTAGCCTGTTTCTCCTGTCTCCTGTCCTCGCAATAGCTAAATGGCAAGTCATCTTCCTAAGAGAGAGGGAGAGAGAGCATGAAAAAGAGAGCGGTGCAGCATGGAGCCCTTATTAAAGCTGTCCTCCAAGGCTGCCCTCTGACTGATTCCCCCTGTAAATCTCTCCTTTAATTGGAGAGGGCACAAGAAGAGAGGTGCAGTCTCAGTCAAATGTATTCTGTGTGTCTGAGGATGGATGGGGGAGAGAAAGATAGAGGCAGAGAGACAGACAGGGAGAGCGACCGAGGTCCTTAGAACCTGTGGGTGGAGACCAAACAAAAGTCAGAGATATAAACACGATGAGGGTTTGTGAAGTGAGATGACATATTTACATTCGCCTGGGAAGTTGGAGGTGAGATGATGAAAAGGTAGCACAGTAATGGAGAGAGATGGGCAGAGAGGTGCGCCAAGGGTGATGCAAGGAGAGCAGAAGTACAATGGGCGAGGAACAGAAAGTAATGGAGGGAGACAAATAGAAATAGCTGGCAGTGAAAGAAGTGTGTGTGTGTGTGTGTGTGTGTGTGTGTGTGTGTGTGTGTGTGTGAAAGAAAGAGAGAGAGAGGGGCAGAAGAGACAGGCTGATTTCACCAGAGTTGCAGCCTGAGTGTCCTCCCTTAATGGGGTTGCCATGACAACAGTGTATAAGAGAGTCAGGCTCTAGCAGAGTGTGTGGTATGTGTATGTGTGTGTGAATTTGTGTACGCGTGCTCTGCTCCTCAAGTGATTGATTGTCTGTGAGACAATATACACCACAATGCCGTAACACAAGCACACCTTGGGCATTTTTTATAAAAAGGTGGGCGGGAGTTTATTTCCTTTCTCTGTTTGTTTGGTCGTATGTCCTTGTGTGAATGACAAACAGAGGAATGTAGGGAGGGAAAAGGAAAAGAGCAGCTTCTCGGTCTGTGTCATTGCCCTTCCTGGCAGAACCAAGTGGGTGCGCAATAGCTGTTGTGGACCGGCCCTGTCCCTTGTACCACTAGCAGCCATGTTGAATGAGGTTAGGTCATGTCATGCCAGTCAGGTGACGTTGTTTGGAGGGCCCAGCTGTCACAGAGCAGAGGCAGTCCCACAGGAGCACCAATCTGTCATCATTATATTAATGACACGCATTGCTCTGCTAGCAATGTCATCTCTTGTGTGTGCCAAAGCTAACGAGCAGCGCCCTAATTGTAAAATTAATTGAAAAACATTTTGATTAAAGACCACTCTCCCCACCCGACCCTCCTTTGTCTTCATCAGCTCCCCTTTCACTTTGCACCGCCATCTTTCTATCCCCCTAGTTATGTCCTCCCAGGCCCAGCGGCTCTCTCATTCATTCACTACTGTATTCTCACTTTCCTCGTCTCCTCTCACGTTTGCATCACTGACCTTCTCCCATTTTCATCCGTGCTCTGTTTCTGCCTCAACCTTTTCTAACCCACCAACACGCTCCCTAGCCCATCATTTTCTCCTCCCCTCAACATACTCATTTTCTACTATCTGTCACTCTCCTCTTTCGTTAGGCAAATGACAACTCTTTTATGTGCTCGATCTCCCTCCTCATCCCTCCCTTCCTCCCCTCCTCTTTGTCTTTTCCCATCAGGCTTCCCTCTGCGCTGCTGTCTCTCTTGTCTTTTCTCTTCATATCTCCATTACTGTCTGTTTTCTGCCCTCAGTATGTCTGTATATCTGTGATTTTATGCAGTGGTGGAGTTATAAGGGGAAAGGAGTTGGTGAGGTAGTCGTTTGTGCACAGCTTTTCCTTTTTACAGCACCCCCACTCCCCTTTAGTCCTTCTTTGTAGCCTCAGAGACTGGTCAGCCTCTGACTCTCACTCACACTCTTTCTCCTTCCTCTCTCTCCGGCAAAGCTCCAGAGCCAGAGGGAAAGAGGGAGAGAGTGATATGGCTAGTGTACATCACCACTGGTCTTTTATTCTCAAGTCGGCCCTCTCATCTTGCCTCTTTTTCTGCTGCTCTCAGTCTCCATTTCTCCCGTGTGGACTGAGGTCCAGTTTATCATTCCACCACAGGCTCCACGGCAAGATTTCTGGCTTTTGTGTAATTATATGTGTGTGTGTGTGTGTGTGTGTGTGTGTGTGTGTGTGTGTGTGTGTGTGTATGTGTACATACGTGTGTGTGCTTTCTTGCACATGCCATGATCTAATTAAGTAAATGACACATTAGGTATTGTAGCTCCCTCTGTGTGCTTGAGTGCATACAGTATGTGTGAGTGCAAAATACAAGGTGTGAGAGAGTGAGGGTATATATAGGCAGGGATAATGGGAGCACCAGGGCTCATTAATGTCACTAGTTGCAGTAATGATACAGACACGGAGGAGACATTGATCATCAGCAAACGATCAATAATGGGCCGTATCGATCGGAACAACAATTTGTCACCATGCAGATCGACGTCTCTGCAAGACACCCAGCTCCCAGGGGATGGTGTTACTGCCTCACCACAGGCTCCTATGTTCATTTATTCAAGAGGAGACATAGGCATAAACAAATGCCACTTCGATGAATGTCTGTTTTGTGCATAATTAGGTAAACATAGCTCTTAGTCAGTACGAGAACGGATTCATGAATCTTCCTTTGTGAATAATAACTTCTAAATATGGCTATCGAACAGTGTGGGAGCATCCCCAAAGTCTTTGTGTTCTTAATAGCTAAGCTGAGAGCGAGAGAAAGGAAACAGGGGAAAATATACCCATATAAAACCATATCAGTGCCTACATGAGAGACTTCAGCCTGCCCTCTTTTCCTATCTCACTTTCCTGAGTCAAATCTTGTTGGCCCTTTTTACAGGACCCAGACTGTCTCGGAGAATAGCTGGCAGTGAAAGAAAAGACAGCAAAGTGACTGTAACACCGGGTGGAGTGTTGCCATAGAAACGCAGCATCACAGCTCCTGAGCAGATAACACATTCAGTGCCGTTCCCTTCATCGTGATTCCCACATCCAAGGATGGAGCGGGAACAGGTGTGATCAACAGCTTTCTTAAATATTAGAGAGGAGGGGTGAGGGAGCATTTGGCACAGGAGGGATGGTTTCTCTCTGAATTTAGAGCAAAGCCTGTTTGATGACCTTGGGGAAAGAGCATGAGACAGTTCTGAAGCCTCGCCAAGCAAAATGCAAAGCAAGGAGGTGTGATAGGCGGGACAGCTGCAAAGTTACAGTTTACTGTGTTTAACTGTGGCCATCATTTCAGTCCTTGTAAACCTTCCCTTTTCCCCTGTCTTCTTTTATATTGTGGAGAGAAAGTAAGTACAAACCAATGTTGTACAAGACATTGAATATGTTCCTCTTCATATGTGTGTGTGTCTGTGTGGGGCTGGCCCAAAGGCAGATCACCAAACAGCTGTGTGTTAGTGCCAGCGAGTAGACATTTGGTCCACTCGACCCATAACGCTGGCACGCAGGGAGGGGAATGGTGTCCAAGTCCTCCTCTCAAATCCTCAGTCCATCCGTCCATCCCCTCTCATTGTCCCCGGGGCAGCAGGAGGCCCCAGCTAAATACTGATCTGCCTGAACGAGCACAGGTGCAGCGGGGGGTCTGTCCCACTGCCAAATGTTGTGCTTCTGTTTCCTTTGGGCTTATGGGAGGGTTGTGCAGCTCTCTCTTTTGCTTCTGGAGGGATTTGAAAAGCTGCAGATGCAAGTGTTTGATCAGCCTGCCGATACAACTAGAAACAGGAGAGAGACTGAGACTGAAGTACATAAAGAAAACAGGAAATGAAACAATCCAGGAAGAAAAATTCTGTTGAGCAATTTGCAGGAATGGAATAAGTGACAACGGTGATGCTACCTTTTCAAAAGTGTTGTACAGCTCTGGGACTCACCGGGAATGGAGTGGAGGTCTGGTTGTAGGGACGGACACTGCAGTATGCCTGCAGCTGTCCTCAGGGAACAGTATTTGGTGCGGATGTGTGTGCCAGGGGTATCTTTAGAGAGTCGCGCTGCAGGCATCCCTTTGGGAATGTAGGGAGGGGAGGGTATAGAGGAGTGCTCTGGTTTCATGTCTCAATCAGGAAAGCTTCAGGAGTGCCTCTCAAGGCTCAAGTAGAGGCTAACGTCCATTTGTAGTGTATTTAAAAGAGAACGCTTGCACTTAAGGGCTACTTACTGCCTCACATAGCCTAACAGAGACGGTGAGCGAAAGTAGATACATGCGTAAAAGCCTCGGTACACTCAGAGACTGACACATAGTACAGCAAACCTCTCTCTCTTTGCATGCCCTTGCTTTCTCATTCGCTTTATGTCTCCCAGGACAGTGCTCAGAAATGTTGAATTGGGGCCTAACCCACGAAGCAAAGAGGGAGAGTCGTTTAAGCTAAGTTAAACAAGGGCACTTAGATTTTAAAGGGCCATAATCTTCAAAAAGGGGCGCTTTAAAATCAATTGACAAGACATATAAAAGGTAAAGACAGATTGAAAGCAGGAAGGTGTAGTTGTTGGCAGTTAAGTTACTCATTTTTATGAATGAGCATGTTTAATTGTACGTCATTGATACTTGTTCTGTGCCTGCGTCTTTGCTTATGTGCATGTGTCTGTAAGTGTGGGCTGTGTGTGTGTGTGTGTGTTTGCTGGGCAGCGCAGGTGGGCTGGATCAGTATCCAGAGCAGCACTGAGCCAGTGATTCAGCCCGCACAGTTTGGGCCAGAATCCAATCAGGGCAGCCATCTGGTGACCAATCAGGGCCCTGGCTGTGATGTCACAGCAACAGAGTTCTGAGTTCCATGGGAGCAGAGAGGGATAAATGCCATGAATCACATTGGATCTCTGTGCTGGTAACGCTGGCTAGTTGGACCACAGAGCACACTATCTGGCCATAAGTACGTGAGTGTCAATGGACTGGATGATGGGGCATGAGGAGGTGAACTGTGCTGCTGACCGGGATGCTGGGTCACTGAAACCAGGCTGTTGTGAGTTGTGTGCCTGTTTATGTGGTTGTGTTTGTTTCACTGACAAGCAGCTACTGTTGACTTTTATACAAGCTCCTTCTTTATTCATGCTCCAGCAGTCTAGTCCACATGCTTAATTTCACTTTTATGTACTGTAGATGTCTTGTGGAGAAAATTGGCATTTCTGTCTCTTGTTTAACTTCACAGAGGATAGAGGTGACACTGGAGCCCACGCAGTCAGGGCACGAGGACACACTGTATCTGTTGTGATTGACAGCTCTGTTAATTCTAATGTGATTAATATTTCAAGGCTGTCCTCTGTGTGAATGCGTCTATAATGTAAAACAGTCTCAAAGAGCTTTAACCAGGTCTCTAGCACCCAGTGGGTCACCCTGACCGAGGCCTACAGTGGAAATGTTCCCAGCTTTCACACCACTTGCGGTTAGCAGGCCAGACAGAGGTGTGGGGGATGGCTGTGTGACAGAGAGAAGGAAGTCACAGGAGAATGGCTACTGTCACTACCAAAAGGCCCTCTGCAAGGGCATCAGAGGGGAAACAGGACAGGCTGGCAAGAAAGAGTCTGAGTGAAAGTTGACCTTAAAAAGCTTCACAGCACCAGATATTGCTGTAACACTCAGGCCTGTGAATATTTCATCAGCCCTTAAGCGAGTTGTAGAATATAGCTGGCGATAGTGGTACATACTGCGAAGTCTTATATTCTGTCTCCGGCTATATAGGAAAAAGGGGGTTTACATTTATATGGTTGCAGAGTCCAAACTAGCCTACAGTATTAATGCAAATCCCTCAGTTGGGATGTACAGTAGCATGGATAGAGGAGGGGGGATGGACTGTTGTGATTACTAAAAGCAGTTAAATCCACCCTCCTTCCCTCTGGTGCTTATCTGATCAGTCAAGCAACCAGCTAGCTCCTCAGCATGGGATTTAATATCAAACACAGGCCATAAGCCGTGTTCAATAGGCATGACAAGGATAAACATCAGTGGGAACACGCAACGTATTGCTGGCCTAGCCTGAATATAAGGGCAGCAGGGGTGAGACGAGCGGAGCGTCTTGACATCAGCACATACGTAAATAAACGGGCGAGAGAGTCCACGAGCTGGACCTCACATATACTTCACACAGAGAGTGCGAGCGCAACAAAGAGGAAGAAAAAAAATATATGAAAAGATAGAAAAAGAGGAGTGAGAAGGGGAGGCAATCATGCAGAGAGGAATCTGAGGGCCTAGCATGAAGGTGCAGGAGGTGCAAGGTGTGTTAGCTTATGGGGCTGTTTGTGCGTCTGTATGTGTGTATATTTGTATGTGTGTATGCCTGCTCTGCCGCCCTGGTGACTTCAGGTGTTATCTTCTTAGCCTCCAGACGTGACACTGAGATAATTAGAAATGTTAACACTCACTGGAGCTTGTACTTCTACACTTCTATGAATTCTCAGTTTCTTTCTTGCTCATTCCCATTTGCTCTTTCTCCTGTCTCTCTTTCATAAACACACACACACACACACACACACGTGCACATACACACTCAAATTCTATTATCTCCCTTAGCCCGTGTTATGAATGACACACTTAAAGCCTGGAATGACTTGGCCATGCGGCAGTGGATCACAATTAATGTCAACACCAGCATCTGTGAAAATAATTGTCACGACTCAATTTTAATGTGTTGATGACCTGTTTTTTTCTACTTTTAGATATATTAAGATATATTTATTTTGACTGATCATTTTTTGTACATAGGATAATCCACTTGTTCACTGCATTTGTTGCAAATTTGATAATTTATTAGAATTGCAAGGATCGTTTGTTAATTACAGTATTTTCCAAAAAGAAAAAAGGTGAAAATGGAATGATAGATGTGAAATTAATTACATTCACAGTTGGATTAATCCTACTAAGATCAGAATCAAGGATGGTAAGTTGCATTTCTTTGCTTGAATAGACAGAGACAATAGACATCTATTTTTGAGGCAGCCAACAAACAGCCCTCGGTTTACTGAAGCAGTAGGAGGACAGTGTAGAAATTCTGACAAATGTCTTGGCTCAAAGAAAGGGAGAGATACAGAGAAAGACATGCTTACTGGAGTGTTTCACATGGAAAAATGAAAAGTGACAGAGAGCTGACAGAGGGATGACAACCTTGTTTGTCCTTTACTGGATGATCAACATGTGTTACGCAGATATGGGTCTCCAAGGTGGACATCGGACGGCTGATACAGAGGGTTCCACGCTCCACTGGAATTCCCCTGCCTTTAAATTAGCATCCTAACTCTGCTTACTCAGCTAGCGGCACAAGCTGTGGAGCAGTGTGTGAACGCTGGCGATAATGAAACTGCACACCGCCGACATCATTAAAGATAATCTTGGCTCATTTTGTGCTGGGACACATAATCCTAGGAAGATGCCGCAAACAACAGAAGTGCTAATTTTTCTAGAGCAGGGCACATAAACACCCCCCCTACTATCATCTCACCGTCTCCCACCAGTCTCCACACCTCTGACGCTTGGTTGGAGGGATGAAGAAGTACAGTAGGTTGGTTTGCAGGAAACAGATCCCAGGTCGAGGCAAAGTCTTGTCTGAAGGCGTCTCCAGCGTGTGTCTAATTGAGCGCTGTGTAGTTAATTGTTTGTGCGTGGGAGGGGAGAAATCAATCTGTTTTCTCACTGCCGTGACTTCTAGGCCCTGGGGTGAGAGACTGGAGCTGGCAGACACAGACCTACACGTACACACACATCCACAGCTCTGCCAGAAAAAAACCCCAAAACCATGCCTTGCAAGCACAAACACGCACATGCAGACCCATACGCTCTCTCCACTGGTGCACACACTGAAACATGCGCGCACACACACACACACACACACTCGCTCCTCAGAGGAAGAAGATGTGCATGAGGGGTTATTGAGTCAGGGAAAAGTCAGATCCATCTATCGATCGGTTGCTTGCTGAGAGAGGAGTCAGGAACGTGAGACCTGCACAGGTCAGAGGGCCAGGAGACAGAATGGATGAGAGAGAGTAAAACGAGAGAGAGAGAGAGAGAGACCTACAGAGCTTACAGCTAGCAGCACCCCCCCCACCCCCCCCCACACACACCCATCCTATCTGAATGCAGAGCCAGCATTCTGCTTTGATGTGGATATTCAGAGAAGCTCTGCTCGGCCTCATAAACACTAGAGATGAGATTTCTTCAATTTGTAACTTGGGTCAGTGCCATATGTCAGATCAATGGGAGAGAAAGAAACATACTAACGGCAACTAATTGTTATCCTTATCTTTTGATCTGTATCTATTGCTATAGATTATTGTATACTTAATGTATGATATATATAATTAATCTACAGCAAACCACTATGTCAATTAACATATAAATGCCTTCTATAAATAATGAATTAATTTGCATTTCCAGCTAATCAGCTCATTTGCATGTGTCTAGTTATCTTTAAGGGTGTTTCAATTTATGACGGAGTGTTACTGTCAGTGAAAACCTATTTGCATTTTAAATCTTTCACTGTGTGTTGAAAAAACAGTTTCTTCTGCTGCACCGGTCTCCCCCCTAAGAGGAAAGACATTTGTGCTGGTTTAGGGGGAATTCGCAGAAAAAGAATGTCACCTGAATAATTTACTTTTCCTTTTAATGGTATCAGAGCACATACTCACTTCTGATCTCATTTGAGCCACCGAAGCTCCTTTCCCATTGGCTGCAAGCGGCTCGAGGAATGCCTGTAAGTCCCCCCTTGATTGGCTGAGAGTTATTTATTTTCATCCAGTCAAAAACTCTTTAATTATTGATGGGAATGAAGCAAACTGGGATCTGATGATGAGATGTGAAAATAGGATGAGAACTGCAGAGGGATGGAGGGAGCATGTGAGTACAAAACAGGGGCGGTGGGGGAGTGTGGAGGGGCAGAGACGTGAGGTTGAAGCGAGATATGTAGAGGGGGAGGGGTGATAAGGTGGATGAGTACAAACAGTACTATCCTTCACTTGGATAGCAGCAGGAGCCATGAGATGTCTGTTGATTCATCTCCTTTTATGCGCTTGGTTCCCTTTCTCCGCCGAACCTTTTTAACCGAACAAAGGCAGACGGAGGGAGTGATTCAGAGTGACCAGACGCCCGAGACTCCCGGAACGGAGGGGGAGAAAGGTCACATGAAACAGGAGGCTCCATGGAGACCACCGACCAGAACGAAATGTGTCGATGAACTGATGTACTCAGGCCTCCAGGGGTAGGAGGAGATGGAGGGAAAAATGAGTATTTGAAAAGAAAGAAAAAGAGAGAGTGGGTAGAGCCAGAGGTGTGTGTGTGTGTGTGTGTGCGTTTGTGTGTACGTGCATATTTGAAGGTGTGCGTGTGGGTGTAAATGTCTCAAGGCGTAATCATTACACGACAAAACAAAAATATACAAATGCGTGTGCGGTGAATGTGTGTTTTGTCTGTGCACATATGCGCGTATACTGACTCCTTGCTTCAGTCTATGAATGGTAGTGGGGGAGGCGGTCGGCACAGACCCTCTGGATCCTCTCCATGCACTAATGGGTGTTCACCTGGTGTGGATTCCGGCAAAGCGTTTCCAGCACTGCACTGTTGGTAATTAACAGAAGCAAGCAGTGGAAAGCAGCACCTGTTACAGCCTGACTGACTGAGGCCCTGAGCTCTGGGCTCTGGGCTGTGTCTTCCACTGCTCCTCTCTAATAATCAGACCACCACCAACGCCTGTCCCTCCTCTGGGACCTCACAGCATGAATGTATGCACTTGTGAGTTTGTGTGATTAACTGTGTCATTCAAAACAAGGAAATGGAGGCAGATTAAAAACAGGCGAGGACAAAAGAAGGAGAGATTCCACAATAATTACAGTAATAATGTTGGTTCTGCACATAGCTTGAGGCTGTCTGTCTTGTTCTGAGCATTATTTGCGGTAAATATGCGTTCTAGTGGCAAACATTTACCTGTGCCTGTTTCTAGACAGCTGCTCAATGAACAAATGCACAGGCTGCCATGTGATGATTTAACCATTATAGTGCTGGAGACTCGATTTTACCCTCCTACTGTCAACGTGTCTATTTCTGCTTATTCATACTTATTTATAAACAACAGGAATTTTTCTGTCACCGATTGAATTGTTTAAAATGTAGATACAAATGAGTACATCAGGGTTTTAGCATTAAATTGAGATTTTGCAGGACAAGATGGCTGGGTGTGTGTGTGTGTGTTTGCATGTGCGGAGACTTTTATTTCTCCTCAATTATTCCTGAGCAGCCATGAAGGCTACTACTGTGCTGTATGTGGGACAGTGTCAGTGTGCTTTCATGTATGCGGGTGTGTGTGTGGGCTGCATATGTGTGTTTGACAAAGGTAGACATAGAGAGGAAGCGAGAGAGGAAGTGAGTGACAGCCATGTTTTAGAATTGGGGCATGTCAGCCAGGCCTGCTGTGTCAGTATCTCCTGATGCCCACTCTGCCCATCCTAAAGCTGGATAACCTTGGCAGGCAGATTGGGGTCACTACTATCAAATTAGATACATCACTCACACACACAGAGACACACACAGTTGCACAACACAAATCACTTGGACATGTGCATTTGGAAAAGGTAGACATGTTTGCATCCACATAAACAGGCAGAGACCCACTCGCTGTGCTCTTGTGATGCACAACAAAATCATGTGGATAAATCCAGACAGGAATATAGGGTAGAATGTAGGAAATTACACTTTCTAAAGATGGAGTTTGGTTGAATTGCTAAAATCACTCTAAATTGCCTACTCTACTGCCCAGAATGCACTGTGTTGATAAAAGTCCCGATACACTCATCCAAGGTTTGATTCATGTTCACTCACATTAAAGACTAGCAGCATACGCTCAGGAAGTGCTTACGAATGCAAATTGCTCCGTGCTCGTGTGCGGGTCATTTACATGCTAGTGTAACGCTCTTAAATGTGGAGTGTTGCCAATAAACAGCACTATCAAGCTTTCGTGAAAGAAAACCACACCTTGAAAACAAAAGTAAACCTGAAAATTCATCAAACATTGATGTTTTCAAAGGGATATTAGGGATTTGGTAGCTTTTGCCAAATAAAAAAGGCTGCTAAGACTTGGATCCAGAGCATCCTAAAAAAATTGATCAATGAGCAATAACCCAAATGCAGTGAAAGGGATGTCAAATCCCAGTATGTAGATGTAAAGAGGATGAAGCACATAATGTACCTTTCTTTAGCCAAGTTTTTAGCAGCATTGGAGAGTTTAAATACAAAACACAATAACTCAGCACTCCAACTCGCACAGCACAGCCAGCCACCCAACTCGCTTCATGGTCGCACCACTTCATACATTTCACCATGAACTAGAGAAAAAAATCGTCATTGCCAACAAAGATGAGGCAAAGAATGATGGATTTGTTTGAACTGTTCAAAAGTAAAATATACGTCTTAGTTCTGTAGTCTGTTGGATCTTCCTGACTCCAACAAGCTTCACTTTAGCTAAATCCATGCCAGTTTAAAGAGTGGATCTCTAAAATGGCAAAGTCGAAGATGTGACAGAATAATTAGTTGATGGTGCCACTGACACAAAAGATGGATACTTCCATTGTATGGGTCTCAGCAATGAGATGAAAAGAAAGTCAACCTATTTTTAAATGTCACTGTCTCTTTTTGTTCTGAATCCCTGCTCCACTTTGTGCCACAGATCTAAACTGGGTCAACATCACATGTGGCGCCCCGGTGGGCTCTTCTGTGTGCATATGTGTGTGCGTGAACATGCGTGTGAATGCTTCAAGTCATGATCATGTACGTCTTACCATACACTGACACCAACACTTGGGAGTGGGTGTCTACAGTTTGCCTTGAGTGAATCCCGAAGGTTTGCTAAACAATTATGAATTAGTTTTTTCCACAAGTAATTATTGTCTATCTTCCCCAATTAGGAATGAGCGTGCATTATCTGCAAATTGTTTAAGTCTGTTGTGGTGCTCATTATTAGACAGGGAGCTGTGGATAGGCTGGTGTGTAACAGGATTGTGCGTTTGTGTAAGTGCATAGAAAATTTGCCTGTGATGCATCTTTGTTGTGTATCAGTAGTGTGTTTGTACAAAGCGTATGCTTGACTATGGTGTACTGCGTTGCAACAGTGAGGCGGGGGTTGCCCCGCTGGAGCTTTCAGATTAATAGACACTGATAATAACACACAACTCACAGCGCTTCTGTCCTTAATGAAGATGGATCTAGCCGGGCCAGGCAGTGCACAGGCACTCAGGGTGGCAATCTGCCAGTCACAGCCAAGTGACATCTGGGAACAGCTCAATGCAAAGGGCGGGAGGGAGCAAGATTCACTAGAGAGTACAATTTCATAACATTATCATGTTATATCATAATCCATTGTTGGTGGCTCACAAGATTAATGTCAGGGCCGGCAGTTATCACTCTTGTTGTTTAGACTTAATGGTCACAGTGAATTATTCATTTCCTCCTATTGATTTGCAACGCAACTCATGCCGACAAAGTTGACAGCGCAGGTTGACTGATATGGAGTATATCTAATTTGACTGTTAGGTTGGGAAGCAGGGTGACAGAAATAAAGTAGAAAGCACAAGAGGAAAAGTCAAAATCCAGGAACAAGCTAAAGTTATATCCCACAGTGCAGACACAGATGTGGAACAAACTGTGCTAATCAACTTTGTTAGTCTTCTAGGTGTTTTAATTAGCAGATTTCTTTGCATTTATATAATAAAATTGAGGCCTGTCATCGTTGCAAAATTACACTTTTCAGAATGAATTCATGTATCGTTTTTCTGCTGGTTAGCGATTGGTTAAGAAGTGACTGCCAAATTGGGTCAGAGGTTCCATCCCTGTAAGATATTAGAGCCCATTAGAGCGAGGCTGCAGCCAGTGTTTGTTTGAGAAGACAGGTAGGTGCTGAGGTCACTTCCTCTGGCAGCTGTAGCGGGCATCACAGGGCAAGCATTGATGGGTGGTGGCATTGCCTCCTGTTGCATCAGTAATAATGAACAGTGACAAGCTCTGCGCCGCCACAATAGATCACAGGGCACACTGGAGACACTGAAGACCAGGCCGGGGAGCATGCTCTCTCTGCTGTGTGGTGTCAGCTCTGACGAACAGACTGACTGGTTGGCTGTCTGGCTAGGGGCAGACTCACTCATCTCACTCATTCATGGATGCAGCAGCGCTGTTAGCACACTCAGATACTCGTGCACTCTGATTAGCATGTAATACTGTCACTCAGGAATATCGGGCTCTTATTGGCTGCTTTATAGACAGTGAGGATTTTTTTTTATTCTTATGAGAACTACTAGTGTTTCGGAAATATATAATAGTTAAAGTGTAGACTCTAGAGATGAGGAGGTGTGTGGGTTGGGGTTTGTGGAGAGCTGCAGCCGAGGGCGGTTGCTGAAGCAGGAGAAAGTGGTACAGGAGTGTCTATTGAATAAAGTGAGAAGGGCTCTCTCTCTCTCCTCCTTCCCTTTGCCTTTACCTCTTTGACAGCCACACTAGCACTGTTTGATATCCCTCCGCTGTGTTCTGCAGCGCTACAGATTCCCTTGTCTCATTTACATTCCCTTAAAGCACACTTCCATTAAAGTCTCTCCCTGTTTTTTTGTCTCTTCCCTCTTTCCTTCTGTTTCTTCAAATAGGTCTTTTTTTCCCTGGGTTGCTGTTTTGGAAGGAGCCTTATTCCCTGTTGACTACACAGCCTATCCCCGCTCTCCCTGAGTCAGTAATCAAACACATTGGCCCTAATACACAGGCCATTACAAGAGCTCTGATGTTCCATCTGCACACAGTCGGCACAATGGTGTCATTATATAAACAGCCCTGCTGTTGCAGCCAGCGAGATATTACCACACCAGAGCTCCAGCCTTAACTGACCTACCCTAGTAAATAGAGAAGTGTTGGGATGATCTGACCTGAATGTGCTTGTATCACTGCTAGCTTAACAACATTATCCATCGTCCATGAATGCTGTAGTGTTAACATTACAGCAGGCTATCAGTTCTCACTATGATGGAGATAGTGTGGGCTGTTGAGCATCAATGCAAATGTAATAGAATCAGGTTGTTTTGAAGGAATGATATCTAATGCTATTATGTTGTCTTTGCTAGCGATAGCCTCACCAAAAAGGATTATGGAGATTAGTGATAGGCCCAACTGGAAGATAACAATGAAGGGGGTGGGAGGGCAGCGGTTTATACAAGCTGTATCATATTTCTTATGCAGTGACATGGATTCAATCTTGTTTTGGCAGCTGCCAAGAGTAGAGATGGGATGGTTTGTACAGAATTGTGTTTAAGTTAAGTTTCTGGAGTTATTTTAAAGTCTAGGGTTGTAGGACACTAAACACTGACATGCATAGTTTCCTGTTGTTTTGAATTTTATAGATAATGGTGTCGGATTGTGCAGGCCTAGCCCTTGATGTCACTTTAGCACAGTGATTGAAGCAGACTCTTTCTCATTATCAGAGTGATCTGATTCAGTGCGCTCTGCTAATGGGGGATTTTGAAACACACAGTGCAAGTGGAAGTGTGTCCAAATCATCACTTTGGCTAATTTGAATAATTATTGAATTAAAGTCGACTGTCATACCTCAGCATCCTGCAGGGCAGGTTTGACAGTAAAAACACAGCCTCCCACTCGGCAAAGCTCGATCACAGATGGTGATGGCAATGATATTTCATGGTATGTCTGTTACGTTTCAGAAGGAAAGGTAGGATAATTATATTCACTTTGGTGAGTGATTAGTTTTATGGTGGCGAAGAAGTAATTAATGAATTCTATCTCATCCTCATTTATTGTTACACTTCCTTGTATTGCTCCCTGTTGCCTAACTCAAGAGTGTACAAAGCAGTATCGAGTGTGACAAAGCTTTAGCACCGATGAGTCAGAGGGAGAATTACTTAAAGGCCCCCAGGCAAAGCATACGTTTTTTTCATTCTCTGCAGTCTCATCAAACTCGGATAATGCTACATGGCTAGCCTTCACTGAGTCTAATGATCCTTTTCTCTGAACTAAATAGCCTGACCGCTGAGTAAAACAATGGAGTTGTTTTCAATTTATTCCAATTTAAATGGAAGTTTATTTAAACAAAATTTTTACTTGATTGCAAATATTTAATGCCACAGTTTGCATCATTCTCTGATTTATAAGTGAGATGTGATTGCCATTCATTTGCACGCTAGACTGTGTTGGTTGCTAGGAGGCAATCATTTCCTTCATAGCAAGAGCGTTGCTACTGAACCAACTATTTGTTGTTGAAGCATCTGAGGCATAAACATCAATCCTAATAGCATGGGAATTGCTGGTGCTTCATCTGAAGATGCAAAGACTTCTTTTTGCATGAAGCAACTGACCGTCATAATTTATGACTGTCAAATCTTTATATCAATCACAAGTGTTTTCCCAACTGAATACATCTGTGTGTTTGTGTTTTCCTGCTCCCTGCTTCCCCCCCCCAATTGCCCTGCATGATTTGCATTTGTTCATGCAACATACCTCATCTTTGAACGTATTGAAATGCTAATTAAGATGTTAGCAGTTACCGTAGCACTTTATCTGCACAAAGCATATTTGGCGAGCTCTCAGTTGGAAATTTACTTTTAAAAACTGTAGTGTTACTCCAATCTGCAATGTTGATCTATAGCCTTTTGACCACAGGCTGTCCAGTCAAACACACACACACACACACACACACACACACACACTGCAATGACTCACTTATCATACTCTCACCTTGATATCAGATTTCCCTCAGTGGGGGGAGAACAGGAGAGAGAAAACCTGAAGCTGTATCAGCCCTGAGAGTTGCACCAGCTTTTGTAATTATGCAGTAAAAACTGTCTACGTAAACTCTTTGTTCCCCTTCTTTGTGATTCTGGCCCGGTAATGTTCCTAAATGCCTCTTTCTTCTGTACAGAGAGGGGTAAACGTGAGTGGTTCTCATGACAGAAACACACAGCCTTTAACTGTACCCCCTACCCCGAATAAAAAGGACTTGTGACACCCTGTTCTTGATGAGCATGTCTGCTAAAGCAAACAGACCCTAATGATCATGGTGATTATCGTAATGATCCAATAGAAGTGGATAATGAGGTTATTTGCTTTAGATCAAAGCAGCCTGTAAATTAATAGCTGAAAAAACAGAGGGTAGCATTTGAAACCAAATGACAGAGCTGTGTAACTCCGCCGCCGCTCCGTTTAGACAGCCGTCTTTCTTTGTGTTGATACAACTGACTGTCATTTGCACTGCCTCCCACTTTCTCCCGTACTCCTCACCCTCCTAACCTTTCCACCAGTGCAGTGAAATTGCTGTCCATTCTCCCATTTTGTGGGCTCTGGTCTCATAGGGATATGATGTTTTCCGCTCTATTAGAAGAGAAACAGTGATGATAATAATGGTGGATGTGATCAGTGCAAAAGGTCAGCCTCTGGCCTGGGGCGCGTAACATCCTCCAAGTAGGGAGAGCACGGAGGGCGAAGACACCCATCTCACACCCTCCAAAGACTCCTAACCTTCTTTCACCCAGAGGAAGACTGACTCATAGACACAGGCAGAAAAATACTTTCTCCTTTGCCATTACATCCTGCTTTCTTACTATTCCTTTGCTGTTCTCACTTGGCTATTTTCAGCAGTTTCCCCTCCCACTCTCTTATTTATTCTCGTTATACAGAAAGTCACCCTTCCTTACTCCGTTTGTTCCTTACTTCCTTTGCTCCTTCTGTTCCTTGTTTGTTAGTAACTCAGGATGCTTTCTTTGTCAGTTGCTTCCTCTCTTTTTCTGTTCCTTCGTTCCCTCCTTTGTTCTGTTATTTCTTTGTTTCTTCCTTCCTTCATTTTGTTTCTTCCTTCCTTCATTTCGACCTCCCATCCTTCATTCCTTCTATCCTCCCTTCCTACCATATTAGAATTGAGTGTTGTCTAATGTTTCTGCTTCTTTTTTGTCACACAAAAAAATCAATTTATCCACCCTGCACTTTTCTCTCCTCCTTCCCTCCCTCAATCCACAACTTGCCCTCCTTCCCTGTTTTCTTTCTCTGGCCCTCCTCATCTTCTGAGACCACAGGAGAGCTATTGTTGAAAAGTACAGACAGAACAGTCAAAGGAAACAAGAGGAAAGACAGATTTTTCTTATTAAAACTACAAAAGTTGGAGAAAAAAACCAATGCCTGTCACTGCACAGGAGGGGATCACTTTTTGACCATTAATAATACAGTGAGATCGAGGGGGGGGAGAAAAGAGGGAGCGGGAGAGAAAAGGCCGTGAGAGAGAGAAAGAGAGAGAGATAGAGAGAGAGAGAGAGAGAGAGACTAAGGCTTATACAGTACCACATCACATGTCTGTTGCTATTTGTTTACAGCTTTTCTGCTCTTTCTTTATCTCTCCTGCTCTCCCTCTGAGCGTGTCCTTTTCTCTCAGCTGCTGGTCATAGAGGGTGGTCACAAACAAACTCAAATTAAGGCCCAGGCTGCACTAGTGCAGAGGTTGTGTGTGTGTATGTGTGTGTGTGTGTGTGTGCGTATAATAGAAATAAATGCTGGAATAAAAAACTTCTGCTGCGGATGTGCTTCATACTTCTGCTTTCATTCTGTCTTCCTCCTCGCTGTTTTTTCTCCCCTTCTAGCTCTCTCTCTCTCTCTGTCTTGCTTGTACTCTACAGCATCCAACTCACTAATCCACACAGCGACACCCAGGCAGGTCGGTTGCTGTGGGCTGGGCGTTGCCA
Organism: Thunnus thynnus; assembly: GCF_963924715.1. Lineage (NCBI taxonomy): Eukaryota > Metazoa > Chordata > Actinopteri > Scombriformes > Scombridae > Thunnus > Thunnus thynnus. The sequence goes on from NC_089533.1 coordinate 12,161,684, forward strand.
CTGGGGAGGCGGGTAAATATCAGAGAAGGTCAGGGAGAGGAGGGGCTGGAGAGGTGGGGTGGAAGCCAAATTAGTGATGATGAAGAGAGGGGGTGAAGCCAACCAGTCACTCATGACCTGCCGTCTTGGCTGCCAGGAAAAGAAAGCTTTGCCATGCCTGCATGGCCCTACATACTAAGATGAAAAGATTACAAAAAATGGAATTCAAATACCGTATTTCCTCAAATAAAAGATGGTAGTCAGTTAAAAGCCGGATCTCCGATAATGGCTGGGGGCGTGGTCGACACGAACAAATAAAGACTAGCCCCAAAAACAGGTCAAAGAAAAAACAAGGGTGGATAAACTCCTAGTGCCTGTTTTATAATTTGCATGCCAGTTAAGCATAAATAGTAGTTACCTGGATGTAACTTCAGTTCTATGAGTACATGCGTAGCCCTCTAGCTGACCATCACAGAGAGGGGAGGGGGACGGAGGAGACGTGATATTGTTGAAATTTGGGGATTACAGCGAATATTTTAATAATGATGATGGCAGCAACACTACATGAGCATGGGTAACCAGGGTAACCACAGTAATGTGGCTAAACTAGCGAGCATACATCCATGAGCATGCTACCTACATGCCACAGCTAAGTGTTGCACTACCAAAATGTAGAACTCAAGCACTTGAATTATTGTTTGGAGTAGGTGGATTACCGGTAATGCAGTAACCAAAATTTAACAGAGCAAACAGAAGCAGATCAGAAAACAAGGACGCTTCATACTAAAATATGAGCAAATATACTTATCAAATAGAGGGAATTAGAAATAAAGGCCTCTCTCTAATATAAGCCCTCTTCCAATGAAGGCCAAGTACCCTCTGCAGTTGAGGTAAATAAAGGCTCCGAACCCCCCAAACCCCCAAACTAGTGCATATGTGTCTCCCTGCATAAGTTGCTATGATCAATCAACAACCCTATCGCCAGAATAAATTCTGGCATGGTACATTTCTTCAAACCACGGATACGTTGAATCTCTACGTTTCAATCTCTACATTTCAATGTTCATTGCATTTTAAGCTTTTTGCGTGTCATTTAAAGCCGCATTAAATGGCTGTTATCAGTTGAATAATTATGTTTTATGATGTGACACCGCTGTGGTTAAGGTCTAGTTAGGTTTAGGCACATGAACCATTTGGTTAGGGTTAGGAAAAGATCATGGTTTGGGTTAAAATACCCGGTTCTGTCACCAGAAAAACGGCTGCAAATGTCCTGATGTCTCATTAAAAATACCCAGTTTTGTTTTTGAATTTTATTGTCTTGAACAATAGTTTCTGCTGCTTTGATGCTTTTGCAACTTTGTGCCATGCACTTAACTTACTAACCAATCACCCAACCCGCCTTCTCCTAACATGAAAGTCGGCTCATATAGATGTCTAATCTGAACTAGGCGACTTGGCTGCAATCAAATAAAGGGGGTAGAGGGTAGAGAGATCAAAAAAATTCCACTCAACAGCCCCCCCCCCCCCCTCCATCACCAACCAAAAAGAACAACTTGCAGACACAATCACACACACGGATACAGACAGTCTCAGCAAGTGCTCTCAGTCCCTGGAGAGGTAGAGCAGGCTTTACTGTCAAAAAATCAGAGCTAAAGTTCCAGATTGTGATTTATTTCATTAGGCAAATGAGATGTGCAAGCCCTACGGCACTGCTTACTGAGTCACCGCTATTCACTGTCACACACACACATACACACACACACACACACACACATGCGCACACACACACGCACATACACACTCACACACACACAAAAAGTACATGTATTTTTCACATGTTGAATATAGCTCGGTTAACAGCCCCAAAACATATGTAGCATGTCTGATTCAATCAAGCGTTCAAACACTGTAGAGTGATGAGCTGGTGGTGGCAACAGCTGTTGCCATGCCATGCTGCACAAAATGGCCTCAGATCTCCCTGTCTGATCATTCTACCTGACCACCACAGGGGGAGCCTCTCTCCTCTCCTCTCCTCTCCTTTCCTCTCCTCTCCTCTACTCTCTATCTCCGTCTCCTCTCTTACACTGTTTAGTATGCTGTACCAGTTGTGAGCCACTGACTTTTGAGTTATTATCACATATTCCAGTGATAAATGCAGAATAAATTAGTCAACACTGTCTAATTCAAACGCCACACTGAGAGGGGAAGGAATAAAAAAACAAAACATTAAAATAATTCCTGTTTATGGACATACAGTTACTTACAAATATTTATGAAGCACTTACTTACCTGTCTGTTATTTCTCTACCTCTTTGCCTGCAGGATCACCCTCAGGGAGGGTGTAAGTTGAGGAAGTGCCGTCCCACTCACCTGTGCCTGCTGACCGCCTCTACACTTTAGCCCCGCCCCTCGCCCTGGCCCCCGGTCAGCCTCCAACATGGCTGTTGCAGTCTGGATCGTCTTCACCTGTGCAGTGGCTTTCAGTAACATTACTCCATCCTCGCAAGGTATGTAATAAATATTAATATTGTATGGTATTTTAAATAATAAAATACTGTAAAAATCCACTGTCTATACACAGCACATACAATATGTATAATTTTACATTGCATCACTGATTCTGCCTGTAATGTTGCTCGTAAGCTCTTGTCGGTTTTGCTGTGCCCTGTAACTGCCCTGATCAGGTTATTGCAAATGAGGATGTAATATTTATACCTCAACTACGTGATGAAGTTTGTAAGTATATTGACTTACTGACCAGGCGAGAAACGCTGCACTTGATTAACCAGACTGTCTCCACAGGAGACAGAGAGAGAGAGAGAGGGAATGTGTGAGTGAGGTGGAGAGTGTATGTGTGAATGTCAATAAAATTTCTTGTCATCTCGATGTTAGTTGGAGCGTGGCAACAGTATAAGGGGGAATCCGTGCATGTAATGTTGCCATATGTGTGACCTTCTTGAATATGCCATGTACCATAAGATATTTCATTTTTTTGTTTGTGTGTATTTGTGTGTGTGTGTGTGTGTGTGCTAGCTGTTGTTCGCCTAGCAGCAGGTGACCTGGTTGGGCTGAAGTGATGCTGGAGGGGTTGTATGTGTGTGTGTGTGTGTGTGTGTGTGTTGGAAGATGTGTAGGAGGGAGGGTGCAGGGATTGCGAAGGGGAGGCCGAGGGCCGAGGAGGGAAAGGAGGGGCTGTTGGGTGTCCTGCTAGTGGCCTGCCACACAGACAGCAGCACACCATCTGCTGTATGCTCTCAGTCAGCTCTGTGCCAACGAGCCGCTGGGTGATGGACAGCTAGGACGAGGTGGAGGAGGAGCACAGAGGAGAGGCACGGTCGCCACAGGGAGGTGCTGGTGATGAAGCAGGAGAAGTTGAAAAACTGAGGGAGGGAAGGAGGGAGGGAGGGTAAAATTAAAATGTGTTCGTGTTTGCCTGTGTCAGCACTGGTTTTAGCATTCCCTCTGTGTAAGCTCTGATTGGCCAGGTGCGGTTCTAATTTGAGTAGGTGCTGTTTTTTTTTCCATCTTAATTTGGATGCTTTTGTAACATTGGATTTGTGTAGCGTACGTTCTGTTCCATCGGACACATTTGGCCTCTGGCGTTGTGTTGCTTTGTGTCTGTGTGTGTGTGTGTGTGGGTGTGGGTGTGTGTATTTGGGTGAGAATGAGCCTCCAACTATCTGTGTGACCTGGCACTTGGGGAGTATTAATAATGCATTAATAATCAATTGACTGTTATCTGTATTCAGCCCCAAAGCACATGATGAAATTAAGAAAACCTTTTTTTTTCTAATGGAATCAGGCACACAGTCACGCACCTAGATACATGCTCATGCACACCGGCATCATTTTAGTGCTCATAATTTTGGCAACCAAGTGTTGGCTTAAATGTTTTTCTCTCTATTATTGTATGACCAGAGGAGCAGGAGAGAAAAAGAAAAGAACAAGGGAGATAGAGTACAAAGGAAGAGGGCAGTTTTGATGTGATGAGAGCTGCTGAAATCACTCTCAGGCTAATCAGAGCTCATTTGGAAACCTGCAGGATCATCACACATGGCTTCACAGTCTAATGTGTACCCCTGCTCCTCCTCGGTGTCCAGACTAATCTGCCATGCTTTAACCTCACTCTACTCCTGGCTGCACATCCTAATATTTACCCCTAACACTCACACATTTATTCTCCTCTGGAACCAGCTTTTTAACTCAAATGTTCCTCACCAGCATGAGCTAAGTACACATACTACTTCCCTGCTCTGCCCCACAAACCTCACTCATCTCACACGGTGAATATTTATCCTGTTAAATCACTCTGCAGCTTTCCATTTCTCTATGAGATTCAGTGGCTGTAAGAAACACAGTCTATATTTTCATCAGTGAATACAAACTCATACTAACCGAGGCAAAGGACCCCCACACCCGTCCATCCTGGCAGGCTCCCAGACAGACTGACATGCGTACCCTGACAAACAGAATGTCCCGCTGATTCCACAGAATGCTCGAGAATGTACAACCCTTCATATGCAGTGCTGTTGCTCTGAAAGCCCATTAGGCTTGCTTAATGTGGCAGGCATTGCAGGCAGCTGCGCTGTACGTGATGAAACCCTGACACAGAGCTTTCATTTAGCACAGTGCAAGCATCGGTGTGTGTGTGTGTGTGTGTCTGTGTGTGTGTATTTATGTGCACCAGTGGTGGCAGCAAGACCATAATAAGGTTATTTGTAGGTCCTTTCAGCTTATAATGCATGTGTCGTGTGTGTATTTGCAAACACGCACATACAGTACTGTATATGCATGTGTGTACAGTATGCCCATGAGTGATGTGTATGTGCCAGAGTCTGTGTGGGTTTTTGTGTTTACATGAGTGTGTTCACATGTCCAGATGGGGGTGTGTGTGTGAGAACATCAGTGAGTGTGTGTGTGTGTGCCACTCATATCAGGATTCCAGTGCCAGCTGACTGGTGGAATCTGTTCTCATCTCCCCTGTATTTAAGCCTTTGCTCTCAAATCAGTCGCGTGGAAAGGCCCCTGGTCCTTTAGTGCACACGCAGACATTTTTATCTGTCTTCCCCTTCTCTCCCCTGCTTTTTTCTTCTGTGCCTTTTCCCCTGAACAGTAGCGATTATTTAAGGATAGGGGACTACCTGTTTTTACACATCTTCTCAACAAAGTGTCTCTCGACTGTCCTTGGATGATGACAGAATGTCTGAATGGGGACTGATCTCAAGGCAGTATTTTTCTTTCTGTAATGTAGGGGTGAATAGTTATTTTTCATGTAGGGCCACATGAAGAATTCCCTATGCCTTTGCAAGCCACATGCTTTTTTATGACTCAGCCAAACAGCCATATCGGGTCTGAGTGTTGCACAACCCTAGATTTAAAATTCTGAGTGAAGATCCAAAAAATACTTGACCTGAAACCACATCCAATATTGAATTGAGAGAGTAGACTTTCAGTCCCGCAATACTATAATATTAAAATGCTAATTTCAGAACAGCAACCTAATCACTAATTCATAAGAATTGATTCTCAGACAGGCTTGTAGCAATAATATTTTGAGAGGAGGCAATAAAGCAGTGGTGCCGCTAACCTTGCTATGTGCAGTTGACTTCTTGTTGTTGTATAATTTTCTGAACAGCACATTGTATTGCCTTAATATGTGTTTGGCAAATTCTTAGTTCTACTCTTCTTTTGCTACGAGATGGGTTTGGAAAAAATTGCGCTGAAGCTGTGCATGCTATTAGAATCAGGTGACAGTACAATAACCAATTACATTCACACAAGTCAATGAGGTGAACTTTATAACCTGGCAGGCTCAAACTAACTCCTCTCATTGCTGCTACCTGCTGTGACATTTCTTGTTAATCATACATGGTGCCTGGAGCTTTATGATCAGAATCAGTTATGTATATTTCACATCTCAGTCTGCTAGCTTCTGTTTATGCTAACAGAAGCCAGTAACATGCCGTTTGAATTCATATGGGAAGTATTCTCCAGAGTAGAGATGTTTTTTCTCAGCAAATACAACAGTGCAACCATGTGCTGCTACAAATGGCCCAATTTCCTTTGACATAAGTATTATGCAGTATGCAGAATTATAGACATAGACGTATAAATTCAGAACTATACAGACAAGTTGTATTTTCAAGATTCTACATTAAATAGCTTTTTGTTTTATAGACTAAGGCCAGTCAGAGTCGGCTGCTTGTTTATGTGCTTATAGAGACAAGTAAACACTCTCATTTTGTCTGAAAATGACCTTTGAGTGTTTTACCATGTTTCTCTCTGCCATAAAGCTGAAATCCACAGTCTTCACTGACACTAATTGCTAATCTAGCGGCTTGTGAATATTGCTGCGTATCATCTGGATTTTGCAATAAAGAACTGCTGTAAAGCCTATTTTCCCCTGTTTCTCCCTCTTTGCCTCTCGTGTGCGTTTTCAAGCTTTCGTTGCCTCCCCATCTTATTAGCAACAGTCGGTGCTTCTCACTCCTCTCACTCCTAACATTCGCCCCTCATTTTCATCCAATCTCTTTGCTTTCTCTCCCCTAACACCTCAGCTATTAGACCTTCTTCCTTTCTGCATGTCATGATGTCCCCCCCGGTGTCCCTCTGTTTGACTGGCCTTCCTTCTCTCTTGGCCCCTCTTCCTATTCCCACTAACAGTTTCATTTATCTCCTCCTCTGTCCCCACCATGTTTTCTCTCCCACCTTCTTCTTCTTCAACCTCTCGCCTTACTCCACTCTCTTTCCAGCTTCCCTCCTTCAGTATCACTCCCCTAGCACTGCTTTCCCTTCCTTACCCTTTGGCTGCTATCTGTAAACAATGCACATCTCTTCTCATTGTCATGTCTTCCTTTCCCTTTCTGTTCTCTATTTTGCCTCTTTCTGTCTTTCTCTTTCTTTCTCGTTTGCTACCTCCCTCGCTCCTTCCCCAGTGCTGGGGGTTGCTGTGCTCTTCAAAGCCCTTGGCTGAGAGCAGTAGATCACAGAGAGGCCTGTGTGAGTGAAAGGTTAATGGATGGCCTTTGAACATATATTGGGAGTCGGGGGCGGGCAGGAGAAGGAGGGAGAGGCCGGCGCAGAGTGACGGTGTGTTCTTTCAAACCTCCCTTTGAAGATGACGCACACCTCTCTCATGTGTCTGCGCCTGTATACAGGAGCTGTGCCTTTTTGTTTATTCATTCGTTCACAGTGTTGGTGTACGTGTGTTTGTGCCCATTTTGTTTGTGTGTTTGTGTTTGCTTGTAGTTGTGTGTGTTGGGGTATGTTAGTTTGTGTACATTGATTTGTGTACTGCAAACAAGCTCCTACATAAAGGATTGGGGACTGTGTTCCTGTTTGTGCAGTCGTGTGATAGCTGCCTCTTTTCTCTCAGGGCCTAGCTGCGTAACTTTGAGGCTTTGTAGCCGTGAAGGACTGTGTGTGTGTGTGTATGTGTGTGTGTGTGTGTGTGTATGAGAGTGCTAGTGTGTGCGTGTGCAGAAATGCTGGTGTGTATGTGCCAAGCATGTCATGTGTTTGAGAATGCGTGCATTTGCTTCTTGTGTGTTTTGTGGACTGCAGATTGATAATTACCAGCAGCAGCTTACGGCTGGCAGCCAAGGGCAGAGAGAGTAGGAAGGGGGGGAGAGAGGAGAGAAACAGAGGGAGAGAGATGATGAGTGGAGAGGCTGGTAAAACGGTGAGAGGGAGTGAGAAAGCAGAAAAAGGATGGGAAGGGAAGAGGGAAAACTAGAGGTGAAAGGTCAGGACGAGAGGGAGACATGAAAAGAAGGAGAGGAGGGTGAAGAGGACGGGTGGGTAGGGTAAATGAGAGAGTTTCCGGATGGATGAAATTGGTCGAGGGATTGAGGGATGGTGCTGGGGTTAAAAAGAAAAAAACACAAAGGGAGGGGGAACATACAGTGTATGTTTACTGCATTACAGGTGAACAAGATGGCATTCGAATATGAGAGGGATTGAGTAGTGTTTTATAGCTGGTTCTATTTTTAAGTCATAGACATGAATGAAAGATGAAGATATAGGAGCTCTGGAAATGCTGTATACTGTAGCTACATACATATACTTGCACAGATCGATCGACTTATAAACATGCACAGTAAAAATAAGCACACATACTAAACAGACACACACACTCAGACACGCACACTAGCCACATGTCCAAGCCTTTGGCTTAGAGTATAAGGAGGTTAATTAAGTGTCTAATGCAGCGGCAGGGCTGGGCTTTGACACTCATCTTTCCTAACAGGTCTCTGGATGCGACTTGCAACTCTTCCAAATGCACACACACACATCTTTCTGACAGCAGGCCATGCATGGTACTCACTCAGTCTCCCCTTCCTCCTCTACACATTATCTCTCACTCTCCGTCCTTGTTCTTATCACTTTCTTCTCTTCAGTTTCTCTTCATCTTCCTCATTTAACTCTCTCTGCTTCTCTGTTTCTGCTCCATTCTCTCCTCTTCCCTGTGGCTGCTTCCCTGCAGCACCTGCAGTTTACTCCACCACAGTGTTTATATGAATCTAGGTCTGACTCACTGTCTACTGGCCTGCCTCTTGTTATATGTGCTGGAAACAGAACAGAACAGAGTTGTATTGAGCCTGTAGCATTGCTTCCCTCCCTGGGGAGAAGGAGGATATTTTACACCGGGTGAATCTCATATTTTTTAGGCAGGCTGATTTTTATTTTGGGCTATGCCGTTTCCCTCCCGCTGAGGCGCTTTTATTGCATAATTAGGCGCCAGGGCCAGCAATGAAGTGGTTTGACAGTATGAGCACGTCCCGTCTCGCCTCCCTCCTCAAGTTTGTGTGTGTGTCTATTGCTCTGTGTCTCAGTGGCTTTTTAACCGCCTGTCTTAATCTCTCTGCTATGCCTGCTAGTTCCCCCCACAGCAAAGTTTGTCAACACACACTGAGAGTTCTCGAGGTTGAGGATGGATGAGGGTTAGGGCTTGTGTGTGTCTGTTTGTCTGCCTGCAAGAATTTCGGTGTGTGTGTGTGCATCATTGCAAATGCATGATAATGTGTTGCATGAGGGTGTGTGTATCCCATTTCCAGTGGGGGAACTGTTAAACTCTCCTATGAATGATGTAATGTTATGGGCTGTGCTGTAATTCAGTTCAGTTAGAGGACTGGGCTGCTGAGGCGAGAGACTGTCTGTGCTTAGGACCTCTCTCCCACGAATCTCTCTGCCTCACTCCTTTTATGTCGGTGACCTTGTGCCTGCACAAAGAATGGTCCTCATGTTCATCTTCTGCCAGCATCTTGGTCGATGGTCTCTTTTTTACTATTGTTACCCTGTCTCATTTGCTCTTCCGTTCCATTTCTGTGTTGGCTTAGCTCAGTTCCATCACAGTGGATCTGTGTCATTTTGGAGCTGCTTTGTGTTCTGACCTTATAGTGCGACTGGTGACTCCCCATACACTCGCTCCTCATCTCGTCTCCGCTGTCTCCCTCGCCTGTAGGAGACAGGCGGAGGAGTCACAGGAGATGAGATAGCATCCTAGCTTTGAGGCCAGCATTACCCCCCTCCCATCCACATACACATTCACACACACACAGTCCCACAAGCTCACATAGCCCCCATCCCTTGCACCCTCATGTTAGGCCTTTAGGTTTGTCTCAGGATGTCACTTTGTCACAACTCCTCAGCTTGAAGGCTGCCTGGATGTGACAGTTCTGGCCGCATCGCCTCAGCTTGTCTGTGGTGACAGGCCATGCTCCAGCGAGTCATTACGCTAACTTGCAGTGCTAAGTGAGTTGCTAAGATACAGTGCTAAGCTGATAAAGTACTGGAGAAATTGGTAGGGATGATTATCTGCTAGAGAGGAACTCCCATCACTGAGACCTCTCAGTTCTGTCCAATGACTGTAAAATTACTTGTTCTTCTTCACCAGCTTTACTAAGGAACTAACCTGAAACTCATGAGGGAGTTAGCTCTTTGCACCAGTGCTGAGGTTGAGGGCATATGTAGATGTATGCAATATACTTTTAATATTCCACTGCTATCTCTGGGTGAAAAGGTGATACTCACCTGTTAACCTTAATGCCACTGAAAGTTCATTTTAAGGATGGTGTTATAAAAAGAATCCCACCTCATCAGCAGCATGCCCAGTTTCTCAACTACCAATCCTGCTTGGCATGAATGTTCTCTGGCACTATGCTTCAGTGCTATGCTAATGAGTAGCATTAGGAGATGCCTGCTGGAACAGACAGAGGGGCTAAAAGGGGCTGATCACATTTCGGCCCCTGAAAGACAGTCACCCAGCCAGCTAACAAGTCAGACTTTGGGCCACAGAACTCCATAAGTATAATCTCCTATTGTGACTCAATTGCAGAGCTGCTATCACATTCTCAGGCTACCTGCAAGGCCAAACCATCTCACTCAGTTATTTCTGAAAAAAAAAACCTATAGAACGTCTGTGATAACACAGTCCAGGGTCAAATTGTTGGAGACGAAATTAAAGTGCTTTTATGTTTGAAAGCATACCACAGATGATAGAAAGTTGTTGGTAATGTTTCAATGAAGAGAAATCTTTGTCTGTCTGACTGTGTACTTTTCAGAATTCTTAATGTAGTCTCTCTGAGTCAGTCTCGATATAACAAACCAGATTTTCTTTCAACTTTTCTCAAGTGTTGATCATTACTCTAGGTTGGGGGTCATGTCTGCACGTCTCCAAATTAAGGTGAATCTTTGCAAATGTGTGTGTGCATGAGACTGACAATAGATGTGGATAGCTGTAATGATAGAGAAAGAATGATTGTATGCAAAGACTAGCTTGACTTGTGCAAAATTATGTTCTTGTCTGAGGGTCCAAGCATCTATCCACCCTCAGGCTTTAATTACTGTGTGAGGATAATGAGTCAAATCCAATCAGTTCTCTCTCTTGCTCTTAATTTGTATGGAGCTTCTATTATGAAGCCAACCGCTTCAGCCCCTCACACCAGCTGCCCTGGAGTGACACCAGGCCCCTGTGTGCGTGTATGAGTGCGCGCATGTGTGTGTGTCTGACTCTTGCTCACCACCACGTCCATGCAAATCAACTCATATAATTATTGAATTCGCTCCTATCATTATCGGTATGTGTGACAATTGGTAACCATTTCTTGCAGACAACAGATATTAACACAGTTTTATATACCACAGGAGATGAGTCATAATTTCACTATGAGGGATTAGATCCACCTATGCATATGGCTGCTGATGAGAAAGACACTTTGTCATCCAGCTATTATAAGTCTGACAGGCACGACTAAATGGCCACGTGCAAATGTGTGTGCGTCTGTGTGTGTGTTGGCTGAAGAGACCCTGAAACCTTAATGGATTCCTGCAGAGTGAAGGACAATCGTAGCCCATGGCCAGTCCAAGCTTATCCTCTGCTCATCTCATCTCAGCTCAGCTCAGAGCCAGCCACGGCTCCAGCTAGGCCTCAGGCCATCTGGCTGACACACAACCACATACACACACTCTCTACCAGACACACACGCATACACAGAGTCCCTGAAGTTAAGTCCCACACTTATTTGTGAATATGCCATTCAAAAATCTTTACACGGTGAAATCTTAAACTGGGAAATATATAGGTGTGAAATATGATACAGTATGGTAGAGGTAGAGATTTGCAGTGGTGCCAGAAATGGGCTAGTTATCATGGTTGCTGCCATCACTGAAGCGTACTGGATCAATGGTTAAATATATACTCTAACAGCCAGGCCAGAAAAAGAAATATCTGAAAAAGGTCATAAGTTTAGGCTCATACATTTAATTCTGCATAAAATTGGACTGATTGCTCTGTTTGACAAAATAAACACTTAATGTCACCACTTAGTCAGTGAGCTACAGGTGATATACTGTAGCAGACATAACAGTGATGGTAATAAACTGAAATTATCTACACAAACACAAGCTGATCAGCATAAGTACTGGCCATGAAATGGCCCATTATCAGTCAGAAACAGTGCAGGAATTGTCTATTCAATTCTGTCAAAACATCCTAGTACTAATTCAACCAACAGTCAAATAATTAAACCAGCTCCTTCTTGGGCTGCTTTGTCCGATAGCTGAGCTGAGCCTTTCCACTGTAGCTATTCGTATTAGCGATCAGTGGCAGTGCAGTAATATTTACCATGTAAAGTGTGTTTGGTATGTATAGTGGGTTTAACGTGTGATCTGCCCCCTCCAGTGGGGGCTAATGTTCCTGTTGTGTTGGTCCACAGTGTGGTGGAGTGAGTGTTATCACTCCTGTTGGCCCCCTTCAGTTTTTACTCTCCTCTTGGCTCACTGTGTGGTTCTAATCACTGGCCAGATGTACGCTGCTGTGTACTTACACCACAGGGTAGTTAAGCGAACAAGGCCACACACTGACACTAGGCATTGTAATCCCACTGTGACACCAGGACTCTGTGTGTGTATACATGCAGGCAACCATGTGTGTGCTTGACTGTGAATGTGCACACTCATCTGCCCAGTACGTCCGTGTGTGTGCTGATTTACTTGTGTGGGTTTTTTTGCATTTGTGTGTGTGGACTTGTTTGTCTGGCCTCGCCTGCTGTTTGCATCTCTGTGTGCTTTAATTAGTATGCGCTTTTGCATCTAGGCCTTTGTGATTTGGCACTGGCGCTGCATGCTGGCGAGGCATAAAAGATTTGAAGTCTGTCTGTGCTAGTCATTCAGCCTTAATGGCGTTAGTTACACAACTGAACTCAAGTCCCCACTGCATCAATGGGTGGCATTTAGAAATATGAGCAAGTCCAATGGCAGTGAATCATGTAGCACACCACTGCAGAGCATGTCTGGGATGACTGACATTGACATTGACCCAAATGGGCACTCCTCCTGAATGGACAGCGACTGAAACCTAAGCAGTGCTAGCTCAGTATCAGGCAGGGAAAACAGCCCCGCTCTGTGGGTTTCACCACTAACAGTAGTGGGGGAGAGAGGCTGACTCAGTGCCCTCACCTGCTGCTGAGCCTGTCTGGAAGAGGAAAATGCTGTGCAGTGAGAGCATCTGTTTTTTAAGAGCTACTAAATTCTAGCCTGCTTAAGTAGAGCTAGCACTGCCCTGTTTAGATTTGACAGTATGCCCACCATCAGCTTAATATATGCCATGTCCTCCTTACTGACAATGCAGAGGAGAGCTCCGTTAAACCCCTTTGCTCCTTCAGGACAGCGGACAGCTCCACACCTACCAGCTGAGCAGTGTCTGATGCAGCTCCAACACTTTGGATATTATTTTCCCAAAAGAAAAGTTGTCAATTCAGGACCATGGACAGCAGCTCACAGTCACTGGCAGGGCTTTCAGCACAGAGAAACACTGGCTGTCCTTCAACGCCACAAAGAACTTCACTGCCAGATCACTCGCACTGTCTCTGTTTCTATTCTTTTTATGTATCCCTGTTTCCACCTGGGCTGTAAAGGAAGCCAGCAGCCATTTTTTATTTTTTTGAGTGTGAGGCTGAATGTAGAGGCAGTTGGAAAGGTATGCAGTTGTAGAGTGTGTCTCTCTCAGCGTCTCTTTGCAGCCCTCTTTCATGCCTCTCAGCCTGGCTTAGCGATTAACCCTGAGTACCCCACTGTCTCTACTGACCCTTCTCCACACAGAGCCCCGCTGTTGGCCACAGTACATTGTCATGCCTCTCAAACAGCTGATTAACAGCAGTGAATGCCCAACTGCTTTACACACCAGAGGTGAAGGTGTACACAGACACTAATTATCTTTTTTTTTTATTGTTGCTTATTTTATCATTACTTCCTCTCTAAGGTGATACACCTGGTTGAAGTGGAATAGACCAAAGGATGCTAGGAAGGATACAGTTCTTCCCAGAGGAACTGTAGGGATGGGTATTATAAGCTGTTGCCTGCATGTTTAGGAGTTTGTTAACACTCAAAACTCTCAGTTTGTTTCACAAGTGGTACAATATCTCATTGGAGAAGCTGGTATGGCTGCAAATCTTTCATGCCAATATGTGATCTGTGGTGTTCCAGTGTGAAAACTGGATTGCCAGGCCGTGCATCAACTGTACTGAAATATTACTGCTCAGTGGAGTGGAGTCGATAATAGCTCATTTGTGTTTTACATGAGGACAATAGGAGCCACTTTCATTCCGCCTGCTTGTGTCAAATACTACACATCATATTTACAATGTGGTCTAATAATAAAGTGCCTCCTAAAAGTATTAAGGTTCATTGAATTATCAATAACTTTGCCTCTCTCCCTCTTTCCACTGCAGCTCTTAGTCGGTCAATGATGCCCTTCGGCTTGATGCGTCGAGAGCTGGCGTGCGAAGGCTACCCGATCGAGCTGCGCTGCCCTGGAAGTGATGTCATCATGATTGAGACGGCCAACTACGGCCGCACTGATGACAAGATCTGCGATGCGGACCCCTTCCAGATGGAGAATGTGCAGTGCTACCTGCCTGACGCCTTCAAGATAATGTCACAGAGGTAACTATTGATCTGTTTGGATTCAGTCAGAGTCAGAGCCTGTTATTGGCCAGGGAAACAAGATACTATTTCACAACATAATTTATCCAGAATTCCCTGCTTTTCCTCCTGATGTGTTGATATCTTGTGTGGAATACTGAAGTCAGCATCCTTGTGCAAAAAAGACCACTTCTGCATCCTGACGTGCATGTACACGGTGGAGTGTGTGTGTGTGTATGCATGAATGTGTGTATGTGAATGGGTATTTTTTGGATTGTTGAGTATTTGTAGTGCTTCCTACAGCTGCCCTCTGCGTTTGTGCTCAGCATCTGCTTCCTCTGAGCTCAGATCAATGGAAGCCCTCTCCCAGCTATCCATCACGCATGTAATGGAGGCGCAGGGTGCTAGCTTGGGGATAGTGCAAGAGAGAGAGGCAAGTGGCAAGGGGTGGAGGAGAGAACTGAGGGGGTAAAGGAAGGAGAGAGACCACTATAAATGATGGGATGATAGAGTGAGTGCAGCAGAGATTTGAGATATAAAAGGAGAGAATGCTAAAAGCTGGATAGAGAAGGATTATGTGATGAGAATGAGTGAGTACATGTGTGTGGCGATGTGTATCTTCTCTCCTGTGTGTGTGTGCGTCTGTGTTTTTCTCGGGGTGTGCAAGCGTGAGAAGGCATGCAGGGATGCGGTTTAGATGTAGGTATTATGTGCATATGAACGTTTTCCCTGTGTGTGTAGTGTAGAGTATTTGCCTTAGCCCCCCTCGTCCTTCCCTGTTCTCTCACCTCTAATTGCTCCCACTCACAATCCCCCAGGAGGGGAGCCTCTTACGTCACTCGCCCTCTCTCTGCCTCTTCCCTCCCTCCTTCATTCTCTCTATCCTTCATCCCACTCCTTTTCCCCCCTCCCTCCCTCTATGTTTCCTACCTCCCCTCGGGTGCAGCTGTCACATGATCTAGTCTAGTGTGAAATTACTCCCTTCCCTACCGTTCTTTCCGTCTTTTAGACCCTGAAGATGTTTTTTTTGTACCCACTCTTCTTTGTCTTTCTTACAATGACACTGCAATCACTTACTTCCTCCGTTCTCTCTCTTTTCTTTCTTCCTTCCTTCCTTCCTCCGTCTGTCTCCTCTCGCAGGTGTAATAACCGCACCCAGTGTGTGGTGGTGGCGGGGTCGGATGTGTTCCCAGACCCCTGCCCAGGGACTTATAAGTACCTGGAGATCCAGTACGAGTGTGTTCCCTACAGTGAGTACTGAGACCCCTGTCACCTCCTCTCACCTCCCCACCCCCCGCACCCCATTCACCGCCCCTCCCATCCCTCCCTCTACCCCCCCACCCGAACCTCCTACCCGCTCTTCAACCCCCCGACAACTCTCGACAAATGAAATTCTCACACTCAGACGTGCACACTTGCTCTCTGGCTGTTTTTTCAACACAAACAATACAAGACAGACAGTCATCCTCTCCTGCTCTCTCTATCTATCTCTCTCTCTTCTCTCTCTCTCATACACACACACTGCACAGACATACACATGCACACACTCACACAGAGCGCTAAACCTTTTTTCTTCATCAACAGAGTGATGCACCAGTATCTGAGAGGGATTTTCACATGAGGGAAGGTGCTCCACAAACACAGGGACTGATAAGCACTTCATGCACACCCACTGCAAACATGGGGTCAGCCCTTATTGGCGTTCACAGCAGTGTGACACACACCGCCCCACACTCACACACTGATTGACCCAGGGGCATGCCACTGCCTTTATCTGGTGCCAAACACCTTTGCTGTCCCTCTGATTTCCAATAAAAATTAAAATTGGGCGCAGTGAGACTGGGAGGCAGGGGGCGTTGTGTGTATGCTGCACCTCACAATAGGAATGTTAACACAAACAGCAAAAGGCTTATTTTAGACCACATGACCTGGAGCGCCACACATTTTAATGTCCCCATGGTAACGGCTGACTTCCTCACGGCACTGCTCAGAGCTCCGTGGCAGGTGTGACATACACACACACCTGCACATCCACACAGACAAGTCTAGCTCGCAAAAGGGACACACACACACACACACACACACACACACACACAGTTCCTGTCTTTCTCTCTCCCTCTGACTCTTCCTCCTCTGAGCAAGCATGCACACAGACACACAAAAACGAGCACACTCACACAGCCAAAGGAGCAGGCACAGCGAGGATTATATGGTGTTGTGTTGATCCTCGCTCATGTGAAAATCTCCGCTCAGTCTCCCCTCCTCCCTCTCATGTATTATTACTCTCAGCATTGATCCCCTCACTGTGCAGGAGCACCTGGCTGGAGGGGAGGAGCACTGGTACTCCCCTCCACTGGGTAGAAGCAGAATTGGTGTGCAAGAAGGGGTGGAGGGACATTTGAGGGTGTTGGGGTCAGAGGGAAACTGGGGTGCAAGGACTGTTTGATTGATCAGGCTGGGGATATGGGTGATTCTCTCTGCTTTTTCCTCAGGCGCAGATGTTGTGGCAAGCCACAGGATAAAGTCAATGCCAAGCCGCTAACCTCCTTTGCTCTCTTCTTCTGCCTCTTCCTTCTCATCTCCTCTCTCTGAGGTCTCTCACTCATCCCGCCTTTGCTTATTATCTTTCACAGTCAATATCACCTCTTTTTTAAAAAAAAAATCTTCTCTTTTTGTATTCTGCATTTCTTTTACTTCCAGTCTACACTACAAGGTCTTTAATCTTAATCCATCATCCTGTTTCTCTCATTCTTCTTCTATTTTTGCTCTCTGTTCATCAATCTGCCACAGTATCTTATCATTCTATTCTGTCTCTTCCGCTGTCTCTGTTGTTTCTTTCTTTTACAGGTGGGACAAATTATGAAAATACCCAACCATCCAGCTCAGATGGGGAGGCTCAGTGAAGCTCAGGGACTTCCAAAGCAATTCTTTCAGTCTTTACCCTTCCTCTGCTCAGTGATTTTGTGCCCTCAGTTTACCTTGTGAGAGACTTTTTGCAGTCAGGTTGTAGCCACAGTTGCAGATAAGAAGAAGTTAGCTGGGTTTCTTGCCATTGGGGATTATTCTCTAGTGTGAATCTTTTCTTCACAGCCTTCCAAGTGGCAACAAGTGTTCCTCTTGAGTCTCCTCTGCCCTCTGTTCACCTGCGTTTTAGTCGATATTCGCTGTGGTCAGATTGACCCTCTCCAATGACGTGACTTTGTTTGTTAGTCCTCTCGTAGTCCTGTGCTCAAGGATGGTGTTCTGTATTATATTGTCCAGAGAGGGTCATGGTAGCATTGCCTAGTTGTACCTGCCTTCTCCTCCTCATGCATTTTAACCTTGTCTGTTTCCCCTCTTACTGCACAAGGGAGCTTGTTCTCTCTCCGCAAGGCAATCAAAGGGATGATTAAATAGCTGCTAACTTGCATTTTTCCTCCCCATTTGGGAAAAAAACTTTGTTGATTGCATCTGAAGTATGGTGCGGCTTAGAAAATTGGAAGCTGATCCCTCTATGATGAAAATCCTGCCTGTCTGAGGTGACAAAGAAGAGCCAATTACCCCTGTCCTCTGCCACTCTCCTCCTCTGGAGAAACACGGCCACACTACACCCAGTCACACACCCACACAGAAATAGAAACAAGTATGCACGCACATGTATGCACACAACTCGCACTGCAGGCTGCTCTACGTGTTTGTGCCCATCTGACAAACTAAATACAAACTGACACATTCAGATTCAGAGCTGGAACTGTTCATCCCAAAACCTAGTCACCGTCGCACCGCACGCCACTCAACTCGGCCACTTTTAATTACCAGGAGAGGGGGCGCGTCGCTCTCTTCAGTTCTGCCTCAGCAGAGATTTGTCAAGATTAATTGAATTTGCTGCTGCTAATCGCTCTGGTAATGCCCCATCGTTCACGTCTGGCTGGGAACGCTGGGCACTCTGGCATCATCCAAGGCTGATGCATGTTTTTTTGTCGGTTGTGTCGACAAAGAGGTGAACGATAGAGAGATGATATGTAAAAGGTTGCGTGTCATAGCAGCTGAGATGATGTGTGCAGCCATGCTGATGGTTGTAGGTGATGTTTGTGTCTGACGGGGTCCTGCTATGTGCGTGTCACACAGGCGCCATGTTACCAGTCACCTGAAATGGTGAGGTGACAGCCAGAGCCGAGTTCACACACACACACCTCTGATGGCTTAGCTCAGTTCGGAATGTGTGTCTGTTGCTGCATGTGGCATCTCCTTGGCAAAATACAACATCCTCCAAAATGTCAAATCATATCTCATCGAGCCAAAAGGCCCTGCGAGGCCATCCCGCCACATAGCATTGTTTTTGCCAACGGGACAGAGCAAGACAAAACGGCTCAACTGAACTCTCATTTCACACTGTCACAGCCTGCTGTTGGCTGCTGGATTCCATTAAGACATCACAGATCTATGCACACAGCTGCAGCGTGTTTTTATTGCCGTGAAAACCCCACACTGCAGTCTTAACACAGATGTACACAAAGTCACGGTAAATCCATCCTGTGAGAGAACTCTACCTGTCCCCCCTCCTCCACCCAGACAGAGTGCTACATCATTATTGATTCCTAATGCTCTCCATTGGGGCTATCCATGCTAGCCATGCCAGAGTCATTAGACCTAGTGTTGTGCCTCTGCTATTTCATCAGCTGTGATTTATCTCGTTAATATGCACAGAGCAGGTGGCTGAAGAACCAGCTTTTAAAGGGCCTGGTCAGGTTATACAGTAGAGATTCTACAGAGCGTCTTAGGCAACTTCTTATCCTCCACTTTTACATTCATTCATTCATTTTGTGGCTCTGCCTTGTTTAACTTTATAAAATTGATTCTTCCCCACAAATGTAGTCAGCACTGCCTATTCATTATGAGACATCGCTCTTTGGACACAAAGCCGCTGGAAATGATAGTTGACTTGTCGGGAAGAGTTTGTCAGTAGAAGGAATAATGGCATTGTAATATGACAAGTTTTCAGGGGAGGAGAGGAAACACTTTGATGTAGCTGAAAATGAAATTCTATTAATATGTATAGGGGCACCATTAGACGTGGGGCTCATAAATGTTTGGTGAATGAGAAGCAGGCGGTTTTGCTCAGGCCGTGGAAAGGGATGACTCTTTACTGTGAAAAATGTAAAGTGAGAGAAGGAGAAAACAGAGAGGGGAGAGGACGGAAGGAGCTGGAGAGGACACACTATCTCTCAGCACTGTAAAAGAGACAGAGGAGGCTAAGTTGTCCTGCAGTACTCCAACAATACGTGTGTGTGTGTGTGTGTGTGTGTGTGTGTATCTGAGAGTGTGCGTTTCTAGCTGTACTCATTAGTGTGGGAGTAATTGATAGGGTTGTAGAGAGCGCTGAGCAGAGTGATTAAGGGGAGAGAGGGCAGTGGCTTATTTCTCAAAAGGGCCCTGAAAGAGAAATGCTGAATGAATCTGACAAACAACCAAGGTGGCCTTAAACTAACCTCCTGCTCACTGTGAGGACAGTTTGATGAGTTTCTGTCTCTTTTCTCTGTGTTTGTGTGTGTGTGTCCTCAGGCATGTGTGATGATCTTGTGTGTGTCTGTGCTTAGTGTCTATTTTTCAGGACCGCCAAGAGCAGAAGAAAATGGAGTCAACAGAAGTCTTCCATTTCCCCCTATTCTTCTTCTCCCTCTCTGCAGCATTGAAGACATTTTCTTTCCCTTTCTGTCTTTCTCTCTCTCTCTTCCTCTACATGACATTAGTGAAAATCACTCACATCATTTTCCTCCTGTTTAGGAAAACATACTCAGAGGTTCATTTACAGCATTGCATTTAGTATACCATCTTTTGAGGACTGTAACCTTACACTTCCACAAAGCAGAGAAGCTCTGCTCTTCTGGTCTCCTCATATATGCCCCCTGCAGTTGCCACAGAGAGGATGAAAGCTCTGGGTGTTCTCCCCCTCTCCTAACCTTGGAGCTAATGATTGCACTCACAGTTGGTGGCAGGGATGTAATGCTTTCTTGCCCCCTGCCCCAGCTTCACAGGACTCGTATTCATAGTTTTGCAATGTTTACCCCTCTAGGCTGGAAATGGCTACCATTCCCCAGGTCTTCATGGAGGTTGTTTGTCCAGTTTGATCTTGGCATATGATGATAAATGATCAGTGTTGCTGCTGATACTGAGGCTGCCTCTGCTGTACTGCTGCCAAGATGCAAGGCCATCCCCCACAAAGATCAGGCTACTGCTGCTAACGCTCCCTTTTTCCTTTTTATTTTGCACGCTCGATTTTTTTTTTTTTTTTTTTTACATCTCTCTTTCTCTCTTTTGCTCTCTCTCGCTCTCTTTTTTTTTTTTTTTTACCGGCAACCCTGCGAGGTGTCGTGACAATTTCACAGGGTTCTTTGGGGACATCAGACTTCCCGTGACACACACATGACAGTCACACTCGCAGCAGGAATCCACCAGCCATGTGCCTTTTGACACGTCTTTTCCCCGAGAGACATGACGATCCACTCGCACACCACTTGTGCGCATAAGACAGGCGTGTGCCAGCGCTATACTGTGAAAGGCTGACCTGAGATCCTTGCTTGCTCCCTCTCGAGTCTTCAGCTGCTCGCGGACTTCCCCAGATAAGACGACATGAGCAGGTACCAAATAGAATCACGGTCATGGGGAGCCACGCCCTTACCTGCTCGTGTCAGTGGAGGCCACGGTGTGACTCAACATATCAACCTATTGATTCCTGTGTGATGAGCCCGCTGTAGACATTTGTCTCATCTCTCTTTTGTCTCTACCCTCTTTATTTTTTCCCCTCCCCCAACCGTGTCTCTTGGTTTCTCTCTATGTTTCTGAGGCGTTCCACTCTGTCAAGCCCTCCCTTTCCCCTGTTGTTTGTTCTCTTTTTCTTTGATGAGCCAGCCTTGGCCAGGCAAGCCGGCAGCTCCCCATTGATTGGACGGTCGATGGGTTGAGTGTTTTTGCTGGCTTCTATAGTGAGCTTCCTGACTCTGTAAATTGAGCAAAGCCAAAAGCACCGCTTTCTTTAGATCAAGGGACCGCTCTAATGTCAACACAGACTGTACTTGGGGAGAGATGAGGAGAAAGGATCCCTCCGACGGCAACTAGCCACAGATAGAGACATCCTCACTGCCACTTTTCCATCTACCATCCCCTCATCTCTTTCTTTACCTTTCCCATTCTTTGTTTACTTTCACAGCTGAAGAGGACCACAACACTGTTTCTCTCTCCAACAGGTTCCTGGAGCTGGAGTTTTGGGGCATAAGGGTAACTGGGAGGGAGTGAGGGAGGGATGTGGCAATAAGAGGGGTGGAGGTGGGGTCGAGAGTGTGTGGTTGAGGGTGGATTGTGTTGTTGGGGGATTATTGATAAAGCTGAAATGAAATGGAAATGGATTTAAACCCAGGTCAGGCCATTTTCCCCTCCTCGTTTTCCATTTGAGCTATCCTTTCTCTGAGTAGCCAACCATAACACAGACAGATAACTTGCTTTAAAAAAGAGAGAGAGAAAGGACAGCGTTTTATTTAATCTCAATTTTCTCTTTTTTCCTGCACCTGTTTTTCTTTCATTCTCTTTACTTTCCCTATCTCTCTTTCTCTCTTTCTCTCTCTCCCTCTCTTCCTTACTGTCTTTCTATTTTTATCTTTCTATCTTCTTCTTTCTCCTTTTTCCGATGCTTGAATAGAAGTGGATCAAAAAGGTAAAGACCACAATGAACATAACAACCACAGCTCGCCCCTTCCTCCTCCCCCCTCCTCCTCCTCCTCCTCCTCCTCCTCCTCCTCCTCCGCCCTTGTCTCCCTCCCTCCCCCCATATCTCCCTCCTAACCCAGCACCTTGTGTAGTGGTCATGTTTGATGTTGATATCCCTCCCTTTTCTTTCTCGATCTCTAATCGCCTCCTATGCCCTTCTCTTTCTATCTCTCTTTGACTTATAACCAAAACTCTAAAATCCTTCTAGATTTCCTCCTTGGTTCTGATGACACCAGCCTGACCTGCACGCATGCACACACACACAAACACACTCACACTCACACAGACACGCATATACAAACATGCATATGCACATCAACTCTGCAAAAAAGCCTCATGGGAGGTCAGTCCAGTATCTATGAGAGATAAACTAGAGATACACTTCATTCCTTTCCTGTAAGAAGTAGCACATCTCAGCTTAAACTTACAGACAACATACATTCATATCATCTCATGGATGGCAAATCTTTCCTCTTTTGACCATCCCTATCAAAAACCATCTTCTGCTTCACACTGTTACCTCACACACACCCGATGATTCACATTTCTCATGAAGTTTCACTCATTTCGCTACTGCGATGTATTTGTCCCTCCAGACCTATGAAAAAAAAATCCTCTCCTCTCTTTCTTTACATTACTCAGCTGATCCTTTTCTCCATACTGTATCTCTTCCCCTCTTTTTTTATTTTCTCAGGAACAAATCAGTTTGTTGCTGTTGTAAACCCAAAGCAGAAACATGGTGTTAAGAATAACACAGTAACTGGCCAAAGTTTCACCCAGATCATTTTTACAGTATCCCATTTCCAGGTGCTTCAGTGTCCTTCTCTCATTCTGTCTCTCTTTCTTTCTCTATTAATCACACTTTCATTTAACTATTTTACTTTCACTGTCCCCTTACTTACTCACTGTCTCTGCTTATTTTCTCTGTTATGTTTCTCATCCTCCCTTTCTTTTGTTCTCTCTCTCTCTCTCGCCTTCCTCTGATTGGTTTATCTCTCAGATCACATCTGGCCATCACAAGCAGCCGCAGGCTCTTTTGAGCATCTCTCACACTCTTCTTCCTCTTCCTTTCTTTTCTCTGTCTCTCCCTCTCTTTCTACAGTTTGTCACTGCCACCTCTCTGTTTTCTTTATTGCACATGCACTGTGAACTTGTGCCCCCTCTTTACCCGTCCACGAGTCAATCCCTCCTGGTTCCTTATGTGTTCAATGAGGCTCCGGAGGGGGAGGAGAGGGGATGGGGGAGGGAGGTGTATCCCCTGTAGGGAGTGCTCCAGCTCCTTGTAATGGCCCCTCTGATGCATCAGAGCCTCGGCACAAGCACTCCTAAAGAGACCCAATCAGCGTGGCCAGGCACCTCAATCACTAGCTCCTCAAACAGAGATAGATCTGACCCATATCCAAGGTCATGGTGAGAGTAGTGGCCATCAGTGCAAGCTTCCCAGTGAGCCTTAACTCTCCCTCTCAGGTCCCCACCCTCCTCAACTCTCTGAACCCCCACCATTCACATCTGTCTCAGCCTCAGCCATTCCCCTGTCTGGCCCCATGGCTAGATCCATATGTTGGAGGAATTAACTCTTATAGAGGTTGCCATTAACTGGTTTATGGACCCCTTTGTCTGTCATTGTGTCCATGGCTTTTCATTAACATGGATCATTGTCCCACATTTTTCTCCCACTGCAAGCGGCCATTTTAGCTCTCTCTCCCTGCTTGCAGTGGAATAGAAAGCTGCAAACCCTCCTACTCCTCGCCCTCCTGCTTCCGCCTCACTCAACTGGTTATTTTTATTTACTACTCTTCCTCCCACTAACATTAAGATGAAAACCCCTTTCCTTCGTCTGCACTCCTGCCCTTACCCACCTTAATCCATCCCACCACTGCTGCTAAACACACTTCCTTTCTCTGTTTATGGCTGAATTAACATTCCAGACGTGTGTCTTGCCCGTGTCTGTCAAATTAATCCTTACTGATTGATCCGCTGATTGACAGATTGGGATTGGGATGAGGTGCGTCGTGTGGTGATGTCACATGCTGGAGATGCTGTTCAATGAATGTCCAATACTTGTCACCCTACCTACTGTCAGGCTATTTTAAGACCACACCAGCGTCAGCCGCCTCTACTTCTTCTCATCACTCCCTCTGTCCCTTTTCTCACCTTTTTTGCTGACAGTCTTGCAGAATACACTACCCACATCATTACAGTATTCCCTTTATCACTGCTGACAGGACCAAACAAGTGTCCACCATATTTTTCTCACCTCCAGTTTGTTTGCTTCTAAAGGAAAAGGGGCAAGAAAAGGAAGCAGTATTAGACTACTGTGCACAATACTTGTATTTCCATGGAGGATGGGGGTGGGGGAGCATATGGGGACAGAACCATTGCTCACAAAAACAGCTTTCTCTACCTGTGATTTTGGAAAAGTGAGGGGGAATGAGTGACAAACCACTGCATCGTGTGACAGGAAAACACAAAGAATGGCTGCGAATGGAGAGAATGAGAAAGAGCAGTCTCTATAGAGACGATGAGTAAGGCAGCATCGCCTCATTAGGAATGACCCACCACACACAAGCACAGTCATGTGACCAAGGCAGTGCAGACAGCCTATTCAGTGGCACACGGAGATAGGGATGGGGATTGACTGTACATGCAGAAATCATTGCATTGTTAGAGCCAAGGAACAGCGAGGTGAGTGGATGAGGCAGGTGGTCATGAATATAAATGACAGAAGCTGGTTTCAGGACCTTTACGGAGAGACAGCACTTCTGGCGAGTCTGATTCAGAGCAGAAAGTGGGAGGGAGGGACATGCAGGGCAGTGGCAGGCTAAGCTAGGCTAATATTACAGCCATGCAGGCTTATTGTTCCCCCACCGCTTAAGTGTCAGTCAGTGTAGAGTATGCCCCTCTGTCGTCTACTGTATCTGCAGCCGTGTCCCGACCAACTTTCCTGTCACTCAGTGTCAGCTTCACTCTAAGGCAGATAAGACTTTGCTCTCAATGGACGATATCTCTAGCTGTTGCCAGCTTTTGGTCTCAGTGAAGGGTATTCTCTGGGGTGAATGTTTGGGTTGATAAAGGTGCCAGCTTGACACCTGCCTCTTCCACTGTCTGGACAGTGTGTGCTTGTGTGCATTGTTTGAGAGTCTGTGTGTGTGTGTGTCCTAAGAGTGTATGTCTGTGTGTTATGTCTGTACACGGCTGTTTGTACTGTATTGTGTTTTTACTCCAATGACTTGACCCCCTTGTAGTCTAAAAGGAAGCGGAAACACAATGGGAGCCCCTCCCTTCTCCTTCCTTACTTCTCTCCTCTTCTCACTGTCACTATATGTCACTCCTCAGCAAATTAACTCACTCCTAATTCTCATTTCACAGGAAGTAACCTATTTATTCTCTCTTACTCCACTTCTCTCTCGCTCTCTTCTTGTTTGCATACACAGAACACGCTCACATCCTTCTTCACCCTTTCTTCTCTCTTTCTGCCTATTTGTCACTCCAAACTGCACACATGCATGCCCTCACACACACACACACACACACATACACACACACACACACACACACACACACACACACATATGCATATACATATGTACAAACACAGTAAGACACACCTAAACACACTAATGGGCTGATGAATGCACATCAGCATAGCATCAAGAGACTGACTGCGCACTCATGCACAAACACTAACCCTTAAAGCCCATTAGCTGTCCAGCATGGAATGCGGGGTACCATGCTATGCTCCATTCTGCCCCCTGCTGCCTGTGTGCTGCACCTGCCAGTAACAGGTGTGGGATTCAATTAGAGCAGCATGCTCTCAGCAGTCAGTCCTGTGAGCAGGCCATGACTATGGACTGGGCAAAAGCGTAGGCCAGCAGAGCCCTCAGATCCCTGTAGATACAAAAAAAAACCCCACAAACACCATGAGGATGCCACTTTAGAAACAGCTGCCAACCATTGGCAGGGGGTGTTTAGATCATCAAAGTTGTGCATTAACCATCACCATGATGCTGTCACATCAAACATGAAAACCACACGAATTGCGGAAGACAACTAAAATGAGAAGTCTAAATTTAGCCCAAAGCTGTCAGCACCCACTTTTAATTGTGTTACCAGTCAATCACAAATTGCTGTTAGATACTAATGGGAGATATTTACTGTCATTTCCAGGAGAGTTCTGGCGCTTTCATCATTTTATACTGCAGCCTCATATTGACAAGTAACAGCTGACCTGTGCCTGGGAAAGGGATTATGGAGATAAATAGTCAATTATTACAGCAGTATTTCCCTCTATGTGTGGCAGTAATTGGCATGCTAGAGTATGATAGCTACAGCCTGGGTTTTAATCCCTGATAAGGTAAGTTTCATTAGCCATCTGGCTAGTTGGGAGGGTAAAGAAGTGTTGTGTCGGCACTGCCTGGTGACTTCACAGGGCTGATCATGACTACAAGATTTCCATCTGCACCCAAACAGGAAATAATCTATTAATCTAACTATCTCACATAATCCCAGATGGCTCTTACTCTAGTTAACCAGCGCAAGCCAGACTAGGATAATGCCTAATCTCAAGATTTACGCCTAATGCTTAATGCCTAATGCCTAATACTTCATTCATACTGTGGTCATAATAGCCCTTTGTACTATAAGACTCTACTGCTAGGGTTTGGCTGCTCCAGCCTCCCACTGCTACAATCACCCTTCACGGTTAGAGGAAGAGAGAGGGAGGCAGAGCGACAGAGAGGCAAAAAGAGCTGGTAAACAAGAAGGCAGCCGGGAAGGCTGGGGAGTGCAGGTCAGACTTAATGAAGCCCCCTAGGCAGGGTTTGCAGGGTGTGAAGCGTGGCCACTGTTTCTGTTTGGCCTGTGAGTGTGTGAATGTGTGTGTATATATGTGTGTCCTCATGGCCTGCGTGTAAAGCCTGGAGGCCGTTGATGAGCCCCTTTGACACTGGGCCCACCCAACGACCAGTTCATTAGAATAAACCAGGGCTTGTTGATCAGCAGCCGGCAGGGTTCACACTGGAGAGGAGGGAAGAAAGAAGGAATATGGGGGAGGTAGGCAGAGTATGAGGGACTGTTAGTCTATTCTGCACCACAGTGTTATTGTGGTTATGGGCCCAATAGAGCACAGACTGCTACCAATTTAGGAAAGGGCTGGAAGGTTAGGTGCAATAATGAACAGAATCACATAGAATTTTTGGAGAGACACTGTGGCAGGCATGATGTTTTGTGAGTAAATTGTATTGCATGCAACAGTGGCTATTGTGGAGATGTACTAGATTGTAGTCCAGTCTTCTCTTTCGCTAGCCTGTATAATATAGCCAGTCATGACAGAGTACATCAGTCCTTCTTTCCTCCAAAGCTCTGGATTCAGTTCTATACTTTTATTATTGGTCTATTAGGCGCTTCAATCTGGACATGATAGATATGAATGGTTATTAATATGATGTTAATATATACAGTATTGTATCATAAAACACAAACAATATATTATATGTATTTTTCATATATGAAGGTTAAATACTCTCTCTGCTATTTAGCAGTGTTAATCAGCTTGTTTGGTAACACCTGTACAAATTGCTAATCTCAGTAAAGACAACACCAGCAAAGGTGAATCGCTACCATATTAAATCTTAACACACTGAACTTAATAGCATAATATCACACTTTGGTGGCATGTATTTTCCAAACTACATCAGATTTGCCATCATTAGATCATACTGTTGCTGTACAAGTTTGTTAAGTTTTGCATGTGCTGCTGTGTAAAATTGTTTTTTTACTGGATTACTGACCATGAACCAAATTGTTGTATAGTGACATTATGGAATTGCTCCGCCTTCTACTTTACTTTTAATACATATCAGTTTCACTGACTACAGATGAGTTGGATGCATTGCATGCATATTAATACTTTCTTTTATAGTAGGTCATCCTTTTTGTGACTGTGGAGAACATACTTGCATGTTTGTGTTTCTTTGTCCTTTATTCTACCTTGAGGCTGAGTGTTCCTGGCTTTGTTTATGGGTCACCTACATGCAGAGTCGCTGCATTGCTTTCTGCATGCTGTTTGTTTCTCTATTTACAGTAGCATTGTAGTTTTGAGGCAGTGTCCTACTTTTATTAGTTGTTTTTTTTTCACTTGATAGCTTTCTTCTCTGATAATACCTCACCCTGTACAGAGTGAGGTGTTTGAAATATTTTGGAACTTATTTGCAGTACACTCATGGTGTGCCTGGATTGATAAAGATGTCATTTGATTGTGGTGTGAGGAAGAGTTAGCATAGATGTTAAACAAAAAACTCATTGTTCAGCTGTCTGAAAGTGCCGGATATAACCATTGCTCTGAACATTATTTTGCATATTTCAGTCACCCACGTTCATATTTGCAAAGCAAACACCTCAGGCGTCTCTGCTTTCGAGTGAGCATTTTGGTTCGACAATGGAGCATGACAAGCCTCCTCCCTGTGAAGAGTCTGTATTCAGAGTGTTTGTTTATGCCTGAGCTTGATTAGATTCCTGTTTGGCTGCTAGTCTCAATCCCTGTTGGACCCCCTCAAACAGAACAGGCTAATTCCTAAGTGGCCCAGCACTACAGATCACCAGCCACTATCAACAACAGCACGACAGACAGCAAAAAGAGAAAGCTGGATTTTCAAAAGCCTGAAGCCTGAAGTAACACCATTTCCTCCATTTCTCTATTGTGATTCTCCTCCTGCACCAGACTCCATGCAATATTCAAGACAGTTTGAGCCTAGACTGATCCATCACTCTTAACAGCGTGACAGTGACAGTGTATGAATGCGTGTAGGTGTGTGCATGCATGTCTTGTACTATCCTTGTGTGTGTTGGGATGGCATGCATGTGTGTGTGTGTGTGTGTCTATGCATCCGTGTGTGCTGTATGTCATCTGTGTCCAAATGCCCCTGCAGCGTCCAATTAGTTCAGAGATGCGTTCAATCATGAGGTGACCAGCAGGTGTCTAGTTCTGTTGTAACCCCAAGCCAGAAAGCCACATAAATAAGCTGGCAGAGGAGACGTGGGGACTCCTCAGCTGTTTCATTCTGTAGTGCCTCCAACTCTCTCTTGCCCTCTCTCTCTCTCTCTCTCTGTTGCTGGTACCACTGTGATGTCAGAGTGCCGAGGATGCCAGCAGCTTTCCTCATAGATCACCTGACATGCTTGGTGGTCCCAGGGCACTGGCTTTGTCAGGCAGGGACACAGTGCGTCAGCTAGCCAATTTACACCAATCCGTAGTGGATGTCCTCCACCTGCTTAAAGTAGACATCCTCTGTATGTGTGTGTGTGTGTGTGCTTGTTTGGTGTATGGATTGTGTGTGAGTGTGCCCATGTATTGTCTGTCTGTGTTTATCTATGTCTGTTTGGAATAGGGACAATTGTTTGTGTCTGTATTTGTGTGTGTGTGTGTGTATGTGTGTGTGGGTGAGTTGCAGCTGCGAAGGAAAGGGTGGCCTGGCCAACCTCACATCTTTACCCCAGGATGCTTTTTTTCCTTGACGCATTACTCTTGACTGAGAGCCAAATTTGAGTCCTAATAAAACAAGCTCCACAATTACAGTTTTACCACCCAGTAGCAGAGCAGAGAAGCAAAAGCCTTTGAAATAGAAAATGCACAATCAAATAAAAAGTAGGCCAAGATAAATTAGATTAGAGACCACATCTAAGCCGCGGCAGCAGCCAGAAATCTCCCATTTATCATATCCAGACACTTTCCAACCACAATGCTGATGTTCTACAAATGAGCTTTTATATGTTCCTTCATTTTAAATCTGATAATGTACCTCACCTCACTCCCCCCTCTCCCCCTCTCGTCCATTCTCCTCCTATTCTTTGTCTCCTTTTCAATTCTCAACTTACTTTTATCAACTCACATCTTTCTTCCATCCGCTCTGTGTCTCTCTCTCCTGTTCTATATTCCATGGTCTTTGGCCTTTTCCCATTTCCTCTCTCCCTCCCCTGCCATCTCCATGATATCTTTCATTTTTATAATGCTTTGTTTTGATTTTGTATCTCTCCCTTTTTCCCTCTTCTCCTCCTTTCTGCTCCAACGCCCCTCCTCTGCTCCAGTCTTTGTGTGTCCGGGGACGCTACTGCGGGTGCAGGCGGCCAGCTCTCTGCAGGAGGCGGAGCACCAGGCGGGGGCATGGTGTAAGGACCCGCTGCAGTCTGGGGACCGTCTGTACGTTATGCCCTGGACCCCCTATCGCACCGACATGCTGTACGAGTATGCCTCCTGGGAAGACTTCAAACAGAACCGCGCCACCACCACCTACAAGTGAGGGCGCCTCCCACTGTCCTGGATGATCAAATAGCATCTGCTGCTGTATTGATTTATTGGCTTTTGATGTGGATATAGATGGTGATAGCAGAATGGTCCCACTGTGGTGTCAGCTTGCTCACCGTGAGGCCGTCTTGTAGGACTGTGTCATGCAGAGTAGATGGATTGGCTTGTTCTCCTGGATTTCTGCACCACTCATGTGATTCTCTCTCCTAACAGGTTGCCCAACAGAGTTGATGGCACGGGCTTTGTGGTGTATGATGGTGCAGTATTTTACAACAAAGAACGTACACGAAACATAGTCAAATACGACCTAAGGACACGCATCAAAAGCGGTGAGGCCATTATCACAAATGCCAACTACCACGACACCTCACCCTACCGTTGGGGAGGGAAATCGGACATTGACCTGGCTGTGGATGAGAACGGCCTCTGGGTGATCTATGCCACTGAGGCCAACAACGGACGACTCGTGGTCAGCCAGGTGGGAGAGCAGCGCCGCACAGAAGGGGATGAGATGGGGATTATAAATGAAAGAGTGGATTATGTCGAAATCTCATTTAACTAGTCAGGCAAAAGGTCATATGTCACAATGAATGATTTACCGTTGAGATTACACAAGTGTACTGCCAAATGAGATACAGAGATATTGTTGGCCAGGAAAAAGAGTCACGTAAACATCCTTTGCAAAAGGTTAGGCATAATTTCAAATCCCATCATATCCAAAAACTAATCTTCAAAAGGAGATGAAATTTGTTTAGTTTTGTAGGAGCACCACAACCAGTTTGTTTCTAGCGTAAAACAGCGTATTTACTTCATGACTTAAAATCATCAAAATGTGGCCTTGTTAGGTTGTTGACTCATTTCTGTATCAGTATTTGTTTTTATTGTACACTTTGTGTTAAACATATCATAATCAAAACATGATCCATCACCTTGGACTTTGGAACATTCATATTTTAATATCAGTTGGTTGTTTGTTTCTTAACAAACAATGCTGAAATCAGGTAACAAGTCCCCACATAAGCAGAGTTTGAATGAATGTGTTGTTCAGATAGACGGGTCCCATTTATTATCACTATCTTTGACCTTACCAGGAAATTGTATTTCAAGCTGCATAAGCTGAACTATCCATCTAAAATATCAAACCCTGCATTAGCTATGAGAGTGTGTAATAATACAGCAACAAAGTAATAAACAGGAAAGTGACCACTTTCATCATCAATTGTTTACATTATTGTTGAGAGGTACCATTTATGCTTCTGTGGACTTTTGTACAGTGATAGAGGTGTTCAGTAAGCACCGTTTAGCTTCAGAAAAAAGGTGGAACAAACTGCTTAGTCAGTGACTATGAATGTTTGAACTGAAAGGAATGAAATTATTTTAATCATTTAATGAAGGTAGAGTCGCTACCTTACCATAGACTTTCACCAACTGAGCTTCTGTGCAAAACCCTAAACTCACTATTCAATATTCCTTCAAACTGCACACACACAAATTAAAGAGGATATTGAGAAATTAAAGGAAAGGAGACTTGCTCTGCTTTTAGTCTTGAAGACTTTTGAATTTATACGTTTATATATTATGTAACCTACAGTATGATTGGTGCTGTATAAATTAAGCCTTTGTTGAATTCACCATTTCTTTTGTGCGCACAGGTGAACCCTTACACCCTGCGCTTTGAAGGCACCTGGGAGACCAGCTTTGACAAGAGGATGGCATCCAATGCCTTTATGGCATGTGGTGTGCTTTACGCAGTGCGGTCCGTCTACCAGGATGATGACAGCGAAGCAGGTGGCGACCTGGTGATGTATGCCTACAATACCAACCATGCCCGCGAGGAGCCTGTCAACATCCCTTTCCCAAATCCCTACCAGTATATTTCCTCTGTGGACTACAACCCTCGAGACAACCAGCTCTATGTCTGGAACAACTATAACGTGCTGCGCTACCCTCTGGAGTTTGGACCACCAGATCCAACCACAGGTAAGGAGATGTTCCACAAAAAGCACACAGGAACATAGAGGGTGAACATTGGCAAAGAAGCTTGTGGCATGTAGATTTGCACATTTCTTCTGGGGAAATTGCTTTTTTAATTCTATAATTGTGAGACATTGTCACAAAAAGTAGTCCCACTGAATGGACCATTTAGTTTTTGCTGAGCTCATGCTATAATAACCTATGAGGGTTGACATTGGACAAGTTGGTAATAAGGTATTATTTGTAAAATTGAGCAATTGATCAAGGCAGTTGATCTGAGGAGAGAGAATTACCATGACAAGATGATACAAAGTAAAGAATTAACACCCAACTAAGTTGTAAAGCCCAGCTGATGTTGAGTATTAACACGTGACACTCCAAATAAAATAACATTGTCTTCTCTTGACTCGGACAGCAAATATTATGAATAGAACAGACCCCACAGTGTTTTCTTTCTGAAGATATCACTTAGGTTAGAAATGTACAGATCTGTGTATTTCCAATACATAATATCTGTGCTCACAATAACTGTCTCTCTTATCATTATTTCATATTTATAACATGAAGAAACACCTTGTGATTTATGAATTAGAGTTTTGATTTGTTTTAAGTCAGACTGATCCAGTATATAATTTACTATGCAGTAATACATAGAGTATGATGTGTTTTGCTTCATCAGGGAACATTTCAAATAGCCCATGCTGTATGTGTTTGTCATCTTATCTGACATTTGGGCGCCTCAGATACCACCAAATCATTATATTTCCATCCACAGCCATAGTTACAGTAAAGAGCAGCCTCTCAGGTATAACTGCTGTAGCACTTCGTATCAACTTCTCTGTGTCATGGATAATGAAAAAGTCATTCTGAAATGATAAGGGAGAGGATGAAATGAGAAAATCACACTGCATTTTGGCAGTCCATCAATATGAGAGGGAGGTTTGGATGTACTGTATATCTGAGCCGCATAAAGGCCTGTATAAAGCTCGGATTAGGCCCAGAGAGTGACGAGGCAGAGACAGACGGGCAGCGGCACTCACAGAGTTGTGCATTGACTCTGCGTTTGATCATTTAGGATTTTTTAGTTGTGATGTGTTGCTTTTATCTTCACATTAGGGATGGTTGTTAGTGATGGTGACTTCTCTGATACATTTGATCAATTATTAAGTTCTTCCTGACTTGTGATGATGCCTTCTCTCCATCTCCTCCTCTGCTCCTCCTCCTCTCTCTGGAGAACAGGCTTTGAGAGGCCCAAAAAAGTATTTGTCACCCCAATTATTGTGAGGCTAACTTTTGAACTCAACTTCAGAGCTACATCTTACATTCACATATGTCTGTCCTTCACTCTCTTGATCTCTCTTTTATTTTTTTTTGCTTTTTTTCTCAAGGTTTTGGTGCTCTCCAACAAAACTCTATTTGCATCCTCTTATAACTCTCTAGATGTCTGTCTCTCACTGTGTCTCATTTGTTGCCTCTAACTCTTTCTTCCTTTCTCTCCATGCTACTCTCGGTTTCCTCAGGTCCTCTGACCACTACTCAAGTGACCACCACTCTTCCAGCCAGGCCGTTCACCTCCAGTACCAGCCCCTCTACCGCCCGCCCTCTGGCCCCTACATCACGCCCAATCGGCTCCATCAACAAGCACCCTGATCTTCGGCCAATTACAGCCACTGTGCCTGTCACCCGCCGGCCACCCCGCCCTCCTCAAGGCCCAGAGCCCCATGTCTGTGAGGCCAAGCTGGTTCGAGGTGTCCAGTGGCCTACCACACAGAGAGGAGAAACAGTAGACCGTCCGTGTCCCAAAGGATCTCTCGGTGAGGACATCTGCATGTGTATATTTTTAAACATGTGTGCATTTTTTTCCACTCCATGAAAAAAAACAACATATGTTTCATGTTGAAATGTACCCCCTCTGTATGTCCTCCATTCACGTGGGTATTTGTGTGGGCAATATATCTCTGTGCGTGTGCCCAAGTGATCAGCATGTTTGTGCTCTCACACTTGTTTTTTTCCACTGTTGTCTTCTTCTGTCCCTGCGTTGGTCCCACCAGCAGGCACAATCCCCTAGGACTCACAGATGAAAGCCCGTCCTCCACAAATGAAAGGCTCATCTCCCACAGAAACAGAGCTGATTGAAAGTGGTGAATAATGAAATGAAAGGCTAGACAACAGAGGCTTCACCTCCCTTTTTGCTAGTTTCTATACCTCTAAACACGCAGCCATCAAAAAGCTCTCTCAGAAAAAAAGGCATCTCCCTCCATCTTCCTCTCCAACGGCTTTCGCTGTTTCTGTATGTTCTCTCTGTGAAAATGGCAGTAACATTAAATTAGCAGCTGGCTTAATTGCCGTGTCTTGGCAGAGTTCTCAAACCCAATCTGTGTTCGATGGAGGAGAGTATAGAGAAAAGCGGGAGAGCTGGGGAAAAAAAATCAGTGGGAGAGAGAGAAAAAGGGGGAATGAAATGCAACACCACATCTGCTCTGATCCCTCAACAACTGTGAAGCGTTGCTGCATTGTCTCTGTCGTGTCTCTACTCTTCTGTTCTGCTTCTCTCTCTCTCTCTCTCTTTCTCTCCGTGGTCTCTCTTCTCTTTTTCCCGCCTTGTCTTTGTGACTTGACGTTGGTTATTTGTGTCAGCAGCAGCGGATAGACCCTTCTCTGGGTTTATCCCTGTGTGGTGTCCTTTCTCTGAACCCTCACAACTAAACAGAAAAACCTAGGTGGAAATGAGGGTTGGTGGAAGGTGTTTCCCTTTAGGTGTTTTTATTTGACGGTGAGGGATCATACCTGATGTCTTTGGTGTGTGTCTGTGTGCACAGAGTGATATTTTTGTGGTACATGTGCATATGTTCCTTTTAAACCATTCCTTTTACAGCATGAAAGCCTGTTCCACCCCTGCCGTCTATTTCCTCCCTTTCTCTTCCCTCACTTATTCACTGCCCTACACTCCATTATTTAACCTTTTCCACTTCTGACCCATTTTCTCTCAGACTTTTTACTCTACCTCCTTCTTCCATCTCATCTTCAAACACTTTGAGTATGGCATTTTTAAAATTCATTTCATTCCATTTTTCTTGTGTAAAAAAAGAAAAAAAAAATTTAAAAACCTATCGCACTTTTTTGTGCTTATCCCTCTCCTCCACACTTTCCCCTTTTTAATTGCAGACACCTAACGCTTATTATCTTTTCATTACTCCCCCCTCCCCTGTTTCTTCTCCCTGTGCTGGTCTCCAGGCATCGCTTCGTTCCAGTGTTTGGCTGAGCAGGTCATGTGGAACCCGCGGGGTCCTGACCTGAGTAACTGCACCTCCCCGTGGGTCAACCAGGTGGCCCAGAAGGTGAGACCTGGAGCCGTGCCTCCTGGCCATGGGTCTGTCCCATTCCTTTGCCCCAGTGCCCAACCATCCTCCCTGTCCACCTCCTCACACACATTAACATATCTCCAAGACAGGCCTGATTAAAATACAGACTCATTTCAACTGGCCCTTCGTTATAAGGCATCTGCTCTTAATACTTAATTAACTCTCTTTTTTCACTAATATACTTTAATTACAGCTAGGTTCAATTATTTTTTAAAATCAGGCTTAGGGCCTAGCAGCCTGTAAAGTACTCTGCCACTTCAATTTCTCTATCATAGTCTCATATAATGCATCATACCTGTGCAGTAGCTAAACATCATGGTCACTAGATGATGCAGAATAATTTTAATTCAGCTCACTGCTATTTAAATTACCAAATTGTATTAGTATTAACACTGTAGTAATCTGATCATTCCCCAAATTTGGCTGTCAGATTTCAGAAAAGATGCGTACTCTTAGAGTACTGTAAACTGGTTCAGGCAGCTATATTTCTGCTGGAGAAAACCCGACTATTCAGCCGTGCATACCCTTGACCGGCTTTCTTAAAGGTTTTTTAAGTGTGTGTGTGTGCCTGTAAGGGTAAGTAGTGTCACACTGAAAAGTTACATCGTTGGAAGAATCCATTATACCATCTCCTTTTGGCAAAAATCAATTGTAATTGGAAAGTGGTTGCTAAGGGTGTGATTTCCAAGTGAAACCACACTAGGGAGAATAAAAACTTCACAATGTGTTCTACAAGGTCCATATTTGTTTACTATGATGCGAGAGAGTCTGATAATAAAGCTCCTTCTTTGAAGGGGGTCTGGGGAAATCCGATTACTGAACAAAGAGCATGGAAAGTGAAATTCATTTTAATACTAGGACTAACACAAAACATGTGGTTTCTGTGTCCTTACTCTTAGTGTGCATGCAAATATTTATTAGACTTATTAGACTAATCAAAGCTGATCTGTTTTATCATCATTATACTATCACTGTGTGTAAATATGTGTGCGTTTGTGTGTTTATGCACAGATAAAGAGCGGTGAGAATGCTGCCAACATAGCTGGTGAGCTGGTGAACCACACACGAGGTCGGATCCAGGCTGGAGATGTCAGCTCCTCCGTGCGACTGATAGAGCAACTGCTGGACATACTGGATGCCCAGCTTCAGGCCCTGAGGCCCGGAAACAAGGAGTCAGCTGCACGGAACTACAACAAGGTAGAAGCAAGTATAAACACACAAATAAGTAAACACATGCTATTATTTTTTGAAGGATTAGAAAAGAATGCTGTGGTTAATGCGAATTTACCCCCCTAGTGCACATGCAAGGACCAGTGAGTTTTTAATTTACAGTTTTTTCTGTTTTTTTTTTTTTTTTGTTCGGCTTTTTAATTCCAGGCTTTGTTTTTTTTCCTTCCAGCTCCAGAAGCGAGAGCGGACCTGTCGGGCCTACATCCAGGTACTTTTTCTCTTTTATCTGCCTGCTTTACATGCCTGTGGAGTAGGAATGCTCTGTGACTTAGAATAACTGAGGGAAGATAAATCCTTGGGTAGTCTAGGTTTGTGGATGAGATTCCTTTGGCTCAGTGCTCTGTATTATGATTTATATTGCCTTTGGTATCATCACTTATAGAATTTCTGGTTTGTGCTGAAGAGCAGTGTGTGTAAGTTTTGGTATAACTCCTGGCAGACAGCAGGTACAGTATTTAAATGTTGGTGTAGTATTTCCTAGAGCAGTGAAAGCTGATTTGTCGTTTTTCTATTGCTCATGGTGTACATATCTTTTAAATATGGCTTTAGCTAATCTGGAAGGCATCTGTCTCTGACATAATCTTAGCTTTGTTACACTGTGATATACCCTAAATGTATAATATTGGCCTTGGCCTCATTGTATTACACAATAAGGTACAATATCTCTGGCTCTGAGAAAAATGTAATTTGACAATAGTACGAAAGGCAATAGTTTGTGTTACTATACCCTTCTGTGCTTTTTCAATATTTGTGCAATATCTGTGGTTCTGAGAAAGCTGTAATCTAATATCACGAAAAGGCCTTGTGTATGCTTCTCTGTAATGATGAAATGCGGCACTCTGCAGTACAGAGTCTTTTGTGTGTCTTGACCTGTCTGCAGCATACTGTAATATGACACCCCATCTTCTGATCTCCGCTGGTGCAAGATGAATGTAAAGGCTGCATTATAGTTTGTAACTAGACCATTATTTTTGTCACTCGCTGCAAGGTAGCTCAGTATAACCACACTGATCAGAGGATAAAACAGAAACACCCTCAGTTTTTTTTTTTCTCCCTCTGTAGCAGATAGAGTGCGTTCTGATGCTAAATTCATTTTATTAACAGCAATGCTCTGTATTCCACACAGCAGCCAATCCTTCATTTTGAGAGTCCTGAGCAAGAGAATTACATGAATCATCAAGCAGGCTACTCCAATAAATTGCATAGCTGATACAACCATCAAAATTGCCATTAAATGAATTGTAAGTGTGAAATAGAATTGGTAATATGTCTGACATAGCACAGTAATAAATGTAGTGCAGGGGAATGGTGAGTTTCTAGGATATTATAGTGGAATAGTAGTGACTTTGTAAGTGAAGTGATCAAGTGATATGGTTACATGTTATGATGCAGTGCACAAAATGAGTAACTACCAAGGAAAGAGTAAGAAACAAATCAGGTACTCACTGATAATTACTCAATAGCTCATCAATAGCTAATAGCAAAACAGATTGCTAGCACTGTTCACAAACCAGTCTAATGATTAGTTACTGGACGTCTGTGAATCTGCATGCCAAACACTTTCTTAATTAATTTTTCCCAATTTACACAGAATCAAGTGCTAAATTGCACAAAACCAGTAACTAATCATTACGGCCTCATTATAAACAGTAGAGTATCATACTGAATAGCTGCGAGCGAGGCATCTTACTTAACACTTTTGTGTTTCCTCATGTAAATTAGAATATCTTTCTAGCCAACTGACAAATAGCATAATATGAATGGCACAAGGCTGAGACAGAATTCAAAAAAAGATGTTTTTTAATGTTTTTAAAATGATCATTTTTGGAGCATCATTTTCACACTATGTTTGTAATTACTTATGAGCTATTCATTAATTATTAGGTAGTTCCTGATTTGTTTGTTGCTCGTTTTTTGCTTTGTGTATCTTTTTGTAAAATGTTCCCAGCAATAGTAATAAATGCTTTGTGTCAGGCGGTGGTGCAGACAGTGGATAATTTGCTACGTCCTGAGGCTCTGGAGTCGTGGCAGGACATGAACAGCACAGAGCAGGCTCACACTGCTACCATGCTACTGGACGTACTGGAGAAAGGAGCTTTCCTTCTGGCCAACAACATGTATGGGAATCGCTTTTCTGACCGAGCGCCCAGCATTGGTAAGAAAACGTGTTAATTGTGGGTGCACTTATGAATAAAGTGAAGTTTGGCTGTTTATTACATCTCTGACAGCGCAGAGGAGTTAATAAAATGTTTGTTTCCACCATCAGATCTCGAGGTGCATGTTCTAAACACAGAGATGGACCTGCAGGACTTGTCCTTCCCACAGAACTACGCCAGCGACAGCACCATTCAACTTTCAGCCTCCACTATCAAACAGTACAGTCGCAACGGTCAGCAACCCTTACCCCACCCCACCCTTCAGCCCTACAACTGAAAAATTGTACTGTCCTGTGCATCCCACTCTCTTATGTTTCCATTTGCATTTTCATGCGAGCTTAAAACAGTCTGCATGCAGTTGACTACGTTATTGGTTCATAATAATAGGCTAATCAGATTAACAAAAGCGCTGAGACAATTTCTTTTCTTGATGGTTTCTTAACAGCAGTCTTAATAGAATAGCTGGGGAGGCGTGTAGATTACAATCGGCCCCAGTCTGACAGAGCAATCTCAGCACTCCCTCTCTTCTCTCTTCCCCATTCCATTCCCTCGCTCCGTCTCTCCTCCATCTTATCCCCTTCTCTCATCTCTCTGGTTTCCAACCCCCCCACTCTGTCATCCCCCTCTCCGTCGTTCCCCTCCTCCCTCCGTGGCCCTCATCCCCAACCCTTTTCTGTTTTCTGTCTCCGCTCGGCTCTGCAGTGGGAACGAGATTAGAATGATTGAAACAAACGCACATGAAATATTCATATGGAATAATAAGAGATCTGTGAATGCTTGAGGGATGAATGTTCCATTGCCCTCCACATTAAATCTCGCTCTCTTCCACCAGTCAAAATGAAACGGTCCTTACCATCATTCTAAC
Source organism: Thunnus thynnus (assembly GCF_963924715.1). Taxonomy (NCBI): domain Eukaryota; kingdom Metazoa; phylum Chordata; class Actinopteri; order Scombriformes; family Scombridae; genus Thunnus; species Thunnus thynnus. The sequence continues at coordinate 12,201,710 of NC_089533.1, forward strand.
CTTCACTAACTCTCTCTCTCTGTCTCCCTCTCGCTCACCCTGTCACTCCCCACTCTCTATCTCTGTCACTCTCACTGCTATTACCATATTATGCCCCCATTTCTGTATTTGGTCTTTTTTTTTTTCTCTTTCCTCTCCCTTCTCCTCCTCCTCCCTCCTTCTATTGTTTTAGTTGTATCTCCTTTTTCATTTAACATGCTTTTTTTCTTTTACTTTTCCTCTCCCGTTGTCTCTCTTTTATTCTGTTTCTCTTCGCTGTCATGCAGGACAAGTCAAGGTGGTGTTCATTCTGTATAAAAACTTGGGATCCTTCCTGTCCACTGAGAACGCCACAGTGAAGATGGAAGTGGAGGCTGGGTCAAGCCATGACCGGAAGCGCCTGGCGGTTAATTCCCATGTAATCGCTGCCTCCATCAATAAAGAGTCCAGCAGAGTGTTTCTCACCGAGCCGGTGGTCTTCACACTCAAACATCTACAGGTGGCCTAATTTAATCCTTATCATGCTTAATTTACATCCTGACACATAAACCGTCATCAACATTTGCCATTATTTCTCTCTTTGTTTTTTCTTTTTCTGCAGTTGGAGAATTATTACACTCCAAATTGCTCCTTCTGGAATTACTCCGAACGCTCCATGACAGGCCAGTGGTCGTCGCAGGGCTGCAGGCTGCTGGACACCAACAATACGCACACCACCTGCTCCTGCAGCCACCTCACTAACTTCGCCGTGCTCATGGCTCACCACGAACCCGATGTAAGTAAACAAGGGCGTGGCAGACACATGGTTAAAATGGAAGGCGAGTAATTTATGCAGACATTAATTCGTGCGAGTAATAGCGTTCGCTCACTCTCAGTCACACACCCTCACACACATGCACATTAATGTACCCTCTCAAGGCTGACAAGCTCTTTGTTTTGAATTTTCCCTTATTTCACTCCGACATTCAGGGAGGCACATGCTTACAAATTCATGTCCTGCTACTTCTAGCTGACATTCACATGAATTTGAATGTCATGTATTTTTTTTCAGGACATCTTTTCTCTTGTCTCTACACTTTAGCTCCTTGCATATATTTACAAATATTAAATAAAGCAATTTTGGTCTTTTTCTCCCCTCCCCCTTGTTCTGTCTATCTACCCCCCTATTGTTTCTTCCATCCACTGTTCTCATATCTGTCTCCTTACTCCTCATATCTCATCCCGCTGTCTTCCAAACACTTTGTTCTATATTTTCACTTCCTCTGTTTGTCTGACTCTGCTGTGTTTCTACGTCCCTCTGCCCTCTCTTTGCCCCCTCTTTTTTTCCCCCACATTCTCGACCCCCTTATTTTGTTTACCCACCACACCACCTGGACCTCAGTACCAGGGGCGAATGCACGAACTGATCCTATTTGTGATCACCTGGGTGGGGATAGTCATCTCGCTAGTGTGTCTAGCCATCTGTATCTCCACTTTCTGCTTCCTGCGGGGCCTGCAGACCGACCGCAACACCATCCACAAGAACCTCTGCATCAACCTCTTCATTGCCGAGCTGCTCTTCCTCATCGGCATCGACAAGACAGATTACCATGTGAGTTTGTAGCAACACGTTAGCCCGATACCTTCGAAGGGTGTTGTATAGGATCTTGCTCATGAATAGGTTTAGGCTTGTTTTCTTGAAAAGGTATTGAAACAGATTTTTACTGCTCTCTTAAAAAAGTGTAGTAATTACTCATTACTTTAGCATTATATCCCCAAAATTTTTCAGTACATCCCTCCTTTAAAACTCAGCTGACACGTCTAATGACTCATAGGGTCGGCTTAAGTTTTTGCTTGAACATGAAATAGGGAGTTACAGCAATACACAATGTTTGTATTGAGTGGTGACTGTGAACTTTTTACTGAAATTGAGGCATTGTGTTTGTGATTACATACGTTACTCTATAACAAAATTAGTATTTAATTTAATTAGTATTTAATTACCACTAAATTATATGCACAGAGCCAGTCACTCAGGGGGGCAGTTTTTCATTTTTCCTCTATTAATGTCTGAAACTACTACCTGATAGTAATTCTGTTCTGTCCTCTCCTGTTTTTCACTCAGGTATATGCCTTGATCTTAACTGTTTCTGCTCCTTCATCTTAATATTTCCCTTCCTCCTCTTGTTCTTCTCTCTCTACTCTCTCCCTGGCTGCTATCCTCAGATTGCCTGTCCCATCTTTGCTGGCCTTCTGCATTTCTTCTTCTTGGCTGCCTTCTCCTGGATGTGTCTGGAGGGTGTGCAACTCTATCTCATGCTGGTGGAGGTCTTTGAGAGCGAGTACTCCCGCAAAAAGTACTACTATCTGTGCGGCTACTGCTTCCCCGCACTGGTGGTGGGCATCTCCGCGGCCATAGACTACAGGAGCTATGGGACCAAGAAAGCGTACGTGTGAAGACAGGCCTTTTGCACCTGCAGATTGCGAAGTAGGATTATGCTATTCCCCCAGCTGGAAATGTAATATGCAGTGCTGTGTGAACGGCTCTTGCACCTCCCCGCGGACTGGCTTTTCTGAACACACTTAGCCAAAGCCTGATGATTAGCCTTCATAAGATAATCCGCTGAGACAGGGAAATTGTGTGTGCATGCTTGCCTGTATTCTTTTGTGTGTGTGCGTGCACATGTCTGAGTGTGTTTGAGCTCAGTTGTTTGTAACTCTCTCTTCTCCTCTCTGCCACTCCAGATGCTGGCTGCGAGTGGATAACTACTTCATCTGGAGCTTCATTGGACCCGTTTCATTTGTTATTATGGTATTAGCTTTAGTGTCAGACAGTATTATTCCCCTCAATATTTTGATATCATGCAGTCAAACCAAAAGTATTTTACCATGCTTCCTTTGTGAGGTTATTAACAATGCAAAGTCAGTACTTTAGAATAGACTATATGGTTCACTGCACATTTATTTGATTCTCCCTATCTTCTTTCCTTAGCTCAACCTCATTTTCCTCATGATCACTTTACACAAGATGATACGCAACTCTTCAGCACTCAAACCTGACTCCAGCCGCCTGGATAACATTAAGTGAGTTCACTTAGTATTTATTTTTACATTGAAAAAATAAAATAATGACAGACTACAATGGCAGATGAATTTCTAATTTGATTTGGGTTTCCTGTATATCATGTCAATTAAAATTAAATTATTTTCCCTTGTCCACTTCCACCAGGTCATGGGCTCTGGGGGCCATTGCCCTGCTGTTCCTGCTGGGGCTGACGTGGGCCTTTGGTCTCCTCTTTATCAATGAAAACACAGTAATTATGGCCTACCTTTTCACCACCTTCAATGCCTTCCAGGGCATGTTCATCTTCATCTTCCACTGTGCCCTACAGAAGAAGGTAACAATGCAAGAATAATGTTAGAGTTATGGATATTATTGTGAATAAGCAGATGAAATATCGTTAAGATTGATCAATGAATAAAAGGCAGCATATGTGTTCAGCATATAGAGTAATTGCAAAAAAGTACATTTTGCTATAGCATTCTGTTAAAAACCTCTGTTGCTACACATTGGGTCCAGGTTATTGAAACTAAGTGTTTGTGTTTACGAGTGGCTTTAAAACCTGCCTGCTGTGCCGGTGGTGTTATTTTTTCACAGGTCCATAAGGAGTACAGTAAGTGTCTGCGTCACTCCTACTGCTGCAGCCGCACCTCCACCACCAGCTCCCACGGCTCCCTGAAGAACTCGGGTCTGCGTGCCAACAACCGCTACTACAGTGGCAGCCAAGCTCGCCACGCAGCGGCCCACAGACAGGTGCAGGCAAGACAGACCCACACACATAAATGAAGGCACACACAAAGCAGCATGCACACCTGTTTGTTCATCTCTACACATCAATAAGGCTACTGTTGGGTTTTAAAATCATGTTTTTTCTGAGAACAAATGAAAAGTAAATCTGCCTGTGCAGAAAGATGATTTTACTTGTTTTCAGTGGAAATCAGCTTGTTTCAGTAGAATGAAACGAAAAATCAATTTTCTTGAATAAAATGACTTTCTTGATAGTATCTGATTTATTTTACAACTCTGCCAAAAATGGTGTCAAAACAGAATAAATTGCTTTGGAAACAAGGGAAATTTTCTCACCCATTTTTTTTCACCTTGTTTAAAAAGGTCTGTTATGTAAGATTCTGAAGTACAAAATGAGTGTATCTGCGGAGGTTTGATTGCTGATCAATACCAATGACTCACCGATTACTTTGTGAACAACTCAAATTCACTTACTTACCTAACTTCTCATCCCACAGTCACGTTGTTCTCACTTTCCAATAATAAACACTGTACATTACATTACATTTTGTTCTCAGTTAAGAAGCAGTATCAAAGTATTTTACATTGTGATATATAATCTGCTGATTAAACACCTCTATTACAAATCTGGTCTAATCAGCCAACGTCCTCTGTTGGGAAAATTTTACTTTGCCACGCGTCTATCCATTACTGGCAGCCCTGTGCTTAATTAACTAATTAATAAAGATATCCTTTGAACTCCACGTGCTATATATAGACACAGACACTGTACGAGATATCCAGAAATACTGTACGTGCTGGCATATGTGCAATGGCACAGAGACATACACACACTGACAGTTGTTTCTCACAGTCAACAAACAAGCTTCCCCACAATGTAATAAGACGCTTCCAAAGAACAATTGTATCAGCCACTGCAATCATGTCTTACACATCTCGAGTTTATTAGTGCCCCTCATGATAACATGACATAGCTGTGTGCCTCTTTACTCGACGCCTCAATCTCTTTGTCTGCCGTGTTTGCCTATTGTTCTTTGTGGATTAGAACGAGCCCTGCAGTTTTGATTACAGCAGCCCCACTGAGTTACAAAGTCTACCCACCGCGTTTCTATATTTAACGTGTTGTCTGTTTGCTGCCACTCACTGCGCTCTGCTCCTTCTTCCAGAGTCGGATCCGCAGGATGTGGAACGACACGGTTCGGAAGCAGACGGAATCTTCTTTCATGGCGGGAGATATCAACAGCACCCCGACACTCAACCGTGGTGAGCCCTCCCTCTGTTGCTGCTCTGCTTCCCCTCTGTTGAGTTAATGCACGCTTAAATGCACACAAACACATAGATTCTAACACACATATAGACATTAACTACTGACATGCACAAAGTATGGGACTAGAGTGAACAGAGCCACGCTATAACAAGTGTTAAATGTGCACATATGACGGTAATGTATGTTCACATGCCTTGTGTATTAAAGTTAATCAATGATCCAGCTTGTCTTGCATCCAGTGGACAGCAGTTAGTAGCAGCAATATCTTAAATTGAATAACATGGAGTGAGGGCAACTTGGTGGGTGGTGGGTTTCAGTTCATAGTGCAATGACGGCCACTGGTCAGTGAAAGCACTTACCAACAGCAGAAATGTATCTGGCTTGACCGCTCACACTCACATAACATATCTGTTATGTGAATGTGTGTGTAGGTGTGTAGTTGGCGTTACTGAGTTAATGTTCCTGCCAAAAACCTACGCAATAAACTCCCATTTTTGTAATTATGAAGGTTTAAGTGTATTTCTAATTTTTAATGGTTTAAAGTCAATAATAATAATTTTATTTAAGAAAAATAATACACTTGAACACATCTTGGATCACTTTTATTAAAGAATAATCCTTTATCGACTCCATAACCATCAGAAACAGTTATAATATGCAGCCATTTGCAGTGAAAAGAAGAAAGAGTTTTTTGGTTTTGGTTTATTGACCACATTCTAATATATTTATTAAAAAAAATTGTAGGCTTTGTCAGCAATAGAACAATAATATACTGGACATTTTTCCATCGTTCCTGGTGTTTACACAGTCCTCCAACTTTTATCAAGACAGAGATAGGCATTCAGTGTCTGACATAAAAATATCTTAGAAGTTAGGGCTGAAACAATTGATAAAATTGTTTCAAAAGTAAAAATTATCAAAGACACTTCATTTACAAAGGAAATCACATCATAAAATACAGATAGTTAGAGATGTAAATATGAGTGAATTCAAGTTTAGATTATGAAACCACATTAAGATGTTCTCATTCTATTATAATGGCAGCCATTGTTTAGCCTGTGCTTTAAAGTATGGAGGGTTTGGCTGCTCCTCAATTAAAGTAGGTAGATTATTCCATGCCAAGGATGACTCTCACCAGTTTATTTTGTGTTTCTTGAAGTTTCCGTTTGAAAGCTTTGAAAGCTGTCTATAAGGGCCCACTGCCATGAACTAACAGCAGTGTCAAAATAACATTGGATCAGACAGGAGGCTAATAATTTCAGCCTCTTTTCAGTATGTTTGCCTTTATCTGACATTTACCTTTAGGCCATAGCAGCATTTTGAAATTACTAACACTGCATCAATCTTAATGTCCAGGTCAGAGTCCTTCCTTAGCCTAACTCTCATTCCAAAAAAGACCTAGTCTTACCTAAGCGTACAAGAAGCCTTTTTCCGATTTGATTTCCTATTTTATTTAATAATCAACTAATATTTCCTGTATCTTCTCTTTATCCCTATGAGACACCAGGATAGTTGAATTGTCTGCGTAAAATGACAAAGAACTGTTGCTGGCTACTTTCATGTCATTAATAATAAGCAAAAAGAGTATAGGGCCCAGTACACGGCCATGAGGCACTCCACTGGTGATGTTATAAGGCTCAGAGAAACAAACAAACCTCAATAATCTGTCTTTGCTTTATTTATTCATTTTATTTTGTGATTTCTATGATTTGAACAAAGACTAGACCAAAAAATCAGACAATATCATATATTGTGTCATGGTCTTTTGCAATAAATTATTGAAAATCCAGCTCATGTACATATTGCCAAAACAGACATAATTCCTTTCTTTTATAAGATTCCTGCTTTGTCAATATATATATGTATATGTATATATATATATATATATATATGATATTTATTTGTTTAGTTTTCACGTAAGTTACACAGAAATGTAGATGACTGTCTTGCAATATATTGTGTATCACAGAGACGCATGTGTTTTCAAACCATCATTATAGCGAAATTTTGTGATAGCACTGTATCATGAGAAAGCCTGTGGTTCCCAGCCCTAGTTTGAACTCTGTCCTCTCAGCCTTTTATAGTTGCGTGAGATCAATCAAATCCCATGTCCTCTTTGCAGGGCACTAGCAGTAATTTAAGAGAAAAAGAAGTGAATAATGTGTGTGGAGTCACTGATTGTCTCAGCCTCAGCAACTGGTGGCGTCAGTGACACCGAGACGATCAAGGTTGGCTCAGGTTGCAGATTGGGGGGTGGGCGGGGGGGATGTTGATGATGACACAGAGGCAGTTGCTAAATCAGCCGTCACTCTCTATGCTAATTTCATCCATTTTGTTTTTAATGAACTGATTAGCGTGTGAGCGAACAGGGGGTAATTATTCTAATTGAGGAGAGTGACAGGAGCAAGGCAGGGGGTGAGGAAGAGGGGTGCTACGAGTGAGCTAGATGGATGAGAGGTGTGTGCGTGCGTGCGTGTGTGTGTGGTCGGGCGGGCGGGTCGGTTTCCGGGGCCTCGTCACGATAGAGCAATCACCAGGCCTGGAGGAGACGCACATTGTGGATCATTCCATGGTGCGCTGTCAAACACAAACAACTGTGCTGTGAAGCCTTTATTTTCTGTGCCTCTGAGAAAAGTTTGTCAGTTGGCAGAAAGTGAAAGACAAAGGGGAGCGCAAGAGGGAGAGAGAGGAAAAGAGAGATAGGGAGAGAGGTGCTATCATGGAGGAGTAATTAAGGAGGCCAAATCTAAAGGAGAGAGGCTGTGTTGTTATCACTGGCATCTGGAATCTCTTTGATTTCTCCACTTCACTTCTTTATGAACTGCAATCTCTTCCTGACAATAGTAATGTGTCCAGGAGACGAGGCTCGCAGTACACACACACACACACACACACACAGCCTCCCATGACTCCCCTTGCCCTACTTTCTCTCCCCACTTAGAGCTAGTTCCTTTAATTTTCTACAGGATATTCCTATGAGGTACACACGAACAACTAATCCTAACTAATTTGGTGGTGTTTGCCTGTCGGAAAAAAAAAAATTCTGGCATGAGAAACTGAGAAAATGTGGTTGAATCCACACAGCAGAACAAGCCAGAGAATGGAGGGAGAGGGGTTTGTGTGGCATGCCAGAAAGATAGACGGGAAGTATAAGAGGAGGGAAAATGACAAATAAATAGCTGTGTGTGAGTGCATATTTTATTTTATTTTTTACAATTCCCTGCTCCCTTGCTATGTGATGAACGGTAGGCGTGAGACCTGAAGGTTGCACTTAGCCTTGGACTACTCTCCGTCATGCTGTCCTATTTTTAATTTCATGGCATTTCTGTTCGAGTTGCCTCAGGCTCGAGCCATACATGGGCATTATACAACATTCTCAGTGTGCCATTTCTTTGAATTATATTTGTCTTGTAGTGGCATTCACATTTCACTGTGAAATTAACTGTTTCAATGGTTGCACCCCTAGACTACATAATGGCATGCATTACTGTTCTCCCCCTCCGACTACATTGTCAGTGGCCAAAAGAAAAAAAAAAAAGAATGCTCCAAACAGTACCTTTCCCCTGCAATTGTATTTTTACTCAAAGGTTACAACCAGCAGCACTGTGAAATGCATTACTCCATAAAGCACAGGCATAACAAAAATAACCCCATCTGAATAATCATGGTGGCTCTGTGGTGGTTAGCACTGTTGCCTCACAGCAAGAATTGTCCTGGGTTCGAACCCCGGCCGCCCCAGGTCTTCTCTGTGTGAAGTTTGCATGTGCTCCCCGTGTTTGTGTGGGTTTCCGCTGGGTGCTCTGGTTTCCTTCCATTATCAAAGAAATGTATGTTAGAGTTGACCACTGGCAAAAGAACTGGAGTTGCACCGCGGGCACTGCACCGTGGCTGCCCACTGCTCCTACTGTATAATATGGGTCAAATGCAGAGGATAAATTTTGTTTCTATATATGTGAGTGCTGCCAAATGACAATAAAGAGGGTCTTAATCTTTATTTCAATAAACACTAAATATTTTTATGATTCCAGATGTCATTACTGAGTCTTACACCTATTGTTTGCAGTGTTTTTGCTTGCGTTTTCTCTGCTTACATTTGAAGCAAAGATAGGAGCTTATTTAAGAGTATAAGAGTACGGTCTTGACCTGCTCTATGTGAAAAGTGCCTTGAGATGACTTCTGTTGTGATATGGCGCTATATAAATAAAAATTGATTGATTGATTGATTGATATTTATGATAATAGTAATATACATTTTTTGAATGTTTGTGTGTTGCAGCAACCATGGGCAACCATCTCCTGACGAACCCGGTGTTACAGACTCGCACTGGTACCTCTCCTTACAACACTCTGCTGGCTGAGAGCTTCACCCCGCCCTCACCTGGAGTCTTCAACTCTACTGGTTAGCTTTTCATGAACGCGCCAGTCTGTGTGTACAGTCCTGTCAGTGTGTGTGTATTATGTGCTCAGCTTCCTGTCTTATCGTCTGTTGCTCTGTCAGTAGTTTGACATGGTATACACACACTCACTGCTGTGTTTTGAGTGTTCACATGTGTGCGTGTGTGTGCCTGTTTGTGTGTCGTTTTTTTCAGACTATGTAGCTGTCAGACTGATTCACTAGGCTGAGCAGAACAGAGCCAAACAGTGCCTACAGCCTAACCAGCCATCTGGTCAGATCTTGAATCTTCATGAGAACAGCCACAAATTGATTAGAAGTTTAGGTACAGCTGTGTCTGCCAGAAATCTTGAGGACAGCTTTCCTGTTGCCAAGCAGAGAAAAATAGTCAGCTTAAATCATGACGGCCGTAGAAAGGTATCAGGCAGCTCAGTGGCCAGGGACAGTCCATCTGGATGTAGGTCAGTCAGGTGTGAGTGCTCACTGTAAGTGCCTGTGTGTGTGTGTGTGTGTGTGTTTGTGTGTGTGTGTGCTTGCTTCTATCTCAGAGTGGGACTCTTTAAACAGCCTGATATTTTATTGCAATGCTGCATTGCTGCATTCCCAGTCTACTCATTTGATGCCATAACTGCTAAATTAGACATGTTCTTGTAATTGCTCAACAACAGTACCATGTACGTGTGTGGCTGGTCGCTGGCAGAGTACGTACCCGCAGAGTATCAGGCCTTGTGTCTGAGGACTGAAATTTGAGGCGGCGATTCTGTTAAATATTTTAAAGCCTCTCCGCACAATACGTCAAGCCTGATGGCCACAGGCCTGGCAGCCAAGACATTTTTAGAAGAAAGTGGGAGAGGAAGTAGGGCACTTCATTAGAATGTCTAATTACCCACACCACCACCGAAGAAGAACGTTGATTAAAGTCATACTACACATTAAATTTTAATATTGAACATGCCTCTCACTTTTTGGGCGGCTGCGGTGTTTGCTCTGCTCTGTGATGGTAATTTAAGAGAAAAAGCACATCTTTGGTGTGTTGAAGGCAAGTCGTGAAATAAACATTACTGCTATACTTTACTGGGTTTTGTATGAATTATGTATGTATCCAGGTGTCACTGACAGTAGTAAATAAATATCCGATGTATCTTCTGTGGCAACACTAAGTCTGCATAAATCAGAGTTAATGTGACTGTGCGTATGTTTGTGTTTGCGGTAAGAGTTTGGAGGTTGGACGTGAGAGTGTGAAAGAGACAGAGAAAAGGCTGAAGGGGCAGATGGATTTTTATTCCATTAATGGGTCCTATTTAAAATTCCTTAAAAACGAATACATCAAGTTAATGTTGCATCATTAAAGGACACTTACTGACTTGTGTCTTTCATTTTATTCACTCCACATGACTTTCTCTTGGATGCACAGGAACCTTCCGTGACCCAAGTAAGCGTACTTCACGTCAGTTCACATCACTGTAAACTACTCCAGCTTAAATTTTACCATCTGATATTTGTTCTTCTTCTCTTACTGACATTTGAATCTTACTGTATGATAATAACGCTGAAATTCTCTGCTCTCTGTCTCTCTTATGTTTGTGTTTGGGTCCAGAGAGCACGTTATCTAAAGTCCGCGACCCCTGTGGGATGGAAACCCTGCCGCTGAACGGTAACTTCAACAACAGCTACTCCCTGCGCAGTGGCCCAGGGGGTGGAGGCGGGGGCAGCTGTGATTTCCTAGGTGGCGGGGGTGAAGACAGTCCCCCGCCCCTCCTCAATCCCCGCGGCTCAGAGGCCCTGGTAGGCGGTGGCATCCGACGAAACCTCTCTGATGCCGCAGCCTTTGAAAAGATGATCATCTCTGAGCTTGTGCACAACAACCTGAGAGGTGGTGTTGGAGGAGGAAGTGGAGGAGGTGATGTAGGGGACAGGGTGTGTGGCAGCCTGGCCAGGGGACGTCCTCATGTTGGAGTTGGAGGGGGCACAACGGGGACTGGGCCAGAGCCGTCAATAAGCATGGATGAAGAAGAGGACTTTCTGAGAGACGGGCGGCAGCGCACCCCGCAGGATGTGGAGCTGCTTTATAAAGCTCTGGAGGAGCCCCTGCTATTGCAACGTGCCCAGTCAGTCCTCTACCAGAGCGATCCAGAGGAGTCAGAGAGCTATACGGCTGACCTCACTGAGAGCCTGGGCCACAGCGGCCACAGTGGCCAGAGTGCTGGCGGGCAGGGAGGCAACAGAGCGCCTGACTCCCCGGCCCGTGACTCCCTGTACACCAGCATCACCAACCTGCGAGACTCACCCTACCCTGACAGCAGTCCTGAGCCCCTGGAGGTGGTGCCCCGCTCGGCCCAGCCCCCTGAGGAGCTGTACTACAGCTCCGGAAGGCCTGCCCTGGGCTCTCGTGGGGCCCCCATGCAGACCTTCTACCAGGCCCCACCCCGGAGACCGAGTGGGGAGGGACACCAGGCTCAGGAGCCTGCCCACAACGAGGGAGACGGACAAATGCAACTGGTCACCAGCCTGTGACTGGAGCCTGAAGGAAGAAGTTGGGGACTAATGTGATGGCCATTGTCGCCTCCTAGCCCATCTCGTTCTCACGTCTCTCCACTTTCTGCTTGTTTGGTTGCCTTTCTTTCTCTTGACTTTTATTTAACTAACAGATGAGCAAACAGAGTGACCTTCAGGGGGAGTTGTGGCTGACTCTGCAGAAGCAGCCTTTATCTTTGACCTTCCCCCATCTTATGGAGATGAGTGATGGGGGTTTTCCTGCAGAGCATTCATCCACTTTCTCCAACCTGAGTCCTCCCCAGTTCCTTTGGTACTTTAAGGCCAAGTCCAGCACTCTGAATGTACCGATCCACCCCCTTTACCTTCAGATATTTCAAAACTTTTAAACTTTGTTAAAGTTTTTTATGTAATTTCTCTTCAGACCTGCCTCCGGAGATGGGAATATCATTTTATATTTTATCTCATTTCTCTTTCGTACCATCCATAGGTCTTTTTTGAGTCATCATTTGATAGGAGTACTTAGCTGTGGAGACAGGGAATATAGTACACTATTATAACCTAAAAAATGTCTCAAAGAAAGCTCTTCATTGTTGCCAAAAATATCTTTTATTGAGCCAGAACAGAAACTAGAACATTCACAAGGCAAACACGCACTCACACACACGTACACACACATGCATACACTCACTTATCCAGAAGTGCTCATTACTGAACATCAAAAGTGAAAACAGTACTCCATCTAAGTAAAAGGGAGCGAGAGCTTTTGTTCCAAGCAGGCAGTGGAAGCTGATTAAGTGTAGTTGCCTTCATTTTCTCTTGCTGTGAATCGACGACTATGTACAGAAGTGGAGTAGAGGTGGAGGCGCTGCATCACCCCTCCAGAGCAGGAGAACCTTCACCCATATGACTGGCCAATCCTCTCCACTGTTCTCTCTGGTTGTTTGCTTTAGGCATTTGAAAAGTTAAATGACTGCCTTGCTATCATTTTGGAGAGAGTATTCATTTTGTTGACTTTGGATCTGCATCCTCTGGGGGCTGCGAGTGTGGACCGCTGTCGCTCCCTCCCCCCCTGTACTTTGCTGTTAGAGCCTAGCCAGATGAAGTGGACTTGTTTCCTGTGTGTGGTTGTGACAAGCAAGACTGTAAATGTCGCAAACGCACTGGTCGACCATTTGGTATAACTGTGTACATAGGAACCACACATGAATCTACTTTATTCCTACTATGTAAATAGAGACACCAGATGATCAAAAGCAACAAAAAGTAACAAATACTATGAGAAATGACTTCTTGTACTGCAACAAACCAACAAAAGAAAAAAATAAAATGTTTTGGAGTTTGTGACCTGAATGATACACTCTATCTCTCTCCCCTGTTGCTTGATCTCTCGCTCTCTCGCTCTTCTGTGCCCCAGCACTGTGCCATTCAGTGAAATCCAATGGAGAGAGAGAGACAGAGAGAGAGAGAGAGAGTGAGAGAATTTATGATGTGTAGTAGATTTTATTTATACAAATTAAAAATGGAACTAAAAAATCCTGGCACAATTTTTATGTAATATAATTCATTACATGTTGTTAATATTTGACCTTTGACATTCCCAGGGTGGAATTGCCTACGGCAGCGAGGGGCGGGAGGTGTGGGGCAAGCGAGATAGATGTTGTCAAATGTCATACTGTGCCTCACAGGCACGATAAAGCATTGTGGGTGAATGACAGCATCCATAAAGTGATTTGGTTTGTTCTTGTATTATTTGGAAGATACCGGTATAACCAGATTACTTACTTTTAAGATGGGTTTTTAGCATGAATGATAATGACATTTGTTTTGCTATCAGAGAATATTGCATTTTGCTGTTTCTTAAAGATAGTTTCAGCATTACTCCAGAGCCCAATGTGACAATTCATTCATTTCATGTGTGCATGTGTGTGTGTGACTGTATGAATGTGTCAGAGTGCTTGTTTGTGTGTTAAGTGTCCAGTGTATGTGTGTGTGTGTGTGTGTGTTCTTGCCATGCGCCAGACTTTTGTAAGTGCACACGCATTTGAAAGGCTATATTTTTTGTGACGTGAATTGAATGCACGTCATACAAGGGGGGATACTCATCTCAGAGAGCTGCCATTAGTTTTCCACGTCAAATGGAAGTTGCTCTTCAGGTACAAGGAGGACAGGAGAAATCAGACTGCCTCGGGAGACATGAGATAACCATATACCATGAAAATGACAAGCAGGGTTGACTGATCGGGAAGAACATGTTTCCAATATGCCACCTTATGCAAGCGATACATTTGAGAAATTAGCTGTCAAGAGAGAGCCACTCATGAGGCTCCTTTCATCCAGCTGCAATCTGTCTGACCTTTAAAAAAAAACTGAGAGTTTGCCTTCTTCTGCGATTTATTTATAGGTATTTGTTATGGTTTATTTATCAGTTTTATGTATGTTTTTTGAATGTTTATTCACATTGATTTATTCATGGCGTTTTTTTTTTTTGTTTTTTTTTTTGTTCTGACTGCCTCCCTCGTAAACCTGCGGCAAGCGAAAAGAGTGTGATGTGTGGATGGAACGTGAGCAGAAAATAGATGCATCCACAGCAGTGTGACATTTGGCTAGGGCCTGACTGTCCCACTTCTAAAAGAACCCAAAGGACAGCTTTTAGCTGTGGCTCCTGGGGCTGAAAGAGAGAGAGATAGAGAGAGAGGGTTAAAGACAGACAAGGGGAAGGGATTACAAGGATTTGTCACCATTTATTCCTGTTATTCAAATAACTTGTGTAAGTAACATTGTATGGGCCGCAGAGCACGGTGAGGCTCAGAAAGAAGGCCCCGGTATCATCACTTGAGCCATACGGGGAACATGTGCAATACTGGTTTGATGGTACATGACTTGGATTTTGCAGCTGAACCTGGGAGTTTGTGTTTACAAATGAAAAAAAGACAATATGCACATGTATTCTGCTCTGCTGCAGTGCTGGACAAAGTGAAGCACGGATCTTATGGCTCAGTGGTGGAGCACTGTGCTGAGACAGTGCTCACTAGTCGACCGAGGACAACTGAATGTATTTTAACAAGCAGGACTGAAAATCAAACAATTCACATAAGACGGTCATCATTCTCACCATCATCACCATTAACTCCATCCCTCCCTTATTGTATTTGACATAATGTGCTGATGCTGATCTGCGGTGCTCAGCTGGGACCTGCCCCATGGAGAAACACTGTTTAGCCTGACACTCCCCACGAGGGGAGGAATGTGCGTCACCTTGGGCCTGCTTCTCTTTTTCCAACACCTCCAAGCTCCTTTTTTTCCCCTCCCCCAACCCCCTCACACCCCACATCTCATCCGCATTTTAATATCAATCTCAATGGACTCCATTAGTGCAGCACTTCTTTGAGAGTGTTAATTTGTTTTGTCAAAAGCTTTGTTTATCCCAGATTAATATCTCAATAAACAGAGGAGTGCTGTACTGTGGTAAATGATAGTGATTATACAGTAGAACATCTGCGGCCCACGCTGTCGGACGAAGGCTCACACAACGGGAGTTTCTCAACCATTCAAAACCCTCCAAACCTCTGATTACAATAATAACACCGTGGGTACTAATTTACTGCAGTGTTTTCGCCTTCACTCTCTTTCCGGCTCTCTTTTTCCGTCTTTGTGTGCAAATGGTTGACACAATTCCCATTCCATGCCGGTGGCAAGCCTGACGCGTGTGCTCCAGCGGTTTGGTGGGAAGTTGTTTAAAAAGTGGGATGCCCAACCTTTGACACAGTGCTGTCTCACCCCTGCAGCTTAGTGTCAGTGGAGAGTGAGCTGTGGCATTGTTCAGTCTATCATTAGACAGCAGAGGTCCCAGCAGGCCGACAGTCTGTTCACTTGCAGTTGACCCTTTCACACACAGACCTTTTTTTTTTTATTTTTGATTTGTGATTTGTGTGGCCTAGATCACACCAGGAGGGCGGATGGGATACTGGTGTGTGAGTTCACCAGCAGCAGGGCAGTAGAGGGTCATTATGTCTGCAAA
The DNA here is from genome assembly GCF_963924715.1 of Thunnus thynnus. Taxonomy (NCBI): domain Eukaryota; kingdom Metazoa; phylum Chordata; class Actinopteri; order Scombriformes; family Scombridae; genus Thunnus; species Thunnus thynnus. The sequence goes on from NC_089533.1 coordinate 12,217,650, forward strand.
GACTGGCCCAAGAGGGAGACAGCAGAGATGTCACAAATTCATAGCTATAGGCAGTGAGAGCGAGAGGATGCAGTGAGGAGGAGGAGGAGGAGGAGGAGGAGGGGGTTGCAACGAGGCTGTGCAGGGTCGGATCTGGAGATAAGAAGATGAATGCGCTGCTTTATTTCAGATGGCTTTCTGTTGGTGGTATGTAGTCCAAAGGTTATCACATTACGGTTAAAATTGATCAAGCTGGCATGTCAGATCTCAAGTTTGTTCACAGAATAAAACAAATGTGCTTGTAGAGGGAGAACGATGACGTGCTTGTTGTTTGGTCTAATGGATGCTTCCTTAAAAAAAAAAAAAAAATGTGAAAAAGAATCCACTGCCTCATCAGCCAATTAAAGCGAGATTTTTAGAGTGCTAACAAATGCAACTGGATTTTCCTATAGAGATTTTTAAAACGCAAATGTAAACAATGATAAAGTAGTACTATTTTGTTATTGGTCTCTTGTTACGTGTCCACATGACTACTATACAGTACTTTTAGAGAGTATATAGAGTAGTTTTAAGAATATGTAGGGGTATGGCATAAACACCAATGATGAGGATTGTGCTGTTTCTCTTTTGTGTTGAATATGTATATGTGGAGCTGTGCCACTAAGTCAGGGCAGCTGCCATTTTTGATGAACAGGGTAGGACTAAGAGAGGATGGGGTTCTCCAAATGTTAAACCTGGAAAGGCCCATTCTACAAAGAGACCCTCAGGTCCAAAACCAAAACAAACATATCTTTTCTCACACAGTCATATAGTATATCATATACATTCAGTTGGGTAGGTAGTCTTAAATAACAGTATACACTGAAGTGGGTTTGCTGTTTACATATTAACATCCATCCACATTAGGCAGGAGCAGGCTGAATCTGTAGGCATGGTTATTTCTACTGTATTTCTTCCTTATTCTCCAGAGTGTGGAGGAGCTGTACTGTACCTGCATGTGTAGTGATCTCCATACCATGATGGTCCATGGGGCAGAAAAATCACAGTCTGTGTGCGTTATCAGAAGTGGAATAGCTGGCTATAGCAGGTGTGAATGGGATACTCGGAGTATCAGCTAAGGGCTGTATTAATTAGCTCTGAACAGTAGAATCTGGTCAGTATTGGAAGTCCCTTAAATGCTTAAATTTATGGGAATAAATTATCGGGTGCTTGGGTTTTACGTAGCAGGCTGTAGGAAATGGTAGAAACAATCTGACATTGTGAGTTCAACATATAGCACCATTTCCAGAGCTTTCTGTGATTTTTATATAAAACTGATAATTTATCATGTACCGCTGAGACATTTGTGATCTAAAACCTTGATTCTGTTTCTATTTTCATTGAGGAATGATGTTAATTTGTTTTATTTTATTTTTCTTTTTTCTCACAGTCATTGCTTTGACAGCTGTCTGGGCCAAAGGGGATGATTTTCTGTGAGTGTTTGCATCATCGCAGGTGTGAGCGACCTTGTATCAGCACATATTAATAAAAAACTATTGAAAATATACACAGTTCATGCTTCAGGGTTTCTCTGGGAACATCTTGAAGGGGCTCAATTGAGGTGTGTGTATGTATGTGTGTATGTGTGTATGGTTATGTGCTGATGAGCAGCATAATTGCTTGTGTGCTTGTGCATGTGCCAGTGCGATAAAAGCATAACAGCGCACAGAAATTATTATTAATCATATACATATAAACTTCAATATACCTACCTCGTGATTCAAACTGGGAATGAAAAGACATCTTTAAGCACTAATACTGTGGTTATGTTTTATTCATGAGCTAAGCTGCCTGTTACGACAGCATTGTGCTGCTCATCTGTGAACCATGGGAAGCAGGGGACTGAAGCCAAGCAGCCCAGCCCCTTCCTGAGTCAGCTCCCCTTTGAACCACACACTGTATGCATATGCAGATTTGACCTGATGGTTTGGATGATGATTCCGTCAAACGCTGGTCTTTGTCCAAAACATACTACACAAAGTGATCAAAGAGATACAGTAAAAAAGCAAGCTGTCAGTTTAAGAGACAAAACCCAGAGCAGCAACACTCACAGTGTTTGGACAGGGACTATTACTGTAAGAGCTTTATGCACCGGGGAGGATGAGAGGACTGGTCTCATACTAATCTGGGGAAAGCAAGGCTTTGTTTCACTACAGTAACCCTGAGTCAGTATTTCCGACACCAGCCACAGTGACGCTTTCAACCATCTCATACGTATTTGTATGTACATGCAGACCTGTGGGCATACTTGCTCAGCTGGATTCAGTTTTACAGAGCATCAGTCAAGGTAATTAATCATACAGTGTGGTGTGATCCCTGATGTAATCTTTTAATAACCGTGGTGTGAATACAGCTTCTGACTTCTGAATGCAGCACTGTTTGCTTGCAGCTGTCTGTTAAGCTACGGCAGCGCACAACAGAAGGCGACCTTTAGTACACTCAGGAATAAGCATAAACATTGTGATCAGCTAGAGATCAGTTAGGGATAACACATACCTAAGTGGTTGGGTTATTGCAGCCCATCTAGCGCCCCTTAAGCCTTCTTATCCCCGATACGGTGTGATCAGTGTTAGCTCCCACTGAGTGTTGTTTCCTTGACTGCTCATAATCCTGGCCACAGTGGAGTGTGATTGGTAACTAATTAGCTGATATCTAGTTATTATGTGCATCAGAGCATAGAGGATTCATCCATAATTACAGCCTTTCTGCGACATTGCCTCACCCGTGCACCTGTTGTGTTTTCATGTCATGCTGCACGTTGTACATGTACGATGACATGTGATGATCCACCCCCTACCCATCCACCCATCTGCCCGGCTCTTGTCTCGCTCTTGTCCCCTCAGTGAAACTCCCTGAGAGGGGAGGCTCTGGGGCTTTGACCATTCAGTCACCCCCGTTTTTATGCCGGTGCTACGGTAACACTTTCACACACTGGCTCACCAAACATGAGCAACAAAGCCTCTAACTCCTGACACACGCACTTCCTGGCCCTCAGTCCATCTAAAAGGTAAAAAGGGGGCTTTTTCAAGGTCAGTGCACATATAGGGAAGCTTAAAATAGACTCAAGACACTGACAAATCAAGACCCACAGCAACTCTTAAGCAGATCTCAAGAGACAGAGAAAAGAGATGTATTGAATTCAGCCTGAACCTTGGAGTATTTGTGTGTTGTGTTAATTACTACCATACATCAAGCCACCAGGCCGAGAAATCTGTAACATACATAACACTTAAATGACCTAGTGATGCATAATATATTTGGCTTTATTGGTTGATTAATAAATCGAGCACTATACCAGAAAATACAGTGATCAACCCAAACACAGACACTGATTGCGTTAAAAATCCACAATAGTCAATCAGCAGTATTATAAGCAGGGTTTGATTTATTGAAACAAAAGCAATTTTAGCCCCACCCACGGCGGTTTATCATAGAAAAATATGATATATGCTTTTAAGTGTTAGTACAATTAGGGATTTTCAAATTATTACAATATGAAATAAATATACGTTAACTGTTTTCAGCAGGATTAATAAATGGTGTAATTCTGTTGCTTATGTTACTCACTGCTGTAAGACTCATGACTATTTACTGCCCCCTTGTGGTAAAAGGTTGATACTCCAGAAGCAGTGTTGTTCAATTTTTTAGAAACCAAAGAAAAAATAACCAGACATTGAAATCCTGGATGGAGTAAACACTTTATTTCAAAATACATGAGATGAATTTATCATTTTCTAATATATCTATCATTGTTATTACTATATTTGATTCAATTAACCCTTAAAAACAAAAGCAATGCAACAAAGCACTTAAGAAATAAATGATTAATGCAGAATCACGATAAGATTCACAAATGCAGAGTGAAAATAAAACACTGTGGCTAATACAGAATAACACTTAAGCATCCAATAAAAAAAGGTGCTATGATTCAGGTGATAACTATAAACATGATGCTAGACTATGCAGCGATAATAGGGTAAAAGCAGGTTTATTTACAGCTGATCAGTGTAAAAATCAAAAAAAAAAAAAAAATCATACATAATGTATTCATAAAGGGAAGGACAAGTGTATAATGTAATGATGTAGTGATCATATATATATATATTTAATAAGGTATAATATAGTGTATTGTATATAATAAACATATAATAAGCATCTATTTAGTTTGTAATAGACTCATACTATAGATATTACAATGTTGACAATTCTGTTATATAGGTACAATAATATTAATCTCACAGCTATGTTTTAGGTATGTGGTTCTTTTTCTGGCGGATTTTTTGATTCACCCAAAAATCTGCCAGATTTGCCAATCCAAGCATTTTATATACGTGGGAACGAAGCTCAAATTATTCTTATAATAAGAGCAGTGATTTCCATTTCACCTGTCGACCCTATAATGTGTTAAATGTCAGGTAATGTACCAATGAATCATATATCAATGAATAGGGTGAAAGCAACACACAGCACTGCTTTCCCTGGGAATTGTCTGATCTTTCTTAAAGCGTGCACCGCAAGGCAGAAAAGCATTGTGGTGTGAAAATGATGTTTCAAACAAAAGTTGCTGGACTCAATGCCAAAGGATTGCCAGTAAAAGTACCCCATTCCTGTACAGAGTCAGAGCCAGAGACCCTGATGGTGAGATATATATATAAAGAGATATATAAATAATATATTCTTATTATTATTATCATTATTATTATTATTATTGTTATTATTATCATTATCATTATTTATTATTATATATTTATTTATTTATGTATATTATGGTTCTTCATGTTGGATGACATTGACTCCACGTCAGTGTCCTGCAGAAAACAAAAAGTGCAAATTCAAACAAAACCAAAAGAAAAAGAGCATTTCATCAAGAAAACCCTAAATAATATAGCATTTATAGAAAGCTTCCTACTTACTAGCACAGTAGAGCACCTGCTGACCTGGTCTGGGTGAAAGCCGTGTTTGTTCACCAAAGCTACGGCTGTCATGTCAAAATCTTGGACGGCAGCTCTGGAGACAGAAACAACAAGGAATAGAGACATGAGCCTCTGCACAGTAACAGCAAAGTTTGGTTTATTCTCACTTTCCAAGCAGGCGTCAGACGTATTGTGAAGTTCTGACTTCTGATATGGGGGGGGGTTGGACGGTGGGGTGGGACGGTGGGGGCAGTTCAGAAAGTTACTCCCGACAGCTGTCCAAACAGCAGCAACAGGCCAAATGAAATCAGGAATGAAGAAGACTGGAAACTGGAGAGTGACACAGATTTCTCTTTGGGCATAGTCATAAGTACAAAATGACAGTCTCACCGCTCATTTGGCAGCAGCGGTTGTCCTTCATTCACATGATCCTGTGATTCGTGCCTTTCACTGCTCCTGGAGAAAAAATTACAGCCTTTATCAGTTTACTCAGTGGGCGTAAAAGAGCCTTAAGATGAGTATTTCAGTGCAAGTGATCAAGCTTTAGTCATCTGATTGATTTACCAGGATAACAACTGGGTTTTTGTTAACCCTTTAACTCAAATATTTAGGACAGGAATAATTTTATTTCTTGGCTAGAGTATATAAAAATGTAGCACTTATTTCTGTTTTGTTTATGGTGGGCTATATCTCCACTTTCTAGTTTTCTATTCTATTCTATTCTATTCTATTCTATTCTATTCTATTCTATTCTATTCTATTCTATTCTATTCTATAAAGCGAACATAACCCGTGGGTTGCAGTGAAATGACAGTATTTCATAAGATACAATTAATAATACCTGTTTTTACACTGTACTACTCATACGAATTGATTAACATCAAGGAGGCAGACAGATGAAACTCAAAAACATAATCTTATAATCATCTTCAACACATTCTCATCATACACCCTAACAACTCTCAAAAGAGCTGTTTATGTAATGCAGGAGGGTAATAATTCTCTGTAACTCTGTTACAGTATAATATCTACAATTATCTTAATTGTTCGACTAAAGACTTACCGCACAGTGAAATGTCCTCTGGTGTCATTCACTCCTCCTGGATCATCCCTCACATTCCTGAGGCAGACATAGTAAGAAGTTGTTAAATAGTGTTGATGGAATAAAAGACAAAAAGAATTGACAATAACACACTGACAACCCATCAAATCCCAAAGGCAAACCTGTTCATGGTTCGATGATTAGAGGCTCTGTTAACATCAGGGGCACTCAAGTCTCCGCTGCAAAACAAATACTTGATAAGAATGGTACAGAATCTCCTCTGAGACATTTCAGTCACTACCAGTTAAATAACGGGAGACTTCACCTTAATCTCCACAGAAAAGTAAGCAATTCTCATTCTCACTTTTTAGTTAGCTCGATTCCCACGTCGTTCAAGCTGTGGTCCAGACTAAGGGTTTGAGGAGTCCTTCCATTGGCTGTTGAATCATTTCTGTGGAGACAAATGTAGCTTTAGCAGATTACAGTCTAGACTTCCTATTTTTCTTAAAAACAAACACACACACACGCACACACACTTTGACATAAAGGCTAATAAGAGGTCAGTGTGGATAAAGCGCACAACGTGCACACTTTCAAGTTTATCTGCATCAATATTGTTTCCACCATTTCCATGTTGATCAGTGTCAGAGGGTATTTCACTCAGCCTATAACGACAATATAATCATATGCAAGTTTAATAGAAATTCACGGATCTGAAAGTAGCTTCTGAATATGCGCTGACTCAATTTCGCCATTGTGTTGAATCGCCAAAGCATCAGCTGTGCCCTTCTGGCTTTCACTTCCTTCATTGTGTCTTAAAGGGACATCTAAACATAAATGTGTTAAAATATTCAGTTGAAATGTTCCACTTGTTGAATTTTGAGTTTTTAAAAATGTCAATTGTTTATGTAAAAAGTCATTGGTAGACTGAATGACTTTATAATAGGAATATGCAATGAAGAGGATTTAACTAATTGTATCTTAGTGCATGTATGTGTGCTCAAATGAAACATGAAACATATTGTATGTTAAAAGTAAAACTGACCCATTTTCTTCTCTTTCTCCCCTCTCTGCCTGGGAAACTCCTTCTCCGTGGCAAGAGCAGCTTAGTAGGTGTCTAAAAAATCCAAGAGGTGAGGCCACACAGTTCTGCTTTCTAACATGAAACAAGCAACAAACACATATTTCTGAATCCATGCATGACACTGTGTAAGTAAATGTGTAAATTACATTAATAGTAACTGTGAAAATTGAATAAAACTCACTTTTTGAAACACCACCAAAGCACCACAATGAGCAGTACAGCACACAGCACAGCAACTGATACACCAACTGAACAACAGACACAATACATATATGTTATCAAAGTTTCATTTGATTTTCTTTCCAGAAATATAATTTATATTATTCCCAACAAAAATGTGAGACACTGACACAGATAATGTCACTCACTGTTGAGGCCCCATGGTGTTTGCAAATCAGAAGTCTTCGTTTTCTCTGCTGAAGTAAAGAGGTGAGATAATTCTATATATTTTGTATATATGATCAGCAGTGTAAGATGAGAATCAATAGTAAATCAGTTATCTACACCATCTCACTGCCTTACCAGTAGTGTCATATTCCACACAGTGTTCGGTTACATGTTGCCCCTTGGAAAGCAAAAAGAAAAGTCTATATTGTGATATCCTAGAGTGCATATTTCACATATTTTCAGGAGCAGGACCACACCTCAATTACGCCACTTCCGGCTTTCCTATAAATACCACCTAACCCTATCTGCTTCTTCCGCTCTCGTATTCTGCGCCCTTCCCTCCCACCCTATTTCTCTCTTCGTGTTTCTTCATGATTCTTCCTCTCCTTCGTGATTCCCCGTAAGCTTCACCACAACGCAGTCAGCAACCGGAAGAACTATGCGCATTAATTGTTTTCCTCAATAAATCATCCAAACGCATCTCAATGAAGGTGTGGTCCTTGCTAGTGAAAATCTAAATAAACCCATTTGACTTTTATGGATTAAATTCACGTAAGTACATATAAAAGTAGAGAACTCACATCGAAAAGTATGCACTGTACTCTTAGGTCTCTGCAGTGTCTTGTAACAACTGAACCATTGTCCATGCTCACAACATCAGGCAGATGGTCACACTGTTGTTTTCTTGGCGCAGCATGAGCAATCAGAGTCTGTTCAAAAATAATAAAATAGAAGAGGAACCAAACAAAACACTGAGTGAGTTATTGTTCATGTGAAACTTACTTTCACTTTCTCTTCCCTTTTTCTCTCACACACACGTATTAAAGGACCAATAAAACCTTTGCCAACAGAACTGTGGAATACTTCAGAGCTCGAAAGCAAATCAAAATACCTCGTTGTCATACACAGAAATCTCAGAAATCTCTCTTCCCCCAGGGAACGCAAATGCGAACTTGAAGCCCTCCGTTATCTTGATATCAGGACAGGAAATGTTTTTCAGGAGACATTCTGTGAGACAATGGTAAAGTATAAAAACAAAATCAGGCTCTTTACAAACATCTGGAACAACATAACCGACATTACAAACATGCAGAGCAGACTTTGATTAGCTCTTGGTTAGCTCTCTAGTAGCGGAAGTAAAGAATATAATGGAAAAACTGGAAAAACTGGACAGAAATACATATTCACTGTTCTCTATCTCTTACCTGTTATTTTGCCGTAACAGGATTGCATAATCATGGTAGCAAGTAGACATATTTTAATCATTTTGTCAATCATCAGACAGAGAACAAAGCGACTGCGGCTTCTGAGCTGAGGTCAAAGAAAACAAGGAACAGAAAAAAAGAGGAACTGGAAATATGTCATCTCCGAATCCAAGTGCCAGGATGTTTGCCTTCATTTGGGCCACAAAAATGTTGTTTATAGTAGTTTGGAGAGTTTTTTTTTTCCTCATTCATATTAAACTGATATACTTTATATACAGTGTGGGAAACGTGTGCTATAATTATCTATTTTCTTGATGTTATAGCAGTACAATAACTCCAGACACAGACCTATACAGATATACTACTATGCATTACCAAACCCTTCAACACCCTTCCCCCTTCTCTTTGTAACCTTTTATTCAATCAATGTAATTCCATCTGTTTCTATGATTATGTCTCTGCTACGCCTCTGTTGCAGTCTGTTCATTTCCCTGTTTTCCTCAGGCCACTCCCAAAACTATAACATCTTCCCTTTCAGAAAAAAAAAAAAAAAATTACATCACATTGTTTTCTTCCTCCCCTACAACACCAGGTCTTTGGCTGGCTCATAACGTCACAGGCAATCTCACCCACACCCCCCTGCATCGCTCATTTCTTAAATGCAAGTTATCTGGGACAGTGCACGGGTTTTGTGCCAAGTTATCCCGAGAGATTAATTAATTTTTCAAGTATTTAACCCGTTGGTTGTCCACATGCCAAATGTAGTTTTGTACACTTAACACAAGGGGAGGCCCTTGTCCTACAGGTCAGAGACACACAGTGAAAAGACAGCCCTATTGGGAGGAGACACAAAATCACCACAGGGCTTTAAATTTCATTCTGGAGAAAAGCAAAATGTGAAATGACAACAATCTTCTCACAAATGCCACGGTACCAAAAAGCTACCAGAAAAATATGCAGATGTGTCATTAGATAAGCGTAGTCTTGCCGTGCAGTATGGATTCTGACAGAGCTCTGCCTATACTTTGACAGGATATTTTTACCACTCGGGCAGATGCATGCATGCACACATTTGTGTTGCATATATCTTCCTGTTATCTTTTGAGATGGATTGTAGGGAGAGGATGGCAGTCCTCCAAACATATTCTAAAATGAGAGAAAAGAGTGTGAACAGAGAGGCCTCTGTCATTTCCTTTTCTCTCTCTCACAGACACAAACTACAAAGATAAAGCAGAAGCCGCCATGGTGCAGTACGCTTCATTTACACTGCATCTTCTCTGGTCCACTGAGAAAAAACAGACTATAGTCTGTGTCACTTAATATGGGCCCCTCTCTATCTCTTCAACTTCATCTACTTCCCTTCCTCCATCTCTCTGCTTCTCCTTTGCCTTTCTCCCTGTCTCTCTCACATGGCCAATACTCCAGCGTAGTCGAGCAAATATGTGCTTCCAAAACATACACTGAAGTTTTCACCTTAAACATGATTATTACAGTGACTTAGATATTAAAATAGATAAAGTGAGACTTCAGCCGACCGGATTCACTTATTGGCCAATTTGGTGTGACTAACCAGTTTAACATTGCATCATTTTCTAACACTTCATCATTCCTTGGCTAGTAAATACTGATGACAGCATGACGACAGGCATGAATGAGAGAGAGTGAGTGGACTTGGTTCAGCTCTCATGTGGGGGACGAAATGTGGAAGTGGACTCCTCCAATCATCTGATCCATTTTCCATAGATATCAAGTGACAGTGGGAGGTTTGGATATTCTTCCATCCCTCTCCATATTCACAGAGCCCCTACATAAACAGAGGAGAGCAGCAGTGACGCAGGACAGGCTGAAAACACACACAAAGCTAAGAACATACATGTCCCACAGCCTACACTCCCACAAACACTGTGTCTAGTTATGTAATCTGAATGTAGAAACAAACAGTCTAAACAGGACTTTTAGGGTAAATAATTACAATTCTGCTGCTTTTGGGTCTCCCTCCCATCTGTCCTAACTGTTTCCTTTTTGTTCTGCTTATAAGGGTGGCGACGAGAGATAAACAGCTTTCTTCACATCTTAAAGTCCATTTCCTCATTCTCTGTCCATCTGGATGGGGATACTTGGAGGGTTTGAAAGGTAAACAGTTTTGCACAGTCTGGTATTTAAAAGAATCTTTTTATGAACCTCCATAAAGTTTATGCAGATCACTGTTATGAACCCAAGTTTTTTAAAAAAATGGGTGCACCATTCGGGGTGTGTGAGTTGTGGAGTCAAAGCTGAGGCAAAGCAACACCCCAAGAATCCTGAGTAGCTCTGAAACAATAGTGCTGGCTGCTTAGTACCCTGCTTGGCTTGAGTTTGCATTGCTCCACAATGGTTTCAAAATACACCCGACATAAAGCCGACCGCAACCAAACCAAAACTTCACATACAGACCATGAATGACTCGTTTTAAGAAAACAGTATCGTGTTCACACCTTGACGCTGAGTAGTTTCTGTAGAGAATACATGCATTTCCAAGTTATATTATGCAAACAGAGAGCAACAGCATAGGCCTTTAAATGGCATTTCCCTGAACCCAAACCGTAGCAGTGATTGAATCCGTGGCTCGGAAAAGCATTGAGTCACCAGGGGTGCTTTCAAGTAAAATGGTAATAAGCATAATCCCTCATTCTGAGTGCAACACCAAAGAAGAGGTGAGTTGAGAGAACGGCAAATCGTGCTGGGACTGTTACAGACTCTTTGGTCTGTCCGCTCAGTATGAAGTCTGAAACCCCCACTGGCACAGGTTGGATATCACAGAGGGACATCTACACACTGCCAGCACAGGAAGCATACCAACAGCAACTCACGCTGACAAAAATGCATACAGAGAAATATGAACGCCGTAACCACATTCAGCAATACATTCAGTCATGCTATGTGGTTGCATTATGAAACGGACATACCAAAAAATGAGCAGCTAATAAAAGTAAATTAGCAAGCCTGAAAGAATATTTTTCATCAGTGCTTGCAGTGGAGGTATAATGGGAATATACAAATATATGAAGTCACAGGGCCTCACACAATATCATGAGCACCCCCACCCCACCTACACCTCCTATACACATATTAAAGCCCCTTCCATAGTCAGCCAACTCTCCCTATCGTTTCCAAAACCACATCTCCCCTTTACAGAGCTTGGTTAGCCTGGGCACGGCAACTTGAGCCTGCTGAGAAAGTATAATAAAAAGAAGCAAATAAAACGATCCAATCAGGAGCACCTCTCCACCACCGAGCCAAACATGAACGATCTGAAAGATGTTAGCTAACAGACCAACCCCTGCCTGAGGGCCTGTCAGTGTTTGAATATGAAGGCTTGGTGAGGCTGCATCATGTACATTAGGCTATAAAAGACAAATATCAACGTTGAAGCACTGCATAGTAAGATGCACAGCAGCTCTTGTTCATATGGTGTTGAGGCACATGTTGCGCAATATCAGAGAGCAACTTGGACAGGCTCTATTAATCTGTTTTCCAGCTCAATCTCCTGAGAGGGATCTCTGACAGAAAACAAACTTCTCTCTTTGAAGCATGGCCTCCAGTTAAACTTGTTCAACTGTTCTCTGTATATTTCACTCTCCTTATTCTGTTCTCTCTCCCACTTTCCCCTTTCACTCCACTTTTCTTCCCCCTGTCATCTCTTACTCCTTTTCTCTGCTCTTTGCTCTCCTCCACCGTCATTTTCCTCTGTGTTTCTTTTCTTTACTCTCTTCATTTCTTTCCCCCCCTCTGTGATTCGTAGCTGGCGCAAGTTTCAGTATTTGGCTGGGTGAACCCAGGGTGAGCGTGTCTTGTTACAGCAGTCCAGGCCTACTGATAAAGCCCTGCATTGTGAAGGATAATCCCTCAGAAACAATCAGGATTTTTTTATACCGTGCCCTCTGTTATTTCTGTTGCTTCACACATAAATATACACACAGCAAGCACACACACACACACACACATATACAATACAACTCAACTCACACACGCAACCATTTTCTCTGTCACACAAACAAGTACAAGCACTAGCATGTACTGTGCACCTGGTGTGCTCATGAGAAAGTATGCAAAAAATTCACATCAAATTACCCATTTGGTTAATTTCGTTTATAGGTTGTTTCCTTTCAATCACAGCAGAATCCCAGACTCCTGAAGCTATGACTGACATGACAGGAGTTGTAGGGGACATGGATTTGTAAATGGGAGTTGCTGCAGCTCATGAAATGTCAGTTTAAGTCAGTATGTCTATCACTGTCATGTCTTGTTAAGACAGCCCTTCTGTAGCGGTTCACACTTGGCTGAGCCCTATTGTTATACAAACAAAGCCTTGTGTTTGGCTGTGCTGCGGATCAGTGGGGCGATCGGGCACTCACCTGAAAAATCTCAGAGAGGTGAGCGGAGGAAAGAGAAGAAGCACAGCACACAGTAAAAAAAAAGAAAAAAAGTATGTCTGAACACGTTTAAAAACTTGGTTTCATTAAAAATAATGAACAAATGTGTTGTATTGGGACACTCAAACCGACTGAAGCTGTCTTTAGGGATATCCACCTATGAGTTTCTTGCTATGACAAATCGAAGTGGGGAAGGCCCACACACCTTTTTCATGGAAGATTTTTTGACATCACACAGTAGGAAAACAAGAGATGTAAATGATAAAATGAATGATGGATGATCTCCATTTCACCCCTTTCAAGGTCCTGGTATTGCTGGCTCACTGTCACACTTTCATGACTCACTTAGACACTTGAATAGGATGGAGCCGTCTTTAATGTTTTCAGTAACACTTGTGCTTTTCCAGCTACAACAAGTCAAAATGTCTGCTTTGAAAAGGCCTATTGTGTCTCCAGTTTTATTTTGTTTGATGTAAGGCTGATCTCACAACTGATTACCAGTAACAGTGATTTAAAAAATCTGATTAGCACTGTAAACAAGTTGTTCAACCACATCAATTTTTTTTTTTATTTTTTTGAGACAAGATTACTGACTCGTGAAGCTTTTTGCAGTGTGCTAGCTCAAGCCGAAGCCAGCTGTTCAGCGTCTAGACAGGTAGGTGCCTCTGTGGTTCCAGGCCTGGGATTGTCTTCCTGTCACCGCCATCATTCTACATCTTCCAACAGGAGGTTTCCTTCACAGGCTTTTCCACTGTTGTCATCATCTGTCCGAGGGGAAGGAGAAACATAATTACAGGACAGAGGCAACCATAACTCACCCCCTCGAAGGTTCACACTAATAACAATAGTAGCCAGCAGCCGCGACATTGTTCAACAATTACACAAAATGACTGTAAACAATCCATCGCAAAAGCTGTTGTAGTCCACAAAATGCCCAAAAGCAACAGGAAAAAGTCTATTTATTTTAAAAGACACTAAAAGGCAAATAAAACAGTAGGAAAAGACAAGCGCGGTCAACTGCTTTAAAAAGTTATTACTGTTATTAAACATAATATCTGCTACTTACTCTGATGTACTTACTGCCCTCTGTTTGCCAATTTAACAAACTCTCCTTTGCAAAATATGTTAGTGTATCAGCATTACACACATGAATTACTCACAAGCTCACCTCAATCATTACTAGGAATTACAGGAATATTGCCGGGTGTCTACTGTGTGCATACTCATTAAACTATTGCCGCTAAGCTATCATCACACTTACATGCTCAGAGGGGGTAGATGAAAGGCTTGCATGCATACACACATACACACACACACAGGAGCATGGAGAGAGGCCTGCACTGCATTTAACACTATCCTAAGCTCCGACAAGCACGTTTCATTGGCTCTCTGATGTACTGCGGTGTTGTAAGTGTGACCTCAGCACCTCAGGTTTTTCAATTCTCCCTGTTATTCCAGCTGGTTCCTAGGGAGGACTTTAATTAGGAGCAGCTCTGCACTGATAGCACCATCCTCGCTATCACAGACACGCACTGCATCATGGTCTCGCACATACAGTAGACCACTGTACAGTCCCACACGCACGGCTGCAAACTCTTGCACGCACAATCATATACTGCTCACATACAACTACAGTATATTCTTTTGCATTATATTCCTGCATGTAAGAGAGGATAATAGTATATGTAAATGAGAGTAGGTGTGTATGTGAGAGTTTGATTGACTGAATGTAAATTATATAACTTAATGAAGCTAAATAATCTGGAAAATAATAGCTAACTTGCTAACATTTTAGCAAAAAAAAAAAAAAATTTTAAGCTGTCCTTAAACACCCTGTAACTTGATTTGTATGCACATTGTTGCCTATGAGACTTCAGCCTCTCAGGAGCTGAGAATTTACCCACTCATTCAATCAAACTGCCTTCCTTTTTAATTAAACACTCGCAGCAGTTTTGCACCACATGCATTCAGTTTCTCTCACACACACTGACACACACACACACACACACACACACAATCACTCTCTCCCTCACAGCATGTCACACACACCCACATACACAAACAATAAAGCTCTCTTACTCATGCTACTATTCTTTCCTACACTCACTGTTGTCACCTTTCACACACTCAATTTCTCTTTGTCACATAGAATATCCCACTTCCTCATAGACACACACACACACACTTACACACACACATACACACACACACACACACACACACACACACACACACACACACACACACACACTGATATTGTATTTCACATAACACCATTTTTAGAACACACACACTCATTCTGTCTTACCCACACACACACACACACACACACACCATTATACTAATTCACATATCTCAATTCTCTCTCTTAGACATCATGTAATGTGCATATGCAATCTCATTCACACACACAATAATCCTCTCTTATAAACCACATCAATATTTCTCATACGCTACTCTTTCTCTGTACAGTATATTCTAATACAGGTTAAAATGGTATATGTAGGAGAGTATGATAGTATGTGGGGGAGAGTTTAGTGTTGTATATGTGAGATTATGATGGTATGTGTAAGGATAAGTGTGATTAATGGCGTTAAGGACATCTCATATACACACACAGAGGTGTAAACACAATACAGGTTCTGTATGTGCTCTGCTCACATACATGTACAGGACTAAATATCTAGTCTACTGGGTAAAAAAACACAGCTATCATATGTTATATCACTGTTTCATACACACTGCTAATCTCAGAACTGTTTTCTCAGGACATATCTGTTATTAGATCATCCTCTCGCAGCCTTAGAGTGCACTGAGGTCAGTTGCATATATCCAACTGCATGACGTTCACTGTAATTTGCTTAGGTGATGAACGGGCTGTTTTTATGATTCCCCTGCTTGTATTAACACAAGTGTCACGTCAGACTTAAATTACCACTACATGTGAATGTTTGTGCTGAGGGAGGCTTAGCTTGCTGACCTTGGAACCTAGCGTTGTCCTCCCACCTCTCCACCGCAGTCATCTGTGACACCTCATGGATCCTAGCTATTGGTTTTATTCCAAGGTTCTTGTTTTTGCATTCCAGTCTGCCTTCAGCAGCCTGCAGGTTATGGAACAAACACCAACACGCACACACACACACGTATACACACTCCACATCTCTCAGACCGCATAGTATAAACATAGTGGTTTGGTATCTCTATCGACATGTCTTGTCTAGGTCCTGGTAGATAAGCTTGTTTTATTGAAGAAAGTCAAAGTTTAATTCAGTTGTTATGATCGTGAGTGAAATCCTTACCTGTTAGTGTTATCCTTGTGTCTGGAAACACTATTTAAACATGTTTACATCTGGATTTTTTTTTTTTTTACAGGAGACAGAGAGAGAGCACCTCGTCTCCGACAAAGAGAAGCTGCAGGTAGCTAAGGTCACCCTACCCTAAAACATTCAGCTTGACACTAGAATAAACACACCACACATTATGGCGCCAGGTCTTATCAGGTAACCTTTCCATTGTATTGTACTTTCGTAACACCTCATCACCCTTGTGAAGACAATAATATGACCTCCAAAATGGTAAATAGTGGCTTAGGTTTTTCTGCTCCATGCGCTGCATTTCATGACCAGCTAGTGAGAAAAGATCTTCAGCAAAACTTGTTGTTTTAAAACATATAATTTAAATAGTTTGTCTGCCAATGAAATGTTCCTGAGCAGTCAGATAAAATTGTTCTCTTAAAGAGCAGAAAACAACATCCTTAGAAAATTGTGTGCCTTTTGTTTCTTTCAATTGATTCAGAACAGAGATATTGCTGAGAATTACTCTTCCAGGGAGGTTTGTTGTTTTTATCATCCTCAAATACATGTTCATTCACTGACTGATCTCTCTCCACATTTCATTAACAATTAATATGAGCTTCAAAAACCCTTCATATCCAGCCTCAGCTACCTGCACATCGCATGTGGTGCAGCACATAACAAAGCCTCAATTCAAGCGATATTATCCCCATCAGATAGCATAATGACACTGTCCTCATCAGATAGTATGTGTACTATCTATGTGTACATACGTATGTCTTAGAGTGATAAATTCGGTATGCAAGTGATTTACTGTTGTGTATGTGAGAAAATGCACGAACATCACACGCCTACGCAAGGTTCCCATATTTGGCAGTGACTGTGGTCCTGCTATCCACCTGTAGTTCTTTGTAGATCCATTTTAGGGACGTTTCTAACTTACACCATGAGCCAACGTGGCTTGGCACATCCTAATCCCTGAAGAGCAGAGAGAGAAGACAGGGGGAGCGAGATTTATCTAACCAGGAACACACACACTAATGCCTTTCACAGACTCATATCGGGACACAATGTGCCCACTCGCAGTGCTAAAGGCTGCAGCTACTGCTTTCATTGACTGTCATTACTATGGGAGATTTAGAAATATGCATAGCAGTGAGGCCGGGGGAGCAGGTCTGAACTCGAGCATACTAAAGAGCCCATTAATCCTTTTTAATTCTATTAAGAATTGGACTACAGCTGGATAAGAGGCCAGCAGAGTTCCAGAGACTATGTCTGTAATGCCTCGGAGACCCACAGCGAAAAAGTCTTACTTAAAAATTCATATGCAAGGAAATTTCTTTTTCCTCTTCACAGTTGAATCGCTTTACAGCCTTAAGCAGCTTTCAGTTGCTTTTAAACAAAGACAGGTTGAATTACGTGAGGACCGTAGGAGGAGGTATGTTTTACATCTCCATCAAAAGGACTATTTCATCTCTTCAAACGGGGGCAAAGTTAAGTAAATGGAATCCGGCTGGGCTGCAAATGCCTTGATGATGTTATCAATGTCTGACAAAAAACATGCATTATACAGGTGTCCTCTCCTCAGACGTGAAGATACACAGGTGAGCTACGTGCTTGCTGCAGCACACTTATCTGTGTGTTGATTTGAATCAATGCTCCCTGGAGTACACTGTGCTATTTTTGCACCTGTCCAATTTCACAAAAATCATAATCTTATCAAGGAAATCCCCAAAGCTAAGTATGAGGAAGAGGGAGAAAGTGGGTTTAGTTTTCTTTCACAGTCAAGCGTGTGGACAGTAATGGCTTTCACCTGTTAAGATAAGAGTTTGAATACCCCCCATTCTAAATGACCGTAGTGCTGGGCTACTGTTCCTTCTGTGTGCACAATCACAGAAGTGTAAATAGTGAGGCCCTTCTGCCTAGACCTTAATAATCTGAACATACAGAATCTGCCTCTGCTTGTCGACCCCCATTCACTTCCATTAGGGCAAAAGGGTTAGCGAGGAGGACGCCAGTCACAGTGTAAACGAGATGTCATGTTTGACAGGGTGTGTAAGCTCAGCTCACTGGAGCAGCCTAACTCCCGCTCAGCTCAGTCACACACACCTAAACATAAGACAATAACAAATAGTGAAGCCGACACAGATAGACAAGAACCTGTCACACAAGCACAGGCATATACGTTGCTCAGGAATGAAATGTGTCTCCTTAGTTACAGTATTATGAAACAAAACAGGCCTGAAAACCACCATCACATTCCTTCCCACATCGAAGCCCCACGCCCATCACCCTCACTCTCCCCGATATACCGCCCCATCTGTTCTGCCAACTGCTCCATTACTCCTTCCCTTCATTACTGGACCACTTTTCCTGCTCGTCTGTCCCCCTTACCTCAGCATTATGTACACACCCATTACTGTCGCTTTCCCTCCTTCTCTCTCTCTCTCTCTCTCTTTAACCCTCTCTCTCTCTGATCTGGGCTGCCTTTTATTCTCCTTCCTCGGCCTGGAAGTGGATCGGAGAGAGAAAAAAAAGAAATGAAAGAAAATGCCTCAGACGCCCCAATCTGTATCTGGCTAAGCATCTCCATGGTAGCATGACCCCCTAAAACAGTCCATCATGCTCCACTGCACTCCAAAAGAACTGAGAGCAGGGAAGAGGCAAAGCGAGGAAGGGTGTGAAGGGGGGAGAGAGAGAGAGAGAGAGAGAGAGAGAGCTGTAGTAATGAAAGAAACTAGGAGAGCACTGGAGTGGAAGCTTCCAAACACAACAGGAGGTTAAATCACTTATCATTTCAGTGTTTATATTTTGTTTCAGCTCAGATTTCCTTACCTCCTCGCAGCATCTGGCATCCTGTTTGTAAAAAATTAATGGCTGTATGCTGACTGACTTACAAATGGCTGACATAAATATTGTGACATAGAGATTAAGTATGTGTGTGTGCCTGGCAAGCATGAAAGGGACTGCGGTAGATGGCTTTTTCAGTTTTTCTGACACAAGGTAGAAATAATAGAGGACATAAGAAATTAAAAACATTCAACATTCATTTTATTGGTTTGGTTTTTTTGAGTACAGTGGTTATTTCTGCCTTTTCTGGCATTCACAGACAAAATAAACAAACAACAATAACTGGGAACACAAAAAATATAGCTTTCTGATAATATCTGTGGCTCAGTCTAGTAGTTACAACAGATACAATAGTAACTTTCCGTACCTGATCAATACAAACGTAAATATAAACAATTACATAAACATGTAAAAACTGTCCAAAACTGGAACTAATACTTTTGAAATTCTGTGTGGTTTATAAAATGACATTGCTATTTACATTCAATTTGAATAATTATCATTTCAAGAAGAAAACAACAAAAACAAATATAGTGTATGAGTCTGACATTAACAAAAATAAACACTGATTATTCAAACTTGTGATAAAATATATAATATTGATTATAATTAGAAGGTTCCATTATGTACGTTCAAGTGCTATTAATAAAGACGCACAGGAGGGCTCTCCTGTCAGAGTGGCATAAATCAAGGTGCAGCTCAGAGACAAAAGTCAAAGGTTACAAAAATTCAGTCAAACCTCCACCTCTGAGACACAGTCAAAGTGGTTAGTACAGAAAAGCGGCAGT
The DNA here is from genome assembly GCF_963924715.1 of Thunnus thynnus. NCBI lineage: Eukaryota > Metazoa > Chordata > Actinopteri > Scombriformes > Scombridae > Thunnus > Thunnus thynnus. The sequence goes on from NC_089533.1 coordinate 12,237,642, forward strand.
GAAGGGGAAAGATAGTTACCTGGTCAGATTTCTCCCCGACACTGCCTTGGTTACTCAAAAAAATAAAGAAAGACAACATTGTTTTACAGCACAAATACTGTTTTTTTTCTTTGCTTATGTACAGATGATTGTTAAATCGTAGTGATCGTAGGCAGGGTAGTCTGATTAGAGCAGCGGCACATCAAGCCACTGAAGGTAAAGATGGTTAGAAGTTAAAGCCAGTGCTTGTTCCTTATCACTACCAGGTCTGTCACTCGGTACAGAGCTGTGTTTATGTCTGAGGTCTGATGGCATCAGTTCACAGCTGCTGTGTGATGTTTCCAAGCTGAGCAGGAGATCAAAAAAAAAAAAAAAAGAGGAGGCTGGCATTTTCTCCTCCCTCACAAAAGGACCAAAGAGTGACCAGTTGTGCTTTGAAAGCTAACTGAATGCACTGACCAAAGGCCTCCATCACAGAAGAAACAACTGGCAACTATCAACATTAGCAGCTTCTAAAAGTCCTCTTGAAAAATAGACATTTTTATTTTTTTTCATATATAAAAAAATATCTGTAATATACTATGCAGTTCTTTTCACTGGACGGGTTTGACTTGCAGTCAAATGTGCTTCTTGTATTTCACATGTGTGAGAGTGTGAAGTTGTTAGATTACTGTGTGAATCTATGTTTGTGTATCAGTATGCTCAAAAGAGCAAGCATGTGTTAGATTGTACTCCATCAACTTTTAATCATATCCTTCTTTTATATGATTCCCTTTCTCTTTCTCTCTTCTCTCTGCTCCTCACCTGTGCTATCTGACATTCGCCCTGTCTTTCTGCAGTCCATCTTCACTTGTCTTCTGATTGCATGTGCCTGCTAACAGACAGTTTGTTGGCTGGACAGTGGACTCTCCAGGGACATGTTAGTGGGAGACAGGTCTGGACGGGCACATGGCTTAAACATTGAGGAGATGTAGAAGGCCTGCAGGCACAGATGCAAAACCAATGTCAGGAAATATACACAGATCACGCACGCTGTCAATCATTTACTGTTTATACACACCACAAGAGATCCGGGTAAGGAAAGTGGTGAGAGAGTCTATTGTTTAAGCTAATTCAGTCAACAGAGAGGAGAGAGAAACAAATCCTGTAAAGACAGAGATAACTGTCATTAAAGAACTATTTAGACAAGTTTAGTCATTTTCAACATACCACCCAGTATGCAGTGAGCCCTCCTTGGATGAAGCCTGTGAGGACATCAGTTGGGTGGTGACGGTAGTCAGAGATGCGGCTCAGGCCGGTGTAGATGGCGATCATCACTAATAGGAACTGTATGAGTGGGCGTAACAGTCGAGCTCCTCGCCACGACAACCGTGCCTGCAGGTAGAACTGTGAAAAAGAAGCTAGTTTTATTATTATATTTTTACTCACTTTATAACCTATGCAGAGGGGTGAATATATACATATGGCTGCTTGTGTGTTAACGTGTGTGCCAAAAACATAAACCGATAATTATTACCTATAATACAAAATTCTATGAACACAGGCAGAGCCCATTATGCAAAACATAGGCATACACTCTGCTACCCAGAGGGGAAAGAGAAGCTTGGCATGAGTCCATTAACACCATCTAAACCCCATTTCCTCCCTTTGTTCATCCTCGTCTCCTGGTTCAGCGCTACATTACAATATTGATGTTTGAGTCTGTAAAAAATGGGTCACAGGGCGAGTGTGATGCAGATGCAGGGCTAGCTTTATGAGGTGGTTGGACGTCCGTCTGGGCCCATCAACCACTGGGGAGCATGTGGCCTACATTCCTGTGGTGAGGCCGACCTCTCACCGGGTCCCTCTCTCCCTCTCCCTATCCCAGCTGAGAGCAGGTGTCACTCTTCCTGCCTTAAACACTAGCAGCTGGCTATGGTTCGGGTGGCATGTAGCTACAGGTTTGACACATTCTCTCCAGGTTGTCTACAGTCTGCTGAAAAAACTAGCAAGCAGCGAACTTGCATGCAAGGCTGTGTTTGTGCCTGTAGTCTGTGTTTGGAGAAACAAAGGAGTGAGGAGAGAAATCAGGGATAACATACACTGAAGTCCTTGTTTTTCTCAGACCACTTCTTCTCGTTAGTACTTTTTTCCCCCTACTCATCCTTGTCTTTCTGGTCAGAGAGGAGCTGCTTTTCATTTGGACTTCTATAGTGCAAAAGTGCAAATAGGAGAGGCAGTCATTTTCTTTTCTCCTCTCTCTTATTTCTCACATTTCATTCATTTTAGCTGTACACAATAAATGACTTAAGTCACATAAAACTATAATTTAAGGGTTAACGAGGAGGAATACGCGTGGAATGTGCACATTTTAAGGAAAATAATGTGCTTTTGTCTCGCTCTAACTGTTGTTTCTCGCTCACAATGCGCCCATGACTACTGGGCAGTGCAGTGTGAGAGAAAGATGAAGAGATGGGGGAGTGCTGGGGGGGTTGAGAGGGGTGTCTCTTGCTGAAAGAAGCCTGTCGATCTCTCAGCAGGCATATTCAGCCCTCTACCCCCTCCCCTAAATGAGACCCACAACAAGGCCTCCTCTGTCCGTGTTGTCTCTTCATCTATTCATGTTCCCCTGTGGAAAACATTCCCCCTCATTCTCTTACTCCCCCCCCACCACCCCTCTACCTCCCCCTCCCCTCCTCCTCCTCCTCTCTCTGTCTCACCAACCCTTTCAATTTGAAGCAGGATGCCTTTGGAGAATTTGCTGCTCTCAAAGCTCTCCTCCCTCACGATCACAATGTGTGAATATATTTACCAGCACATGTCTTGGTGTGTGTTTGGCATGTTTAATTAGCTTATCTAGTTAATAGTTGCACATGGTGTTCTTGGCCTCTAGGGAGGAAGGATCATGTTGTTTTTAATAACTAAAACGAAAGTGAGAGCTGCAATATTCCCCCAACATTGCTGCACAGTACAAAATACTGTAATTACACAACACAAGCTCAGGTGAATGTGAGGGTCACATTCCAGATGTGATGGTGTGTTTCTGTGTGTGTGTGTGTGTGTGTGTGTGTGTGTGTGTGTGTGTGTGTGTGTGTGTGTGTGTGTTAATAAAGCAGAGGTGACTTACTGCCAAATAGAGCATGGTGTACATGGCAAAGGAAGCATGGCCAGAGAAAAAGGACTTCCTGAAAGATATCAATAAAAGATGCCGAAGGTTAGATATTAACTGTAGAGTAAAGTTAGTGTATACCCACCCTTAGTAAACAAGGCAAATCATGTCTTAACACAAACTTGCATGCACACACACTACATACCTCGCCTCCTCCACCATCTTCTGGTTGTGCTGCCTGCAGGTGACCTGGGACACATAGCTGCCCGGAGTGCAGTTGATGGACGCATAGGTGATGTTACAGACAGACAGGAAGTTGGGTCGCAGGCGCCCCACGCTTAGCTTTGCCATATTAGTGAGAGACTGACCTACGCAGCAACCAAACAGGAAGCTTCCCAGCTCCTTGTATAGACATGACACATAGCGGTTGCGAACAAATGCCCGTGAGTGTACACCTCGGAAACGCACCCGGTAACATTCACCCAGTGCAATCTAAGAAGGAAATAAGACAAGAGAAACTGGTTAAGTCATTCAAAACAGCTGCACAAATACAGGGACGGTGACAGTATGTGTGTGTTATTCTTAAAACAAACACATGCTCTATTACATCATATTAAAGTGATGACAACTTCAACGCCCTGGGCCAATTCTTAACAGGTATCATTGTCTTACTGTAAGGCCAGTGATGGCTATGCCACCAGCAATGAGCAGGCTGTCTGGGATGGCCTCTCTCTCCACGTAGGGATAGGTAATACTGGAGTCTCCACAGAAGAATCCTCGCCTGTACGGCGTCACTGCCTTCAACTCACACGCAAAGAATGGGATGGAAGCTGATGAGATGGGGCAAAGAAAGGGAGGGGAGGCAGACAAAAAACAAAAGATGGCTTGATGAATGTCTGTGAGCATGTGGTCTCTGCAACAAGGATCACAGACAGAGAGAGAGAGAGACGGAGAGAGCAACATACAGATTATTGTTACAGTCGGCTCATATAAAGATTGCCTTCTCCTGTCACACAGGAGAATGGCATTTGATGCAACATGAAGAGGGGGGCCGCTTTAAAGAGTCTCAGTTATTTGGTGACATGATTTCAGTTCCCGGGGGATCAAGCATTCCACTCATAGCTGCTTCCACTGGAGGAGTGGGGAGAAGGAGAGATGGGAGACAAGGAGATAGAGAGAGACAGACAGACAGACAGGCATGATAGACAGACAGGGAGATGGGAATGATAGTGAAGAATTAAGATGAGGAAGGAGGGAGAGGATATTAAACAGCATGTTACACAGAGAGTTTTTATGTGCCAAAAGAAGACAATAAACCCACTGTAAGAAGAACAAGGTATTGTTTAACAATGACTGCTTGTTCCGGTGAATAGCAGGGACTTTTATTGAATCCATCTAATCTCACATTAACAATTGTTAATATTATGTGTTGACTACGTTTCCTGGCTGGTCACTAATCGCAAGATTACTGTATCAGGTGAAAAGGGGGTCATGGTCTAGCCCACTTAAGCAAACAAACTTCACAGTCTGACGGTCAAAGTTTATTGGTGAAAAGTTGCACAACATTTTAACGATACCAAAAAGGGAGATGGAAGGTTTTTATCCCCCAAAACAAAGGCTGAGCTGCACAGTTTTATTCTATGTTGTACTTCAAACTAATGGCCGATTGCCCGGTAAAAGCCTGCCTGGCCTGCTTCAGTTCTCTGTCCCTTATCCCATGTCCTCTTGTCACCCCATGGAATGCAGCAAGAACATGGGACTAATCATTAACCTCTGTGCCTCTCTCTGTCATCCCAGGCTTGCTGGTTAGCTGGCACGCACCCAGGCCAAAACACTGTTCCTGCCAGGGAATCTCTTGGACTACGTGACTGAGTAGTACACAGGATACACTCTCAAAATCCGGCCAAATACACATTTAAAACCACAAACAATGACACGCAAACAAGTATTTAAGCATGCTAAATCAATTTATAAGTGACTAAGGGCGGGACGTGAATACCTGGCCAAAAGTATGCAACTATGACCTCTATGAGATTTTTCCACATTAGCATTGTTTCACTTTTAGCCATTATTCAGTGTGTTAGCTATCACAGACATCCAGTCTACTTCTAACACACAAATACTGCTCATTCAGCATCACTGAACTGATAAACCAGGGTAATAATCTATAGGTTTAAGGCTATCAGCACAGAAAACACATGACGAGATAACTCGTGTCTGACTATAGCTGAGATATAGCCAGGCGTGGTCAACCAAACTGGATTAGAAGTGTGTGTTAAAATTGTGTGTTGGTGACCTCTGTAGTCAAAGTCATGCTGCCCTAACAGAAAGACAAAATACAGATAAAAGTCGGCCCGCTTCCATATATTCCAAGAGAGGCCAGAGTGAGGAAGTGGAGGGGGAAAGAGACAAGGGAAACACGTTGCAGGCAGATAGCAGAGGGTGTGACGTCAACAAAGAGAGAGTGAGAGATAGGAAACACCTCTCATCTGACCCTGATCTCTCACTCAGGTCATTCAGTCGCCACGTATACAGGTCCTCGTCTCACGTGCAACCAACGCAAATAATGCTAATTTCAGCCTGCGTGTACACACTGTCACGCACTGATGTACCAAACACATTCAGGTGCTATCTACCATGCAAGAATTTATGATAAGAGACCCATTCGTTTAGAGTTCTCGTGGTTAGGATTACTGCTTTCACAACAATTGGCAGTTGAATCTACTCAAACTATTGAGTTATTACTATGTGTTACCAGTTTATTAAGTACACCTGTATCATCTAATGCAATCCAATGAAATAGCTCTGATATTAATTCTGTAGTTAAATCTTTTATTGAATCTTATATTGTATGATTTCGTGGACACTATGTTGCAGCCATAGTTAGTGGTGTTGGTGTTGAGCAGGCCTGCGTTACATTCAAACATTGTCTTAATGTCTATAAGGACAGAAATACCACAGAAAACTGATGACTTAAAATCAATCTGATTTGTTCATATCAGTTTATACAGTCAGATAATTGTACTTGGTCCAAAATCTGTCCTTCATTCACTCATTCACAACTCCCTATATTAGACTCAATACTTCAATAGTTCACTCGTTCAGATTCAGAACTTCGTCACACAGTTTTTTTCTTGTTATTTTAAAAAGAAATATCCTGTATAAGGGTTTCCTGCATGGTTCCTTCCTGCTACCTGCATAAAATGAACACTCATCTCTTAATCTGCCAATCATAATCCCCTTATCTGTGTGTATTATACCTTGGTGGAGACCTGGAAAGTATCCTGATGAGATATGGTCTGGTTCATCTCTGGTTCAAATTCAGTGGGTGTGATTTTTTTTCACTGGCTTGTAATGCAATACGCTGCATTTTGAATACATTTTAACTGAAAGAAAAAAAAAACATCCGACATCCAGCGGGCTCAGCCTGCTGACTTGACATAACTCCTGGTGTGCATGTGTGAGAGAGAGAGTTTGTGTGTAGTATGCATTGTAATCAAAGCATCATAGTAATTTTAAGATTCAAAGTTATACTTCATGGTGACATATTGACCAATGATTGGAGGATGATGTTTAAATTTACTGGCTGTAAAATCACTGTAGGTTCTCATTATACGACAAGGAAAACATGTATAGCGTCCTCAACTGTTGCAACATAAACTACAGCATTTAACATTTACTCTACCATAAGATAAGCTGATTTTTATGTAAATCAGGTCAGTTTTGTGGCATATCCTGTAAAGATCTTTTTGCTTTTCATCCCATCTATTACCAACCCCCTCATCTGTTCTCATCAGATTTCACAATATGGTCAGTGCTCTCTCAATAATCAATATTGTGCTACACTGACAGGGATGTAATGGAGAGATTCTCCATTAAGGCACAAACACTCAGGATAACAGTAGGAACATTGACTTCTTAAGGGATCATTTTAATACATATGGAGGTCTAATGGGAACCATGAAGTACTGAGCCAGATAGCGGCTTATTTTATGAGCTCAGGTCTGCCAACACTGATGGTTTGTGTTGTTTTCCCTTTTTTGCATGAAGTCCATGAACAGACTCGGCACTAATGGCCATGAACCAAAGGTCATTCCTCTGTGGCGAAGCTGCAAAGCTTCTAAATTAAATAGATAAAACAAATCCACCAAATCGACCTCAACCTGAGTTCTGTCAAAGTCTCAATGCTGACCAACAAATAAAAAGCAAAGTGACAGTGCTAGAAACCACATGTGAGGTTATTCAGCATCTGCGCAGTGCTATACAAACTACAAGCTGCTGTGTCACAGTCAACCTCTATGCTTTACAACTACATTAAAACAGTTTTCACAACAAGACACAAAAACACTCCGGAGACCCTCACATCATCTGTCAGGCAGCTGTGAGTAAACCTCCGCACCTGGCCAAGACATGTTCAAAAGAGAGCCATGCCAGGAAGGCCTGTGAGGGGACCCAAAAGGAGGCGGAGGAGTGGGTCGGCTTACACAGCGAGAGCAAAATGTGCTGCTCGCTGGGCCTGACACTCAAAGCAGGAATGCTTTCAAACAGTCAAAAGGGACAGAAAGAAAGAGAGAGGGAGGGAGGAAGGAAGGAGAAGAGGAGAAAGAGGAGGAATGAGAGTAGAGGGGATATGTGCCTCACTCTGAGAAACAGTTCTGGTTCTAATTTACACATCTATGACCACAGCCCAGAATGAGCTCACTGTGAGAGGAGAACAACAACAACCAAAAGCAAGAAATAAAAAAAACAACGATGGGGAAAGTGATTAAAGGCACAGTGCAAAGAAAAGAGGGCAGATGGTAGTGGTAGCAGTTAAGGTCATATTGCTAAACATCTATTGATTAATACAGCGTCAAACTACAAACTAGGCTAAAATGCATAGCCATGAGGCTAGGAAATTGACAAATGGGGGTAAGGGCAGTAATACTGGGGTGAGAGAAAACTGGAGAGATGAAGCCAAGAGAGATGCGGCAAGGGTTTCTCCATGGAGAACAGCAGACGGAGGCGATTAGCGGTGGTTCTGGAATGTGAGGGTCAGAGATCTGGGCTCTGTTGGGACCCGCTCTGTAAACACGACCCCGCCTCAACCAGCAGAATACCCCCACCACACATACAGACTCAACACATTCACATACACATAAGAACCACACTTGGATGCAAACAAACCAAATCAACAGCCGCATAGACTAACAGACAACCAAACAAACCACAAAAACCCCACCAGTGCCTGAAAAAAACACTAAACCAACCTATAATAACCAAATAAACCATGCTAGACCCAGCAAACCACATAAAATCAAACAACCCTAAAGACATGCACTGAGGCAAACATGCACTATCACAGACCCAAATGAATTCCTAGGAATGCTGCTGCTGTGGGACCAACAGGCCGAGCATCCTCATAGATTAGCATGACACTCAGCCTAAAGCTATGTCAGAGCCACAGCAATGGCCATCTGTTTCATCAGACCCAATAATATTCGACTGTACAGGCTTTGTTCTACATTTGCCCTTTGATAGAGCTGGAGGACAGACAATTAGTGACCTGTCAACACAGGTCCATCTGGCCTGCAGTTTAGGACTGGCCTGAGCGTGGGCTGTAGCCCAGCTTGCTGCAGCACCCTTCAGGGGTGGTCCACCCTCACTGGGCCCCTCACCAGCTTGCGTGTGCCAATGTTTCCCAACTAAATCTTAAGCTGCTTTTTTTTACCATCAAGTCAACCTTGCAAAAAAAATAATAAGCTGGTGAACTGACTTGTGAAGTGTCATAATTTGGATCTTTGCAAGCGTGATAATCCCTGGTAATGACATTACAAGAAGCAGTGTAATGGCCTGTCTAACATGCTCATAAACAGCAGTTATGCAGTTGGGCTGGGTGGGATTGTACAATTATTTGTGCAACAACGACTTTAACTGCACAAAGCTGTCTCCGTGCGGTAAGCTAGCCTTGATCTGTTCTTTCATCTAATCGCTATTCAGTTCGAGTCAGGTACTTTAGGGGCAAAGCCAAGTCTTTTATGTTTCACCTGATATAAAAAAAGTCTTTGTTTAAAGAGGCAGTCAGGGAAAAGACTGTAGGCACCACAACACTGGCTCAAGCACACAAAAGAGCACAGAGACATACACACAGACTGTTGTACTGCACGGCAGGTAACACTGTAACAGGAGATGAGGTCATTCGCACCAAAGCTGTGATTATGATTGGTAAATCACAAACTGTCACAAACTCAATTAAAGGGCGGCATGTTCTGTATGTGAGTGTCCTAGAGGGTGGTTTCTCCTGTTCTTCCTGGGTGGGCCATGCCAGGTAGTGGAGAGGTGGGACAAGGGTGAGTGGCAACCCCCTGCACTGACAGATGCCTGTTCTTTTTCTTATAATTGGCTGGATTGTTCCTAGAGACTGATCTGTTTTGTCTGCCCTGATGGTAGCACAAAGAGACTAATCAGTAAAGAACAAAGAGGGGCTGGGGAGCCACAACACTCCTGGATCTGTGCTAACCATCTGCTATCATCAGCATTTGCTGCAGCTGGACTCCATGCAATATCTTTAAGTAGATACCCACTGCATCATTTCTCTTTCCACAAGCTCATCATTACCCCCTCCTACCCCACTACAAAAAATATGCTATTTTTTAAGGCGTATGGTGCATGTATCTCATATACAGTGGCTTCCAAAAAGGCCTAGTGAGAAATAGCTGAAAGCACCTTGCTGGCAAATATGCTAATATTTAAGTGCCTGTAAACACAAATACATTGTTTTTTGAGAGCAAGGTAGTTCCAACTCTCTTTATGTTGCTTCACCTTTCACCAGCACACCAGGAGAGCTCTTGCTTACCCTTACCACTGTTACTGTTACCGCTGGCCAGTGCAGACATGCTTCCCACAGCTGCTTCTGTTCTCTCCACACTTCACTGACCTGCTTCCTGGAGCCCGGCTCTGGAGTTCAGGGCATGAGTGGTGAGGCCTGAAGTGGGCTGTCTGTCTTTCTGTCTGATTCAGCAGGAACATAAAGGACCTGCCACTGTGGTAAGTACCTTGGAAACTTTAAAGGAGCCCTGTGGTGGGTTTCGCGGTGTGAAGGTAAGGGTGTGTACGGTGAGGTGAGGTCTGAAAGTCTGCAATGTGAGATCGAAACAAGGCTGTGGTTGAGACTGCAGGGGAGGTATTTGGCATAGAGCGGCTTGATTGTGGGAGCATGTATGGAAAGATTTGAGGGCTGCAGGGCTGTTTAGTCAGTGTGTTTTGGTTTGCAGGGGAACGTGCAGTTGGAACAACTACAGAGTGGAGCTTGGGAGGGTGAAGGAAGGAAAGGCTCCAGCAGGTGAGATGTGACACAATGATAAAACGGTCCCAATGATGGGTAACCAAACCATGGCGCCATAGGGGGGCTGTCTAAGTCTCCATATGTGGGTACAGACAGAAGAGGACGAGTCATTAGTTCTGACAGACGCAAAGGCGGAGCTAGAGGCTGTATTCTGATTCAGGTAGATACTTTGATGGTAAGCCTCCCAAACCCATTCTAGCTAATGAGCACTGGGGATTAGAGCGCTGCACACATCTTTATTCACTCATTACGGTTAATACCTATGGACCACCCTGGCACTTATGGAACCTTCATCGAGGAGAAGATTGCAGCTGCCTCATTAAAAGTACATTTGAAGCTATTTGCTGTCTGAACCTTTCCGATCCTTCTCTGAGTACTACTTCCTCAGGAGGACATAAACAGACAGCTGAGAAGAAGATCCCTCAGGCGCCCCTGGGTCTGACCTCTGACCCCTACTGTAGATCCTCAACCCCTTCTTCAGACACCTCTCTTTCCACAGCCCACTATACTCCCCCACTCCTGCCGCCCCCAGGGACTCTTCCCTCATTCAGGCTATCACTTGCCCCTCAGCCCACAGGAAACTGAGACATTTCTAAGGCCTAAGCTGGCTCTGGTGTGTTAATGGTTGAGGGAAGATGTATTGACAGTAAAGTAAAGCAAATGCGTCTATGGTGCCTGTTTGAGGGAGGGTGCAGCTAATGGATTCCTGAACCTCTGCAGTGCTGTCAAATGGGAAGTAGATGCATTAATATACTAACGAGGGAGAGTCAGCAAAATCACTTCTTCCACTAGCTAATGATTTGTCTGAGCCACTTTTAATGGCTCTCCATCTGTCAGCTACAGAGTGACGCCAATGTGTTCCATAACTTCAGAGTGTGTTTGATCAGGGCCTAAGACGTGCAAGCAAAACAGGACCGGCTAATTTGTCAACAAACAACATGCACATGGCAGCTGTAGTAGGGTGTCTGCGCTAGCAGCCACAATGAAGCATACACACACAAACACTCACACCCACACTTTTACGTAGAAGCATGCACACACGCACACATACATACAAATAGCAGACAATTTAATATTCCTGGCCCTACATACACTGACATGCTGTGACGTGTTGGCTTCTTGTTGTCTCACTCACTAGGCAGCTTTCTCTGCCAAAACAGGAATCCTCTAGCATAAACCCGTCACCCGCCCAAAAAAATCACATGCAGACATAGAACACACACACTCACACACCTCACTACATTGCTGGGACATCTTCCCAAAATAGAGTTTGTCTGCACTAAAGAGGAGAAAAGGAGAAGGGGGAAAGGCAGTAATAAACTAGAAAGAGGGTGCTGTGATCACTCAGGAAGATACTAGGGCTCTTGTCCTGGCATGCTGCTTCACGTCTAGAACAAAAACTCACTCTTATACACAACAGTGATCAACTGATTTCAGCTTTCTCTTTGTATTATCCAAAAACTAGTTTTGTTTTAAGATTTACTATTTAATGAACTCACTTTATTGTGTTAAATTGATATCCCTATACAATTTACATTATTTAGATTCAAGCTAACATCAGGTATGTGTGAAAATGAAGCTATTTCACAACTAACATCTAGAAGAAGGTCAAGCCTAGTGGCAATGATAATGGTCCTCTAGGCTGTATAAGCTAATAGTGGGTTTTCAAGAGCCACTTTCAGTCATTTCCTAATTACTCTTAAGAGAGTCAATAACTGGCTTTTATTGGGGTGATGACAGAGTGAGGACCACCTGTGCAGGAGGGGAGCAGCAGTGCAGGCTGGGAGGCCTGTCCCTGCATGCTCAGAAGATATGACAAACACCCGACACCTCCTGACCCCTGGCTGGCTGGACACTAGATCTTAGATGCAGCCACAGGGCGAAGTTTCTGTCAGCTCTCTCCCAGTCAAACTCCTACGGCCCCACCAGGAATGCATGCACAAACTTTATCACACAAGCAAACACTTGAACAGATTCAGGCATTTGCATTCTATTGTTTACAAGGAACTTACTGACACTGAGCTGAACCAGAACAATCCATCTCTGTGAAGAATCTATCATGTGCATGTCAGAACAGCCCCACAAACAACACTGCCTTATTACCGAAGTACAACGATTTTAGACAAGCCTGGTGCTGAAAAGAGTCTGATTAGGTAATGTGAGTCCTCACTTAATGTCATCAGTATAACAGTATTCCACAGATTGAAGCCCCTTCATAATGCCATAACATACACTATATGTCTATGTGTCAGAATTTTAAATGTGAGGTAAATACTAAGACACGTGTAGAGGCCGTGAAAACCAAGGAACACTGTGGAATCCCTCTTGAGCTGATAACATAATGAGGATGGGATGCTTCAGGGTAAAATTCCACAGTTACAGTAGTCAATGAGCCCCTTCACAGGATGAATTACGCTGGCGGGTCAACCGTCTGAGGGAGTATGACGATGGCATTTTTAAGGGAAAATTGTGTTAGTCAAGATAAGAGGGTTCTGCAAGATAAAGGACCCAATTCATCTCTAATTAGTCAGGGTATTCATGACTGACTGCCCACAGATGAGTCAAGGTTAGGCTGATAACTGACTGGCGGTTAACAGGACAGAGGCAGACGTTAATAAGCTCTACCAATGGCAAGTATGGGTATAACAATATGTTATATTGTGCTCTGTCATCCAATAAAAAGCAATCCACAACATGTATTGTTTAATAGGCAGTGGTGAGTTGTTGATCTGAGATGATTGCATGATTGCAGATGTCAGCACATCTGGTTGTGTTTGATAACACTGTAAATCACTTTTTCCTGCAGAGAAACTGGACTAAATGAGTCAGGAAAAACTCCATTGCTTCATCACAAACTCTAAAACCATAGCTTGTACTTTCATAATGTTGAAGGTTTTAATGAATTGAATAAACAGTGAAAGGTTCTTAGACATTTTTTCCGTTACTGGTATCAGAAACACGTCACTGCATCAAATCAAACATGAGTTTTGCAAATTGCTCCATCCCCAGCACCTTGTATTTCACATCGACCTCAGTCATGAGAATGACTATACTATACTACTATCACTATATCCTATCAGTTGTGTCCAGCTTGAGGCTAGGTGACTCAGTCTAAGTCTTGTAATCAAGTCAGAGGGGTCAGGGAACCTAGTTTTGATAAAGAGCAAGTGGTGTGCTCAGTGTATGAGACCATTTCCTTCATCGCGCTGACAATGCTGGGCCACTAGCCACTTTATAAACATAGAACAAAGCTGCTGACAAGTGTGCGGAGTAAACAGCTAATAGCATACCTGCAGGGGTGAAGAATAACACAGCAATGACAATGTCATTTTGTCTGCGGGGCTTCTTCCTATGCTTTAACCGCCAACCGACCTGTCGATCTGCCTAGACGGGTTCCGCCTCTCTCGTGTTTGCAGCCGGTCCAGATAACCACTCAATCACACAACACTGATGTTCCCTTCCCTATGGCAATCATGCGAGATGACGACACGAAACTTGAAATTGAACATGAAATTACATTTTGTGTCACTCAACTGCAAATATATCAGCTTGGTACAGCAGGTCCCAAAGTGGAACTGGGTACCTCCAGCAGACTCACAAGACTGACCAGAGGTGGAAAGTACGTATTTACTCTAGTCCAAGTACAGTTCTAAAGTATTGGTTCTTTGCTGGAGTATTCCCATTTAAGAGAGAAACATTTTCATTTCCTACATTTCTTTGACAGCTGTAGAAACTTAATTCTTGGCAGATTAACACAACAAATGCCAATGTAGAATAATCTCCTAAAATCTAATCTCCAACAATGCTGTAGTTTAAACTACCCAAAAGTATACGTATAAGTTCTTCCAAGCACCTTGTGGACAAAACTACATCATGAAAATACTTCATACATGTTGATGCATAAATAAAATCTAACCCTCGAACAGGAAGTCGTCAGAGCACTGTACCTAAATACTTTGGGCACTTAAGAATATGGTACTGCCAATAATTCTTCACTTTTTATTTTAAAAGTCTGTTTTTATTTAAGATTTTAACATTGTGTATTTTTGTCTTGCTACATTTAAGGATTTTGACACAATACTTGCCAACAAAAAAATTCAGTTTTGCTAATAATTCATGAACTTTTGAGGCAAAAAGAAAGAATCAATTCATCCAACTGTGATTATCCAACCTGGGATAACCACAGTTATGCAGTTTTATATAGCACCAAAACACTATTTGATCGAAACTTATCACATGGAGGTGTCTGATCAAATATTGTGAATAGCGATGACATGTTATTATCTATACGTAGTTTGACTTGTACAGATACAAAACAATTGCTTGCTTTTCTTCGTTGTAAGTGAAAAACGTTTGGGATACAAAGTAATCTTTAGTTTCAACATTTGAACATAAACACTAGAATGTAAAAACATAATAACTGATGAGATTAATAACAAAAACAATTATTATTTGTCACAATTAGCTTATTAAATCCCCTATCAAACAGAATCAATCAGCAATTTCTATCTATTTATCCAGAAACTTTTTACCCCCTTTATTATGGTTGTTAGTGGCCAGAAGGTTGTTGTCCATGTGTTTCTAATTCTGCTTATGAAATCTGCTGGTACATTGTATTGCACTATAACCATGCACAGTCCTCCAGCTGAGCACAGTGACACTCAGTAATCCTGCAGTGACAGAGGCTGACTATGAACAGAGCTCATTTTTCGGCACGACAACACAAGCACGGGAATGTTTTTATCCCAATTCCCACGTCCTTCTCCCGAGAACTTTTTTGTGGGGGGTTGAGGGGGGGGTTACCATAGGAACAGATGAATTCCCGGGACAACTCCAGCTGCTCCTGCCAGCTGAGCCCCCCCCTCCACCACCACCAAACCTCCCACCCTCCCCTCCCTCCTGCCCCCACGTGCACAGAGGGGACTGAGCTTAAGTTTTCTTTTGAACAGTTTCCATTTGACTTCTGGAAAAATGCTTTGCAGCTTCGTTAACTTTTACAAATCCCCATCCAATGTGTTTTCCCCTCTCTCTCTCCCTCTCTCTCTCTCCTTCTCTCTCTCTCTCTCTCTCCCGAAAGCTGCTGTTGACAAGCGTGCAAGACAAAATCTGATAGAGGTAGTGGGACCTTTAAAAAAATATAATTACAATTTAAAAGTTATGAAAAACAGGCCTTCAGTGCATTTAAATAGGAATTACAGGACATTTGAGTGTAACTGAACTCTCTCTCGCATTATAACATTGGGAAAAGTATTTGCATAAAACCATTCATTTAAAATCTACACTTATTCTTACCGACACAAAGACATATTACATCCAAACCGACGAGCATCCTCCTCTTGGTGCAAACCGAGCTCTCCTCCTCAGGCTGGGTGAGGAAATGCTTCCCGGCGCCGTTCTCCTTCCCTTCCCCGGCTCCTCCACTGTCAGCTAACCGCAGCTGGAGCTCCGCGTCCCGGGGCAGCGTGCTGCTGTGGCTACCGCTGGAATTGAACTTTTGCATGGCTTCAGTTTAATAAGTTACTGGCAACTTGCTTTTTTAAAAAAAAAAAAAAAATAGGTGCAATAAGTATTTTTCTTCGCAGCTGTAAGTGAATGATGAAAATGCCCAAAGTATTCAGTCCGTTCGTCGTCGGTGCAACAAATCCATGTCAACCAAAGTTTGACAGCAGACCCTGGTCAGCCGACCCGAGTTAACGCCACACGTTGTCATCAAAAAGAGAGAGTGCGGAGGAAAAAAGGGTGGAAGCTATCTGGAGGGAAAAATGAAGAAAACATAAACATCCGAGTAAACTTCACTCACTTAATCCTTAAACTTCTCAGCGGGAGCGTGTTGTAATCTCTGAACAGACCAGCTTTCACATCTGTGTAAAACACACATGAATGGAAAACACAACTTTTGGTTGAAGCTTTCGAAGTAAAGTCGGCCTTGAGGAATGTTCCACTTTTCACAGCTGCTCAGGTAGCTGAGAGACATTTACTTTGGTTGAAAAGTCGTCTTATTTCCGGTGTTTTCTGTGTAAATTGACGCAGCTCTGACTATTAAAAAAAAACAAAAAACCTCCGCGGTTAAAAAAGCAACCAAATCAATGTCAAACGATAAGACTGGAGTTCACAACATGTTGGATCCACCTGACCTACCAGCTGGATAATGACTGGTCCTCTCCACTCACATGTCTCCTGTGCCATTAAGTGTCCTGCTCAGTCCCGTATACAGATCCTGCTCTTCTCTGCACTACAATAATCACTTTTACTTATTTTTTTCTGAAAGGAAATCTGTTTTCGTTTCATTTAATTATTCCAGAGGCCTACAGATAGATAGATAGATAGATAGATAGATAGATAGATAGATAGATAGATAGATAGATAGATAGGTAGATAGATGGCAATAAATACACATTCAGAACACACTTATCATGCAAGCTTCCAGAGGAATAGGCCTTATTATAAGTTTATAACAGCTTATGAAATACTCAAGTCTCATTACCCTAGTCAATCAATTAGCCGGGTCATTTGATCCCTCAGTGATTAACTCCTGGTTAGTTATGCTTTGCTCACTGTGTGTGAATTGTGGGTAGGAGGTTTTCTGCCATCTGGTGTAAAGACAGAGGCACAGCTGCTTCATCTCTTCTCAAACGTTTCTCTCCCGTTTGAGACTTTCAAGACTTTGGCTTTTGTCAAAGCACGTGAATACAAATAACAATTATTTGCAATTTCAGTTATTATAATGAAGATTATTTCCTTAATTAATTTTCTGGTCTGTTAGTTGCGATATATAAGATAGTCAAACCATAAAAGATGACAAAAACCATCAAATAATTCACATTTGAGAAGCTGGAACAGGTGAATTTTATCTTAAAAAGTTGCTTAAAGGATGAATGATTCATCGATTATCATAATTCTATTACACATTAATTTGCTGTCAATTAATCAATTAATCGACTACAGAGTTACATTCAATAATGCTTTTTGCATAAATTACTTCAATAGTTGTCCTTGATTTCACCCAAAAAGGAAGGGTGGGGGGGGTAATTAGACCATTTATACTCTGGAAGTATAAGGATAGTTTGAAAATGGAAATGGAAAAGAAAGAATTGTATTTAAGTAAATTGAAAACTGCAAATAACTTGGAAAATATGGTCAAGTCAAGTCAATTTTATTTGTATACTGCAGCCTAATATCATAAATCACAAATTTGCCTCAAGGAGCCTTACAGTCTACACAGCATATGACACCATTTATCTTTAGAGCCTAAATATAAAATATCTTTTTTCTTTTTCTCATTCTGTTTTCTATTTTCTAATTTCCATCTCCACCAATCATTTGAATTTAATGATCTGTGTACAAATGAAGGAGGGTGTGGGCCTCCCATAACGTGAAACCACAGAGTCATTGATGTTGTTAGATAATGAGTTTCTAAACGGAAGCCTCACTTTCTCTTTCTCTAAAACTACAAAAAGTCTGTTCTTTTCATGCAGAATTTATACTGTAATATCTTAAAGTAATCTGCCAGTAAAAAAAAAAAATCACCAAAAATGTTAAAATCTAGATTCAAACAAACTTTTAGAAAAGCTGGTGAGCTCTTACCGGCAAAACTTGCTTTGTATACATTACACGCCTGCAGCTACTTCACAGTCAAAGCCTTTTATGGCAGTGCTGTTGACACAGTGGCCCACATATTAATTAGAATGCATCATTTCTATATTTACTTGTACTTATTATCACCTTTTTAAACATGCTGTGCTTTTATCTGTGGCTTGTCTTTGGACAGTCCCTAATATAATGTCAGACAACAAAGCACCAGCTTCACATGTGTATTAGGAACATATAGTGTCACAGTTATACATTTACTGTATGTTGATAAAGCATAAATAATATTGTATTTAGATTTATAACTTATATTATCTTATTTAAGCCTCACTGTGTTGTGCATTATTGATTCACGTCCACTAGATGGCTGTAAATCATCATTTGGTCACTTGAATATCAGAGGAAGTGAACATACTGTAGTGTACATCAACAGTATGAGGAGTGTATCTAAAATGGCTGGAGTCAAAATGATTCCCTCTCTGTTGATACAATGTGATATGATTGATTTTGTAATGTGTATTAAAGGATGTCAAGTTAAGGACTTTGACGTATAATGTAGAAATATTTTCTTTGAAAATCTCCACCATTACTGTGTCTTGTTTTGACTCTACAGTGGATTTAAGTCAGTGAAAAGTCTGTGCATGCCGTTTCTTTTTTCTGACAGTCATAAAAGTAGCCTATAGGTATCATTTTGTCTTAGACTACAACCCGACTCAATCTGATGACACATACATGTACCAAAGCCCATCCTGTTTTGCTGCCATGAAACTTTCCCCAGGCAAAGTAAGTACCAAAGAAAGTGAAACCACAATCACTGACCTCAATCAAAATTTAGATGCGGGTGGTATTTTTTTAAGAAGTGCAAACAGTCGGGTAAACAACGTATCTTGACATTTTGACAGTTCCACAATTTATGTGTTTGTGACATTTCCTCTGATGCTTTTCTCTACTATTTTACTATGTCAGATGAAGGATGAGATAATGATAACAATGTGGACAGTATTTAGATGGGATTAGGTTTAAGAAAGGGCATTTGCTCCTGGGATTAAAACACGTCTATCACCCATGTGTATTTGTGCATGCTTTATATATTTCAATTATATATATATTTCATTTTATCTCCTTAGTTTCTGGAGTTATTAGCCTTTGTTCAAAGATTTTCAAAGAGGAAATTGTGCTGAGAAAAATGCTGTTGGAATCTTATATCCCAGTTTGAAACCCCTGATAACTGCTGAAATAATGATTTTCCTTGAATTGTTTTAATCAACTTTCACTCACACACTGTACATTACTGAAGTGCTTCTAGCAGTTTTAATATGAAGACGTATATGGGATGAATATAAATACATATACAGGGGGAAAAAAGAGGAAATAGTGGCAAAAAAACAGCAAGGCAATGACTTTCATAATTTACAAGAACTAAATCTAAAAAAAAAAAAACGATGATACATACGCCATAACCATCGCCCAACCCTTCATAAAGTCTTATTATAAATACGGAACCGAGTAATTCATTTTGAAATGAATTTATGTCAGAGTTCTTCCTTCTCTCCCTGGCAGTGAGTCTTGTTCCTCCTTTTTGTCTGTGCATTGTGGTGAGTAGGAGAGTAGGGCCAGCCCCAAGATACAGATATGATCACGGCCTTCTGTGTGTGCTTTGTAACATATATGCAGGGGAAAGTACCATCTGGATTCCTCATTGTTCTATAGATACTCAGGGCACGGCAGAGTACAGTCAGACATCAAAACGTCCTCATCACATGCACATGCTGAGCTCAGGAAGCGAACATAGACACACACTGCATTTCGTGAACAGCAGAGGAAACCCAGGACCTGTATTGTCGTCAGCTCTTAACATAGACAAACTTGTCATCTGTCTTCCTGCGTTCCCCAGGCTCAGGCTCCACTGAGCTCTGCCGTCGGACTGACGATGCCACAGATTATCCAGCATACCCTGATCCATGTCCTGCTGTTGTGGACCACCATCCTTTCTATTTTCCAAATTGTGTTCATCGTCCTCTTATTCACAGGTGGACATCATGCGCCGGTGAGACATCTTAAGATATCATCAGATTGAGTTTACAGGGTGTAATGATACAGTATCTTATAGTAATAAGATACAAACTTTACATTGTCAAATTGTGCAACAGTTTTGTCACATCAGAAAGAACTAACGGAGTATAGAAGGTGAATGTCAGTACCGGTATGTTGAAACACCTGCTCGGTGCATCTGTTCTTTTTTGTGGTTTTGGTAGTCACACAGCTGGTGAGAATGATACCCATATTTGTGGTCTGCAGCAGGATACAGAGACCCTTGTCATGACTCCAAATAGTGAAAGCATTCGCATAATATTCTGATAGAAATGTTTGCTTTAGATCAAGCCATTTGGAGCATAATCATGAAATGTATAGGAAATATAAGTCTAGCATTATTTTTGACTACCAAGCAAATATGTTTAAATGTTTAGAGTCAATATTTTACAGGAGAAGGCTTTTTATAGACAATGCTTTGCATTCAGATTTTTGATTTAGCAATATATCAGTGTATTTTATGTTTCCGTCTCCAGCTCCAGTTTCAGAATAAAAGCAATGCAGCACTGGGGGGCTCAATGCCATTGCAGGCAGACAGTCCAACTCCGGTAAGATAACCCCAGTTTCAGAGTTTGTGCTTCTCCTGTTGACCTCGGTGTGTTGTGCTGTGTTATGTATTCTCACAATCTGCATACATCTGTTCTTGGTGATCAGAATGTCATGCTATTGATGTTAGATTTTTATATTTTTACTCTGCAAAAAACTGCAATCCCAATATTCCAGACAATCCTGTAGACCAGGCAAATCTATCTCAAATTACTTCTTCTCAGTTACTATGTCAGTCTAACCGCCCTCGTCACTTCTTGGAGGAAGCACAGTGACGTCATTGCCACATTCGGGGAAATGCCACTAAACTAAGCTGTTGTGTCTTCATTTGCCTTCTGAAGATGTGAACATTTTATTCTGTTCTCACTTTTAAGATGAAAGTACTAGTCTCATTAGCACAATTTTAAAAAATCTAACTTTTACATAGTTGGTCTGTGTGTCTGTGTTGAAGCCATGTTTGCAACATATTTAATGTTAATATTTTCATTAATAGATCTCTTCTTTTTCAACAGTCTAACAACAGGCCTCACTGGGGCAGCATGATCACCTATGTAGGAAGTTCAGGTAAAGTTGTTTAAGTATTTTCATTCAGAATGAATGCACAAATTTGTAAGCAATGAGTCGGGCTACAAAAACAAGCTGATGAAAATACAGATAATCTTGTGATCAGATCTCTCTAATTCCAATACAATATAATTTAATAAACATGTAACAGATTATCAGAATTGAATTCTAAGAAAATAAACACAGCTAATAGCAGCTTTTCTGTCACCCACAGTCAAAAACACAACGGTTTCATGGAAGGTAAAAACAACGGGTTCAGGCTTGATCTCTGAAGAAGGATGTAATCTGACCATAAAGAGGGATGGATATTTCTTCCTGACTCTTCAGGTGACACTGTCTTCATGTGAAGAAAAAAAACAAATGGTGAAGCTGAAGTTGAAAGAAAAAATTATTCTGCAGGGTACGATTAACACAAACACATGCAGCACAGGCCTCCTCGGCAAGGTGCAGGGACTCTCTGCTGGAGGCGAACTGATGGTCACCATCGACCCGCCATCCACATCGATTGTTGCTGATGAATATCTCACCCACCTGGATGTCATCTACATGGGCACGCCTTAGATGCAATTCTGATACAATAAATATATATTCTAAATCCTTGGCATGTTCCAGTGCCCCTGTCCAGCTCTGTGATCCACCTTTTGGTGGCCCTGCATAGATGCAAAGATGGTTGAGTGTACTTTGCCGGATCAGCAAATCACTTGAACATGTCCCTGCAGTTAGAGAGGTGTCAGACAGGGTGTCACAGGACGAAGATGATCTTTTACCCACAGAGTGGGTAAAAAACCCTCATCCCTTTAAATTCTGGTCTGGACTATACAGACCCCTGATACCCTTAAACAGAAATTACATTGATTTGATGTCCAATGATTTTGTCCAGTAAAGTCAATATACTGTATAGCAGCTCCAGGATTGGTCTAAAGTTGACGTCATCACTACAAATCTGCTTTCTACAGTTATGCTTGCGGGGAAACTTTTTCAAATTCACGCTTTAAAACACAGCTGTATGGTATTATAGAAATAATGTGAAGTATACTGTAAAATCAGGTGGATTTCCCCCTGTATATTTTATGGATTAGGAAAAAAATGTTGGATTGTTCTCATTGCTTCTCAAATAGCTGAGATCAAGGAGCTAATTTTTAGTAAGTGAAGAAGGTACTCAGCATAAACTGATCTTACTTGATTGTTTAAATTTTATTTCCTTGTTGGAGTTTAGTATATTTTAAATGTGTGATAGGTAATTGCAAAAATGAATTACTCTGAGCTGCCACATCGATTGGCGAGCAAACTACCTTTTCAGCCAAAATATTTTCACTGTTGCTTTTTGCTGGTTTATTATGTTTGAACTGTATGAATCATATTTATGTTGTAATTATTTATTGTTTAAATGCAGATATATACAGTATGCAGGTACACAGTATACTGTATATAACTAAAATTCCACAGTCAGATCAGCTAATAACCAATGAATGTATGTCACTGTGTGACAATGTGTGTCATTGGATGACATATATTGTCAATGAATGTATGTACAGTTTTTTTTATTGACTATTGCAATAATCTGTGGCTAATATTGTAAGCTACATACTGGACAATGTAATCTGTGAGTGTTTAAGAAAAAGGAGAAAAATAAAGTTATCTCATATCTTTTAACAATGATTTTTAAGAAACTGAATCCATTTATTTGTTAATCAAGTAAAAACAAGAACCACAATCACATACATTTGTTTTCATAATCAAATTTAAAATGAAAAGTGAAATGACTTGACAGAGGTGATCGCCTTCACTACTTACTTACTTACAATATCATACTGATGACACGTGAAAGCACGAGTCCTGGTGGTTTATGTGGAAAGTTTCGTGTGAAGAAATATTTGGTTTTGTTGCTGATTTGCAGTTGTTTTTAATTAACAGAGGAACTGTTTGCGCTCCTGATGATATCGGTACATTAGTGTGATCACACATTCAACAAAGGCATTGCACTTCTGTACTGTAACCGTGAAACATTTTGTCATAAAAAAGTAACAATGATATTAAAAACTACATCTTCTTCACACTGTTTCTTGTCTCTGATGTGTGTATCATATAGACAATAACAGAGCAGATGAATAGCGTGATGAAATCGTGCTTTTGTTTGTGAGTCATTCACGAGACCCCAGATATAAAGTGAAAGTGAGAGGTCATAAGTTAACAGTGGGTCTTCACTGCTAATGAGTCACTAATAGAAAGATAGTGGGACCCTCCCTGCTGTATGCTGTCGAAGAATATGCCCTCCAGATTCTGATAAAGCCAAATCATTTGACTTACCCAGTCATCCAACATCATATTAACTGACCTACATCACAGCAACAGAGATACAGTACACAAAAAGTAACTGGAACAAACATTAGTCATCACAGTCAAGTCACAGTGTTTCCAAGTTACTGAGGTTTCATCTGAAAACTCTTCATTTCCAAACCTCGGCCGCAGCGTCCCATATCTCTTACCACTCTCTGTATTAGCTGTTACCACCACAGCTTTCGATTACACTGGGTTGAAGTCCAAGATGCATGAATTCATACATACCCAGTTACCACCCACTCACACAATTAGAGGTATCAGCATGGGTTGGTTTGTTCCTACATTTGCTTTCCACTGCCTAATGTCAAGGCAGACGTACAAGAGTTGTTTAATTAATATAAAAATACATAAAAATATGCAGCAGCTTCTGTTGAAACCTTCATCATCTCTTTCCATCATTTCCATCCAAATGTCAGTTTGTCAGTCAATCGAAAGTGAAAAATGTTCATTCAAGCCTTGCTGTTATATTTCAGTGACTGTCACTACCTGCCAGTAAATAACGTCAAAACATTATAATAAAAGGATTATCAAGAATTCGAGATCTGTGAAATTATTCTTATTGAGAAGAGCAACATTCACGAATCCAGCCACAAGACTTCATACCTTGAGTAAAAATAACATTGCTACCAAACTTGAGGACACAAAAGTTATGAATTTATCTAGTTAAAGACACTGTATTTTCAGTGAATTCAACAGTAATGTGCCTAAGAAGTTAAATGTCAGCACCACACTGTTCTCTACCTGCTCTGGAGGCTGACACAAGGGGACAGTATTTAGCTGTGGACTGTGTGCTGTGTACCATGACCACATCTTTCAGTTTTGCTTTGACAAGAAAAATAAATAAATAGAAATGTTGCTCTAGGCCTAACATAATGTTTTTTTTGTAAAAAAAAAAAAAAAAAAGAAAGGCTTCTATGTGAAAAGCAGAGAGTGGTTTCTTTCAGAAGTTGTGTGTAATTAAAAAAAACTGTTGACGGTAGCGCCACAGACTGATATCTGACAATACAGCCCTGCTTTATCATTGGAAAATACTAGTTTCATATATGGAAGTGTGAACAATTTGTTTCAGATCATAGGCAATCACTGAGTTTGCTCATCCCACACAATTTCTTTGTAAAAGTCATGTCTAGACCTAGGTCTAATGATGAGAGGATAAAATAAACAGTGTGAAACCCAACCACACAGCTGATACAGCTCCCCTTCCTTCGCTGCAGTCTTCTCACACCTTAGAGGTCAGCCAGCGCTGGAAGATAATGACTCACACATGCAATGAGAAGCTGTCATGAAAATACAAGGGGACTTTATAAAACGCCTGAGCCATATGATTTCACAGATAATGCATTACTTTTTGCATTTAGACCCTATATATCCAAACCCTAGACTGTAACTACATTCTCAGTTCAGAGTGTTTTCACCAATTGGAAAAAAAACTCATAATACATTCCTGGAGGAAAATGAATTTCAAGGTTCGCTTTTAACCAACACACCCACCTGCACACACACACCAATCCAGTCCTGTTAAAGTGCAGTTTTCACCAGCCACTGCTCTCCGGGTCTGGGGTTGGAAAGTGAGTCAGGCAATCTGTTGCTGACACTCCCCCTCCTCCCCCCCCCCACCCCAGCTTAACCCACTACCACTTCCTCCTCAGTTTACAAATATACAACTCTGTGGGTGTTTTCAAGAGCTGCTTCTTCGAATAGACTCAGATGAAGGGAAAGCGTAACAATTATTGCATCAGAGAAACAAAAAAGAAAAAAAAAACGTGATACGGTTTTTTTTACTTATATAGGTCATGTTAGCATGCTTGTCACCATGGTGATGGATTGATAATGATCATCTACGCGTACAGTATGGCATCACAGCAAATATGTATGCCAATGTGAATGTGCGGAATAAACATATTACACATGCTGTCCTTCCAAACCCTCAAGAGAAGCTCATTTGTGGTAAAAGTTAAACTGATGTACTGTACTTTGAGGCCAGTATTACAGCATCAACATAGGTGGTTGACATATCAACGATTTATTGCTATGTGTCATTGCGGTATTTAAAAATTACCTTCTCTACTGTGTGTGTCGTGTGGTTGCAGTGAGGGGGTGAAACATTCGCTGCTATTGCTACTGAGACCACTCTGCAAAGTCTCCAGTGTGGTCTCGCTTGATGCAGCAGGAAGTGCATAGAGAATTTCATTTCACTTGAGAAAACCAACAAACAACAACCACATCTAAATCATTAGCTGTTTATTTCGTTCTTTTGCGTGCATTATTGCACATAGACAGCAGAATTAAAAGCAATTGTATTATTCACACATAAATAAATAGTGTACAGTACATGTTACAGAAAGAATGAGAAGAAATGTATAAGGATACAGCTTGTATGTTTTTTAAAAATTTTAACATGAACATGATGCATATGATTAAACTCAGCACAAATATGAAGATCTAACTAAGCAGTGTATATAAAAGTTATCTTCAAAATATCCATCTATGTTGTGTCATTTCGTAATATATACAAAATATTAAGTGTAAGGTGAGTATATAAGGTAGCATATAAAAAGTCTGTGATGTAAAAAATGGATTTTGTTACACTGTCAAACATAATATACAAACTGAAGAGTCAGCAGTCCTGACCCTCTTAACACTTCCAGGTTTTTACTCCAATCTGGTTGTGAATCTGCCTTTTCATTACAAAGAGAACCATTAGTCCTCAAAAAAGTATGCTGTATGATTTCTTATCTGATTTTATTTACACTTACTCCAGTTTTTAGAATTGCTGGTAAAATATTAATATGATATTCATATCATATATGCACCAAAGACATTCTCAGTGGGGTCCTGTCGCACAATTTTTGAGGTGTTGCTCACTTTCACAAAAATGGCATCATCTTTGAAGAGGTGAAACACTCCACCCAGGTAACTGTTGGATTGTTCGGGGTGTTTGAAATGATTGGAATATTTCCTGGACTTCAAGAGGTTAATACTTTTCCCAGTAAACTTTTCAGTACGCAAATCAACACGATGATGAAATATACCGTTGTCTGAGAAGGAAACTTTGGAGTAGACATAGTAATACCCCTCCTTCTGAATGACAAGACTTCTGTCTTTGTAGTCTATTTTATAGAGGAGAGGGTCTGCATCTGTGCTCCATGCCATAATGTCTTTTGCATGAACTACATCTTGTCCATCTGGAAAGAAAGAAAGAGAGAAGAAAACACTGACGATATGAAGTATAATATTTTTGTTAATTTTGAGGCTTCAAAAATGACAAATATACCACATGATTACCTTCCCTGCACTTTGAGAATGTGCCTTCATTTTAAAAGCAAAAGCTACAACAATGTATTTTAATTTATTTTCTGCTTTGGTAATACATTTAACACCATGGTATTGGATTGGACATCAGTGCTGCTCTCACCTGTCAGATGTGCAACCGGTTTGGAAGGAGAAATAACACGACTGCGCAATTTAGTGGCAGTAGCAGCTTTTTGTTCTGTGTGAGGACCAGACATAGACATGTCTTTAATGTGCATAAAGTAATTGAAAGTAGTTATCAATTAAAATTGAGTGCAAAAGTGCTGACATATACCTGCAATGATCTTAGAGACTGATGCTGAGGTGACCTGCAATGAAAATAAAAACAGTTTACCTCGCAGTTGTGCTTGTTTATTTTTTGTTTGTGAGCATGCACATGCAGATGTGAATGCAATCACCATTGGTGCATATGCACGTTGAGAAAATAAGATGAAAAAAGCACATTACACATTACAAGATCTGAATTGTGTGTAAGGACCACACTGTGTGCAGAGCAAAGTAGGACAGGTCTGTGCTTTTGGTAATCTGTAAAAGGTAGATCACAATCATGCTACAGGAAATAGACCACTTCCTTTCCTCCACTGTCCCCTGTTTATACAGTGTTTTTTTTCGCTGAACCCCCCCTCCTCCCAACCCCGTGACTGCTGCCTACATGTAGAACACCACACAAGGACAGGAAACTGAGTCAGATATGTAGTGAAAGCATCTGACCATCCATCATCATGGAACACCAAGTCTTGCCCCTGCCCCCCTGGACATCAGTGGAGTTCTGTGTAAATGGGCCGGACTTTAATGTACTTCTCTGTCAATACTAATTTCTTTCTACTTTTACTTTCTATTTTCCTTCGCTGTCATCATTCATATGATGTAGTAAATGTCAGTTTTATTTTTGTCACGAGGGTACTTTTATTCACCGATGCCTCTGCTTCACTAAACCTGCACAGGATCTCACACATTAGTGTGAGTATAAAGAGGAGTGAGTGTGGGCCTGTTTTTGTCTCCTGACATGCAAATGAAATTGTTTTTTAAACGTCACACCATAACTCCATCATAACACTATGGGAAAATCACAAATTGACTCCTCACTTTCCACTTTGGTAATACAGCTATGACAGCAAGTTTTCCATGAGTAGTGTGTGACACTGTGAAATGTAACCCTAACCCTAAGAATGTAGTTTCACTTGCATATCTACCTCGTATTGTATATTTCACTCATAAAACTCACAATTGTGAAATTTTACAGGTCTTAAGTAACTTTCTAGTCACCTTTACATGAAATGTGTTGCTTTTATAATATTTCATGAAGCTTTTTTATGTACTGAGGTCACTCATTTTTGTATTTTACGATTTTGGTCTTGAGATTTTACCTTAGTTTGATTAGTACATATTTCACTCACTAGTACATATTTCACTCACCTCACAAGTAATTACATTTCAACATAAATATTACATTATGAATATAAGACTCGGGTGTTTAAAGGAAATCAAAGATCTTACTGAGAAAACTAGAGGAATTCCCTTTATAAATACTTAAGAGTAGTGTTTAAAGGAATTTTAAAGGTGTTATCAACAAAAACAGCAGTTTTGGGTTAAGCATGACAGAACACAAGTAAGACAAAACTGCTAAAAAGAAGAGGAGGAAAACTGAAAGTGAGAATAGCAGTTAAAGCTAACGAGGAAAGTGAGAGTAAAAAGGGTTTCAAAGGAAACTTTAATGAAACAAAAAAGAAGCGCTTTGCCACTCAGTTGATAAGAAGTCATAGGATGAAATTGTGAAAGGTATCGTAGGCTGGTGCAGACTCAGAGATGAGGTTGATACTCACAGATTCAGCTTGGTAGAGACGGTAGATGAGACAGGCCTCTATGGTCATGCCGCACAATGCCACGCTCATCAGGATGAAGAGCAGGGTTTGTCCCACACCGGCCCGCCGTCGCCCCTGGCTTAGTCTGGGTGGCACTGGAGGGAAGGTGGCATGGCTGTCCACCACGTACACAGAGGGATGCCCACCCTCGGCCATATCAACAGTCCTCTTTCTGTAATTGAAAATGAATTAGTGTGGAAATATCCTCTAGAAGTTGTCAAAGAGCGTCGCTTCAATGGGGCCACAGAGATGAACAGAAGAGACAGTGTGACAGACGGTGTGAAAAAGCGAAATGGGTGGGCTTACTTGTGGTTGGTTCAAGTGGAGATGGCGCATACAAAGCTCAGAGTCAGATATAGAAATCCTGAGATGCATCAGTAAAGCCCCTTTGGAGGCTGTCAGAGATGCACTTGCCTGCATACGATAACTGCAAACATTAAAATGATGCTGTAGTTGATACAAATTTTTCTGGTGCAGCTACAGAACCTGACCATCAGTTACAAAGCCTCAAGGTAAAAGACAACAATTACCAAGTGGGTGAGCACAATGCATTTAACCTCCCCTTCACGCCCTCCCACGTCATTGTAAAAGCAATGTTGAAATATCCATTCACACTTCCTCTCTCTCATGTTCTTGCTTAGCGGCTTGTCTCATGGTCTGACACCAACAAGTGCACCACCACCATGGTACGGTGAGAGTAAGTGGTTTGTTTAGAATAATGTATGCTCCTTCAGTTTGTTAAATGAATTGAGGGTGTAAATACTATACATATTACTCTGGATCAGATCACAATCATATTTTTAGAAAAATATTCAAGAGAGTATATTCACCTCTGAAATCAATAGTGTGTTTGTGTGATAGATGGAAGTGAACATGGAAAAAAATAAGTTATTTCAAAATACTTTATGTTCAAATACAAACATGGATGATGAATGAGTTGTGACAGCATGATTGTAGGGTAGGACCAGATCAGGGGTAAAAGGGCCTAAGGCTGAATATACTGAACTGAAAACCTGAGAAACATGATGTGATGGTAGAAAATTAGACCTCCAAGCAGCAGGGTGGCGTACTAAGGAGGGCTGTTGCTCTGCTGTTGACTTCTGACCTTCCAGTAGATTTTTCCTGCAAAGATAAACTAAGTATTACATAATTTAGATAGTTAAACCCTGTCACCGATACTGTCCTAGCAATTCTCACAAACATGATCAGTTACTGAGGGTTTTGTTATCAGGAAATGAGTAAATCATGGGATCAAGATAATAATTTAATTTGCTGGGCTGTATTCATAACAAAAAGATACAGATACAGATATGAGATTACAAGTGATAGGAGTTTCTGGTAATATAATAACGGTGCAAAACACGTGCTTAATGCAGACTTTATGCATGTTCCATGATGATTTAATGCATAATGTATTCCTGTAATTCATTATTAAGAGATGATAATGTCACTATGAGTTTATATCTAATTAGTTAACAATTGATGGATCATTAATCAATGATTGTTACTTCTCAGTTGCTTCAAACATGAATCTAGTTGAATCTAAGGGCATTTGAACAGCTTCTCTGAAAGCAGGACAGCACTTTTTCTCAAAGAATTATGAAATATCTAACTGGAAGCCAGATGCAAACATCTCCATGTTGCTGCCTACAGAAACAGTTCTAGTAATGCTGACAAGTCATCTGATTCCCGACACAATATTAATATGACACAATTGCATTTCTTTCTCACTTCAGTACATTGTAAACTGCTGACAAGTCTAAACATGTCTGTTCATTCTCATATGATTAGTCAATATGTCCCTGCTAGATGTTTCCGGTTTAAAAACTCACCTCAACTCATAAAACTCACCTTCCACCCACTAGCCTGCAAATGTGACATTAAGCCCACAAGGATCTATTTGGTCAAGCTGCAACCTGAAGATGCCTAATTTGGTGGTATATTATTAAGGTATGACTTAAGTGAATTCAAGTGATCCAAGTACAGACAAGTGATAAATTAAAGATAAAACCAGTACAGGTCTGAATGCTTGACTCCTACAGTGAGGGATCCAGTGGTTCTGTTATGCTGTGGGGGGCATTTTGTCCTCTTAGAGGGAAGGGTCACTGCAAATCAATACAAAGTTGTTCTAAGTGATCATCTTTATCCTATGATGAAACATTTCTATCCTGATGGGAGTGGTCTCTCCCAGGATGACAATGCCCCTATCCATAGGTCATTGAATGGTTTGATGAGTGTGCAAATGATGTGAATCATATGCTATGGCCTTCGCAGTCACCAGACCTCAACCCAATTGAACATATATAGGAGATTTTGGACAGCGCTCTCCACCACCATCATCAAAACACCGAATGAGGGAATATCTTTTGGAAGAATGGTGTTCATCCCTCCAGTAGAGTTCAGAGACTTGTAGAATCAATGCTAAGGCACATTGAAGCTGGTCTGGTGGCACATGGCTGCCCAACACCTTACTAAGACACTTTATTTGGTTTTTCCTTTGATTTGTCACCTGTCGGTATGATCCAAGTCACTAATCACATAAACTCATAGTGACTTTATCATTTCATAAAAGTGAACTACAAGAATTCATGACACATCCTGCATTAATTTATTCATTAAATCATCATAAATCATGTAGTAGCTATTAGTTAAGCATTGTACCCTTATTCTTAAGTGTTACCGTGGGTTCTTTTTTTTAAATAAAAATGTTAACATATTTGTTTCAAGGCCCCTTTTCTGTGCTTTTACCCACAGCTCCCCCTATAGGATCTAACTGGACTTAGAGGCCTATACTCCAGTTGTACACACATTACACAATTGGTGTATATTGCACCTTGTCACCACACCTCACTTTTGCATGAGACTGCAGTTCAGACTGCTCAGCGCTATTGGTCGACACAGAGAGTGGATCCACACATTCAGCTTTAATCAAGGAACCAATTATCAGGCTATTCTCCAGCCATCGGAGTATGAGAGTAAGCCATTGCAGATATACAGTGAAATTGTTTTATTGTGCATGTATGACATAGAAGAACGTGTGGAATAAATGAAGTATGCACTGCAACCTGAGGATAATGAATTTTTCTGCACAGCCCTTTTTGCTGGCATGGTTTACTCTGACTGTAGGCTTGACTTTGGCTTTGGGGCCAAACCAGGACATGGAATTTACATTTCTGTTACCTGCTGGCAGCACAGAGTGTTTTTATCAAACCACCGTGAATAACGACAGAATGTAAGTTGCGTACCAGGTAAATACAGTTTTCTCTCCTGTCTGTCTGGTACAGTGACAGTGTAATGTCGTGTTTAGTTTTGTACAGCTTTATGAAAGTCTGTGAATAATGTCTAACTGAAGAACAAGTGACAAGGCGTTGGACTTGCATGCAGAGAAATAAGAAATCCACTACTGCTGTTGTTGCAGAACACACCTGTCCTGTGTAACAGGTAGAAAAACAAAAATGATCCAAACTGCAAAAATGCATTTTAAAGGTCTATCACAAACATGCATTTACAAGATGATGACTGTACATCCAAAATATATGTTGGCCACCGAAATTCATTTTAAATCAGTACAATAATCAAAATATAAGTAAATATTTTTGCCAGTTTTGTACTTTAAAGTAAAATACCACCAAATATAGCTAGCCTGAAATTCCAAGCACACCTGTTCTCAAGTCTCTCATAATGTGTTATTGAGCTCAGTCATTTTATAGTTGTGACCTTGTGTCACACCCTGCCTGGACTTTGTGTGTTTTTTGGTCTTTTTATGTTCTTGTGTTCTTTGGGGTTTGCACTTCTGTTTAGTCCTTCTGGTCATATGGGTTTTCTTGTTATATTTGGGTGGTGGGTTTGGACTGCCTTTTGTTGTTTAGCCTGGTGTGTTGTATACTTTAGTTTAGGTTCATGATGGTTCTTGGACAGGTTGGTGTGGGTTGTATTTAGAGTATTGTATTTTCTGGGTTTTGGTTTTGTTACTGTGTGTCCCTTGTGTGTTCATGTACTCCTCCTCACCTGCCCTGCTTCACCCTCATTGGCCCTGCTCTGCTCTGTGTCTTCCCCACACCTGCCCTGTATCAGTCTCGTCAGCCCTGCCCTGCTTCCTGTGTTTCCTCAGCCAATCACTCCCAGCCTGCCCTTGTGTCTCGTTACCTGTTCCCCATTCCCTGATTAGTTTAGTCTGTATTTAAGGTCTGGTTTTGAATTGAGTCTTTGTTGGATCATTCGTTTTGTTTTGTCTGCTAGTTCTGTTCGCCTGTTCATGACCATCCACGATTAAAGGAGATTTTTTCATCATATCTGCATTCCGGCCTCTGTGTTTGGGCCACTCCTGCTTCCCCAACCTGACACCTTGTTTCACCTTCTAACATCACATCACAGTTATCAGGACTATGTTAATGTAATATCAGTCCTGGCTGCTCTGCTGTGACATGTCACTGTGTGTTGAGTCAGACAGGAGATTTTCCTGGAACAGTTGACTCATGATGCTTCGAAGCTGCTGCACGGAGGTCTCATTCATCAATTGGCTGCCTTGTTCCAAAGCTTTACTCAACAAACAATAACAAATACAGCTCCACTGCTCTGTAGGCCAAAGGCTGCTTCCTGATGTGGAACTATATGCATAACTGCACTTTCTGACACAACATTTTGAGAATATTGCAGCCCACAAAAAAAGCAGCAGATCATGTATACATTTACACAGTCTGAATCATTTGTGTTTGTCTGACAAAGACAGGGTTGTCTGGAACAAAGGTTATGGATTTGTAACCCTAATTCTATAAAACAGGCAGAGCTCCTCTCCAATCACACGCACGTAATCACTCACTGAATATTTTTTTGAAATATTCCAGCATTTCTCTGTCCTGAGCCAGCAGAGGCTGCGGCTTTCTCACCACTGCCCACCCAATTGAGTCGGGACAGCCTGTTTCCATGTGGCCCTGCACTCTCAAGAAGGATACCAGGTGAAGCAGAAGTGATGCCCAGCGGCGGTAGCGATGAGAACGGGGCATGACGGGCAGGAACGAACAAGTACCAGTAATTTCATCCCTGGAGCAGAGAGATCAGTGAGCTGCTTCGCCGTCGCTGAGGGAATAAAGAAATGGTGAGTGCCAGTGAGACACTGCTTATATAGCCGGATTGGCTAGCTACATACGTGTAGATTTCAGTGAGCGACTGCCCGCATGTGATTGGAGAGTGAGAGTATTACCCATAGAGTCCAGTAAAGGGCTTAGCCTGTGTGAGATAGAACACGGGTACACAAAAATAGCGACCCGTGGGCCAAATCTGGCCCTCCAACAAATATATTTGGCCCCTTAACAGAAGCTGAAGTTTTCCCTTTTATAGATTTCAGCAGATCATTTACTTGACTCTTCATAAATCTACAGTAGATAACAATGTTAACACAAAGCTCATGCAAATCCCAATAAATACCCTATAGTGACCTCATAACATCTTATAAATTTACAAGATGCATAACACAGGACATAATTTGAACAAAAAATATCTGATCAGAAGAGATTTGTGTCAATAAAAAGCACTTATTCCTTTTGCTTTAACCATAAATGAAGCAGGCCACTGTTTACTGTGGGTGGATAACCACATTCATTTCCCTGTGCTATAACAGAAGAAGAGTTATTTTTGTCAAATGAGTATCAAAATAAGCTGCTGTAACTCTATTAGCCCTCATTTACTAATGGAAATGATGACATCTGCCCTCATATACAACCCTAAAACAGTTTTAAACAAACAACTTTTTAGGCTGTGTTTTCACTGCCTGTACACCAGCCCCCCCAATAGACCATGCTGAAAAAAACTGGCTCATGGTTGGATCTAATGACTGACCTTGGTCCAGAGGATTGAAATTCTTCTTGCATTGAACCTCTCACACAGAGGCTTGATATGATAAAATAAATAAATAAACCTTGAGAAAGTTACTGCATCCTTAACAGGGCTGCTGAACTGTGTCTGAACCCATCTTTTGACAGAGAGAATTTCAGATACAGATACACAGACTGTCCCATTATTATCACTGTGGGGTAATATGTGAGGTAGGTTGTAGCTCAATGTACTATCAGGATTTAAATTTGAATGTCAAATAGCCATTGCCCAGATAGTCTAATGAGTTCTTGAACTGTGAGCTGCATGCTGGAATAAAAATGTGAAGATAACTTTGGAAATGTGAGTGAGTGCTGAATAAGTGTTACTTAGAGTCTGTACATGCATACTGAACTCTATCCCCGTGTTTCTTTTACAGGTGATAGCTGGTTCAGGTCTAGATGTCGGTTTTGCCCTTTCACCCAGTGGATACCGGCTGGCCTCTGACTTTAGGAGAATGGTTTACACTGAAACTTTATTGTTATTTGTCATTGTATTTAAAAAAATACCTTCTCTACTGTATGTGTGATGTTGTTGCATCAGGTGGATGAAACTTTCGCTGCTACTGATACTGATACTGACACCACTCTGCAAAGGCTCCAGTGTCGTCTCACCTGACGCAACAGGAAATGCATAGAGGAGTTCATTTCACTTGAGAAAACCAACAAACAACAACCACATCTAAATCATGAGCTGTTCATTTCATTCTTTTGCGTGCATTATTGCACATAGAGAGTGTAATGAAAGCGGTTGTATTATTCAGATATAAATAAATGTATAAGGATACAGCTTGTGTGTTTTTTGAACATTTTAACATGAACATGATGCATATGATTAAACTCAGCACAAATATAAAGATCTAACTAAGCAGTATATCAAAGTTATCTTCAAAATATCCATCCATGATGTGTCATTTCGTAAAATACAGAAGATTAAGTGTAAAGTGAGTATATAAGGTAGCATATAAAAAGTCTCTGATGTAAAAAAAATACTTTTGTTATACTGTCAAACACAATTTAGAAATTGAAGAGTCAGCAGTCCTGACTTTCTTAACACTTTCAGGTTTTCACTCTAATCTGGTTGTGAATATGCATTTTCATTACAAAGAGAACCATTAGTCTTCAAAAAAGGATGCCATATGATTTCTTATCCAATTTTATTATTCTTACTCCAATTTTTAGGATTCCTGGTGAAACATTAATATGATATTCATATCATATATGCACCAAAGACATTATCAGACGGTTTCTGTTGCACAATTTTTGAGGTGTTGCTCACTTTCACAAAAATGGAATCACTTTGGGAGAGGTGAAACACTCCACCCAAGTAACTGTTGGATTGTTTGGAAGAGGAATGCTTGGAAAGATTGGAATATTTCCTGGACTGCAGGAGGGTAATACTTTTCCCAGTAAACTTTTCAATATGCAAATCAACAAGATGATGAAATACATCGTTGTCTGAGAAGGAAACTTTGGAGTAGACATAGTAATACCCCTCCTTCTGAATGACAAGACTTCTGTCTTTGTAGTCCATTTCATAGAGGAGAGGGTCTGCATCTGTGCTCCATGCCATAATGTCTTTTGCATGAACTACATCTTATCCATCTGGAAAGAAAGAAAGAGAGAAAACAACACTGACAACATGAAGTATATTTTTTTTATTTTTGAGGCTTCAAAAATGACAAATATACCACATGATTACCTTCCCTGCACTTTGAGAATGTGCCATCATTTTACAAGCAAAAGATATGACAATTTTGACTTATTTTCTGCTTTGGTAATACATTTAACAGTATGGTATTGGATGGGTTATCAGTGCTGCCTTCACCTGTCAGATGTGCAACCGGTTTAGAAGGAGAAATAACAGGACTGTGTAATTTTTTGTTCTGTGTGAAGACCAGACATAAACATGTCTCTAATGTGCATAAAGTAATTGAAAGTATTTATCAATTAAAATTGAATATAAATTAAAGTGCAAAAGTGCTGACACATACCTGTGATGATCTTAGAGGATGACGCTAAGGTGACCTGCAATGGAAATAAAAACAGTTCACCTCACAGTTGTGCTTGTTTATTTTTTGTTTGTGAGCACGCAGATGCAGATGCAGATGCAGATGCAGATGCAATCACCATTGGTGGATATGCAAGTTGAGAAAATAAGATGACAAAAGCTTAAATTAAAAAGACAAAACAAAAAAAAAAAAAACTATGATCTGCATGTGAGCCGATTTTAACAAAATTCTCCACATTATAAGATCTGAATCGTGTGTAAGGACCACTGTGTGCAGAGCAAGTAGGACAGGTCTGTGCTTTTGGTAATCTGTAAAAGGTAGGTACACCCCGTGACTGCTGCCATCATGCAGAACACCACACAAGGACAGGAAACTGAGTCAGATATGCAGTGAAAGCATCTGACCATCCATCATCATGGAACATCAAGTCTTGCCCCTGCCCCCCTGGGGATGTCAGTGGAGTTCTGTGTAAATAGGCCGGACTTTAATGTACTTCTCGGTCTCTACTCCACTTTCTTCCCCATAATAGTGAATTTCTTTCCCTGTCAGCAGTTTTTGGAGAAAAACAATCACTCATATGATGTAGTAAATGTCAGTTTTGTTTCTGTCACGAGTACTTTTATTCACTGATGCCTCTGCCTCACTAAACCTGAACAAGATCTCACAAATTCGTGTGAGTGTAAAGAGGAGTGAGTGTGGGCCTGCTTTTGTCTCCCAATATTAAAAATAGTTTTTTAGAAGTCACACCATAATGCCATCATATGGAGCCCCTAAGGGGACATGGGCAAAAAAATATATACAGTGTTGTTTGAAAGTTTGTGAACCCTTTAGAATTTTCTGTATTTCTGCATAAATATGACCTAAAACATGATCAGATATTTACACAAGTCCTAAAACTAAACAAAGTGAATCCAATTAAACAAATGAGACCAAAAAAATCATTGTTTTCATCTTTTTCAACAATGGTGTTGGATGTCTTCAATTTGTATATGATCTGTCTGACAGCCGACTGGTGGAGTCCAAACTCTTCAGAAATGTTCTTGTAACCCTTTCCAGCTTGGCAAGCATCAACAACTCTTCTTTGTCCTCAGAAATCTCCTTTGTTTGAGCCATGACACACTTCCACAACCTGTGTTGTGAAGCTCAGAGTTTGACAGTGAAGACCCAGATTTATCTTCTTTAAATAAGGCAGGGCCTCACAGACTCACACTTGATTGTCATCCCATTAATTGCAACACCCAACTCTAATTTCCCCTTCTAATGAATTGGTAATCTTAGGGGTTCACATACTTTTGCCAGGCACAAACAGGTAACATTGGATCATTTTCCTCAATAAATAAATGAACAAGTGTAAAGTTTTGGTCTCATTTGTTTAACTGATGTCTCTTTATCTAGTTTTAGGACTTGAGTGGAAATCTAATCATGTTTTAGGTCATATTTATGCAGAAATAGAGCAAATTCTAAAGTGTTCACAAACTTTCAAGCAGCACTGTATTTATATTCAGTGGCGGACTCAGGCTGTCTCAGGGGCAGGGGCAAAAATATATTAAGGGCCCCTGATACATTCAATGGACCCCTACTTCACAATGTTTTTATAGTGCACCATATAGGGCACATTTTTTCATTGAAATGCCTTTCTCCCCAGACCATGAAGTGCAGTTCACCTGCTGCACATTAAGTTTTAATACCTTTTCAGGTGAGAAAGTAACCATGTAGATTCCCAATATGTGATCAGATTATCCAATGATAAATGTACAAATGTATTAATTTGTATTTAATTAATTAAAATGTGTGAATGAATTATATCTTGTGCGTACAAACTAATTAAAATCTGGGAATTTAATATAAATGCATACGAAATGCTATTTTGTATGCATTTATATTAAAGTCCAAAAAAGCATTTTTCGTGCACACGATGTAAGAGAAAAAATAAATGAAGTAAATGAAGTAAGAGAAAACTGCTAAAGAGAAAAAAAGGAAAACTGAAAGTGAGAATATGTCAGTCAAATTCTGTGTAAATAGGTCGGACTTTAATGTACTTCTCTTTCTCTACTCCACTTTCTTCCCCATAATAGTGAATTTCTTTCCCTGTCAGCAGTTTTTGGAGAAAAACAATCATTCATATGATGTGGTAAACATCAGTTTTGTTTCTGTCACGAAAGTACTTTTATTCACTGATGCCTCTGTTTCACTAAACCTGAGCAAGATCTCACACATACGTGTGAGTGTAAAGAGTGTGGGCCTGCTTTTGTCTCCCAATATTAAAAATAGTTTTTTAGAAGTCACACCATAATGCCATCATATGGAGCCCCTAAGGGGACATGGGTAAAAAAATATATACAGTGTTGTTTGAAAGTTTGTGAACCCTTTAGAATTTTCTGTATTTCTGCATAAATATGACCTAAAACATGATCAGATATTTACACAAGTCCTAAAACTAGACAAAGTGAACCCAATTAAACAAATGAGACCAAAAAAAAAAACATTGTTTTCATCTTTTTCATTTATTTATTGAGGAAAATTATCTTATCTTACACATTTGTGGGTGGCAAAAATATATGAACCCTTGCTTTCAGTAACTGGTGTGACCCCCTTTTGCATCAATAACTTAAACCAAACGTTTCCGGTAACTGTTTATCAGCCCTGCACATCAGCTTGGAGGAATTTTAGCCCATGTGTCCTTACAGAACAGTCTCAACTCAGGGATGTTGTGGGCTTCTTTGCATGAACTACATGCTTCAGGTTTCCACAGCATTTCTTTAGGATTAAGGTCAGGATTTTGACTCAGCCATTCCAAAACATTATCTTTCTTCTGCTTTAACCACTCTTTGGTAGAACGACTTGTCGTTTAGTGTCGTTGTCTTACTGCAGACAGATACCTTGACATTTTCCTGTAGAATGTGCTGGTACAACTCAGAACTCATAGCTCCTTCAATGACTGCAAGCTGTCCTGGTTCAGAGGCAGCAAAGCAGCCCAAACCATGATACTACCACCACCATGTTTCACAGATAGGATAAGGTTCTTATACTGGAATGCAGTGTTTGCTCATCGCCAAACAGAACGCCTCTCATTCTAGCCAAAAAGTTTGATTTTGGTCTCATCCATCCAGAGAACGAAAGTAACCATGTAGATTCCCAATATGTGATCAGATTATCCAAATAACGCCTGTTTGTAAATCTGCTTCGACGTTTTCAGAGATGTGAGGAGCTGCTGGCCTGAGACCAGCCAGTCATCTCAGGTGCTAGGAGCCGGGTGGGGAGGGGATGATCTTATGAACTGATCTGTGCAGCTCTTTGGTGATTTACCACTGGCTCTAATGTCTCCATAACATTTTGATATATAATATAATTCCTTTTGGAAGATAAATGTACAAATGTATTAATTTGTATTTAATTAATTAAAATGTGTGAATGAATTATATCTTGTGCGCACAAACTAATTAAATTCTGGGAATTTAATATAAATGCGCACGAAATAGCATTTTGTATGCATTTATATTAAATTCCAAAAAAGCATTTTTCGTGCACACGATGTAAGAGAAAAAATAAATGAAGTAAGAGAAAACTGCTAAAGAAAAAAAAAAGGAAAACTGAAAGTGAGAATAGCAGTTAAAGCTAATGAGGAAAGTGAGAGTAAAAGACTTAATGAAACAAAAAAGAAGCACTTTCCCACTCAGTTGATAAGAAGTCATAGGATGAAATTGTGAAAGGTATCGTAGGCTGGTGCAGACTCAGAGATGAGGTTGATACTCACAGATTCAGTTTGGTAGAGACGGTAGATGAGACAGGCCTCTATGGTCATGCCACACAATGCCACACTCACCAGGATGAACAGTAGGGTCTGTCCCACACTGGCATGCTGTCGCCCCTGGCTTAGCCTGGGTGGCACTGGAGGGCGGGTGGCATAGTTGTCCATGACATACAAAGAGGTATACCCACCCTTGGCCGTATCAACAGTGCTCTTTCCGTAACTAAAAATGAATCAGTGTGGAAATATCCTCCAGAAGTTGTCAAAGAGTGTTGCTTCAATGTGGTTGCAGAGACAAATAGAAGATACAGTGTTCAGGCTCAGACAAAGCTCAGAGTCAAATATAGAAATCTTTAGATGTATCAGCAAAGCCCCTTTGGAGGCTGTCAGAGATGCACCTGCCTGCACACGATAACTGCAAACATTAAAATGACTAGTGCAGTGCCCGTTCCAAATGGGCCTGTTTGGAAGGGGCCGGTTTCTCAAAACCTAGAGAGAGTTGTGCCCGTCCCCTAAATGCCTCTCATGCAGACTATCAGTAGACACTGCAATTTAACAATGCTCCCTAAACGCTTCACACGCAGAATATCTGGACACTACAATTCTGCATTGAGCTGAAGTTCATCGGATGAACTGCAGTGCCTGTTCAAAATGTGCCTGAGACATCCTGCACTACACCTTTAACATACATACAAAGTTCCTGTGCGTGAGGAACAGGAATAGAGCTTAACTGGCTGAACTAGCATCTCTCAACATGGGCGGTATCGCCACCCTGGGGGCGTTCAGAGAATGTCAGTGGGCGCTGGAAGCAATATTTTTGAAAGGGGGGCATTGAGGTGTTCTTGGGCGGCGTTTGTGTGTGTCTGTTTTTAATGCCAGTTTAGTCCTACATTTGAATGCACATTTTCACAATTTCAGCATTAGACTTCCTGGTTTTCCTATGTTTTTCACAGTGCTCTCAGCTCTTTTTCCCTCCATTTTACTTGCGTAACTACTTACAAATTTTTGTATTAATAAATACTCTTATTTCTTTCTTCTGGCATTTTGTTCATTCCACCAATGCAGTCAACAAAGCAACATGACACATCACTATATCTACCATCACTACTGTTATCAGATAATTTTAACATCCGCAGACACAAACATGATGAAAACTGTTGGTTATGTTACCCTTCGATGCTGAAAATAATCTGAATCAATCAGAAGAGTGAAGTTGAAATTAATCAGCAGTTTCAACCGGGAAACCAACCAAAAAACGAACAAACACGTATCTCACAACAGGAGGTTTTTAAGATCTATTGATTCACAGTCTCAACTCTCTGTATTCATCTTTAACATGAAGTGTTCTTTAAGAAAATCTAACCACAGAACAGCAGCTCTGAACTTTGGAATGAAAATCCTGTAACAAAAGTCAGATATTAACAGACAGTATAAATCTTTATCAGTTGGGTCATAAAGTCTGATGTGTGTATTTTATTCCAACAAGGAAATAAAAGGTGCTGAGCTGGCATTAATGCAGTCTGTTGTATCTCCGTGATATGTGCAAAATGGGACAAATAAATTGTTTGTGGATAAGTTAAATACTATCCATAGCTGTCCCTACAACTGGCTAGTGGCTTCTGGGGGTGTACCTGAATACAAATACATTATTCCGCAAAGCACAAATAGTTGGTTTTATACGAATATTTGTTTCATACAAATGTTTTAAAAATTATTTGTTGGGGGTATTCCCCAGAGATAAAGTTGAGCTACTGACACAAGCAAAGTGCTCTTAAAGACTCTCCATAACCTGTTGTTCCCCTTCTCCTTTCCACAAAGTTAAGTTGTAAAAAATAGGCAATAAATGAAAAGTGCAAAGCAACAATTGCCTTTGAAGTTCCTCCCTACATATTACACAGTGTGTTGTCTCCGTGTTATGGGTGTTCAAATAGATAGGTCTGGCTGCAATGAGGCGATGAGTAAAGTTTTAGCTCAGTAATCATAATAGTTTTCTAAAATTAAAAGTGTAATAAAAACAAAAACAGGATTTTTAAGCCTCTTTCCACTTTTATTCGAATACAAACACAGATACAAATAATTTTGCTGCCTCAACGAGTACAGATACAAATACAAATACTGGGATCTCTAGTGGCTACAGCTTGGGAGGATGGGAGGATGAGAAAATCGCAGTTCAAATCCATTCACTATAAGCCTGTTTTACCAATGTGTTGTGATTATTATATATATTTTTTTTTTAATATTGTAATGATAATAGTCCAAAATTGTGCAAAAATGCATAGTTTTTAGTCAAATGACATCACATTTTCTTGGGGGAGGACCCAAAAACTCCCCAACCAAAACCCCTGTGGACCTTTGACTTGGCTATTTTATTTGACCGCTGCATGTCTGATTGTTTAATCAACTGGATAGCATCATAAAACAACAACAATCATATCATATCAGCAAAAGGGCACAGAACAAGCAAAAATGCCAATATTCTATTGAACACCTTAGCTATGGATACATATCCTCCTGCTTTTTTCCAGTAGCCTCAGACTTTTTCCTTGGTTGGCTGCTCTTGTTTTGACTTTAGCGGAAGTTGATCGGATGCACTGTACTGCCCGTTCAAAACATCCCTGAGACATCCTGCACTATGTCTTGAACATACATACAAAGTTCCCATGCATGAGGAACAGGAATGGAGCTAAACTCTCTAAGCTTTTTCAATTCATTCTCTATGGTAGTTCTTATCACTACGGGTGTAATCCCACCTCCGACACAATGTGGGTTGCAGTGGCAGAATGGCGTTGTCCGTATTTCTGCTGTTGAATCCATGAAGAAGAAGAAGAGGAAGAAGAACCAGAAGCAACATTGTTTATGAGGTATTTTTATATATATCTCTGAACGTGACTGTGACATCCAGCACTAAGTCTTGAACGTACAAGCCAAGTTTCCTTCATAGCACACAGTTCAATAGAAGAGCTTAAATTTCTAAAGTTTTTTCAAGTCATTATCACTACAGATGTAATCCCATCTCCAACCACAATGTGGATTGCAATGGCAGATGGCGCTGTCCATATTTCCAATCGTTAACTTCACAGGAAGAAGAAGAAGCAAATCAACGCTGTAGAGAAAAAGGGGAAATAACTAAAACTGATGGCCCTAACATTAACCTATCATATTGTTGACTTATCAAGGACACTTTTGTGTTTTTGTGTTGATAAATGTTGATGATGAATGATATCATTAAAAGAAAACTTTGACACGTTGACAGTGAGGAAAATACTGGTTGCAAAGCTTCAAATTCTGGATTTCAAACTCAGTTCATTTCTCCACTCTAAACTCTATGTTTTTTTTGTTTTTTTTATTGAAATAACATAATCAAACAGTTACATAAAATAACACAAATAACATAACAGCTCAAATAACAACACAATGCAAAGACAATGATTCAAACAACATGCAACGACATGGTTTCAGCAACAGCAGGGTCCATAGCAACCACCATAGCAACGGTCGGAAACATTGCATTCCTACGGTTTTCTGGCAAGACCTGAAATAATTGCATAATAACTAACAAACTAAAAATCACATACATTCCCTGAACAAAGATTATGAAAATAAAATGCACATTTCTCACTAGAAATGTCATTAAAAGGAATTTCAATGCTGAAGCTATCCTAAAATAATGCATTTCCCCTGAGTATAAAAGGAATTTCAGCCATTTGGTTTGTTTTTGCAGACAGGAACTGGCCACTTGCACTGTGGATGCAGGCCAGTAGAAAAGAATAGGCCAAAGAAACGTAAGCATCTGAAACTAATATGTTTTGCACTGTGGACCAACATAGCTACTATACATTTTGATGTGAGACTGGTTTGCAACATGATGCATGCAATTAAACTCAGCACAAATATGAAGATCCAACTAAGCAGTATAAGTCATCTTCAAAATATCCATCTATGATGTGTCAGTTTGTAACACACAAAAGATTAAGTGTAAAGTTAGTATATAAGGTATCATGTAAAAAGTCCCTGATGTAAAAAATCAATTTTGTTATACTGTCAAACACAATTTAGAAACTGAAGAGTCAGCAGTCCTGACCTTCTTAACACTTCCAGGTTTTCACTCCAATCTGGTTGTGTTTACCTTTTCATTAAAAGAGAACCATTAGTCCTCAAAAAAGATGTTATATGATTTCTTATCCAATTTTATTTATTCTTACTCCAATTTTTAGAATTCCTGGTAAAAT
Source organism: Thunnus thynnus (assembly GCF_963924715.1). Classification (NCBI taxonomy): domain Eukaryota; kingdom Metazoa; phylum Chordata; class Actinopteri; order Scombriformes; family Scombridae; genus Thunnus; species Thunnus thynnus. The sequence continues at coordinate 12,282,191 of NC_089533.1, forward strand.
ATTAATATGATATTCATATCATATATGCACCAAAGACATTCTCAGAGAGGTCCTGTCGCACGATTTTTGAGGTGTTGCTCACTTTCACAAAAATGGCATCACCTTTGGAGAAGTGAAACACTCCACCCAAGTAACTGTTTGATTGTTCGGGGTGTTTGAAATGATTGGAATATTTCCTGGACTTCAAGAGGTTAATACTTTTCCCAGTAAACTTTTCAATACGCAAATCAACACGATGATGAAATATACCGGTGTCTGAGAAGGAAACTTTGGAGTAGACATAGTAATACCCCTCCTTCTGAATGACAAGACTTCTGTCTTTGTAGTCTATTTTATAGAGGGGAGGGTCTGCATCTGTGCTCCATGCCATAATGTCTTTTGCATGAACTACATCTTGTCCATCTGAAAGAAAGAAAGAGAGAGGAAAACACCAACAATATGAAGTCTGATTTTTTTTTTTTAATTTTGAGGCTTCAAAAATGACAAATAAACCACATGATTACCACCAGCACTTTGAGAATGTGCCTTCATTTTAAAAGCAAAAGCTACAACAATGTATTTTAATTTATTTTCTGCTTTGGTAATACATTTAACACCATGGTATTGGATTGGACATCAGTGCTGCTCTCACCTGTCAGATGTGCAAGTGGTTTGAAAGGAGAAATAACACAACTGCGCAATTTAGCGGCAGTAGCAGCTTCTTGTTCTGTGTGAGGACCAGACAAAGACATGTCTCTAATGTGCATAAAGTAATTGAAAGTAGTTATCAATTAAAATTGAGTGCAAAACTGCTGACACATACCTGTGATGATCTTAGAGATTGATGCTGAGGTGACCTGCAATGAAAATAAAAACAGTTTACCTCGCAGTTGTGCTTGTTTATTTTTTGTTTGTGAGCATGCACATGCAGATGTGAATGCAATCACCATTGGTGGATATGCAAGTTGAGAAAACAAGACATAAAAAGTAAAAAAACAAAAAAACCCAACTATGATCTGTATGTGAGCAGATTTTAACAAACATTATAAGATCTGAATTGTGTGTAAGGACCACACTGTGTGCAGAGCAAAGTAGGACAGGTTTGTGTTTTTGGTAATCTATAAAAGGTAGATCACAATCATGCTACAGGAAATACACCACTTCTTTTTCTCCACCGTCCCCTGTTTGTATAGTATTTTTGTTTGCTGAATCGCTAATCACCTTTACATGAAATGTGCTGCTTTATTATTTCATGAAACTTTTTTAATGTACTGAGGTCACTCATTTTTGTATTTTACTATTTTTGTCTTGAGATTTTACCTTAGGTTGATTAGTACATATTTGACTCACTCCAAGTAATTACATTTTAACATAAATATTACATTATGAATATAAGATGTTACTGAGACAACTAGAGGAATTCCTGTTATAAATATTTAAGACTAGCGTTTAAAGGAATTTTAAAGGTGTTATCAATAAACAGCAGTTTTGGGTTAATAGTGACAGAACACAAGAAAGAGAAAACTACTAAAAAGAAAAAGAGGAAAACGTGATGAGGAAAGTGAGAGTAAAAAGGGGTTGCAAAAGAAAATTTAATTCAACAAAAAAGAAGCACTGATACTGATTTATACTCACACATTCAGTTTGGTAGAGGCGGTGGATGAGACAGGCCTCTACGATCATGCCGCATAATGCCACGCTCACCAGGATGAACAGCGCTTTCTGCCCCACCCTGGCACACTGTTGCCCCTGGCTTAGCCTGGGTGGTACTGGAGGACAGGTAGCATGGCTGTCCATCAAGTTTACAGAAGGATACCCATCCTCAGCCATATCAACAGTGCTCTTTCTGTAACTGAAAATGAATTAGTGTGGAAATATGCTCCAGAAGTTGTCAAAGAGCGTCGCTTCAATGGGGCCACAGAGACAAACAGAAGAGACAGTGTGACAGACGATGTGAAAAAGTAGCAAAATGGGTGGGCTCACTTGTGGTTGGTTCAAGTGGAGATGGCGCATACAAAGCTCAGAGTCAGATATAGAAATCATGAGATGCATCAGTAAAGCCCCTTTGGAGGCTGTCAGAGATGCACTTGCCTGCACACGATAACTGCAAACATCAAAATTATTCTGTACTTGATACAAATTTTTCTGGTGCAGCTACAGAACTTGACCATCAGTTACAAAGCGTCGAGGTAAAAGACAACAATTACCAAGTGGGTGAGCACAATGCATTTAACCTCCCCTTCATGCCCTCCCACGTCATTGTAATAGCAATGTTGAAATATCCATTCACACTTCCTCTCTCTCATGTTCTTGCTTAGCGGCTTGTCTCATGGTCTGACACCAACAAGTGCACCACCACCGTGGTACGGTGAGAGTTAGTGATTTGTTTAGAATAATGTATGCTCCTTCAGTTTGTTAAATGAATTGAGGGTGTAAATACTATACATATTACTCTGGATCAGATCACAATCACATTTTTAGAAAAATATTCAAGAGAGTATATTCACCTCTGAAATCAATAGTGTGTTTGTGTGATAGATGGAAGTGAACATGGAAAAAAATAAGTTATTTCAAAATACTTTATGTTCAAATACAAACATGGATGATGAATGAGTTGTGACAGCATGATTGTAGGGTAGGACCGGATCAGGGGTAAAAGGGCCTAAGGCTGAATACACTGAACTGAAAACCTGAGAAGCATGATGTGATGGTAGAAAATTAGACCTCCAAGCAGCAGGGCGGCGTACTAAGGAGGGCTGTTGCTCTGTTGTTGACTTCTGACCTTCCAGTAGATTTTTCCTGCAAAGATAAACTAAGTATTACATAATTTAGATAGTTAAACCCTGTCACCGATACTGTCCCATTAATTCTCACAAACATGATCAGTTACTGAGGGTTTTGTTATCAGGAAATGAGTAAATCATGGGATCAAGATAATAATTTAATTTGCTGGGCTGTATTCATAACAAAAATATACAGATACAGATATGAGATTATAAGTGATAGGAGTTTCTGGTAATATAATAATGGTGCAAAACACGTGTTTAATGTAGACTTTATGCATATTCCATGATGATTTAATTGTAATTGTAATGTATTTAAAAAATACCTTCTCTACTGTATGTGTGGTGTTGTTGCATCAAGTGGGTGAAACATTCGCTGCAACTGATACTGAGACCACTCTGCAAAGGCTCCAGTGCGGTCTCGCTTGATGCAACAGGAAGTGCATAGAGGAGTTCATTTCACTTGAGAAAACCAACAAACAACAACCACATCTAAATCATGAGCTGTTTATTTCATTCTTTTGCGTGCATTATTGCACATAGACAGCAGAATTAAAAGTTTTTGTATTATTTTTGTATTATTCATTGTATTATTCAGATATAAAAAATTGTATTATTCAGATATAAAAAATGTATAAGGATACAGCTTGTGTGTTTTTTGAACATTTTAACATGAACATGATGCATATGATTAAACTCAGCACAAATATAAAGATCTAACTAAGCAGTGTATATCAAAGTTATCTTCAAAATATCCATCCATGATGTAACATACAAAAGATTAAGTGCAAAGCAAGTATATAAGGTAGCATATAAAAAGTCTCTGATGAGAAAATGAATTTTGTTATACTGTCAAACACAATTTAGAAATTGAAGAGTCAGCAGTCCTGACTTTCTTAACACTTCCAGGTTTTTACTCCAATCTGGTTGTGAATCTGCCTTTTCATTACAAAGAGAACCATTAGTTCTCAAAAAGGATGCCATATGATTTCTTATCCAATTTTTTTTACTCTTACTCCAACTTTTAGAATTACTGGTGAAATATTAATATGATATTCATATCATATATACACCAAAGACATTCTCAGACGGTTTCTGGCGCACGATTTTTGAGGTGTTGCTCACTTTCACAAAAATGGCATCACTTTGGGAGAAGTGAAACACTCCACCCAAGTAACTGTTGGATTGTTTGGAAGAGGAATGTTTGGAAAGATTGGAATATTTCCTGGAATGCAGGAGGGTAACACTTTTCCCAGTATACTTTTCAGTACACAAATCAACAAGATGATGAAATACATCGTTGTCTGAGAAGGAAACTTTGGAGTAGACATAGTAATACCCCTCCTTCTGAATGACAAGACTTCTGTCTTTGTAGTCCATTTCATAGAGGAGAGGGTCTGCATCTGAGCTCCATGCCATAATGTCTTTTGCATGAACTACATCTTATCCATCTGGAAAGAAAGAAAGAGAGAAAACAACACTGACAACATATTTTTTTTAATTTTGAGGCTTCAAAAATGACAAATATACCACATGATTACCTTCCCTGCACTTTGAGAATGTGCCTTCATTTTTACAAGCAAAAGATATGACAATTTTGACTTATTTTCTGCTTTGGTAATACATTTAACACCATGGTATTGGATGGGATATCAGCGCTGCCTTCACCTGTCAGATGTGCAACCGGTTTAGAAGGAGAAATAACAGGACTGTGCAATTTTTTGTTCTGTGTGAGGACCAGACATGAACATGTCTCTAATGTGCATAAAGTAATTGAAAGTATTTATCAATTAAAATTGAATATAAATTAAAGTGCAAAAGTGCTGACACATACCTGTGATGATCTTAGAGGATGACACTAAGGTGACCTGCAATGGAAATAAAAACAGTTCACCTCACAGTTGTGCTTGTTTATTTTTTGTTTGTGAGCACGCAGATGCAGATGCAGATGCAATCACCATTGGTGGATATGCAAGTTGAGAAAATAAGATGACAAAAGCTTAAATTAAAAAAACAAAACAAAAAAAACTATGATCTGCATGTGAGCCGATTTTAACAAAATTCTCCACATTATAAGATCTGAATCGTGTGTAAGGACCACTGTGTGCAGAGCAAGTAGGACAGGTCTGTGCTTTCGGTAATCTGTAAAAGGTAGGTACACCCCGTGACTGCTGCCATCACGCGGAACACCACACAAGGACAGGAAACTGAGTCAGATATGCAGTGAAAGCATCTGACATCCATCATCATGGAACATCAAGTCTTGCCCCTGCCCCCCTGGGGATGTCAGTGGAGTTCTGTGTAAATAGGCTGGACTTTAATGTACTTCTCTTTCTCTACTCCACTTTCTTCCCCATAATAGTGAATTTCTTTCCTTGTAAGCAGTTTTTGGAGAAAAACAATCATTCATATGATGTAGTAAATGTCAGTTTTGTTTCTGTCACGAAAGTACTTTTATTCACTGATGCCTCTGTTTCACTAAACCTGAGCAAGATCTCACACATTCGTGTGAGTGTAAAGAGGAGTGAGTGTGGGCCTGCTTTTGTCTCCCAATATTAAAAATAGTTTTTTAGAAGTCACACCATAATGCCATCATATGGAGCCCCTAAGGGGACATGGGCAAAAAAATATATACAGTGTTGTTTGAAAGTTTGTGAACCCTTTAGAATTTTCTGTATTTCTGAAAACATGATCAGATATTTACACAAGTCCTAAAACTAGACAAAGTGAACCCAATTAAACAAATGAGACAAAAAAAAATCATTGTTTTCATCTTTTTCATTTATTTATTGAGGAAAATTATCTTATCTTACACATTTGTGGGTGGCAAAAATATATGAACCCTTGCTTTCAGTAACTGGTGTGACCCCCTTTTGCAGCAATAACTTAAACCAAACGTTTCCGGTAACTGTTTATCAGCCCTGCACATCAGCTTGGAGGAATTACCCCATTCTTCCTTACAGAACAGTCTCAACTCAGGGATGTTGTGGGCTTCTTTGCATGAACTACATGCTTCAGGTCCTTCCATAGCATTTCTTTAGGATTAAGGTCAAGACTTTGACTCAGCCATTCCAAAACATTATCTTTCTTCTGTTTTAACCACTCTTTGGTAGAACGACTTTAGTTGTTTTATTGCATGACCCACTTTCTGTTGAGCTTCAGTTCACAGACAGATACCTTGACATTTTCCTGTAGAATGTGCTGGTACAACTCAGAACTCATAGCTCCTTCAATGATTGCAAGCTGTCCTGGTTCAGAGGCAGCAAAGCAGCCCAAACCATGATAATACCACCACCATGTTTCACAGATAGGATAAGGTTCTTATACTGGAATGCAGTGTTTGCTCATTGCCAAACAGAACGCTTCTCATTCAAGCCAAAAAGTTCGATTTTGGTCTCATCCATCCAGAGAACAATGTTCCAATCACCTCCTGGCTTATCCACGTGGTCTTGAGTGAACCGTAGATGGCAGCAATGTTCTGTTTGGAGAGAGTTGGCTTTTTTCCTTGCAACTCTGCCATGTATACCATTGATGTTCAATGTTCTCCTGATGATGGATGCAAGAGAGACCTTTAGTTTCCTAGACATTACCCTGGGGTCCATTGTGACCTCCTGGACTATTACACGCCTGCTCTTGGTGTGATTTTTGTTGTTCGACCACTCCTGGGAGGGCAACAATGGTGTTGGATGTCTTCAATTTGTATATGATCTGTCTGACAGCCGACTGGTGGAGTCCAAACTCTTCAGAAATGGTCTTGTAACCCTTTCCAGCTTGGTGAGCATCAACAACTCTTCTTTGTCCTCAGAAATCTCCTTTGTTTGAGCCATGACACACTTCCACAAACCTGTGTTGTGAAGCTCAGAGTTTGACAGTGAAGACCCAGATTTATCTTCTTTAAATAAGGCAGGGCCTCACAGACTCACACTTGATTGTCATCCCATTAATTGCAACACCCAACTCTAATTTCCCCCTCTAATGAATTGGTAATCTTAGGGGTTCACATACTTTTGCCAGGCACAAACAGGTAACATTGTCAGATATTAACAGACAGTATAAATCTTTATCAGTTGGGTCATAAAGTCTGATGTGTGTCTTTTATTCCAACAAGGAAATAAAAGGTGTTGAGATGGCATCAATGCAGTCTGTTGTATCTCCGTGATATGTGCAAAATGGGACAAATAAATTGTTTGTGGATAAGTTAAATTCTATCCATAGCTGTCCCTACAACTGGCTAGTGGCTACTAGGGGTGTACCTGAATACAAATACATTATTCCGCAAAGCACAAATAGTTGGTTTTATACGAGTATTTGTTTCATACAAATATTTTAAAAATTATTTGTTGGGGGTATTCCCCAGAGATAAAGTTGAGCTACTGACACAAGCAAAGTGCTCTTAAAGACTCTCCATAACCTGTTGTTCCCCTTCTCCTTTCCACAAAGTTAAGTTGTAAAAAATAGGCAATAAATGAAAAGTGCAAAGCAACAATTGCCTTTGAAGTTCCTCCCTACACGTTACACAGTGTGTTGTCTCCGTGTTATGGGTGTTCAAATAGATAGGTCTGGCTGCAATGAGGCGATGAGTAAAGTTTTAGCTCAGTAATCATAATAGTTTTCTAAAATTAAAAGTGTAATAAAAACAAAAACAGGATTTTTAAGCCTCTTTCCACTTTTATTCGAATACAAACACAGATACAAATAATTTTGCTGCCTCAACAAATACAGATACAAATACAAATACTGGGATCTCTAGTGGCTACAGCTTGGGAGGATGGGAGGATGAGAAAATCGCAGTTCAAATCCATTCACTATAAGCCTGTTTTACCAATGTGTTGTGATTATTATATTTTATGGCACACAATGCGTTTTTTTTTTTTTTCTTTAAATATTGTAATGATAATAGTCCAAAATTGTGTGAAAATGCATAGTTTTTAGTCAAATGACATCAAATTTTCTTGGGGGAGGACCCATAAACTCCCCAACCAAAACCCCTGTGGACCTTTGACTTGGCTATTTTATTTGACCGCTACATGTCTGATTGTTTAATCAACTGGATAGCATCATAAAACAACAACAATCATATCATATCAGCAAAAGGGCACAGAACAAGCAAAAATGCCAATATTCTATTGAACACCTTAGCTATGGATACATATCCTCCTGCTTTTTTCCAGTAGCCTCAGACTTTTTCCTTGGTTGGCTGCTCTTGTTTTCCGTTGGAACAATTGATAAGAATGCTTCTTGTTTGGTACAGGCACCAAATTACCGCCTTCTGATTGGCTTCTATTCGTGATCAATAACGAGACCTTTTTAATGATATAATACAGAATAATAATCAACATTAATATTCAGGGGAGACAACTAGCCTACATTTTAATGTGGGTTGCCATGGTAGAGTGGTGCCATCCGTATTTCCATTTGTTGACTCCACTGGCAGAAGAAGAAGCAAATCAACATTATTTATTAGGTATTTTTGAATAATTTTCGAAACCGCTCATCCAAACAACTTCACACATCAACATTGCACTTCCTTGTTTCCCCAGCAATCCACCTGCCTGGTATGAAATAGATCGGATGAATGGTTCTCGAGATATATAAGGACAAACTTATATACAGACAGACAGCGATTCCTTGCTTTATATAGAGAGACTAGTGCAGTGCCCATTCAAAACGTGCCTGTTCGGAACGGGTCGATTTCTCAATACCTAGAAAGAGTTGTGCCCGTCCCCTGAATGCCTCTCATGTAGGCTATCAGTAGACACTACAATTTACCCATGTTCCCTAAATGCCTCACACACAGGCTAACAGTAGACGCTATAATTAACCCATGTTCCGTAAATGCCTCATATGCAGGCTATCGGTAGATGGTACAATTTACTGATGCTCCCTAAATGCCTCACACGCAGAATATCTGGAAACTACAATTTTGACCTGAGCGAAAATTGATCGGATGAACTGTACTGCCCGTTCAAAACATCCCTGAGACATCCTGCACTATGTCTTGAACATACATACAAAGTTCCCATGCATAAGGAACAGGAATGGAGCTAAACTCTCTAAGCTTTTTCAATTAATTCTCTATGGTAGTTCTTATCACTACGGGTGTAATCCCACCTCCGACACAATGTGGGTTGCAATGGCAGAATGGCGCTGTCCGTATTTCCGCTGTTGAATCCATGTGCAGAAGAAGAACCAGAAGCAACGTTGTATATGAGGTATTTTTATATATATCTCTGAACGTGACTGTGACATCCAGCACTAAGTCTTGAACGTACAAGCCAAGTTTCCTTCATAGCACACAGTTCAATAGAGGAGCTTAAATTTTTTAAGTTTTTTCAAGTCATTATCACTACAGATGTAATCCCATCTCCGACCACAATATGGATTGCAATGGCAGATGACGCTGTCCATATTTCCCATTGTTAACTTCACAGGAAGAAGAAGAAGCAAATCAATGTTGTAGAGGAAAAGGGGAAATAACTAAAACTAATGGCCTTAACATTAACCTATCATATTGTTGACTTATCAAGGACACTTTTGTGTTTTTGTGTTGATAAATGTTGATGATGAATGATATCATTAAAAGAAAACTTTGACACGTTGACAGTGAGGAAAATACTTACAGGCGGCAAGTCCTCTGGTCGCAAAGCTTCAAATTCTGGATTTCAAACTCAGTTCATTTCTCCACTCTAAACTCTATGTTTTTTTGTTTTTTTTATTGAAATAACATAATCAAACAGTTACATAAAATAACACAAATAACATAACAGTTCAAATAACAAGACAACGCAAAGACAATGATTCAAACAACATGCAACGACATGGTTTCAGCGACAGCAGGGTCCATAGCAACCACCATAGCAACGGTCGGAAACATTGCATTCCTACGGTTTTCTGGCAAGACCTGAAACAACCTTCATAATAACTAACAAACTAAAAATCATATACATTCCCTGAACAAAGATTATGAAAATAAAATGCACATTTCTCACTAGAAATGTCATTAAAAGGAATTTCAATGCTGAAGCTATCCTAAAATGTTGCATTTCCCCTGAGTATAAAAGGAATTTCAGCCATTTGGTTTGTTTTTGCAGACAGAAACTGGCCACTTGCACTGTGGATGCAGGCCAGTGGAAAAGAATAGGCTAAAGAAACATAAGCATCTGAAACTAATATGTTTTGCACTGTGGACCAACATAGCTACTATACATTTTGATGTGAGACTGGTTTGCAACATGATGCATGCAATTAAACTCAGCACAAATATGAAGATCCAACTAAGCAGTATAAGTCATCTTCAAAATATCCATCCATGATGTGTCAGTTCGTAACACACAAAAGATTAAGTGTAAAGTGAGTATATAAGGTATCATGTAAAAAGTCCCTGATGTAAAAAATGAATTTTGTTTACTGTCAAACACAATTTAGAAACTGAAGAGTCAGCAGTCCTGACCTTCTTAACACTTCCAGGTTTTCACTCCAATCTGGTTGTGTTTACCTTTTCATTAAAAAGAGAACCATTAGTCCTCAAAAAAAGATGTTATATGATTTCTTATCCAATTTTATTTATTCTTACTCCAATTTTTAGGATTTCTGGTGAAATATTAGTATGATATTCATATCGTATATGCACCAAAGACATTATCAGACGGTTTCTGTCGCATGATTTTTGAGGTGTTGCTCACTTTCACAAAAATGGCATCACCTTTGGAGAGGTGAAACACTCCACCCAAGTAACTGTTGGATTGTTTGTAAGAGGAATGTTTGGAAAGATTGGAATATTTCCTGGACTTCAAGAGGTTAATACTTTTCCCAGTATACTTTTCAGTACGCAATTCAACAAGATGATGAAATACATCGTTGTCTGAGAAGGAAACTTTGGAGTAGACATAGTAATACCCCTCCTTCTGAATGACAAGACTTCTGTCTTTGTAGTCTATTTCATAGAGGAGAGGGTCTGCATCTGTGCTCCATGCCATAATGTCTTTTGCATGAACTACGTCTTGTCCATCTGAAAGAAAGAAAGAGAGAAGACAACACTGACAATATGAAGTCTGATATATATATTTTTTTTTTTTTAATTTTGAGGCTTCAAAAATGACAAATAAACCACATGATTACCACCAGCACTTTGAGAATGTGCCTTCATTTTACAAGCAAATGACAATGTATTTTGATTTATTTTCTGCTTTGGTAATACATTTAACACCATGGTATTGGTTGGGACATCAGCGCTGCCCTCACCTGTCAGATGTGCAACTGGTTTGGAAGGAGAAATAACAGGACTGGGCCGTTTGGTGGCAGCAACATCTTGTTCTGTATGAAGACCAGACATAGACATGTCTCTAATTTGCATAAAGTAATTGAAAATATTTATCAATTAAAATTTTATTTAAATTTAAGTGCAAAACTGCTGACACATACCTGTGATGATCTTAGAGATTGATGCTGAGGTGACCTGCAATGAAAATAAAAGCAGTTCACCTCACAGTTGTGCTTGTTTATTTTTTGTTTGTGAGCATGCACATGCAGATGTGAATGCAATCACCATTGGTGCATATGCACATTAAGAAAATAAGATGAAAAAAGTAAAAAAACAAAAAAACCCAACTATGATCTGTATGTGAGCAGATTTTAACAAACATTATAAGATCTGAATTGTGTGTAAGGACCACACTGTGTGCAGAGCAAAGTAGGACAGGTCTGTGTTTTTGGTAATCTATAAAAGGTAGATCACAATCATGCTACAGGAAATACACCACTTCTTTTTCTCCACCGTCCCCTGTTTGTATAGTATTTTTGTTTGCTGAATCAATAATCACCTTTACATGAAATGTGCTGCTTTTATATTATTTCATGAAACTTTTTTAATGTACTGAGGTCACTCATTTTTGTATTTTACTATTTTTGTCTTGAGATTTTACCTTAGTTTGATTAGTACATATTTGACTCACTCCAAGTAATTACATTTTAACATAAATATTACATTATGAATATAAAATGTTACTGAGGCAACTAGAGGAATTCCTGTTATAAATATTTAAGACTAGCGTTTAAAGGAATTTTAAAGGTGTTATCAATGAACAGCAGTTTTCGGTTAATAGTGACAGAATACAAGTAAGAGAAAACTACTAAAAAGAAAAAGAGGAAAACTGAAAGTGAGAATAGCAGTTAAAGGTGATGAGGAAAGTGAGAGTAAAAAGGGGTTGTAAAGGAAAATTTAATTAAACAAAAAAGAAGCACTGATACTGATTGATACTCACAGATTCAATTTGGTAGAGATGGTAGATGAGACAGGCCTCTACGATCATGCTGCATAATACCACGCTCACCAGGATGAACAGCACTTTCTGTCCCACCCTGGCACACCGTTGCCCCTGGCTTAGCCTGGGTGGTACTGGAGGACAGGTGGCATGGCTGTCCATCGAGTTTACAAAAGGATACCCATCCTCAGCCATATCAACAGCGCTCTTTCTGTAACTGAAAATGAATCAGTATGGAAATATGCTCCAGAAGTTGTCAACGAGTGTCACTTCACTGGGGACAAAGCTCAGAGTCAGATATAGAAATCCTGAGATGCATCAGTAAAGCCCCTTTGGAGGCTGTCAGAGATGCACTTGCCTGCACACGATAACTGCAAATATTAAAATGATGCTGTACCTGATGCAAATTTTTCTGGTGCAGCTACAGAACCTGACCATCAGTTACGAAGCCTCAAAGTAAAAGACGACAATTACCAAGTGGGTGAGCACAATGCATTTAACCTCCCCTTCACGCCCTCCCACGTCATTGTAATAGCAATGTTGAAATATCCATTCACACTTCCTCTCTCTCATGTTCTTGCTTAGCGGCTTGTCTCATGGTCTGACACCAACAAGTACTCCACCACCGTGGTATGGTGAGAGTTAGTGATTTGTTTAGAATAATGTATGCTCCTTCAGTTTGTTAAATGAATTGAGGGTGTAAATACTATACATATTACTCTGGATCAGATCACAATCACATTTTTAGAAAAATATTCAAGAGAGTATATTCACCTCTGAAATCAATAGTGTGTTTGTGTGATAGATGGAAGTGAACATGGAAAAAAATAAGTTATTTCAAAATACTTTATGTTCAAATACTAACATGGATGATGAATGAGTTGTGACAGCATGATTGTAGGGTAGGACCAGATCAGGGGTAAAAGGGCCTAAGGCTGAATACACTGAATTGAAAACCTGAGAAGCATGATGTGATGGTAGAAAATTAGACCTCCAAGCAGCAGGGTGGCGTACTAAGGAGGGCTGTTGCTCTGTTGTTGACTTCTGACCTTCCAGTAGATTTTTCCTGCAAAGATAAACCAAGTATTACATAATTTAGATAGTTAAACCCTGTCACCGATACTGTCCCAGCAATTCTCACAAACATGATCAGTTACTGAGGGTTTTGTTATCAGGAAATGAGTAAATCATGGGATCAAGATAATAATTTAATTTGCTGAGCTGTATTCATAACAAAAATATACAAATATGAGATTATAAGTGATAGGAGTTTCTGGTAATATAATAATGGTGCAAAACACATGTTTAATGCAGACTTTATGCATATTCCATGATGATTTAATTGTAATTGTAATGTATTTTAAAAAGGACAAGGACAGGAAACTGAGTCAGATATGTAGTGAAAGCATCTGACCATCCATCATCATGGAACATCAAGTCTTGCCCCTGCCCCCCTGGGGATGTCAGTGGAGTTTTGTGTAAATAGGCTGGACTTTAATGTACTTCTCTGTCTCTACTCCACTTTCTTCCCCATAATAGTGAATTTCTTTCCCTGTCAGCAGTTTTTGGAGAAAAACAATCATTCATATGATGTAGTAAATGTCACTTTTGTTTCTGTCACGAGTACTTTTATTCACCGATGCCTCTGCTTGACTAAACTTGAGCAAGATCTCATACATTAGTGTGAGTGTAAAGACGAGTGAGTGTGGGCCCGCTTTTGTTTTTTAAAAGTCACACCATAACTCCATCATATGGAGAACCCTAAGGGGACATGGGCAAATATATATACATATGTATGGAGCATCTGTATTGAGTGGACATCCTCCACCCAGTGGGTGATTCTTACAGTATCTGCTGTCCACAGCTGCTTTATACTGTATGAAAAGCTTCTCATTCAGTTCATTAAATCCCTGCAGCATCTCAAAGCAGGAACACTGATATGTTGATAAATCTGCAGCCTCTGAGATGCTGCACCAGAGCACAGTGCCGTTATGCACATTCGTTCACCGTGTTTACCTTCATTGAAACGGCTGAAAACAACACCTGGGGCCAGATATATAAATGATGTATATGAACATAAACCATGCATACGCCATTCCCCACACATAAACTGGTGTTTATAAAAGCAGAATGTGTGGTGAGAATGTGCGCACCTCACCCATTCTTCAGACCAGGTGTACACATGATTTTCTAAAGCAGTCTGAGGGTGATGTGATGAGGTGGAGATTAAATATAAGCTAAGAGACGAAATATTTTAGTAAAACATTGTTTGTTTATGTTGATAACCAGCTGCACTCATTGTGTGATTGTTTTTTGTTTACACAGATTTGTAAAATGCCAATCAAAGGTGCATTTATTATGGTAACATTGATTAATTACTTTGTGTGATCAATTTTATCATTTGATTAACACAGAAGTCAACATTTTATTTTTCCACTGGCGCCGGAAGTAGAGGGTCAAGGGGCATACAGGCCATGGTTGTATTACGGACAGTAAAGTTGCTGTTTACAGTGTTTAAGGCTTTTCTCCACACAGCACACAGATTGGTCCATGAAAACAGCAGAGAGCACAAAAGCCTCAAATTGCGTGGCTTTAATTAGCAGAGGTGTGCACACACAGAGCTCTCCACAATCACAAACCAACTTCCATGTATTTTGCTTATTTTACTTCTCTAGTATTTCGCATCTATGTCATAATCTACTTAAATGTCCACCAGAATAGGCTACAGCTGTTAATATGACTAAGGCAGGTCTGAATTTTACATAGATGTCGTTCAGGTGTCACTGAATGTATCCAGGATTTCGTGGAAACATCAGCACTGATGTACTGTTTGTTGATGTTCAGATTCTTTCCTTTGACTTTATTAAAGACCCGCAGCATCACACGGCAGCTGAAACGATAAGTGCGTCTTTAAATTGAGAGAGTGATGTGCGCATTTACGCACGTGGCACAGCAGCGGTAACTTCATCAAAAGGATCGGTCGGGATCTGATGTTCTATGTTCTGCACATCTACACAATTGATCATCATTGACTGTATATAAAGAGGTCAACTGTTACACATAGATTCCAGGTTTCTGCGGTGGAATTGTTTGTAATAAAACAGCCCTTATGGGTCGCCCTTGCTGAAAACAGTCCTTTGTAGAACAATAAGGGGCTGCGTTAGTGTGTGGATATTGTTTAGTGTCGGTGAGAGAATGAAATATGATCCAGCAGTCCGGTTGGAATAACATATTATTGCATTTAAAGGCTGATCAGTAAAATACTGCACAGCGGTTTGTAATATTTACAACTCTGGAAAGTTATCATGCTGCAACCCTGTTTATTAGTGCGCACATGTGGAGCGCGTCTGTGTCCGCAGAAAATACGAATAGGCCTTAACGCACACGCACACAGAAACTTTTTTGGCCCCAGCACTTCTCTAATGAAACTGGTGCCCCTGTATTTTGCTCATCATTGCTTCTTTTCCAACTTTCTTTTCAGCAAAAGTAGCATCTCATGAGACAATCCACAACAGCAGCTAGGCCTCTTGGATCACCGTGTCTCAGAGGAAGGTATATCTGTGTGTCGTCTGCATAACAATGAAAAGAAACCTTGTGTCATTGAATGATTTGGCCAAGTGGAAGCATGTAGATGGAAAATAAAATTGGACCTAAAATAGAACCTTGCAGTACGCCACTGGTAATGTGGGTTGTGGAAGAAGTGAAGTTACCAATGGTGACCGAGAAGGTTCTTCTAAAAGGTAAGAATAAAACCGATCAAGTGCAGTGTCCTTGATGCCCACCGAGGTCTTAAGACGGTCAACTAAAATAGTGTTGTCTACTGTGTCAAAAGCTGCACTTAGATCTAAAAGAATTAAAATTGAGCTCTCCCCCTGTCAGCTGCTAAAAGGAGGTCATTAGTTAGCTTGAAGAGGGCAGTTTCTGTGCTATGTAAAGCTCTAAAACCTGACCGAAATTTCTCAAAGATGTCGTTTTGACACATAAAAGCTAAAAGTTGGGTTGAGACCACTTTTTCTAAAACTTTGCTTAAAAAGGGAAGTTTAGAAATTGGTCTAAAAATATTAAAAACAGAGGGATCGAGGTTAGGTTTCTTTAAAAGAGGTTGCACCACAGCATGTTTAAAAGTAGAAGGAAAAAGTCCATTTTCAAGGGAACTGTTGATAATCAATAAAATACTGGGGCCAACTATGTCAACAATTTTGTGGAAATAGCATCAAGGCTGCATGTAGTGGGCTTCATGTGGGCTATGATCTCAGATAAAAATGACAGTGATATAAGTTTAAAATTACTAAAAAAACAATGAATGTCCCTGCTGGTATGTAAAACAAGGGCTGGGGGGGATTTGTTGCCTTATCTCCATGATCATAAGCGTGGGAACGAATTATATCTTGTCTTTGTTACCAAATCTTGGTAACACTTTATAATACAGCCCACGTTTTACTGCTGATATCTACTATACTACGATATCTAGACTATCAGACTATCTACAGATAGTCTGCATGAGAGGCATTTAGGGGATGGGCACAACTTTCTCTAGGTATTGAGAAATCGACCCGTTCGAAACAGGCACGTTTTGATTGGGACTGCACAAGTCATTTTAATGTTTGCAGTTACCTAACCCCTAACCCTGTGCAGGCAGGTGCATCTCTGACAGCCTCCAAGGCTTGATAATACATCTAAAGATTTGGTAACACTTTATAATACAGCCTGAGTTTTACAGTGTAACTTCCCATCACTTACCATGTAATTTCCCAGAACTTATGGTGTAACTTCCTTGTATGAATCCGTACATATAAAATACTTTCCGGTTCTTACTGGTACTTAAATGTAGGTACAGCGGAAGAAAACAAAACAACAAGAAATCCAGCAATCCACTCGCCAGGTATGAAGTAGGTCAGATGAACGGTTCTCGAGATATGCGAAGGACAAACTTACATACATACATAAATACAGACAGAGATTCCTTGCTTTATATAGAGACTAGTACATTGGGCTGTATTCACAACAAAAAGGTACAGATACAGATATGAGATTACAAGTGATAGGAGTTTCTGGTAATATAATAACAGTGCAAAACACGTGCTTAATGCAGACTTTATGCATGTTCCATGATGATTTAATGCATAATGTATTCCTTTAATTCATTATTAAGAGATGATAATGTCACTATGAGTTTATAACTGATTAGTTAACAATTGATGGATCATTAATCAATGATTGTTACTTCACAGTTGCTTCAAACATGAATCCAGTTGAATCTAAGGGCATTTGAACAACTTCTCTGAAAGCAGAACAGCACTTTTTCTCATAGAAATATGAAATATCTAACTGAAAGCGAGATACAAACACCTCTATGTTGCTGCCTACAGAAACAGTGGAGAAGTTTTGTAATGCTGACAAGTCATCCGATTCCCAACACAATATTAATATGACACAATTGTATTTCTTGCTCACTTCAGTACATTATAAACTGCTGACATGTCTAAACATGTCTTTTCATTCTCATATGATTTGTCAATTTGTCCCTGCTGATGTTTCTGATTCCTTGCTTGATATAGAGACTAGTACATTGCCCATTCAAATCGTGCCTGTTCAGAAAGGGCCGCTTTCTTAATACCTAAAGAGAACAATGCCCATCCCCTAAACGTTTCTCATGCAGACTATTGGTCTACGCTACAATTTACCAATGCTCCCTAAATGCCTCAAATGCAGGCTATCAGTAGATGCTACAATTACCGATTTTCTATGGTAAACTTTTTCAATTCATTCTCTGTGGTAGTTCTTGTCACTAAAAACTTACATGCATACATAAATACAGACAGAGATTCCTTGCTTTATATAGAGACTAGTACATTGCCCGTTCAAATCGTGCCTGTTCGGAACGGGCCGATTTCTCAATACAGAGAACAGTGCCCATCCCCTAAACGCCGCTCATGCAGACTATTGGTAGACACTACAATTTACCATTGCTCCCTAAATGCCTGAGATGCAGCCTATTTGTAGACAATACCATTTACCAGGGGTAAAGGGGCCCAAGGCTGAATACACTGAACTGAAATCCTGAGAAGCATGATGTAATGGTAGAAAGTTAGACCCCCATGCAGTAGGGTGACATACTAATGAGGGCTATAGCTCTGTTGTTGACCTCTGACTTTATAGTAAATTTTTCCTGCAAAGATAAATTAAGTATTACATAATTGTTAAACCCTGTCACCGATACTATCCCTGCAAGTCTCACAAACATGATCAGTTACTGAGAGTTTGTTATCAGGAAATGAGTAAATCATGGGATCAAGATAAAAATTTAATTTGCTGGGCTGTATTCATAACAAAAAGATACAGATACAGATATGAGATTATAAGTGATGGGAGTTTCTGGTAATATAATAACGGTGCAAAACAAGTGCTTAATGCAGACTTTATGCATATTCCATGATGATTTAATGCATAATGTATCATTAATTCCTGTAATTCATTATTAAGAGATGATAATGTCACTATGAGTTTATATCTGATTAGTTAACAATTGATGGATCATTAATCAATGATTTTTACTTCACAGTTGTTTCAAACATGAATCTAGTTGAATCTAAGGGCATTTGAACAGCTTCTCTGAAAGCAGAACAACACTTTTTCTCATAGAAATATGAAATATCTAACTGGTGGCCAGATGCAAACACCTCCATGTTGCTGCCTACAGAAAACAGAAACAGTTCTAGTAATGCTGACAAGTCATCTAATTCCTGACACAATATTAATATGACACAATTCAATTATTTGCTCACTTCAGTACATTACAAACTGCTGACATGTCTAAATATATTAGTTCTCATATGATTTGTCAATGCCAAGGCACATTGAAGCTTATTAAGGCCCTTAATGTTGGTTTTTCCTTTGATTTGTCACTTGCCTGTATGATCCAAGTCACTAATCACATAAACTCATACTGACTTGATTATTTCTTAAAGGTGAACTATAAGAATTTAGGATACATCCTGCCTTACTCATATCAAGGCCCCTTTTCTGTGCTTTTACCCACAGCTCCCCCTATAGGATATAATGGGACATGAAAAGTACAGCATTTGATAATTGACAGTATAAAAAAAAAAAGAAAAAAGAAAGAAAAAACAAACTAAAGAAAATGATTCAATCAGCACAAGTACAAAGCTAAAAAAAAGTATAAAAAGCCGTAAAAATGTAAAAACAGTATTTACCTTCACAGTAATCTTACAGGCCTACACGCCAGGTGTACACACACTACATAACAGGATTATATTGCACCTTGTCACCACACCTCAGTTTTGCATGAGACTGCAGTTCAGACTGCGCAGCGCTATTGGTCGACACAGAGAGTGGATCCACTCATTCAGTTTTGATCAGGGAACCAATTATCAGGCTATTCTCCAACCGTCGGAGTATGAGAGTAAGCCATTGTAGATATACAGTAAAATTGCTTTATTGTGCATGTATGACATAGAAGAACGTGTGGAATAAATGAAGTATGCACTGCAACCAGAGGATAATGAATTTTTCTGCACAGCCCTTTTTGCTGGCATGGTTTACTCTGACTGTAGGCTTGACTTTGGCTTTGGGGCCAAACCAGGACATGGAATTTACATTTCTGTTACCTGCTGGCAGCACAGAGTGTTTTTACCAAACCACCGTGAGAAACGACAGCATGGAAGTTGAATACCAGGTAAATACAGTTTTCTCTCCTGTCTGTCTGGTACAGTGACAGTGTAATGTTGTGTTTAGTTTTGGACAGCTTTATGAAAGTTTGTGAATAATGTCTAACTGAAATACCAGTGAGTAGGCTTTGGACTTTGTCTTGCATGCAGAGAGATAAGAAATCCACTACTGCTGTTGTTGCAGAACACACCTGTCCTGTGTAACAGGTAGAAAAACAAAAATGATCTAAACTGCAAAAATACATTTTAAAAGTACTTAACATGCATCCTGGTTTATCACAAACATGCATTTACAAGATGATGACACTGTAAATGCATCCAAAATATATGTTGGCCACCAAAATTAGTTTAAAATTAATGTAATATGCAAAATACAAGTACATCTGTTTGCCAGTTTTGTACATTAGTAAAATACCTCTAAATATAGCCAGCCTGAAATTTCAAGCACACCTGTACTCAAGTCTCTCATAATGTATTGTTGAGCTCAGTCATTTTATAGTTGTGACCTTTGCCTTGTTTCACCTTCTACCATCACACCACAGTCATCAGGACTGTGTTAATGTGACGTCACAGTCAGGGCACAGAATTGGCACCAGCCACCAGTGAAATGCTGGTAATGCTGGTGAGTGGCTGGTAAAATTTTGAATATTCAGTAGCCATTTGGCCAGTGGACAAAAAAAGTTAATTTTGCACCCTGGTCAGTCCTGGCTGCTCTGCTGTGACACATCACTGTGTGCTGAGTCAGAGAGGAGATTTTCCTGGAACAGTTGACTCATGATGCTCCAAGGCCGCTGCACAGAGGTCTCATTTATCAATCAGCTGCCTTGTCCCAAACCTTTACTAAAGAGACAGTGACAAATACAGCTCCACTGGCCTGTAGGCCGAAGGCTCCTTCCTGATGTGGAACTGTATGCCTGGCTGCACTTTCTGACACAACATTTTGAGAATATTACAGCCCACAAAAAAGGCAGAAGATCATGTATACATTTACACAGTATGAATCACTGTCTGAGAATGACAGGGTTGTGTAGAACATGGGTACAGAAAAATAGCAAACTGTGGGCCAAATCTGGCCCTCCAGCAAAAATATTTGGCCCCTTAACAGAAGCTGAAGTTTTCCCTTTTATAGATTTTAGCAGATCATTTACTTAACTCTTCATAAATTTACAGTAGATAATGCACAACACAACACAACACTCATGCAAATCCCAATAAATAGCCTATAGTGACCTCATAACATCTTATAAATTTACAAGATGCATAACACAGGACATAAGTTGAACAAAAAAATTATCTGATCAGAAGAGATTTGTGTCAATAAAAAGCACTTATTCCTTTTGCTTTAATCATAAATGAAGCAGGCCACTGTTTACTGTGGGCGGATAACCACTTTCATTTCCCTGTGCTGTAACAGAAAGTTTGTTCATGTTTATGAGTCATTTTTGCCAAATGAGTATTAAAATAAGCTGCTGTCACTCTATTAGCCCTCATATATTAATGGAAATGATGACATCTGATGATGACATATATAACCTTAAAACAGTTTTAAAGAAACAAAACATAACTTTTTAGGCTGTGTTTTCACTGTGCCTGTACACCAGCCCCCCCAATAGACCATGCTGAAAAAAACTGGCTCATGGTTGGATCTAATGACTGACCTTGGTCCAGAGAGTTTGAATTCTTCTTGTATTGAACCTCTCACACAGAGGCTTGATATGATAAAATAAATAAATAAACCTTGAGAAAGTTAATGCAGGGCTGCTGAACTGTGTCTGAACCCATCTTTTGACAGAGAGAATTTTGGACACAGACACACAGACTGTCCCATTATTATCACTGTGGGGTTAATATTTGAGGTAGGTTGTAGTTCAATGTACTATCAAGATTTAAATTTGAATGTAAAAACAGCCTTTGCCCAGATAGTCTAATGAGTTCTTGAACTGTGAGCTGCACGTCAGGAATAAAAATGTGAAGATAACTTTGGAAATGTGAGTGAGTGCTGAATGATTGTTACGTAGAGTCTGTACATCCTCCATTACTGAACTCTATCCCCATGTTTCTTTTACAGGTGATAGCTGGTTCAGGTCTAGATGTTGGTTTTGCCCTTATTTCACCCAGTGGATACCGACTGGCCTCTGACTTCAGGAGATCTGACGGCATCCACATGTAGGTCACCTAATTGCTTTCCAACAACCATCTCCTTTTGATGTAATGCTCAATCCCTGCAGTACTCTTTATTTAGATCAAAACCAATTAACTATGACTTCTAAACAAGCATTAAGGCAGCAGTCATGGTTTCTTCCCCCCAAATTATAATACATGAATACCTGGAAAGAAAGAGACCTCATTTCAGATCAGCACTTCCTCTCCTTTTCCAAAAACCAACCCTATATTCTATTTGCATTTTCCGCAGGATTCAGCAGGATATTCATAAAAACAAATGTTTACACTCCACTATTTTTCAGCTGTGATAGTGTCAAGGGTAGTCGCCACCTCTCCTCAAAATTTGATACCTTCCTGCAGGGTGGATCCCACTGAGGATGGAGACTACCGGTTGTGTTTCGACAACAGCTTCAGTAAACTGTCAGTGAAGATGGTGTTCTTTGAGGTGAACATTAATAGTCGGAGCAGCTCAGGAGGAGATGAGTGGGCAGACGCAACCATGACAGAGGACATGGTGGAGTACAAACTGGAGGACATCAGGGTGAGAGGGAAAAATAAAGAGCTATTACATCTCCTGCAGCTATGATTCCCCTCTAGACAACACCTGAATCATCTCATGTCATTCTTTCTGATCTCTCAACATCCTAGCAGTCTCCTTCACCTCCTCCTGTGTACTGTTCTTGTCTTTCTCTCCCAGGCGAGGATAGACTCTGTGTACAAGCTCCTGGAGAAGAGTCGTCAGGTGCAGACAACACTGAGGGCCTTTGAGGCGAGGGATCGTTACCTTCTGGAGGATAACCTGTGGCGGGTGTCCTTCTGGTCCTGCCTCAACCTGCTCGTCATGCTCACCGTCGCCGTCACTCAGATTTACACCCTGCAAAACCTCTTTCAGGACACAAAGCGGATCTGCACATAGTCATCACAGAACTGCTACATCACCTCCCAGCAGAGATAGCAGAACCTGCGTGCCATGAGACCTGAAAGTTTGACACTAAACACTAAACTGATACATGTGTGAAAGTGTCAGTTTTACAATAGCGCCTTGATAGTTCACACATTTGGAAACCGGTTTATTATGCAGTGTGAAGTTCACTGCAGCCAAAAAGTGCTTGCTTTGATGTTTTGCGAATATGTGAGTAATAGAAATTCCTGTCATGTCAACACCTGAAAGTCATTTTTAGGGTACAGTACCGTAATATGCACACACCCATGTATGTACTTTATACACATATACAAACACAAGTAAAATACTTGTCGCACTGATATCTGCTAATAATTTCATCAGGGAATGTAGAAAACCACAGCTGTTCACACTGGAATGTTGTTTTATTTAATCTCAGACACTAAATTTCACATTTACATTTATTGCTCTACACTATGTTTTATCAAACCAATTGCCAAAACAACCCAAAATTTAAATCACACTTTAAATCTTAACTGCGAATAAAAAAAAAAAAAATTAAAACAAAAAAAAAAAGACAAAGCAATCTCCCTGATTGATTTCTCCATCTGGAGGTTACAAAGACAGCAACAGTGCAGTCACACTGATGGCAAGTTGGTTTCGGTTGATTCATTCACCTCCTTGTGGATACGTTGCAGTCCTTTCTTTCATGCAATTGCACTTTGTGATAAAAACCTACATAACGGAGTAGCTATGGATGATTACAAATGCCTATAGAATAACAAACCAAACAAAATGAAGTGAAATACAAACGCATCAAAAGGAAATATATACAGCGTGTATTGAATTTCACTTGATTTGGGTTTTTTTTAGGCAGTTTCAATCTTCCGTAGTAGGTAAAAGCTATTGTGCATTTAAGTCACTACCGCTATCTTCTCACCCTATACTGAACTTCCTGGGACTACGCAGTTTCCTAAGCCTTCATTAAAATTTTCTGTGGTTAAACATCCTCAGTGGCAGCATTACACCATCTGAAGGGCATTTTCTGTGTGTCATCACGGAACGGAGACATGTTGCAATAATAAAAAAAAAACATCTTTATGTTAAACAGTCTTGGCACAGTATCTGGTAGTGTCCCTAAATGTTACATCATGTTACAGTTTTTCATTACAACTTGATTCCAACCATGTTTGGAAATATTTAAAAAAATTAGTGTTTAGAACTATTTTTGGTAACATACGCTGTTTAAAAAATAACTTCCTCTGGTTTCAAGTTTTAAGCCTTAGTAACTCATAACAATTTTTAGGTCTTACTGGCAGTATCAGACTACAATTGGAAGCATGTAACATTAATAGTTGTTTTTTTTTTTAAGTGAACTCAAAATTAGATATCCAGTTCTTCTGTGGTCCCGTTGTTATCATGGATTGAAGTCATTTCATGTCCACTGCAGGCTGGTCAAAGTCACCACTGGTTTCGACGGGGAGCCGGGCGCCTGTTCAGGAACAATCAGCCAACATTAATCTCTCAACCTTGTGACATGCAAAACTATCCAGTCATAGGAATGGCAAGGGCATTCGTGATGAGGCAATCTGTTAAGTGAGAGGGCTACAAATCATCCTCCTACTCTCATCGGAGAATATGATTAGATACACAATCCTGATTCAAAGAACTGTTTTAAAAGATGTTTGGAATAATCTGGCCAATGGCTTTTCGCACATTTGGTGTAAACTATATAAATGCTGATTTAATCAATACATGCACTGAACGCAACATAAGATTACTATGATTACTATGACAAGGTATTGATTTTTTTTTTCTTAGAACACCTTGGTGAAAATGCATGTGTTGAGCATAAAGAGCAGTGACTATTGTTTGCCTCTCTGAAACAGGCAGACAGCCAATAGAGGGTTGCCATAGGAACATTTGCAGGCTTCTGTCAGTCTGCGTTGGTTTGTAGAGAGTGAAGGCACTAAGGAGAGAGAGACCAGGAGGGGTGCTACGTTCTGAGAGAGGAGAGAGTAGATCACACAGGACACAAGGAGACACCAACCACCAGAGCCAGTCCCTTTATTGTACACAACACCTCTTTATTTACTTTCCTTTCTAAATCAGTTCATCTTGTTTATTCAAATCAATTAATTGCTACAGAGGCACTTGACAAGGGTTTGCAAAACAAAAGAAAAGAGATTTTTGCAGGTTGATTTCCAACCCCTTCCATTAGATACAGACAGGGGAGGGAAAGAGGAAGGGAGACAGGGTACATCCATTAGGAAGGCATAATTGCCACAACCTAATGTATTACAGGGCATTTACAGTGTAGGCTTCTCAAGGGCTGGTTTGAGTGACAGGTGCATGAAGATGACAAGGGAATTTAATCAACTTTGGCCAATCAGATGTTTTATCACACGAGCAATCGATTTTTGTGTATCAGTGGTTTGTGGAAGATCAAGTGTAATGGGTCTTAAATCTAAAGATTCAGGGCTGTTTTATAAGCATACTTCAATCCTTCTGGCACTGTCACTGAAAGCCAGACCTTTAGAGAAATGCAGGGGGAAAAGATCACATTCTGTCTCAAGAGTCTGTGGGCAGTTTTGAATTATTAACACTTCCTTTGTCAGGTTGAATCATTAAGATTCTCTATTTTATGGTAAGTAAAGTCTAGACAGCTTCTCTTGACAGGATGTGTCTTCATACACCACAACTTCCACCACCCGCTCACCACCATTGATCAAACCAAAAATAGACATTAAACATCCAAGTAGCCCAATGTCACTTCCCCTTCCCGTAAACGCTTAAAAATATTCCAGAAAGATTGGTTTTAAATGGTCAAATACCCTCACAAAGCAATCAAAAGATATCCATTAGCAAATAATCACAGCTGTGTAGAAGTGCCCTCCCAACATATATCACGTTTAGACACCTAATCCCTGTAGCAGAACCCCAAAATAACAGTCCAGGACGAGCTGGGGGGAGGGGGGGGGCTGAGTAGCGTATAGATGAACAGAGCTGATACAATTGCAACCAAAACATCAAAAGAAATGACAAATGCCCAGGTTATAAATAATGCTTCAGGAGAGGACCAATCTTTTTTTTTTCCCTACATCCGAGGCTAATATATGAAATGACAATGTTAGTGCTTCTTTAAATATGATGACTGCAGTTGCATTTTAACATGTTGGGCTTTGATTATTATCAACAGAATGTTTTTGTCATCAACCCTCCTATAAAATAAGATACAAGTGCTACCTCCTCGGTATGGGCCAGCTATATACATGATATTTGAAATGCATGGAAGCAAGATAGCAAATAGCAATAATAAATGTTCTCGGAAACTACGTCCAGAAAGAGATGTGCCGACTCCTCCATGCTAAATACCATCTTTATACTCTAAAACACAGGTCTACCCTCATCTACACACCCCACCGCTTAACCCTCATTGAGAGGGAACTGTTCTGTATGCTCTGTTCTAGCGAATCCAGGAATGAACAAAGTCTAACTGAAGGCCTCATCGGGGTTCAACTGAGACTAAAGGGATTAATGTTCAAGGCTTTAACAACTCAGAATTAGCGGAGAGAGAACATCACACACTTGTGTCTGTCTCTCTCCATCTCCCGGGTTTTCGTGCATAGTGTTCTTGTAACGGACTACAACATCCCAGTTATGAGTGGCTTGTTGTAAGGCTAAATGGTTAGAAGTGCTCGGATTATATTGGTCAATCTGTCTGACATCTTTTCATTATGGAAGGATAATTCACAGAGAGGGGCTGAGGATACCCTCTCAGTCTCCCTGCGACCCTGCCCTGTGTCTTCTCATGCTTTGTTTTTGCTGTGATTAGGATTTCACTTTTAAAGCTACATTTATGACGGTCATTAAAAAGGACAAAGTCACTCAAATAAAATAACACAAGGAAAAAAAATGTAATCGACACCACCAAAATAATAACAGTGATAATAAGCTATTGTTTTTTTTTCAGTATGAAATCAGTTAGGAAATGAAAACCCAGAAACACATTAACAACAGGTTAAGTGTGTATGTTACACAGAGATCTAGACTTGGGCGTCTGGGCCAATCTAAAAAGGTGAAGGGAGGGGAGAGGAAAGCCAGCCTTTAACAGTTAATAAGTTATTTAATGAGCTTCTGCTGGGCACCTTGTCAGAAAACATATACCAGTTATTACAATAAAAAAAAAAAAAAAGCTCTTGAACTGAATTTGAGACATGGTCTCCTATTGGTAGAAGCTAAATGCATCCCGCAGATCAGCAGGGTTTTATTTTGTATTACACAATATCCACAGCAGTCAAATGTAATGTTCAAGTGGTTAAGGGCTTTCTTTCATTCATGTGCACTGATAAAGACGGTATTAGCAGCTTATTAACATTGCTTGAAGAGACATTACTACGGCTGGACGATGCACATTAATGCACCGCTATCAGTCAGCCTCTCCCCTCTTGCCCCCGCCCACGGCCTATAGTGTGCAGATACACACATGCGAACCCACACACAAACACACACACTTAGGTGGGCTTGGCCACAGGTCTAGTCTAGCAGGGAAGGCTCAGCAGGGCGGATAATGGTGGGCCGGTGAGAAGGAGCGCCAGGGGGTCTTCGGCTGCAATGAGGAGAGAAGATAAAAGAACAAGGAGTGAGACGTGCCCACAAGGAGACAGGGGAGAAACCAAAGTAACCCGACAGAGAGAGAAAAGGAGAGAGAAAACTACAAGTGAGAAGAGAATGAATGCAAAGAAAATCTCAAATATAGAGGGGTAACTGGTGAAAGTGATAAATACCTGTATAATGCTGAGATGTTGGGGACAAAAATGTTAAAAATACTACAACAAAAACGACATAACGTACACAAAAGACATTAGAAAGAAAGACATACTTGGGGACACCGGGTGGGACGCGGGCTGGCCGGGAGGGGATCTGTGGAGGTGCACTGAAGGGATCCTGGTGGCTGTTGAAGGCATTGATGGGTGGACCTGGGCGAGAGGGGATTGGAGGTGCACCGAAGGCTGGAGACGGGTTGAGCGGAGCTCCGAAGGCAGAGGAAGGGTTCATGGGTGGTCCTGGTGTTGGGCCCCGAACAGCAGGTGGACGGCTGGGGGGCGGGGCTGCTGCAGGAGCCGGCCTGCGCTGAGGGGTTGGGCTGAGACGAGACAAGAAAATGAAACTGACATTGATAATAATCACGTAAAAAGATCTTATTGAGCTTCTTGAAGCGGTGGAGGTCAGGCGGTTTTATCTGATCCCCTTCCAGGAAAAAAACAAGAGTTGTTTCATGCTGTTATTTTTTATTAAGTTACACTGACTGTGTTTAATTTCAGCTTTTCTTGAAAGGCAGGCAGAATACTTAAGAAAGATTTATCTTTTTCCTCTTTGTTTCTAATCTCATATATTTAATGTCATTGGTGTGTCATCAGTTACTGAACGGTCCAGCTGTTACGCTCAAAGCTCAATTAAATGCTAGTTATCTCTCACCTGGCTTCTTGCATCCAGCTGTCATTTACGGGCGGGGGTACTGGGGTAGTGATGGTGTTGGCGCTGATGTCGCCAATAATGTGCAGTGCCTCCTTGAGTGCGTGATACATGCGCAACATTTCGTCTCTGCGCTGGGCCTGGTCAGCTGACTCCTCCATTAGACTGTTCTGGTCCCCAGAGGAGTAGAGGTAGGCCAGCAGCTCTGAATGGATGAAGTCCTTTGCCTGGATGGAAGAAAAGACTATTGAAACACAGATAGTGGCGACTTGTATCTTAAGAGATTTTTTTAGACACGGGGTAGCTATAAACAAAAGGTCCAGTTATGGATTGAAGACATTTGACCTGCAGGAGCAGCTCAGGGAACAATTGTATGCATCGTAAATTCTATTAAAGAGTGTCTTCAGGTTTAAGACCATGATTTAATGTGAAATACATGACCTACGCTGCTAATAATTCATTCATTGGCAGTTTATTCGATCATCAGTGGTTCATTAGATGCCTTGATTACTTTCATACATAAAAAAGTAATGTAGGAGGTAGTAAGGTGCTACATCTGCTGGATAATGGCAGCATAACTGTCCGCATATACATAGCACATATTACATACATAGAGGTTTGCATGATGGTACGTAATTGTAATGTGCTTTATTTGGTATGTAGGTGTGGCACCATGCGAAATCACAATATGCACTCTTTAGGCCATGAACACTGTAATACTGGGTGTTCACATTTACAGTGTTTAGGTAGAGATCCAGCTACTGCTAGTGTTTGCATGACATACAGGACAGGATTTAACTAACCCACCAAATGTGCTGGGGTGTACACTGCACTATACGAAGTGGTAGTCACAGCTCAATGGCCTTCATCTGGCCCTCTGTCTGTTAATAGCTGGTGTCTGCTGCTGAGGGCTGTTGTACTCACACTGTTGATCATGAGATGCATGATGGTCTTGGGCACGAGGTCTCTGATGGATTTGTTAATGATGCCGATATACGAATCCACCAGATTGCGGATTGTTTCCACCTGTCGCTCCAACTGAGGGTCCATAGAGAATGTGTCTGCAGGGGCAGCTTCTTCATTCTCCGTCTGTGGAAGAAAACACACACACACAGACACAATGCAAAGACGAGGTTAAAATACATCTTCATCTTCTCTCTTCAGACACAGGAAAACACAGAAATACAGAGGTGCATGTGCCAATGAGCAATGTAATATTACCTAATTTATGGCTTTTATAGAAACATAAAGCCCCAACCACATACCTGATCCTTCTCGGGATAAACTCCTGCCCTGAGGAAGGATGCTTTCCAGCTGTCCACATCCTCTTGAGAATCACATGCCAGTTCTATTTGGCGAAGGTCCTTGTACACGTTCCTGTACAGATAAACAATAGACAAACACAAGTGCTTGTATGTGTGTACGCCTAACTAGCAAACAAGGACATGCATGCACACATAAAGACACAGATACGGTGTATGTGCGTTCACAAAGATCGACAAACAAATCCCCAGTTAATAACATAACCCTGACCTCTGTTCGGTGTTGAAGATTGCAAAGATGTGCTTTGTGGACATAAAGCCTTTCTCCACATCTCTTAACTTCAGGTTATCCAGGGGCAGCATATACTTCTTTTCTTTTTCCTAGCATGAGACAGAGAATTGTGTAGAAGGCACACCAAAAAACATGCAAAAATAATCTGAACAAATAAATCTTCGAATCTTAAAAACAGACAACCCTGAAACATGCAACAGAAAGAAGATATATCTGTGCAAAAATGAGGA
This sequence comes from Thunnus thynnus, assembly GCF_963924715.1. Taxonomy (NCBI): domain Eukaryota; kingdom Metazoa; phylum Chordata; class Actinopteri; order Scombriformes; family Scombridae; genus Thunnus; species Thunnus thynnus. The sequence goes on from NC_089533.1 coordinate 12,312,224, forward strand.
TTTCTGTATATTTTGGTAATGGAGATGAAGACATGATAGTATGCACTTCCTCTGTGGGAACGACCACCAGGCTGGTGAGTAAAGAAACACATGATTAGGGAGAGGAGGAGGAGGAGGAGGAGGAGGAGGAGGAGGAGAAGAAGAGGAAGAAAAGGAGGAGCATGAGGGAGTTCTGGGGGGATGGGGTGCCAGCTTTCACTGTTGAGCAGAGACATCTGGAAGCATTTATGTCTGCACTAACACAGAGAGTGGCGCAGACCCAACAGTTACATCACTCAGTTCCACACAATCCCCAGCCCCCACCACAAACACACACACACACACACACACACACACACACACACACACACACACACACACACACAGGGCCAAATACTTTACTGCACGTGCAAAGACAAACAAACATACATGAGCCTGTACAAACTGAACAAACACATATCATGGGATTTGGGAGTGCGCATAAACACACAAAAAAAGATACGACCAACTGTCGAAAACGCTAAAAGACATAGGAGGATTCATGTGGACAAGCGTCTACACACATGCACACTTGTACACACACAATCACACCCCCCTCCGGCCCCCGTAACCCAGTACGATTTCCTGCAAATTCCAAAGTCAGATCCCGGCTGGAACATTTCAGCCCGCCTGCCACGTCAGTTTGCCTCCACCATCCTCCCGCTCTCGTTCTCTTTGCTTTTTCGCAAAAGGCGACCAACATTAAAATGCACCATTTTCAGTTGGTGTTAAGGGCGCACTGAGGCCGCTCGGCTGGAGTTCATCTTTAGCGTTGGTGGTACGTAGTGGTATCTTTTAGGGGTCTTTTTATTGTGCTGGAAGAAAGGATACCACTGAGGCCTTGGGGACGCGGATTAAGCGGTGAGTAAGGCAATTACAATGCTATCTATGCACTTATGGAGATATGTTCAATGTAGTTCAATTAGTCCTTTGAGTTTAGTTTAAAATTAAATGATCAATGAAACTAGTTTTATCCACCACTGACATATATAGAAAATGAAGTAACTTGTGCTTAATGTTGCTTTCAAAGCCCTTGAATACAACCTTTGAAAAGATCTATAATATAAATAAACTGTAACTGAGCTGAGTTTGTGCTGCGTATGCACATACTGTTATTTAGCCAAAAGGAAACACAGTCTAACCATGTTAATATCAATTTGTTGAAAGCAAAATTATAGAGGCTGCAGCTTCAATTAATAATCTTTCTATGTTTAATAAGATAAAATAAAGATAAAAGTATTGTGGCGTGTCAGCAGTATTGGTTCAGACATATTAGCCATTTGCATGTACGTGGCTTTTTTTTTCATATTTGCAATTGTTTCACTGAGGTAATGTTTGCTCTTTGTACCCTCTGTCCTACCGTCCTAGGGTAGTGACCTGCAGCCGCAATGACCTCGGGGTCCTTCCTCCCATCAGAGTCCTCCTCACCCCCCCGCCTGCCCAGTGTTCAGACTACCTGTTCATCCGGCTACAGCTGAACAGTAGTCTGCACATTGGTTAGGCTGGGCTGGGACACACACACCTCCAGCCTGCGTTGGGTGAAGACGCATGATCTCCGCTTGGGATGTCTTTATCTTAATGCACTCCTGTGGTGCGGTGTCATCTCATCTTAACTAGCCGTATACACTGTGTGTCCGGTAAAAATGCAGCAGCAATGGAGCAGAATTCCTCTCACCTCCTCATCTTTGTACCAGGACAGGGACTCAGCAGTCAGGACAAACCAGTACTCCTTGGAGCCTCCCTTCATGATGCTGATGTTGATGGTTAGCCAGCCTTTCCTGATCACCTGCACAGCGAGTAGAAGATGTGGGAGAGAGAGAGAAGGGGTACCAGGAGGATGGGGGGAAAAACAGTTTTATCAATCCGACTTAAACACTGGTGACATAAGGGCCCCGTTAAGAGTTGCGCCATTAATACTGGGATGTGACTGACACTAATAAAATCTTACCTGCTTACCTGCTAGGTCACTGTGATTTTGGTTGTCTTCTATCTTAATATTAAACATGTTTGCATCTGTGAGTCTAATATGATTTATGTATGCACTACGACACAGAGGCAGGGATTAAATGTGAGACTATTGTGTTAACAGCATGGAGTGATCATGGGACGGTAATACATGCACAGTAATACATACCAACTGTAATATGGCCATATGTATACAAAAGCATCAAACGGTTTAGTAGAAAATACCGAAGAGGGATGTAGTCCTTGTTCATCTTCGCTTAACAGAAAAGAAATCCTTAAACCAACAAACAGGACCAGATGGTGTCCAGACCATGCTAGCCTCAATAATGAGTCAAAGACCAAGGGTCGGCGGTGGTATGTTAGTGTCAGCAGGTCAGTAAAAGCTCACCTATATACTGGCTGTTAAAAAAGAGCAGGGTTAGTGGGGTTAACTGGACTCCGATATACAAGGAGTGGGGCTAAATACTTTGTTAAGCGTAAGACGAGGAGAGGTGAGTGCAAATGAAGGGAGTAGGGGGAGAAAAGAATAGCAGCGGAAAGATTTTATGCAGAGGCTGCCACACTGATAGTTAGTTAGTAGCACTCACAGACAAACAAATCTAAAAAGTTAAGTTTAAATATGGAGGAAAAACATCAGACTGAGAGACAGAGTTGACCTAAATAACTCATGCATACAACTTTGTCTCCCCTTTTTTTCCCCACATAGACTCCCATGAATTACAAATACAGTTGGGTAAACTATCTGTTCAAAGTGTACTCTTGTGCTAAGTAAAGGGAAGTGGAAATGTCCAGTTCAAAGCCTGCTTTAGACCTCTCTCTTCTGCACTTTCTCTCCACCCAGCAGAGGACTGGAGTGAGTTATGGGGAAAAAAAGGTTCATTAGTTTAACAGCGCCAACATAAACATGGGAGAGGAGGCAAGAACACAGGAGCTAAACTGGTAGTTTGCCTTGGCGAGGAAATAACTTAAACTTCTCAGAAACAAGGAAAAGTTGAAATCCCCTGTATTAAAAGTCAGTTGGAAATAACCGAGTTAGAGAGGGGAAACAATAAGATGCGAGGGTGTCAAAGATTAGATGCTTTTGTTTCTACACTTCTAGCCCGTTGTAAACAGTCATAAAATGTTTTAATTCATTTCCGTAAATGTGAGTAATGCAAAAGATTCATTTAAAATGTTAGATCACATCTGAGATTAATTTATAGCAAAGAATTTCATTAGAACGAAACATGCCAATTTAAATTTGTTGTGAAAGTCGGTGAGTTATGAAGATAAAGGAGATGTCAACAAGAAATTTTGATTAAATCATTTAAATATATCCCAAAATCATGACCAGTCACCTTGTTAAACAATTATGATCAGCTCTGAATACAGAAATATGGTAAAAAATTAAGTTTTAGAGACAAGTGGTGTTTTTTTTGTTTGTTTGTTTGTTTGTTTTTTCACATCAAAATGAAACCGGATATAAACATACTTTCAATAGGAAGGTATGTTAACATGCGATCCATTAAAAAAAAAAAAAAAAAAAATCACTGCAAAGAGAATTTCAACAAATCAAAATTGTGTTTTTAGTGTTGTTGATTTGATTGTTCCCACACCCTCCCTGCTTTGTCCCTGATGACGTTTAGGATGATTCTCACAAGGCAAACTTTTGAGTCACCATGCATGTGGCAGCAGCAGAGGTATAAACCAAAATACAGGAGAACTGACGCCGTCCGCGGTCAGTGGTGGAATATTTCCCTGTTCTCTCTCTGTGGTCTTTCATAGAGAGCACACAGCATCAAAAGAATCTTTTGAGGAAGCAAAAAAAAATATTCATATCTTGTTTAAAATGTTTGGTTGAGAAAAGGTAAAAATGTTAGTAGCAATCCAGATCTATACAATTAAAAGACAATTACTGTCTTATTAAAATGAAACGCAGAATTACAAGAACAAAACTGCCGGGTGTTACTGTAAAGACAGTTCCAAATTACTGGCAACTGTATGTTGAAGCTACAATTGTAATTGATATCAGTCTGATCAGTCTGGAGACTCTACCTTCTCCTCCTGGATCTCTCCCAGTCCACCAAGCTGCAGAGGGGTAGAACAACTCATTATGGTGACAGAAATCCACTTCTGTATTTGCAGGAGTCAACTGTTTTTCCTGTTATCACGCGGCAGTCTCTCTTTTCCCACCCTAACCATTTTGCTAGTAGGCTGACCTGTATGTGATGGCCTCAGTTCTTCTGCATGGCCTACCCCTGCTGCCCCCTCGCAGGGTGTGGTTTATATCTGTGGGGTACTTACCAGAATCTCACCCTGCAGTAACAGGAAGGGGAGGGGAAATTAAAGCAAAGGAGGGCAGTATAAAATCATAGCCAAAGGAAATGAGAAAGCAAGCAAGCAAAGATGAGAAGAAGGAAGAGGAGGAATGAAGGCAAAAGGGTGACAGGTGAAGAGGTGGAAGTAGAATGAAGTAGTAAGGGAGAGTAAGAACGAAAGTTCAAGAAAAGGTTGGAAAACAGAAAGTGATGTGGTAAGAATGAGAAGTTTGAATGGAACAAAAACAGGAGGAAAAAGGAAGTAAGAATCCATGAGACAACCAGAGAGAGACATGAAGAGAGGTGGGAGAGAGAGAGAGAGAGAGAGAGAGAGAGAGCAAGAGAGTTACATGCAATTAGAATTACTTCAAGGTATTCCACAATTTGGTTATGTCATATTCGTTGCTCAGTTGATAGGTGCAAGGTCCATGCACATTTTGAATTTCAATACAAAAGATGCTTGTGAGTTAATGGGAAGGCAATAAAACAACCAAAACAATTCAGTGATTAATTGTTGCTGTGCTGTAGAATAACATGCCTGGGTCACATGCAAACAGCAATTAATAATATTGTTTCAGAAAAGCAGGGAAGCAGGGGTCTTTTTTTTTTTACGTTCACTAAGGCAACTCTCCCCTCAATGAATCTGCAGTCTTCAGAGCTTTGCAGTATTTCAAAATCACATTTCAGGATCTTACTACACATGTCGAAACTCAACAAACTTGGCAAAATATCAGCCTGAATAAAACAGGAAAGGAGAGGCACCAGCTTTACAACAATGTGCACGAAGACCAGCCAGTTCAATATGAGGATTAGATAAGACTGGGTACAGTCAGTAGTTAAAATGACATACAAGAGCAGTATCATTAACAGTTAGGTAAATCGAAATAGATTAATGGCTGTGGCCTAAATCATTGCTGGAGTCAGGTATCTTCACATGGATGATTAATAGGTTGGTAATGGGAGGCATCAGCCAGGGCAGATTAAATCTGGCATTGGTGAAAAAGCCAGAGCTGAGTGATCAAACATACCTGGTTGGGTATGGCCCTCTTCTTGTTTGCGGCTGTGTTTCTCTGCTGGGCGCTGTCATTACACAAAGATGGATAGAGAAGACAATGAACACCACAAACCACATACAACCTGTTTTAAATGTACACACTAAATGTTCATGTGTCACTTCTGCTTCAATAATATTTCTAATATTCTGTCATATCTTCTAGTGTTTAGTCTGCTTTTATGTAAATAATTTAGTTTTAGATAAATGCAAATCCAAAGTTTTTGATGTCATCATTATTATAATACTACTACACACATACATGAAGGTGAAAGTGGGTTTGTCGGGGAATTTGGACAACATGGAGGGTCAAACTATCGCTCACACACATACACACATCCCCTACATCCTTTCTGTCAGCCCACCTGTTGTTGCTGTACCCTGGAGGGCTACCATCATCCAGCCTTCTGTAGTCAAGACTGAAAGTGACGTCATGAGAACCGTTAAACAGCCCTAGCTGACCTCCAACTCATAACGGCAATCCACTCGCCATGCATATGCAAGGCATAAACCCTCAATACAAACGCACACACAGGGACTTGCTTGGTTACTCAGTCAATGGCATGACGCAAACAAAGAAGGGGAGCTCCACTCCTGTACATGCTACTGTAAATGCCACAGTACGAACTACGTCAAGTCAACCAGGAAATCTAAACCGCTTAGAGATATCCCGCAAAAACCAGTGAGCGCTTTGCAATGTGCAAATGAGTTTCCAGTGCGAAACAGCAGTTTCAAGTCAGTGCAGTAAAATATATTTAGCACTACTCTGTTCATTGGTACAGTAAGTACTTTTTATAGGAACAGTCAAACAGCCCTGCAGCAGACAGGAAGTTTATCTGTCAAGCAATCTTGCATGCATGCTTGATTGACTTTTTTGTGCATGCGGGGGAGGGACGGGGACGCGGGTAACTAATACGACCTTGATCGCTGTGGCATCCACCTCCCCCATAGGGAGACACATGCTCTGATGTGGCTGGATCACTAATTGGCATGCTAAAATCACACTGATGCATCACAGCTTACAACATGTGGCTTATTACGGTATAAGCGACACTTTGATTCAGTAGCAGTGGAGTGATGATGAATCTGTGAAGGTTCTGAAACGTCAACTGGTTTCCACATGTATTGATGGCTGAAAGTTACAGGATTAAGGGGCTTTTCCCTTTCAAATTTGTATTTGTTTCACGAGTGCACCTCAGACGACAGGCAAGATGGAGTTAATCAGGACCACAATGCCCGTGCTGAGACTGAGGTCACTGGCAACAAGCTGTAAGTTGGTCTACAAAGGGAGGGGGGGGGTGAAAGGAGGGATACATACTTAGCAAAGCCTATGAAGTCCTCGTGGTTGGTGTTGATGTAGGACAGCTCAATGTCAATCAGCAGCAGAACCTTAATTAGAAGCAGAAAATTGTGATTAGGAAGGAGAGGTCTCAATTAAACACCACTTTCAGAGGACACACAGTAGAAAGTGACAAGTTTCACTTCTAATTTTTCGCTCTTATGATCTGAACAAAAACAATCCCAGGAGATTACATCTGACACTAGATTTCACATGCGCTATACCTATATATGGTTTGACAGACTGATATCATCTGTGCTGCAAATTGCAAATGTGGTGGAATAGAGAATACGATTTTACTCAAAAGTTTCAGTTCGTAAAACCTAAAATGTGACCTGTCTCACGTCTCGCCAGAAGGAGTTGCTACCGAACGTTGAACTCTTGATGGTGTGAGTTTAAATAGGGTTAAGGGACAGGTTCACAATTTTCCATGTATGTCCTAAAACAATAGTCAGGTGCCCAAATGAAGATTGAAATAGGTTTTTCTTGCCATAATCATTCCTCCTGTTCATACTGACCATTAGAAGATCCTTTCATGATGCACCCTTTAAACGTTACAGTTAAAGAGTACGGTCTAGACATGTGAAAAGTGTCCTGAGATGACTTTTGTTGTGATTTGGTGCTATATGAATAAAGTTCCTCTTTTTGTTACTGTTCTTCCACCACAGCACAACAGTGAAACACTGTCCAAGGAAACACAAATAGTTAATTTTATGCTAAAATGACTGTGTGGACACACTGAAGATATTGGCCCTCCATTACTTAAACTGAAAGCACAATTGAAGGGGATCTTTTAATAGCCAGTATGAACAGGAGGAATGATTACGGCGATGAAAACCTCCTTCGGTGTTCATATGGGCACCTGACTGTTGTTTAAAGACAGACCTGAAAAATTGTGAATCTATCCTTTAATGCTGTTTCCAACACTTTTCCAACCTAACAAGAATAAAACTCTGAACAATTAACACTTTGGGAGACTTCAATGTTTTATTTACATTTTAGGAAAGAAATACATAGGACTGAGGTCACAGATATCTTATTAATTCCTGTTTGTGGTACAATAACTACTTTTCTCCAATGACGCAGATTGTGTTTTACTATGATATAAATAGGACACTGACTAAACCAAGGAGTCGGAAAAAAAATGTTTGTTGCAACTGTGATGGTGAAACATTTATTTTTCTCTAGAACAGCGAGATAATAATCTGATTCTGTGTCACGGGTAAACATATTTGATCAGTCAAGTTCACCAGTGAATCTTTAAGGGCCTTATTTAATTTTCTCACGTTTGCAAGCTTTTATTAAGTTTTGAGGTCTGTAGGGATAATGCATACGGTTAAGTATTAAAAAGAAAAATACTTAGCGGTAAGTGAAATCACTGATTCTGAGCCTAGGTAGTAAATTCCAACGTTATTTAATTGAACTAATAATCTATTTTATAGGTTATAATGTGCAACTGATGCTTGATTTAAGATCATGTGTGCCCGCCTACAGCTAGGCTACTGGGGCAATAAACATGCATGCCGTAGCAGGTAAAAATTCAATATTTTGGTTGTGCTCTGCTGACAAGCTATCATCCTGACGCCAACCTGCCTACTAGAACAGTAGTGAAGAATTGCAGGAGGCCCACACAGGTTACATGTTATTACAACTAACGGTGGGTCTTCAGGTGTCAGACACCAACCTCACATTATGTCTCATCTTGTTAAATTCCCTTACCCCATTTACACGATAACACGGGAGGTGTCACTGCTGCACTTTGTCCCATTAGTGTCTGAACATAATATTGGCAAAACGGCGGGATTACATATTGTAGCCATTACTGTATTTTTCAGCCCAAATAAAAGATAAAAATCAAAAGCTGATAGGAGCTCTGCCAGCGTGCCTTTGATCTCTGTAATGAACATCCTAGCAACTCACCTGGTCCTTGCTCTTTCCTTCTCTTTCTCTGATGTGGGTGGTGACAATCCTCTCAGTCTCCTCTCTCAGTCTGGGGTAGGAATTGAGCTGAAAGGTGACACACAACACACAACTGCGGCACTGAACGGAGACACACGTGCACAACATGTGAGCTTGTGAGCCTAGTAAGACTTACCAATGTGTATCATAGAGAAACAGGAGTGAGAAGTGAAAATAAGTTGAGAACAAAGAAAAGGGAAAGAGAGAGTCAAGTGACATTTCATTGCCACACGTATCCAAACAACCACAAACCAATTCACACACGCAAACACACTTGAGATATACAGTGTCTGTCTGCTCTACGAGGTCGTTACCTATCAGCCAGGGATGACTTTATGAATAAAAAAAAAAAAAATCCATGTGGTTATGCTGTATGTGTCAAAATTTCAGAGAAGTTCTTGCAAACCATAAGGTCTTGGTTACAGGTGCGTAGATCAAAAACTCTTCACGGGAAAACAAAACTGCCTAATGAGGGTCTGAGGGACGAAATATAGTGTCATTAAAGTGAGTTTAAAAGAATGAACAGTGTGTGGGATTCTTTGGTTTTCTTTTGAAATTCTGTAAGTAAGTAAACCATTCTATTTTTTTTTAGAATTTGAGGCCATGAAGACGAGTGAATTCAAAGCATTCAAAACAGTCATCTCTAGCTGATGGAAGAGTTTTGTGTTTAAGATTAGTGAAGAGTGGGTGAGACGGGAAAAGTGACAGAATGGAGAGGGGCAGAGTTTTAAACCCGAGAGACAAGAGGGGAGAAACGGGGCTGGGTGTCTGTTTAGGTTCATCATTTCATGGAGTGCGGTGCCTCCCTCTGTCCACAAGATGGCAGTGGAGCACCGTTGCTATGGAAACACTCCATTCAAGCTACAGCTGAGCCCACAGAGCCCTGGGGCCAATAGTATCATGTCCCCCCCCCCCCCCCACATCATTCCCCTTCCATCCGGTTGAGCAGATAGCAGAATGTCTGCCATGTGGGTCAGCGAGGAAGTGTAGCCGGGCTCTGCTTTGCCCAGACTGACAGACCAGGCTGGGTCTTGGGCAGGGAGGGAGGAGGTGGGAGGAAAAAAAAAACAAAAAAAACACAAATGCTTCAATGAACTGATGCTGGGGTCAAACAGTATGTGGGAGCAGGCTGGTGGAAATTTTAAGATGTGCTTAAAATTTCAGACGTGATTTGCAAATCAATGCTTGATCTGAATGGAGACTTCCAGAAATGGGAAGGGAATAGAGTTGGTAAATATACACATTTGAAAGGGTGGGCATGGATGGCATACAGGAAAAGGGTGTGGCTGATTTCACAGGGGGTGATCGTATTACTGGGATGACATGGATAGACATTTACAGAGAAAAGGAATTCCTTCTCTTTTCATGCCATCCTCCCAGCAGGTGTGTCCACGGTTACCTTAACGGCACACTTCATGACGAGTGCGGTCAGCTCGGACACCACAAGGTCCACACATTTGAGGCTGGGCTCTTTGAGTTTGAGGATCTGCTTTTTGACTATCGCCTCGAAAGCCAGGTCAGGGGTGAAGAGCCCCGTTCTGAGAGGTCATGGGGTCAGATTGCATTTTGTTGTGGTGGTAGAGAAAGAGAAAGAGACAGAGGGATAGGCAGAAATTGAGGAAAGAGGAAAAAAAAAAGAGGACAGACAGGGAAGAGAAAGAAGAAATAAAAAGAGAAAAAAGTCTTTGTTCAGTTAGTCATTTCTAGTTGTTGACAGATAATCAAGCAGTGGAGAAGGACAAGCCAAAGGTTTTCACATCCTCTTCTCTGACTCGCCAGTTCCTCTAAAACTAAGAAACTAGGTCAATATGGTAGAGATGGACATGTCAACTCCAACTCAAGGCCAAATTAAATCTCAACACCACTCTATTCTTTACTGGCTGTAAGTACTGAGCTGTGAGACCTGCAGCTTGTCCAGGAGAGACCAGAGATGCTCAGACAAGTTGAGTCCCTGAGACATCTCATATCCACGACGACACGTCACCCGTCACAACACTCCACAACACGACAGCGCTGCCTGCACACAGGGCTCACTGGGTTGGGCTGAGCCGAGGGCATACTGAACAGAACTTTTCTTTCTTTTTTCTTTTTTTTCAAATACAAGAACTAAACTTATCAGTAGAGACTTCCAGATGTTCTATGAAGCCATCAGCTGACTGTTCTGTGTCAGTGTACCCTCCGCCACACCCCACGGTTGCCCAAGCCCTATGTCTCGGCTGGGTCGGGAGATGCTGGACACGGGCAGTACCTTGTTGGTGCACTGCCTGACTGTGTTGATGAGCTCCTGAATGACCAGATCGATACATTTGAGACAGGGCGTTTTCAGCTTAACGATCTGCTTTTTCACGATGGCCTCAAACGCCAGGTCTGGAGTGAACAGCCCCGTTCTGAGGATGCACAGAGAGACAAGAGGCACAGCGGCAGACAGATGGGACAGTTAACAGACATGTGGGTCAAAAAAAAAACAAACAAGTACACGGGAATGGACAGATGGTCAGATAAGACGAAAAGACAAACAGGTGACTGCGAGGAGATGAAGCGCCGAAGACGGCCGTGTGTACATGTGATTAAGCAGACAACCGCAAATGAGATATGACAGACTTCAGAGCGTCTATGAGGAACACATGACAACGTAAACGCGGTAGACTAATGTACATGTAACATGAAATCAATAATTGTATGCTTCAGCAGACAAACAGAAAAGGAGTGGGTGGTGTTGCAGTGAAGAGATAAGACAATTGGGCGGAAATATATTTCACATACAACAGAAAACACTTTCAGAATGCATCACTTTGAAGTGGAATTTAAGTCTGCGATGGCTACGCCTGATTAGAAAAACCTGAATGATAGCAGCGAGGAGAGGAGAGAAAAGCAAAAGCATGTAGGTTCAGCAGTACTTTGTGTAAAAAAAAAACAGAACACAGGTGTCAACTGAGCTCTGTGGGTGACTACTTTGCAAGTCAGGTAGGTTTTTAGTCTCCGCTCCACTTGCCTGACACCATGAACGTTCTTGATTGCATGACTGATTTCCCGCCTTAGCTCCTTCTCGTCAAACACGATCTGAGGGACAAAGGGGAGAAGATGCAAATAATACAAATCTAATGAATTTGTGAATATTTGTAAATACTCCCTCAGCCAAAAAACCCTCCGAGTACACCGATGCGAACGTAAACGCTACCCTGAATCTCACTACTCTTCATGTTAAATAATGCGGCTCTAACCTTGACCAGTTCGAAGGGGAAGCGCTCGTGAAAGATGCGGTTGATCTTGGCTCCACCCGATAGCTCGTTGGTGTCCACCTGGTCCCCGGAGCCCTCGATACACTTCTCGAAGTCCACACCGAACTGCTGCACCATCCTGTGGAGGTACGGGGAGGGACAAAAAGACGAGTGACCGGGGTGAAACTACAGCTGGAGCCTTCTTGGAGATCCTCCGCAAAATTCTATGCTTAAAACTAGATGTGTAAATCACAAGTTTCATCATGATACGATATTTGCTGCCACGATTCAATTCAGGGGCCTGAAGACAATAACATACGCCCATTCAACACAATCAGTTACGCAAAATATGATTTTACAATTTTATTACTGAGCTCTTCCAGACATTTAAATGAAAAACAATCTATTCTTTTTAATAAAAAGAATAAAAATAGACCTCCTGTTGTTCACTATAAAGTGCCACATATCTCATGCTTAAGTGAAAATGTTTTTTATCAGACACTTAAAGAGCCCTTGATGATCTTCCAATTATTAATATTTATAATTATTATTCTAATCGGTTACCAGATGAGTGAGGAGGTGTATTCTCTACCTGTGTTTCATTCTGTAGATGACACAGTGGCACAAAATAAATAAATAAAACACACACACACGTGCGCACACGCCAGCAAATTGAAAGCAATTCAACAATAAAAGAAGTAATGGATGTATTATTCATGAATACTGAGCACAGCTCTGCAGCCTCACATATGAGACATTGGAAAGTTGCAGCTGTGACATTCATCACCCTTTTAGAGTTGTAGTTTTTATGGGAAAAAAAAGCTGGTGAGCAGGCATCTGACACGTTAACGCTAGCACGGGGGGTCGATGCTGTGTTTCTTTTTTAGGTGCCTGACCGGGTTCGTCGTGTTTCCTGAGTATTTTATCTCATAATGGCATTGTTTGCATTTGGTATGTGCTTCGTCTGTTGACCCATCTTTTCTCCGAAATCCGAAATATTTCCACAGTCCCGAGAGGGGAGTAAATATCTTTACTGTCTTTTTCTTGGCTGCTTGCCATTATCTGGCTGGCGCTAATCAGTGTTTGAATGTTTAGAATGGAAATGGTGACACAGACGTGCCATGGGAAATTGAAAATGAAGGTGTATCTTAAAGATGATGATGTCGATCGATGTTTTCACTTTGCATCGATGATATTGGATTGTTGATCATTGAATCACCCTCCTGAAAACATCCCTACTTAAAACCAAAAGTAATATAATGTTTATTTGAGGCAAATGTGTTACAGTAACTCCTCTTATCTTGGCAGCCCTCCCCTTTATTCTAAAATGGTGATACGTGAGATATTCAAGGTCAGTTCACCTCAGTACAACAATGTGTTTTAGCTTTATCAGTATCAGCAAATACTCAGCAAACTGTGCAAAGCTATTAATGTTAATATCACAAACTCTAGTCACAAAATGAACACTATTATGTGAAAGAAACTGATGGATAACATGAACAGCGAACCATTTACCAACATTATTTTACACAATTACAGTGGAAACCGCTTATAGTGACCATGATTACAGTGATCAATCACTTATATGGATCAAAAAGCTTGGGACAGAATGACTTCTATACAAATGCTGTTTAAATAATTCGCTTATAGTGATCAAGTGGTGTTAATTTTGGGTCTTTTCATACATGACAACATATGGGGGGAAAAAACTGAAACTACGGTAATTCTATTTTGTTTTTACTTTACTCCCATGATACATGTGTGACATGTACTTAGTGGCTGCGGCAACATTATTGCCTCACAGTAACCCGTCTGCTTCATTCATTACTTTATATTCCTGTAATAAATATACAAATGTCAATTAGATGGTAGCCTAATCTGCATGAGAAATGAAGAAAAAGAAAAAAAAATGGTTACAATAATCACCCACTTATAGTGATCAATTTGACCTGGACAGACGTGATCACTATAAGCAGTTTCCACTGTAATACTGCCAATCCTAACATGCAAATATGATGCAGTAGCTCTGTGCAGAGGGCATCCAATATGGCTGCCACATGTTACTTCCCCTCCAAAAAAAAGGTATCTACTGTAAATACCACGTGTATGCTGCGTTTTTAGGAGGAACTACATTCAAATGCACTCACTGCAACAAGGCCTTGGTCTTCCGTGTTGGGTCATCTGGACGGAAGTTCTTGTACTCCTCAACCTCCTTCTCCAGGGAGAGGAGCTGACTCTGCAGCTTACTGCGCAGACCGGGCAGGGTGTCTCTGATGTGGTTGGTCAATTGCTAAAGAGAGATAGAGGTAGCGCTGTTATTTTAGAAAATCAATGACATGGTAGGATGGAAATGATATTTTACGACGGAAAAAACAAAACAAAAAGCAGACAGTTCGTAACAGACCTGGTTGAGTGTCTTTTGTAGATGTGGCGTGCCCATTCGCTCTGCTATATGTCTGTAAGCAGGGTGGGAAAGGAAGAACTTCCTCTCTGCACCCAGAGCTGCACGAATATCCTTCTTCCCATCGATGTCTTTCTGACTGCGGTTCACCACACCAATGTATCCTGCACACACAGACACCAATAGTCACATGTTAAGTGTGTGTGTGTGTGTGTGTGTGTGTGTGTGTGTGTGTGTGTGTGTGTGTGTGTGTGTGTGTGTGTGTGTGAGAGAGAGAGACAGAGAAAGATCCTTACCTCTACGCAGAGGTAGAAGTTTATTTTCAAGAATGTCCTTTGCATCCGTCCCTTCATCCATCAGGTCCAGTTTTGTTAAAACACCAATGGTACGCAGACCTGCACAAAATGATAAAATGAAACTGCATCAATTCAAACTGATTTATTAGCTCTCACCACCTCGTTTCCTAATACATATTTAACAGAATAATATAGAGGGAAAATGACTAATACGCAGAATAATTAGGTGAGTGTATTTGACCTTTTCCTAGCAGAGGTCAGTATGTAAACAGCGGATTTGGCAGAAACACTGGTGAATATCAGATTAAAAGAGAGGTTAGGGTTATCATAACATGCACTGTTTAATGTTTAATGTAATTTTTCTGTTTCATGAGATAGCACGAGGAAAGCTCTTTAACTTGCTGACTACTACGAAGCTACATGCTCACCCTGTGGGTCCACCTCCTTGGCGATCTTCAGAGCGTCTGAGTTGGCCAAATCAGTGTTGGCGGGCGTGACGGCCAGTATCAGACAGCTCTCCTTGGTGATGAACTGCATCAGCATGTCCCTGATCTGGTGCTCGATGTCTTGGGGCTGGTCTCCGACGGCAACCTTCGTCATTCCCGGTAAGTCGATCAGCGTCAGGTTCAACACTGCCCGGTCACGTAAACAAAAAGTCATAAATATGAAAAATGCAAATCTTCAATTTCCTATCAGCTGAGTTGAAGTGAACGATCAGGCTTCCCCCGAGTACAAAACAAACCCACACATATCTTAATAACGTATATCAAGTAATGCGTTTCCATAGCCATTATATTTTCTCTCTAACAAAGCTAATTTATTTTCATTTAGCCTTTCTAATTTGACACATCAATAACTTGATACAGCACTTGAATGAAAACCAAGGTCATGATGGATGAGAGACAAATACATGTTATAAATGATTAATCATGAGCATTAACAATGAAAGGGCAATCACTATATTGAAGAACAGCCCACTCATAGTGTTGTTAATATGTTATTTTACATGACAAGCAAAACACAATACAGTCCTGTGTGTTTTTTTTATGCATGTGTCGACTTCATTTTCATAAAAACATCAACACTATCTGCATCATTTAAACGTATTAACGGGCGCCAGCGGTAGGAGGGGAAGCTTTCATTTTATGCACAAGACTCTTGAGTTGGCAGACTTTGAACTCGTATTTTTACTTCATAAAAACAAACAACCTATGATGTTTTATCACTTACAAGGGTTGAATTTACTTGAAAGAAATAAACATGAAAATGTCAAATTTGACTAATGTGACGGTAAATTCCCACTGACGGCTCCCAGGAGATGAATAGCTGTTTGTGACAGCCGTTCAGTGATGGAGTAAAAAAAAAATACATTAGAACATTAAAACTCTTAGCTATTCAGTGTTTTATCAAAAACCACATAGAACCAAAACACAACTATCCATTTTTTTTCCTGATATAATAGAAAGCTCTCTGGAAAACAAATTTCAAAAAGCAACATCTTCAAGAGGTGGGCATATGAATGTAAAATATATATTACATCTAATTCTATCAAATTTTAAATACTATTATATGATATATATGGTAATAAACTACATTTTCTCAAAAATTCAATTGAAAAATGGTTAATTGTATATAGTTAAGATAGCCATATCAAGGGAATTAAATACCGTTAAATAACAGATTATTAATTTGATACAATCCTGTTATTATTACCCAATACAACCAGAGATATTAAAAGGGACATACCACAGATTCAACAGTATGAGAAAACTCATTTTTAGCAACATGAAAATTCACTTGATCTAAGCCAAAGAGCACAAAGAGTTTTCAGTGTGTGTGTGTGTGTGTGTGTGTGTGTTTCACAATACAACTTGTGTCCATTACCGTGTGGGGAGTAGACCCTCAGGTTAATTGGGATGGGAGAGATGCCTTTGTTGGAGCCTGTTATCCTGTCAGTCTCCGCCTCAATTTCCGCCCGCACTTCATCGAAATCCACAAACTTCTTTCCTTTGCAGTGCAGGAATTCAGCATATTCTACACACAGGGGCGGAGTGACAACATACAGGAAGTGGGGTGTTGAGGGGGGAGAGAAAAGGGCAGAGAGGAAGGAAAAAGAGAATATTCAATTAAAGAGATGAAGGTAGCAGACAGTGAGCCCTGCTTGAGGCACTGTGGCAGAGAGGCCATATGCAGGGCAGCAATGAAAGGAGATGGGTGAGGGGGGGGGTGTGTAGCTGTGCACAGGACGGGCACACTCACCTGCTTTATTGTTGACCAGCTGCAAAATGAGAGGTCTGCGGGTAACAATGCCTGATCCTCGTGGAAGAAAGTCCCTGAGTGACAGAGACAGACAGAGGAAGAGGTATTAAAATAAACACCAGAATTGCAGGGATGAAAAGGACGGAAATCAAAACGGGGGGGGGGGGGGGGGGCGGACACGTTGGGTTGAATAGGGATGGGAGGTTCAGGACAGAGAAAGACAAAGCAACAGAAAGAAAGAAGGAAAGAAGGAAAAGAAAGAAAGAAAGAGAGAAAGAAAGAAAAGAAGAAAAAGACGGGGAGAATGATCAATTATTCATTACACTCAATGTCCATTTCCTCGCAGCGTGGCCTCTGGTAAATTGATGGTTACAGGGGAATTTCACGCCACCTACTTCTCTCAAAACAAATCAAATGTGACATTTGTGACATGTCATTTTCTCTCATCATTAAAGCTTTAGAGATCAATTCATGCACACCCACGCTTGCTGTTCTGGGAAAAAATCCACCCAAGAATTACATATATATATATTCAACACTTCAACTCACTTTTAATTTGTGAATCTGAACAAGTCTGTTCTCATGCTGAACTGAACTGAGACACACTGTTATGATAATGTAATCTAAGGACAAATCCTAGAGCTGCTCCACAGACAGTGAATAATGGAATAACTCCTCAGACAATATGAAGGAACCCGTGGTGATTTGATACGAGCAGGTTTTTGATTCACAGTCGGATGACCTACATTCAAATGACACTCAATTTGAAGTAAATCTCTAACAAAACCTATGGGACACAGACTCAATCAATGAACTATGAAACTCGCTTCATGTCATCGTCAGAGTCCTGATGCTCTGATTTCCAATTTAGAGAGAAAGTTTGTCGCTTATCAAAAGCTTTGAAAAAGTATCTTTCAGGGTGGACTTAACCTTTATGGTTGCAACGATTTTGTAATTTGGCTTTTTTCGACTGATGAACGTCCTTGTTGAATCAAAACTGGTCGATGGGTCTGTTTAATGGACGGGTTGAGGCGCACGGTTTCAGCTGGCCACTGTTAGCTTTTATGTGAGCCCAGGTTGTGTCAATACAGGAGAGATTACCCATGATAACACTTTAACCGCATGAGCCTCAGGCCTGAAACTTGACATTGCTATGTGCAAATTCTCAACTACAAATTTGCATAATGCTACTTCATGGCACAATGCAATGCTCTGCACGAAGCATGAGGTGACGGTACACAAACTCGAGTAAATGCAGCCTATAGGAAACAATGACGGCTTTCTCACAGTTGACTTGTTTGTTCCTCTTAAAGTGACAGGGCACCTGAGGAATTTTAAACACATGGCTAAAGTTGCTTAGTCAGCCCTCTGTTGAGGCTCCTCCACCCTATCTTCTCCCGATTTTGAAGGCCCCTCTGCTGCTCTGCAAACATACTACATCTGGTGGTAATCACCAACCCCTGTCCTGGAACAATCCTAGCAGAGCTGAGCATGTCACCAGCCCACATTTTCCCTTATCCTCACTACTGCCAGATGTACAAGCCTGCGGGGACTATGGTGGTGCTCAGACTGGAAGCAATGTGTCAGCCACAGGACAGGAGAAAAGAGGGGGCTGCCTGCTATTCCTAGGCTGGTAGTCCTATGGTGAAACAGTGGGGAACATTCTGGGTGTTCCTTACATCAGCAAAAATCCACAGGTCTGTGGTTCAGCACTGGTGCTGTGTCACACACATAATGTGGAGAATGCAGGCATTTGTCCAAGCGGTGGACAGTATAGAAAGCCCTGGATGAGGAACAGGGGGGAGTTAGAGATAAAGAACAAAGCTATAGGCAGTGGGGGGGGGGGAGGATAGACATAACAGATTGGTGAGATGCTGCTGAGAAGTCACAGCAAGGATCACCTCTTCAAGCAACTGCTCATGTATTGATGCTTCTCTCCAGTTACAGGCCACTCTCACTGGAGTTGCACCAGTCAAAACACCGCCTCATTGGCTCAAAAGTGGCCACCGGTGAAAGATTCACAGCGATACAATAAAGTGCTGGATGGGTAAAATGACGACATACGCTGTTTGAAAACGCTCTTCTGAGAAGACATAACTCAAGTGCGGGATTGAACCAGTCACATTTCACAGACAGAATTGGATAAACAGCATTGGCATATTGAAAAGAAGCAAGAGGCCAGGGCTCCATTATTGATGTGCTGTAAATGATAGACGAGGCTGAGCAGATTGTGTATCATTTCATGCATTATGGATGGCTAAGCAAAGAGCATCAGTCTGTGAGCCTCCCTCCCTCTATCACAAGAGAAAGCAAAAAGAGAGTAGGGCAGGGAGATAATGAGGGAGCCAACTCCCCTCCCCCTGCCTGCCCAACAGCCTCTTTTAAACAAGCAGAGCAACTCTGAGGAGCCCTCATCCACAGCTGATTCTCCTTTTCCTCCGATCTAGAGGTGTGGTTTTCGAACATGGAAACCAGTGTGTCAAACTCTGAGGTCATAGGATTGATCTCACAGGAGGGTGAAGAACACAAAAATGTGTCTGTGGTTTGGTGGGACTTATCCCTTTGGTCTCTGGTGTGGCAATGTACATATAATTAT
Source organism: Thunnus thynnus (assembly GCF_963924715.1). Taxonomy (NCBI): domain Eukaryota; kingdom Metazoa; phylum Chordata; class Actinopteri; order Scombriformes; family Scombridae; genus Thunnus; species Thunnus thynnus. Next base: position 12,331,623 of record NC_089533.1, read on the forward strand.
GGCTATCCGCATTCCCGCGCCACAGTCTGCCACTGTTGGTACCAAGAGGCATCACTAAACAGCAAAGCCTCCTCAAGCACTACCAAAATCCGACTGCTTACTGGAAAATCCCTTCACTCTCTGCCACTCTGCTGTCTGTACTTCCCCCACTAAGCGATGTCCACTGTGATACACACACGAGCATCCAGACTGGTGGATAATTATGTTCAAATTCCTTTATGTTGTATATCAACGGCGCCATCCGGGAGTAAATCTGCTGCTACAAATACAAATGGCAGTAATGCATTTAACACAAACACTCAAACATGTTTTAATGATACTAACATGGTCATATTTTGGTGACACACTGTGACAGAGAATTAGAGCAAGGCTGCTGTATTTTATTCTCTAGGGAAAAAAAAACATTTTTAAAATTTCATCTGGTACTTATGTCTGTTCCAACACTTCTAAAAACTACTGGTTTCTCAGAGGACTCATTGCAGCAGATATGACAACACCCTCCACCCAAAACAGCTTGCAATGCTAGATATGATGTCCTTACTCCCCAGTGGACAATGACATCATAGTACAGCATAACCAAATATGGAGAGACATGCCTGATCGTTATCTCTAAACTGAATTAAATACAGTCCTACAACCCGTGTATTAAACTGTAGGCAAGCCAGGAAAATAACAGACAAGTGAAGTTAAATGTTATCCAGCATAAATTAGCAGCTTTTGAAATGTCTATTATGTAAGGCTAAATGCTTGTTACCATTATGTACAGCAGGTTTTAGTGTATGAAGTGTATGTTAAATGTGTCAGTGAAAACTTCATGTCCCTCATTTGGTTGCCTTGCTGAAAACGTAAACAAGGAAACAACACACACACACACACACAAGCCCCTACCAACAGACAGAAACATTCACAAATACATGAGGCTGCTGAGCCAGAGTGATTTGATTAGCCTCTGTCCAGCAAAGCATCCAATTTGTTCTGGTCTCCTGTGACAAATTTGGAGGGAACAGAGGCCCAAATAACATCAACAAGATGGGTCACACAGCGCGGTGAGCGAACTCAGTCCCACCTGACCTGGCTTTCCGAAAATTAAGGCTGCACCAATTGAGAGACGTTAACTACCCGGCGAATATGGTCTAGCCCTAGTTTCCCTGACTCCATTGCCGCCTCCAGTAAAGCAGAAACTCAATGTGCCGCATGCTGATGAGCAATGGCAGACATGCAGATTATGACAGCAGAACATTTTGCCAGTTGAAGAGAGTAAAGCGGTGAGTTAAGTCGCTTGGCACCCATATCAGATCCTGACATCAGCGTGGAATTCAGGCGGGAGACAGAAAAGAGAAAGCATGTACACTCTGTGTCTGAATCATACAGTCTAGTCTGAAAATGTGTCTCTTCTGAACACTAAGTGACTCTCTCTCTCTATTGTTGCTGGTGCCGCAGAAAGGGGAAAGAGGGATTATTTTCTTGCCTGGGGACACAGCGGTGAAGCCGGTCTTTCACGCGCAACATGCATCTCACCAAAGAAAAAGACCTCAGCCACTGGGGAAACTGTAGACAGCGACAGCAGCTCAGAGCTCACAGTTAAAAGCCTGCCGTCACTACAGGGAATTTGCAAATCCATTATCTTCAAACACCAAACACTTATAGTTTTGTCTAACACATGACTGAAAAACATTTAGGTATTGGCTACTCCTGAGCTCAAACAAACCCTTGGATCTACAATGAGTCACTGCGACATGAGCACGCCTGTTGCTATAGTGATGTGTGGCACCTCCCAAGAGCTTCCAGGTTGAAGTTAGACTTGACTTTGACTTCTACTGTTCCACCTTGTCGGTCATCAAGTTCACCTGCGTGGCAGCAACAGGAATTTAATCACGCCGATAAAAAGATCCGTAAAACTTAAGTGCACCACTCACATACTTAGCATGACAATGTGCAAAAGTGTATGCCGTACCATAGGCGCTTATATATGTGACTTTTGAGCAGCACATGGGTTAGTCCTGTCAACTTCCAGAAAGTGGAAGGTCGGCACAGATAGTGAAAATGAGGTCACTATGAAATGCGCCATGTTAAATACAGCTGAGATGTGTCAAGCGCTCTGACGGTGCAAAGTCCTACTCATCTGAATTAATGTGCAGTGAAGTAGTAGTCTAATCTGCGTGTGTGTTCTTGCCTGTGAGAAGTTACAACACACTCTTGTCAGTGTGTTTATAACCAAAGGCTGTCTGCATGCCATCTTAATGGCCAATGTACTTCCTCTCCCCTACTGCCGGCCTGGGTGTATGTGTGTGATTGTGCATTCTCTGTGTGGGCTGGGTTACACACTAGTGTCTCTGAATGGGGTGGAAACCTGCTTAACAAGCTGCTTTAGAGCAAGCTTGTTTTGTTTCTTTATCTGCAGGGTGATCTCACCCACTGCTGATGTGGGAGAGGACAACAGGATCAGCCTGTTGAGAAGTACTGTAGCTCACACTTCATATCACACTGCATAAAGAGGTGTCAAGCCTATTTCCTTGATCACTAAAGTATTGCCCAAAACGGTAATGAAAGAGGAAGATGATAAGGGAAATTGTGTCTGCTACAGACGTGAGCTTGCACTGTTTGACAAAATATCTGCGTCTTGACAAGAGACTGTGTGCTTCGAGGTCATCAGTGAGCCATTAACTAAAACGTGCTGGAGATTAATTTAGCTGCAATAATACACCTCTCAGAGCAGGTGGCTCACGCTACCTGCTCTGCTTTACTCAATGTCCCAATAACCTATTTGTCCTCACCAATCTGCAAAAAAAATAAATATGCTAATGTACCAACAAACTGTTATGTGACCCACTAAAAATCCAGTCAACCGCTTCAAGCTACAAAACAAAATACAATTACTGGCAAATTGAGAACTTGTTGAACTTTCTAGGTGTGGCATGTACAGTAATTATTAATAGAACCACAGGAAAAACTTCCCATTCGGGACTGAGGCCAACTAGGCAAAAAAAGATCATCTGAACTGCGATTGCATTAAAAAATACACTGTCAGTCTTTAACTGATGCCATTTTAACAAGGGTCTTAGTTTGTTATGTTCAAAATGGCATGGACAAGAGAGGAAACCAGCTGTACTGACAGACTTAGAAAGTGTAAATGTTATGCAAAGATATTGGGAGCCTCCAAGAGCAAATAGCATGTTCTATCTTATTTCTGTCTGTATCTAGAGTAGTTTACAGGTTGTATTGTTGTAACTAAGAAAGTTTACACCTAAGCCCTGGCTACATAGAAATAGTTTCAGCTTATATTATGCTCTTAGGTCAGCCCAGTGGTTTGTCACGTAAAGGACGTATGCATCTACGTCAAATTGTTGTTATCAAACGGCAGGTTTACGACAAGAGCGTAACTTAATACTGACGTTATGTGCTGGCACAGTAACTAACGATAATTAGCTTAGCACTATAGGAAATGGCATTTTCTAATCGTATCGTACCTGCTGCTGGACAATGTTAAACACAGTTTGAAAAGATGTTAGACCACGCAAGGAACTATGACAATTATAAGATGATTGCAAAGATGAAGTTAATTAACCACAATCAACTTACTTGCCCACGAAATTTTCCAAAACAGAGCTTTTTCCAGCGCTCTGTCCGCCGACCACAGCGATCTGAGGAAGATCTAAATTGCAACTCTGGCCAATCGAGCTGAAAGCGTCTTGAAGCTTGTTGATCAGGGGAATCAGGTCTTCCATGCCCCGGTTCCCCATGGCTTTGGTTAGCTCGGAGAGCCCAACACAACGCAGAGCAAAAGGCTAACTAGCTCGATAACGTTAGCTTAGCAGCAAGGTGCTCTCGGGTTACTCTGAAATGTTGCCGCTTCAAAGCAGCTCGGCCTCTTTTTTACTCTCTCGGTGAACACTTGAGCGGTTGCCGACAATGCAATTCACGCCAAAACCATTTCGTGTTCTTTTGAATCCAATAACCAAATAGTCAGTCAGTCGAAACGGACGAAAAACTCGCAAAACAAAACTTCCTCTACACAAACCTCATCCGGTTAGAGGAGACGGACATCCGATCGAAACCGGTGAGTATAGACCCGCCTCCTGTCTGTGAAGCAGCACATTCTATTGGCTGATTTCGCTGCTTCTCTACCAAGACAGCCTTTTGATTGGACAACTAAAAGGCGTGCTCTTCGCTCCAAACAAATCAGTATTTTTCTATTGGTCAATCTGAATGTCAATTGCAGGCCCTTCACATCACATGGTGACTGTAACATGGCTGCTGAAAACACTGCTGGCATAAAGATGTCTGCACAGAAAGCTCTTTCTGCCGTTTCTCCCCTCTCTCTGCGAATTATTGCTGAGTGCCCCGTGACAAAAGCAAGAGCTTGTGATCTAATACTGCCACACTGCGCCGTCAGCACCCCGGTTTTCATGCCTGTGGGTACTCAGGGGACCATGAAGGGAATCACTGTGGATCAGCTGGAGGGTCTTGGATGTCAGATATGTCTTGGAAACACATACCACCTGGGCATGAGACCGGTAGGTAAAACTGCAATGATAGCACTTCAGTTTTCTTTATGAATAACTTTAATAGTGGCTGTACCAAATGATGGCAACTTTTTTGTAAGTGTGTTTTTCCCCTTCAACACTACTGTCTACAGGGGCCTGATTTGATCGAAAAAGCCAATGGTTTACACGGGTTCATGAACTGGAAGAGAAATCTTTTAACAGTAAGTACTGCTTTTCTTAAAGAAGAGGTTCACAAGTCTTCGAGTCTTTTCTTAAAACAACAGTCAGGTGCCCAAAGGAACACTGAAATAGGGTTTCCTTGCCATTATCGTTCCTCCTGTTAATACTGACCATTAGAAGATGCCTTCATAATGCACTCACAATGTAGGTGATGGGGGCCAAAATCCACAAGCCTCCTGTGCAAAAATGTATTTAAAAGTTTATCTGAGGCTAATATGAAGCTTCAGCTGTCCAAATTCAGTAGATAGCCTATCTTTCAGTGTTATAGTCTTTTTAGTGCCAAAGTCCCTCTTTTTCTTACTATACTTCCACCACAGCTCAACAGGGAGACACTGCTTGAGGAAACACAAAGAGGGAATTTGATACTTAAAAGACTGTAAATGTTGCAGATATCCACTTAACATAAAGTGAAAGTGCATTTGAAGGGGATTTTTTAATAGCCAGTATGAACAGGAGGAATGATTACAGGGATAATAACCTCTCTCAGTGTTCATCTTGGCACCTGACTGTTGTTTTAAGACAGACTTGAAAAATTGTGAACCTATGCTTTACTTAAGCATAGATAATGGAAGAGTTGAATGCAGTGTTTCACCTTCCTTTTCTTACAGGACAGCGGAGGGTTTCAGATGGTATCACTTGTTGAACTCTCAGAGGTCACTGAAGAAGGGGTCAAGTTCAAGTCCCCCTATGATGGCAAAGAGATCCTCCTAAGCCCTGAGAAGTCCATCAGCATACAGAACAGTCTTGGTCTGCAATGAGTCTAGTAGTTTTAATAAATGTAAAGTAACAAAGATTTGGACCGCATCCTCACTTTGCCAGTGACTAACAGACAGCATCTCCATGTTTTCTCCGTGTTCTTTCAGGTTCAGACATCATGATGCAGCTGGATGACGTGGTCAGCAGCACCGTGACAGGACCTCGAGTGGAGGAGGCCATGCACAGATCCGTTCGCTGGTTGGATCGCTGTATAGCAGCCAATAAAAATACAGACAAACAGAACCTTTTTGCCATTATCCAGGGTGGGCTGAATGCAGATCTTCGTAAAGCCTGTCTAGATGGTAAAAAATCTTGTTCTGTTACGATCCTTTTTCCACTTTTGATCGCTTACTCTTCTCCTTGTATACCTGTTAGGCCAACGATATGTTAAAATGCTATGGAAACCCAATCAAATAGAATAATTTTACCAATCCAGTGAGGAAGTATGAGTCAAACTGGTGGCAGGCAGTTTGGGATTTGTTCCAAGTGTCAGGATAGATTTTTCCTGTCAGTTTTAAAGGGCATAAATATCGTGCAGAGATATTGACAGCAGGCATCAATCTGCATTTTGGCAAGAAAAAAAGCAAAAGCCACATCCATTTTAACGTCGGGTCTTGTAAACTACCCAGTTATAAACAGTTTTACTGTGAGACACTGATGATCGGGGTCAAACTTGCACTTATGACTCATGCCCTTCTTGTAGAAATGACTAAACGTGATGTTCCCGGTTTTGCGATCGGAGGCCTGAGTGGAGGAGAAGAGAAGGATGACTTCTGGCGGATAGTCACACTGAGCACGGACCACCTGCCTCGAGAAAAGCCTCGCTATCTTATGGGTGTGGGGTACGTTTGTCTGTATATTGTAAGATTCCTCATGAGAACAACTGTAGCGTTTATTGCTGTGTGTGTTATAAATTAACATAAAATGTTTGCCGCAGGTACGCCGTTGACTTGGTGGTGTGTGTCGCTCTGGGATGTGATATGTTTGACTGCGTGTTTCCCACCCGAACTGCAGTAAGTTCTAAACCTCACACACTGATAAATCATTTTTAAATCAACTAATTCCACATGTGTGTTTCTGACAGTCATGTTTCTTTTCCTGCAGAGGTTTGGCTCTGCCTTGGTGCCTTGGGGAGCTATCCAAGTAAGAAGTAAGCAGTATGCCAAGGACTTACAGCCTATAGACCCAGACTGCCAGTGTCCCACCTGCAAGAGGTAAGTCGAGAACAAACAACAGATCGTTATGTAAGCCTGAAGGTTTGGCTCACCAAGATAAATCTTGTGCGTTGTTCCTCTTTAGTTTCTCAATGCATCTCTCTTCACTGGAACAGAAATTAAAGTTTATAAAGGACTGTAGGGCCCAAGAAACCTTCATTTAGCAGCTGTGGCTCAGGAGGTTGAGTGGGTTGTCTACTAATCAGGTTGGTGGTTCGATCCTTGGCTCCTACAGTCCGCATGTTGAAGTGTCCTCGGGCAAGATACTGAACCCCAAATTGCTCCCGATGGCTGTGCCGTCTGTGTGTGTGCGAAGGAGTGAGTGAGCATTAGAAACATTGTAAATCACTGTGTCACTCCTGATGATCAGGTTGGCACCTTGCAAAGCAGCCTCTGCCATCAGAGTATGAATGTGTGTGTGTGTGAATAGGTGAATGTTGGCATGTGTTTATAAAGCGCTTTTAAGTGGTTGGTAGACTAGGAAAGTGCTATTTACCATGCAGTCCATTTAGACTTGATTGCCCTGCAGGGAATTACTTCATTTTGGTCTAAAAGAGGGATATTTAGCAGATACAAGCCTGCCTTGTGATTTTTGTCAGCATTTCATTTCATTTATTATATATATTTTCACTATATACACAGTAATAAAACACCTGAATAGACTTACAGCTATTTTAAATGATTACTCTGATCGCAGGTGGTTCAAAACACTCAGACAGTGTTGTGAAAGGAGGATAGTCTGAGTGTGCAGACATGTACATTTTTGTCAGTGCTACAGTTTGGTGCCTGGTGTTAATACATTTTATACAATATATATGTTTTTTTTTTTAAATGTATAACTGGAAGAAAGGTGTGAATGATATTCCTGTCTTCTGTTTCAGACATAATCGGGCTTACCTGCATGCTCTTTTTAAGAGTGACACTGCCGCCATGCATCACATCACCATCCACAACATTAACTACCAGGTCAGTATTTGAAATGTCTCTTAGCATAAAAGTTAACATAATATCACAAGTCAAGATTAAAGCAAGATTTAACAACAATTTATCACATAATACAGCAACACTGTACTTCAGGTTCCCCTATTTAACATTTATAAGCAGTATATAAGCATTTAATAAATGGTTTATAACACACTATAATGTAGTTGTTAGCAGATATAAGTGTTTATTAATCTATTTGTCAACAACTATATTTCCCTACCGTGGGTACCTATAACTGGAGACTGATGTATAAACAGAAAATGAATGACCACATTGTAAACAGTTGTAATAATATAAAATATGTCTTCATAGGAGAAGTTATAGTTGCGGATGAATGCTGTATATCAATAAACACTAAATAATGTCCTTATATCTGTTCACAACTACATTACAGCCTATTATAAACCATTTATGAAATGTTTACTGCTTATAAATGCTCAATTTGGGTATATTACGGTCATCTCTGCCTCCAGAATTAATTGGAACAAAATAGCAGATTTTAAAATTACTAGTTTTCTGTCAGTTTAATAAAAATGTGTGCGTGTGGAATTCAACACTGAAGCAAAAACATGTCGATGTGCCACACTACGATATGTTTTTATCAATATTAAGCACACTGTCAACTCATTTGAGTTCAAAAAGAGATTTAAAAAAAAGGAATTTACAAACATTAAAGTAAATATATTTTTAATCCAATATTAAATCTAATTACTACAATATATTTTTTTATATTTTTCAGGGGGGCATTTTATGCCTTTATTATAGGGACGGTGAAGAGATGACAGGAATTGAAGGGAGAGAGTGAGCCACAAGTCTACATAATATGTTCCTAAAAGTCTTATTGCACTGACAGAACATGTTTAACTTTACAAATACACAAATTTGATACGATTCAAATGATTATCCTTCAGTGCTCTCTTCAAACTTGTTTTGCAGCTCTGGCATTATCAAAAAGATAAAGAGTCTCCTCTTGTGACAGATGTGTCCCAAGATATAATATTCATGTGCATCACAGATACTGCCTGATTATGCAACATATTCATTATTTATTTTTTTCATAAGGTTTGCTGGTCATATTAGTGTAAGTATTTGATGAAGGGCTATGAAATTTTATAGACATCTGTGGTTTCCGGTGGATGAAACCTAATGGCTTTGGAAATTTCCTGACTTGTCATTCAGCATCGCCAGCAGCTCAAAAGTTGCGCTCATCCAACATAACAGCATAACAGGGTACCTCTACAGCTTAAGTGATATTAATGCTAACATGCCAAATAATTAGATGTTACCTGCTGCCATGGTAAACTGTAGCACAAAAGCTTTCTGTATATGCTTTGGATGCTGACCTTATATGCTGTAAAGGTGCAGAACAGAAGATGATTTTCAGCTGGAGATCAATAATCACATTATTTTTCCTCAATTCATCAAACCTTTCTCTTTGCAGCTCACCCTGATGCGCTCCGTGAGACAGAGCATCGTGGAAGGCCGATTCCCTGAATTTATACAGACCTTCATGAAGCGAATGTTTCCCTCTCGTGACCAGTACCCCAGCTGGGCTGTGGATGCTTTAGCCTCCGTCAACGTCACGCTGGAATAAAACTTGGAAGGCAACTGTTTTAATTCAGTGCGGGGATAAATGTCAATCAATGACTGACATATTTTATATATTTTTAAGTGACTTTTTTATGGATGCTTGTTTTCTACTCGCTTGTTTACATTTACTTTGCCACTTTTGTTGGTGGTGAGGAAAATGGCTTTAGATGTGAAGAAATAAAGCCTGATTGTCTTTTGTCACAACCTGATTTACTCAGCCTCTGCAAATTGTCCTCAGAGTACGTATTATGATAATGTGCGACTGAATGGGCTTTAAATGAGGTTTGAAACACATGAACTATCTCCTCTGATACGCTCAGACACTTTTTGTTGTTACCATGGCTACACAGTCAGGCCCACCCACTTGAAATGAAATGTTTTGCCTTCCTGTCAACCTATTTTATGTGGATGAGCTCATTACAAAGCTATTTCATTTTTGCCGAAGGCTTAATATTAATAAATGAATATGCATTTTCTCTTGATTTACTCCACATCCTAACAGACTGGTAGTTGTCAGCTAACTGTTCAAACAGAGAGATGAACCTGGCTCACAACAGATTGTGTGCTTGTGTCATTTCACAATGTCCCACCAGAGGGCAAAATATACAAAACCAGAGCAAAGTGTAACAGTAAAACTAAATGATCTGCTGTATAGGTTATAGTGGAAACAGTAGTTCAGCTGTCTCTAAGGAAAGATAATATTAGATTTTTGTGCAGGAAATAAAAATATTGACATCAAAATTATTCACAACCCAGAGTCGGCATCTATCAAAATAGTATCAGATTATCATTATCCGCATTATCCATTGTTCATCATCTTATCATTAATTAATTTAGGAATAATCCTGTTTGACCCCGTGAATGAAGGTTTTGATGGGAGCTCACGGAGGTGCTGGTTTATCAAGGCTCAGCCAAAGGTGATTAATATTAATCAATGGAAGTTAATTTGAATAACACCTGTTGTCTGTGGCTTTGAGTCAACAGTTCTCTTTAAGCACCACATTTGAATTTCATTAGAGCTTCTATTATGGCCACAGGCTCTACAACATTCAACCTGTGACATGTAATGAGTGCCAAGCAAACTAGTATCTGGCAAAGCAGTGTACAATACAACTGCATTTTTACAGGTTTTGGTGCATAATGAGAGTTACAAGTGAGACAAGTTTAGTAATTAGTTACAATAAGAGCAAACTAAAATATTCATAGGGGGAACTATTCTATGATAATATTGAGTTCATAGCGATCTTTTGTATTTTTACATCATCATAGCCCACATTCACGGGAACTTCCAGCTCTGTATGTGTCTTCATTGTGTATTTTTTTATAATTAATTACAGGATTATGATTCTTTTTTCATGAGGAGAGGGGGTTTGTTGGAGTATCCCTTGCTTCTACTGTGTATTTTGATTATATTTAGCCTGTGGATGCTTAGTGAGAAAGCAACAGCACTCAGAGCTTAGTTGGCAAGCCGTGCAGAATCGTGTTAAGTGTCTGAAAATGAACATGCACAACCAAAGGGTTGCACTAAATAAATTGAATGCGTTCTCATGTATAGGCTATTTCAGCACCAGAATAGCCAACATGGAAAATGTGACACTGAAAAGAACTATAAACCTACAGGCTAATATTTAGAAGCCCTGTTAACATGAGGAAAAACTACAGCTCTTCATGCAAAAATAATAAATATGTGTCGATATTGTAGACTCACGACTGACGCGCAAAGGTCCCCACAGAAGTGTGATAGACATTTCTGGGGATCACGTGTGTACGACAGTTTTCCTATTCAGGATTAGAGTGTTCACTATTATACTCATAATGCAGCGCAGATGTTGATGGAGAACGTTTATTGTTGATTTCGGGGGTATTGTTTTTTGATGTAGTTTGTTTTTTTTTCCTGACATGAAAAGTCGTCGCAACGTTATTTCCCAACGGTTGATTCCATATTTGCAGTCGGTGCGTCCATGCGGAGCTCATTCAGGGAGGATGCTGGTGTTGAGAGAGATAACCAGTTGCTCTCCAGCTGTCACAGTAAAAGTGGAGCCTCCCCTACGCACCGACGGATGAGCATCCTCTACCTGTTGCCTCGGCGGGAAGAAAAGTAGAGCTGCATTCAGACGGGTGCCAAAAAAAAGAAATAAGTTGATTTTTCTTTTTAGGGGGGAGGTCGAGGATGATGCCATGAAGTGTATCATCAATGTGTTTGTCATCAATCAACGTTTTGAATAGAAAGAGGAAAAGGAACGGAGTTGGTTTTGGGGTGGTCCACCTCCTCGGTGTGGAGGTGCGGTTTGCGGTGATCTTTCTCTCTGTCTCTGGGCTCTGAGGAGGAGAGCCATGGTCGAACTGGAAAAGGAGGTGCTCCCGCTGCCCCCTCGGTACCGGTTCCGAGACCTGTTGCTCGGAGACTGGCAGACCGACGACAGGTAAGGAAGCCGCTCTAGCACCGTTTACGCACGGCGCACTGAATCCATTGCGTATATGTGCGCCATGAGAGCATCATGTCATCTTACCTAAAAAAGTATACATTTGTTTTGTGTTTGTTTTGTGTTTCTCTCTGTGATCTCATGGAGTCAGGTGTGTAAATCTGTTGGAGTGGCTGTTTTACGGTCAGCTCTGCAGCTCTGTTGTAGTGGATGCTGCAACAGGTTTACTCGTTACCGTGTGTGCGCAGAGGCAACTGTTGCTAATAGTGCTAATACAGTACTAGCACACCAAAAGCAACATATCCGTTTAATCTCAATGGAACATAACAGAGACTAAATATTCATTGAGTAGCCTAAATTTTTTTGATATAATTTATTTTCATTGCATGCAAGTGATGCATCTTGTTTACATTTAAAACAACAAAACATTCCTTTGGTGGCACCCACCAAGAAGGAAATCAAGAGCGAGCATCAGTATGTCACCCTATTCGTGTTGCTCCTCATGTCATAATTCCTGAGATTTACAGTGAACCATTTGCTACCTGGACAGGCAATTTCAAGTGGATGCTCTCAGTAACTGGCAATTAACCTTTGCTTACACTCCATTTGCAGAGCACTAGGCTAGATTTGACGTGCTATGTGATATATATGCATTGCTTAATTTGGCTGTTTCATTATGCTGTCTAATGGAAAAGCTTAACCTCCATTTCACACGTGGTCTCACTCGTTGCTAGGTGGAAATAATGCGGACCAAAACACTTGCTCTTGGAGTTGAGTGGGTGTCTCGAATCAGTTAATTGGGGCACCTTGCTATTGAAAGCACGGAAGAGATGACCAATCCAGGCCCAGACATTGCCAGACATTACACTATAGTGCTATATTGTACATGACATGTTACCATAGGGGTCCAGTCTGTCAATAATGCATATCATATTATTGGAATTGTGTCTATGCTAAAACATCCAGTATTGTTTTGTGATGAATCATAATATTATACTGCGCGTGTACTGTGTCCCTGACCTCTAAAAGGGTCTCTCTTTTTTTTTGCTCAACTGAAGCTGAAACAGGCCTGCTCACTCTCTTCTCTGATGATCTTCTGGCCTTCTGTAATTTGTCAGCTATATTGCCCAAGGACAAATGTTTCCGAACCAGAGTGCAGTGTGACCTCAGTCACCTGATTACAGAGGCTCAATGACGGGAGGTTGCTGCTTGTTTCCTGGAAGTCCACAAAAGACACAAAAGGATTTTTGATGGTCAAGGTACTGTTAAAAACAAGAAGAGTTGACAACAACATGGATAATTTCACCGATTGAATGAAACAAAAACAACAAAAAAGGTATATAGAGGCTTTTTGGTTGAGATTGCTTTGGTTGGTCGGGAGGAGGCTGCTGAGACAGTTGGAGAGGAGTGTGTTTGCTTGTGCCACAGATGTGCTGTAATACCCCGTAAACACAGTACGATTAGGATGATGTGGATAAGTGTTTCCAGGGATATCCTGGTGTCGATCACTTTCAGGGCTTAGAAAGCAGTGAGGTTCAATTAAAGCCCTTGTGTGGGCTGTTACATTTATTTTGTCATAGCCACACATGCTGTCTGCTTCATCTATTAGGTAGATCCTAATTATGAGCATTTGCATCTCTAATGTGTGTAACTGTGTGTGTGATTGCCACTGTCTATAGCTATTCAGTGTGTGTGATCATCCATATGCACACATGCTTTCATATACACACATTTAGACACCTGTGAGGGAGAAAGACTGATTAACAGAGAGCTCATGGGTCAAGATGTTGATCTCACTGTCCAGGGAATATTAGATGCTATAAAATGGACCGATTAGAAAGAAAGCAAGAGCTGTGATTGAAAGTGACAGAACGATTAATTACAGCTGAATCGCACAGAGTTTATCTGCCACGGTCCATTAATCTACAGGATAAGCCTTTAACTAAGAGACAGTGGGTGCAGGTGGACAGATATAGCTCCATACAGTATGACCGCATACCGGCGCAAACATACTCTCACACATCAAAATGTCAACATGTGTACACATAACTTATCTCCTTGACACTTATGGTTGCACTCTGCTCAGGGAAAACATATATTACTGATCCCTATAATCCTTCGTCTGTCCTCCTCTCCTCTCAGCTGGCATCCTTCTGGGTGTGTGTGTGTGTGTGTGTGTGTTTGTGTGTCCATACGTCGTCCTCTTTTAACATTCACACCCTTCACCCCCCACCACTCCCCCTTCCATCCCACTCCTCCACATCTTAGTTCTGATTGAAGTGGCTCCAATACCATGCTTTAACCCCCTTTCAAGAGCTCTCTTGTAACTCAGTGGAATACATTTTGCTGAGGGCTCTCAGGTGAGGCAATTTTCAGCACAGACTTTTTAAAGAAGAGAATTGATTTAATAATTTATTTCGCACAGAGGGATCTCCTATGCTTCTGATTGTATCTAGTGCCTTTTTTTTAAAACATCTGCCGGTGTTTTGTTTTTTTTAATATTTATTGTTTTAGTCGGCCTGTGTTCTGGGGCAATGTGGTGTGTGTCAGAGAGGGGGTGTCCTGGCCCCCAAGGGTATATTCACGAATATTGTATTCCTTAATTTTACACTGCTTTTGGTGAAAGCCAAACAGGATTTGGCTATAAAACAAAAAAATTGAAAGCATCAGCTGTCCAAATTTTTTAAAAATTGGAACAAAATAAAATTTGGCTTGTTTTTGTTTTTTTTATCTGTACAGACTGGAACAAGCCTTCTTCTCCCGCTGCTGACAGTTTCTCTACAACTGCCAATTATTGTTATCGATGTAGCTCCTATAATCCATAACTTCAATCAAGAATGTGTCTGATAATTGATCAGTATGGAATGTGTGTCCAGCAGTTAGAGAAACATGTCAAGGACAGAGACGTAGGATCTTTTTAATGTCACCGTGCTGATTACACCGACACCATTTATATTTTCTGGCAATGAGTCAGAGGCTTCTGTTTTGAGGAAATGCCAGATGACTAAACAATTAAATACAGATCTTTTGCATGCAGATGATAAGAATTTTGCCAGTCAAAGGACCTATCTGGTTTTTGCCCAAAATGAACTTGATATCGAGCCTTGAAATGGATAATTTATTCTGCCTGGTTGTTCCTATTAACATAAATCATTGACTCTGTAAATCACATCACAGCTCATTAAAAATTGTACAGTAAGCTAGCTTTCTTCTAGAACCTTGCAAGCGCTCTTTATTCACAAATGAACTTGTTTTATTCATTTTGAGAATTCTCAGAAGAGTGAATGTCCTGGCGTAATGCACTGCAATTACTCCGGCATTGCAAAGCAATATACCATTATTCACAGGCTTGATAGCTTGCTCATAACAGCCAGTCAACACACATGACTCCCAGCGTGGCTCTGTTGTATGTCTAATTTGTCAGAAGTAAAATGAATTATAACAAAGTCTCCATTGCTCCACAGTAGCCCAGCCTCAGCAGGAGCTTTCCTCAGAGTCCAATATTACCATACAAATGACAGCCTTTTGTCCTTAAAACAATCTCTTATTGGCTGTCGCCTCCACATCTTCTCTCACTCAATCTCTGTCTACTCTCCGCCATCCTTTCTCCTGGCACTCCTACTCCCTTTGCCTCCCTCTTAATTCCTCCAGTCAAGGCTTAATCTAGTAAGGCCAATGTGGAGCATGATCCATCAGTATTGTCAATATGTGTGCCAGTTTTACTATGCTTTGACTTCACTATAAGGTGAACGTTGGAGTCCTTTAATGAGCCTTTCAGAGCTCATGCGGGTTGGATCACAGTCATATTGTTTAGTTTAAAAGATAGCAATCACTGTCAAGAATGGTAGCATTATGGATGTATAATGCATCATGTCAGTGGAGTCTAAGCTGGAATAAAGGGAGGTTATTAACAATGCAGACGGCGTGTATGGTGAGAAGAGTCACTGTGTAAAGGTGATTTTATCAGATTTGAGGCTGGGTGAGAGAGAAGGGCAGGGAGGTTGGGACTATATTCTGGGACGGCATGCTGTTAATAAGTGGGGGGTGGGGGTGGGCGCTGTAAACCATGAGGCATGGACTACTCCACCCCTCGCACCGTTATCACTTCTTTCGTGGTGCCCCACCCTGGACAGTGCTGTCCAACACAGCAGTGCTGATTAGACTGAGCCATTAATGAGCCTGACCCAAGGATTTAATTTCAAATAATTTGAGAAGTATACAGCTATTAGAGAGCTAGAAAGTAAGATTTAGATGTTCACAAAGCATCTTTATTATTATGACAATAAAAAATCATTCATATCAAAGAGGCAAAGCATGCTCATATCAATCATGAAACCTTAATAAAATCCTTTAATAAAAAGTCAAAAGTCATTAGGCAAATCATAGGATCTTGAAGGTACAAATATTTGTAACCTACTTGAACAAGAGACCATGAAAGAAGGCCTATTCCATATAGTCATATATCTCAAAAATAAATTGCGTGGAACAGAACATGAGGTCAAACAGAAATAGGCGAACATAGAAAATGGAACTTTGCACATTTGGACACTTTTCAGAACAGTATTTTTAGTGTCAGCTGTCGTTTCTGTCTCTCTCTCAGGCACTTAGCTGGCACAGAGGGAGGTTTTGTCGCTAGCCTTTTGACCCCACTTGCTAGCTAACCAGGTCAACATACACACGCATCAAAAGTTCTAACAAGCAAAAATTGCTCTATGTGTGTATATGTGACCACGTCAGACTGCACTCGTGAACATCGTGTGCCATTTACTGACTACAGACATTTTAATTCATTATTTCATTATTTATGAATGCAAATGAAAGCAAAAAAGGGTATAATTTAATTTCACTATAATTCCATCCACAAGTAACACAATGACAGAATGCATGACTATTTTGGACATGGGTTTCATACGCTTTCCATAATAAAAAAAATCTGAAAGCAAAATTCTTCATCAGATGGGAGACTCTGGGACAAAATCTAACCAAAGGGGGGTCCATTGTCTAATTTGTGTCAGTTTAGGGGTCCTTGACATGAAAAAGTTTGAGAACCACTGGGCTACAGCACATGTTGTATCAAACTTTATCAACATGGGTTAACAGTTTTTCTTGCTAGGTTGCTAAGGAGCCCTTCTCGGCTCAAGATGATGCAAACTGCACTGGCCTGCCTATTTGTTTGCATAATTAAAGACATATGAAGTGTGTTGAGCAGGAGACAGGCTTATCATTCTGACAATCACATCACTAGGCTATGAAAGCATATATTCTTTATGTTGTAAGGAAATATGAAAGACAGAAATGGAAGTCTGACTAATTTAAGCACCAATTCTTTATTTAAAAAAGTAAATGTTTGGTGCTGTAAAGGGAAGCTGTTGATAGGGGTGATGAGGGAACAGGCAGACCTCATAACTCATTTTTAAGCAAATTTATTTATAACATACAGAATTTATAAAAACAACTGACAAATTCAATGTTGTACAATTCGAGTAACGTTTCCTGTCCAAAACAGAGTCACACCTCCTATGAAAGGATGTTTTCAGTTTATACATAAGTCACAAACAAACAAGATTGAAATGTTGAAATAATATAATATAACTGGAGCATGCAAGTAGAGAAAGGTGAGCCATTAAAATGATAATTAAATAAAATATGGAACTGAGCAAGGTACCAGAATAAATTATATTCAGACATAAGTATACAGAGTTTCCTGTCATGGGCACGTCTGACCTTCTTATACATTTGTTTCACATACAAAATTCATTCTTGATGTCTCATTTTTCATTTCTCATTCGTGCGTACCACAGTGGGGATGGATTTTGCAAAGCGACATTTATGTATGTGGTATTTTGTTATGATGATGATATTATTAACTAGGAATTCAATATGCTTGTTCTCCAAAATTACTCCTACCTGGATAGTTTTGAAAGAGAAGAAATCTACAGGCAGACCTCATTACTTCCTTAATGACTTGTGCGCATGTCCTCTGCCAGTTTAGACCTAGAGGGAAGTAAAACTAAAAACACCCATTGGCTAATGGAAATAAATTTGAGAGACCTGCATGGTCGATGCAAGCTCGGGTTTAGAGTGGGGTAGGCTAATAAAACCAGTACATCAGGCCTGATTAATATCCCTTCCTATTAATTAAAAGAAAACTTCTAAAAACAACATCCTAATTAATATTGGCGAAGAGGAAAGGTTGCAAGTAGGGCTGGACATGAAAGACAGGTCTGTTTGAGAACAAATGAGAGGTCATGGTGGGAGGATGGCGGGCTGGTATATGGTCTTAATGTACACTGATGCCTCGTGAACATGAGCCTCTGCTCTTTGTGAGAAGGCTGCCCACAGTGCAGGGAAGACATTACCTGAAGGCAGAGTGAGAGACACTTCAGTTTGTCGCACACACAGTCAGAGTTTATTAAATTAGATTTTTTTGTTCTTTGTACTCCAGCAACCTCTGCATCCTCTGGCTACATGTATATAATTTAATATATACACTAAAACATATTACAGCTAAAGATATTGGATAGCTATAGCCATTTTCATTGTTATCACTGATGAGCAATAGCCTGAGGCTGAATAGAGAACAGCCTCCTCAGAGTCAGTATAGGGTTTGTCCCTAGTGGTCATCTTTCCTTGCTCATGGTTTTTTAATTTTTAGAGCTTTTTTTTTTTTTTTCACTGAGCTTTAATAAGCTTGATATTGAATTACCTAACCTTCCTTGTGGTTAGACAAGCACTGTCAACACTTAAGAGCCTTCCTGCTGTGGATACTAACACAGCCATGGGGCTGACTAGCATGTGTCTGAGCACTTCTGGGCTCCGGTGGTGTTCGATGTTGCTGGAAGGGGCCTGTGGCATCAGAGTGGGGGCAGGGAGTTCCTGTGCCACACTGTTGTGGGAGGATCACAAACACTATTGTCCACTGATCACAGCTCCCTTATTCCCAAACTGTGTTAGCTTAATACGCCACAGGAGTCGTCTTTCAAATCCAAGCAGTTACAGAGATACAACGGATAGGCATTGAGGGAGATTTCTCTCATGTTTCATTCCTTTCGCGTTGCACTTGTCATTCTCAAAGCGGCGGTTCAAAGAAACCTTTAAAACAGGTTGATATTTCACGTTGATTTGATCTCATGCTAAATGTCTGCGCACATCTGAAGCTAATCTAAGGGGACAGGGAGATAGAATGTCATTTGGTGGCTTTTAATAGAGTTGTGCACCAATTGAGGCCATATTTTGTTTCACGAAAGAGATGTATGTTTTTGCGTATGTGTGTGTGTGTGTGAGAGAGAGAGAGAGAAAATCACTATAAACAGACCCATGTAGTGCTTTTCCGTGAATCCAGCAGTCACAATGAACTCTTTTTTTTCCACTGAAGCAACCGTTCTATCCAGTTTCTCCTTCAGTTAAACAATGGAGACCATGTGTCAATAGATCCTCCTATATGCAATAACTAGTGAATGATCATTTCAGCGGAGGATGAGGCAAGGCTGGTTACGTCAGGCAGTGTTTTGAGCAAGGGCTAGGGCACTTCCACTGATGATGTATGGAAAGTTTTAATCCATGGGAACCCAGAGGTTGTTCAGGAAATGGCTCTGACTGAAGGCTAGAGAGCACGCTTACTTACTGTCAATAATGCAGGATACATTACACATTTCTGGGTAATGATGTCTGTCATTTGCTTACTGTGCTTTGCCCAGGCTGGTGGGATAGAGATTAGGTCATTGTTAGAGGCGATGGACATATGAAAGTGTACACAGGCAGATAAAATAACAGAAAGTCACAACACAGACTGTTTGATGTTCTCCCTTAGTTAAAGAGACCAAGAGAGAAGGAGTATCTTGAGAGGTCTCGTTCATCATTAAGTTATTATGAATGTATTTGCTTTTTTCATTGGAGTGTTAGAATCAATGTCATGGCAGCAATGAGTAGTATTAATAACATCTGACATTCTTTTCATCTTGACTCTTCAGTCAACATGAACTCGTGATTTGTCAGTTCTAAAAGAAAAAATGTGCCTTTTACCACAAGGAGAGGATCTTTTCCTTTAGCAGGGATATATATGCACACATATGCTCTCTTTTCTTTTCCTCTTCTTCTTTCTTCTCCTCCACCTGCCATCAACACAGTCTAATGTGTGTGATGGTTGTGTATCTGGGTCAGGGCCACACTGTCCTTTCAGCCATTGGTTGGATGAAGCCGAGTACACCTTCTCTTAAGCTGTTAGAGTGGCCCTGTGGTGATGTGCAATTTATTTACCTCTTATCATCCCATTGAATTCCTCCTGCCCTCATTTGTAGTCTGTGTATATTATTATTGTGTGTCTTTGTGTGCTTTTTTTTCTGTCTTTGCTTTTTTAGTTGTGCCCTCTTTTCCCAGAGGATTCACCCATTCATCTCAAGCAATACAGTATGTTGAGTAAGAAGCTTCAAACTGATTCATGGTTATCAGCATTTCTCCATAGACTGGTTCCCCAGAAGCCATGTTTCTTCCAACAAATGGGAACAGCTTCTTAATATTTATATATATTTACTTAATATTATCATTTGTACACTGATGTCCCCTTTTAAGGTTCAAAAGAGTGCTGCAATTAACAATTATTTTCATTATCGATGAATCTGCGTTTGGTCTATAAAATTTCAGAAACTAGTGAAGTCTTCAAATGTCTTGTTTTGTCTGACCGACAATCCAAAATCCAAAGATTTTCAGTTTACTGTCATTTATGGCACAGAAAAGCAAAAAACAATTATTTTCATTATCGATTAATCTGACGATTATTTTCTCAATTAATCAGCCGTTTAGTCTGTGAAATGTTAAAAAAGAGTGACACAATTTCCCAGAGGCATAATGTCTTCAGTTTTCTTGTTTTGTCTGACTAACATAACAACGTCTAAAATGTTAAGATATTCAATGAACTGTCATATATGAAATGGAAAAACAGCAAATCTTCACATTTAAGAATCTTGACCCATCAAGTTTTTTGCATTTTTACTTGAAAAATATCTAAAATTATTCAATTATCAAACTCATTGCTGATTAATTTTCTGCTGATAAACTATTCTATTAATCAGCTAATTGTTGCAGCTCTAGTTCAAAATATTCATATTCATCTTAGTCCTTATCTTTCCTAATCAGTACATCTTGGAAAGATTTGTGATATAAATACCACAACAGTCATTTGTCCTTGTTTCCATATCACAGCTGTCCCCATAAACCTGGCGGGCAGCAAACACACTGTACCTGGTTTTGTAACCACATTTATGGTTGATTTTTCTTTTTAAATTGTTTGTTTAAATGTTTTTTCTTTCTGGATTTAGTTTTTTTTTTCCAAATTGCATGCTTTAAATATGAATTCAAATTTCTGCTGGTTTTCTATTGATCAAAGAGAGTAAACCTTGATACCACCACTGATTTTATCATGAGGTTTTGTGGGTAGAATTTTTCACTTGATTACCTCATTTCTTTTTTTTTCCCCCTACTTCACTGGTATGAATACCATTTCTGAGTTGTGTGTGGAGATTGTGATGAGCCAATGCTGTGCTGCTGTGCACACATAGATTTGGATTTCTTTAGTCTTTTCCACTGTGTCATTAGATGGCCAGTGCTGTGTCATTATAGAGCACAGGCATGGGTGGAAGCAGCATGAGAACAAGGTTCAGCTCTCTCTCTCTCTCTCTCTCTCTCTGCCTCTCAAAGAGCCTCCTCCGCATGTCCTCCTCTGTCTGTCTGTCCATCTGTCTGTGTCTATTTATCTGTCTGTATTTTTGTCTGCTCTATGTCTCTCTCTTTCTCTCTGTGTTTTCTCTTTCACACTTTAACTCTCAGAGTGTAAATGCAAATACAGAAATGCAAGTCTTCTCCCAAGACTCAGGTTGAACATATTATGCCTTCCCCCTTTCTTCATGTTCTCTTTTTCCAGCTGTTAAAACTGCTGTTTTTGCTTTATTTAAGCACACAAGGTGATCATAGTTCCAGAGAAGGACTCCTTTTGGGGTTATTCTACCCAGATGAATCTTACACTGAAATGGCTGATATCTTAATACAGCAACATGTTTTTTTTACTGCACAATAGTGTCCCAAAGTAGTTTTTCTCAACAATTATGTAATCATTTGTGTTTTTTGGAGGGCGTTTTCGGGGCTGATATGTAGCTCACCCAGAGGTACCATTGTGATGTGCTTGTGCGTCTTTTTGTTTTGAAATAATGCTCTTTACGAGCTTTTAATGTGTTTTTCACCTTCCTGTGTTCCTCCCCTTAGATTAAAGATCCCGACTCTCAATCTATCCCGCAGCTCAACTCTTTATTGGGCTATATTTCCACTTTACTTTTCATCCTCTGTTGTACACTCAAGTGGAAAAGCTCTTGCTTAGAGAAACATATGAAGGGCAAAATGACCTCTAAAATTATCCTCTTCCCTTGGGAAGTCGTCACAGGTTCTTCTACCAGCGTTTTAAGAGGCTTGAAGGACTTTGATGAATAGAGAAATGCATGGATGGTTGGATTTAAGAAGAAGAAGTCTTAAGGCAATAACAAAGAAACAAGAAACAGATTTTGCAAAGGATGGAAAAATACTGCTATGGTCAGACATGGATTTGGTTGTTAAAAAAATGACATTTATAGCTTGATGGAAAGCAAACATTAAAGCTTTGGTCATTTTTGGGTTGTTATGAGGATGATAACCCAAAATTTGACACAGCGGAGCTCTTCAGAAGAAGAGAAGAAGCAACATGTGCCAGGATCTTATCAGAGCGGGTAGGACTTAGCTGGGAAATCTAACTAAATACACATTTCTATGTTGTCAATTTGGATGTGTGCTTGAATACAGTATGGCTTTGGTTCTTTATAGATGGTTAGGAAGGGTACTTTTGATTTTTTAATGTGTTACAGATTACCCTCTTTACATTGACATAATGAATTCAATCATCTTGACTACATCGTCATTATAACGAATGTGGTCATGAGGTGCAAAGTCGTTTTCTAATCAAAAGGTGCACTTACACACCCGTGGGCTTTCATGAGCCTGGGGAACTACATGTATCTGCATGTTCTTCTGTTTTCCATCATGTGTGCAAAAGCATTATTGTCAGCAGGCTGCTCAAGAGAGGAGGCAGCCGTCAACTAGTTGGAACGGGGCTATCAGCTCCAATGGCTGAACACACTTCACAAGTATATGTTTGCTCACATCTGTTCATGTGAGAGGGAGGGAAAAGACAACGAATCCTGCGTTGCTATAGCAACAAAGAGGAAAGTAACCCCCCCCACCCCACCCCCAACCCCCAAATGTTGCTGGAAATGTGTGGCGCTGTTTTTGGGTCTGCGTGTGTCAGACCATGTGGGGTGCTGATAGCGTCACTCTGGAACCCTGGGAAGACCCCCCCCCACCACCACCACCACCACCACCACCACCGCCGCTACCTTTTCCTCCTCCTGAGGACAGAAGAAAAGATTGCCATTGGTGTTCTTCTCTTTCATCTGTCTGTGCGTTGTGAGGAGACCACCAGTGAGCCGGGTCTGGTGGTTTTTCATCGTCAACCTGAGTCATCCACTCTTCCCTACATAGGATGAAAGGAGAGCTACTGAGAATTCTCCCCTGAGGTGGTCAGACAGGAAATACAGTCACCATCAGTCTGGCTGACTATGTGTCTGTACACATGTAAGGGCTGTCTCAAGAGTGTCTCTTTTGTAATTTTCATCATGTCTCTCCATGAGCGTCCATGTCAGATGGGCGTGTGAACGGTCTAATAATCCTAATAACCTGGTTGCAGGTGTGTGTTTTAGCCCACGTGTGTACAGTGTGTGTGTCCCTCTAACAGGAGGGTGCCAGAATGGAAAGGGAGAAAGAGCAGTAATTATGGCCTCCCATGTTCAGCAGAAACATCAGAGGGAAGTAATTTGTTGCTCTATATTTAATCAGTGGAGATAACGAGACTGACTGCAGCTGTCTGGGCCTATGGGCAGGCGGACAAGCAGGAACACCATTTCCTCCAAAACCCATTAGTCTTTAATGCAGCAAGCCACAGTGTCTTATTTCCATACTCTTCATTGTTCAAATAATCATTATCACCCTTTCTATCTCCAATTTGGCCAATTGAACACTTTTTCTTCCTCACCTTTATGCTATTCCCTTCAATTTCCCAGCCCTCCACTGGTTTCCTCTTTTGACTTGACTCCATAAATGAAATATTTTATCTTTTTACTCATCTGCAGCGTCTCCTGTGTACCTTTCTCCTTTTTTCTTCTGCACCCTCCTTATCTCTCTCTCTCTCTCTCTGTGTGTTTCTGCCCATCTCTCTCAGGGTGCAGGTAGAATTCTATGTGAATGAGAACACTTTCAAGGAGCGCCTCAAGCTGTTCTTCATCAAAAACCAAAGATCCAGTGAGTTGACCATGTTTGGGATCTCTATCCATTAATAGTTGGGTGAATTTTCTGTCTGCTCTCTTTTTTGTTTTGGTTTTTTTTTCCATGACTTCCTCTTATTTTTTGATGGATGTGATTTATTTTAACGTGTGAAGTGATGTCATTCTTGCTCTGCATTTCATCATCAGTTGTTCAGCTTCTTTTTCATCCTCATTCTTTACATTTATAGAAAGCTCTTTCCTTTGTGTTTACTTCTTCTCATATGCATTGAGTAATTAAAAAATAGACCCTTAACTTGAAGTAGAAACTGGTGTATATATCAGCTTTATGTCATCACATTCAATTTGTTTAATATTTAAATTAATTAAACGATGGGCTCCTTTTTAACAAAGGGTTAATGATTAAATAACTGAGCTGTAAGGATTAACCTTCAGGAGTATAAATATAAATGTAATTTTCTGCTTTGTTAGTCAACTGTGGCTGCCCTTCCTTAATTGAAATGACATGATAAATTGTGTTTTGAGTGATAGGTGAACTTTTTGGTAATGACAGTAAATTGCTTATGAGCTGCTATTTCTTCCCCAGAGCTACTAGGGTTGTTTTTTTTTTTTGTCGTGTCTTCTAGCATATTTATTCATGACATGAGTGCACAGAGCATTATACTACTTCAAAGAATCCAGAGCTTTATTTAGTGTCACTTTTTTTAAATAATGCATGAACACAATTAAAAACATTTTTCATCCTTTTTTAAAATAAATGTAGCTGCTGATATTTATTTTTAAATGACTGTCCTCTTTTCTGCATTGCAGGTCTGCGGGTGCGAATGTTTAACTTTGCACTCAAAGTGCTGAGCTGCCTCCTCTACATTGTCAGAGTCCTACTGGACAATCCGCAAGACAAAAGGCAGGACTGGTGAGAGAAACAGTGATAAGAGGAGCTTAATGAGGTGAAACAAAGTCTCTGTGAGTGTGGAGGCCTGATAGCAGGAGAAAGTGCACTAGGTCAATAGATGAGATAACAGTGTGTGTACAGAGTATCCCTTAAAAGGATTGGATGTGAGATTATGCAGGAAAACAGAAAGCGAGTGGAGATGCAATCAGGAAAATAAACTGATACTTGGACTGAGCAGAATGTCTACAGGTTGGTTTGGTGAGAGGAGCTGGACAAGAAGTTCCTTTGATTGACATTTTTTGTGGGGTTTTTTCTCCCCCCTGCAGCACGAGCGGAGTGAACTGCACCAAACAAAATACATCATCCCGTCCCTGGAGTGAGTTTGACTGGTAAGCATGTGAGTCTCTAATTAGGAGTGATGACTTCAGCCTGCAGACCAGGAACATGAAACCACACACCCTGGAGGACTAGCATCTCCAACACCAGCCCACTGGTCAGAAACATTGTATAACGCAATCAATGCGACTTCACGTAACTGATACAATTCACAATGCTGATATCGAGCATTACGGATCCACATTCATTTATCACAATCCAACTGTATGGATTACCTGTCAACATAATATGTATGTAGTGCCTGTGCAGCCTAATCAACAGCGATCTAGTGGAGATAAAGCACGTAATATACAACGGCAGAGAGAGAGAAAACCAGGAAGTGTCCATGGACCTGAGGCTATGCCATGTCTCCTGCTCTGGGACGTATTGATCTAATTGGTGGCTGGTGACACTGGCTAAGCTCTGGCTCCAAATGAATAAGGAGCCTGACAGCGTGAGCTCAGGAAAGGGATGGGCCACCTCCTGCTCCAGGCTGTAGACTCGTAGGAGCAAATCATAGCACAGGCAGGCAAGCAGCCATGATAAGCCCCAGGGTGTCTTTGCAGAGAGAAAAAAAGGGCCTTTCTCACACAATAAGGCTGTAAATTTCCATTTGACTGTGTGAATATTACTTTTCTCCTACAATATAAGCGCATTGGCAGCTGTGCACTCCACTGTTGTTCAGTTGTAAACAGCATAATTAACTTTAATGTTATGACATGAGTTGTGTTTACGATCCTTGTTGGGAGTCATTTTATTTTGCAGAAGAATAATTTTAATATCTCGTCCATTTTAGCAGCCTCTTTCTCATTTTTGTCTTTTTTTTTTGACCACATCTCTTTCCTCTGTTGTCTATTCTTTCCTTTACTTTCGCTCTGTAGGAAACTGATCATCTGGGTGGATAGACCTCTACCGCTGTGGGCACTGCAGGTCAGCACACTCTTGTGTAAACACGGCCCTAGTCTGTTTACACATATATCTGCATACACCTCATAATTTCTGCGTTCCCTTTGGTTTATTGGTTATTCATTTAAGTCATCATCATTTCAGGACTTAAATAAATTAAATTAGCTCACTGTACATGACACGTATGAACACTTAAAGTGTGATTACACACACATACAGTACATATATGTACACAAGCAGACACAGCAGACAGTCTCTTGCTTCACTTAAACCTGTTCCCTCTGAAGCTCAATCATCAGCACGCCTACTGAATCCACCCACGCTCTCCTCTTCCATCTCTGCGACTCCTAATTTCTCTCTGCTCTGGTCTCTCTCTGACTATCTCTGTTTCTGCCCTCCCTCTCAGTCTGTATCTCTCAATTTCTCTCTTACACCCAATTCAATTCAAAGGAGCTTTATTGGCATGAAAGTTTCAAGAACAATGCTGCCAAAGCATCAAAGTACAATTTGTCCAAATATTTTTGTCAGTACACAATAACAGTAATATGAACATTAACACAAATATAAGATTAATATATATTATTTATATATATATATATATATATATATATATATATATATATATATATATATATATATATATATATATATATATATATATATACACAGTGTATGTAAGTATTTGTGTGTGCGTGTGTGTGTGTGTGTCTGTGTGTGTGTGTGTGTGTGTTTAGGGAAGGATGAAGGGGTACAGCAGCCATATCGCTAATTACATTTCAACAGATCATATCACACTGTGCATGCGTACATACTCCTAGGAGCATTTTTCATTTTGAGAGGTCTTTAAGGTCTTTGAAATCTGATATTACAGAGCTGAACTGGTTAAAGTAAATGTTCCTTGTTTCATTGAATGTTTTACATTATTGGAGGAAGTGCATCTCTGTCCAACCTCACCTGTCGAATTGACCGCAAATTCTCTTTTTTCAGGTGCTTGTGGCTTTCATCAGCTTTTCAGAAACTATGTTGCTTGTGTATCTCAGCTACAAGGTGAGTTTCTAAAAGCCCCCAACAGCCAGTCTGAAGCCCCTTGTGATGTCTGTGGCTATGATGTCTACATATGTGCCATGTGTGACATGCTTGAGGGCGGTGTTTGCCCACCTTTGCACTTCTTTGTATGTTCTCTTTACTAAACTGAAGTTATCCTTTCTCCCCTGATGCTGCTCCTTTGCTGTTGCATTTGGAAAGCACCTCAGCGGGCCTTGAGGCTTCCACAGTACCCTCCTGTTATTGACACATCAGAAAGACTTTAGGGGAGGCCCCCGTGTTGCTGCAAAGGGGTGCAGATCCATCAACGGGTGGCCCTGCCTTTGATGTACTTGACACTATAAGCCTATGAAGGGCTCAATCTGCAGATTACTCTGGAGGCTAGAGGCCTTAGCATTTAAAGCTGACTGATTCCTGTGGACATACTCTGTGCCTGTCCACCTACACTAGTCAGATTCAGGTCAGCCATATGCAGGCGGCAGACACATAAAAACCGTCATGGCTAACACCTTAACTGAACGGCAGAGCTTAGTGGAAACTGAGTAATGCCGCTTGTCTCTCAAAGGGCACAAGGGAGTTGTATAAACCTTATACATCCTGATCTATTCCATGGTGCAAAAGCCAGTCAATTTGTCCCTTCCACTCTCTGCAATTGGGCCTGTTATGTGGTAATCCCCGGAGGTCGCCATGACAATGGAATTTCCTGACCCCTGCGTGTGGTTTGTGTTTCCAGGGCAACGTTTGGGAGCAAGTGTTACGTGTCCCCTTCATTCTGGAGATGATCAGCGCCGTTCCCTTCATGATCACTGTGAGTGGAAGGATATGCGTTACTGAGCACTGACAGCACTGGGACTCTGTCATGCTGCAGTTTGTTTTGGCCGTGATGTGCGTCCCATCCCTCCCCCCACCAACCCCCAACCCCTTCCTTCTGGAGCGCACATCACATGTTTGATACCCGCTAAAAATACAGAGAGGCTATAACAACATGCACATGCTCACACAACCCCTTCCCTTGCACAAGATTCTGTGACTGTATTGAAAAAAGATATATTCTGGGAGAGAGAGAGAGCCAAGCATACTGAAGCTTTCTCTTTTTGACAGGTGATTCTGCCCTCGTTCAGAAATCTCTTCATCCCTGTGTTTCTCAACTGCTGGCTGGCCAAGCACGCTTTGGAGAACATGATAGTGAGTGAAGCACCTCCCTGTCCAATTTTTGCATCACTTTCATCTCAACATCTTTTGCATGCAATTGCCCCTCTTTGTCTCTGCCGTTTCAGCTCACCAGTTTTATCTTAAACAGTTTTCCACAAAGGTAAATCAGTAATAGAACATTTAAACTTGCAGCTTAGGTTTGGATGAAACCTTTTCACTTTCCCTGCTTCCAGTGGTCTTACCTAATTAAGCTTCTCTCACAACACCCCTACCTGCACCTGTCTCCCTCTCTGCTCCATATATTCACTCCATAATACTTTACATCTCCTTTTTCAATGCATTTTTATATTTCATCTATTGTTTTTATTGTCTTTTTATCTATCCATCAACCACATTTTATCCAAATTTTATACTTTAACAATGCAGCAACAGCGTTGTTTTCATATAACTTGCATCTCTCACTCTGTCTCTCTGCAGAATGATCTCCATAGGGCGATTCAGCGGACACACTCAGCCATGTTTAACCAGGTGGTGATACTCATCAGCACACTGGTCTGTCTCATGTTTACATGGTGGGTACCCACTCTGCTGAAACTAAACTGAGAGGGGGGCAACAAGGGAAGGGAAGCGGGAAAAGAGATGTATCAGATGGAGGTTTGGCAGGAAGTGAAGGGTTTCACAGCTGTTGATAGGGTGAGGAAAGGAGCAGAAAGAGGTGAGATGGACAAGAGACACAAAGCAATATTGTGAGACATGCAGAAAAAAAAACTGAATTAAAATGATGCTCTTTTGGCTAAGATAGAGAAAGACAGCGAGCGGAAAGGTAATTGGTAACTGTGAAAGTGAGATAATGCTCTGAAATGACAACTGGCAATTGCTTCAGTGCAACAGAGGATGTGTCAACCCGCTGCATATCTAGTGTGAAAGCCTCAGCTAATCAAGAAGATCCTACACACAGCATGAATTAAGCTCTCTGACCATTTCGGTGTTGACATTTTGCCTGTTGACTGAATCTATCCCTTAAAGATCACGATAATTCGCACAGCTTGCATTCACACACTTCCAAACACAAATATACAATGTTCCACAAAGGCGCTTGAGCATGCATCCACCCCCATCTCCACACAAAGTCGCACAGTCCCTGACAGGTGTGAAAGACAGCTCTCCACATATAATAGCCCCCACAGGCATCTATACTTTACCTGGCATGTCGCAGTGATGCTCACTTCCTTTTCATACTTTCTCTATCTTTGCCACCATGCCAGCATCTGTGGTATCCAACACCTCGAACGAGCGGGCAACAACCTCACCTTGTTTGATTCGCTTTACTTCTGCGTGGTCACCTTCTCCACGGTGGGCTTTGGAGATGTCACCCCCCAGATCTGGCCCTCACAGCTCCTGGTGGTCATCATGATCTTTGTGGCACTCATCGTGCTTCCCATCCAGGTGAGAAACAATGGTGATAACCTTTGATTGTGTGGCACATTTTGAAATACAAGTAGATAACAAAGAGGATGTAAATATGAACGAATGCAATGCAGTGTAACAAACACAATCACCACATAACAGAAAGCTTTGAAAGTGATTTTTTTTAAAGTAATCCAAAAGCCCTTGAAGGTAAAAACCCCATTTCACTCGTCTTATGTTTTATTTTCAGTTTAACTTTGGGAGCAGCCAACAGGGCTCAGCCAGGCTGTAGATAGAAAATTCTCAGTAGCACTATAGGTGCAGAAGTGATCAATAAAATCTTAAGATTACACCTAAAACTGGGTTTGCAACCCATAAAGACAATTCATTTTTCTTGGTAAGCTCATTACAGTAAAGTTCTCTCCGTTAAGACTTATAATAATTCTTATATATCCCCCCTCACTCAATAATGTGATGACTCATTGCATCCTACGTAGATTTACAACACTATTTTTACTCAGAGAACAGTGAGAGTGTCTTCCTTACTCGCTCAATTCCCCAAATCCCTCTTCTGTCATTTAGCTGTTCCACAAAGGGACCTCATGACAGAGAACTAGAGGAAGCATGTACACACACACAACACTATTTGTACAGGTAATGATAAAAACACTGTGACAAATATATCAGCAGCACTGTATCCCAATGGTTGTTCCTATTTGTGTATTCGTGAGGTAGCTGCGGTACCTGTGTGTCTCCCAAAAGATGTGAAAGTGCTAATAGGAGGAATTTCCTCTGTGTGTGTACTATACCTGCAGAGGGGGGCCTCTCTGGGCAGGAAATCACACACATAATCCTCATGAAGACTCACAAATGATTTGGTTTACTGACATTCTTGTTTTGTTGTAAATTGGATTTTTTTTTTTTTTTTTGGTTATACAGGTTAGACACGTACTGTACAGTAGGTGTAAGACTGCATCCTATGCTGATCAACTGGCTATTGAACACATTCTCACTGTTATATTTTTCATCATGGCGTGACTGGTTTGTAGGAAATATCATCACAAAAACAACAGATGTGAGAATAAAGATACTTTTGCTGAACTTGCATGAGCCGACTCATAAAGAAATGGCGATCCGCGCATCATCAGCATGGATGCAATGTCATCCTCCCTACTCCCTCTCCCCATCTTTCATCCATAAATACCCCTTGACATTTAGAAAGTGCCCACCCTTAGCCCTAACCCCCCACCCTGTGTGTCTGTCTATCTGACTCTGAGTCCTGCCATGACCTGGGCCCTGCCATGACCACGGTCTCCAGGCTGCACAGGGGAGCCACAGAGCACATCAGGATTCAGCTACTGTCTTTTTTGTATTGCTACCTCTGTTGGTTTTCCTGCACCTGTTCACGACACAGTACCTTTTATGTAATTTATAATATAATTTTTTACATTTATAAATCAGTTTCACTAGTTTGGAGACTGAAATAGATGCTCCCACAATCAAGAACTGGCTATACACAAATGATGGCTGAAATAACCACTTTTGTCATATGGATGCATGTGGCCCAATGATGTTTTCCATCTTTAAAGAGCTGACATTATCTCAGCACAAAATCAATCAGATTTATCTGTGGCAAAATGATTACTTACCCAGAGTAAAACAGCGCACAAATGAACTGTGTTTATTGAATAATGTTGACATGGCTGAGGTGCATGTTCAGAAACATTATCAGCCCTTCATCGCGACTGTTGCTTGTCTAGAGCTGAGGAACTCCATTACATCTGGCAGAGGGGTTCAATACATCAACTCATCACCGGTTTAGTATCGACTTCACGTCCATTAAATCAAGAAGAATCTCGGAAACAAATTCAACAGAAATGAGCGAAATTTGTGTGTTATGACCGACAAAAGTCTCAACGCCACTTTGTATTAAAAGGATAGTTTGGATTTTTGTGGAGTTGTTCTTCCTGCTTACACAGGGTGAGACAAAGTTGAGACAAAGTGATGGTTCTTGCTGAACCAGCCAAAACCCCTAAAGGAAAACAGAAATAGACAAAATGAAGATAAATTTGTGCCTTCAGTGTTAATGAGGTGACAGGTGTACAAAGGGCAGCAAATACAACAAAATTTGTGCTAAAAAATCAGTAAACAAATATAAATTGTCCTTTGAATTCTGTGACTCTTTGTTGCATCCCTTCATCTATAAAATGACGACACTTCCCACCATCCATCAATTCATGTGGTCCTCTCAAACACATTAAAAAATCAGTGCAATTTGCTCAGGTCTACTGTTATTTCCATTAATGTCTGCTATCATGTTCCATTACGCCACCGTCCTGAACCAAATTTCCATTTATTTTAATTCCCCGATAACACTTTCCCTAATCAAATGGAAACACTATACAGTACAAGGCATTCATTTTCTTTTCTTATACCACTTAGCTCCTCCCTGTAGTTCAGCTAACTCAATCCAGTTTCCATCTGTTGAATGTGATTGATGTCGTCCTGAATGCAGTTTGAGCAGCTGGCCTTTCTGTGGATGGAGCGTCAGAAGTCCGGGGGGAACTACAGCCGCTACAGGGCGCAGACGGAGAAACACGTGGTGCTGTGTGTCAGCTGTCTTAAGATCGACCTCCTCATGGACTTCCTCAACGAGTTCTTCGCTCACCCCCGACTGCAGGTCTCTCCAAATGGTTTTAAGTAGGACAAGAGACTGGTCTTGTGTTTGTGTGTGCTTGTTGTCTGTAATCCTCCCCAGGAGCCTGAGCAGCTGAGGTTAATGCAGAGGATTAATTCAGCAATAGCATGGATCAAACTGCTGTCTCATTCACGTGGGAGCAGATGTGTATGTTTGCTTGAGGGCCCATCCATGTGTGCATGTCTCATTGTTCAGTAATACTATGTGTGGAAATCATTTTGATTGGGTCTCACTAGTTCAAGGGGATAGTGTCTAAGGTGAGGGTGTAGGGCCTCGGGGAGAGTTAGGTTTAGGTAATATTTAAAGTTAAGCAACCCAATGATGAAACCTTTTAGATAAGTGGTGAAACATCTTCAATGCTACACTAGGAGTCTAGTTCCCTTTGATGTACCATTTCCCTTTTAATATTTTGTTCATTTAGATTCTCTCTACTCAATTATGTATAGCCCAGGTCTTGTAAAGAAGTCATATGGACAAAAAATACTCAGCAGGTGA
Source organism: Thunnus thynnus (assembly GCF_963924715.1). NCBI lineage: Eukaryota > Metazoa > Chordata > Actinopteri > Scombriformes > Scombridae > Thunnus > Thunnus thynnus. Next base: position 12,364,636 of record NC_089533.1, read on the forward strand.
TTGCATGAACCATCCGTTGATGGTTCATCCGTCATCTATCACCATCTTATCTTACGAGGCAGCTGGACTCGCGAGATCACCAGATCACACAAGAATCCTGATAGGATGCTGCTGGTTGGTCCGAACCACCGGTGGTTTGGACACAAGCACATCACCTGAAACCTGACAAGATGGATTCCCGCGTGATCTTATGATGTTGTGATCTCGCGAATCCAGCTGCCTCACAAGGTAATCGGTCCCTGCCATCATGATGAAACTACATTTTGCTGGGACTGGGACCTGTATTTATAATAATAATAATAATAATAATAATAATAATAATAATAATAATAATAATAATAATAATAATAATAATAATAATAATAATAATAATAATAATCCTAAATTAAGTGCACTTTCTTGATTTGTCTGTCTTCATCACTGGATGGAGTTTGCTCAGTGGTATGGATCTTTGGTCACATGATAGCAGGAGGAAGAAACCCTGTCTCTATCCAGGGGTTTAGGGGTTACAAACTTTTTTTTTCAACATTATCTTTATTGGTTTTAGAACATAACAACCCTGAATAATGCAACAATGTACAAAGATATAATCACATAAATGTCAGATCAGCCTGCTCCTCCCTCCCTCCCTCCCACCACCACCCACCTCTTTCCCCCCATGACCCACCTCCCATTACCCACACACACCCATCCCATCCACCCACCCCTTCAGGTTCAACCACTAATTTCTTCAGAATATGTACATATCCAAAGATAAGGGAATAAATAAGACTATAAAAAAAAAACATAAAACAGTATAGTTGCAGAGAGGGAATAGATAACAGCCTTTGTGTAGCCTAGTTGATGGGGTGGAATAAAAAGAAAAACATGTCTGACTGACACATGGTAATTGGATTCAATACTTATTGAATATAAAAAGAGTTCTATGTTAAGGACTCTGTCTCTAGAAATGTTAGTAAACCACTCCAAATCTTTTTAAACTCTCCAAGACTGTCCCTTCTAGTTATACATTATCTTTTCATTTGGTAGACATGATGCTAATTCATTAGTCCATCTAGCAGACGTAGGTGGATGATCATCTTTCCATTGCATGGCTATACATTTGTTGGCTGTGATTAGGGCAATTCTAATAAATTTGAGTTTATTTTTATTGACTTTTAATCACAGATGTGTCAGTCAGTAGGGTTATTCTTGGTTCTGTGGGGGTGGTTATTCCTGTGATGTCATTAAGCACATTGATTATAGAGGTATAATATGAATTTAGACATGGGCAGGCCCAGAACATACAGTATGTATCAGTGTTCCTGTTCCAGCTCACATCTTGGGCAGAACTGGGAATATTGAGGTTTTATTCTGTGCAGCCTGTCAGGGGTGTATGAGATTATAGTATGTAATTTTATGTCTGGTGTTAAAAGAGAAATATTGACTATCAATATACAGCGTTTACCATTCCACTCCTTCAAAATTACACTCAAGGTCTTCTTCCTATTTGCGTTTCACTCCCACCATTTCCCACCCTATGATTTGAGAAATTCTAGTGTAGGAATAAGATAAAAACCCTCTTACTCCCTGTGTGTAACGCACAGGTTTGTCTAGAGGCAACTCTTCTAATGATTATAGAGAGGAGAGCTCTTCTGAGTCTGAAGGATTTTTGATACCTTTTGTAAACCATATTTTTTTGATCTCATCTCTAAGGGCTTTAGGTAAAGAGGGACTTATATGAAAGAGGGATTTGTCATAAATTAACCAAACACAACTTGTTTTCTTCCAAGCTTGTTACCAAATCTTATATGTATGGACAGTGAATGGGTTTGTTGATGTAATTGGGAGAGAATTTAAAGAGTTTATACATGGTACTGATTCAAATTTCACCTTATTTAGGTGATGCTGTTCAGGGGTTACAAACTTCCTTTTATCATGAATGAACTTTTATGCTCAGTTAAGTAGTATTTTTAGTCAAGCTGTCATGTGAAAGTGAAAAATCTTTTATATTCAAGTTTCAAATGCAAGGAAAGACCTCATTTCTTTAAAAAAAAAAAAAAAAAAAAGAAGAAGAAGAATTAAAATAATATCAAACAAATGTCAATATTCTCCACTAACCCTGTCTGCATATCAAGTGACCCTATATAAGGTCCCAACCTCAAGCTTAAGAACCCTAGATTTCAAAATGTTGCTGTAGGAGACTTCTTGCTGATTTCTTGTTTGTGGTTAAGCCCACTTCAGCCATAATACAAATTGTGTGTGTTTGTGTGTGTGTGTGTGTGTGTGTGTGTGTGTGTGTGTAGGACTACTATGTGGTGATCTTGTGCCCAGCAGAGATGGATGTCCAGGTTAGGAGAGTTCTTCATGTTCCTTTGTGGGCCCAGAGAGTCATCTACCTACAGGGGTCTGCCCTCAAAGACCAAGACCTGATGAGGGCCAAGTGAGTGGCTGTGACCAACAATAACAACAACATTTTTTTAAAAAAAAAAGATTTTATAGATGTATTATTCTATTTTATTGATCTGTGTGTCTATCTCTACATATCCAGTAGAACCACTTAATGAGCCCAGAACAGACTTGAGTTCAGACACCTTGAAATGAGAGGCCTCACACGTAGAAGCTGGAGTTCATAATTAATACCTAAGGCACCTAAGGGCTGGAAATACTAGCTGTAATTACAATTTGAGTCTTATTGCTTATTGTTTACGCCCTGGCTTCTAATAATATAACCATAGCACCTTAGGCTGGCTTTGTCACAATGAAAGAAAAGGAACGAAAGCCTGTTTGTTTGTCTCCTTGCCTCCTACTATCTCATCCATAAATGGCGTGGGCTTGAAAGACACATTGGTTCGTTTGTTGTTCTATTGTCCTGCTTTTTTTTTCTCTTTTGTCCTCTCCCTCAATAACATGACAACACCCTCCTTCCTGTGTCTTTTCTCTTTATCGCTTCCCCTGGTTCTCCCTCTCTCTCACTCCCATGGTCACATGTTCTACTAACTGCCTGCAGGATGGACGATGCTGAGGCCTGCTTTATCCTCAGTAACCGGTTTGAAGTGGACCGCATTGCCGCCGTACGTTCCTCGCTGCTTCCCTGTATCCCAATGACTCCTCATATTACAAAACATCCATATAAAGCCTTCTTGCCCGATAATAAGTCTTTAATTTTTGTTTTTCTAAAAATAAATGCATGAAAAAGTATTGTAATTGGTATATCTAAAAGGGCTGAGTCAAGAGCGAGTCAACAAGTCCAGTTGCTCTTGACTCAGCCCTTTTGGATGTGGAGTGACCTGCTTTTTTTCAGAGCGTCGCTTCATAAAAATGTTTAAAAGCAGCTTTGGAAAAGTGGATTTAGCACCTTCTCTGGCTCAGTTTTTGTGCTTGTTGTTTTATGGTCGGTCATTTTTATGTTTTTCCTCAATAAAGGAAAGCCTCTGTTTCCTGACAATAAAGGAAACAGAGGCTTGACACAAAAAAATAAACCATACACAAGCACATGTGAAAAACAAAGGAAATCACTGAACTTTATAGGTGAGGAGTAGCAGTGCCATGATAGTGAGTTGATATTTACTGACAGCACATGACTTCTTTGACTTGTCATATCAGTAAACCAGAACTAAATTGAACTCATGTCAGTCAAAAATGATGAGAACTGAATTAAATGTATAAAATTACTTTATTATGTAGAACCAGCAAACCAACTTTATATGATAAAATATGGAACTGATTTCATGGAAAATGCCTTCATTCCACCAAATCACCTGCATTGCAGGTGCGGTAGAGTAGTGAGCTAACCAAGTTTGACCCAGAAAACTGAGATTTTTGGACTAGAAATAAGCCAGCTTTTTTATGTTTGACTATCTGGGGCCCAGTTTTACTCACTTCACTCTCCAAGGCCTCCCTTGTGTTTTTGTGCAGCCTTGAACACTTTTCTGCTGTCAGATTCACATTACTGTGAGTCTGAGATGTTGTGGGGACTATTCAATTGCTCTGTGCAGTCAGTGGTTTATGAGGATTATTAGAGAAAAACTCCAATCTGATGCTGCTAATAATAGGTTTCTACCTCTCTTTCTCTCCTTGTCGTACTTTCCCTCTCTCCTTTGTTTTTACTCCATCAATTTCACTCCCTATCTCCGTGTCCAATTTTCTCAGGATCATCAGACCATCCTCCGAGCCTGGGCGGTAAAAGACTTTGCTCCAAATTGCCCCCTGTATGTCCAGATTCTCAAGCCAGAGAACAAGTTCCACGTCAAATTTGCAGGTGGGCAGGGTGTGTGAAATCAAACTGACTGCCCGTCACTTGAGATGTCAGATAAAGCTGAATGTGTGTCTTGTTTGGATGCAACAACTGTTATTTGATCACATCAGGGTGCAGGAAATAATAGGATGACAACTACTGAAAAATATATCTTCCTGGCCCAATTTGGAGGTGATTTTACAACAGTTTGTGACAGGAGTTGTGCAGTCATCAGTCATAATATATACAGCGTTGTAAGAGATGGGTACTTTGGTGAGCATTTTATTGTGCTGTTGCAAGGTTTCCATTGTGTTGATATGGTAACTGACATGGGACATGACATTGGAACTGAACTGTCCTGCCTGCGCTATATTTCCAATGTATGTCATCAGCTGTCGTGTTCATTTTCTACCTCAGCTTGTCAGCCTAATTTGTGAGATTTTTCTATCAGCATGCCTGTGCAGCAGCAGAGCTCTCCATCCCTCCAGCTCTTAAAACAGTGCTGGACAGATTGTCTCAGCTTGGCTGTAAGTCTGCTGAGGGTTTCTGTGAGTTTTTACATTGCCTTTTAAAGAGTGTCTCTTCTCCTGCTCAACAGGAGATGGCAGTCAATCATCTGCGAGTGAGGGAGAGCAAAAGACGAGGAAGCAAACTCTCTCTCTTTCTCTCATCCTGTCCTCTCTCTCACACATCTCTCTGCCTACAGCCCTGGAGAACGTCAAACTCATTTCTAGCTTTCCGCCCTCATCCCAGCTGTCTCTATCAATGATTAACGTTTTACTTTTCTACGCTGGCGAAGAAAATCCCCTTCTTTTGAAGAGTTCAGCTGTTGCGTTAACCTGGCAGACGAGCTTTCCCCACAGGCAATCCTCCTCTGGCCCTGCGGTGCTGTTTAAACAACTCACTCCCACAGCCAGACTGACGCCTTTGTTATTAATGGGACAGGGATACAAAGATAAATTGTACTCATCCACAGTCACACCCTTTCTGAAGTATATGATTATCAGTTAGCTTTGTGGGGGGGTGAAATTCCTGCTCTTGTGCTGGGATATAGACAACTGTGACAATTATGTAAATTGCTTTATGTCATCTTACATTGACATCGTGTGTTTAGATATTCTTCTCATTCATTTTGAAATACTAATTTGGCATTGGATATTGTTTTTGAAGTATCCTGTAGCCATGCCCTTGTTCGAACAACAGCACTGCTGCCAATAATGTAATGACATAATCAGCCGAGTTCAATGTCCCTCTAATCCTGAAGTCATCAGGATTCATCAGTAGACTCGGGGAGCAAATTAGCACGCAGTCACATGAGCATTACTGTAAGTGCAGATGCCATGTTTTGACACCACTTGGAATCTACTCACTAAGTGCTAGTGTGGGAGGCATTAATGAGCAAGAGATACAAGCTTTAATTTGATCCACAGGAATAGCTTAATAACAGCTCAGTGTTCATCAGAAGACATCTGTCATTATGATGCTGCAGCAGGGCAGGAAACCCTGAAGTGTCTTAGTAACCAAACTGAAATGGGTACAGAGTGTCAATTGATTATCTCCCAAGTTTATGTTTTGATCGACAATAGCCAGTCACCCTCCTGAGCAGCTCACTCATATATAAAATAACAGCTTACTGATTTAATTAGCTCAACTGGTGGACCTGTGGGCAGGATGTAATTGCACTGTTGCCTGGGGTGCAAATAACCCCATCTGCACACACGCAGGATTGCACCTTTAAAACCACTCTGTGACGGAAAACAATAGACAGCCTGGAGTGATGGGGACAAAAACCCAGATCCTCTAAGCAAGGAGACAGAAAGAGAGTGAGAGAGAGAGTGTGTGTGTGTGTGTGTGTGTGCGCACACAGTGTCTCGAGGTCAGTAATTGGTTTCTCTCCTTGGTCTGAGTCCAGGCACCTGAAGGATAGACGATAGGATGGAGGGCAGCGGTGTGTTGTAAGCAGAGAAGAAGATGGGAAGTGAAGGGATCACAGTGGTGGAGAGAGGTGCTAGTAGGACATTCGATATTGGATATTGGGGGGAAAAAAGAGTCAAAAAAGGAAAAAAGACTTGATGCGTGACTACTGTGTCTGTGTTAGTGTGTTGGAGAGCGAGACAGACAGAGAAAGAGGAATGTGTGTGTAACAATAATGAATGCTGTTGCTCCATAGATACCACCTCAATGTTTTTGTCTTTTTCCTCTGCAGGCTTCAGTTGCCCATTCCTTTATGAAGGCATCCGCTTTGAAAGAAACTCACAGACTGAATAGGAAGAGGCTAGCGTGTGTGTTTGTGTGCGAGCCGCATTATGATGTACTGTTCTTAGCCAAAAGAACATTGGTTCTTCAAAAGAAGATCCACAATCAGCAGTTTTAATTGTCTCGTCTCTCACCTCCTCAGCTTCAGGCACACACACGCCTGACTTATTTATTAAAAGCTGCATTTACATCTCAGCTGGTCTCCTATTACTCAGACAGGCAGTTGATTGAGACTGATACTTCGTGTCAGGCATTGTTTGTCACCAATTATTTCTAAATACAGAGCATGCATTGTGCTTTTAGGGTCTAGCTCAACATTGTTGGTAAACAAGGAAGCACTAATACACCTGTGTACTCATCACTGAAGATAATGCAATCAAGAATTACACAGTAGGGGAAATTAATGCTCCCTGGGTCTGATTCACTCATTGGCTTACTACAAACATTAATCGCTCTATTGGTTTTTCTGTTCAAAGGGAAGGCTTTGTGGCAACAGGTAAACGGGAGGACTGCCTACTGTGTTTGTTCAGTTTGGTTGGCTCACATGCAGGGCTGTGTTAAGTGTTGGATGATGTCAGTGAAAGTCAAAAGGAAAGTCAAAGGCTAGGTCTTCCCATAAGAACAAAAAACTGGCAGTGGGCCACAGCCGTGACATAAAATTGATCCCATCGGAGTTAACAGATGATATGTCTAAGTGGAGGCAAGAGGATGATGGAAGATTTTTGACACAGCTGTCTGTCTGACTCACTTGTGTTAGACTATCATCAAGTGACATTTAGACGTTTTCCAACATGAAATAGTAACAGATTTGATTGCATGTGTGCTTGTGTTTTTCAGTGGTAAGCATAGAGCCATATTAACACAGTTTAATAAGTGATATGCATAATATATTATGTGTTTTTATTAGAGCTACAGAGTACACCGTTAAACTGTTTTCATAGGGAATATTTCTTCATTAGAGAGTAGTTCCACATTATCCTGAGTAACTGGTGTATTGTTTACATAGTTGATCATCAGCAAATCAAATTACAACAATTTTGATAATTACTGCTGTATACTGAGTGAAGATGCCAAACATGTGCCTCTCAAATGTGTTACATTTACATTTGTTGGTCAAACAAAAAGAGTAATTTGAAAATATCACCTTGAACACTGGGACTACGTGATGGGAATTCTTCACAATTTCTTGACCTTTTAGAGAGTGAATGTTTGATCAAACATAAAGTAACCTCACTGAGAACTACAAATAAAATTCTCTTGCACTGGGATAGTAGCATACACCTCAGATATTTACATCTCCAAACCTCAACAGATAAAACTGCTCTCTGCATGGCGAAATATCAGTGGGGATAAGAGGGATCATTTGTGATTTTTGCTTGGTGGCAATATCAGACTGTCTGTCACCAATTTGGTCAGGACTGAAATATCTCCATAACTAATGGATGGATTTCCATAAAATCTTGTACAGACATTCATGATTCATGGTCACAAGAGGATGAATCCTACTGACTTTAGTGAACCCCTGACTTTTTCTCTAGTGTCACCATGAGGTTGACATTTGTTCAGAGTGAATTATCTTGACAACCATTTGATGGATTTCCATGAAATTTAAAGCAGACATTTCAGTTCCCTAGAGGATATATGCCAGTGAATTTTCCTCTGACACCACCAGCAAGTCAAAGTTTTCACTAATGGTATGAAATATCTCAATATCTACTAGATGGATTACACAAAATTTGGGTCAAACATTCATGGCTCCCAGATATTCCCTGATATTCCCAGTATTCTAATCACTTTGGTGATCTTCTGACTTTTCCTCTAGCGTCCCCAAGAGGTTGACTTTTCTTTATTGAACTATCTCGAAAACTATGTGGTAATTGCTGTGAAACTTGGTGCACATATTCGTGGTCTCCAGAGGGTGAATTGTAATAACGTTGATCTCCTGAATTTTCATGTAGAACCATTATCTGGTCAAAGTATAATTTTGGCCAATACTTTGGTTTTTGACCAAATGCCTGCAAAACTAATGACATTCCCATCAGCCTTAGCTGTGTTTAGTGTAAATTAGCAAATGTTTGCATGCTAAGAAACTAAACCAACAGGGTGACACATGGTAAACGTTATACCTGCTAAACATGAACATGCTCGCATTATCATTGTGAGCATGTTAGCATACATGATCTGAACATTTATCTCAAGAATAGCTGCAGCTAGCATGGCTGTAAGGCTCTTAGTCTTGGTTTTGGTCTGGTTCAATTGACCCTTTATGGGATTTAACTCATCTTATTGATGTTGGTTACATCTGGATTGATAAAGTGACATATCATGAGATGAAACCATCAACTTTCTCTGTCACTCACCCACACATTCACCCACACAGACCAAGGCCAGGAGATTATTTTCCAAAAGCACTTTGTATTCACTGCAGTGTTTGGTTCTGAGTTGAAAGTTTCATGGAATACAGTCTTTGTGTTTTGCCAAGGCATGTGTGACCTTGTCACCTTGTCTTTCTTGTTTCCTTTGTCTGCAGATCATGTGGTGTGTGAAGAAGAGTTTAAGTACGCCATGCTGGCTTTAAACTGTGTGTGCCCTGGTACCTCAACACTCATCACTCTATTGATCCACTCCTCCAGAGGACAGTGAGTTCTCTCACTTTCTTTCTCTATATCCCTCTTTCTGTTGAATTGTTCACAGTGCAGACTGACATTCTTGGCAGTCAAATATACAGTAGGTATGGTAAATACTTTCTCGGAGGCTAACATACAGACGGCGAAGGCTAGAAGCAAGCTACATCCTGTCTCCTCACTGTCACTCATCTTTGTTTTTTTTTCAGAACTGCGCCCCAAGAGGCCTTCAAGCAACGTGTAGGAGCCTTTCAGGCCCTTAACAGGCAGGATACGTCTTATCTATATTCACATCGGAGAATTCTGATAACATTTGTGCTCAATATTCAGCTTCCACAGGTTGCTGATTGCACAAAACAGATAAAATAAAGACAGCAATCCAATTTAAGTCAATAATAATAATAATAATTTTCTTTTACTTAAAGTTTGCTTCACTAATCTTTGTATATAAGGGAGTACAATAAACCTATTTTCTTGATCATGGATAAGTGAGAAAAACAAAAATGACGAATTCTTTGATGGTGAAAATTTAATGTATGTAAATAAAATAATTCAACTAGCTTGAGGCTATTGAGTTCAACATTAGAAAGCAGGATGTTTCATAAGTATACATCTATATCTGGACTTGATGCCATTTTGTTTATTGGCTGAGACAGTGATACATAACTAGATTTTGTCCACCTCCTCCCCTGCCTTGCATTTAGTTCCTGTAAACTGCAAATTTGCCAGAACACTTGTTTATACTTTGTCGCAGGCCACCCACATTCACACTGCCCCTACACCCTTGCTTCCTGTTATCACTTCTTTAGCCTCCATGACTAAAGCCATATCCCCCTGAGAAGACTGTTGTCCACTTAACTGTGTGTACATCTGAGGCCTATTGTTCAGACAGGCTGGCTGTCCTTGACTATATCAGTGTGCTGATTAAAGTATTGACCAGTACCTCTGACAGAGATGTAAGATGTTATCTATCCAACCTTGAGTGGAAAATTGTCTGATGTGGCCCTGATGCTGAGCTGGAAGCTTTGTGTTACATGTTTAAAAGGTCAATCTTTCCCCACATGGCCAATCTATCCTCTTTTTGTCTCAGGGAAGGCGGTGCCTGTTCAGCAGACCAATGGCACCGAACCTACCGGCGCTGCTCAGCCAATGAGGTGCATCACATCCGCCTGGAGGAAAGTAAATTCTTCGGGGAATACCAGGGCAAGAGTTTCACCTTTGCCTCCTTTCATGCTCACAAAAAGTAAGTGATGCCTTAGAAAAAGCCAAGAAATGAGAACATATCATCAGTCTTTATGGTTTAGAGCTGACCTTGTCTCTGCGGATATAGGTATGGAGTGTGTTTGATTGGAGTACGCAGACTGGACACCACCAACATCCTGCTGAACCCTGGTCCCTGCCACATCATGGGAGCCTCTGACACATGCTTTTACATCAATATCTCCAAAGAGGAGAACTCAGCATTTGTGAGGGGCCAGAGGGAGCCATCATGGGGCGGCATGGGGGGAAATGCCAGGGGAGTCCACCAAACCATCTACCATGGACTCACCCGCCTGCCAGTCCACAGTATCATTGCCAGCATGGGTCAGTCAAATGGACACGACACAAAGACTGTGTAACATTTATACGCTGACCTTCTGTTTCCAGTTTCAGTATTGGTCAAACATGCAAAACTGTCATTAAACTCCATGAGACAGCAGCACAATCAGTGTCAGAATTATGCAGCTTTCATATGTGAGACCTATCTAGGTGGTTAAAAATATTCATGCTTTGCAAAGGAATTAACATGTATCTGATTGTAAGTCACTCTTGATAAGAGCAACTGCCAAATGAGCTGAAATGTCAAATACTGTGGTTTTACTAAAGCACCACCTAGTGGACAACAATTAAACTGTTCAGCTCACTGTTTTGCACTGATCTCACTATAGAATGTATTCTCACAGATCTGTGTAAAGTAAACACCTCACATGTTGTGTTTGAACCTTTAGTTTGACCTCTGGCTTGATCATCACTGAGGCTGTGTGTGTTTGTTTCAGGCACAGTGGCCATCGATCTGCAGGACTCCAGTGACAGCAGCCCAGAAGGCCAGGACCCGGGGAGCACGGGGCTTGGCAGCGGAAGAGGGAGCAGGAGCAGCTCCAGGACAGAGATGGGAGGCGCTAATACTTTGGCCCTACCTGCCATGGGAGAATCTGCCGAGGAGAGGCGGCACAGCATCGCCCCCGTCCTGGAGCTGGTAGATGGCGTCAACCCTACCTTCGACCTGCTGGGAGACCAATCAGAAGATGAGGGAGGAGAGGAGGGCAAGGAGGACAGTGATAAAGATGAGAGCGCCCACTGGTGGGGTCGACATTGCGAGTAAGTGCTGTTGAATTTATGTTCATGTGAATGTTGACATATAAACTTGTTCATGGATAACTGTGAGCTTGTGCTGCAGGTGGGTGAAGGGATACCCGCTGAACTCTCCGTACATCGGCAGCTCTCCTGCGTTGTGCCACCTTCTACAAGAAAAGATGCCCTTCTGCTGCCTGCGCATGGACAAGGTATGGGTTTAAATTACTTTGCTGTCTTTTTTATTTCCAAATTCACATTGCCTTCATCCTCCATGGCCTCTCTGCTCCTCTGTTAGGCTTGTCACCATATCCCTTTTGAGGATGCCCGCTCCTACGGCTTCAAAAACAAATTGATCATTGTGTCAGCGGAAAGTGCAGGGAATGGTTTATACAACTTCATTGTGCCTCTACGGGCCTACTACCGACCCAGGAAGGAGCTCAACCCCATCGTGCTGCTGTTGGAGAGCATGTAAGGAGAACATCTTCTTTATTGGACATGATGCTGTGGCTATGCTTGTAAACACGGCTTCAAATTGAAAAGGTCACATGTTAGTGTTCCCCAAAATTGTTGCCGCGAGCATGACAGCTGCACTACAAATCTAGGTGTGCAGGATGGTAAAATGGGTTCCTCTTTAAATAGCCAGTGGAGGAGAAAAACTGAGCTATTTAAGGTCACAGTAAACATGATTTGTGAAATGCTGAATGCTTTCAGGACAATGCACTCTGCAATCCTGTGTCGTGTTTTGTGGCTGGTACACAAGTGCAGTCAGCCAAAAGAGAGTAGAATCCAATAAAAAGGCAATAAAATGCTGAGTCACTCCAGTGTAGTGCTGTTATTTTCAGCTTTCTCTGCAGGCAGTTAGGCTGTGTTGTATTTCTCAGGCTGAGTGAGGGGGGTCTGTCTCTGTAGGGACATTAGCTCTTTATCATAGCATGTATGAATTCTGCTAGTGGGAATCTCAAGTCTATTTGTATTTGTATTGGTTCAGACCTGAAGCAGACTTCCTGGAGGCAATCTGTTGGTTCCCTATGGTGTTCTACACAGTGGGCTCCATCGACAAGTAAGGCAGACTTCATTATTTATCTTCCTGTTTTTCCTCTTTTCCTATTTCCTTAACCTTTATTCACCTCTCATATGACTTAGTTTGCTCTTTGATTTATTCTCTCTGGCTTTCATCCCTGATTTTATCCTTCTCACCCATCTTTATCTCTATAGTCTGGACAGTTTGCTGCGATGTGGAGTGACTTTCGCCGACACCATGGTTGTGGTTGACAAGGAGAGCTCCATGATTGCAGAGGAGGACTACATGGCTGATGCAAAGACCATCGTCAACGTCCAGACCCTCTTCAGGTCTGCTTTGTTCAAACTTGCTCTGTAATTTCACACTCTAGCTTAGAGTGAGTGTTTTTTGTTCTACCTCTCTTATTCTCTTACTGTCTCTCTGTGTGTTCCTTGTCCCCAGACTGTTCCCTGCTCTTAGTATCATCACTGAGCTCACACACCCAGCTAACATGCGCTTCATGCAATTCAAAGTCAAAGATCACTACTCTCTGGCTCTGTCCAAACTGGAAAAGGTAAAGGCTTCATACCTTCAAACTCCCTCTTTGTTTCTCTTTCATGCTGCACACCAGTCTTTTTCATTATGTCTTTTAAAGACTGGTGAGAAATACACTCATTGAAAAACTGCTAATGTTGCCTTTGTTGTAATGATAAGCTGCAGAGGTCGTTTGTCACAGCGACTGTAAAGTTTTTCAGTGAACATTTGTATCTGATAATAGCTTTGTGGTTTTTGTTCTTTTGTGTTTTTGTTCACCTCATTGCTACTTGACTTTTTAAATATCCGTTGCTGTTAATGTTGTTCTCTGTATAGCAGCCGGTGATTTCCCCCTTGGGCATAAATGACATTCACCAATGAATCAGTAAATTAGTCACTGCTTGACACACACATCATAAAATGATTTTCAATCGGGACAATGTTACCTCACAGCAGGAAGGACCTTTGGTTGATATCCAACCTTTTCCTTGGGTTTTCATGTGTTTCCTCAGGGTTTTCTTGTCTAGTCCCACATTACAAAAACATGCAAGTCAGATGCAGTGGGAACTGTAAATTGACCAGAATATGCATCAGTTTGAGAATCGACTTTTTTAGGCTTGAGTGTTACATTGCCTTCAGCCAAGTGCATGGTGTGAAAGGCTTGATCCCTGGACTTTGTAAAAAAGTAAGCTTTTGATATTTTTTTTATTTTTTTATTTTAAATTTTTCATGGGTCCAAGTCAGATGATGATGCTTACAAACTGTCTGGATTTGAAAAACATACATCACTACTGTATTATCTCTACTGCTCTATTACATCATCTCACCTTTTCGAGGACCAGTGTAATCAGAAGAATTCTGTGTTTGTGTGTGTGCGTATGCGTGTTATCTGCAGAAGGAAAGGGAGAAGGGGTCCAACTTGGTGTTTATGTTCCGCCTGCCCTTTGCAGCAGGGAAGGTGTTTAGTGTCAGCATGCTGGACACACTCCTCTACCAGGTAGCTGAAACAGACACTGAACAACAAAAATCCTGTTCTTCAATGTGGCAAAATGCCAAATATGATCTTTCTGTTGAATTGTTTGTTTTGATCTCCTGCCAGTCATTTGTGAAGGACTACATGATCTCCATCACCAGGCTGCTGCTGGGTTTAGACTCCATGCCGGGCTCAGGTTTCCTCTGTGCTGTGAGTCGCCGAACACAAACAGCTTGAATTCAACCCGTCAGCTCTGTGAAGTGCCTCAAAGGCTGATTGTTGTGATGTTTGTTTTCTAGATGAGAATCACAGAGGATGACTTGTGGATCCGAACCTACGGCAGGCTCTACCAGAAACTATGCTCCTCCACAGGAGACATTCCCATAGGCATCTACCGAACTGAAGCCCAAAAGCTTCCGGTCTCTGAGGTCAGCCACTATTGTTGTGTTGTTGTTTTGTGAACAAAATGTCACTAGTTAATGTCATTTGACTCAACAAGGCTCCCACTCTAAAGACATGCTAGCAACCCCTAGAGGCCACAATGTTCATTACATCACACAATACAAAAGAGTTGGAAGAAACAACATACTAATGATTTTGACCTGTTGACCTGTATTGGGAATCAAAATATAAAGATAGGAAAGGCCATGGAGGTCAGTTAATTCCCCAGCATCAATATGCTCATCAAATTTCATTGTTTATGAGATGTAATGCAGAGAGGGGGATTTTTTTAGTCTCTAAGCTCTTTTTTAGATATTTTTTATTACTCTCTTAATACTGGTAATATTTATCTGACCAGCTACAATGAAACTACTGCAATATCCAAAATGTGAAGTATGTCTTCACAAGGTTTTATTTAAATAGAGACATCTTCTCAAATTCTAATTGAAGTTATGACCTTGGTGTTTCCCCACAAGCCATGTTTTGCCAGCAAATGGATGCAGAGGTATGAACGCAGTCAGATATCAAGATCAGTTCTTAGTTTTGACATTAATACTCATCAAATGAGATAGGAGAGCTGCATAGTCTGAAAGAAATCTACATATTTAACATGGTGCAGGAACAATTGACAATTTTCCCACTGTGGAACTGACACTAAGTTTTTAAAGAAAAACTTGGCATGGTGGTTATTTTGGGAACTGAAAAGATATTTGAGAATGTTGGACTATTCATTATATGCATATATACTATATCTCATTCATTATTCATGTCTACCATGATAAGAAAGTATTAATTCCTGGACAGCGCTGGTAAAGAACTGATTTAATAAAATCTATGTGATAACAGCTTGACCACATTGCATAAGGAAATCAAAGCTTTGTATATGTGAATGTGTGGTTACGTTTGTGTGTCAGTCCCAGGTATCCATCACAGTGGAAGACTACGAGGACACCAGAGAACCCAGAGAGCCCCTGTTGTCCCGGACTGGCGCTCACCGCAACTCCACCTCCTCTGAGCCCATCTCAACCTCCTCCCACTCCTCGGACCACCCACTGCTCAGGAGGAAGAGCATGCAGTGGGCACGGCGGCTGAGCAGGAAGGGAGGTCGGAGCTCCAGCGGGGCCAAGGGGGCTGCGGGCAGTGCTGCAGAGAGGATCAGCCAGCAGAGACTGACCCTGTTCAGGCGCTCGGAGAGGCAGGAACTCAACGCCCTGGTGCGAACGAGGATGAAACATTTGGGCCTTTCTCCCACTGGATTCAGTAAGTACCTGCTCCTGATTTCAAGTGCAGACCTGTTGTTTACTGTGTATTCCATTTGTGTCCATTTTTATCTAAATGTATCTTCCTGTCTTGTGACTCACTGTAACGTAACCTCTATTCTGTGTGTACGGATGTAGCACAGCCTGCTGTATATCCTGTGCCTATTTTATTTCCTGCCTCACCTCTTTCTTCCTGTGTCAGATGGGATGACAGACCAAGGGAACAGACTATCTTACATCCTCATCAACCCTTCCCCAGACACCAGACTGGAGCTGCACGATGTTGTGTGAGTACACAATGTCAATATAATTGATAACACTCTCAAAATGTGAACACAGCATGAAAGCTACACATATTACAGGGTGCTATTTTCCACCCTGTCTGTGCCCCATCTGCAGGTACCTGATCAGACCAGACCCCCTCTCTCTGGTACCCAATCAAGGTAGCAGCAGGAAGTGCAGCGCCGGGCTCACAGAGAGCCACAGGTTTGATACGCAGGACAGCACCCATCTGTGAGAGAAAAAAAAAAACAAAAAGACAAATATACTGTCAAAACACTGTCAAAACAACAACAACACGCTCAAGAAATCAAGGAATAGTGAGACAGAGAGCGATGCAGCCCGATGGCCCTCGTATTTTCTCAACATTCAATCTTGGTGAACTCAGTGGTGCCGGAAATGCATGGACCTTTTCTATAACGATGGGAATGTTTTATTTATGCACCTTCCTATTTTCAAAGCAGAGAGCTGGGGACACAGAAGTGCATTTAATGAAAAACTACATGTATTTATATCCGTGTACGTGCATGTTCTGTACTGCATCATGTATGTGCGGTGTGTATGTATGTATGTACTGTATGTGTGTGCAAATGTGCGAATGAATGTGTACGTATGCTTATGGATCAAGAGCAAGACACTGCCAATTTTATCCGGACAGCCAAAGGAATCTGCTGCCAAAAGGGATGTATTTTTGTGTCTTTCTCTGTGTCGTAGGTGTGTTTCGTCACACTTAATGTTGTTTAACGTATTGGAAACTGATACTACAGTGCACACACCCTGTTAATTTTTTTTTTTCTTCTTCTTCTTCTTCATAAAGTCTTTTTGAAACTTTTTACCTGTTGCTTACACTCTCAAACGCACACATCCGTTTTACGCTCACCAGCAGCGGAGGAATCCAAAGAGCACCAGTCTGAATAATGGACATAAATAGACAGCGAGCACGCATCATCAGTCCAGGGCATTCAGTCGCACTGCTGTCGTCAGCAGTCGCACTGAAGTATGTTCTTGTCTTCAGCTGTGTGAGTACTCTGGAAACAAACCTGTTCCTGTTTTATTGTTTGCCTGTTTTTCTTAAAGTCCCACTCTCTCTGCTTCTGTCAGTGTGAGCTGTCCCGCCACCAGCTTGCTTTTGCTGACATGCATGTTAGAGATGCAAGGGATGGACAAAATAACAGGAACATGTACCGTAATATAATGCCATCCAGTACGATAGCCCTGCAATAAATACTACTTTTGTGAAGCTTATAATTTAACATTTTTGAGACTGTCAGAGAGCTGTCGGCTCAACTCTGTGTTGAAGCTGTATTATAAGCTTTACAAGTAAATATTTGCTGTATTTATTGCACACTGCAATAAATATCCACTTTAACAAGTAGTTAGTTTGCTAATTTAGAATTAAAATCTGCAATATAATTTGCTTTTCATTCACAAAAAATCTTATTTTTCTGATAACAAGTGAAAAAATCTGCCACTAGGGTGAGATCACCACTTGTTTATCAGCATATTGTATTGTATTTCATAATTTTTCAGCTGTTTAAAGAGACGTGATTCGAATCTTTATATATTACAGTAAATTACTTGTTGGGGTGGACATTTATGCTGTTTACCAAGGATTTGCAAGCCTCTGTGAATCTTTTGTCAGAAATTCTGAATGTGCCATTTCACATAGAAATGGTGTGGCCATGTGGTGGGAATGCAAACTAGCATCCCCGCCAACACCACTGCTGTAGCTGCCATTATAACAGATGAAGATATGTACATATTAAAGTCAGTCAATATAGCTTGTCATTGCTTTATTGCTGGTTTGGTGTCAGTTTGTGCAGCCATGAGCAGAATCTCCTCAGACGATTTCACTCATTAGATGAACAGATCGTCAGATGTAAAATAACTTGGTATTGAAGGAGTCACATTATATGATTTCCAAATGAATCACTTAAAAGACCAGTGTGTACGATTTAGTGGCATCTAGCAGTGAGGTTGCAGATTGCAACCAATTGAATAAGAACCTACAGTAGCTGCAAAACTCGTGAAAAACGCAAAAGGCCCTCTCTAGAGCCAGTGTTTGGTTTGTCCATTCTGGGCTACTGTAGAAACATGGCAGTGCAACATGGCGCGCTCCAAGGAAGGGGACCTGCATCCTATGTAGATATAAAGGGCTCATTCTAAGCTTACAAAAGCACAACAATTCATATTTTCATGGGATTATACACTAATGAAAACATACTTATACATATTATATTCCATTTCTGTCAATAGATCCCGCTAAATCTTACACACTAGTCCTTTAATTGTCTGACACAGTATGTCTTTCATGTGGTTTACTCTGCTTACATTCCTGCGGTATTTTAGATTTGATACATTAACACTGTGCATAAAATTGCTCTAATTCATCTACTGTTATGTCCCAAAGCTCACCAAAGACCACTCTATGCTGCTACATGTGTTGCAAAAGTTAATCTAGGCAAACATTACTGATATGAGCAAAGTCTATCATGACTCTTCTTGTGTACACAGTTTTGTGGTGTGTTTTTAGCAACAACTGGTCAACTAACTGGACTTTCCCCTTAAGTCCATCACTAGGAAGTCCTTTGCTGTTTCTGTTGCTTTGCACTGTTGTTTGAAAAGCCACCATGATTCACAAACCCTTTCCATCAGCATAGCATGTTTACACATCATTACCATTGTATTTTCTTCTTTTGTCTGCTGTCATGAAAATGTTTTTGTCTTCTGGAAGTTTATTTCACTTCATGTTATGGCAAAGCTCCATATCAGTACACAAGCCTGAGTGAATTGCCCAAGTGGGGGTAAAGCAGAAGATGGAATAAACACACACACAGCGAAATGAGAGTGTGGGTGTGGCCAGTCAGATTAAACATTCAACAAAGGCTGAATGTAAGCGCTCAGACAGAGAACTGTGCAAACTGAGACAGAGGAAATGGCAGCCCAACCAGTCAGCGTGCTTATCACAGGGGCCAACAGAGGCCTGGGCCTGGAGATGGTTAAGCAAATGATGGAGCCCCCCTCTCAAGTGAGAAAACTGTTTGCCTGTTGCAGGAATCCACATGGACCGAAGACCGAGGTGAGAGTCTGTACTGCCTTTGTTACTCACTGGCCTGTTCAGCAAAGAACTGTATGTTCTATGCCCTAAATTATGGAAAAGGTAAAAATGAAGGAAAAAAAGTTAATGCAAACCAAAAGGTTTAAGTTACTGAGAGGAAGCAACATCTTGCATAAAATAAAGTAAGTACAAGAGATTAACATTGTGTGATTCTTTGATCCTTCTGAATAATGGACACATTTTCTCTGTGTATTTACAGGCCTTGCAAACTCTGGCAAAGAAGCACCCCAAAATCATATCCGTCATCCGCCTGGGTACAAGCTCTCTATCAAACCCTCTGTCATGCCTCCATGCCCAAGCATGCGCTTGATCCGGGTTTATGAGTAACCCAGTAGTTTGATATTTTATCTGTCTGTATGCTATTGACTGCCACTGATGTTCCACTTTCTTTCCCTCTCTGTCAGACGTCACTGACCTTTGTAGCATAAAACAGGCTGCCCCACTGGTTGGCTCTCTGGTGGGGACGGGGGGTCTCAACCTGCTGATTAACAATGCAGGGATCCTGGCCAAAGGCAACCTGCAGGACACCAGTCCCGAGGACATGCAGAGTGCCTTCAACACCAATGTCATGGGCCCGATGAACGTTATTAAAGTACGGGCAGAGGAAATGTCACATAACCTCAATACTGCATTTTTCCTAAATAATAGAAGGAAATAGGGTGTAGTCATCCCACTGTACATTTAAAGTTTATGTTCTCTTGCTGACAACCCTCATCATCACATGCCTCCCTCTCTTCCTCCCGGTGGTCGTCATTAGGAGTTCCTGCCTCACCTACGTGCAGCAGTGAAGGCCAGTGGTATGCCGGGGATGTCCTGCAACAAAGCAGCCGTTGTCAACATCTCCTCAGTTATGGCGTCAATGGAATCTTTAAAACAGTCATATGCCTCCTTACCTGCCATCTCCTACCGCATTAGCAAGGCAAGTGACAACCCACTGACACTGTGACCTCAACTTACATCAACTTATTTGCTCTATGACAGTTATTTTCCTCCCTCTCCTCAGGCGGCTTTGAACATGCTGACTCTGTGTGCTTCAGAGGAGCTGAAGGAGGATGGGATTCTGTTTTCAGTGCTTCATCCTGGCTGGGTGCGCACTGACATGGGTGGAGAAGAGGTGAGTCAGCCAGTTGCCACAAGTCCACCCATAAAGGATACAATAGAACAATGCGGAGAAACCTTAGTCGTCTCTAAATGAAAGTTTATTTTATTCATTGAGAAGTACAATATCAACATCACACTGTATAATTTCACATATCACACACAATGAGTGTTTATGCAATCGTTGCATGGTTTCTGAAAATAGCAAAGAAATAACTGCAGTAGTTGAATTGTAGAATCAATACAAACCACAGGAGAAAACGGAGACAACTAAGCCTTATCACTGTGGCAGATCTTATTACAAAGTAGTCTTCATTTACAATGCAGGATTTTGGTGTTTATTTCATATTCTTTTGCTCAAGAACTAATTTTTAGGTTAAAGTGTTTCCTACTGTGTTTGATACCAGTCTGAACAAGTCATCCATCAGTAATCCAGATATTCAAAAGCAATACCAGACATCACGCAAAGCAGGATTATTTAAAGTTAGATAGATAAACTTGTGTTATGAAATATCTCATAAAATAAATATATCTCACAGCATCACATCCATAAATCATTTTTGACAAACAAAACACCAATTTAAGTTCTCAGAGATATTGCATTACCAATGCCATAGTTACATTTATCTTCCTAACTTGCTTATTCTGCTTTGTGAGGTAACTGTGAGGAATCCTTGTGTTGAAGTATACAAACACACTGTAGAGGTGACACTGTTGAACTTGTCACCTCTATCACAGCTCCAGTGTTTTATAGGAAGACTAACTGCATTAGAATATACTGTAGCTTATTGTGAAATGGACATGTTATGCACCATCGGCTTGTTTCATTCAAGTATTTAGCTTCTTTAAAGTTATTTTTAAGGCTTTAATCTTTGCAGTGTCATTCTCCTATGATCCTGCATAGCCATCCCTTTTCATGACAGTTTGTATTTTGCAGTCTTCTTGCGTCATTTCACTGTTGCTCCACTGAACACCCATAATTGCCGCTGTCCTTCACGCATGCACCAAAGTGCCAAGGTGATGTAAAAGTCACATGATATTAAGACTGAGGACTAAAATCAGATATAGATCACATATGAAAGTGGCCCCGATGAGGACTGAATGTGGTAATGTAGCTGTAGAGGCTATATCCAGTGTGTTTTTCAGTGTATCCTGTGTGATCTTCCATATTTACTGTGTGTTTTCGACCACCAGGCGGATATTGCTGCTCCGGAGAGTGTGCAGGGGATACTCAGGGTGATGGCCTCCTTGACTGAAAAGCACAATGGAGCCTTCCTGGATTATAAGGGCAAGACTGTCCCCTGGTAGCTTTCAACAGTTACTTTGTGCTTCATAAACTACAAGTTAAATAAACCTATACTTGTCCTAATTACTTTGCTTGTATCATGCTTATTTTACACACAAACATGCACTGACATCATCTGCTTCAATTATTTAATTCACACTTAACACATAACTTCTTGAATTTACAATACAATCATTTCCTCGTCTGGTGACTGTTCTCCAATCACCACGTCGCGCTGTTCCACACAGCCACTTTGGCGGGGCAGATCTTAAGAGGTTTGGGGTTATTTCCATTGATGTTGGCTCCCGGGCAGAAGAAGGGGTACATCTTGTCAGTGAAGAAGTCGGTGAAGGAGTAGATCGGAGTCATGCTGATAGGGTTAGAGAAGGTCACCTCACCGGCTTCGTAGTCCAGCTGCACTCTGACCCTGGTCAGCTCCCCCTCCAGATGCAGCGGGGTGCTGGGCCTCGTCATGGCCGAGTACTCGCTCTCGTAGTGCGAGATCATCCAAAAACCACCTTCAGGACAGCCCGATATGCGGCCTTTCCTGTCGATGGATCCCTTGACCACGCCGAGCATCCAGTCCACCTTGTCGCCCACATCCACCTCCCAGGCGTGGCGACCTGAAGTGAAGCCCTCGGAGCCCAGTGCGAACACAAAGTGGCCAAAACGTTCAGGATTATCCGGGAGCTCCCGCAGGCATCCACTGTTGGCCACGCTGGTCAGGTCTTTGGAGATGGACAACAAGGAGTAGGCAGTGTTGGGGTCTAGGGTGATAGGTGCTTAATGGAAAAGAGCATAGTGGTTATTGTGATGTACACAAGATTTCTTCCCAACATTCAAGGCAGAAAAAAGCCTTTATTGACAAAGCTACATGACTGAACACAAGGCCAGCATGTATTGATCACACACTGTTCTTCTACAGGGTCAAAATATTGATTGAGCACTCCACAACAACTATCCTGAATTGGGTCGCAAAATTACACTTAACACATAACCAGACTTCACACACAGAGTCAAGTGAGTGCTTACTGTAGTGAACCAGCTCCGCCATCTTCTCCCACACGTGGTACTTGAGGGAACTGACATGCTTGGCCACATTAATAAGAGCACCTGACACTTTTTCTGGATCCTTCTGCGGGATCTGTGCTCTGTGAGTAGAAAATCCCACACAGAGTTCAACAACACATAATAACTAGTAAGCCGAATCTATGAACAGATACTGCAGAGGGTTAAAAATCTCTCACCTTTTCTTTGTGTTGGTATAATTCTGAAATGAAAAGACAGTATTACAAACAGGGTGTCAGTAAGGTCAGATGAATACAGAAAGACAAACATTAACGCCCACTCACCTCAACAAAAAGAACATCACTGGATGCAATCTCGTTCTCAATGGCAATAATGGCGTGAGAAAAGGTGAGGATATCTCTGGTGATGCTCTCGGACTTCTTCTTCACCAGCTCTTTCTTCTCCTCGTCCTCCTGCTGCAGGGCGGCCAGTCGAGCCGTCTCCTCCTTCTGCAGGAACTCACGCAGCTGCTGGAACTCCTCTTTGATCTGCTGCTCCGTGGTCTGAGTCTGGCTCTAGCACACGTGGAAACATGGGTCAACGCGAATATACGATAACATGACTGAGTCGGAGTTGCAGTCTGAAAAAAATGACTCCTCTAACATTCTGTTCTACATCTCCTCCTTTGGGATTGCCATTCTTCAATAAGGGATAATGACCTTTACTGCTTATTACTGAGAGAAGTAAAATGTCTCCATAATACCCTATTATAGATCTATTTTGTTTCCTTTATTTACTGTATATTGTATCTCTAAGTGCATCACTATGATCTACCTATTGGATTAAATATGCCTTTTATAGGTTTTTATTATATCTGTCTAGTATCCTTTCAAATAAATTGTATTATAGGATTGCTGTAGTTTTGAGTTTGCACAAACACCTTTTCTAAAATGATCTGAAAGTGACTCACTTTCTGTTTTCTTGTTTTTGCAGCCGAGTATATATTACAAATACTGTCTCATCACCCGATCGTTACCCAATCCGAGACCTTAACAGCAAACTACATGGCTTCTCTAACACCTTGGTTGACATGTTTACACACTAACAGTACGTGGCTCAATTTCAGTCACAGTCACGTCTGCACCCATGCAGGTCCTCTAGTGTTTCGTGGATCTCTGTGTTTATTGATACCTTTATGTACACAGTTGTGTCATCACACTCCTCCTTGGCTTCATACAGGCGACGCAGGTGCTTCTTCAGCGGAGCCAGCTCTTGCTTCAGCTCTGCCTGAGGGGTGAGGGTAGAGAAAGCGTCAAAATGTCAGGAAACATGCATCCTAAGAGCCAGTTAGGTGGCAGAAAATTATATATCATCATTATATTAAGATCTATTTAACTTTGCACAACTACTGAGAATGGTGCTGGGGACGTCAGGAAAGAAATTTTTTCAATTCTTAAAACCATTCAGTGCATTTCAAAAGAATTTTGTAACTATAACAAACTGCAGATAGACAAGAGAACATTACTAGGATTGTTTTCATTATCATTATAAAATTGTGAAAGATGTTGATGGCTGTTTCCCAAAGCCCAAGATGCAACCTACAATGTTTTGTCCCAGAACCAAAGAATTCTTGTATTTTTTTGTTAAAAAAAAATGACAAATAATCGATCATTAAAATAGTTGGCAATTAATTATCTTGTCAATCGACTATCGTTGCAGCTCCACACATTACCTTGAGGTCCTGAGCTCCTTCCTCCAGGGGACACACTCGGTGGCCCTGGTGCTTCTTGGAGGTGTGACACACACAGCAGAGGACTTCAAAATCATCCTGACAGAAGAGCTTGAGAGTTTCCCCGTGTGTGACACACTTCACCTCCACCACCCCAGCTTGTTCCCCTGCCCCACCAGCCCCAGCTGTGGCTGTCTTGCGCTCCTGCTCCCTGAGGAAGGTATCAGCCACGTTCTTCAGGGCCAGGCTGACTGTGGGCTCCGTCAGAGAGCACTTCCTCCTGCAGACGGGGCACTCGCGCCTGGCCTTCTTTTTGTTCCAGAACTGCTGCAGACAGGCCCGGCAGAAGCTGTGGCTGCACTTGAGCACCACGGGGTCCTTGAAGATGTCACAGCAGACAGGACAAGACAGTTCCTCTTCCAGCATGGAGCCTGAGCGTGAGGAAACTGCCCGTGGTCGAAGGGCTGAAGCCACTTTGGGACTGTGGAAAAAGGAAAGTTTCCCAGGTTGAGAGGAAGCACGTGGACGCAACGCCATGGCAGGTTCCTGCTGGTGGGGGGCTGCTTTTATAGCTTTTGTTGCAGAGAGTGCACTCTGTTAGGGAAGAAAAGACTTCTCAGCTGCGCTCCTCTCTGTGAAGACTGCGGCACGAGTCCACACAGTAATCTGGACACCGTACATGAGCAACCAGGGTTATAGATCAACAGGGACTTGAAGAACAGGTTTTCTTCACTTCTAGTAAATAAAGGACATGTCACCGCCCCTCATCTGCCGGCCGTGACAGGGCTCTGAGAAAAGTGGTGGACTTCAGCTGAATCCAAATCATGTTTTACTTCTTCTTTGGAAAAAGCAAGAACATTGCTGTAAGTGCTCTGGCAGTTTTTTGGCGAAAGACCAGTAAATGCAGGAATAGGAGGTATAGTAGTGAGACACTGGTGATGTTAAGAGGGTAAACAAATTCAAAACAGCTGCAAAAATCTTTCCTATTTATAATCTAAACATACTGCAAAACTATTTTGTGTTGAACTAGGACAGATCTCAATTTGCCACCTTCCTTGATTTACATGTAAAGCCCGGAGGTGACCCCATTGAGCCTGATTGGCACTATCAAGTTTACCCAGGTACAGTATATCATTACCCCTGATGCCCCGCTGATACTCAAAGGGATTTCACTGTCTGGTGAATCATCATATATATTTCAGGAGGATGCAGGAGTGAGAAGAAACACAAACACACAACACGCCCTCTGGGATGATTTCTGTGAACGTTGGAAGACATTCCAGGAGATCGTCTGTTTCAACAACAGAAAGTGTATATCTATAACAGTTTTACATATAAATAAACATTTTTCCAGGTCAAACCAGTATGTCTGAATGTACTCTCAGCTTAAAACTTAAGAACAATGTGTTGTGTTTAAGAAAGACCAAACAGAGGGAAAACTGCCATGTCAATGTTATTATTGCATTATAATTGGACAATGACAACAGTGTGATACAAAGCCATCAAAATAACGTGTTCTTCTCAGTGTTACAGTGTTCTAGCGTCAGTTTCATTACATAATCCTTTTAGATATACATTAACTCTGAAGAATGAAACAAAAACTTACTACAAAATAGCTTCATACATTTGGATATACTGAAAAGGTTAACACCTAAAGTTTTTTTTTTTTAAGACATGTTTACCTACGCGGAGTAGTTGGTGCATCTTGGAAAATTCAACATTGCCCGTTTTTTCCTCTCTATGAACAACACAAGTCACGATGTCAGTGACACATGATGGAAGTAGTTTGGTATCATTCTGCTTCAATGACAGTATACTTCATTTTTAAAGCACCATGCACCAGAATGCATACTTCTAACAGAAATGTATAAAATGCATGAAATGAGAAGAAATAAAGGCATTTTGTTCTTAACAGATCCTTTTTTTTTTTTTTTTTTTTTACACAACTACTCCATCTCATGACTTCTTCTCTTCTTTAACACTTGTCTCTGTAATGCTTCAAAACAATAAAGTAGTCGCAACACAAGATCATTCTTCATCTGTTACACAAACCTTTTTTTTTTTTTTTAAAGTAGACATCACATCACTTTATATAAAAACACTAGCTATAAAAAATAAAAAGTCAACACAATCCACAAACCTGGAAGCCAATCTGCTTCTCACTCTCATATAATGACCTTCAGTAAAAAGCTAAATTAACACTGATTTTCTTTAACACTGTCTTAATGTATGAAAGTAAAACTGGAATGTGCTGCTTCATTACAGCATGGAGTATTTTAACAGTGAACAAACACCACTGACCTTTTAGTCAGCAAGCTACACTTTACTATGACCCTTTTGCAATCCCAATTTTTTATCTTTTACAAAAAAAAAAAAAAGAACATAAAACCAGCAGAATTCATTATGAAGATAAAAATATAACAGCACATGCTTGTAAAACATAACAGTAACATCGAGTGGTTCACTGTATTTCAGGGAGGCTGAAGCTGAGGCGAATGTCTTGTACTGTGCAATTACTGTGCCGCTCAACTCGGTACAGTGCAATCTCTGTTCACTTTTGTTGTTGGTTTTAACAGCGCAGTGCAACACGGTGCAATGTGGAAAAAGAAAAAAAAAAAAATCACATTTTTTTATGCCTACTTTGTGTTAGCATTTCTTTCATTTCTCCCATATTAAGAGACTTGTGCTGAACTTGTTGCACTGCCAGTTTCTACAATAATGACATGCAGGTTCAAAGGGAATGCTCATCAGCGTGCTTGTAGTTTCTGGAAAATGCCGGAAGACACATAAAAGCACTTGGGAAGTCATCACAGTCAACTTCTTCTCCCATTGACAATATCCTCCCACAGGCAATATCCTCTTTGTCGAGGCAGAGTCTCCCAAAACTAAATTAAAAATAGTTGGAGTATACACGAGAATAAAAACAAACTCATGACGGTAGTGTAGTTTTTTCTAGTAGTGCCAAATGTCGTGGGTGACACACACACACACACACACACACACACACACAAACAGGTTGTTCTCCTCTATTAGTTTCTGTAGTTACACCCGCCCGACCTTAGCGTCGCCAATGGCTCCCCAGACATCAAAAACAAATTCATCTGGGAAGGCAAAGTCTCCCAGGGTTTCATCTAAAGCCTCGGCAAACTCATCAGGGTTCTTTTTGTCCTTTCCCAGCTCCACCATGGTAGCCGCTAAGGAGACAGACAGAGAGAGAGAGAGAGAGAGAGGTCAGAGAACGGTCAGTGATCCCAAAACCAGTGATACACACTAATTATGACACCAGTAGAGCCAACACACTCACACACACACTCACCCAGCTCGCTGTCTCTGATGCCCATGTAGCTCTCGAGCAGGTCATCCACCTTCTCAATGGCCTTTTCCTCAAATGCAGAAGGCTGGAGAATAAAAAAAAAAAAATCTCATACTCAGGTGATGGAACAGAATTACATCTTCTAAACTTTACAGATTGATTTTAGTCCACAGGTGTATTCTCACCAATTCCTCCACAGTAGCAGGACCTTTGGAGCGCAGCCGCAGAGTTCCCCTGCCGGTCCCCAGCTGAACCCCTGATGCTGACCTGGATCCTCCAGACCGCTGGCTGATCATATCTGCACACAACAATTAAACAAGAGACAAGAGATCCCTTTAACATTTTGTACAGTCCTAAAAAATCAGTCTCCAGCTGTGACAGCGCTGAACATCGTGCCCTCTTTAGATAAACGCCCTCACATTCTGCTCTCACTGCACATTCCTGATTCTTAGTGCTTGAGCTGTGGGTCAGTTAATACAGTTAGTTCGGTATGTATGATTTCACGCTCTGTTGCACCTTTTAACATTACAGTGAAGAAAATATGATAAGATTTTAGGTCAACTATAAATCTGGGAGCTGCGCTGAGAGTCAAAATAAGGTGTAGAGGACATTTAGTATAGCAACTGAAATGCTATAAAATCTAAATTTAAATACTGCTTTCATAGCCGTGTTTATCTACTCTAGCGTGTCAGTGTGTGCTGAGTGATTGTGACTATCTACACCAACTCAAGGACTGTGGGGCAGAACCGTCTAAAAGCCCAGCATCTCTCCTCCTCGCACACCTACCGAAGGCTTTGAGAGGCTCCACCAGCTTGATAGTGAACTCCTTTCCTTTTGGCAGCTCCTTTAGCATCTTGGCCACCTCGTAGTGTCGGCAGCCAATCAGGCGGTGGCCGTTGATCGACTCGATCATGTCACCCACATTGATGACCTGGATCTGGTGGATGACGCTCCCCTCTCGGATTCTCTGAAAACAGCATGATTCAAATGAAGCAATCCAAACCTCTATCCAGCTCGTCGCTCTCTCACTTTTCATATTCTGTGCAGCAATTACTTCTTTATTTAGTCCAGGGTCTTGTTTTTCCCTGTGGATCTTTGTGTCAGAGGAAATCAATTTTCTTGGCTATTTTAACATCACTCACCTTGATGAAAGCATAGCCAGCTCCATTATCAGTGATCGTCAACCCTAGTGCATCCTCCCCTTTGAACACTTCGATTTCCTTTCGTTGACCTTTAATGTGGGCAAAAATAAAGTCCTCTAGCCCAATCTGACCTCCCAATAGTTTATCCATGTCCACCTTGTGAGTGTTCAGTGTGCAAAACATAACCTGTGGAGAGACACAAAAACACAGATTTACTATGATGCTTTTTCTGCTGGTGAACTCACGCTCGTCACAATCTGCAGGACAGCTCACCTCAGCCGGCGGGATCCCAAAGGCTTCACCAATCTTGGCATAGAGCTCCCGCACGTTACTGAAGCCCTCGATGCGGCCTGTGGGGCTGCCGTGAGCGAGCTGGGTGTGGAAGATGAGGCGAGGTCGCATGCTGCTGGGTGGAGGAGGCAGACCTTCAGAGGTGGCGCCTTCTCCCAGCCCGACCACACCTCCATCTAGGCCATCCATACCTGGCACATTGAGACCGGCGCGGATAGGCTCCGCTTCCTCGTTCTCGACTAACGGGGACGCCTTCTTCCGTCTTCCCAAACCCAGAGGCATAGTTGTCCTACAGGGGGAGCCGAGAGAGTGGAGGGGGAGGGCGGCTGCTCTCAAGTTAAGCTACAATCCAGGCCAGCATACAACTTTTCCAGCAGAATCAGCTTCAAGTCTGCTGGATGTTCACGTCACAGTGATAGTGAAGTCCTCTAGACCAGCTTAAAAGCTGTCTTAACCGGGCACTGAATGGATTTACAAAACCACACATCAGAGCAGCTCACATAGCTGGATCTGTGAAGTCCAGCAGCCTGTAGTGGGAGGTCTTCAACTGGAAAACAAAGACAGAAACTATTTAACCCTCACACATTAACCAAAACAGTGACATCTCAGTTATAGCAACAGTTTAGATATTATGTATCCTTACATATTCTAAAAAATAGCATATAATGATGCTAATATTCTTAAAAATGCCAACATAGCTGTTCCTCGACACCTTGAAGCTTTGACAGCCAAGACACAGCGAAGACAGAGCTATTGTTAGCTGCTAGCTCTGAGACACATTTTCCACATTATCTGTCACTTATAGCAACACTGACTAGCAACTTAGCATTTAGCTCCTAACAGCGGAAGCTCAATCGGTGGCTGTTAAACCCTGTCAGGAGTAAGTTGTAGCGTTATTATTATCTACCTGAGGTTAGTTAGCTCGCTAAACGTGAACAGAAAGGAGTAATAAACATGGCAGGCCAGTCATTCTCACCGGAGCAGGAGTTTCAGCCAACTGTCGTTAGCTCTTCCTTCTAGCTTAGCCTGCTAATGACGCCGCTGTGACTTCTTAAAAATGAAATTACGCGTGGAAAAAAAGTCACATATGTTTTCCTCCTCCGCTGCTGACAGATTGACTTGGCAGCTTGTAAGGTAAGTACAGTATCTGTGTGTCGGTATGTGGCTGTAGATTAGCTTTCTGCCAGCCCAGCAGGGGTGGAACTATGACGCCTTCAGGTGCCCTCGTAAATCTAAGTTCTTCCTCTTGTTCTTGGTCTTCTTCTTCTTCTTCTTCTTTTAAAGGCGGTTGGAAACCAGCGTATTATATGCATTGCCGCCACCTTCTGCTTCGGAGTGTAGACCAGGGATTACCCATTAGTCCAGTCTGTCTAATAAACTCAAATAAAACTCTACTGCTCGACCCACTTCACAGGTTCATTAGAGTTTTTATGCTGAGCTTGTCTTTTTTGATCATGAACAATCTATGATTACATGCGTAATAGTCTCCTCAGCCTGACAGCAGTCACATAATCCGGTTGGATGGTTTCCTATTATACCGAGTGTGCTGTTTAAATTGGAATAACCTAGACTTGTTCTGTTGCAAATGACCTCTTCTTTCTTTGACCTACCTATATTTCTTACTGTTGAATTGACTTTGTTGTTTAAGTTGTATAGAAACCTGCCCCTTATTTCAGTGTTTCACTTCCTCTGCCACTCTTCTATTGCTTTACTCCATCTGATTTGCTTAATGGGACTTGTAAATCTATGGTGTCTCTGTGTAAAGCTTGTCTGTCCACCTCCTCGTTTCATAAATCCAAGATGTCAAGCGGAACAAATTCTTTTCTTTTTTTCTTTCTTCTTTTTTTCCCCCACACAAGACAGACAAATGCAGCAAATCCTCACAATTGAAAGCAATAACAAAGGGTTTTGGTTGATTTTTTCCCTGAGAAATGACATCAAGATTAAGATAGATGCAGATTTTTTCTGTCAATTTGCATTATGCATGAGCTGCACCACACTCTTCCGCCAAATTTGCACTCTTGTAAACTAACAGGAAGACTACCATTGAATTTTAATGACACTATGGCCTTTGTTTGAGTGCCTTGAAAGAATTTACAGTATGGTGTTAATTCTGCCCTCGTAAATCCAATTTGCTGGTGGAACACTTGCTCTTGTTTTGTTTTTTCCCTTCGTACTTACACTTACAGCATGTGTGACATGAATACAATAACAGGAAACAATTCGGCGTCATAATGAAATAAAGATAACATAAAGGACATGACTTCACTTTCAATTTTTTGATGCAGTAAGTGGTAACAGGACAAAGGGTCAAAGTAATAATGACAAATAAATAAATAGAAAAATAACTTAACAGAAAAGATAGGCAATAAAATCAGATTTCTTTAAAAAAAAAAAAAAAAAAAAAGAAATTCTTGCATACTAACTGAAATTTTCCCAGTAAAGTCAATAAACGGACAGTCTGAACTTTCTGGCTTAGTATGGCATTGTGACCTACAGTATTTAGAAGTATGAGTGTCATAGTGGGGAGCTGCAATACTACATTCAATTTATATCTTAAAATCAACACTATTAATATCAATGTGTAACTGGTTATTAGTGTGATTATTACAAATAACAACTGGAACATCAGTATTGGTTATAACTGTATTAATTGGGCTTTTTTAGTTGGGGGACCAGTTCATATTGACACTTCGGGAATCTGAAAACAAAGTGATCAAACCGAAGCAAACAGAAATGATCATGAGATGATGTTCATTGTTCTCTAGTCTATAACTCAGCATTCTTCAGTGGGAATAATACAGATATTTATACTAATTTTTATTCTTTAAAGGTATCAAGACAACATGTTTGCTAATGTTAAAGATCCCCTTCATATATGAAAATACTCTACTTGGAACAATAATGTGTGTCTGATGCTTTTATCAAAAAAGTATAATTGATACTTAAACTATAATTGATCCTTGAAATGACATCTGCTCCTTTCCCCTCATTAAAAATTCTATAATCTATAAATATGCAAATATATTTAATCTCAAAAGTTTAACTGATGGACACAAGATATCTCCTACTTCACTATAAATTCTCAGTGTTTGTGCAGGCTTCAAGTTTCACATCACACATGTCTAAACTGAATATTGGACCAGAATTAGATCCAAACTAGTTGTGATGTCACAAATCCTGCTCATAGGTCCGCCCTTTAAAATCTGATTTCCAATAAGCACAGAGAAACTTTCTACTTTCAGCTGATGAATGTGAAAACAAACTCTGCACATACATCATTCTGCACAGTGAAGCTCAAACATCCAACTGTAGGAACGAGAAGAAAAACACATTTTTGAGCAGAGGGGGACTTTAATCGTATCTGTATTAGTAATGTACATTTCACATCTGCACCATGTAATGCATTACATTACATTAATAAACAGCCCTGCTATAAATACTACTTTAGGCTGCATTCAGACCAAATCAGGCATTATTACATGTTCTGTTGAAGGTTTTGTCTCGATGATAGCAGAGTGTAGTTACCCACAGTGACCACTAGATGGCAGACAATTTCATGATTACACATTAATGTTGACTTCAAGCTCATACACAGGCTACATGTATATTAAAGCTCCTGTAAGGTTATCAGTGGACAAGTGCTCAGAGTTACTCTCTACATGAAATAGAAGAAATGTGTAAGGTTTGTTAATCAAGTTGCTCTTTTATATTTAGTTCTGATAGTCTAAATAGAACAGACTGTCAAATATTGAGTTTTTCTGTCCTCTGGTGGCCACAGTGAGGAACTGCAACATCACTAGTATCAAGTTAGATGCTGTAACAATTCTTACAGTTAGTTTTCTAGATGGAAATAATGAGCAGATGTAATTATACACGGTGACCACCAGAGGGCAGTGTATAGAGATGATTATTTAAAACAACCACAAATGTAGCCTGTGAAGTTTACATTTAATACAATTAATTTATGAGTTATTTACAAATGGCACATAAAGTGATAACATTTTTAAAAAAAAAACAAATCATTAAAGTTCATCAAATATTGCTACAAGACTGTGTTGCATAAAATACAGAGTTACAGACACCTTTTAACTGTCAATCTAAACTGTAAAAGTCAATTTAAATTTTGTAAATATAAATAAATAAATACTGCAGACGTGACAAAATACTGAAAGCTTTTATTGAATCTTCTTTAGCCATCCAGAGCTTCCAGAGCAAGGTTTCTGGACAACTACTGCCCACTTTGCCATGAAATTTTATATGGATTTTCATGCTCCTTAATGGATTATTAACAATAATTTGGTGGCATGACTCACATCAAACTTTTCCATTGGTCCACGTATTTCTGAGAATATTTCCATTTGTTCATGGTCACCAGAGGATTAATGTTTATGATTTCCAGTGCACACAAGACACATCACAATCTTATGTGTAGCGCTATACTGCTTACCTTTATGACAGATTAGTCCGTCTTGTTTTTTCTCAATGAATGAATTGTTTGGTCTATGAAATTGGTCAAAGCCCATGGTGAGATTTTCAAATTGCTTGCTTTGTCTGACCAACAGAAAAAAGCCCAAAGTTCAGTTTATTATCACATAAACCAGAGAAACGCAGCAAATCCTCACAATTGAAAGCTATAATGAGATTTCTGGGGCACTTTTCCCTAAAAAATTACTTCACAACCAAAATAGTTGCCCATTATTTCTGTCAGTTTCCATTCTGCATGAGTTAGTCTGCTGCAGAATTTGTATTGTATGTAAGATATTGTAGAATAACAGCAAGATTACCATGAAATTTGTTGAGCACATTTTGCACTCTCAAAGGAATAAATCCTTTAAATTTTAATGACACTGTGGCCTTGGTTTTAGTGCATTAAAATATGGTGTTAATTCTGTCTCCACAGATCCACAAAGACAGAAAACGTGCTGCGTATTGTAGTAGTGGAGAGCATAAATACAATGAATGCTCCTTCATAGTGCAGATATCAGGGAGAAATTACTGGGAAGATGCTTTAATTGCCAGAATGTCATCAATAATTAAAACATACAGGTCACAAGTGATGAGACATTTCCCGGTTTTGTTTGCTAGTCTCTTTAATGTGGAAATCCAAATCATCACAGCATAGGAAAGATCTATTAAAAGTTATCATCCCATTATCAAGTCATAAAAGCTTTGTTGTTAAAAATCAAAATATCTTGAATCCCAACCTGAAGAATTTCAAAACAACATAAACAGGAGGTCAAACAAAATAATGCTTACACATTTTTCCCTTAAAAAAGGGAAAAAAAAAGCAAATATTCTTTTTAAAAACAAAAAAAAGTTAAACATTACAGAGATTACACATCTCTACGTTCATGTTAAACCACATGTTTGTGTCAAATAGAAACTTAAAACTCCAGCAGGAGCAGGATGATGAGGCAAGTAATGGCTGACATGAAGTGCTTTTTTTTTCCTCTGACAGTCACATTAATACTAAAAAAAAAAAAAAAATCTTTGAATGTGCAAACAAACTGGTTTACTAACTTCCTTCATCACTACAGTCAAAAGTGCACAGGCTTTTGTATAGTTTGTTTTAGATTCCTACCGAACTGTGAAGACACATTTCACATTTTGCCAGATTTTGTTGAAGCAAGCGCTGCTAAATAGAAGACATGATGGAGAACAAAATAAGGCCTTTTAAAAACACAAGTCAGGAGTGAAACTTCAGATCGAAAAAAAAACTGCAATATTTAACCTGGAGACAGACTGATACACCAGGCTCAGGTTAAAAAACATACACTCACTGGCTTTACATTAAATAAACAGAGTGAACAGAGGAGGAGGAACTGAAATATAACACACACACGCTGTGTTTACTCAGAGGGCACGAATGAAGTAAATAGCTCAAGATTTTGGTAGATTGTTAGTCACACATGACAAAATACACACATGCTCTCAACATACTTTCAAACACACACACACACACACACACACATTATAATTACACAGGGACAATTATTTGGCACAAAAAAAGTCTCCCCACAGACATTTTACACAAGTAATAAGGTGTGTACTCCTGGATAAACAGGATACTGTGAAAGTAAACATTTATGTAGTATGTGCCACCTTTAACACCAGGGACGCACCAATCTGATCATGTTCTATTGATTTAGATACCTGAACTCAGATATCAGCTGATACAGAGTACCAATGTGATAGCAGTGCACTATCTTTCCTATATTTAAAGTCTGTATAACACTACGTCACTCGCTGGAATTAGTCATTACGTAACTGTGACGTCATCACTTCTCAATTATAACTGGAGACGTCCACACACCATCATTATTTTTAGGCTTATTTTAAGTATATTTTCCAGTGATTATATGAGTGTAACTGACAGCAGAGACACAGAATTATATTATGACACTGACGAGGAAAACATATTTAACGCTAATTGGTCACATCTGGCCGATACTGATCTACTACTCCCGTTACCGAGGATCAGATCGGTGCATATCTATTTAAAAACCTATTTGAAGTGTTCTGACCTCTCGGGATTCGTGCAGTATTTCAGACTATGTTTTATGTAACAGTAACCAAAAACCAGTCCTGTTGAGTAATGTAGTTTTAGCTACGTTCAAGCATGCATCACTGCACCTGAGGTATTGTTAATTAGCTGGCTGCGTGTTGCCTTGAAGCACTCCCGAAAACTGCTGTGAAACCAAATCCTCACTTCCTATTTTACTTGTTTTGTTTTTTTTTTTTAAGTGGTACAAATCAGTGAGCTTTGCTTAAAAAAAAAACCCCTCTGCTTTCTATGATTTGACCATCTCCTTCTTGCAGCCAAACCAAGAACTACTACTTGACACCTTGTGTGATTTATATATACTGTATATACAGTCGTGACAAAATTAGGACACCCAATGAAATATTTAGTTCTTTTTTTAAGAAAATATTTGATCTCCTTTAAAACAATATCTATAATTAAAGTGATGTAATTGAACCAAAAACAGTAATATTTTAACTTTGTTATCATTTACTAATAAAAAAAATGAACAAAGATGCCAATTCCTGCTGAGGAAAAAGTTAGGACACCCTATACCCTAATAGCTGGTGTTGCCGGCTTTTTCTGAATTAACCTCAATTAGACATTTCCTATAACGGTTTCTCCCAGTCTTTGACATCGACCTCGAGAAAGTTCTTTCTGTTGTTGGAGAGGTTTCTTGCAGGCACAGCCTGTTTCAAATCACTCTGCAGCATCTCAATAGGATTAAAATCTGGGCTTTGACTCGGCCATTCAAGAACTCTCCATTTCTTTCTCCTTAGTGGATTTACTGGAATGTTTTGTGTCATTGTCATGTTGCATGATTCACATCTGCTTCAATTTTTGGACAGATGGTCTCACATTTTCCTCAAGCATCCTCTGATACTATAAAGAATTCATAGTGGATTCTATGATGGTGAGCTGGCCGGGCCCGCTGCGGCAAAGCAGCCAGAAACCATGACATTTCCACCCACAAGCTCCACAGTTGGTATGAGGTTCATGTGTTCAAATGCTGTCTTCTGTTACTACGTACAAATAATTCAAATTGGATTCATCTATCCAAAGTACATTGTTCCAGAAGTCCTGGTCTTTGTCTAAGTGGCAAACTTTAGTCTAGCTGTACTTGCTAGGACAGTCTGACCTGGCCATGTTGGCAGCTGTATTAAATGTTCTCCACTAGTTCATTATTTTCTGGACAGTGACAGCTGATTAATAATTGTTTGGAGATCTTTTTAAATCCCTTCCCACATCTACAACCTTCTTTCTGAAGGCCTCGGAGAGCTCTTTTGATCTCACCATGGCGGTATCACTCACTTCAACAATTAAGAGCAAACTAAGCTAAATGTCTGAGGTTTAAATAAGACAAGCTCCTCCAAAATCCTCTCAAATGATGTTACAATCATTTGCACCTGATGTGGTGCACTTGATTCTAAATTTCAGGTATTTTAAGTAGTAATAAATGTGGTGGTGTCCTCACTTTTTCCTCAAAAGAAAATTGCATTTCTATTAATTACATTTTACAAATCATTTTTAAAAAGACGTTTCTTTAGTTTTATTTGTTTAGTTATTTTACCTCCATCTCTCCATACTGTTAAAATGAAGATCAAATGTCTAAAGGTTTTCATGGGGTGTCCTATCTTTTTCACATGACTAGAGAGATAGAGAGAGATAGAAAGAGATAGGATAGATAGAATAGATAGATAGATAGATAGATAGATCGATAGATCGATAGAATAGATAGAATAGATAGATGTTTCTTCTATTTACTTCTCCTTTAAACTGACAATACAGCAGTCTGTTACTGAATAGTGTTACTGAACCTCAGCTGAATGCAGACAAGAAGCGTTAAAGTCAGCTGTTGTGTCAGTTTCCTCGTCTTAAGACACTCCATTAAACTGACGTGATACTGTTTAAAGATATGGATTTGGTGCTCAGATAGTAAAATTACACACAGCTGGAAGCAAATCTGCCCTGAGCCTCAATCATCCGGGGCTGAAAATGTAACGGTGCACAGGAGAGTGCCATTGGAAATGCAGATATGTT
Source organism: Thunnus thynnus (assembly GCF_963924715.1). Lineage (NCBI taxonomy): Eukaryota > Metazoa > Chordata > Actinopteri > Scombriformes > Scombridae > Thunnus > Thunnus thynnus. The sequence continues at coordinate 12,402,102 of NC_089533.1, forward strand.
AGATTTTTAGCAAACTTTAGTCCTTTCAAGTCACGGTGGAAGAATCTGCCTGAGTGCATCGCGGGTGTTTTGGCCCAGTTTGTCGGGGAATTTAACAGAGAAGTCCAAGATCATGTCGCCCCTCTTCTCGGGGCACTTGGACAGCGGCAGCCCTTCTCCAGAAATGCGCTTTTTCATTCCAGGCTTGACAACGTCTCTGGAGGTCACAGTGATGGTCCGGCCATCCAGTGTGGGGGCGTTGACTGTGCATCCACACAATGCCTGGAGAGAGGCAGAGAGAGACGGAGAGTAAGATAATTATATAGATTAAACCACTGATGTTTAGTCAAGCCTTCATAATTTTATTACCCGTTAATTAATACAGAGGCTTCAGTCAAAACCTCAGTGTAATCATTTCTGTCATTTCCTTCTGCATCAAAAGGTAAATCAGCAATTATTCTGATAATGGAATAATTGTTAAGTCCTTTTTTAAAAACAAATATGCTGTTTCCAGCTTCTCAAATGTGACAATTTGATGCTTTTCTTTGTCATACATGATAGTTAACTGAATATTTTTGGGCTTTTGACTGCTGGTCGGACAAAACAAAAAGGTCTGAAAAACATTTCCACTTTTTTCTGACATTTAATAGACAAAATGCTCGATCGAGAAAATAATAGGCAGATTAATCGACAATAAAAATGATCATTAGTGTTCACTTACGTCTCTGAGTGATATTTTTGCAGGGTAAATTATATCTGAGCCCTCTCTTCTGAACACCGGGTGGGGTTTGTCTTTGACCACAAACACCACATCTGCAGGAATGTTGGTAGGAGTTTCATCTCCCTCCTTGGGAAAGGTGATTTTCGTCCCCTCTTTCCAGCCACGTTTGATGTCAACTGTTAGGATCTTGTCCTCGCTGCGCATGGTGCAGCCGTCTGGATTCAGTCTTTTGCGGGAAATCTTCATCTTTTTGGTGCAGCCGGAGAAGACCTCCTCGAGGCTCACCTTCAGCTCGTGCATCACGGGTGGGTCCTTCTTTTTCTCGTGTGCCCTGTGAGCGCCTCCTGGGTGGGATTTAAAGGACCTGTGAAACCCACTCATGCCACCCATTCCTCCCATACCAAATGGCATGCCAAAGGGGTCATTGATGTCCATACTGTCCTCCCCGTTCTGTGAGAAGAAGTGATCGAACGGGCTGCGGCCACCGAAGAACTCGGCGAACATTGCATGAGGGTCTCCATGGAAGGTGTAGTTGTAGCTTGGACCGCTGTGTCCTCCACCTCCACCGCCTGCTGAACCCTTTAATCCTAAAGAGGAAGAAGACATAGACAAACATCAGATCTTTGTAGGAAATAGAGCCTCAATGATATGTTAGCAAGATCTATATTATCGAAGATATACAGATTATCCCACGGAAAATGTCAAAGATATACTTGAGATCATTTAGATTCTTACACAATCCTTAAATAACCAAATTTATGAGTTCCTTATATCAAAACTCTCAAATATTGATGTTGGCTAGACTCTAGATTTCAAAAACATAACAATTAAACTGCACTAATAAAACACATAAATGTACAGATATTAAGGGCTGAATAGTTTTACAACAATTAGCTGGTTAATCGGGTATTTAATCAACAGCAATTCAATTGATTATGATCTTGATTGTAGCCAAACTGATAACAGGATTTTGAGACTGATACTGATATAAAAATTCCGATGATGACATATCGTTTTTTGGGAGGGGAGGGGGGGTTGCCAAGTTTCTATAATTCATGTTACGTTAATCCTTCAAGTAATTTTTCAAGCAAAAACGCCAAACATTTGACGATTCCAGGTTCTCAAATGGGAAGATTTGTGGCTTTTCCTGGTTTTACATGATAGTAAATTGAATATTTGGAGGATTTTTGGACTGCTGGTCAGACAAGTCAAGACATTCAATGACGTCACCTTGTGTTCAAGCATATTGTGAATTGGAATTGTTCTCTTTTCTTATGATTTATAGGCCACATGAATGGTCAGCTAATCAAGAAAATAATCATCAGATTAATCGATAACAGATAATCGGTAGTTGCAGCCCTACACTGCAACCAAGAAATGTATTAGGCAGGACGTTTTACAGTTGAGAAATAAATTTGTCACTACTCTCTGGTGTTTCAAAACATATCTTTGGCATTTCTGCCCTCCAATTTCTTGTCATTTATTGGTTGACATGAACACAGACACTGATATCTGCAATGGGCTGTTACCTGCCGATATCGGCCTTGACAATTTACCAGTCAGACTCTAATCTTGAGAATTGGTCACTTGTCATTAATCTAATAAAATTACCAAAATATTGTTTGTTTCCCAAATAGAAATAAAAAAATTCCTGTTGAATAGTTCCAGTGAATTATTACATTCATAAAATGATAAAGACAATATTAGTTGCAAGCCTAATAATGACCATCCTGATAAGAAATAAAATCTATCAAGTGGTCAGACCTGTGTCTCTTTATCTGCCCTAAAGTCACAAATTCGTGCATTTTTTTAACAGGTTAAGCCAGAATGATCAGTGCAGTGACAGGCTGACAGGACAGGCAAGAACTCGTTGTTTCCAGCAGGTTCTCTAGCTATTGTACACACACACACACACACACACACACACACACACACACACACACACACACACACACACACCTCTTCATTGTGTGGTCCCTAGTGCAGACAGATGCCAGAAACAGCAATACCCGATTAAGCGGATGCATCAATGTATTAACAAGCTTTAACAAAAATCAGAAATTGCAAATGTAGGTTTGCTGAAAATGACAGGAACACTATGAGCTGTATGAAAGATGGTGGCACAAACTATACAGCTGTGCAAGTTACGGGGAGAGGAGTTCAGTTACCTTCTTCTCCATATCGATCATAAATGTCCTTTTTCTTGGCATCACTGAGGACATCGTAGGCTTCAGCAATCTCCTTGAATTTATCTTCTGCTCCGGCAGACTTGTTTTTGTCCGGATGATAGCGCAGGGCCTGTTTTCTGTACGCCTTTTTTATCTCATCTTCGGAGGCACCTTTGGCTATTCCCAGCACTTTGTAGTAATCTTTACCCATTACAATAACCGGTCAGTTCTTCCTCCACTTCATAAAAACATTGTCAGCAGAGACGCTTCAGTTTCTGTTCAAAGCCAACAACACATCCAGCATGTCCCGTGTGTCGGTCAGGTTAACGGGTTCCGCTGCAGATGTCACTGCTGCGGACACTAGCTCTGGTTAGCTAACAGCCAAGGTTAGCTTCTCTTTGACTTAACACGGTCCGTAGACAATTTTCTGCTCTGCACTGAGACGAGGAGACAAATGTTACTTAAATTAAACGACACAACATGAAACAACGTGTCCACACAGGAGTGTCCGTGCGTGGCCGCCGAGCTGCAAACCGGGCGAGGAAACTTCTGGAAGAAGCTGGGAGAGCTGTGTGTCTTCACTACCCAGGCGAGATGGTTCGCTCACACAACTTCCGGCTTCGCTTGAACCACAGTGGACATCCACATGTTGGCAGATATTTATTTATACCAACAGTTTTAATCGAAGTTACTTTACAGCAGATCCACCGAATGGGATTTCTCTTGCTTGGTTATCTGAATAAATTAATTTGCGTTGTGAATCATTTATAAACACTATTAATGTTTATTTTAATGAGTAGGCATCGCTTGCTTCACTCTTGCCGTCTATGCGCTCAGGACCTTTTTCTCTGTTCATCTGCAATTATATAATGGCTATATATATGTATGTATGTATATATATATATATTGGTTGTTGTTGGTATATTTTTTTTATATTGATGGCATTTTATATTCATTTGATTGGATGAAAAATAAGCATAAGTCAAATCAGAATCAACATTTTTGTATACTCATTTGCCAGTTTATGAGGTACACTTAGCTAAAACGAAAAGCAGTCCAATACAACACACTGGACAAATATTAGAAACACCTCTCAGTATAACACAATGTGATTCACCACCATCACTTAAAACAGCTTCAACAAAAGTAAAGTATAACTTCCATGATGGTAGGATTTATTGCACGCAAGTATACAGGAAGAAATATAGATGTAAGACAACCAAGTTACACAAAGTTGAGCAAGCATTAAAAAACAACAACCATTATTGTCTATAAAAGACTTAACTGTATACAGGGTTGTGATATGGTCGCTGTAAGTAGTGCAGGCAGGAGTGAATATTGTATGCTCTTGTCTGCTGTAGTTAATACAGAGACTGTGTGCATTTATTGATGAATTTACAACATATACATACAGTATGCTTAGACTAATATTGACAGTATGTACATATTGATGCAGAAATAATTTGAAAAGTAAAGTAAGATGCAGGGTTATTGCACAGGAATGGTTCTGAGACCCCACATGGCTAAATTAACCATTAATGAGTGTGATAAACTGCCTCTGTGTCTGGTTGTTTTAATGTACCACCAGAGGGAGGAAGTAGGTACAAGTTATGTTCAGGGTCTGTAGGTGTGTATGTTCTTCCCTTCCTGTTTCCTGCCTCTGAAGGTGTACAAGTGCTGGATGGTGGGCTGGTTGGCACCAATGCTCTTATAATAACATTTACTGAATAACATTTACTGAGGTTTGAACAGCTCTTAGGTTCTTTACGCATTGGACTAGGACTTTTAGGCTCTGCTCTTTTTAATGAAATAAACCTGCAGAAATTTTTGTGACAGAGGGTGCCTACTTTCATAAGTATTTTCCATAAGAATTTATTGCTTGATATCTAAAGAGGGTGACACTAAAGTGACAGTAACACCTGTAGTGACAGTAACACCTATATGACAGTAACACGTTAGTAAACCTGTACAGGATCATAATAGCACTACAATAGATCCTATCTTTGCTCAGTTTTGCTCATTTTTGTCGACAAGTTATAATTCACATTTATACAAAGGGTTTTGTGGTGTTGTATTGCGTCACATTGTACTATATTGTACATTATACATATTGTAGTAAACTTTAGTTATCAAAGATTTTAAGGTAGTGTAAGGCTGCCACCAGTCTGGTCAGGTGTCAGAGGTAAGAGAATATTCACCACACAGACAGATATATGGTACAAAAAAAACTTATATTGAAGATACAAAATTAAAAACTACAACTAGACACCCCAAAACAAAACTTCCACACAGAGGTCAACCCATATAGGCACAGATGGCCACCCTACACCCTACAACACACAGCACTGCAAGTGAATTAGGATAAACTTTTCACACACACACCCTGGAAAAAACACTATAGACAGTGCCAAACGCACAGTAATCAGTACACTGCACACTAATGGAACACAGTATCAAAATACACATGAATCAATAATGACCTCTCCAACCTGTAGGCAGGTCAGAACCAGTTTTACCAGTAGAGGGAGGCAGAGGGCCCCCTCACCCATCAGCGTTTCCTCTTCAGGGGCCCTTGGCAGGGTGTCAAATTACTAAAATCTATGTTTAATCTATCATATATAGACCAAGACAAAAATAAATAAATATATAATAAAATATATATATATGTATACACACACATTAAACATGAAAGTGTTTAGACCCCCCTTTGGGGCGCGAAAATGAAGTCTCCCGTTGGACCAAGACGCGCCCACAGAAACACTCGATGCCCCAGGATGCCAAAAACAGTGACGACAGACGACATGCGTGAGAAGGCGTGAGGTGATGTGTGCACTGAAGTCACGATGATCACACCGCCGTGAAGCACAGGCAAAGGCACTTACTAGTTCCCGGCCTCTTTCTATCTAAAGGGGGTGTCCAGCCTCCAACCTCTAACACAGGAACGGATCCCCTGCTTGACTGTCGGCAACGCTAAAAGTTGCGACAGCACCCTCCCACCACTTCACCACAGAAGCTGTTGAATCTCTCACGCGCCGTCCAGTTGTTCAAATGCGCCCTTTTATTCCAGCGTGATCTCCACACCCTCTGATACAGGTGAGAGTCATCGGTTTCCTCCCTACAATTGTCCACCTACCCCACATTTCCTCATTACCTTGCACTCTTATATAAGACCATATAATATAATGCAATTCAACACAACAACACCACACAGATTATGAAATTTACACATAATTACATCAAAAGCCTCTGACACATTTCGACCCACATTTCACCTTCAAGATTGTTCATGTTAATTTAAACAACAGACATTAAAGAAAAACTGCAATGTATATGTCAAGCTGTCAGTTATGTAAGTAAAAACAGGCATTTTAAAGATTCTTCATATTGTAAATGTGACTTTGTATTAAGAAAGTAACAGTGACTATTGTCTAAGCATGTCTTTTTAAAATCATTGATCACACATGGACTCATGTTATAACTATCAGCAAACACAAGAGAGAGAACATCATGTCAGACCAAAGTGTTACCACCTTTGAATCAGAAGTAGAGTTAAGCATACATTTGAGATTTTTCTCATGTATTGTAGTGTTTCTGATCATTAATATAAAAGAAGGGGTTAGGTATAGCAGAAAGTACAAGACTCAAAAATGATCTTGGAATGCAAACTGCTGGCTCGGACTGCTCCTACCAGTTATATATAGACTGTAGAATATAGATATGCAGTTGGCCATGTGCTTGTGATGAGTTGACCCTTTGCGACGAAAGGCATTTCTGATCTTCTCCCAATCAGCATTTTCTTCACGCTCCTCCCACCAACCATCCTCCCTGAAGTATTTTAGAAGCCATGTCGCTCAGTCAGAACACAAACCTTGAACCATGCACATAGACACTGAAATAAACATGTTTGTCTTTGCTCTGGAGGTCATAAAGAGAAAAGAATACCAGCCTCACAGGTGGTCTGGGGGAAGGTGGTGGGGATGTGTTGGCATGTGGAGGTCTTTCATCATGGATCGGGCTTTTAATGGGGCCCGTCACTGTGTAACCAAGCGAGGAGCAGAGCAGACAGGAGATGTGTCTTGTAGGTCTAATGAGAGCACATTGGCAACTGTCACTGGGTAGAGCTGTATGTGGCTTCCCAAGGTTACCAAGCCGGTGCGTGCAGAGCAAATCAGGCGACTTATATTTAGCTTTGCAAATGGCGCACTATGGATTATGTCTTGGGCCTCTCCAGTTTCGTCTTCAGTGCGTTTTGTTGCATGAAGGGGGGCTCTGGATCATGAAGAGCCAGCCATTCAGGTGAGAAGCAGGTTCATTTCACGTCAAGCCAGCTCTTCTTCCACGCATTTTCTTTCTTGCTGGCTTGCTTCCACCTTTTCCCATAATCACACTTGAACTGGAGAAAAAAGTGTTTATGGTCTCACATATTTCTCCCATTCTTCCTCAGGAGGTGGAGGGCTATTCAGAGAGTCCAGAAAAACACCAAAGAGGACACACTTGTGTTGGACCGACAGTTGTGTTCAGGGTGACCTGGGACCTGCTATACCCATACCAGCAGAGGACAACCAGTGTCACTGGACATATCAAGGATCATTTCACTAGGCTGTTGAGGTTTCAAACAGTGTCATGGATGTACTCGCTTTAGAGGCAAAGACTGGTGGGAGTACCGCAGAACCTGAGAAGAAATCTGCACCAAGGCCGAAACCTAAACCTCCCAAAAAGGCCAAAAGGATTGTTTACTTTGAGGTGGAGATTGTGGATTTAAAGACTAAGGAGAAACTGCTACTGCTGGACAAGGTGAGCGTCTGGTTGATGGACAGTTTCTACTTACACATGCCTTTAGAAGGCTGATATTACTTTAACTAGTGTATGATGCATTCTGATCACACTCCTATATCAAAAACACAAAGAATGCTTGAGAACTTAGCTTTTACGGTCAACTACTGCAGTTTATCACCTCTCAGTGCATTCCTTTTACAGTTTCACAATTCAAAACCCTTGTTCTAAAAGTAGCACAAGCAGAGAATGTGATTACTTTTCAATGAAGTCAGAGGAAACATGTTTGTTTTAGCTCAAGAACTACAGAGTCATCGCTGTGAGCAGACGGCTAATTTTACAGATAATCATCTACTTCAGAGGCAGCCCGGTCAAGTGCAGCCATTATCAGTTACGTTACTATTGAGCGAGGGTTGCAGTTAGGAGGTGAGAATTCCCTCTTCATCTCATAGGAATTTTCTGTTCCAGCTTTGGTACATGCCTATTAATGCTGCACTGGGCCAACAGACAGGAAGGCACGCACGATTAGCAGCTTTTTGTACATGTGCGGAGTCGAGTCCACAACATGAGGGATCACTTTGCAGATGAAAATAAATAAATGAAAACTTCTGTTGTATAGACAATGATGCAGATGACTTCTGTTTTTTTATTTTAGTACTCAGTGGAAAATATCAATATTGCATTCTCTACACTGATGTTGCTGATAATAATACTATCTTGAGTATGGTTTATTTTTACATTTTGATTGTAGGTGGAGCCAACTGCCACTATTTTGGATATTAAGGCTTTGTTTCACAAATCATGTGAGTAAGAATTTGAGACAAATTTGTGATTTTGCATTTGGTTGCTGTTCATTTTTAATAAAAAAAAAATCTATCCAGTAAAGTTACTCTCTATTTTGACAGATCCAAAGTGGTATCCAGCCAGACAATCCCTGCGTTTGGATGCAAGTACGTCTGCCAACCACTATTTTCATTCTGCTTTTATCCAACTCAGTTGATTGATAGGTGTTGTGTTGAAGTCATGCGATGTCGTCTGGTCTTATCTCGGCTGATTGTTGCGGTCGGACATGTTTTTCAGAGGGCAAGTGTCTCAGGGATGAGGAAATTCTCCAGACACTTCCTGTGGGAACCACAGCCAGCTTTTACTTCAGTGACCTAGGACCCCAAGTCACATGGGGAACTGTGAGTCCACCCGAGCACGCACATGAATCACAGACAGTCTGAACCATCCTAAAACATAATAATAGTGCATCACAAGGATAAAATTAAACACATCTCCCTCTCAGATTCTTTCTTTTGTTGCAGCAGCACAGCAGCAGTCACTCTGAAAATATTTTTTAAATGTATAACCCCTTTAATTACAACTAAGGAATAAAAGTACAATCGAGCATTAGTCATTCATTGGCCAATTAATCAGTCAAGTCAAATAATACATGCTTTACATTATTCTTAAGTATACCACATGTTGTTCAATTGATTTCCACCTTCCACGGGTTTCCCTACATGTCAGTAATTAAAATCAACTTGCCAACCTTTAAATGTGATTGTTGCTGATTTCAAGGGTGCTTCAACATTCAAGATGTGAATTTCACCCTCTGAACAGCAACCTTTTTAATGCAAGAAATGACTAAATCCACATGATCTTTTTCTCGAAGTGCAAATTTACATGTTTGTCTTCTGAATCTGATTGCAAAATGGCCTGTAAAGTATACATGATTTGCACTTAATTGGCTAAAACATGCGGAATCACTGGTATGATCTTTTAAAATAATTTTATTTTAAATATAAACAGACACTCTCTCACCAACTTGAATATAAATATCAACCCCACAGTGACAGACAGAGGTGATTTGCTGTGGTTCGTTTTTCTCTCACCTCCTGCTATGCCTGTCCTCTGTCCTAGGACATATAATCTCATGGCCCCATTTCTCCCAAAGGTGTTTATCCCCCTGACCTCTCACTTGCCTTTCACTGTGCCTCTTTACTCAACCTTACCCACCGAGCCTCCGCGCATTCTCTGTCCTTATCAACCCTGACACAACCCCCAGCGCCCTGCCAGGCTGCAGAGTGATAGTGAGAGTGGAGCAGCATGAAGTGCCCCAGCAGAGACCACCAGTAGCTATTGGTCAGGCATGCTGAGCCAGGGCTCCGCTCGAGGTGCTGATTCAGATATCAATTTCCCTGTCAGCTGTGCTTCTTTGCTTGATCATACAATTTGTGGAAAGCTGGTATTACAAGCTGTCTTAATGTCTCATTTGCTCCGTGGGTACATGTTGAACATTAAGTTCTTAAGAAAGACAGAGTCATGCTGGTGTTAGTTGCATTTTCTCCCATTAGAGAGGTTAGACTGGCAAAGTGCTTGTCCAACAAGGAGAAAATATTTTATTCCCTGTGCCATTAAATTGGTCAACACTAGTTAGTGTATTTTCTATTAGAGTTCATTGTTAGGGCTGTTAATTGTGATGCAGTCGGGGGTTTATTTATGACTGTTTTGGGGGGGTTTTAGCATATTTTTGCACTTCTTCTCATGCATCTGGCTGCAAATTAAGGAAGCTATATTTTAAAGCATTTCTGTCTTGCTTACTTCAGGTGTTCCTGACAGAGTGTGCTGGTCCACTGCTCATCTACTTAATGTTCTACTTCCGTCTGCCCTTCATCTATGCTCCGAAATACGACTTCACCAGCAGCAAGCACTGGGTTGTACAGTGAGTGTCAGCTTGCTTATGTTTTCAGGGATGTGTTGAGATGTTGCCACGGTGTGTCACACAATCCCAAGCTTTGCGCAGATGCCCCCCTTCCACATGGCAAACAGTCGTGAAACATATTGCTGTGTTGACACAGAGTCAGGGCCAAGTGTAATGGACTGCAGAGGGGCACTGTATTAATCACAGTTAAATATGTAAGTGCATTTGTGTGTGTGTGTGTGTGTGTCCCGTCACAGCTTGGCCTGCATGTGTCACTCCTTCCACTACATAAAGAGGATTCTGGAAACGTTGTTCGTCCATCGTATCTCCCATGGGACCATGCCTCTCAGAAACATATTTAAGGTGACTGAGCCACATACTTTGGCTTCTGAATGTGCAGTGTATATTATTATTTTGTGCTGTGTAATTATTCTCAGAAATCTGACGCAAATGTGTGTGGAACTCTGTTGACAGTTTGACTTATTATAGTCCCGCTCTCTGTTCCAGAACTGTGGCTATTACTGGTGCTCTGCAGCTTGGATGGCGTACTACATTAACCACCCTCTCTACACCACACCATGTAAGTGCTGAACGCTGCAATTCTCAGTTTAACTCATCACCTGAGGTTGGCCTTCGCCTTAATCCGTATTTCTATGACACATCACACAGATTACGGGGAGCAGCAGGTGAATAAGGGACTTTACGTTTTCTTGGTAAGTCTGAGCTCTGTTGAAGTTGTATGTTTCTGGCATCTTAAAAAGTAACAAGCTGTTATGTAGATGCTCATCTTTGGATGTCTTTATTCCCACAGTTCTGTCAAGTAGGGAATTTTTCCATCCATGTTGCGCTTCGTAACCTCAAAGCAGCAGGTGAGCACTTTGTAACAATGTTGTTAATTAGCTTTTTTAGGTCAGTGACACTTTAAACAAAGTTCAAGGCAATGAAATATTGATTTGTGTTTATCATCTCAGGTTCAAAAATGAAGAAGATTCCTTACCCAACGAAAAATCCATTCACATGGATTTTTTGGCTGGTTTCTTGTCCAAACTATACATATGAGGTAAGCAGATTCACAAGTATAATTTTATCATAGAAATAATTTTTTTTTAACATGTCTCCATGAAAGAAATCAAGGGTGATGTAGAAAAGTCTTGGTCAAGTTTTCACAGTCAGGTCAGTCAGATATACAGTGTGTTAGTTTGATTAAAATGTGAAAAATCAGTAACAGAAAATTTAGTTTTATTTTTAAAATTAATATGAAATTGTGTTTTTTCATGTTTCAACACTGCATTACTGAATGTAACTATTAATCTTTTAGTACAACCCAGTAGTCTGTAGTTGATCCATGCAGTGTAAGATGCATTATTGCTGCCATCTACTGGTTGCAGCACATTTTATTAACATACTGTGAATCTCAATTCATACTGTATGTGAGCATATTTGTTTATGCGTGTATGTTTCTGTGTAAACGTCTTACTCACAGCTGGGTTCCTGGATCGGCTTCACAGTGATGACCCAGTGTGTGCCTGTGGCTTTCTTCACTGTCGTGGCCTTCATCCAGATGACTGTGTGGGCCAAAGGCAAACACCGCAGCTACTTAAAGGAGTTCAGAGATTATCCTACCTTACGCTCCTCCATACTCCCCTTCATCCTTTAGAGCCTGGTAGAGAAAAACAGTTGCTACACACATCAAGCCCCCCCCCCCCCCTTCTTTCCCTCACCGATCAGGCCCCTCCATCCATCGGGCTGTCAGAATGCGTGTGCTGAGGTTGACAGCACGGATGGATTTTGGTCACACGCGTTTCATGTACAGTAATACTTCCTTACATGTCACTCTGTAACAAGCAGCGGCGGTTGCAGTTACTCTGAGTGTTGGACTGGTGAATGCAGGACTGTTACAGGCAAAGGAAGCCTTCAGAGTTAAATTTAAATGCAGCAAAGTCTTAATTTAATGTTGTATGTGATCTTGAAGAGCAAGAGGATGAAAATATGTCCTTTTTATTTTGCTACTGTGGTAAGTTGTAAAATGTTTGACGGAGGGCGTTGTTTAGTTTTTAAAATATCACATTATTTCCATAGCTTTTGGCAGACTAATCAGTAGGTTTCCCACAGAGCTGGGAAACCAAGAGGCTAATCTGCATTGTCAAACTAGTGTGCAGCCTGGAGCTGACAGCGTTGTGGATCAGTATTCTACTGATCTGACTGATCCAAGTGACCTTTATACTATGGTACTGCTATTAGTCCTGGATTAGAAATTGTATGCTGATTCCCACATTTTCCACCACAGCTGAAGAAAACTTTTTTTTTTTTTCTGTACATAGATCAAGAGTATTTCACACATTGAAAAATAATAGAAAAAAAAAAGGATCTGCACCCTGCTGATAACATTCACACACATACAGTTAAACTACAAAAATCTTCTTACTTCGATAAACTTATATGATGAAAAAAGTGTGCAATTGAAAAGTAAACAGACCAGGTTTCAGTTATCGAACCATCATCACATATGTCCGCCTTATCTGAGTTGTGCAGATCCTTTTTCTACTCTATTATTTTTGTACTAATCTGAAGATTTGTGCAGCGACAAAACAGTTGAATACAATCAGAAACTTGCCACGATGGTGCTTCACCACATTGGATACAGGTCATTGGAAAAAAACACATTCAATGACAATTTAATTCCCTGCTATTCCATTTTCACTGAATGTGCATTTCACAGAGTGCTGCATCAACTCAACCTTCAGATTAAACAAGGAACTTTAAGGTTTTATTGGGGGGAAAAAAAAACACATGCTGCAATCTATGTATGTTTATCTGGAGTGGAAACTTTGTACAATATTTTATTGAGACTGAAAAGGGCCATCACCAGCCCTCACACCCTCTCAAGGTGATGGCTGACTCACTGAAACTCTTTGTAAGTGAACTGTGAATTTAAAAAAAAGGGTAATAAACTGCATCACAAAACAAGTGACTGAACAGAGAGACATGAGCTTTATTTGTGACTCTGGAAGAAGTGTCACTGTTACAGATAAAAAGGGGAGGAAATACATTGGAGATGTAGACTACATCGTATGGAATGTCACAATTAAAGTGGCTGGCTTATATCTTCACACAAATAGACATTCGACAAATTATAAATGGATGATAACATAAAATATTGCATTGGATCAAGGTATCTGCTCCATAAACAGGCACTGAGCAGTTGTATTAAGTTTAAAACAATATATTCAGTATTACAATAACATTTCCCCAAAAGTACTTTATTTTGCTTGTGTATGAAAGCAAATTCCACTAGGCCGCGCATTTCCTGTATATCTGCAATTGTTCCCCAAAATTCAACTGTATTAAGTTGGACCACAGTCATTTCTAAATAAGATATAACAAGAAAAAAAAACAACAACATATTGCCTTGCCAGCAGGTAGTAGTACATCGTATTGGTTATGTCCGAGACACTGACGGCATAATCCAACGTCAGCAGCGATTGGTGGCATCAGACTGTTGACTTTTGCTGCAGATATGTAGATAGTCTGACTTCCCCAGCACTTTGATGACATTTAGTCCAACTCATCAGATGAGAAAAGGAAAAATGCACAACAGATGCGCTTTATGTTTATCTGTGCGACTTATGAGCAGTTTCTGTACTAACAGAACGTACCGTAATAGATACAGGGAGGATAAAGTGAGAAATTTCAGAGCCTCGACATGTTCTTATGGACCCCAAACTGTGACAACGCTTTGGCCACAGCACTATGCAAGTCATGTCTCTATAGGTACATTTGCCTATAGTTGGTCCACTTGGTGCGAGACTCAGTCCCCTTCACTGGCTGCGTTATCCAGCTTTTACTCTTGCAGAAAAGGTCACTGCTCCTCCTTTTTAAAACATACTCTGAACGTAGCAGTCCGTTCCCTTGACAGTGCAATTGTACGTGGGTGAAATGAAAAACCATTTGAAAACCAAAGACCATAATGAGAGGTAGGATGAATGTCTTTTAGTTACTGGTCATTCTCACAGTGAAAGTTGATTCCACCGCAGCCTTTCCCCCTCCACACACCTTCTACATATACTATATATATGAAGGTGGGTGGCAGGATCCAGATGGGAGAGGGCACTGTGCATGCACGTTTGGGTCAACGCAGCATTGTCTGTCGGGTCACGTGAGCGCGAACGATGCATCGCCACTTCAGAGGTCTTCGTATTCCAGGAAGTGGGTCCTCTGCAGCACCTTTACGTGGCGCTCGTAGATTTTGAGGGCAGGGCCGAGTCGGATGGACAAACCGGTCAACACGTCACTGCGCTGCATTAGGAGAAGGGACTTCCCATCAATTTCCTGTTGGGGGGAGAGAAAAAACTATTGAAGCTCTAAAATTGTGTGAAAAAGCTTGTATTTTAAGAGACAAGACAGACAGTTTTCTTTTCTAGCATCCTTTACCATGCAGGTTTATGCACACAAATAAAACTGTCACATCCTAATGCAAATTTTTGGGACGGTGCAACACATTTTTATATGAACTGCCTCTGAAAATGCATTGTGTGATGGAACAAAAGTTTAGTTTTCAGTGTATATGTAGCGCCCTCTGTGGCAGCCTGCGGTGGTGCACCAACCTGTGTTCGAAATGCCACAGCCTGCTCTGGAAAGCCTGCAGCTGAAAAATAACTGGCCACATCTGCCACAGTCCACTGCAACAAGTTCTGACTCATCTTCTCCTTCTTCACAGAGCTGGAGAGAGATCAGATGAAAAAGAGTCAAAAACAACGACCACACAAGCAGGTAATGTCTCACTTATTTTGTTTTTTTCCAACATTTAGGTAGCCTGTGTAGTTATTTGGAATTTTTCTTATGTGTCTGTCCCTCAGTGATATGTACATTTACTATTTGAGACGGGTGAGAAAGATGTATCACAACACTGTGGAGAAGTAGAGGAACATTTACAAAGGAATACAAAATAAAAAAACACATAATACTCACATGTCATCACTTTTACCACCATTCAGAAGACTGTCTTCAGCTGCTGTGAAGGATGATATATCTATCTTCTTCTTGAATGTACCTGTGAACCCAATGGAAGCTAAATTATTATAAATGTTCAGCAGATTTTACAACGATAGAGACACTGATTTAATGGATATCATGATATCTGCTGGGGAATTCCTTGATTAACTTCATGTTGTCTGCAGTGTTTCTTTAATGATCACGAAGACACTGCGTAGTAGATTTCACTGCTTTTTATTAATGTGACACTTTGACAACGTGTAGGCGAAACACATCCGTATTTCCTGGAAAGTGAGAACAGGATAGTGCGAGGGGAACATTAATGTCTTCTTAGAGCTTATTACTTTTCATGTCAAAAGCCATTATGCTCTGTCTTTCTGCAATGAACGGCTCGAGTATGCTACCTAGTGGCCCCAAATCATTCATAAAAACACCAACTACTGTTTTATATATGAAATGCAAAAACTCAGGGTGAGCTCCACTCATATAGCTCACTAGTGGTGCAGAAATAAAGTTTATGTGAGAGCCATGATTCTAACTTTTTCCAATTCTGCATCAACGTGCAAAAAAAAAAAGAGTTTTAAATGTGCCGCCTCATATCCTTTACGGAGTTGTGATGAAATGAAACTGACGCTTTTTCCATGGTACTAGTATGCTGCACTGAGGCCTCTACTGTCACGGCACAGGATGTTTTTCTATTAGATTTTGTTCATGGTTCAGTACAGTTACGTTACCGTGAATGAGTGTTGATACAGCACCCTTCCTATACCAGCCCACTTTCACAGGATTCTAGCAGGACTGTTGTTATAAATGTAAATGAATAAGAAATGTGCAGGGTCAATGTTTAGCTGAGGCCACCATTTTCAGACGGGTACTACTGCTCCTCCTAGCCAAACCACATCCTGACCCAGCACAAGTACAGCACATAGGCATAGTACCTGTGCGGTGGTAAAAAACATTTTAGTGTTGTTTGTTTCTGATTTGCCATGTTAGTCATTTGCTTGGAGGTCTCTTAGTAATGTTTCACTAAAGAGGGAAAATCTATGACTACTTTTCTTCTGTTAAAAGCCAGCATGTCAAATTTTCAAAGAAACAAGCTCTTTAGGTTTCTGCAAACTGAAATTTATGTTCATGGGTGGTGTACACAAGCAAACTAGAGAAACCACTACTGGGAACTGAACCCTCAGCAACTGATGTGGAGGCTGGAAACTTTACCTCTAGTAACTTTTTCATTAAAAAGCGGGTGTTCAACAGTGTTTCAAGTCATGTCCTGAAAATTATAAATACATCTCTTCAAACAGGCATCTTTCCAGATGCCTTCAAAACAGCTGTTATAAAACCCTCACTAAAGAAACCCAACCAAGATGGTGATGCACTGACCAGCTATAGGCCAATATCCAACCTTCCATTCATTAGTAAGATACTTGCAAAGATAGTTTCAGTGCAAATAAACTCCTTTCTTAAAGAAAACAACATCCTGTAGGAATTTCAGTCAGGCTTTAGAACACAGCACAGCACTGAAACTGCTCTTCTTAAAATAATCAGTGATCTCAGACTAACCTCTGACGAAAGTAAGGTCTCAATCTTTGTCTTCTTAGACCTAAGCGCAGCGTTTGATACGATTGACCGTGATATTCTAATCGATTGTCTTGAAGAGTTGTTCGGTCTTTCTGACTGTGTGTTAAAGTGGCTCAAAACATACATCAAAGAGAGAAAGCTTATGTCAGTCTTGGAGATCATGTGTCTGAGGAACATTGACATGCACCAGGGAGCTGCCTTGGTCCGTAATTATTCTCACAATACATGCTGCCACTTGGTGACATCAACAGAGAGCACAATGAATGTTTCCATAGTTATGTGGATGACAAACTGCTGTACATCTCTGCTGAACCAAATGATGCTGCAGCTATGCACTCCATTACTACCTGTCTTCTAGCAATAAATAAATGGATGAGCAATAATTTCTTAAAGTTTAACAAGGATAAAACTGAAAATCTTACAAGTCGGCCCTAAAACAAAAAGAGAAATGCTGTATAATCATCTGGGGAAATTACCTCGCTGGATTAAATTTGAGGTTACAAGTCTTGGTTATGTCTTAGATTCAGATCTAAACTTCAGGTCACACATTAACAAGGTGATGAAAACCTAATTTTCCACCTCCAAAACATAGCAAAGTTCGACCATTCATAAATCAAAGAGATGCTGAAAAACTGATTCATGCCTTCATGTCAAGCCGACTTGATTACTGTAACGCACTTTTTACTGGCCTCCCAACAAAAAAACCCAAAAAACACTGAGAGACTTCGGCTCATTCAAAACTCTGCAGCTTGGCTATTAACCAGAACCAAGAGGAGAGAGCACAGTAGTCTAGTTTTAGCTGCTCTGCACTGGCTTCCTGTAACATTTAGAATTGATTTTAAGGTCCTCATCCTTATATACAAAAGCCCTTAATTGGCTAGGACCAAGCTACACTGCTAACTCCCTTGTTAACTATATGCCTTCTGCGATCATCTGCTGCTGGTTTACTGGAGGTTCCCAGCAAGCACTGAAAGAAAATCGGGGATGCAGCCTTTGTCAATTACGCCCCAAAGCTATGGAACACACTACCGATAGATATCAGGGAAACCAGCTCGCCAAATACCTTTAAAAGAAAGCTGAAAACTTATCTCTTCACTTTAGCCTTTAACTAGCTATGACTTTCCTGATACAGGCCTGAAATTATTTTGTGCACTTTGCTTACCACTTATGCTTCTTTCAAAATGTTGTATTTTACTTGATTTTATGCATTCTATTTTCACTTTATTTTTTATCTTATTTTTATTATTACCAAGTGGGTTTTATGTTCCATTAACGTTTTTATGTTCCTTTTATGTCTTTTTTCACATGAAGCACTTGGTGCATGTAATTTCTTTGTTGTGAAGGACTTTGAGCTGCATTTCCTGTATGAAAGATGCTATACAAACAAAGTTTATTATCATTATTATTATTATTATTATTATTATTATTAAATCCATACAAAAATCTGAAATGTTCATGTTGCCTGGCATATATGCAAATACAGACATAACATAAAATATGAAGAAGATGATTACTGAATTATTAAGAACCATCTGTAAGTGTAAACATATAGTACATACAGTATCAACCAAGCAGCACTTAAAAGCAGCTTTTAGAAACCCTCTGCAGTTTTATATTTATAACGTGGTCGTGTAGAGATTTTCCTCGAATGAAAATCATAACACATCAAGGTCAAAACTAGATCAAACTGTATCAAGTCTCCAGATTCCCACATTTACAAGCCACTGCTGTCAATAGTGCAGCATTGCAAAAGGGCAGCATATTATCAGCAACAACTTCCAACAACCAAAATGAGTGCTACGTAGAGGTGTAACAGCACACAAAATCCACAGCTCGTTTTTTAGGGTCACGGTTCGGTATATTTTCGGTAAAGCAGGAAAAAGAAAGGAAGAAAATGATTCCTTTGGTCCTTCATTTTGAAAAATATAAACATCCAACAACTGCTCATTGGACAAAACTATTACTGAGACAGTTTAATTGTGCTGCAGTGAAAAAGGAAAACAACCCTTCTGTTTCCCGCAAGGAGTCAGAACACCTGCTGACAGCTGTTTTATGGTGATTTATGGTCACTGAGAACCGGTTCTTACGACATGCTGTGTGACCACGTGAGAAATCAAATTTGTTTACTCAAAGGCGGAGTGAAAAGTCGACCGTCACAGAGAGAGGAGGGGGACGGGGAGACGCGATATAGTTTCACTACAGAGAGTGCGTATTTTAATAATAATGACAGCAGAGACGCTACATGAGCACGGGTAACCAAGGTAACTTGGCTAAGCCGGCTAGCATATATCAAGCACTAGAACTATTGTTTCGCATGTGTGAGTAAGAGGATTATTAAACTATTTTGACTGTAATTGTTTAGGTCAGGGAGCATACTAAACCGAGGAAAATCACATATCAAACCGAACATCATGTACCGACAATGCGGGACAAACACATGAACCGTTAAATCCCTAGTGCTACCTGGTTGAAAGGTCGCAGGACAAGCTTGTCAAGCATTCAAAAAATCTTCAGCAAGCCTCGAGGCAAGAACAAGAGAAGGCCAAATAATAGTCTTTGAAATACAAGCTGTCATTAGTTAATTCCTTTAACATTGCGTGTGTTTTATTGGGAGCCATTTCCCAGAATGAGAATGAACAGATGCAGGTCACACAGCAGCTTCTTAAAAAACAAGAAACTATGTAACTCACAGTTGTCAGATAGCAAAGACAGTGTCTGTGATCTCCCATCCGATACATTCCTGCTCTCCTCCTGTTGGCCAAACAAAACAAAACAAAACAAGTCAAACATGAAAATGTCACGTAGAAAGCAGAAAGATCAAAGAAGCGGCAGAAATACAGGTGGTATTATTTGTCACAAAAGGAACATGGGCCAATTACCAGTCGTGCTGCATAGTCTGGTACCAACTGGTCAGGCAAAAGGCCACTATCCTCCGCCTTGCCTTCATCCTCCTTCTTCACGTTGTTCTTTAAAGCACATGGGCTGATAGTTACAGAGTGGACTGCTGGCTTCATGACTGCTGCTAACACACATGAGAGGAGACCATTTACATAATACACTGATATAATCCATATTGTCCACACCTGACTTTATTCATGGCAAATTCTAATGCATATCAAAAACTAAAGCAGCTGAATGTTCTTTTATGTCTGTTTATTAAACCTGAATAACTGGCACAAACAAGCCAAAGGATGCCTACACTTCTAACTGCAGAAGCAGCATCGCTATACCGTGGAAATGTATTATTTCTCCTGCAACTCTGTCTCTGGCTGACATTAACCACGGCATTTCTACTGTCAACAACAATGTCACCCAGCAGTTAATCATCTAGATGGTTAAAGGCTTGTATCTCCATTTCATATCCAGTGCAAAACCTAAGCACGAAGCTTCCACATGAAACAATATTAGAGTGCTCCATTATATCGGAGCGTGCATATTAGACTGTCTCTAGCAGTGTGGATACCTTTGTCTCTCTGCATTCCTGGGTGCTGGCGCTCCACTGGGCAGACAGCAGAACTATAAGCCCAGTCATTGTGTGCGAGGGCCCTGGGGCTGGAGGGGGGCAAGGAGCTGGGCCTTGCACCAGCCCTTTGGAGAGAGGCACAGTCCAGACCCGAGCTAGGGACGCCGCCAGGGCCAGGGCCAGGCCGGGTGCCAGAGGGAGAGCAGGGAGCAGAGACAGCTCGCTCAGAGGCACAGTGCACGGCGGCATCTTCATACGTGCGCACAGGAGAGGGTCCGTCCTGCCCATCCCGGCTCTCATCGGCCCCCTCCTCATCTGCATTACTGTCTGTGTCCATAGCCATAGAGGTGTCTGCCTGCAAAACCAGAGCATAAAATCCCCATCCCATTATATTTTATAAGAGGCTCTTTTACAATCATTACATGATGTATTATTTGGAAAAAAGCAACAAAACAAAAAGGTGGGGTGGGTGCAGAATTATACATACATCAAGTATGTCCTAATCTGTGCTTGTATCAGTAAGGACAATAAGCTTGAGAGGATAAGAAACACGTTTATTTCAGTGGAAGAAAAGCCCCTATCAACAATTAAGTTCATTATTTGACAACAACTTAAAAAGCTGACAATCCCGCAAAGGTTACAGGGAATTGTTGTCATGACTGACTACTAATTGTAGGCTGAGCGTGTCACATGGAAACATGTTCATACAGATGTCGCAATTTGACCGCTGTGGTGGTAAATTATTGCCTTTGAATGCCTCAGTCCCCCTTTTCCGCGGTGCAGTGTTCACTCCGCAGACAGACCGAGAGCCCCTCCACCACAAACGCGTTTCCACGCAGTTAAACACGGGAATACAATGTTGTCTGAATGGATGTAACTAGTTTTAACATGAGCACTCATTCCTTTCGTTGTGGGGTTTCGTCGACGGCGCCCCTGAGTAAAAAAAAAAAAAAAAAAAAATTACCTTGTGTGCGACTGCGTGTCCAAGACCCAGCAGTCGAGCACAAGAGCGCACTGTAAGCCCGCCCCGCTCCTGTAAAAAAGCCGCTTGAATGGCATTCACCCATCGCACCACTGCATTTCACATAACTTTCACCGAGACACCGTCACAAAAAACATCATGCCCCCGAGGATCTCAATCCAGCATCATTTTCATCTCAGCTCATAAAAAAATAAAAAACAGCCGATGTGCTCGGTGCGTCCCTGTCTTTAGAGGCCTTCTTGATTGATAATTTTAACACACGAGAGCGTAGAAAGGGCCGATGGGAGGCGTTTTTTTTTTGTTTTTCTCAAATTTCCTCCAAAGTGCGCATGGAGTTGGGGAGCCGCGGTAAGGACCTCGCCATTGTGTCTGTGGTCTTTAACGGTGCGCTTCCCGGGGCCGAGCCGCAGCAAGCACAGATGAAACCGACTTTATATCGACGGCTGCACACTCCGATGCGAGCGAGCACCAGTCTCAGTCTACTTTGACTCTGCACAAGAACACAGTCAACGAATTACAGTAAAAGCGACGGAGCAGAAAGAGTAACGCAAATGAGTCCGTTATCGGACACGTCACTGTCTACATTTGACCCGATCGTATTCAGGTAAAACCTGGATAACAAGCCCCAAAAAGCATTCAGCGCAAAGTAATCAAACGCGTTTGTTTTTGTAGCGACACACGCCTTTCAGAGAACAAAGTCAGTTTGATCTCAGCTTAACCCAAATCGGACAGGCGCATCCGCCAAGCTTGCGGTCGTTTACATTCAGGTCTCAGTGTTACCGGTTCCTTGATATTTAATTACTTTGCAGTACTATGGTTCATCTTAAAATACTGTCAAAAAATAGTTGACAGTCACATAGAAGTGATGTCATGCTGCACGGGACGTGAGAGGCCATAGCAGCCGACACCAAGCGTTAGACGTGACCGGGCTTGGCAGCGTGTCCGACAATGGATCTAGGGGTTCGACTTTATGCACTGCGTCGGCAATCGTCCATCGCTCGAAAAACAGACGCAGTTTGCACACGTGAACTGAACATATCTCCTTTAGAAGTACTTTAGCACCGATAATCATCGATTTGGTTGCGGTTTAACGGGACGAAACATAGTGATGGGCACATTTTTTAAGTCCAGACGGGAAAAAGGGGGGTGAGATCTCGTCAGAGGCAGACAGAATATGTGTTACGGTGACATATGATGTGTTTATTTGGCCGCCTTTGGCTCCCCACGTAATAAACAATCAACAACCCTACAATGTCCCAGCGTCCCCCATCAGGCTCGTACATCCGCGGTGTTTGAGACTTTTTTTTCCTCCCTTCATCCACTCCCACATCGACAAGTCAGCGAGCATACAAACGTACATTTCCGCTTCTGGATCGCTAAATAAAAACCCTCACTGTCAAGCGCATACTTTAATGATAATATTGTGAAAGAAAATGTGTTCAGCTTCCGGCCTGTGTGTACGCATCTCTTGCCCCCCTCTCCCTCTCCCTCTCCCTCCCTCCCCTTCGCTCAACGCCGAGTTTGAGGCTTGAAAAGCGCTTTCTGCTGCTGATAATGGTGGCTCTGGTTGTTGCAAGACGGGCAGGACGGTGCAACTTTTCCCGTGTCCGGTTTGCTCGTGCGCACCGTCCGTTTAAAGTGCCTTTCAACCGGCTCAGCGCAACAAAAAAGCCATACTTTGACTTCACGCGCACCTTCTGTTTTTTTTTCTTCTTCTCCACCTCGGTAGCGCTCGTGCGGGGTCCAACCAACCCGCCGCTCCCCGTCTGCGGCAGTTTTGGGTGCACTTGCAAATCACTCCCCTCACCACTCCCCCGTGTAGAAACAAAAAAGACGTTATTTTTTTGGCAAACCGCACACAGTTAGCCCCTACCTTGTTTTTTTCTCTCCACCTGTTAATGTGGTGTGATGTGACAATGAGACGTGAGCCGGTTAAACGTGCCCCCCTCGCATCAACCGTCACATACCTCCAAATCCTCCTCGTCCTGGTCAGCCGGACCGACCGCGCTGTCCCCGTTGCTCAAGTCAGAGTGACTGGCTTCTTCCACCGCGTTCCTTCTCCCGGCCGTCGTTAACGTTACATCGTCTTTTTTTCTGCTCCTCCGCTGAACCTTGGCGGCGTTTCGGTACGAAATGGAGCCCTTGTAGTTAACTTTCAGCACGGTTTGTTCCTGGATCAGTTTCTCCAGTTCTGCGCAGGTTCGGTCGGGCTCGGACCCGTGTCGTCTCCGGACCATTCGGCAAATCCTCTCCAAGTCCGGTCGGGCTTTTCGCGACCGCAGCGAGTCGATAGTGTCTAGTATCCACTCGCGGTACTTGGATTCAGACATCTTTTTTTTCTTTTACTGCTCGGTTGCTTTGCTTGCTTTTTTTCTTACCTTTAGTGCGTCAACCTTGTGCGTTACAAACGGTGTTTTTTCGTGAGCCGCGGTCCGAGCCCAACTGAGAAGCGGAAACCTCGCTGTACGCCTGCCTGCGTTTGCGTGTGCGCTTAAGGTGGACCGACTGAGTTCAAGCCAAAAGTTTCACTCGAGAAGGGGTTTTTAAGGTGGAATTTGCAGTCCTGGGGCGAGAACGAGCGCGCGTGCACTCGGCTCCCATGTGCGCCCTGGTGCTAGGTGTGAAATGTGGAAAGGAAAAAGGCTGAATGTAAAGGACTAACAACTAGTCAGGTTCAGCCATAGATTAACTGAAGCTAGATCACATGTACTCCGTTTTCTGTAGTTAAGCCAACCAGCCTCACACGAGCACGTTGAAGAACCAGGGGCGTAGCTGGGGATTTTGGGCTCCATTTTCTGCCCCTATCGATAAATGTCTGAAGATGATCTGGATGACTGAGAATCTTCAGACGTTTTACCAAGTATTTTGGGTTCAACACCCTCAGAATGATATAAGAACAGCCAGGAAAATATCAGATTACAGATACTGTAATCACTAAATGAAACTATATAGCCTAACAATTAATTAACTGATGTTAAAGTGGACAATAGGAAAATGAAACAATAGAAAAATCACTACATTAATGTAAAACTATTGTACAGAATTATTGAATCCAATAAAAAAGCAATAAATTAAAACTCTATTACAATCCCTAATTGAAAACAGAATCACCCTTTTACAAACTGTATTTTAAATCCTAAATTCGATTTTCCATTGAAATCAGTCTTTGATAGTATTGTTAACAAAAGGGTACTTGTGCAATAACATTAAGCAGCTGTACCGTGCTTAATCATTTTCTGATGCAGAAAACTGTTTATCTCTATTATCAGTTATGATAACCATAGCTGTAATATGTATTACAAAAGTGACTAAGGAGGCCTTTAAAGCCTTTGTTTGGATCCATTTTTATAATATCATTTTTTCACATCTATTTCTCGCACTGATGTACTCATTTATAGTCTGTTCAGTGTCTAATATTACTATCTTTGACTGATTTGTAAGGTCTTTAACTTTGTCTTAATTGCTTCCCAACCATCTGCAAGGCTCAAAGGGTCCTTCACATTATAATTGATGCAATCCTAAAAAGGAGTGTACCGAGGGGTGGTGGATAAGTTTAGTAAGGGTGCTGAAAGCTGGCTGGTAATTGATCCCGTGCTGTGACAGAATGAACACAAACCTGCATTATTCAGTTGCGCCTGCCAGCCTCTTAACTCGCTCACAATAACCGAAAGGACAGTGAAAAATACATCTTCCTTCGTCACCTACCAACATGTTCCTCTGATCCAGCCTTGAGATAGCCTGAAACTGCAAAATATCTTCTTGAGATTTGCATGTTACATAAAAACTCTATTATTTTTTTTAAATGTGACAAGGTGTAACATTGTGCAAGGTGAAGTGAGAGCTTACATATAACCCCAGACATATTAGTCTTAACAAGTAAAACTTTATTGGAATGATACATTTTGCAAAATATTACTTTATGTATATTTTTTTTAACATACTCATTGTGTTCTAAGGGTATCTGTCAAGTTCTCCAGAGGGTAAGATAGTTAAGACTGTCAAAGGCAAGGATATACAGTATTGTTTCCCAAAAGGTACAATAGACTACACAATCACTGTACCCAGGTCATGAGGAAAAGATTAATGTTGTTTTTTCTTTTTTTTTTTTCCTTTTTTTTGAAAATACAATTAGAAAAATGAACGCAAAACATCTCAGATGTAAAAAGTGTTATGTCTGAATGTGGAAACTTGATGAAAATAGAAGGCAAACACAGGAGAAAAACTCAAATGAGCAGAGAGCAGTTGATAGTGCTGATAGAAAAGAATTAAAGACAAATGACAAGACGTTGTGTATGGGAAACAAAAATAAAGCATTGTAATGGCCTCAGTGTCTGAAGTGGATCAGGTGGCATTGCCGTCTACCCACCAACTCTGATTTAGTCATTTGTCAGAACATAAAGACCAAAGATATTACATGTGCTCTCGTCAAAAGCATTACAGTGTTGTCTTAAAAGTTTCAAAGAATTAGCACAAATCAGTTAAATAGGAGATTTGAAAACGGTGTGCCGTGTGCTTCGCTAAGTTGGTTGGTGATCCACTGCATTGTTTAATGTGATGCTCTAACAAAATCAAAAAAGGTTAAACAGCAGAGACTGTCGGGGTGTGGAAACAATGGTTTCTTAAACATGTCTCAGGTCCAGGAGATGTCTTGCCGTTGGGTTGCTTTACCACATGCAAGAAAAACCGAGCTCACCAGAGAAACATGTATAATAAAAAATACACATCATGTTTCCAAACAGCAATGAAACATCTCCATCAGACAATTCAAGACATTCAAAAAGGTATCCTGCGTTTGATCTCATTTACATTAAGAGACTGCCAAAAATAATTACTCAAGCCTACCGAAATCATTTAGAGTCGAAAACATTCTCAAAAATGTCATGTTACAAGACTTTATGACAAATAGATTGATGCACATCAAACAATTCACAGAAGCATTTCAGTGAGATGGACAAAGTCTAGCACCTAGGGCCTATGGAGCGGGGGTGGGGGTGGGGGGGGGGGGCGAAAAAGCGTACATCCTTCATGAAACCAAAACAATGTGTTCAGTCAACAAACCAGCGATAAGATTTGGTCTGCGATTGTCTTGCATACACAGAAATAAACTTGGCAAAAAGGGGAGAGCTTTAGGATAGCTTCCTTTGTTTAATTTGTTACATTGAAAGCTGGAAAACGGAAACAAAAACACCCCAATCTCAACAGTCCTAAAAATCTGGTTGGACTGTAAATCTGTCTGAAGGTGTTACATGTAAGGGTATATACAAGAGAAAGGGGAAGGAGGAAAAAAAAAAAAAAACAATTAAGGTGAGAAGCACAAGTTCAGTGACATTTATCAGCGAACTGTTGCTGTACAACAGAACAATGAACAAAGCCCAGAAGAACTTTCTGACACATTTAACTGGGTCTTGTTCCATCTTCAAAATAGAGCAGCCGAGAGTCCATTTTAATAGTTAAGCTTGTTATCCATGATCTCAGGTACCTCTGCCATCTTTCTTTAAAAGTGATATTGTACAAAAATAACATGCACATTTTGTTGAAACGTTTTGCTACTTTTTTGCGTATTAAAATCCACCACCATCATAATTACATACAGGAAACGTTGCAATGTTCTCAGTTTGCAAATTTTGGCAGAATTTATATTTGTTTATTTATGAAATCTTAATTCAGTTTCACAGCTATGAGACAATGTTGAAAAAGATGGATATTTTTGTGTTCTCTATCATATATATCTCTCAATATACATGTAGAAATGTACTATGAATTAAATAAACAATAGTCAGGAGTGTGACCACAATGTTAGTTGCTGCTAAATCACAGCTTTTTAACCCACCCTTGAGCACTAAATAACACACAAGCACAGAGATTGACATAAAAAGGACAAAATGATCACCAATAGGATTTTTTTTAAAATGCTCTAATAAATTCAGCTAAGAGAAAGACAGACTTAAATGCAGACCTCATGTTTACCATTTCTCACAGGTCCCCAAAACGAGTAAGACCTAGATGACGTTGACTGTCATAAATCATTTTCACTCTGATCAAAGAGGTCACCACTGCTTCAACTGCAAGCAGTAAGTGCATCATCTACCCAATAATATGCCACATTGAGCAGACAAAGGCAGGTGCAGAGAGTTTCAAGCTTTCAACCAAAAACGGGCACAAGGGCCGACGCCACCATAGCCAAAGCTCTGCACCAATGCTTTCGACACAGTTTTCCAACCAGTTGGCATTATGATAGGCACATCTGTTGGACTTGGTATTGCTTGGACAGATTCGGGATGGAGAGATGGAACGGGGGGGGAAAGGGTGGAAGGGGGGGGGACCAGGGTGACAAGATACAACTATCACTCTTTGAGAAGCTTGTAGAGAGTAGCCGTTCAAAAAGGAGCCTAGCAGATTCAGTACCTTAACAGAAAAATCAATGCCTCAACCTGCAAAGACTGAAAACTTGTTATTACAACATCAGAAAGATACAAGTCTAGCTGAACAGCCACCACCTATGCCTGTTCTCCTCAAGCCCCTGCCACAAACACAAGTGGGATAAATAAAATGAATAGGTAACAGTTGAGAAACAATCAGAAAAGGCAACACTGCTGGTTCTGTTGGATCTTTCTTCACTTTGCCTACCTTTCCATTGGGGGGATTTTACAATGTTGTCGTCATTACAAATAAGCAAGTTAGCAGTCCACCCTAGTGCTTCCTTTCTTCAGACCCCCTTTTACTTTCAAAATCCCCTGTCTCGCCACTACTCATGGTTGGAATCTAGAACTCAGCAAACTCCTTTGCACACTTCTCTGTGAAGGAGACTCTGATTTCCTCTTCCTCGTAGTCGTCAAAGTTGCTTGTGTCACCGGGGCCTTTGCACTTAGGAATAAAGGGAGCTTCCACCTGGAACACACAGGACAATCAAATTATCAACATCAGTCACAATGGTATAGAGCACCAAAGCCACAGCATGCACCATAAATTACTGGATGACATTAGAATAAGTTCCAGGAGATAAACAGATGATTAAAAACAAATTAATGTTAGTTTTCAGTTGTACACAGTAAAGTCATGGTGGGGGGGATCCCTCACTGTGTAGTACTTTCCTCACAGCTTTTCCTGAGGATTCATTTTCATGTGTTCCCTTTTACTGTAAACTTTGTGAAACTCTTTGAAAACTATGACTGTAATTAAGGATTATACAAATAAACCTGAATTTATGTGCACCAAAAAGTAGAGTTCTGTATTCATTCATATTGTCATATCAAATAAAAGATTTAGTTCTTCTTCTTGTCCTTGTTTTTTAGACTGTCACAGCACTGCTAATAAGATTAGTATGTGTATGAAATGCTAGAGAGTTTTAATTTTGAACAACAGATACAAGGAAGCTACAAGAAGGTTCCTTGGACGGATACAGGAAGTAGTGACACATGTTGACGAAGCCCCCAAGAAGTGCGCCGGGCTTTGACTGAAGCCAATTGCACATAGGGCCTTTCTCAGTACCAAGTTCACCAAGTTCAGACTTGTGTACTTGCTAGTTTGGACTTGTCAAGTTCGACTTGGGAGTACAAACTTCCAAGAACAGGAGGATACAGTACGGTCATTCTGCAACTAGAACAGCAGCAGCTCAGCTTCGACATAACTACCTGACTGTACTGTGACAAAATAATCTCTACTCAAAGCTCCATTAACAGTTTTTTTTCCTCACAAAAAAATAATCTCATGAAGTTTCACTTTACATTCAGACAAACTAATGTGGCAGCTACAATTGTTAGATTTAATCTGTGAGACCAATTTATCTTCCAAAAGGAATTATCTCACATATCAAAATGCTACGGAGACATTAGAGTGAGCGTTAAATTACCAAAGAGCTGCACAGATCAGTTGATCAGATCGTTTCTCCCTGGGATGATAACGGACGTTGACCGGCCGATCATCTCAGGAGTTGAGCTACTAGTGGCTGAGATGACCGGGCTGGTCTCACCCGGCCAGCGGCTCCTCACATCTCAAAAAACAATTTCCAAACAGGCGTCATTTGGATAAACTGACCACACATTGGGAATCTCCATGGTTACTTTCTCACCTGAACAAGTATTAAAACTTAATAAAGTAACATATTAACAGTCCTACAGTGAATATTACAACAGCTTTTAGCCTGGCTCAAAATCTCCACCATTGCTGCTGGTTGACACAAAATGCATTCTGGGATACTTGGCTGTCCCAAGTTTCGGTGGCCTTCAGGTAACCAATGGTGTAACTTCATCAGTCAGTCAGTCAGTCATTCATGTTTATAGGGCTGGTCCTGCTGTTGCGGTCCAGCCAAAAACAGGAGGCTGGCATCTCACCTTCCTCTGGTAGATGGCAATCCAATCAGTGGTAGCGAACCACTTGTGGCCCTTGATATCATTGACTCCATTCCTGAGGTTGCCAAAGCGCTTGGTCAGGTCCACCTGCAGCAAATTTCTCAACAGATCCTTCAGGTCTGAACTGAAGTGGGAGGGAAAGCGAACCTGCAAACAGTCAAAGCAGTGTGAGTGTGTGTTCTCAAGCCTCATGTTCTCATGCTGTGCTTTTTCAATAGACTGCAGGACTCCGGCTTATAGCTGCAGGTTAAGGTAAGCCATGGTTCAATCAAAGGTCCAGTTTTGATGCTCCTGTGCCCACTGCATACTTACTTTGCTCACAACATTAACAGCTGACACAGTCTTTGTCTGTTTTAGCTCATTATACAAAAATTCTATGAGTGGTGCGTTCTTAAATGACATTACGCCCACTACAGTTAAATTTGGATGTGATTTGCCTGGTTTTGACACATCTGCTTTTATGCACAAATCCATTTTCCCTTGTCCACTCTGATGCATAAGCCATTTTTTGTCTGCAAGATCACTGATAAGTTTTTTTAATTTTTCTCACTGTTGTTTAGTTAAACCCTTGGAACAGCCATACATGAAAGCCAGAGATGATGGCCATTTGGCAGATGCTAAAACTGGCCCTCCTGACTAACTATGAGGCCATTTTCAAAGTCACTGAGTGTACTTGTTTAGTTCCAATGCTCTGATAAGCACTAACTGATGCTGATTTATATCGTTCACTGCTGTCACATGATGTATGACTTGTGGTTCATGTACTGTCAGAGTACCAGGATGCACGCTAGTTATGTTATGAGTTATTTATATGTCCCCAAGGCAAATACCTGGGTGCTTTGTAAATGAAGGACTTTAATGTTTTTTTAAGTTTCCTCCTCAAAAAATTTAACATATTTATAAAGAACAAACAACGAGTAACATTAAAGATTAAGACAAAGTTAGGTATTCTCAACTGTGTCCTATCGATCAAGAGAAAATAATGCCAACATAATTTTACCAATGTATTGTATTTCAATGGAAGGGGCAGGGGAACTGAGGAGTCAAGAGCAGTAAAGTTGCCTTTGATCCAATATTGCTGATGAAGAAGCTAATTAAGGTGAGTTGATCAGACACCCCAGTCTATAAAACAGAGTGATTTCAAAGTTAACAACTTTACAGAATAACTTATCTAGTTTCTTGGGGAGAATTCATTTAATACAGGAAGTGTCAGTTTCCATTAACATTTTACATTTCAGCTACAAATGTTTTATAAACTCAATCCTTTTTAATGTGATTAGTGTGAAGTACTATATCAACACAAATTTAGAAGAACAGTGCTTGAATGAATAATGGACTTTTACAATGCATTTTGAAATCTTTTTTAGTTTGCTGACTAGAGCTTTCAGAGGACCTTTGTTGAAGGAACATTGTGCCGGGACAACTACTTGCAAAAATAAAAAAGGGATTATTTAGGTAGCCTGCTCTAAACTCACCTTCCCTGATACAATCTTCTCGTAAATCTGAATAGGCTGGTCTGCAAAGAAGGGGGGGTAACCAGCGGCCATCTCATATATCAGCACTCCCAGAGCCCACCAATCCACTGCTTTATTGTACCCCTGAAAAACACAAAGGAGATGAAGGGCAGTCAGATACGTCCTCAAAAAACTTTCACATATAAAAATGCTGACAATACAAAACAAGAAGATAACGGTACCACAGTCCTAAAGTTGATGTCCAGCTATATTGAAATGGTTTCCTAGATGAAGTCCCACATTGATTTGAAAACTCCTCGTGACATAAAGAGCAGTGCCATCACCATGGGCCGAGCTGAACACTCACCTTACTGAGGATGATCTCTGGTGCCAGGTACTCTGGAGTCCCACAAAGTGTCCAGGTTCGGCCCTTTACCCTTTTTGCAAATCCAAAATCTGTTACCTGGGAAACACAGTGTACAGCTCTGAGTACTGACCACAGAGTTTTACAAACCAATTAGAAACTGTTATGGATGGCTGAAAAACAAACAAACATGCAAAATCTACCTGTATGTAACCTTGTTGGTCGATGAGCAGGTTCTCCGGCTTCAGATCTCGGTAGATGAGATCCAGAGAGTGAAGGTATTCAAAGGTCAGTACAATCTGGGCTGCGTAGAAGCGGGCATGTGGTTCACTGCAAAACAGACCAGCAACAATATTTACAGTCGACCAGTAAGTTCATGGAAATATTTAGGTTGAGTTAACTAAAGGTGAACTTACCTGAATCTACCGATTCTCCTTAAGTGTGAGAACATTTCGCCCCCAGGTACATACTCCATTATCATATACAGATTACTGTTGTCCTATTGGGAGATGAGCAAAGTCTTACTTTGACATGCAAAACATACACATTAAAATGAGGAGCATGCTTAAAAGATAAAACAAACTTTTCAATGTGTACCTTAAACGAGTGCTCCAGTCGCACCAGAAAGGGAAAGCTGACAGCTTGCAGGATACGTTTCTCGTTCAGTGTGTGTTCTATTTGCTTCAGCTTCACTACCTGAGAGGGATCAGGACAGAGGCTTATTCAAGTAAAATAGGTTGTTAAAATAGCTCATCAGGCATATTTGAGACACAAAAAAAGAGGAATACTACTTGGCTCAAAAAGTCTTAACGTCCTAGTACTACCAAGTTAGTTTATGAATATGACCTCCTCCATCCCCAAGCAAGAATTTATCTAAGAAGACACGATTGGCATCATAAAATTTTATGCAACAAACAAAAACTTCCATAAAAAAGTCAGTCACCTCTTTGTAGTCAATATAGTTGTATAGTTAGTGCATATGGATTATTCTTGGCTCTCTGAATTAATGTTTCAGTAGGAATCTGCTATTATAAACACTCATTAAGACTGTTGAACTCCTAGGTATACTTAATGATACAATTTGTACATAACAAGCATTATCATAATATAAAAATACAGACTGGATTGCCCAAATCACACATTCACATTTGTTTACTCGTCTCGATTATCAGGCCCAAATGTACTGTACCTTCTGTTTGTCAAGTATTTTCATGGCAAAATGCTGGCCCGTCTCTTTGTGTTTAACCAGCATGACTCGACCAAAAGAACCAGTGCCTAAGGTCTTCAAACGCTCAAAGTGGTCCAATGCCGCAGTTTGCTGAGGGGTAGAAGAGGACATCAGTAAGAGGACACGGTAACTTGCCGGCAACATACCATGAAGAGGCCAACTTTAGTTCACAATTTTCTCTAAATATCTAACCTACCTAAAATAAAGTACAATTACATACTGTGATGTTGAGTATTTACAAAAGCATTCCTGTGGCTTTAATGAGATTTAGACATGCTGTCATTTGTTTATTGAGAGTATACTTTGGAGGTGCACTCATGGGGGAAAAAGGGACATGTTTCACATTAGCCCAGCAG
Organism: Thunnus thynnus; assembly: GCF_963924715.1. Lineage (NCBI taxonomy): Eukaryota > Metazoa > Chordata > Actinopteri > Scombriformes > Scombridae > Thunnus > Thunnus thynnus. The sequence goes on from NC_089533.1 coordinate 12,435,194, forward strand.
AGGGTGCACTGCACCTCTAAAATAACTAAGAATTAATTTGTTCATGGGCGGGACTACTTCCATGAGTCTGCCTGAGTGGACAAGCATGTGAAAACAGAAGTCAAGTCTAAAAATAAAAATATTACTGGCAGAAGAACAATAACACAGTACAATTATAATAGTGATAGAATGATTATGAACAACTATGATTAAAAATTGATTTTTACTCTCTCACCTGTGCTGGATTCTCCCATTTCTTCAGGAAATCTTCTTTGGCTTTGGCAAGAAACTCCTTCACTGTAATTACACAACATAACAAAGTTCAAAGACATTAAAGTCCAGACATAAAAGGATTTAGTATTACAGGTGACCTCATGTAATCACCAAGACCGAGAGAACACCTCAGCATGGGTGTTTCCTAATAAAATGTGGAATGATTCAGGAGATATTCCGTCAATGGTGCATGATAACACATTATGTGCCTATAAAAATCTACATAAATACTTTCAAATTAAATCATAAAGATAATCCTGTTCAAGGTACAAATTGATATAAATAGAAAACAAAAGCAATGATTGGTTAACCATATTCCATTGACTATAACACACCCAAATCATCATTTGTCTAGCCAACTATTTTTAGAAGCCAGATAAGATAAAAAGAGATCACATGTATAGTGAATCAAAATTATAATGAATAAAGACAAAGAGACATTCCAAACCAATTAGTGACAAGTTCACTGAAACGCACTGAATACCCCACAGAAAAATGGATCAAGTAGGACACTGCTGTAAACCTGTCTGGTACATGCCATCTTCTAAAACAAGGAGATGGAGGCCTGTAGCAACAACAAAGAAGCTACAGGGTTCCATAAGTAAAATGGGAGACACTATAACAACATCTGTTAGCCGGGTGCCTCTCAAGTCACAGCTTTATGGGAGAGTAGCAAATAGAAATCCACTTGTGTGACATCACAGCTAGTTTGCTAAAAAGGCATGTGGGACACTCAAAATAAGAGTGGATCTAGAGTCTTTGAAATCATCCCCAATATGATTAATGGTGGTGCCAGTATCATGATGTGGGAATGCCGTTCAGTAGCAAGACCTGGCAGATAGATGGTAAAATGATTTCAACAAAGTACACAGAACTCCTGCAGGGGGGGTGACTTAGGAGGCTTGTTTTCAAGCAAGAAACCAATACCAAAACACAAAGGCCAAGCTACACAGCAATAACATAAACAGAGTGGCCGAGTCATTGTCCCCATACTACTTGACAAAGCCTGAGCACTTTTGCAAAGAAGACATTAGGACTTCACATGTTGGAGGAAGTTTCTGCCCCACACCATAAAACCATGCTTGTCCATTCACTGAGGAGCCTATTTCTGAGATATCTGAAGTTGACTTCAATTTGAAAAACAACATTTTGAGTTCTTTTCACATATATGATCAAAATTTTCTCAGGTTTGACACTGTCCATTGTCAGACTCAATAAGTGAATGCATATGGACCGTAGTAATGCTGACCCCTTTAGGGTTACTCTAGAGAAACCCGTCTTCAGAAAAGTCCTAGACTTGAGTCAGTGTTAGTCAGTCCACTTATGACTGCACTATTGCAAAACAATAAACTGATCTGTGATAAGATGCAGTTTAATGTAAGGCTACAAGGTTTCCCAGAACAAAGCTAATGACACAGCAATGCAAAAAACATACATACTGTACATACACGCATATACATGCTATTATCAATTGGCAGACATGCTTGTGGACAGATTTTGACAGCTTGGCACACAAGGTGTCATATGCAGAAGTTCATTTTTCTTGCCCTTATCTTTATGAGGCTAATCACAGTGCTCTGTGGGAACATGTAGATAACCAGTCCTTCCTCATTCCTCCTTACTATCTGTGTGCTAGTTTTAAGAACGCTAGCTGCTTTAACAGCTGAGGCAGCACAGCTATTTCCACTGTTAGGCTGGGACACAAGATTGAGGTTGTAAATGTACAACTACTTTCAGAAAAAGAACAATAGTTTCTCTTTACTGTGGTGCTAAATTACTACACTGTACAGCAAGAGCAAAGAAAGTCTCATGCTTCTCTTTATTCGGCACAGATCTAAATTATGTGCTTAACGTTTAACAAGATTTCCCTAATATAAGAGTGACTTCCAAGGGGCGGAAATTGATAATGGAATAAAAAGTATTATTTATACTCACTTACTGACAAACTGTGGAAACATAAACCATGTCAAGCCTTTCAGGATAATGTAGAATGTCTATCTGCCAAGGTAATCAATGCAAAACAACTGCCTGCAGCACAGTTTAAATACAGCCAGTGAGCTGTCAATAGTGAAAGCGCATTCACCAACTTTTTGAACTGAATATTTAAACCAATGTTCTTTTTTGGTGATATATCTAGATTAGAAAACTGAGAAGGAGCTTACAAAAATAGCAACTATCTATGCAGAAATTTCTCTGGAATCACTCATATAAACACACACTCCAAAACTAGATGAAAGCTTAATCCTGATCTAGCTAATGTGATTTCCTGCAAATTCTCTTAAGACCAGCTGCTCCAACTATAGGATGAGAGAAAGCCAGCAAGAACGGCTAAGACCAAAGTTTGCATAAACATGTTGAGAACACTGTTGCTCCCACAGAGAGCAATGGAAGCAGACCAGTCACCAGGGACAAAACATTTCCCGTGAAAGTTGCTCAACTCCAACTTCCAAGCAGAAACAGCTACAAATGGAGTGATTCCTTGGGGAAAGATGTTGATGGTGCTGCAAAACTAGCTGGGAGTTAAATGCCCAAATCAACAATTGTCTTCGAGGAATTCTCTCAATCTTCATAGTCTCGATTTTTGTTAGATTTAGGAGGCTTAGCTGCTATTACTACCATGGGAGTTGCAGGTGATCAACTGAAGTTCAACACCTTGACTCTCCTGTAACCCCAAAATCCTTACCATCTGGGATGACTATGGGTACCTCAGCTGCTGCAGCATCTGCTGAGCGCGACCCCGATTCACTAGAGCGCGAGGATGACTCCCTCTTCCCTGCATGCCTCCTGGAGCTCTTCCTGTCACACATCAGCCCTGCAAAGTCTCCCCGGTTCTTCTTCCTTAGCCTCTTCCTCACAGCCACTGACTCATGACCTATCCTCCCCCTCGGTGAGCACTGTGGTCGGATCAGCAGCCCCACTCATCCGCAGCAACCAGTCAAGTGTCCTTGCCAGCAGGGTGTCTTCAGTCTTTCCTGTGACTGTCACTTTGCTGGGGACCAAGTTTAGAAAGTAGCATCCACCTCCAGTGTGCAGTCGAACCTAGCATGGAGAGCAGCGCTGCTCCTGTTACACTCACACAGATCAATTGGACCCTTGCTTGGTTTGTATCAATATTTATTCTGTACACAAAGTACTCTCTGCCTTTCCCTCTCATGTCAAACACATACACACACATGTGCACACACAGAGGATACATATTGATCTAAACAGGGACATAATCACTAGGGGGAGGGGCGTTAAAACACTAGCTGGTATATTTATCCAACCCAGACAGGAAGTTCTATGGAAAACTGGGCCTATGTGAAGACCCTCGAGATGAACTAGACACATTGAGATGCAGCTGAAACTTTCCTTAATTAGCAGAACCAATCAGATGTCACATCTGTGATGAAAAACTTTCGGGGTCGATCTGGGTGTTTTCAAAAACATAAAAGTGGCTCTCTCAGGAGACACTAGCAAAGCAGGAACGCACAAACCTCAGTGAAACTTTTTCTCTCTGCCCAAATGCACCAGAGAATCTGTGTAGTGCCAGTGCTGAATTGATCCTCCAAAAATCAATCCTACATCTCTCCCCTGGGCCTCACTGGCCCACTCTGACGCAGGAACAGAGGGGTTATATTAGGGCGAGCTGACCGACATTTAACAGTGAAGCGCGCCAAATCAGGTCCCAGTCTAAAACCAGGCCTCGTTCAGATAGCATACAGCCCTATGTGGTGCATAAGAAACCAGTCAGAAGACAAACAGAGCTGCACGTAAACTTGGAAAGTGTGTGCAGGTGTGTAAAAGGTGAAGAATCAATTGTAATCATCAGCTGAGCACTGGCAGTTGACATTTTACTGTGACTGGTTGGCAAGTAGTTACTAACAAAATCTCCAATGGGAAGTAATTTCATATCCTACTGTAAGATCTGAATTGGCTAATTAAATGTAGCCTGTGGAGTTTTTGATCTCTAGTAGTGCTATGGAGCCGTTTCTTTTGTTGTTTTTTAAATGAGTCGACCCCTGTTTGGTTTGTTCAGTGCACATGCAAGAGGACACACATGCATGCATGTGATGCCTACAGGTGGTGACAATGCACCAAGACGTGCAGCAATGCACCAACAAAGGCAGGGAGGGAGAACACAACAAGCTAGTTCACATGGACGTAAACAATTCAGATCTCAAAAATGTTCCAAAAAAATGCATTCAACAAATTTGTTAAGATCTCCACAGTGTGTTCTGGTGAGTAACACTGAATATAAACATATGTCTTCCTGAGGTCAGGCTTCTGATTTCTTTTTACTTAAGAAATCAATCATTGATAAGGTATGTCTTAAGACTGCTTTTCTGAGAGCTCTCATTTCTGCAACATAGCATTTTAATATGCTATGGGTTTATTTGTTGTAGGGACTTTACCACCAGACACACAGGATGCACACTATCAATACTACTTTCGATAGCAGACGTGCATATGACGCGGGTCTGCTCGATGTGTGTTGCACTCATTCATGAGACCACTGTCACTCTGTTTCTCACTGTTAGCAGAGACTACAGTCTGCAGTGTAGTTCATAAACTTCACTGATAATCCTGAGAATTACATCAAATTACCAGATAAAATTTTAGATGAACAGCTCTGTCTGTCCATCTGCCCCTGCCTCCCACCCTCTTGATCGTCTGCTCGAGCACACTTTACATTTCTCTCTCTTTCTGACTCTCATTCAAATTAATTCCCTTCCTGGTAGCAACGGCAGGTCACCAAATCGGGGCAGCATCCAACCTGGGCCACAAGGCAGGTTGTGAAGGAGATTCGGCTGATGAGCACTGACTCATTAAAATAGACCCCTGACACGGCTTTGACCTGCATCACTGTGTCAGTCTGAATGGGATATAACATGCCTGTTGATGTGAGAATCCAAAGGAAACAAGAGCTCCTTTTCCAATCACCAAACTCCATCATCAGTTTTGCCTTGCTCCAGAATTGTTCTCTGGCAGAATGTCAGCTTGCCAACTTCAGTTCAGTCCTGTAAGCTTATCTGAGGTGGCTGATTGGCATTTCAAGAGTAAGGTCCACTGGTAATCAGTGTGGGCTTACAACAAAGCCCCTTTATCTGGAGACAGGAAGTGATGAGTACCGGAAAACACTAGGGTTGGGTACCAAACTCTGTATTTTAAGGGTACCGACCGAATTATGTTGGTACCACTGAGGACCTATTCATGTTATATCAATCTGTGCCAAATTTCAGTACCTTGAAAAGTGGGCTGTGTGATTTCAAATAAATATTGATAAGATTCCTTATGAGCCTTTTGAAATATCCCTCCTAATTTACCGACACACATGCGCTTGGAATTTCTCTCCTGTGTTGCTGTTTTTGTACTTTCAGTTATCAGCCTTCTTTTATCCTTTCCTGATCGCTTTCAGTCACATCAGAGCTGTGTTAAGTTACTGCTGATGGAAACATTTCATGCTGAAGGCTTTTATTGTGAAGAACTTACAGGAAATGAAATGTGTTTATGGCCAAGTTAGCATAGCTTCGTTAGCAGTGCTATTCTTCAATAAAAACAAGTCGACGCAACAAGATCTGGAGATATTTGGAGCTATTTGCTCAGCATATCAGTTAGAAATAACTCAGAGAGGCACAGTACACGCAGAAACAGCCACAGTGAGATGTTTTGTGAAGAGCTGCAGATGACTGGCTTTTAGAGCATTTTCAGCAAACAGCACATCTCCACCCGGTAGCCTAAGCAACTTATTTTACCTTGTTTATTTTATCTTACTCAACATAATGTTCTAAATAAATAACAATGTTGAAATTGAGAAGTTTTATTTTTTACAACTGAAATTACATGTTATTACAGAGAGAGTAAAGTACTGAAAAAAAGGGTACCGTTGGGTACCAGTACCAAATTCCAGGTACCAGTTCAAATGTGAACGGTACCCAACCCTAGAAAACACAAACCTGCCTCTGTTACACAAACCAGCTGCGTGCAGAGCAGGGGCAGGACATGAACCACACAGATATTTATAGATAGAGGGAGTTGCACTTTGACAGCGTGCCACATCATTATATGGCCAATTCAAAACACACAGAATTCAATATAACCATCCCTTGTGTCATAACTGGCTGAGCACGGCCTTGCTCAGATGTTTAAGTGTGTTGAGTACAGGAAAAGATTTCCAAGCAAACTCTCAGACATGCTAGAGCCCTACCAGTATGTAGGAAAACGACACAAGAGGGGACACAGACAAAAAAAAAAAAACAGAAAAAAAAAGTATGCATGTGTTTGGATAGGTTAGTTATTACATGGTTATTACATATAATAGATAAGGCTGACAGATTTACAGTGTGCAGTCCAACGCCTGACAGACACTTCCAACGGTACGTGAGGAGTGCTTTCCTTTGAAATGTAAGTAAAAAACAATAGGCAACAGAACAGAGACAAACAACAGGCTGCTCCATGTGTGTACTTATGTACATGGACTATGCACCGCACGCACATATGTCTTGGCTGCTGGCCATTAATACCAGCAAAATCTATGTCTGCCAACATGAAAGATCACTCCACCAAAGCTAGAAGACAAGTCATGATATGAGTATGGCAACAAACATTATCATGAGAAAAAAATAGCTTGATTATCTCTTAAATGTATGAACTTGAGCTCAGTTTGTGACTGGCTAACTAGTGGGACACGCGGGCCGCGGCTCCACCCCTAACCCATGCTCCGGTCCAGATCCAGAATGAAAACTCACTCCAGTAGCAAGTCTCTAGCTCCTCCTGTGGTAGATCATGTCTGCCTTCCCCACTGCCTGGATCCCCCAGACAGGGACTGGCATGTTGAAACAGCCTCCCTGCCAGCCTGTGAATAAGAGACATCACACGAGGCTGGGGGAAGCCAGCTGAAAGCCTGTGTAGAGTCTTAACACTGAAGTATGTCCAGAGGTTTTAACAAGTGGGAAATCCAGAATGCGCAACACACACAGTATCTTAAACGCCAGAACTTGCCAGAGCTTTCCTGGTCCCCTGTATAAACCTTCAGTTCAGTAGAAGCGATGACTAACTACGCAGAGCATGGGCTGGACCTTCCTTGCTCCTTCACTTCCTGCAGCAGTTCACAGTGTCTGTCCGCCCTGCTTCTTCCTGTGGGCCAGGACTCGGCTCTATATACTACTGCGCTGTTCTCCGCTCGTCTTCTCCGGCCTGGAAAGTTCAGGGGAAACAGACTCTGCGCACCTGAACCAGCTCTCAACACTCTCCACTTTCTTTTTTCCATAGAACCCAAAACAGGATGCCATCTTGTCCTTAATCTCAAGCTGCTCTGTGGAAAATAACGCTCTTGGGTGTGGGCTCTGGACCCCTGGTCAGCACCTGTCTCTGGGGATCAGGGTGGGCCCAGAGCGATCAGGCTGATAAGGATGTGATGCAGGGCATTTCAACAAACCTCCCCCAGCAGTGCCTCCTCTGTCCATGCTTCTAACCTACTAATCCTCTATTTTCCAGTAGATTCCTGAGCATTTAAGAAACAAATATCTGTGCTACAACTCCTGAAAGTAATGAACATTATTACATGGGGTTACCAGGGATGGGTTAACGTTACAGAGGGACTGGAGGCCATTCTTCACACCTACTCTCTACCAGCAACAAGGAGCTGATGCTCATTTTGCAGATAGCTGTTCAGACTTTGCACACTTGAGCGTTATTTATGGTGTTATGGATAAAAACATTAGACCGTGTCCTCCCAGGCCTTCTCCACGGCCAGTGATCCTAACTGGAAAAAGAAAGAACAAATGCTTGGACTGAGTTGACAAACATTTTTGCAAGAAACAGGATGGAAATGTTCCCTCATTTAGTAGTTAACCTCTGAAGTTCACACTGTAGAGCAAGGTGTACAGTAATTGTCATTTATTTTCTTAGCTTGTACAAATGCCTCATTTCTTTTTTAAAATAAAAACTGATGTCTAACCGATGTTCAAGGGGCTCATCAATAAAATAAAAAGTTGTGGGGGCAACAGCCCACAATACTATTAGCAAGAGCAGAGCATCTCTTCTGCTCTGTCATGCAAGCGCACACACACGCGCACACACACACTCAGTGACACATACAAGTGCCCTTGTTCTAAATGCTGCTCATCACATGATGTTCAAGAGACTCCTCAATTCCAAGTTTCTGCCTGGAGAGGATCACCCTGCGTGCATCATATGACCCCGTCCTGGTGGCTTTTTCCTTCTCTGATAACAACCAACTCTCCTCTACTCACTTAGTGTCAAACACAGTCTGTGGGACCCAATGCTCATTTCCACATTACATTAACATTCAACCCACTTACATAAACTTCCTGAATAATATGTACATCTCCACTTTGTGCATGTCTTTCTATACAATGAGGAATATGTTTTTCATGAAGTAATTAGGTTATCAAGAACTGCACAAGAAAAGAACTCCACACCAGGCTAACTGTTAGGTTATAATGTTACTGCAGCCTTTCATAACCTTGTGAGGGGAGAGAGGGGAAAAAACATCTGAAACACATGAACCACAAAGAAACCTGACTGTTGTATAAGGCTCGTTGTCATCCTCGCTGGTACCTCTGAATATAACTTGAGGCATTTAATCACGAGCTTTCCCACAAAATCTGTGGAGAGAATGAATAACATCCTCTTGCTGCTCTGCTGCTCAGCTGAGATGAACATGGTATCACAGCCACAGTGTGGCTAAAGTTCATATGTAGATGGGAGTCTTTCACCGAAAGTTGACAACCAGTAAAGTTTATAATAATCACCCCTGCATCCATATTAGAGAACAGTGTCGAAAGCAATCTAATATTATGTCTTTGTGGAGGGTCTCTGGGCCTTGATGCACTATCCTGGTGTTAAGTTGTACTTTTTATTTCGCTGCCATTATGGGAAACAGGAAATGACTACAGCAAAATGACCCAGCGACAGGCTGCATAATATGGCCAGCTCACAGCTGTAGCTCCGGGTAATAAGGGGTAAGGGGTACTCACCGCTCTCCATCTCATTGCCCTTCTTTGCGGTGGGCGTGTTGCCCATGATGGCAGACTGATGGTGGAGTCCCCGGACTCGGACTAAGTTTTCCTTTACAAAGTCGTTCAAGTGATGCTACACCGTTAACGCAGTCCCTTGGTTCAATGAAGCTGTCAGTTAGCTACTAGCTAACAGCTACCATTATTGACTAACTGTAAATATATTTCCTCTGCTACTTTGTTTTCTTAGTGAGTTCGGAAAAGTCCAGCCAAGCGAGTCTATCCAAGTCTGCAGCTAACACTGGCGCTGGGGGTTAGCGAGGCTAGCTAATGTTAGCTTGGTAGCGTTAGCTCGTCAATAGGCAAATCAAGATATATCACTCGACTGTCCTTAATTTCCAGAGACGGTTTTAATATATCCAAAATCCAGTTCTAGTCCATTAGACAGATCGTCGAAAGCCGTTTTTTTCGGTCTGTCTAACGAGCAGGCTAGCGTTAGCTCCGAGCGTCCCTCGCAGTCGTATCCTGGCCTGAACTAACCAGGTGCTGTATGTGTGGGCAGGCCTTTTCTGTTCAGACCTGGATAACAAAAGTGCTGTCCAGGTTATTCTTTTTTTTCCCGCTGTAGGTTATTTCAAACGGATATCTCTCCACTCGCTTCGAAGCCAAGCGTTAAGTGCAATGGTTTCCTCGGACCGACCATCTGACAGTCGATTGCTAAGATCAACAGACCCTTTCCATTAATCTTCACACCGCAAGGGAAACTCCAGTCATCCATCCATCGGGTCCCGCCTCTGGCTGCCTCTGATTGGCTACATAGAAACATACTTACGTGACAGACGTCGGACGTCGAGCGCTGATTGGATGACCATTAATACATACAATTATTGCATTGATGCGATTTGACTGTCAAACGGCTTCATCCCGCCTCTCAGACTTGCTAGTAGCCAATACGCCCACAACTGTAACTGTTTTTACCTCTTTTCGCTTTAAATTATCAGCTGTTTGTATTTATCACACTGAGTTTCATGCACAACACAAATCAAACGCTACGATCTTACAATAATCTTCGTATTTGCAGTGCAGTATTTTCTAAAGGCAGTTCTGTAGCCTAGCCACCCCTTTTACCCGACCGGTCTGTGATTGGGTGTGACGTTAATACAGGCTATTTTTAGTAAAATGTGAAAATATAAGGGGCCACTCACTCTGATATTGTTTTACAGAGTTGACACTGTTGTGTTTAACCTTTTTGTGGGTAAAATTAAAGTACTTGTGTGGTACATTCTTCACAGCTACAAGGGTAAATGTATTAGTCTCATTAAAAAGTGGTTTATTGTTTCTGTTATCAATATTGTCAAACAAATGACACAAAATAAGACAAGTAATGAGGACGGACATGGCTCTCAATATCACACAGTCATTCATACACAAGTACATAACAAATACAATGTTCTTTTATTTGGAACCCAAAATAGCAAACAGAAAAATAAAAACATGAATGAAGTGATATAGCCCAAAAAAAGCCCATCCAAATAAGTGCAAAAGGAACTTGAACAGAAACATAATGGCAGATTATCAAATTCCTGAACAGCAAAATATTGCAGTTTATTTGCCTATTGCTTCAGTGCTGAAATCCTCTTAAGTGGGTACAAATCCGTTCTGCACAAACAAAAGGAAGGAACGTGAATCACAACAGTTTTCTGTTCTGTTTCAGTTCAGCTGCATGTCATAGTTAACGTTTTCCCTTCCATGAGTTAAACTACTTCAATATTGCTTCATGGGAAGGAACTCCCCATCTATCAGGGTCAACTGTTCCAGTGAGATGTTCATAATCCTTGAAATAAACACTCATCTGAAGCCCAACGCGACAGTTCTTATTCTTTTTTTTTTTTTTTTTACAACAAGCTTCAGGGAAATAAGGGCAGCTGTAAGGCAAATATCCACACTAGAATGTCCACAGGCATTCTTCACAAATTAGGTCTTGGCTGTGAGTCATCACCTTTCACTCAGGGGTCTTCTCTATAAGCAGTCCATTGAGTTGTCTGGTAGTATCCCCAAGGGTGGGGCTTTTCCTGGGAGACAGGATGGAGGGAGCATGGAGTTTGATGTGGGATCCACATTTTCACAATCTTCCATTCGCTCTGCGCAGCCTTCCCAGTTTATATGGAATCTGGTAACACGTGGGTTTGATGCCAGAATATTTCTCTGCAGCTGAACGGGGTAGATGGAAAATAGATAATAAATACTTTGTGCAAGTAAATGTAGTCATTAAGCAATACTCCTTGCAACTTTTAGTTATTTTGCACCAAATAATTAATAGGTTATTCTGATCACCATAAAGTTATACATTTTTCTTCCTTCTGTATAATTCTAAGTGTAGCTGATTTGAAATTTTGAACAATTTAACCATTTTAGTGATATATTAAAGCATGTACAATTTTCCATTACATTTGCCTATTACAGGGAACATGTGTGCACTACCTAGTGTGACTGAGACAAACATGTTTACAAAAACATTTTGAAACTTAAATGGAAACACTTACCAAATTTGAATATTTTCACATTTCCCCAAATGACTCATCTGATTAATTTGCATTAGGGGCAGCTAACTTTTGCTAAAGCACATATTACTGCTATCAGTTAGCAATGCATCCCACTTCATTTGACACCTACACTATCCTCAGGGCAATAAACTGTTAACTCTGTAGGTCTTGGTAGGTACCAAATTGTATTTATCCAATAATAACCACATTAACAGCTATATAATAACCTACAATGATCGTTATAATCACTCATCCCGATATTTCCTTTTGCACTTATGTGTGAAAGGTTTCATTCCAAATGTCAGCCACCATAAAAATGTGACACCTACAAACAAAATCCTTTGTCTTTACAGCAAAACTCACAGTAGCTTATCAGTGGAGTCCCCATCTGAATTAAGAACGTTGCTTACAGGATAGTAGGATTTCTGCTTCACTAGTTATATAATCGAGGGAATTGAAAGGATTATTGGTAATTTTTGAAGGATTAAATAATAACAGCAAGTTGTGTTCCAAAGTACAGGCTCAACCCTTCGGGGTGAAAAGCTTCAATTGCACAATGTATTAATTAGTGCACCGTGCTGCTCAATGACTACTTTTGCTCTTTCTACTTTTATGGTAACACATTAAAACAAATCATGATCTTTTAGTTGTGTAATTAAGTCATTCACATATTCATAATTACACTTTTAATCAATGTTTGTGTGGTGTACTTTTGAATATATTTTTGGGGTTGATTTTAAAAGGAACATTTCCATTACAGGTGTTCTACAACCAGACAATCCAAAGCATTTCTTCAAACCAGTGAAAGAAGCATCAGGCAGTTACTTGGAATAAGAACTCAACAAGATTACCCAGAAATCAAACATTTCTCTGACCTGTGTGTAGTCTGGCTTGATGGGTGGATTTTCGCGAAGCTCGGGGTCTGTGTACTCATTGTTCACGTAGTAACCGATGCGAATGAACTCCTGGCCACGGTATGTGCAAGTAATCAGTACCACCGTTACACCAACAGCATCACTTTCAGGAATCAATCCAGTGTTTGGGGCATCAGCCTGTTGAAAGAAAAACAAATTTAAGATGATGCACATTAATTCCAGCCACTGTAACTGTTTATTTGTCAAATGGTTTGAAACATTTTTTAATCATAATCTACCTACAATCATATCTACAACAATGTCTTTCATACTTTCATTACTTATGATAATAAGCATAATGCACATCACAGAAATAGCTGGAAATATTTTAGTTCTCATCTTTTTTATTTTTATTTTCTGAACTTAAAGAACTGTTTTTTTTGCTATATTTTCCGAACAACTGCCGTAGGGGTTGTTTTGATGATGAGAGGAGAGGTTGAAGAGCCTTACTAACTGCACCTGAGGAAATATTTTTGTTGATAAAGCAAGTTTTGTTTGGAAAGGCTTACTTTGTGCCGTACTGCCTTCAGCAGAACTCCTGTGAATCTGTCCAGGTCGTACACAATATCGCAACTCGTCCCAAATGTCTTTCATACTCATCGCAACGTTTGGACATTAAATTTACGATGATATATTGATGTCAAAATCTTCCTAATTGCACCTTTAACGCGAAGAAATCACAGGAATTTTGCATAATTGCAAGCCCCCACAAATATTATGGAAATTGGTTGTATTTGCATTAATTATTGCGATCGCAAGATCACGATTTCCTGGAGGGACTAATATGTAGATTATAACATAATTAATGCCAGTGGCACAATGAGCCTTCCAGTACTTTGATGAATTGCTTATCAATTAGTCAATAATTATAGATAATACCATGAAACCAATTTGTAGTATGACAAAAAACAAAATAGTGACAACTTATTCGTAATGTTATGTTTAAATAACAGTACTGTTCACTGGATTTAATATTTTTAACTAGTTTTGTCCTGATTTATTGATTCTTAAAAGTGCCATTTATTACAAACTATTAAAAGAAATGTGGGGCAAAAAAAACTTTATCTCACCCAAACTGTTTCCACTGACTGATAACTTGTCACTTCATGGGTTTTGAAATATCTAAAAAGGACGTTTGCTGAAAATTAGCTTGCTGGTTCACACTTGCACATTTACAGAAATGCTGATGAATGTGCATTGTCCTTATAAATAAAGAGATTAAATGTTTCATAATGTCTGACTGATCCTGCGTCTCAGACAGTCAATGTTCTTGTATGGCCCAACACATACTTGAGATGATCCTGTAGACCATATAGGACAAGGAGCAGCTGGAGCTGGACTGTGTTTCTTATGTCCAGATTGTCATCCAACTTGTTATAATCAGATGTTGAGTTGCCATTTTCTTGATGTACAGCATCTCATCCAGGCTTAAGGCTTGAAATAAAACTACCTACAGTGTGACATGATATGCAGATGGACAGCTAGTGAGAACAGCTGTCAAACAGTCCTGTTTGTAAAAATGTAAAATTGGCTCTTTGGCAAATCTAATCTTTCAAATTGCTCTGTAAACATTCAGAAAGCTATACAGGAGAGACGTAGAAAGGTCCAGAATTTTAAAAGCAAGAGGATGCTATTGCTGATTTTGAGATGTGTATTAAAATATAACAAGATCTTATGAAACTGCTGTTCCCAGTACACACTATATATGGCTACAGCAACAGAAATCACTGCTTCACCTGAAACACAAACATATGTCTCCCAGCAGGTACTGGGCCGACCAAGACAGAGTCGAGGACTTGATCATACTCTTCGCTCTCTGCTGAACCAACGTAGATGATCTTCCATTCCAGGTCTATAAAACAAAACAAAGATGTTAGGTTTCACAATGAAATACAAAGTTACGGAAGTAGTGCTTTGACAATAAGTCAAAAAATTGCCAAATATGATTGATAACACATTGATCAATTTAGAAATTTATCACATAAAAATATCAAACATAGCCTGAAGAAAGCTTTTCAAATACAAGATTTATTAGCTTTTCTTCATTATTTTATGTGATTATGCATTCATTCACCATAAAAGACAGCTTGTCTCCAGATAGTCAGAGACAGAACTAAATGTTCAAGCCAGTGTATTACCTATACAGCTGACTATAAACAAAACAACACAACACAACACATGTTACTATGAACAATTAAGCTAACAGAAAAGTTGTTGTTATAAGTTAACCCTTCGTCATGGGGTATATTGAAGCTCGAAGGGTTGTCACTTATGGCTAACGCTTATTTTTGGTCTCTAAATGCTGTTAAGTAGATAAAAGTAAACACTGAGCACCGATTAGAGAAGACAAAGACCTCGGTTGTGTTCATATTTGTAACTCACGACTAATTTCTGTGACAATTTCATAGCTAACTTACACTGCAACAATGTAAAACATATGTTTCCATAACATAAATGCATAGAGGCCTGTATGAGTAACATGAAAGGTATAAGATGAGTGCACGTCACGGTTCATTGTCACATATTTATAAGTTATATCTGACGGATTTGACCTACATAAGATCACTTAGAGATGTGTCCACCATGGGGGACACATTCAATCAAGTTGTGTAACATTAACGTTACTTTGCTACAGCCCTGTAACGTAACGTTAGCGTTAGCTGTTAGCAATTTCCAGTACACGGACTGAACTGACAACAGACTCCCGCTTTAGCCTCGGACACACAATAATGACAGCAATTGTGCGATGGTAAACGTCACTTACCTTCAGGGAGGTCTTCCATACACTCAAATGTTATTTCGAACTGAAAAGGGTTTCCAAAGGGACTCGGGTTATCCAGGACAGCCACATTTAACACCTGTACCTTCGCCATTGTTGCTAGAGCGCTAAAAAAAAAAAAAAAAAAAAGGAGGAGGGGAGGGGGGGCAAAAACAAACGCGCAAAGCAGTTTCCCGGGGAATACTTTAAAAGCAACACTACAACAACACAGTTAACAGAAGCTTTAACAGTATTGTAGTGGTTTTACTCAATTTAAGCCTTATCTGTATGACTAAATGCACACGACCTAAGTAAATATGTTCGGTGTGGTTATCTTAAATTAAATTTGAGTATATAACCACCGCTCTCCCGCCGCTTTGTATCGAGGTTTATCCGCGCCTACGGCAAGCGCTAAGTGTCTGTAGGAAAGGCAAAGCGCCTCTTTCGCCCCCTTGTGGCATGGTAGCGGAGGCCTTCTTCTTCTTCTTCTTTGGGGTTTCACAGCAGTTGGCATTAAATCGCATTACTGCCTCCCTCTGGATTTAATCGTCCACTGTTGTCCGATTCTATTACAGTATTGTAATTAGTCCAGTTGCTCTCAAAAATCTAAATATCTTTTTCCCCCCTTCACCGTGTCCCTACACTCAAGCAGATCTTTAACCCTGGCCTCCACTCATCCCAGCCTCTGTAGACCCATAATCATTGCCCTTCTTTCCTCTTCATATTTCCTGCATGTAATCAGGACGTGCTCCACTGTCTTTTTTTCCTGGCACTGATTACAATGGCCAGTTGGGTGTTTTCCGATGATAAAAAAAAGTGTACTATTCAGGTTGCTGTGACCAATTGCTGTGACTGACCCCAGTCTGATGACTCACCACTGCTGCCCATATTACCTCTGTTAGCAGAGGCCTTGAGGGGAGGCCTTGATTCATAAAGAGTAATTACTTACATCACTAACTGTAATCATTTTAACCACAAAACACATAATTCATGTCCTGACTGATGAAAGTAGATACTAAATCAAGTTTTAAAGCATTATAACGTGGCCCACATCCTTTGACCTGCCTTTAAAGTCAATCCATGTTGCAAGTTTTGATTAGTAGTAGTTCAATAACATTACCTTGGTTTGGCAGTACAATAAAATCAACTTTATTATCGTGTCCAGATCCAGGAAGGGTGGCAACAGACACATTTCACAATATAGTCAAATGCAATCCAAAACAACGCAACCTTGAAAATTAACCTTGAAACAGCTCTCTGCTGATCAAAACTTGATATAGCCATATATGCTTCACAAGGGCAATACTTTTTGCAGGACTATTACTGGATTGCATGCCATTGTACATGTGATATTCCCATATCTTGTGTATAGCTTATAGCTTATATATACATACATAGCTTATATGTACAGCCATATCTGCAAGTGACTGATAATGAAGTAAAATGTCTATATAACTTTAAACAGCTGAGAGGAGATGCAGGGAAAAGAATGTTGTTTTTTGTTTTTTTTAAATTTATTGTGCTCTCAGTTGGTCAAACTTGGAGAGGCCTAACAAGAAAATGTGTCCTCCAGTCAACAAACATATGCACATATGTATGAAAACATATGTATGAAAACATACAAGACATATCCACATGTAAATAATAATAAAATAAGGCAATGTGTTTACAACTTTTCTACAGAAAATAATTGCTCATATCTATGCTGTATGCTTTATTTGCAAATAACATTCCCAATTTAATTATATAAATCTACATTGAATTTAATGCCCAAGTAGGTATTCTCTGACACAGCTGGATAAAATGTCATATAACTCAATGTAATTCAGTAGGCCTCATTTTCATCTCTCCATATTTTCTGCATTACCATCATTCATCATTGATATCTCAGTCAGTAAAGTTTACACAACCACAGGCAAAGACACAATTAAAATGTGGGTTTTATCATTCTAGATAATTTGTCTCTGACTCATATCTGTCTAACCTCACAAATGTTCTGCATCATTCACTCATTACTGTAGATAAGACAGTAGAAAACATCCAAAAATTGTATGGTCGTATGGATGCACGTACAGACTGACTCATTGCTGTAATATTACAGGAGTGATTTTCCATTAGCAGCACTTGCTTTTCAAAAACGCCTCAATGCTCTCAAACTGCAAATGAAAACTATCTGACCACCACAGATTAGGGTTGAAGCAGCCCACATTTTCTTTGCCCCTCTGAGTCTGAGAAGGGGAGATTAGGCAAGGATTAGAGCCCAGTGGACCAGCTGGCAGCCGAATTCATCCTTAAAATATCTCAGGAATGCTGATATCCTTTCTCATGTTGGGAAACATGAAACCTGGTGGAGGCGCTATTTCATGCCACAGCTATTATCCAGGTTGCTAAGGTAAGAGCAGGCGCAGGGAGGACAGTAAAACATTGTACTCCAGCAGGTTGTAGCAAGTGAGAGCAACCTGACATCATAGGCTATTTAGACTGAGAAGTGCAGTTTAAATCAAATAAGAGGCTTACGGGTTAAATAGGTATAATATGCCGCAAAAGTGATTAAAGTTTTTTTTTTCAGATATGAGACTATTTTGAGGAGTTTTTGTGGGAAAAGGAGAAATCGAGTCTGTTCTGCTTCACTAAACTGCATTTTTCTTCGACTGTGTACAAAGGAGGATCTGTCCGCTCTGCAGCAGGTAGATAACTGCTCTCAGGTAATGCAACACGAAACTGAATCATGTGACCTATGGCGATTTGAAGAGTAGGCGAACAGAAAAAAAACTCCAAAAAAACTGCTTTACATAAAACACCAACTGGTGGTGCAGTCGATGATGTAATCCGAAACTTAAGGATCCATTCAAGTATTTCAGCGGCACTGCAAACGTTTTTAGTCATAGGATGTGTTACCTGTCGTTTTCATTGGACGTTTTCATTAGTGGCAGTTTCATTTCATGACAAGGTGAGGCGGAAGCAACATGGTTCACTCGTGAGGGATCAACCTGCTCGAGTTTTGCCTCGATCACCTGGAAACAGCTGGATCAATGGTACGTGTTTCTAATAGAGCTTTTGGGAAATTTACTTTACAACATGTTCCCTATATTATTGTCAGTAATAATAATATTATTGTTGTATGTGGGGTGGGGTGGGGTGGGGGGGTAACTTTAGAATATGTATTTAGTTTTCAGTAGAACTATTAATAGCTTATTTTCTGTGGTCTGAGTAGGTTTAATGGTGATTCAACATCAGGCTGAATGTGTGACTGGTGCATGGTGGCGCCTGACTCAACCTCAAATTAAAGGAGTCTACAAGAGTGCCAAAGTGATAATATTCTGTCTTCAGATCTTCAAGGATGCAATAAATCAACAAAGTAAATGTTGGACCTAATGAAATGGACCCGAGCTGACACCCCAAAGTCCCAGTCTGCCCACGCTTGGCCCTGCTGGTCACAGGTATAGAGATGGCAGTCTGTCCGGATGTGTTGGCCATACATGGAGTTGTGGTCAGGAGTGTGTTACTGCTGGTACTAAGCAGTAATCCTGTGCGGGGTGAGTCAGTAACCATCCTTTCATTCCCAGTGCTGACTACACCTATACACAGATACACGCTTTGTTATCCTGCAGTGATAACAGATAAAGGAAACATGGGAGAGACGTTACAGAGAAAATCTGACACATGCATGGGCTTGTCGATATGTTGTAATAACATTTGGATAAATTGAGTAACACACTCTGCTGTGTGAGAAAGAGGTATATTTATTCTTAGTTATCAGTAATTACATATGCAAAATACTTCCATTTCATAATATATTAGGCTTTCTCCTTTAAGCACAGCCGCCCCCTCCTGCAACCCCTGCTTTTTGTTATCAAGTTGCACTTTTGTCCTTGCAAAGTTTTCTATTTGCCCTGGTAAATTATTGACTCAGAAAAATACAAGAAGAGGGTTTTAAGTTACTAAAATAAAACCTTCTCATGAAAGCTATTGTAAGTAGCTTTAAAAGGCATAACACAAACAAACAAATCAGCAACAGATTAGCTTTAGATGAGTTGTTTTTTTCCATATTTCAAACAAGCACTTTGTTTGACTCAGCTGACTGGACTGCTGCAGCACACTCTACATTCCTGAGCTTCTCCTCCTTATTCGCTCTCCTGATCAAGAAGTTACTATGTAGTTTCGTGATGTCACCGAGTGATCACATGGGTGGTCATGGATGAAATGGCTGGAAACAGAGTAGGACTGGCAGCATAGCTGGTATGCTTACCTAGAAAGTGTTGTGCTGTTTCTCTTTTTTCTAATCGTAGACAAAATAGTTATTATTTTGCATAACACTGCATAAAAAAGGAATTTATATTTGATGTGAATGAATCAGTTTTAAAGGTGGATCATATCAGGTTTCATGTTTTTCACTTAGCTGGTAAAAAAAAACAACTTAAATCATTTAAACTTTTTTTTTTTGTCCTATTGGCATTGATCTTTTCTAGCATCATTCACAAACACATTTGGGACTTTACATTAATAATGCACTACATCTGAAAGATCCCTCTGCTTGCCTGCACTCATCTGTGGAGGGAATTAATTCTGGACAATTAATAAGATTTCTTTTTCATTGACTCCATTACATTTACATGCACTTAAATTCAACCAGATTACGACAGAAGTTGACATTCAGCATTAACCTGGTTTCCCAAAAATCCCAAGTTTACATGTGTTCATTAATTAAAGCAACTAGTGGAATAAATCTTTGTAGAAATCTTAGATTAGTAATTAACTAAGAAGTTATGTAGTTAATGGATAGCCCCATTAGGTTACCAGCAGTTAGGAGCCCTATACTCAGTTGTATGTTACATGCACAAGCTTATTAACAGTGAGATTGAGCCAGAAAAGAGTTTGCATTGTTACCTCAGTGGTCTTGATGCTTCTGCTTTTTTCACAGGGAATTATACCATTCGTGCAAGTGACACTCGTTCTAATAACACTCATGATGTAAGTAAAAAATGTTGCTTCTACAGTATTTTACTGTATGTAAATCCCACCAGAAAGTATCAAATGTCACTAAAAATTGATCACTGTTCTGCATTTTTCCATTTGCAGGTAAACAACGTTGCAGCTATCGTGGCCCCCGTGGTCACCTTCGGTGTCCTGGCCATAGTCTCAGCTGTTCTCGGCTGGATGTTCTGCGTGGTGAAAAAGAAGAGGCAGACTGAGGGGACGTACAGACCCAGCGCTGAGGAACAGTCTGGTGCACGCAGCGTCGCCGCACCAGATGCGCTAAAGCTACCAAAGGAGGAAAGACTCATTTGAGATTTTATGCTTGCATGGCGGCATTCCCATGTGACGATGCTCATTACCTTCAGCTGATCATTCAAAGAAAAATATCTCCAGGTTTAAGACACAACAGACTGACAAGTTTGAGGCATCATAACATGATGCATTCACTTCTTTTCATTTCAACAAGCACTGAATCTAGCCTGCGTGGCACCATGAGGAAAAGCACCTGGATGAATGGATCTTCCAATGGATTTTAAGAACAATTAAACATTTCAAGGTGGTTTCGAACATTTCTTATGCACAAATGAAACAGGAGCTGCAGTATTTCATCACCACCAATCATTTTAGTTTTGACATGTTTTCCTTTGTTGTCTGCCTTAATACTGTATATCATACATGTGCTTGATTTGATTCTGTCTATGATGAAAAACTTTCACTGGCAAAATTTACACTGATCTTTTACCTCAAACTCATTTTCACTCCTCATTAGTTCATTGCATTAAACTGAGATAGATGTTTGCTTTAGTCTTATTATTAGTGTAATTCAACATCTTATCGCAGTGCAAAAGCTCTTGATTGTAGAAATATTGCTGCACGAATAAGTATATTGAGCAAAAGCAAGCAACTGTTTACACTTGAAGTATTCTTTTAGTAATCATTTTAATTTAAAGTGACACATATTTAAAACTTTTCAATTCAATAGATCAACCATGCAGTGCATATCACATGGTAACCACACAAACATGTTTTACAGTCACTGCATGTTTATTTACACTTTTATCAAGTAAATAAACAATTTGTAAAACAGTTGAGTAATTAAACTTCACAAAATATATATTTTTTTCTGTTCTAATGTCTTACTTTTCTTAAAACTACATGATGTCAATAAAGGTAGAAGTTAAACATATTCAGTCCTCAAAATAAGATTTGGGTATGAGCAGACAAACATATCTTAACACATGAATATGGCCGCATGGGCAACAAGCCAAAACTAGAGCCAAAAAATCCAGGCGGTGCTGAGAAAAGTGTAAACAAACCCAAAAGTATGTATTTGCGCAATGAGTCTTAGGATGATGAAACAGCTTGACAGATAAGGAGTTCTGGTAGTGCCGAGTGAGAAGTTCAGCCAAGTACCTGAGAAAGTCACTGAAACACTGAAGTCATTGTGTGGCTTAATGAAGAAAAAAAAAGGTATATCTAAAATGTCATCAAAACTTGTAGAGAGAGTACAATCTTTAATATACAAGACTCACATTTATCAAGTATTTGGAAACTAGAAGAAAGGTGGCCAACTTAATTTAACTTATAGTGTACACACAAACGAACTTCCTGGTTCTCAAAGTGCTATCAGTCATTTATTTATTTGTTAATTAGAGAATAAGTCAAGGCAGGATTATAAAGTGTTTTTAGCTCCATCCACATACTAATGTTGGATTGCCTGATGCAGAGTTTTGGGGAAAACATTCATCCTATTCATTGAGACTTCCCACTGACAAGATTACATCCTAGTGTGTGTTTTAACAGGATTTCATTATGAAACATGATAAAACATTATAGGAATAGGTTTATTGCTACCATACTGTGTTTGACTAATTTATATTACAGCACAGTCTGTTTCCTGACTGTGTGTCTTTCAACTTAACTAAGTGAATCATGAATTATGTTTTGCATTTATTGGACTACTGCTCAGCCTTGATACATGCATCAAAATTCAAACTGCATTGTGCACTTTTGTTTGATATAGTAGGACTGCGTAGACCACCTTTCATCACTAGTCTTAAACTGACAACATTGGTGAGACCACTTTGATACACTTGATATACTATTGTCACTGACAATATTTGCTGTAAACTAGGCTTTATTTGCTTTAATTTTCAATACGTTAGCAAAATGCTTGTGACTCTCCCATTCAAATGTTGTGACCCTCTGCTTTTGAGGAACGTCCCTTTTCAGGATGTTGCTGGACAGACACTAAAGGGCTGTAAGGTCTGTAATAATATCAGATCAATCATCAACTGAATAAATGAAAACTCAGAGGCAGTAACAGTGGCCATGTAATCAGATTTTAATAATTCTCTGATGTCAAGGCTTCACAGTTAAAATCACTTGCGTTTAAATTTGGCAAGGCAATGATCGGGAAGATGTAAGGATGTCAATAATCCAGTGCATTCACAACATACAAAAACATTAGAACCAGAAACTTTACTAGCATCAGTTAACACAATGTCTAACACCAGAGCAACAGTGATCTAGATGGTGACAGTTTTTCAGTGTGGCAGACCATTCAATTCAAAATGGGAGGGGGATGGGAGAGGGGATGGAGTTGGGGGGGATGGGTGAGGTGAAATGAGGTTGGGTGGAGGTTTTAGGCGACTTCCTCCTCTCCCTCCTCCTCAAACTCGCCCTCCTCAGCAGTGGCGTCCTGGTATTGCTGGTACTCTGACACCAGGTCGTTCATGTTGCTCTCCGCCTCGGTGAACTCCATCTCATCCATGCCCTCACCGGTGTACCAGTGGAGGAAAGCCTTACGACGGAACATGGCGGTGAACTGCTCGGAAATACGCTTGAACAGCTCCTGGATGGCTGTGCTATTGCCGATGAAAGTGGCAGCCATTTTGAGGCCACGTGGTGGGATGTCACAGACGGCGGTCTTCACATTGTTAGGGATCCATTCGACAAAGTAGCTGCTGTTCTTATTCTGCACATTCAACATCTGCTCGTCCACCTCCTTCATGGACATGCGTCCCCTGAACACAGCAGCCACTGTGAGGTAGCGGCCGTGACGTGGGTCGCAGGCGGCCATCATGTTTTTGGCATCAAACATCTGCTGGGTGAGCTCGGGCACAGACAGAGCACGATACTGCTGGCTGCCCCTGCTGGTGAGGGGGGCAAAACCTGGCATGAAGAAGTGCAGACGTGGGAAGGGCACCATGTTGACAGCAAGTTTACGGAGATCAGCGTTGAGCTGGCCGGGGAAACGCAGACAGGTAGTCACCCCGCTCATGGTGGCGGACACCAAATGGTTGAGATCTCCGTAGGTGGGGGTGGTGAGTTTGAGTGTGCGGAAGCAGATATCATAGAGAGCTTCATTGTCAATGCAGTAGGTCTCATCTGTGTTCTCTACCAGCTGGTGGACAGAGAGGGTAGCGTTGTAGGGCTCCACAACTGTGTCAGACACCTTAGGAGAAGGCACCACGCTGAAGGTGTTCATGATGCGATCAGGGTATTCCTCGCGGATTTTGCTGATGAGCAGGGTGCCCATGCCGGAGCCAGTACCACCACCCAGGGAGTGAGTAAGCTGAAAGCCCTGCAGGCAATCGCAGCTCTCAGCCTCTTTCCTCACTACGTCCAGGACGGAGTCCACAAGCTCGGCTCCCTCAGTGTAGTGGCCCTTTGCCCAGTTGTTTCCAGCTCCACTCTGGCCTGTAGTCAAGAGTATCACAATTAATTGAGCAGATGTAGAAAACAAGCTAAAACCACAACTAAAATCACTCAATGTGCATCTTTACTTAATTCACATAAGGTTAGATTACCAAAAACAAAGTTGTCGGGTCTGAAGATCTGCCCGAAGGGACCGGACCTGACTGAATCCATTGTACCTGGCTCCAGGTCCACCAGGATGGCTCGGGGTACATACTTTCCACCTGAAATCAGGCAAAACAGATCAACAATGTTATTACATGTGGATTTTAGGAGCTTGTTAAATCATGATGAATTCAATGTAAAAACCTGGAAGAGCATGCAAATAATTTTGCATAGTAGTAGAGCTGGGTAGGTGGTTAAATTTGCTCTGTCATGTGTTGAAGCTTAATCTGTAGGCTACCTGTGGCCTCATTGTAGTAGACGCTGATCCTGTCTAGCTGCAGATCGCTGTCTCCGTGGTAGGTACCAGTGGGATCAATGCCATGCTCATCACTGATCACCTCCCAGAACTGAGGAAAAAAGGGGGGAGGGTGGTAGGACAGGAGGGAGAGACAGATGAGTAATTCAGCTAAGTAATAAAAATAGCATGTAACCACTTTATAGGAAGCCTTTTAAACATACAAAGCTGCAAGGCTATTTAATTCTCTAATTGAAAGCAGGTCATAAGTGCAATCTATTAGTCTGAAATGCAGACTGTCTCAGGAGTAATCAACCAGATGGCAATAATCTGATAAATAACAGTGTCTTACAAAAACACACTGTACTATTAAGGGTCAACGAGCCTAAAAATACGAAAGATATCATTATTTCCTGTGTTCAAACAAAAAGTAACATTTTTAATAGGTGGGGAATAAGACATTTTCACAACTGCGTTGAAAATAATCTGAGGTAAAAATAGGTCATACAAGTGGAGGGGGAGGGGAGGCTGCTCCTACAATGACAAGGTTACTACATTATTACTGCTTTTCATATAATTGGCTGCAATACTCGACAAAAAAGGCAGAAAAATCAAAGTCCAATTTGGCACGCAGTTATTAGAATAGAAGAGAATTTACTGTATGTTGCATAAATCGTTTTGTCTGTTGCACAAATCAACGCAAACCGACGCAGCAGCACTAATCTTGAGTCTAATATCAGCCCTGCAGAGAATATTAATGAGCACATGGGCTGTGATTTAAATGTGATTAATTGCGCAGAGCTTTAATGAAGAAAAGGCACCGCGTTGTGGTGCTTCTAGAGAATTCGTGGACGGTGGATTAGACGGCTCCTCAGCGCCACCGAGACGTGTATGGATGAAAGCCTGCACAAATGTCACACGTACGCAAAAACGAACGGAGATAAAAATCTGAAGAATACCTTTGCTCCGATCTGGTTTCCGCACTGACCGGCTTGCAAATGCACAATTTCGCGCATATTGGACAGATGGATGCGAGGATGACCGAGTAAGAAGATGCGTATCTGAGAGGAAGAGATTCACTGGATGATGGCTCCTGCGGTCGAGTGTCCGGGATTTGTTGCGCCGCCTCTGAGAGCTTTTACTGGGCTGGATCGGTGGTGCAAGTTGACGTCATCGCCATGGTAACCAAAGACCGGAGGAGAGAGGGAGGAACCAAGAACCGTGGAAATGGCGGATAGGATGCGAAGAGCTGCATCAGTCATCAATAAGATCCTCATCCTAATGGACCGGGTGACCCCACACCACACCCTCCACGCACGCACACACACACAGAAGGAGACACACTTTTTAGCATCAAGGTCAATATTGTGTGTAACAATGTAG
The DNA here is from genome assembly GCF_963924715.1 of Thunnus thynnus. NCBI lineage: Eukaryota > Metazoa > Chordata > Actinopteri > Scombriformes > Scombridae > Thunnus > Thunnus thynnus. Next base: position 12,461,080 of record NC_089533.1, read on the forward strand.
TCCACCGGAATGCATCATGAGTTTATTATTATTATGACAAGGACAAGAGCAGTAACATAAAAATGTATCAACTATTGACTATTTGATGTTTTTAAAAAGTATCAGCTTGACACTTGGTGCCTCGAGGCCTGCATGTTGTGAAATAGGACAAAAAGTACGATGAAAATGTCAAGTAGGCTGTGTGCTGCCATGTAGGGTGTGTCTCCAGCATTTCATTCACTGTATGATTCAACTGGCTGGTCCATTTCCTCCGATCAAAGGTATGCTTTAGCCTACTTAATTTGTTACTAGCCACCTTTAATTACAGTAGCTTAATTATCAAAATGGGAGAAAGAGCAAAATACTGACATATAACAAACCAAACAATACAAAACTATTGGAGGAACTGGACAGGCAGACACTATACTGCACACTGTCAAGTTTGTTTGTTTTTTCGATTCAGAATCACACACCTAAAATATAAAGTATGTCACCTAAAAACCCTGCATGCACATACATAAATGCAAAGCTTCCTCTCTTTAAACTAAAGTATAGGCTTTCAGAATGCTCACTGTTTTGGCACCTGATTCTCCTACTTTACTGCCTTGAAATGCAGTCTTCTTTCAGAAAAGAAAAAGGTTTCCTCTGGTTTCCAACATGTGAGCAAATATTGACCTGCGGCACAAATGTTGTGTGTTGTTGTGTAAATAATCAAGACAAACACAAATTATGTAACGCACATTAGACATAGTAGAGATAGTAGATAAATAAACATAGATAATGCATCAATAAATGTGTACTATGACAAATAATATAAATAACCTGTCTTATCTACAGTACGTTAACAGTTTTAAGTCTCAATCACTCACCTATTAAGTTTTAATAAGTGACTTGTTGGTTAGTGTTGTAAAATTCTGTCAGGGTAAACATTTTTCTGACTTCTCTGAGCTGGTTCAGCCAGTTTGGGTCAAACCTCACCTGCTAAAAGATGTAAAACATACTGCGAACAAACAACATGAGGGTTGGGCAACAATTCTACTAAATTTTCTGATTAATGAAATTACTAGCAGTAAAACATATTTTCACGGGCGACAACTGTTTTAAAAGGTCAGTTGCAAAGTGACTTACGCAATGAATTGATATGTTTAGAAAGTTTGCTAATGCGCAGCCTTGAGGAGTCAACATGGATGTTAACACTGAAGCATTCACATTCATATCCTGAATGATTACATTCCAAACAAGGCAAGTTACCAACCAGGTTTAAGCTCTTAAACATCTGGCCAATAGGGCGTTACTTCCTTTTTCCCAGCACTGCTACAGTGTTTTTTTCACGGTTCATGATTCAAGTTACTCCCACAGAAGTCATGCACAGGAAAGCAAAGAGCATTTGTTACTTCATGTCAAGAACAATAGATAGGCAGTTGGTGCGTTCGAAGCCGTTCAAGAGACAGATTTAACGAGGTGTACTGAATCATGTTGTTATTGCTGACAGGGGAATCGTTTAGTTCTTAAACCCGTGGACTTAGGCTGTTTTGAACTGTGGAGTTACTTTATTGGAGTGGTCATGTCACTCCCAGAGGAGGATCTTACATGCCCAGTATGCTGTGACATCTTTACAGACCCTGTTCTGCTGTCATGTAGCCATAGCTTTTGTAGGAGCTGTCTGAAGCGCTGCTGGGACACAGGCTTGCGTGAGTGTCCAGTATGCAGGAAAAGAACCGCCAAGTCCAGTCCTCCCTCCAATTTGGCACTGAAAAATGTCTGTGAAACTCTTCTGCAGACCAGGAGGCAGAGTTCAGTGGAAGAGAAGAACAACTGTAATCTCCACGGGGAGAAGTTGAAACTTTTCTGTCTCGTAGACAAACAGCCCATCTGTGTGGTATGTCAGTCCTCCAAACTGCACAAAACCCACGACTGCTCACCTTTAGAAGAGGCAGTGCTGGACTGCAAGGTAAGGGAAATAAACATAACAATGTACTTCCCAATTGCACCGTAACATTAACTTGATTAACTGACTTATTTCAACCTAAAGGTAGCACCTAAAAGTAGAATGCTGTTCCACGAGTCTGTCCTGAATGTAGTTTACACTGTTAACTAGGGCCGGACAATACAGACAAAATCAAACATCATGATATTTTTTACCAAATACCTCGATATCGATATTGTGACAATAGTGTAGGGATGACTATTGGTGCTTTCACAGAATATTTACACAATGAGATTTTTGATCAATCATCATCAGTAATGTGGATATAAATGACTAAATGGGTGAAGGTATATATTTAAACAACTAGAACAGTCTGGTAAGTTCATAAAATGACATCACTTTATTGTAATGCAGCCTTTAAAACCAGGAAAAGACAACACTTCTGCCATGTCATGATATTTCAATATCCATTATCTAAGACGATGTAGTTTCATAACACAATATCGATATAATATCGATATATTGCCCAGTCCTAATGTTATCTTTCAGTGATGAATCCAGGCCTAAAATATTCCAAATACTCAAACTACTGAAACATCATTCCATTAAGATATCAGATTTCTGCTGTTTATTGCTGATGTCCTTTACTTCCAGGATGAACTTGCTTTATCCCTCAAGAGCTTGCAAGATAAACTGAACTGCCTCAAAAGAATTCACAGGAGCTCTACAGATATGTTCAATCACATTAAGGTAAAGATAACCCGGTATGAGATGACAGATCTTACATATTTGATTACGAATAAAAAAAAAAGCTCAAATAAACCAATATTTGCAATAATCTCCTTCAGAGTCAGACGCTGGAAACACAGAGACTGATTAAGAGCCAGTTTGAGCAGCTCCATCAAGTCCTCTACCATGAAGAATCAGCCAGATTGGCAGCTGTGAAGAAAGAAGAAGAAGAGAAGATCGCAGGAATGAAGGATAAGTTTAAAGAACTTTCAGCAGAGGTGCTGTCCCTCACAGAGACCATTGCAGTCATACAGGAGGAGCTGAAAGAAGATGACATGGTCTTGTTGAAGGTCTGTACAGTCCAGTTTTATCATTTTTTTAATAAACATTTCCAAAAAATATCCACATTTGACTGAGTTTTTTTTATATTTTCTAGAATTTTAAAGCTACTCAGGACAGGTATGTTAAAATGATGGATTTGCACACTTTTTTGTATTGACTGTGACATATTCTGAGTGGAGGGTATCTGTTGTGTTCACAGAAGCCAAAGCACATCGCTGAATTCAGACATCATGTCCGGGTTACTGATTGATGTGACTAAGCATCTCAGCAACCTCAAGCATAGAATCTGGGAGAAAATGCTGGATCACATTGATTATAGTGAGTCGACATAGGCTTATTTGTAATTTTCCTCATGTTCATACGCTGGATGAGTAAACGAAACTGTGTGTGACATATAAATCTTTCTCTTCGGCTAATTTCCTGTATTTTAGGTCCTGTGACTTTGGACCCAAACACAGCACACCCCTGCCTCATCCTGTCAGACGATCTGACTTCCCTCCACTACTCAAAGGAGCCGAGTTGTTGCCCGGACAACCCAGAGCGCTTCCACATGAGTGCTGAAGTGGTAGGCATGACAACACTAGGCTCAGGAAGTCACCACTGGGTCGTGGAAACAGGAAGCAATCAGGACTGGCTCCTGGGCGTGGCCTCTTCCTCTGTACCTAGGAATTGTGAGATCTCTGCTCGGCCTGAGAACGGCTTCTGGACTTTGTGTTTCCGGGACGGAGAGTTCAGGGCAATGACCTCTCCACCCACCCCACTGACTGTTTCAAGAACCCCCCAACAAGTCAAAGTGCAACTGGATTACAACAAAGGGACTGTGTCTTTTGTTGACTCTGCTGATGACACACTCATTTATGCATTCACAGACACGTTCAGAGAAACATTACTACCTTACTTTTATACACAGAGCAGTCATCCATTGAGAATACTGCCAGATAAGGTACTTGTCACAATGTTGCGTCAATAAGTGTTTGAGTGATTTATTAATTATGTAAAAAAAGTTAATCTCAATCCTGTTTTGATGGATGAAAGTACTCTTCATCCAAGTAATTTTGCTGCTTCAAAAACATCTTGTATGTTTTTGTCACCTCTTTTTTATTGCTGAATTTGGCATCTTCTTACTGTTAAAACAAGCTGTATCTAAATATATATGAAAATAAGTAGCTAAATATGCATTGCTCTCTGAGAGAAGAGGACATTTGCATTTGATTTTAATGTTTAAATAACTATGAAGAAGTTTTTGGTTATTTCATTTTAGGTTTAGGTTATTCTAGAGCTGATGTTCGGTCTGCTGCAAGACCTTTCTTTGTGTTCTATTGCACTGCCTGCATTTGACTTACACCTGTATAAATTATACTGCTGTGAAGGTGTTTGATTTTACTGTTGATGACATCCATATTATGTTGGACTGGGATGGAGGCCTACCCAGCACCATGCACCTTAAGAAATACACATATAGAAAAGAGAGGTTTCTTTTTTTGTTAGAAAACGTTGCTTATTGTGTTAATTTGGACAGTGAAGGTGACTTTACTTTGTAATTAAATGAAAGTTTCATAAAGTAATGTTTAATTTGTCAAATGAAGAAACAATTCAGTGGATCAAAAGGTTGCCTATTGTGGAGGGGTTACATGGTACTTTTTATTTCTCTCTTTTGTACACATGATGGCGCCAAAGTCAAACAAATATTTTAAAGGACGTCATTTCTTTGAACACATGTATCTCATGGGGGTAGGAGAAAATCATTGTCTAGAATATAATCAATTCATTATCAGTTAATCAAAACAGGAAATTAATTCTTGATTTTTTTCCACTTGTGTACTTGTTGTGAAGACTAATCCATGAATGTAAGATAGAAACATTTTCATCTAAACACGTTTATGTTATTTTCAAGATTGCTCTCCCTTACTCTGCATAAACATCTATTCCATAAAAACATACATTTGGAAGATAAATAAATAAAGGGAAATAAATAAAAATACCACAGTTGGATTTAGTGTCCAGTTCTTACTCTCACAGCTCTTCTCTGGAGACAAGTGGACTCAACATCCATGAGGTTCAATATGTTTATTATATCTTCTGAACCCTACGCAGGTGGGGTTTTGTTGTTCTCTGCAGTGACACAGGTGCAACACTTCTTGACACAGGTGTCAGAGAAGAAAGGCACCTTCTCCAGGCGAGAAAGGTAGACAAGTGGCTGGATGGTGCTGCTGATGTTGATGAATGCGAAGCCAACGGGCTGCACGTAGCAGCGAAACACATCTATGGAGTAGTAGTCCTCAAAGGGGAACATTGCTACAGGTGGCAGGTAGTTAAACACGATAATACAAAGGATGGAGAGCACTATCTTAAAGGCCTTCTTCTTCATGGGGTGCATCTCGTCTTTCCCTGCACCACGGGATTTCTTCAGGGTCCACAGGATGCTTATGTTACACACAACCATCCAGGCAAATGTTGCCAGGATCTCACCTGTGAACACCTTCTCAAAGTTGGGCAGGCCTCCCACACATTTAGCACTGGAGTAGGCAAAGGTGAGGCAGAGAACCAGCACTGTGAGACTTAACCTGTACTTGATGTGTTTAAATTGCCCGAATGAAATAGGAAAGAGCACAGCCATGAAGCGATCCAGGCAGATACAGGAGAAAAACAGCGGACCACTGGTGTCTTTCACACCGTAGGAGAACTTAGCGGCGGACCACACCTCCTTGCTCTGCCAGTAGTAAAGGTTAAGGAAGATGATGGGGGTCATGACACTGAAGTAGATATCCATGAAGGCCAGGAAGCCCAAATATATGTCTGAAGTGGAGGGTTCTTTGCGATTATGGATGAGGATCGCAATGACAAGTACATTGGCAGGGATTCCCACGATTACATTGATGGACTGCAGGGTCAGGTCAAAGAGAATGCCCTCTACTTGATGATCGCACCCATCAAACACACTGAAGGGTTTTATTGTGGCATTGATGTCAGCGGTGGTATTGAGCGGGAGTTGAGTTGGGTGAAAGGTTGAGTTGAGTGGTGAGGATACATTTTTCTCCATCTTTCTAGTTCTGCAAAAACCAGGACTCTGATGGGAGAACAGTAAGAATATATAGTGATGATCAGGGTTTAGCATCTTCAGTCAGCACTCACTCAATCAATAGCAAATGATACAGTCTCCTATTAAAGTCATGTGTTTCTCAAGAGGCTTAATACTTAATCTTGTTTTCTAGCTCAGCACTGATAATACAGTCAAATATACTGTTGCTCATTAGAATCCTTGTTTCTAATCTGCTGAGAAGTTTAGTCTCAGTAGATTTAAACTAGCTGCGGAGTTAAGCAAGACAGTTTCCAGAGAGCAAAAACACGTTACAAACACCGTCAGGGCTTCTCCTCAGGCTGTTATCTTGTTATTGTCTTGTTATAAAAAGTGCTCCTCGAGGGAACCATGGCTCTGTATGAAGGGACATCTAACATACTTAAGGGAGTCATGATAAAAGCACAACCCTTTCACAGCAGAATAAAAGGGCAGCTATTCCCAAATTAAAATGGCAAAGTATTCTGCACGTAGACCATTGTTTAAGACTATTGTTGGGAAGGGCAGTGGAAATTTGGTCATTTCCTGCAGCTCTTAAAAGCCTGTTTCTGACATTTAGCAATTCCTAAAGCTAATTTCTAACCAGAAAAGGAGGATAACCTGGAAAATGAATTTAATAATGGCTGGATTTATGGCATAATAACTGGAGTCAGACATGAAGTAAAACCACGACCACAGCCATTATCATTAGGTCCTGGGCCTTGAGCTCTGTGTCTCCATCTTTGGTCCCTATAGGAAGACGACAAATGGAAGCTTTTTTTTTTTTAAGTTCTTCAGTATTTCTAATGTTAGGCGCTTAATGTCAGGTTTTGTTCTGGACTCTGGGACTATTTGCAGCGGCTCTGAGTCAGGCTGATTTGCACAACCTCATTGAAAACGTGAGCGTCTTCACATGCAGTACACCTGACGTCCCTCCACTAAATGGACTTTTGGAGCCAGAGGCAGTGATTGTTCTTTGCACAGCCATCAAGGGGCCTATTCTGGTTTAACATGGACCTTTCTCTCCCTTGTTCCCTCAGCGGATTGTGTTTCTTGCCTCCCTCTTGTGTCGGCTCTACCTCAGGCCAAACACACTCCTGTGGGACTAATCACACTGACAGAGGAGTGAAGCTCTTTGCCTAAGATGCTCGTCCCTGGAGATGGCAGACTTATTCAATTGTGTTTTTTCTGCAGGCATATCTACTGAAAATGAAATAAACAAAACAGAATATTAAATATTATTTTGGAGCATTTAATTAAGTGCTGAATACCCTACAATATAATGAACTGTTTACTGTAAAATGAACTGTTACATGTAAAATTTCAAAGCTAAGTTTAGACTTGGACAAAAAGGGACTTGACTCAACTTACGTGATGTTTTGTATGTTTTGTTACAAGTTTAAAAGTATGTTTCATTAAAAGGTGGAAAGTATTTGTAACTAATTTGTAACATTTATGTTCCCATCTGTAATTGTGATCATTGAGTATACATAGAGAAACATTTATTCGTTAGTTATACTTTTTTGTCCTATAAATTATGTTTTATTTGCATTTGATGTGCTTTAAATCACTGATCAGTCTGATTTATAATAAAAAAGAGTTTCAGTATATCTATATTTGAACTTAAATTACATATATTCTTACATAAGATTTCAAATGGAAAACACTTTTACAGCTTAAATACTTTATTTTGCTGCTGAACATAGTAATTTCAGGCAGGAAGAAATTAAATCTATCAATTAAGAGTCTAAAATGTTTCAAGTCACATCATAATGTTGAAGTTGTGGGGGATGTAAGATGATGAGGGGAAACCGATAAATCTCAATTCATCTGGTTATTTATTTATTTTGCAAAATGGAGTTAACCCCTTTAGTACTTTACTACTGTAGGCTGAGCTGTAGACAAATGAATTGTATTAATTACAGGAAATAATATCAAACTGGTCCAACTAACAATATATGAAGATAACATAATGATGATAACTAGAATTCAACAGGCATATATTATTTACTTATTTAGGGACACACATTGATTGAAATGCTTGGAAAAGAGATTAAACTTTGCAACCAATTTACAAAATGTCATTGACCTACTGGAGCTTTGTAAAAGTTCAGATTGTTTTTACTCACCAGAGTGGACTATTCTTCTGTGCAGTGTATTAAGTGTGTATCTGTTTGTGGGATTCATTCGGGATATATTTATAAGTTCTCTGAAGTGTCGTAGATCTGACGCTGACCAGGAGGGGAGGACCTTCTGGAGTTTTTGATAGCTTGAGGAACTCTTCCAATCAAAACTTCTTTATTAAGATGCCTCCACGTGTTCTCAGTGGCAGTGTATTGAAAAAATAGACATGTTTAGGGATCTGATACTGAAGATGTGGTATTGAATTGTGCCAGTGGTTACAGATGTGTTTGCCACTCTGTCACTCTCCTGGGTTGCTAGTCTGGGCTGGACATGTGAATTCAGGGGGCTTTGTGGGACTGGTCTGGTGATGCAGTGGGTTTCCTGGAGCCATATTAGTCATCCCCACTCAGCCCTTCATCCTCTCTTTCTGGTACTGGAGACTCTGAGCACAGGTGCACAAGAACAATATCAACAGCCTTGGAGCAAATGTCAATGCTGTCTAAGCTTGTTTTGTTACGGTACATTTTCAACGCTGTTAAGTGAAACAAATGCATACATGCTCTGCCTCTCATATGCATCTAAACAAAATTACAATGCATGAGTACAGGTGGTGAAGACTCTCTCTGAAGTAGTCATCACTTAATAACAGCAGGGGGAAAAAGACACCGTTTGTAAGTGTGTAACGCCCATGTGTGAGTATGTGTCACAGTGTATTGGGACTGATTGCTTCACCGGGTGGTTAATTGCATTTGAGCCACTGCTTGGGTGTGTTGAACCCAATGTTCTGTTCTCCTGTGAACACAAAGACAAAATCCACATTGATCCATTGTCTTATTGATGTGTAAATTACCAGAGAGAGAGAGAGGGACAGAGAGAGAGAGAGAGAGGGAGAGGCAAACGGACTCAAAGAACAAATAATGCTTTGCTTTACTGCAGTTTGGTCTATGGGGGCAGTAGCAGTCTGCATTTCATACTAGATACTTGAAGAGGACAGCAGAGTCTCACTAGAAGAATTTGCAGCTTTTGCAGACATATAAACACTACAAATATTTATATTGTATTAAATTCCCTCAGGTCTACTTTCTCCTTTCCATTCAATAAACATCTTTTTTTCAAATTCCGCGATGTACTGCCAACCAGATGAAACATCTCAAAGTGTGCATGTCATTTTGGATTGTACTTTTAGTTCTTAGCAGTGACTGCTACGGGTACTTCAGGACATTCAAGTATATTACGGTAATACTTTCTGGGCTCTGCTATTTTGTACAATCCCTTTATCATTTCTTTAAAAAAAAACCCCAAAACTATTCATCTGCTTACTGTGTTTGTTTCTACTTCTGTTTTTTCAATTGAAAATGTCGATTCAAGATGATCGTCTGGCACAAAAAACAGTGCTAGTGGTGCCAGAGAAAGGAAGAACATACAACGACTAACACAGTTTGAAGTAAAATGTGTTCATGTGGAATCAAGAATATACGACAAAACACCCAAAACTTGCACAATCTAATCTTGGACATTTCTACTTCAATTTGATGTTAAATCAAGAAAAATCTATTTATATAAAAAGGCACTGGAACACAGGAAATATCCTGGGCTGCTTCAATGATTCACATAATTGTAAGAGAGTTGAGTCATGTCTTACATAAACACATTGTAAAATTGTACTGTTAGGAAATCTCTCCCTTTTTCTCTTATTTCCTGTCTCAAATGTATTCATGTCAGCAGAGGCGCGCTGTTGGAGAAGGCAACGAGCCGTATGTGTTACCATTCAAGATCAGGCATTCACACACATTTTGCTGAGGTCTTTTGAGATGCCAAAACCAAAACCAAAATTAGAGTTTGAGTCCTTATTGACACTGTACAGAAACCCTAAGCACACACTGGAAATCCACATATTGAAAACTTTAGCTAAGACATAAAAAAACAACAACATATAATGATAACACCAGCGATGCAATTAAACATGCTTGCAAATGTCTCTCGAAGGCTGTGTGTGTGTGTCAATGAATCATCGGTATTCTAAAAATTGAAAGCACATAATAGGTCAAAAAAAGTGAAAATATCTTGTGTTTACATTGTTAGCATACAATACATTTTCCACAGTTCAGGCATTTCAGATATTCAGCAGAGTTCTGCCTCCAGTCTCTCAGGATGAAAGAAGTGAGACAGGTGACTTCCATCCCTTTATCACTCTGCAATGCTCCCACCCACTCTGACTCCCACACTAACACATACAGTAGATAAACACACAAACACGAGAGCAGGGCAGAGTACACAGTGTAACAGCATTTGTTGTACAAACACCTGGAAACACTATATATTATGGTAAATAATTGTTTTAGGACCTGCACAGCCATGGCATTTTTTTTGTAGAGACATGGATTTTATATGTTTTTGGAATATTGTGGCAGTGAATCCAACCTGAAAAGATAAAAAATATTTCCATTGTACAATATGTGGCTCATTCATGGAGCTATTCTCTTTTTTCCAGTGTTTATTGAAATCATATGTTTAAACGTGAAAAAGAATCCAATGATTGAATAACAGAAAGGTGGAAAACACTATTACACAACTATTCTGTTTTTTAAACCTTTTTTCTGTCTGTTCGCTGTGATGTTTGTGAGACATTAAATTGGCTGTAACAGAAACCTTCGTGCGTCATCTCTCTCAGAGAGACTTGGAATAAGAAACAGGACTGAAACTCTTAAGCAAAAGCACACACCCTGGAGAAACCGCCATCAATCAAAAACCCTGCTGCCTCAGACGCATGAAAGTGCAAAACAGAAGCATAGAGAGCGTGACAGAGACAGAGATAGAAAAGCACAGGAGACAGGTCAACGCCTATTTTTAAATAACTTCTGTTAATGAAGAAGAATTAATCTCTGGGGAGCAATTAGAGCTCTAAAGTTTGGCTGATGTTTTGTGCATGATATTTGATCAAACAGCATGACCGTCAAGGCTGCAGGAAATGCCATTATTATTTATATGCAGAAAATTGTGGCAAAGTGTCGCTTTTGTTTCCATTCCTGTACAAATATAAATGTCAGCATTAACTGCATGCGCTGAGCTCCACTGGATGAAAGGACATTTGTACAGGGTGAGCAGCTACTGAGCTGACTCCTTTTAATGGGATTTTGACATGGACGTATACAGTGGAACTAACTGAATGGCCTGTAGCCAAAATAGGAAGAATGGGCAGCCCACCAGCTTTCCACCCATTATTACAATTATGCCACTCTAAATATGCAGTAATCACCATAATTATGGCCCCTTAGTCAAGGGGCGACTAACCAACAAACAAACAACCCAGAGTTTCATTTTGCAATCATTTCTTAATGGAGTTAATTATGGAATCAAACAACAAGATGTGATTAAGCATTTTTCAGTTTATTAAATGTGTGAGGAGCTACAAGACAATATAAGCTGCTAAATTTGTCTCAGTGTCTCATGATAACAGGTGCTTTGTGGTTTATCAAACCTGAATCCAATTAGCTGATGCGTGTCAGATCAATATGGACACGCACAGTTTTGTTTTAAGAAATAGAACGTGAGATCTATTTAGAGATGATTTACTGCTTTACTGTCAGTAGCGCTCAGTTGCTTTGGAGAATTCAGGGACCACAACAATGTTTTACAACATAAAATTGATGTGGGAGAGTAGAATTGTTCAAATATCTTAATCAAGTGCAGCATTAAGTCAGAGCTGTGTGGTATCAAACTGTTGTCAAACAGGTATTGAAATGGGGATTTTATTTTACTCCATGCATACATCTTCTTTGTCAGTAATAACATTTCTGAAGGACAATCAGTTCATTATTGTATTTGTTTGCGCCTTTATCTGCTCTTTCCACTTTTCACACATAATTAAATTCTCAGTAATCCCATTTACACAGGAGTTAGCTTAAGCAGTGTCTCAGTTAAGCCACACTGTGTTATGGCAAGTGGGGGAATTTCAGGTCAATTGCCAGTTAGAATAATAGAGTTAATGTTCATAATTTGAGTCAACACAGTACTTCTGGAATCATTTCCAAAGCTATTTTGATGTTGGATAATATAGCTGTTGGATAATGTAATTTGGAGCAAAATTAAACAAAAATCATGCTGACAAAGAACATTTACCGCTAACTGAGCATCTGATTGTTTTCAGTTTCCTGTGATGACTGGATACACAATAGCCGTTTGCAACTGTTTGCAGAATTGTTTTATTGTCAGCATTTAAGCGGCACAACATGGTAGGAGTGGTTACCTCTCACAAAAACTACTTTGCTCATCCATTTGAGACTCAGAAATCTTCCAGAATGTTGACATGAGATGTCATGTGTATCTATTTTTATGAACTGCTTTTTGTCTAGACTCTAATATGTTATAAACCACTCCAACTCCCATCAGTCAATTCTTAAATTTATACCAATGTGGGATTGAAGAGTACCAGCATGCACTGAAATCTGAAACCCTTGACATGTTTTCATTGTATTAATGTACTTTTCAGCTGCGTACAAAACAAAAACTGTTGGTAACACTGCTGAATAAATGAGTGGAAATAGGAAACAAGTTTTATTCATTTTAAAATATCATGTACAGTTCTTAAACTTCATTTTTGAATGAATAAATTATTTGTTTTAGTTTCCATCAAACCACTACAACACATTTTGGAAGCAGAAACCTCACATACTCTTGCTGTTGAATGTTTGAGCTTTTTGAACAGAAGAGCTTCAATAAATATCAATATTGTACAAACCAACATGAATACAACAGTATCAGATACATCCCACATTGGCGCATATTAAAGGACTAAATGCACTTTTAAACTGTGTCTGGCTGTTAATGTTTCATATTTCCAAAAGTACATAAGCTTCCTAATGTTTTGCTAAATAATTTGTTAGCAAAGGCACTTCCTTAGCTGCTTACATTGGGATGTCTGAAATGGACTGTGAGATGTATTAGGTAGACTGAATTATTCAATCATGGGAGCTTTATGAATACACAACAAAGCTTACCCCGTATGAATTATGGTTTCTAAATCGATGTTAACTCTAGCTCGACATTGCCAAACCATAGACATTTAAAAAAAAAATTGAATCATTGAATACATTTCAAAATATCTCCAATGCTGCCAGAAAGCATTCTTTAATGAACATGAGAGATGGGGAAATCCCCCTGGGCTGCTCTTTTGTCTGTTTGAAGTATTTACTGGACACTAATAAACCATTTTATCGCTATTCAACTCTCTGACTGAATCTGACTCTGCTTTGGATCCTCTCTCACAGTAATTTTTGGGCAAAATGGCAAACTAGATGTACGTGAGAGTTGGCATGGCTTTGAGTTTACGACGTGAAGGAGTGAAGTGGGGGGAGTAAAAGAGTAATGTCTTTGTTGGTCAGTAGTTGTGTGAATAGAGAGATAACACCGTCTGCCAAATGGCTATTTTTACACTCAGGGACATGGTCCAACTTTGTGACATGAGCTGCTGGGCTCTATTGTATCTCCATAGTCCAAAGGAATAAACAGCTGCCGTTGTTCTCAGAATAATTATACACACTTTTTGAGCTGCCCTGTCAGTGAGGAAGACTTTCTTGTGTAGCCATGGTTGGGTAAGAATAGGTTTAAAGAATAGATTATAGTTGATGCATGGCAGCAAACGCTAACAAAATAGGTTTAAAAAAAGTTTAAATTATAGAAATTAAAAGCTCCTCTCTGAGTGGAAAAAGGTTAGTCCTTGGAGTTATGAAACAATTTCAAAACCTGTTAGATAAACAGAAAAATGCATCATTGTCAACCTTTAAGTAATGCTTTTCTTCATTCTAGTTTTAGCATTTTACATAGAAGCATTTTTGCACAATTACCTCATGCGTACATGCAAAATTGAAAGATACTATTAAATAATTGTGATCCATCCTTAACAAAAGCTCTCTCAGGTGCCATGAACCCAGCCTGCTTTCAGAGAGGGTGCTGTAGTTTCACTTGACCCAGTGGAGGGAGCAGTGAGGTCTGATAGTGGATACTGCCCGCTCTGGTCTCTGTAGTGGCCTCCCCGAGGGGAATCATTCTCTGGCCAGCTGCCTGTCGGCGGATGCAGGGTGACAACAGAGCAGATAGCCTTTCAGCATGACTGTACATCTATCAGCTTGTCTTTGAACACCCTGCCATTACTGCTGATGGAGATCTGGCTGGAGAACACTCACAGGAGTGCACACGAATGCCTGAATGGAGACATGCACAGATCGGCTGTTGTATGTTGCCTCAAGTTGACTGGTTTGGAAATGTATGTATGTTGTTCCATTACGTGTTGCCCCAACACACTATTTTCCTCATGCCATCACTGTGGCTCAGGTACTTCCTCTTTCCAAAGTCAAACAGGTGAACTGCTTGGTTAACTTGATTAATAACATAATTTGGTTAACTGCTTATTTTATCTCATAAAGCCTATTAATAAGTGAGACTGTTATAAAGAGAAGGAGGTGAGTTTATTTTAAAGAAGACGAGAGCTGAACTCGAACCTTATGTAAAAGAGAGAAGTAACAGGAGCGCTGCTGGTGTCCCTTCAACCACCTGTGTTCATGGAAGAACCTGAAGAAGGTGCAAGCTGACACCCGTTGATGTGTTTTTTAATGACTCTAGCCAACTGAAATAAAGGCCTTTTATTTTTCAAACCTACTTTGAATGCTTGGACCTGGGTTTTTTATGCCATTTTTTGGTCATAATTCTTCTGCTCTTCTTCAAACCTTATGTGTTGAAAAATGAAGGACTTGGAGTGAGCTTTTATGTGATTGTGAGCAAAGAGGAATTGCTTTGGATGCTGTATTCTGCAAAGCATCTGTTATCCACAATATTGCACTATACACTGTGAATTCCTTTCCAAACTTTGCAAAGACCCATTTTTAAAATAGTTAATCAAACAACAGCAAATTGTAGACTTTTACTGTATTTTTATGTTACAGTTCCCTTAGATGATCTTTGACAAAGCCCTAATTGCTTCTTCTTCTATTAAAACCCCTTTGGAAGATAATGCGGTGAATAACAAGGAAGTGAAGTGTGAAACTATCCATAGAATGCCATTTATTGTTTCTTTACGTGACCTACATATACTTCATGTACAGTAATTGTTTTGAAATGAACTGGTATGTAAACCCAGAAGTTTCTGGCCAATCACTGAATATTATGAACAAAACCAAGCTAACACATGCATCAAAAGCCTCCAATCTGGTCCAAAACTTGAAAGAATTTCTTCGTGCCACGGAGCACTGATCTCATTGTCTGGCATGGAAAATACGATCCTGCCAAGTACCAGTTGAATGGTCAGACTCAAAGAGCGTGACCAGACGATGAAAACAAGCTTGCGTCCGAGGGCTCGGTGGAGCCAGAGGCCAGGCCGCAGCTGACCCAAACACACACACACACCATACTGCTACTTACCACACTCTCACCTGTCTATTCCCACTGCCAGTGTAGACCTTTGTCACCTCAGCGCCAACTGTTCCCTCTACTGTTCGTTTTCATGGTAGTCAAAAAATGTGCAGCTGAGATGTTTTTTGAGCAGAGTTGGTCTCTGCGGCCGTATGCCTCACGGGTGAAATTTCATATGCACTTTATTCTGATGTAAACAAAGTATCTTGACAAAATGGAAAAGCTATTTTTTTGCTTTTAGATATCTCAGCAGGTGTACAGTGGTGTGTTCGGACTGTATTAGGCTCAAAGCTTTTTTTTTAATGTGCGTCACAACAACACAGAGCTCCTCTGTGTTTATGTGTAGTTACTTTTCGTAACCTTGTCATGCTCCAAAACCAGAAAACATTCCAATTATCTCTGTGATTGAATTAATTGATTATATATCCAGCGTTTACTTTGCTTCTGCAGTGGGGCTAATCTCTGTTCAGATATTTACCTTGTATACAGTTGCTGACAGATGTGTTCGCTCTAATCTGACTAGATAGTGTACATAGAAAATATGGAGACAGCAGCCTGCAGAGACAAAACAGAGAAGGGGTGAGTTTACAGGAGGACACCAGGGAAATCAGAACAACATTTTTGTGTATGTGTATCTTATTTATGCACCATTGGCCATATTTTAATATTTTATAAGGGTATGAGTCATGTTATTAATATTAATAGAGCTGCATGTCTCACTTGTGTGTTGTTGCCCTGGCTCCCTCTGTTGGATGGTCTAAGGACTGCTCACCTCCACAAACCTCCCCCCGTACACATCACCACACACACACACACACACACACACACACACACACACACACACACACACACGTTCACTGTCATTTGGTTAATACTATGTGGCTTTTTCTATTTTCAGCCAGAACACTCTTGCATATGTGAATAGACTTAATGTGTTTTCCATTTTGTGCCCTGGGAGTCTGCTTTAAAGAACAAGGAATATGTCTTACGGTTGGTATTAAATTATCAGTCATTTCTCTCTTTTATAGCTTATAGAGTGCCTCTATAAAAAAAGATACAGATGGTGCTATGATCAAATTGTTGTTGAGCATGAGGCCTTTGCTATTTAGAGACAAATAGAGCCTATAAATAGATGAGTAGGCTAATTCAGATGCTGTTATATATAATATCTCAGGGGACAGGCACAGAAAGATGTACATTACGCTCTTGACTGAACTTTTCAATATTATTAAGGGCCGGCTGTGGCTCATGAGATAGAGCGGGTCGTCCACCAATCAGAAGGTTGGTGGTTCAATCCCCAGCTCCTCCAGACCACATGTCGAGTGTCCTTAGGCAAGATACTGAACCCTAAATTGCACCATTGGTGTGTGTATGTGTGTGTGTGTGAATGAGTGAGTGTAGAAACTAGGGGTGAGCCCGAATACAAATACATTATTCGGCAAAGCACAAATAGTAGGTTTTATACAAATATTTGTTTCATACAAATATTTTAAAAATTATTTATTTTTGGGAAGAAAAAAAACAACATGTCAAATACCAGTTTGCAGGTCGGTTACATCGTTATCTCAGTTTCTCTCCTCTGCTCCACTGTTACATCTATCAGGGGTAAGTCCCAAATGGACTCTCCATAACCTGTTGTTCCTCTTCTCCTTTCCACAAAGTTAGGTTGTAAAAAATAGGCAATAAATGAAAAATGCAAAGCAAGAATCACCTTTGAAGTTCTTCTACATGTTACATGGTGTGCTGTCTCTGTTTTTGCATAAATAGGTAGAGGTCTGTCTGCAATGAGTCGATGAGTAAAGTTCTAACTCAGTAGTCAGCGCAGTCATCTTTGATCCAGGAGACTTCAGTTTGAGACCTGGTGTGGGGACCTCCTTCGTAAGGTAGTTTATTCATGAACACTTATTGTAACACTTTAATTTTCTAAAATTAAAAGCGTAATGAGTACAAAAACAGGATTTTTAAGCCTCTCTCCAATTTTATTTGAATACAAATACAAATACAAATAATTTTGCTGCCTCAACAAATACAAATACTGGGCTCTCTGCACATCCCTGGTAGATACATTATGATGTACTTTGGATAGAAAGTGATGACGGGCAAGTTGGCATCTTGCATGGCAGCCCTTGCCATCAGTGTATGAATATATGTGTGAATGGGTGAATGTATAGTGCTTTGAGTGGTCTATAGGACTAGAGAAGCGATATATGGGTGCAGTCCATTTACCATTTAACATTATTTCCAGCTGATTTAAAAGCAATTCAATATCGAGGCAATGACGCCTGTCTGGCGGAA
The DNA here is from genome assembly GCF_963924715.1 of Thunnus thynnus. NCBI lineage: Eukaryota > Metazoa > Chordata > Actinopteri > Scombriformes > Scombridae > Thunnus > Thunnus thynnus. The sequence goes on from NC_089533.1 coordinate 12,478,935, forward strand.
GCTCTCATTTTGTGTGACACTGCAGCCTCAGAAAGCTCAAGGCTCTTTTATTATCACAGCTCCGTCATGTCCTATTCTTGCATGTCTCGTGTTTCATGTCAAGAGGACAAAAGTCACAAAATCTCTTGCCCTCTTCAAAGTCAGGCATCTTCAGCAGCAGCTGTCACAGCGCGCGACTGATAAAAATACATGTGTAGGTGGAGAAATTTGATCTGCTGATTCTGTCCACTTCTACTGGGAATTTATGACTTTTCTTATCAGTAATAAAGAAATTAGATTATTTAACAAAATAAAGAAAAGGTGAAAGGGTTAATGGGTCAAGAGCAATAACTCAGATGCAATAAGATGACAGAATAATAACAAAGTGTGACTGATCTAAATGCACCATAGTTTTTCTAAGCATTAACAATGGTGTAAACTAATAGAACGTATATTGTAGATAGCAGAATACTGTGTGTAATATCATTATATTTGAGGCAGAGTTCTGTCTAGCAGATCATTGCTGACATGCAGAGTTTATTGCCACATTCAGAAGGTCCTTGAACCCTGTTTATGGGCAAAGTTCATGTTAAAAAGTCTGTGTGTGTGTGTGTGTGTGTGTGTGTCTGTGTGTGTTTTGCAAGAAGAAACACAGTGTTTTGTTCAGGCATTTAGTGCAACAGCACGCAGCAGTCTACCTTCTTTTCAGTTAAGTGACATTATAGAAGGGATGTTATTTACCGTGTATGTAGCCAAATTTATAGCAAGACAAGGTGATTGACTGATTGCTTAAGAGTCCAAGAAAGTCAAGAGCTTGTGAGTGTTAATATAAGGATCCGCAGTGGGAAAACTACAATCACCCAATTAATTATGAAAACAATGACAGTATTTTCAATAGCTTGCTCAGACGAATCCATTGTGAACACATCCATCTGACTTCACCCGACAACGCAGTCCGCATTTCTCACGAGATAGATCCTCTGAGTAAAACATAAATTGAGCTGCAGTCAGTTTGAATATGCATAGATTACTTCAGCTTGACATTTTAGCAGTGATCACATGGAATTCATGCTTCATTTGCAGTAAAGAACTATTCCTGCCCAAAATCCCCTTAATAAAATCATGAGCGCTGCTCAGTCTAGAGAATGAAATGGCCTTGCCAAGGGTAAAGATGCCCAACAGTTTTGCAAAACGACAACCGCGCATCAGAGATACAAGGCATCCAAAGGGAGCAGGACAAAGTTCACTCAGCCACTAAACTATTTAGGAAATTGGAATAAAGTTTAGTGATCCCTGTCTCTCAGAAACACACACACACACACGCAATAGGTCCCAGAATATAATAGCAATACAGTAATACAAAGGAAGTGTGGTATAACGAAGTCACGAAATTCAAACACTATGAGTCCCTAAAGGAATATTATACAAATATGGCAGTAAGAACATCGCTCTATTTCAGTTTAGCCGTGCCAGTTGCATGACTTGAATAATAATTTCAGTCGTCGGTCAGTTAGTCCACCACTTTGGTCCAAACTGAAATATCTCAACAACTATTGGAGGGATTATAATGAAATTTTGTTCAGACATTTATGTTTCCCAGAGGATGAATCCAACTGACGTACATGTTTCCCAGATGACTTAAGTATCCCTTGACTTTGACTCTCGCACCACCAGCAGGATGACATTTTTTGATTGTTATTGAAATTTCTTGATAACTAATAGATGGATTGCTGTGAAAATCCTACATTCATTTTCCTAGATGATAAATATTGTAAAAAAAAAAAAGATAAAAAAAAGAAAAAAACAACCTAAAAAAAACAACAAAAAACCCAAACCTTGATCCCCTGACTTTTTATCTGGCTTTATTATCAGTTAAGTTTTTGAATTTGTCCAATATTTACATTGCATACACCTGCAAAATCTGCTTGCAGGTGTATGCTACCTTGTGTATAGGGCTAATTTGCAAATGAGCATGCTAGCACGTTGAACTATGATGATGAAAATGGTAAGCACAACAACAAAAACATAAACAAACAAAGGAGACAGTCAATACATAATAACACCAGAGATAATAACACACACACACACAAACACACACACACACACACACACACACACACCTGGTCCTCAATTTAGATACCCCTCTACCACCCCCCCCGTTACGTCACACGGGTACAAGGAGCGCATGCAGCGGTGCGTCTCGCCCTCACAAAGCCAACAGCAACTACACACGCAGAGCTGAACGCGTACTTTTGCTTTTTTTGATTTAATTTCACATTTTTTAAAATTTAAAACTAGCAACATCAACTTCTCTGCAGTCGCTAACAGAACAGATGATTTCCTGCCGCAGCTGAGGGCAGGCGGTAATTTATTTTCAAAGTTGGATTACAGCGGAGCCGCCTGAGCTGAGAGGAAATATTGTGTCTGCCAGATGTTGCTCAGAAGATGAGCAGCAGTGAAGGACAAATCAGCGGAGCCCCGTGCTGTCAACGGTAACTTGTTTTGTGTTTATTTGATCTAATTTAATGGTTTTTCCACATTTGCTTCATTTGAGCCGAGTGGCATCACTTACATGGGGAAAAACCCACAATTACAGGCTGCTGTGAGTCTTATAAGATCTCAGCACAAATATCAATAAAACTGTGACTTTAGAGGGAGATTATGATTTACTTCGAAATGCGATTTATGTGAGGATCAGAGGCATGTTGTTAGTCAATAAGGGCTTGTGATTTTTCCTGAGGAACATGTTGGGACACAGTTACATTTTTGAATTCCAGCAACTGTAGTTAGTGTCACTTATCGCTCTGTTCAAATGCCGTGTTATCTAAACCATCCCCTATCTGCACTTGGTCTGACCAGTCTGTCAAACCCACAAGTGTGTCAAGTGGACGTCAAGGTAAACGTGACCCGCGCTGTGCACGAATAGAATGACACAGTTTCCCCCAAGTAATATGTTTTATATTACAAATTAACTGTGAAATGCAAATCCAGAGTTTTGACTGCTTAATTCCCTAAATGATTCAAATTAGACATTTAGTTATTGCTGCATACTTGTGAGAGAAACAAAAGTCCAAGCACTTTTCTGCTTTGTGCAATACTTTATTTTATAGTCAGTAGTTGCTTCATTCAGAGCAAGAATTAATCAAGCTGTTTAGGGGTGAACATCATAAGCAAATAAGTACAATTTTTATTTGTGGTGATAGAAGTTAAAAGTAATTCTGATGTTGTAAAATGTGGTGTAACTGCATTATTAAAGCGTTAAAGTGTTTCTCTTATCGTCCACCCTGTTCACTGTATAAAACATGCATTTCTTACACAAATTAATGGGACATATTCCAAGCCTGGGACAAGTATTTGTACAATAAATATTTAACATGACGATTTTAACTTTATCTAAACAAAGGACTGCAAATTAGCAGCAGCAGATAAATCATGAGCAACATCAGCTGTTTATTAGAGAGTTTCCAGTTGTGTCTGCAAAACCCGTTTTCACACTGATCGCATAAGAATTTAATTGTTTGGGGAGTTAATTGTCCAGGAGTGATTTTGATCCTAATTAGACCCACTTGAGCAGCATCACGCAAGTGATAGAACAACATGTGGGCCCCTGGTCCCTTGTGCATCTTGTATTCCACTGCACAGAGCGTGGCTAATAAATGCCCCTATTGTTAGGCAAACACCACTCACACATAACTAAACAAACATATTCATTACTAAGACAACACATCTGTTGCAGCGATAAGAGATGCATGCTCCTCAGTGAAGCAGTGGCATCAGCCCTGCGTATACAGGTGCACTCAATGAATGAGTGATGCCTCGGTGTGTGTTGTCTTTAGTGGTAATTTGCAAACATTAGTGGGCAGTACAGGTGCTTCAATGCATGCAAAATACACATTAGTGTAGACTCTTGTTGCATAAAGTAATCTTCTGCTCTCTAAGTGGTGCTACAATCAGCAGGGTGAACTTCTCGTGGTTTCAAGTTCCATTATGTATGTGGATGAAATTGCTGAATGATAATACAGGGTTTGGGGTAGCTCTTGTTTATAGGTTGCATATATCTTTGACCCTCATATGCATGCATCACATTGTGCATTTGAAAGGCTCGCCAGACTGTGATCTGGCCTCAAGGGGCGAAAACTGAAAGCGGTGAGTGCTTTCTGATCTTTTCACACCCCAGAGAACTGTATGTCAGTACTGTACACCACATGAGACTGCGCAGCTCCAGCATCCTGAGGTCTGCACAAGAGACGGGCTTTTTCAGTGTTTCATGGCTTCATCGGTCTCGTAGAAGGATTTGTATCAGAGTGTGTGAAATGAAGCACTGATATTTAAACTCCTTCCTCTCTGTGTCCGCAATGTCATTTTGTCGCTTGAGCAAGACAGCAGCATTATTACACACATATCATCTCCGCTGCAATTTGTTATCATAGTTTGAGTGTACTTATCTGGAAACTGAAGCTCAGCTGTTTTTTTTTTCTATTTTACCTTTTATGTTCTATCACATTGCAAACCAATGCTGAGAGCCCATGCTGTGTTTTGGAATTGTGGTTTATCTGGATGAGGCTTTGTGGTCGCAGCAAGATATACGCGTAGTTATCTCAGTCACAGACATGATGACAGGTGGGTACAGCTGGCAACTTAGATAACTGTATATCATACCCTACGGTAAAGCAAGAAAGAGTCTATACGAACACACATATTTCAGGAATTTGTCTAGAAGTGAGTGTAAGATCATAAAGAACAGCACTGAAATGGAAAGAAGAAACTGTCTCTGATAGAAGAAACGTCGATTTATATTGGAGCGGAGTGCAGCAGCTAGATTTTCAACTCTTTTAAGAAAACATTCACAAATCAAAAATGGAAGAAAAATGAAAATGTAATAATAGGAAACGTCTTTAGCTACAGTTCAGATCCAGGTCTAACAGACATACAGTATATCACAGTGCTGTCTGCAAAACACTTCAGGCTTTCCTTGTTCACAAACATTTGCTCATCCTGTATGACTTTGATCTGTAACTTGCTGAGTTGGATCCTCAGGCTGCCAAGACAAGAGTTATTCTGCCTGTTAACTTTCAGCTCTCTGTCTGTGGTATCTGTGGCTGCTGCAGAAATATGGTGAAGACATTCAGCTAGGAGTAAATCAAAGATGGGGAGGACACATGATGGAGATAAATTGATTCTCTGGACTCAAGTGTACTGTACATCTTCAAAACAAATTGCCACCATTAGATGCGTTGTACATGACGCCAACTGCTTTGTCCTTTTTGATTGATGTTTTCAGTATAGACTGTCAAGTATTCAATGCTGGAAAGAGGGAAGCTGAAAAAATGCTGAAAGAAACTTTTATTTAGCACTTGAAATGCACTTGGTAGGTCCAGAGCATGGAACATAGCTGACATGCTGTAGGAATGAGGTTAAAACGAGGTGAGCGAAAAAAGATGTAACGCCTCAGAGGGGAAGAGAGAGGATAATCATACATATCTCTTGTCTTTTGTGGTTTCCTGAGTAAGTGTCACCTCACAAACGAGAGAGAGCAAGAGCGAGTGAGAAAGAAAGACGGATATATGAAAAGAGAGATTACACAGTGGCTTTGCTTATATTTATGTGGTTCTAGATGTTTCCACAAAGTTCTTTGGCAGCGGTGCAGATAAAGATACAGAGAAGAAGAGAGACCATCAGAGAAATAGAAGGCAGACTAAAATGGAGACAAAGAGACTGAGCGGGCAAACAAAAGAGAAGGATCTACAGATAGAGATGGTCAGGAGATCCTCCACCGGATGACGGGCCCGGAGGGGTGCAGAGGACAGATGTGAGAAGGTGTGTAGATGTCAGCACCCATCAGGTGACCATGGACGCCCTATGTGGCTCTACAGGCTCCAGTTCAAACGGACCCCCATGATGGACCCAGGGGGGACTAAGAATAGCACACACTACAAAGAGCTGTCACTCTGGATTGTAACAGAGCGACGATAAGGGTCCGTCTGGATACTGCCGCTGGGCTCCACTTAGCCCTGTGTGCCATCTAGCTCCTAACACCTTGTCCACAAACACACACGTACATGTACACACTCAGACGTTCATGCACTCACACGGATGCAAAAGCATAAAAATTGGTCAGGAGATCAAAATCCTAATTTTATAAGACATGCAAAAAATGTCAGAAATGATACAAACAGCACATTTTTGAGCCAAACACCAACAAGTAAACAAACATTGTACTGTCTCTCTATCCTTAGGCCAATTTGTGCAGTTTCTAAAAAAAATAAAAAAAAATTAAAAAAAAGCAATAAGGAGCAGTGAGCGGTATTGTTCCCTTAAGAAAATCAGATCGGCAGCAACCAAGGTTCTGTGACTGTTGTATATGCAATTAAGAAAATCTAGTACTTCTCTTAGGGCGGTTTGAGTAAGATTGAAAGAAAGAAGAGCAATGATACACATCATTCTCACCAGTTTTGTAAATAGCCAACTGGTAGTATCAAAGATATTCTATATTATAAAAATGAAACTGGTGCCAATCTGCAGTTCATATTCAGTTTCTGTTGTGGGGAGACAAAAAAATAGATATTTTCACCTGTTTTTTATGTAGCTTGGCTTCTTGAATCATGTAATATTGCCCACGAAGAGGCTTACCACACCATTAGTATATTACACTATTAAAATATCAGCACAAAATAAAATTATATAATATAAAACAAGCACACCCACTATAGGAATAAGTTTAAAACTGCCTAAATGTATCCTTGTTTCACTAAAATAAACGACTTGCTGAAAAAAAATGTTTTGCATTGCAACTATACAGACTACGCACCTGGATACACACTGTGCGCTCTTTCCTTTTCTTTCCGTTTCTCTCTCTCTCCCTCTGTCTCTCTCTCACACACACACACACTCACACACACACGCACACTGTATATGTACACATACACAGTGTTTATATACACAATTTAACGGGAAGGATCAGAACCAACCTAACCCTTCCTGTTCGCGGCAGGAAACATCTACTGCTTATTGAATAGACATCGACTCCCATGTTGCTCCGAGTCACAATTTGATGGGTAATTTTGCTGTCCAACTTTCAGGCACGTGCTGAGTTAAATGGATAAGTTAAGAGTTTATTACATCTTCCCAAGTACACCGAACTGTGTGCCAGAAGCAGAGCAACTGTCTCTTCCTTTAATGAAACCTCTTCCAAACAAGAAAATTGAATTACTTGTTAGTTTTTTATAGAGCAATAAGCTGATACACTTGCAATTGGTGACACTCTTCCATATTTTGAGGGGTTTTTTTTGTTGAGATACGTTATGAATATGGCTAAAAGTATCAGTGCTTCTCCATTTTGTTTGTTTTCGTTGTTTCAGCTATGGCTGCCTGTTTTTGTCGTTTAGTTTTCATCATATAGGTGACAGCTCAGAGCAATTGTGTTCTTGTTTCTTTGCGGATGTGTGCACACCTAATGTGTTCGCTGGAAACCATTAACTTCTCTGCCCATCTGAGCCGCGTCCTGATGTGGCTCTCTGGTCTCTGGGTAGTGTCTGTTGCCTTCCCTCCACGTTCTCCGCTCAGTACCATGACCAGAATCAGATATGAAGTGCCGCACATTCCATCACTTTCTGCGGTCTGGGTGGCTGCCAATATCTTACCTTCCTGCCCCTGTGAACAAATCCAGACAATGTTTTGATGTTGCCTGCACTGCAGTGGGGAAATAGCGACATTAATCAATTTGACATGCCAAAAGAATCGTACGTCCCCTCAAGTTGGACAGACTGAATTGTTTCTGCAGCGCGGGTCAAGAGTGATCTGCACTTGAGCTTCAGCTGCTGTCAACACAAAGATGGTAGAAAAGTGTTTTTGTTTGGTTTATTTAATAAGTGTGTGTCCTTCCATGGTCAGAAAACATTCCGCCATTCCTTTTTCCACTTTCATACACACTGGACATAAGAAATCTATTATAAAATAGTAAATAAAGCAAAACCAGAGAAGCAGCGCTCTGGAGAGACCCAACGTGTTATTTCATTCTTGGTTCTGTAAGAGCTTTGCTATTTCAGCCTCACAGCACGGAGATTCACCACATTCCCTTTGGGTATCAGCCAGACACTGAAATACTTAAATCATATCCTTCCTGTCTTCACTCAATCAGCTCAAGATAGTCCCACAAGAAATAGTTGGAGGATTACAAGGTTCACGTAAAGACGACTGTCTGATAGTTAGAGCTGGCTCTGTGGAGGGAAGTAGAGAGAATTCATTCATTATTTGAAATCAATACCTGCTCGCTGTTGTTGTTGGTGTCATTAATAATGACTTTTTTTTCCAACCCATTGATCTTTCAAAAGGAAATCCTGTTTAAAATAGCTGTTACAGAGAATGCACTTCTGCAGAAAACGCCCCTTTTCACTTTATAGTATTATTATTACATGAAAACAATAATATCTCAGATACTGTAACATGTAAGAGGTATCAGGATGCTCCTAAGTCTCTGGCATAAAATATTAGTTAAATTGAATCAAAACAGTGACTTTCTTATGCATGATTTCAACCAGCCAGCGGGGATTTTTATTCTTGATAGATTTCGTCTAAATCAAATCCAGACTTTTTCTGTTGTCTATTCTTGACAGATATCGCCTAAACAAAATCCAGATTTTGATTTTGACGTCACATATATTAAGCTGTCAACACCCTTTATTATATAAAATGAACAAGGTATGGGAATGAGAGTGGAGAGCCAACCGTCTTTGATATTTGAGCTCAACAGATGTGGCATAATAATAATTTAGTGCTCCCTCCCATATGTTAATACTTAACCTAACTTCTAAGGACCACTGGTAAATAGTGCTTTACAGACAATCAATCTGCCCATTAAATTAAGTCTGAGCTCATGTGTTGTAGATGTTCTCAGAAGGTCGTGACTGGAATTATCTTTAAGGGCTCAGATAAGTCATGTCGGCCTGAGAGAAATCAGTGGGTTGTGATGATGGAAACACATCACTTGTGCTGCTTTGCTCCAAGATGAATCACACAATCAGGCTCAATGTGGTTTATATGATTACTCACTAATGACCAACCTACACGCTCCAGTGTCGATTGAACAGAGGCCATGTGCACGTGACTCTTCGGGGGTCACTGCTGGACAAGTTGTGGATCAGATTTTTTTTAGAGTTTGAAAGGTGGCAGCTGTGGACATGTCTGGCTCACATCTCACTCAGTGGGGGAGTTAACCTGCCCGTCCTGTGGGAAGTAAATTCTTCTTCAGTGCACTCATTTTCATGTAGGGTGGAGACAGGAGCAAAAAAAAACGCTTTATCACATAAGAATCAATACCAGTAGAGGTGCAGCAAAGGATTGAAGAGATAAAAGAACACAAGGTTTTGCTTTTCTCTGAACTGCTTTGTAAACCCCTAGAGGAGTTAACGGTATTGAGCCATTTTCTGTTTGTGCAGATCCACGTTGGTGAGGCACTAAAAATACCCCCTCCTCCCTTGCAACGTGTGTGGGTCGAGGGTCAAGTGTTGCTCCTTTTGCTCCCCAACACAGCCTATTATCACAGTACAGAGCACAAACAACAGTCACTTTATCTCTGCAACTGCTCAACTGGAAACTGTCGCAACCATGCCTTTGCCGTGGCCTTTGGGCTGCACACAACAACTTTTCTTTAGCCACAAACAAACGGTCAGTAAGTATACGGTCATTACAGTATGAAAGGTTTTGTTTTTCTCTCCTTTTTTCAAGTTGAATGATTAAACAAATATGTGGACAGAAAGTTGTGAATGTCTGACTAAAACATCCTCTTTAGACCATTTTATGTTTCTAATCATTCATCATGGATATAAAATCATAATAATCTTTATTTTAAAAGCACTTTTCTTTAAGTTACAAAGACTTCAGAGGAATAAAAAAACATGCAAACAAAGGCAGAAGCAAAGACAAGCAATAATAGTGAACACACATTAAAAACAGCAAACTGATACAGATTTTATGTCCCCAGGGAGTCATATGTTGTTATATTTCCGTCTGAAAAAAATGGAAAGAAGAAATCACTAGTTTACTGTAAATGAGGTCCTCATGTGACAAGAAATTGCTTTTGGTAATAGAAAGTGAAGTGAAAAACAGGGAAAAAAACAAACAAAGTCAGAAAGAAAGCAATATTAAGCTGCACAGTGTTTGTGGTGCTAATGGTATTTTTACAGTTTCTAAAATAAAAATAATGAGCTGCTAACTAAAATAATGAGCTGCAATGGTTTTATATCTGTCCAAATCTTTTACATAAAAATGTAGGAAGGAATGTTTAAGACATTTTCTGTGTCACATATCAAGATTAATGACATATTTTGGGGGCTCTGACTGCAAAGGCTCAACCGCATCTGGGATCTCAAAGACCAACAGGCTGTATAACTGTAAAAGGTAAAATTAGTCAGTGGATACACGTCCTATGTTTCTTATTCAGTCTTCATCATCTCAGAAATCTGTAAAGCCAAACAACCTATCCACAAAGCCTTCAAAAATGAATCTTGACTTCAAAGTATTTGTTATAGGGTTAGGGTCACCCTTATTCCTTTTAAAACAATGAAACCACAGAGGGAATCTTGGCGTACAGCTTTGTGGGAGAGATGTGTCCACACACTAAAGTAGTCATTGGTTTCAGGATTAACATACAGTATGTGAATTTTGATACAAGATATAATTCCCCTAACTGTAGAGTCAGTGCAGTTCATGCGTGATGAGCTACTGCAGCATACAGTATCCACAGGAGTGGAGACTATTCCCACAACTGGGAGAAATAGTACAAAGTGTCTTTTTTGAGGCTCATATTCACAATACCGTGTAATAACTTGGGATATCTGCTCTACAGGCATGAGAATATAGGACATACAAGAACATCTGGAAGATGAGGAAGAAAAAAAGCTTTGTTTTGCTGATACAGAAAAGCAAAGAGTGTTAAATATAGAATAACATTCACATGATACTGTTAATAAAATTCTTTCTGTCCTGATTTTATATAAAAATCTTCAACCATCTCAAAGCAGTTTTGAATATCAGCTTTTAATTTTCTTATTTTCAACTTTTCCTGTCTGCCGTTAGTAGAATCGGATGTGCACATTTAAAAAAAAAAGTGTTGAGTGAACAACACAGCACTTATCTACCTCCACAGAACCAAATGTAATAAAAAGCAACTGCAGCAGTCAACACTGTTGCAGTGTGTGCTTGTTGTTAGTGCTGTAACATGTATACGGCTTGGAATGAGTGCCGCACACAAATGAACGGATTTGAATCGCAGACCGTGTCAGACTAATATCTTCCAGAGGAGTGTCTTTGTCTGTTTCACCTTTCAAATGAATGAAGCCTCTCCGTTCAGTTTACAGTGGTGTGGATTGTTAGAGTTGAAAAACAACATGTCCTCCTGCGTCACCGAAAAGACTGCTGATGTCAGTGTGTTTTTGACCTGGGATGGCTGGACATGGGCCTCCATACTGTGTACACAGCGGGAGACATTGACCTCCATCCACATGTAACACACACACGCAGACTCACACTCCCTGCTGAGGGCTGTCACAAGAACACTGGAAACATCCATAAGGTTTACTGTTGGTTTTAGTGACTTAATCAACCCTCTGTGCAAAAGCCTCTGTTGACAATGCTTGCCAAGAGCAATTTTTATAGAGCAAAATAATTTATGCATGTATCACTGAGATATGTCGCACTGCCAGCTGTCAGTGCTGTTTTGCGCACATGTGATAAAACTCTCTCATTAAATGCATTCTCTTGAGTGTGCGAATGTTTTCTGCACTTAGCGGGATGATACATGGGATCACACTCTGCCCCTCATGTTTCAGTTTCTGTAAAAACAATAGTTGAGGAAAGATTTTTACATTTAAAATGTAGGTTTTTTTGGCCAACATGCATTAAAAATAGATGTACAATGCACTGGAAATAGACTCTATTGTCACTGTACTGTATGTTGCATAATGTGAATGTTTCTTTTTGTGTGGGAACAGTTTGAGGAGCAAATATCTGACAACATCACAAATAATCAGTAGGAAAATATAAGGTGTGGCGCATCAAACAGCATCAGTTTTCAGTCATCAAACCCTCATATTATTCTGATAATAACTAACTAAGCAGTTAGTCTGTGAAATGCATTAATTTCCTCTCAAATTGAATTTGTACTGAGATATATGAGACAGATAATTTTTACCATCTGCTGGCATTTTATCACCATGTGCTGTGTAAAGGCTTGCAGAACTGAGCAATGTCACGGCTTTTATATGTCTCTCATGACCCTCTGAACCTGTCCGCAGCTGAGTGAGTCGCTGGCTTCTTTCTGCGTAGTGATTCATGCTCATCACCTCTGCTCTAAAGCTCTCTCCTGTCAAACCTCATCTCCTCCTCTCTTTTAAAGAACTGCCATTAACTATGCTCTCCTCCCTTCCCTGAGCCATAAACTAAACACATCAAATATTCATTATGCACTAGCACACTAGTGCTACGGAGTATTATATTCATGCTCTCACCACTGGCCTGTGTTGAACTGCTCAAGGTCTATCAAGAGCTCAAGACGACCTCACGCAACATCCATCCAGCCGCTCTTTGCAGAAGGTTTGACTGCAGGCTTTTGGCTATCAGCATAACAGATCTTAAACATACGAGTAAACGGAAGACAGACACATTTAAATTCTATCCCTCTTATGTATAATCCCACCTCTCTTTGTATGCCCTTTTCTGGTCTGTTAGGTTATTATAGCTACAGGCTGTGACATTTCTCCAGAGAAGCTGTACTCTCTTAAGTACATAAATCCATCTACAGTAGAGGTACTGTGTTGTCATATGTGCTTAAAGTCTTTCTGTGTGTGATTCTTTTTGGGTTTGTCATTGCCATTTTGACAGTTTTAGCTTTCCGCAGTTAAATTGTTTTGGCAAAGTGAGGTTATTTCTGGTCAGTCCTCAGTTCTTCAAGACGACATTTGAGGTTTACGACATGAGTAAAGTGAGAATTAGACGGTACAGTACTTATGGTAACACTAGACTTGAAGCACTGATGGCTAAAGGAATAGTTTGACATTTTGTTTAATTATTCACTTTCATGTCTGTAAACAGTAAATGTGTAGCTGGAGCCAGCAGCTGTTTATCTTAACTTAACTGGAAACTCAGTCTAAAGGTAACAAAATCCGCATACAGCTCCTCTAAAGCTCACTAATTAAAACGATATATCATGTTTGTAAAATCTGTGCAAAAGCTTAAGTGCAAAATTCGCTGTTTTACAGGGGAATATGTGCCAGTAACTTCCTGGAGTCTTTGCTGGTTGCCTGGAAACTGTTTTCAGTCAAGAAATAGTTTTTACACTTCAACAGCAGGTTGCCTTCTTCATGCAAAGTCATTCTCACTCTCTGCAAGACAACGAATAAGCTCATGCTCCAAAATGTCAAACTATTCCTTTAAGTGAAGGGCTAGCAGATTGGGAGTGAATTTAGTCAGTGAAGGGTCCTCATAAGGACAGGAGTGCAAGAGTGTGTGTGTGAGTGAGCGAGTGTGTGTATATTTGTGTGCTCATCTGTTTTACTGCCTAATTAGCCTCTGTTTGCTGATTACATTACCTGCATTACATAGCCACCGAAACGTTTCTAACAGGTGTGTTTTTGCAGGCTGACATAACTGCAGCTGTGACGCAACTGTTTTACAGTATTATGACTCTCTTATACTACGTCCAAAGCCCATCATTTCAATTTTACCTGTTTTTTAAATTCCAAAAATACCAGGGACCTCAACCCTAACCCTAACCTTTCTTTGAAGAATCTCCCTAGTTTACTTTCCATGTTAGTATTTTTTGGTTTGAACAGGTGAAAGTATGCTAAAAGAAGATAAAGATAAACAAAGTAATTGAACTAATTTAGTGAAATACTTATGTTTTGTTTATTAAGAATGTAAAGAAAGTCCACACTACATACAGTATATTAAATTGACATGACTTTATTATAGCAGCACAGATGAGACTGTAGATTGGTTTATTCTTAACATTCTTGACCTACATTACATCTACAGCTACTGAGCTGCTTTCCTTCCCTCGCTCACTCTATTGCTCACTGCTGCGTGACATGTTAATATCTTGTTTGCCTTGCACCACACTTTCTCATGAATGACTGAAGATTTTGATGCTGCACAGTGCATGTCAGTCCTCCTTGGTGATGAGAGGCAGGATATGTTATTTTACAGTCTATAAACTGTATCTCCAGTGTACAGACATGGGAAGTGATAACGCTGTAGGTCTTGTCTGCCTAATGAGATGATTGAAAACAAAACCAGGCCAGAAGCACTCAACAACGTACAGTCCACGTTCGTGGATCAGATCTCTGTTTTGCTTTTTACTGTATTTCAGGCTGAGTGTGCTGATTTATGTTTGCAGATAACGTCTGTTGTGGTGACCCGGACTGTTTGTGTGGTTAATTCATTCTTCCAAGTGGGGAAAGCTGCAACAAGTGAACCCATAGCTCTTCATGGGAGAATAAATAACACTTGAGGCCCATTTAGATATCTGTGCAGCTCAGAAAAGAACAGAAGCGTTAGCGTATAGCTGCCTTACATGCTTCACACTGGCTCTTTGCAGCACAGATGGCTCTTCAAGATACAAATACACTGAGGCACTTCTTTCTTGTAGCTAACAAGCAGCTGGAGTCAATAACAAATCAACAACTGGGTAAGCAGTGGGTCACCTTTGGGTATGCATGAAAAAACAACACATAGACTGCACAAATGAGACACCTCCGGCAAACTGAAATTATTTTGGGAGCATTACAGACATGTACTTGAGGCGAAGTTAACATAATGATGGCTTTGAGCGTGTTTGTGTGTCCGTATGTGGGTGTGTTAAGAGAGGTGAGCCAGAGAGAGTGGCAGAGCATTATGTGTGTATAACTGAGAAGATGGAGCGGCAGATAAAGTCGTTTTGCTCTCTCTGTCAAGTGGTAGTAAGGAATTGAGTTTATTTAGATTAAAGATAATACAGATGCTGAGAGGGGGAAATGGAGTGAGATAACACAGATGCGGATGAGCAATACAGAAAAGGAAGGTTGGGAGCTGTGGGAGCCAAGTGAAATCGAGACAAATCACCTTGATTTACTTTATGGAAGTCCCCGTATTACATTACACCAACAAATTCTGCATTAAGAATCGCAGCATTAGACCTCCTTGATCTCTGCTTGTGTCCGTGTTATAGTTAAGAAGGCAATTAAGTCATTATCATCATCTGCTGAGGCAGAATGCTGCCCTCTATTTTGTACAACAGTCATATGAATTTTCTAGTACATGAAATTATTCATTTTTCGCCTCTTGGGATGCCATTAATGTCAGCTCTTAGGAACTTCAGCTTCACCAGTTATTTTAAGGACCCGCTGCACACCCACATACACACACACACACACACACACACACACACACACACACACACACATTAATATACTCACTAAATCATTGTAGTAGCCTGAAGGTTAAAAAGTAACCAGCTGGACCAACTTTTTCCTGGAAATTAAGGCATCTGTTATTTTATCTTTTTATTATTATCAATAAATACTGCAAAAAGAACAGAATCAACAATGAATTTATCTTGTTGTTGTTGAAGTGTTGTGTGTTAAACCAAAGCCTGATGTATTGTAGTTTCTGTGCACTTTCAGTGAAACCCAAAGGAGCCAAAACAATGCCTTTGGTTGACTGTCTTTATGATGAACATAGTCATCCCTGTGACGTCTGCCAGACATGGAGCTACTCTCCAGAGAAAGAAAATACAATTGTGGATTTGTTTCAAAGTAAACTTAACAGGTAATGTTCATTGCATTAAAGGAATTTGTCAGCAAGTGCAAGGATTGCACTTTATAAGTAGTTTTTGGATTGTAATTTGGGTTCAGACACAGACGCAAGCAACATCAGATTGTAGCTACACTGACAGTACTTGTTAGTGGGATAAATTTATTTGGTTTTGGTCTCCTTGGGGGATTTGGTGATAACAATAATAACAAAACAATTCCAGCCTTATCCTCTCTATTACAGTAGCGATTCAACCAACAAGTGCTTTTACATTTACTGTTCTAAGCTTCTTCAGGGGTTCTTTAATGTCCCTAAAGTGTAATTTCCTTCTGTACGGCTGCTGAGATATGTGGGGAAACAACACAACCACAATTGGTTTGAGATAAAAATGAAAATGTAGAAGAAACATATGAGGTCTTCATCTGCACTGACTGTCCTTACTGTTGACTTTGACACTCTTTACCTGATCTGATGGCATTTCCTCCATCATGAATGCTCTCAAGTCAACAATTATCATAAATGCCCAGGGTTAGGGTTAATTACCATTCTTCAAATGTTCCAAGTCTTTGGTTCCTCTAAGCATCCTCTGAGCACACAGTATGACCTCTTTCCCTGGAGCTCTCCCCTTCTAAATGATGTAAAATGTTTTGCTTTTTTAGGGGGGGGGCTGAACTGTCTGGCTAAATAAGGCTTAAGACATCCAGTGCTATGCACGGTGTTCACTATGCTGCACAGCTTTGCCACTGGCTGTGTATGACAAACCTCCACTTTCTCTGAGTGTTTGAAAAATTCCAGAGATTGACAGAGCAGCCTCAAGGAGCTCCGGGGATTACTGCACATAAACACTCCCTGCCAGCTCAACGTAGAGCCATGTGGATACAATACGCACAGCGTGGAGGAGACACAGCGTAGGAATCACTCAGGCCTTTTCATAATTCAGCAGGTCTATTTGGAGTTATCTCATAAACATTAAACATTACAGAGAGTATTATAGGAGGAGCTTGTGTGAGTTCCTCTCCTGCTCATATATATTGAGATCAAGTAATGATGCTAAAGCTCTTCACAGGTTTTTTTTTATGTTTGTGTGTGTGAATAAGGGCATATCTCTGTGTGTGACTACACTGAAAGGGACTCAAAGTAAGTTATATCCTTTGTGTATGTTTCTTTTATCTCTTTTATCTGTCTGCTCTCTGTTGTTTGCTTTGTCCTCAAGCATCATTTCTACCTCCCTATGTTATGTTTACAGTATTGCTGACAATCTCATCAGTTGATCATGCAGTACAGACACCATGTATCAGGGCTAGTCTCATTAGTCGATACCAATCTTGGTGTCCGGTGTACTCATGCCTCCTCAAAGTGTTTGATCATTACTCTTTGATTGTGAAGTTTTCAGATTGGCTTTGTGTTTCTTCCAAGTCTTCTTTCATTCTTCCTGGTGTGATTGTGCTTGTACAGTAACTTTGGGTTTTTTTTTTTTGCTTGGGAAGAAACTGTGCCCAGAGACAAATTTGAACGAAGTAAAAGGGGTCTTATTTGGTCTTGCTTTAAGCTTTGCATTTATTTATTTCCCTTAACAGATGTAGTCCCCATTGGACTTAATTAAGCAGTTTTATCATGTGGTTCTGATAACAGTGTTTGTTTGTCAAACAGCAGCTCAAACCCTTATTAGAACTAAAAGTAAAGTTGTGCAGTGTCAGAGCATCTTAAAAAAGCCCCTGAGAGTCACATCTAAAATGAAAGGCAGCCTGGACTTCTTCTGATCTTAATTCTGACTTCTACTATAACAGAATAAAAACAGTGTCATTAAATCTCACGGCTGTCAGAAGAACATAGTCACCATTTTTTTTGGAAATCAAACCACATCCTTTCACGTATTGAGGCCGTTGAGACCACAAACTTAACGGCTGTACCATACACTTTTGGAAAGAGATAAGGCTTTTAGTAAATGTCGCAGCAAGCACTGCTTTCTATTAGCAGACAGCTGAGTAAGTGTGTTTGACTTGTCATGCTAACCTGCAAGTGTTGACAGCTGAAATCGCTGCGTTCGCTTCACTCCTTGCTCGTATGTTTATACCAAATCTCAGACAGTTGGTGGGAATGTCTCTGAGAGATTAATTACAGTGACAGAGCACTTTTATTCTCAAGAGACAACTCTGAAATGCTTTACATATTTTGTGCTTTATATGGTGGATATTCTCCAGAGAAATACAGTCGTTGAATGTAAAAAAAGGTCATTGATTGGACTTGATGATGGATTTAAGGGTTGTTATGAGCTGAATTAGCTCAAGATATGCGTTTGACCTCATTTTGATGCACAAGTGGGTTCAGCATTATCACACTGAGGCCCGTGATTGCTGTGCCTGGGTGGGACTGAAGGCACAGAGGGCCTCTGCTTACACACACATAGGTTGTTCGCTCTGGCTTGGTGTTAATTGGGTACTTGAATCATCTAATCAAGTTTTGTCTACTTTAATTTACATGCATGAGAGGGCCAGGATATTTAAAGGACAATTTTAAGGACAATTTGATTTTATTGTCTCTGATTCTGCGTCATTTGGCATATTTTTTCTTGCATATATTATAGACTATTATGTTTGTAACCTGCAGTGCCAGTGGTTGAGGCCCATTTGCGGGAAAACTTCATGGCTTTTGAGATTAAAATTCAATGTTAAGTCTGTAGTTGGAGTGGATGGGTCACCACAGAAACAATGGATGCTACACACAGCTACAAGCGATACAAACAATGTAAATATTTCCCCCCCGCATCTTTGTGCCAGTTCGGTCAGTGAGAATCAGCAAGTACACGGACACAGACAAATAAGCTAAGTCCTTGTTTGATTTTCAGCCCTTTGCTGAAAATCAGGTTTTATTGCCAGACAACTAGTCTTTGTTCATTTCATGGCAGAAGCTTTGTTTTGTTATCATGACCATGCTTGGATCATGATCACTTTAATTCCCTTTTTTAAAAGCAGAGTGCTTTGTGTAATGGCTGTTTTATGATGAAGAGCGTAGTAGGTTCCACCATGAAACAGGTTCTCCCAGGAGGAAACTTTGTGAAGGGGCTCTTGTGCTAATAGAAATATTACTAAAAGTATCACATTGACAGGTGATAAAATAATACATAATGGGTCAGCTAACAGTTGGCAGCAAACATCAGGGACAGTTTGTCTGTGGCCTTACAATGTAATTAGGAATGAGAGATTGATTGATGGAATTACTATTACTGTATATCAAATTGGAATTGATGCACCATGTAATTTATTTTGACATTTTCCAGAAAATACTGTAACCGTTGACACCAAATTTGCACTGCAAGGCTTTATTGTTACCAAACACTAAGTACAATCAGCAGGAAAGAAGAAAAAATACAACTGTACAGCCAAAAGAATTACAAGTTTGCCAGAAAAAATCTCTGTCATCTGTCATGACTATTGACTGAATAGCAAGAGGATGAAGTCATTACTCATATCCATTGTTATAAATCACAATCAAATAGTCACTTTATTCAGTTTTCCAGCTTTCTTTTTTAAAAAGTAATGTACATGGAAATCCTTAAACCGGACTACTCAACTAAACAATCAATCAAGCCACAGATGCAGCAGAAACAGTGTAGGAGCTGTTAATCAAAGTCTCCCTGTAGGGTTGTTGTTGCTTCACAGCAGGTACAGTTTGTTGGTCCAACACACCTCATCAAAGAGCGTGTGAAACAGCATCCAGCCACTGCCAAACACTTCCCACACATAATGCTGATGTGCAATACAGAAAGGCCCTGCACACTCTCTCATACAATACAGGTACATCTCAAATGTTACACAACTGTTTGTCATTGTTTCCCGCCCACGCACATCAGATGCATCCAGCCGATGGTTCACAGGAGATGTGTGTGCATCTTCGTCGATAGGTCACACTCTGATCTGCTCTCCTGCTTTATAACAGGGTCAATGACAAACATTTGGAGCAGTTCAGAGGTTCGCCACGTTACACAGCTGCAAAATCTGCACCATTTTGTATGTTGTTGAGGGAAGACACTAACCAGTAAAACCATATATTGCACACAGCACCATTCCTGTCATGTTTTTTTGCTGCATTGCATATTGACCGGAGGCTGTAATCTACGTCACCTGTGGAAAGGAGACAAACAAAAGGTGATGAATAATCACACCTCTGATCAATCAAAACACTTCTACTGTGTGTTGCTATTAACATTTGATTCACTGTATTTGTACTGATGTTTTTATGTTATAGATGTTGTTAATATACTTATATGGAAGAAATAACTAAAATTAGTAGATTTAATGACCATTGCATAATCAAGTCAAGTCAATGTTGTGTTGATCCTTTAACAAAATGCAATCCAGTGCTCCAACTGACACATTTGACTTGCATATTCAGTGAAGTACAATTTCTCGTTGACTTTTTGAACACATCTCCAAAATGCATGCATGTAATTGCAATTTAGGCCCAATTGTGGAATATTTTAGCATGGAAGAAAAGGGCACTTTAGTGCTCTGTGCCACAAGCAAGAATTTCATTATCATATTCAGTGAGGCATGGATAAGGCAAAATATATAAGTCTGCACAAGAGACCGAGGACAAGAAAAATCTTAGACTTGACACATTTTCCAAACACCATACAGCAGAGACATGCCAGCAGGCAGCAAATGAGAAGCTGAGCAGTGCATGTCATATACCTTAACAAATCCAACAAGCCTGACAACTGAAACCCCCAGACTGACCAAATTAGGCCATTATACGGAAGAGGATGGTTACATGGTTATTAGCAAGTGCAGAATGTATATACAACATATATAACAGGGGATAATGTCCTTCACAGGAATGTCCTGGATTATGTCGA
This sequence comes from Thunnus thynnus, assembly GCF_963924715.1. NCBI lineage: Eukaryota > Metazoa > Chordata > Actinopteri > Scombriformes > Scombridae > Thunnus > Thunnus thynnus. The sequence goes on from NC_089533.1 coordinate 12,499,552, forward strand.
CTTGGTGAAAGAAACATAGGAGTTTGGGTTTGTTTTATGTGAAACCTTGTGTCATGAACTCGGTGTGGTCAAACTCATAACTGATACTGTATGTATTGATTTTGTTCTCCAAGCAATAGCTTTTGTATAATAGGTGGTGAGGAGGCGAAGGTTGAAGGTAGGGGTAACAGTTTTTTATTTTTATGCCTTTTATATATATATATATATATATCCTAAATGTCTTCAGCTCTGTCAGTTAATGATGCATTTTTGGGTTGATCTAAAATATCAATAGTAAACTTCAGGCCTTGGCAGCACTTTCTCAGTCTTGTAAAGTGGTTGCAGGAGGATGTTGACACACTAAAACCAGGGATTCTCTTGATGTGGTGCACATGGGTACTTTGGCTGAAGATGAAGAGGGATGGCTGGTCTGTTCCCTCATCTCGGTTTTCTCAGAAGGGAGGAAAATTGGCAAATATGCACCTCAATTACCTTTAGACTTTAGCCATTCATTAATGATATTACTAGCTCTCTTATTGAGCAATATCAAACTTTACAGAGCATGTACTGATTTAAAAAGGGCTTTTGTTGATAGTCTGAGTTCAATGAGCAGCAGAGTGAAAGCTTCCACTTTGATTTGTGTAATTGTTATCTTTTCAGCTGAAGGACTTCCAGCTACAAAGAACTCCCTGGGAGAACCCAGTTGCTTGGTTTTTGTAAAATGTTGGTGTGGTGCTGTAACTTCAGATCAAACAGTATCATAGATCTGGTTTTATTTATTTTTTGCTAATACGTCTCTTTGTAAAGTAGGGCATCAACAGGAAGCTGTGAGTCAGGATGAATTTCCTGTTGAATCACAGTGATCTGAACCGTAACTTTGCCTTGATCTTTATTAGGTTTTGCTGATTTTGTGATTCAAATTTCTCTGAAACATTCACCTAAAGGACAATTTTGCACCTTGCATATCTGGTCACAGAGAGTGATGGGTGCCCATTATCAATATAAATATAAATGAAATCAGATCAAATATAAGGCGCCATGCATGCAATTACAAGCATGCTGTTTTTGTTTTTTTTTCAAAAGAATTTCTGAGGAATGTAGGAAATGAGTAACTGAAGTAAATGTAGACAGGTAACAGGAGATCAGATTAACACTTGCTCAGAAACTAACGGGTGAAATGTGTCAACGGAGTATCCAAGGGAGAGCTAATCCATTAAGATGCGATCTATGGTATGTTAATGGTTGCAGAACACCACAGAGATAGACAATGGGCCTGTAGGTTTCTGCACACAACATTATTTATTACTCTATTCTAATTATACTGTACAGGAAATACACATTCAAGCATTTTGAAAGTCAGAAAGAGAAAAGTCAGATAGCTGAAGTTGATGGAGCATTTACACTGTAACAGATAAGCGTGCTATCTAACTCAAGATCAGTTTGGTCAAGCAGAATGCGATGCCTAGATTTAAGTGATATCCCGTCTTCCTTGCAGCAGTGAAGTCGCGGAACGTGTTGCAGCATGATGCTCTGTCTCTTTTGAACTCTCCTTCACCCCGTTATCAGATAGTGGAACTCTCATCCAGCACTGTAACATCTGCAGCCCTAAGGTATGAATGTGACATGCTTTGCCTCAGCTTATTTAGTCAAACCATGGGAAACCTGAGTGGTGCTGCATATTTGCTGTAGCAATCATTAATTTGATCAATGACTCTATTGGATATTTCAGAATCAAAGCCAGATTATTGAGTGTTACTTCAGTATTTCATAGATCCACCTAGGCCTCATCAATGGCAAGGTAAATTGTATACGATGGGTGGTGCAGGGAGGTTTTTACTCTTAGCAGCATCTCTGCATCTGGAAAGCTGCATGATAGATTGCTGCTCGGGGGCACTTTCTGAACTGGACAGTTATTGTGTTTTCCAAGAGGTTTGTTTTTAATCCTTGCTGTTCCCCTCTGCCCGCATTCATGCGCGCATACTCCCCTTTATAATTTTATTTGTTAGACTGTGTAATCAAATGAAAGGTAAGTACCCTCCAACAAACAACAGTAATTGTTAGTGGCCATTGTATTGAGCCATCCAACGTGCACTTGAACACAGAACGTTTTTTATATTGCGACATTCAGGGAATTTGCGTCATTCATTTGTGATTGTTGGTGTATTTCTTTACACAAATATAAGTAAATGAACAGGTGTTATTTAAATTAATAGCCGTCTGTCCTATCAATCAAATGGAGCAATGACCTTTATTATTTGAGGCATAATTGCATCTATTTAGTTTAATACTTGATACTTTAAGTCCAAGGCGAAACATTAACATTGCTTTGTTTATCTGACAAAATGAGCATGACATCATTTTTCACACACTGAAAACATCTCCAGGCAGGAGTGAAACATTTTGGCTCAGTAACTTGTTTCAGAATGAAAAACACCAAAGGAAACAGGCCCAAACACAACCCAACAGGTCCCTCTGGCTCTGCCATCGCTCCACCTTTTAAATCCAAAGTGCAACAATAGTGATACAAAATCCAGGTTATTTCCTAGAACAGAGAGCTAAAGGGGCTAAACAACACATATTTCAGAGGACCTTGATTGGTCTGGATCCACAGCGGTGGGAGCCCAAAGCTGTAGCCCTGGCAAGATATCATAACCGCAGAATATAGGAGCCTAATTAGCCTCACACCTCCAAGCCCATTAGTTCCACTCCAGCTCCCACCAAATGGCTGATGTGGTTCCCGTCGTCCTGCTTCGAAGGCAAATCTGCACAAATAAAGCATGAGAGATTTATGAAAGTATACGTCTTCCGGGCGTGTGTCTTTAAAAGTCTCTCTCTTGTTCTGGCCTTGCGCTCTTGTTGAGCGGTGTGCATAGCAACTAATGAATGTTCATTTTTGGACAATTGTTGAGGGAGGGTAAGATGGTGTGAGGGTCATGGAATTTGCCTAAACATGAGTCTTCAGTGTGGCGTTAAAGGTTAGTGAATGGAATGTAGGACAAGCTAAAAAGACACTAATGTAGGCTCTGAATATTTTTGAGTTGTGGGATATTTCTAAGACAGGTAGTGTCGTAATTGTTATATATTCTATTTGGAGCTCTGCCAATGCTTTTGGAAACATATTGAGAGATATCAAATTCATGACAACTTGACAACTATGTAATGGCTGGTGTTAACAAGTGTTGGGACATAAGAATGGTTGAGAAACTATTTTTTCCTCTTTCTGGCTCTCTCACTCACTCTGTCACTCTCTCTCTCTCTCTCTCTCTTTCATCATCCCTGTTGCAGGACTCTACAGAGTCTAGTTAATCATTGTTGCTACTTGGTGCTAAGTTGCAGAAAGTGGTGCAGGCAGGCCGATGTGTTCGGAAATGAGTCTCTTATGTGTTTGTGGGAAGAGAGAGAGAGGGAGAGGGAAACCCTTGAAAAACTGTTACACACTCATGTAACACTCGATGCCGTAAGCAAGAGCATGTGCTCGCCCATATGCATGTCAGCCTTTCTACTGTACCGGGACAGACGCTAAAATGTCATGCACTCACAGAATGATGTCTGATCACTTTCCTCGGTAAGAAAAGCTTAATGTCCAGTCTGGTTGGCTGTTCATGCCATTTACATGAAGAAAATGTTGTTGGCATACTTTCAAATTCCTACTGAGCTGTAAATTCATCATCTAATAGGTGCATTTCATACCAGAGATATTTGTTTATGTGTTAATTGCTGTGGAGACAGGATTGTGACTTTAATGTTTCTTATGGAGTTAAGGGCACAAGAGTCAGTGCTGTGATCTTGACTGGACCAGTCCTGACCCGATGTCAGGCCAGACAAGAGTACCTCTGATCCCTCAGGCGCCCAACAATCAGTCAGTCTGTACTACAGCTAATGTTAACTGCATCCTGTGGTCATTACACTGAACAGGCCATTTAGAAAATATGGCCCTTTGGTTTAGATATTATCTGATGTCTGACTTCCAGTAGAGCTTTGTGATATATAGGCTGGCTTTAGATTGTGACTGGCTGTAACAACCCAGACTTTAGAAGTTTGTACACATGTTCAGTCAAACCACAGACTGAACATCTCTCTGATTTAAATTGTTCGAGACTACTTATGTTACATACATCTGTCATGACACATTGTGCTCTTATCTCTTGAGCAAATTCCTCGGTAAACAAAAGAAATTCCAAACACATCAACACGAACCCGTCCTCCTCCCTGCCATGAGACTAGAACAGAATGGAATTTGAAACGTTTTAGCCAAAAATGTTTCCATGGTCAAGGTGTTTTTTGCAGAAACGTTTCAGATTTCGTTTCGTTCTCCGGCTTCAACCAAATCTCTCGAGGGAACGATCGATACACAGGTGAGTAACCCCTGGCACGCACTGACACATGCTCAACCAAACACTGACAGGCTTTAAGATTAAGGTGGACAGCAGCCAACTGTGAGTCACAGAGTGAGTGCAGCTCTGCTGAGCCGCAGCTGTCTCACTGATGGTACAAACAGCATTTCCTGGAGGTTTTTGGCCCCATGCTTGATGTTCTGGACAGTCTGATTCTGGGTAGTCCATCCCTTGCTAAATGTGGCTAAGCCTGGCAGCATGTCGCAAGGTACGAATGAGTGGCCAGCATGGAAATGGGACTCGTCAGGCTCACAATGGTTATCTTTTCCTTCTACTTTAACTGGGCTTGATTAGCATGCAAGTTAAACTGACATTCGACCTTTCTCTTTATTTTACTTCTTCCTCTTTGTTCTCGTGCCTTCAAATCTTGGTGTAACTGAACTGTGATAGATATGACCCAGCCTTTTCCTGTTTTGGTCGTCTTGTTTCACCCAGCCAAGTTGAGCCGAGGTAATAAGCGGTGTGTTTGCAATGAGCTTTGATGGATTGTGTGTCTCTGTGTCATCCAGGTAGTGTGGCGAGTGTAGATAAGCCCCCTTATGAGGTGAAAACCCTTCCTCGTCCTGCAGTATCCCCTCCCAGCACCAACAGCAGGAATAAGGGATGTCCCGGCTGTTCCTCCTTTTGGCAACGCTCATTGTCTCCAGCAGCATCCAGGTGGGTCCCACAAGGACACAAACATACACATATACACATACGTGCGCACACACACAGCCCCCATATAACTCTGTGAACTTCCATTAGTCGCTGGCCTTTACAGTGCGGGGGAGGATGTTGTTTCTTTAGCTCTGCTGTCTTCTGAAACAACCCAGAGGGTCCTGTTGTGGACGTCTAAACAAACTGTCTTTCCCTGGTTTGTTAATGACATGAGTGTGCAGGGGTACACTATATCAGCAAGTCCATACAGTAACACAAGCCCCCCCATACTGACAAACATTAGAGTGGGACACAGCATCACCTTGAAGGATTAAATCCCCAGCATGAGGATGGGTTGTTTACAGCTACTGTATAAATGAAGTGAAGTGAAACAAATGGATGCCAATTTAGTTAATGCACTCATTGTGTCTTCATGGTATGTGTGAGGCTCACATTCTCAACATTTTTTCTTGCCTACCTGCTTACGCTACATCAATAAGTCAATGAATAGCCAGCTTTTTTATTGCACTGTCCTCACATGTGCTCCACCACCTCCTTAGATGTCTCCTGCTGCTACCCTGGATAAGCTGAAGGAGAGTTGGGAAAAGTACATGACGGACTGTAACAACAACAACAGTCAAGACCCACCGAGCACCGGTGAGCTGAACATACTGTAATTTTCAATGTTTAACAACACATATCTCTATAATGATAACAATTATAAGGCATTGAGGTAATGGTCTTATCCAGAAAAACACTGAGTGCAACACTCCTGAAAAACATAAACATGAAAGTAAGAGATTTTTTATATAATTTGCATTATATACATATAAAAAAAATCAGTATTTACCCTCAGCTTGAGGCACAGTGGCAGCTATCTAATGCAGTAGAGCAGGTAATGGTTAGGTCGTACTGTCACCAGACTATGGAGCAGCAGCAATTTCCGCTCCCTGCTGATAACCATTGTATAATCACTCTGCTTGCAGCTGCTCCCAGTTTTCTATTTGCTGCACCGCACTCGCTCTGCTCACGCTGAGAGAAAACCGGCTCCAGTTCGCTCCATCGCAGGGCTCTTAACTACGTGGCTGCCCTTCAGTTGCATTATGGTCTGTTAGCATGTTTTATGCTCGTGGGATAGAGCGGCAAATATGGGAGCGAAAGAACTTTCAAAAAGGCTGCTTCCCACGCTGCGCGCAAAATCACCCCACTCCGCAGCACTCTTATATCCTGCCTGTCACCCCATATGTGTAATAGAGAATTAGCAGGTGTGGCAGAGAGGGCACACACCACTTTATACACCTGAGCATCCATGCAGTAAATGCCTTTTTCGCGAAGATGAAAGATGTGGATTAAGCGGAGGGTCACTTTACTCTGAAGCCAAGATGAAAGACCATGATGTGTACAGATGCCATAATGGCCGCCAGCAGCCATCACTTCAAAGACATATTACTGTATTCCATGACTTCCATGACTTCAACCTCTCCAGGCCATGGCCAGAAGGGGACAGTGTGTAAGGGCGTCTCACCCATATTTCATGGTTTGTTTGTTTTTTCATCCACAGGCCTTGTGTGCAACAGGACTTTTGACAATTACGTCTGTTGGCCTGATGGACTCCCCAACACAACTGTCAGTGTGCCATGTCCGTGGTATCTGCCGTGGCACCATAAAGGTAATAGCCCAATGTGGGTTAGTCATGCTGGTGCAGAGTAAACTCAAAATATGCTGCAGAGAAAGACAGCTGTCTGTTATGACTGGACTTTTCAGTAAATCACAAAGGCTGTGTATGTGTGTATGTGTGTGTGTGTGTGCTGCAGTTCAGCATGGCATGGTGTATCAGGAATGTAATGCAAGCGGCCAGTGGGTGACCACGAACAATAGCACCGAGTGTGACTCTAATGATACAAGTCAGGTAAGAAATATCAAATTCTTCTTTGGAAAGAAATACTTGTGGTTAAAAGAAACTAGAAACATGAGACTGAAATGTCAAATAAAGGAAAAAAATCTAACATGTTTTAACTTGCAGCAGTACTATGGGCACATTCGGATCATGTACACAGTGGGATATTCCTTATCACTTGTGGCTTTGGTGTTGGCACTTGGCATCCTCATATTCTTCAGGTAATAATGATTGTTCGTTGAAATCATTTCAAAGAAATTGAGTGAAGTCTAAGTCATTCATCAGACACAGCAAGGAGGGGAAATAATGACATTTAAGTAGAAAGCTGTATTGCAATTGCTGTTTACTGTGTCTTATAATGATAGATTAAGCTCTATCTTAATGATCATTTGCCTCTCATTCATTAGGAAACTACACTGCATGAGGAACAACATCCATATGAATCTGTTTGCCTCCTTTATCCTGCGAGCGCTGTCTATCCTTATCAAAGACGCTCTGTTGGATGCCAACATTATGTCAAAGGACCTCAGCAGAGACCAGGAGCAGGGATTCACACGGACATCTATGCCTCCAGTGGAGATGCTGGTCAACAGTGAGGTCAGTGGTGATCTCCAGGTAAATAATAACCTATAAAGGTCATCATTTTACAGTGGTTATTAAGAATTTGACACAGTGGGAACAGAACAAAACTAGAAAGCTTCAAAACCCTGTAAATGTAATTCTTTAACCTAGCAAACAGACCAGGATATGTAATGCCATAATTATGACTTGTGTAACAGTACGATTGTGTATATAAAGAGGCCAAGGAAAAATAGTGGTACAAATTGTAGAGAAAATAATTATGGTAGCCACAGTGATAATTGTAGCAGCTAATTATCCATAAAAGGGGGGAGGGTCAGTGTGCTGGGTTGTATATGTTGGGGGTCACAGCTGGCTGAGGCTGGGGTTAAAGTTGCTACTGTTGTACAATTTGATCGCTGTAGGCACAAAGCATGAATTCTGTCAGCAGAAGGAGCTCCCATCTGCCGCAGCACTGATCTCATCATTCACATCATTCACAGCTAAATAATGTTTTACCGTCCACCAGCTTGATATTCTCTGAAACAAAACCTCACTCCTCCTATCTCGCAGACAATGGTTAGCTGTCGCATCGCCGTGGTGATGATGCAGTACAGCATTATGGCCAACAGCTACTGGCTGCTGGTGGAAGGCATCTACCTCCACAACCTCCTGGTCATCACTGTGTTTACAGAGAGGAACTACTTCAAAATCTACCTTTGCATTGGCTGGGGTGAGCTGGCTCGTTTTTGTGAGTGTGTGTTTTTGTGCAGGTGTGTCTGTAACTGGAGTAATAAGGATGCAAGTTAATTATGTGCTGTTTGAAGGGAAATTAGGTCAGAGCAGATTAATGTACAAGGCTATAACAACAGTGTGCAAAATGACTGTTTTGCATTTAGACATTTCCTCATTTCTTCACAGGTACCCCGTTAATATTCGTCGTGCCCTGGGTGATATCTAAATACCTTTATGAAAATCAAGAGTAAGTTTCCAAAGTGCTCTCCATCCCTTTTTCTCTTCTCTATTCTGCAGTTGATCTCAGAAGCTGCCAAACATTTTAGCACTTTCTTGTTGATTCCACTCTAATAATAATACAGCATATCAAAACAGGCTGGCAGATGGTCTCTCTTCCAAACATATGAATGTTGATACTTGGCAGCTTGTGGTCAATTTAACATGTAATTACTACATGAGGAGTTGGATGCACTTTAACTTCATACACAGGCATGTTTTATCTACCCAATATGGGAACCATGTCAGAACACTTTTGGGTTGGCAGTTGCGTTAGCACATTCTCAATATTTCATGTTAACATTCAGCACCCAAACTTTATTATGCAATCTCTTAGCGTCTAACATACACACTTCAGCAGCAAGTGGGGTGAAATGGATTTTAAGGCCGCACTTTCCAAAACCACCGACACATTGTGTTGTTATGTAAAGTTTTTAAAAGCCACTGTGGTGCTGTCTGTGTCCCCACTCTGGTGGAACCGTATGACTGCCAGTCTCTCACATTTTGTCAGACAAGGAAACGAAAGCTTTCTACTTTTGACTATCAGACAGAGTGAGCATTGTTTGAAAGCATATGACATGTGTTTCTTGTATTCTCTAATTGTCTCTTAATGATATTTCCTCCGATGCTTTTCTTTCACAGGTGCTGGGAGCGAAATATAAACATGAATTACTGGTGGATCATCCGTTCTCCAATACTGCTGGCAGTTGTGGTAATGTCTCTTTCTCTGTCACCTGCTTTTGCTGACCATTATGCCTCTCATCATGCAGTGTTTTGTTAAAAAGTATTGATCATTCCTCAAACTTGAATCCATATAATCCATTGTGCCAATTTACACATGCCATGTAAATTGTTTACTATTTTTATATTTTATAAGTGTATTTACCCTGAAATCTTACATATGTACCCGCCACCCTTGCATTTACTTTTTTTCGGCAAGTCTTTTACTATTCATACACCATACAATATTAAAGACACCTAATTTATTCATGAAGTGTAAAAGGCTGTCTACGCTTTTTGCCTCACATCTGGGAAACATGTTAAAATTCAAGGTTTTTTTGGATTAAAGAAATACGATTTTTGTTTTTTGTTTTTTTGCACTGTGACCAAATACACAGTTTAGCTACCCCCTATCCATACTGTGACCAGGCCTTTAATTGTAGTTGTGCTCTGCAAAGGTCAGTTCTGAGCTTTTATATAAGTCGGATTTGTCATGGCTCTTATGTCAGGCCAGTTACATCGACATCCAGGCATTTTCCATGCATTAATCGTTCTGCTAAGTGGCCTGTATCTAACAGGAATTCCTGTGCTTGAGTTGTTGCAGGAACAGCAGGGCTGGTTCCCACTTGAGTGTTTCCCTCTTTATTCTGATCTCAAAATGTTTTACATCATAGTAGAAACACTTATAGCAATAAAAACTTCAACAGAGTGTGCTTAATTTTGAGGATACGGAGCTGGAGACAGCTGTTAAGGTTATATCTGGAACACTATCTTGTACTGTGAAACAAAAAAAACCTGGCCAATAATTGTGTGCAAAAATTGGGTCTAGCTCCAGTATTTTTTCTTCAAAGCAACTGCAAATTACTGGTAACAACTTAGTTGTAAATTAAAAAGGTCACATCATAAGTAATTTTCATCAGGGGAACACCCACTGTTTCTTGAAATGCCAGTTGCTGTGAAAGTGTTCCCTCATAACAATGTGCTTCTGCTGTCTGTAATAAGGTTAAAGGATTGGTTCACTCCAATCACAAAAAGCATGGTTTTTAACCCTAGAGGTCTCAATCTGTGTAGGTAGTTGTGGTTTTATTGACTTTTAGAGATATTTGGAGATATCCAACTCTGAGATTTTTGTTGAAAATAATTTTCACTGAAGCAATAGTCCATGAAAACAGTTAACTGCAAGGTCTGTGGATTATGCTGTGTAACTGGAACACTGTCTCTGAAAAAGAGTCAAGTATTGTTTCCAGTGCTTTGAACAGCAAACAAACAAAAATTCATACACCTCCATTGTATTTGGATGGAAGCAGAAGTTTCAACATAGTGGTATGTCCAAAAATTTGCCCAGAAAACCGAAACTATCTGCATGACTACACAAATTACTAAGTGAGAAAATATGTTCTGGGTAAAGTGACTCTTAAAGATAACATCTGTTTGTCATCCAATCGAAACTATCATCATTAACACTAGTGTCTGTCTTTCACAGATCAACTTTCTTATCTTTATCCATATAATTAAAATTCTCGTGTCAAAACTGCGAGCGCACCAAATGAGATACACAGATTACAAGTTCAGGTGAGTTCAAATGTTAAAGCTCTTATTACATGTCTGATGTGTATGCTGTGTATTCTCTTTCTCTGACCTTACTGTATTCTGTGCTTTCTCTCTCTCTTTCTGGCTCGTCTCTCATCCCGTCCATCTCAGGTTGGCTAAGTCCACTCTAACCCTGATCCCGCTGCTGGGTATCCATCAGGTGGTCTTTATTTTTGTGACAGATGAGTCCACCGAGACCACAATCGGTTTGCGTCTCACCAAGCTTTTCATCGACCTCTTCTTCTCCTCTTTCCAGGTGAGAACTTTCAGTCTTCAACCAAAGCATCTCTTATTATTTTCACAATCTATGACCACACCATCAGCATCATCAACCAGATTACAGCGAATGTCCTGGGTTGTGGCTAGCAGGGTGGTGAATCAGGGGTCCAGTGGTTTGAGAATTAACTGGTTGAGAGTTGAGACACTGATGAGGCAATTTATGGTTCCATAATTCCCCCTGTTGTACCTGTACTGAGACAGAAATTGAAAATGAAAGCATTTAATGTGTTTGGGGAGAGAGATGTGAGAACTGAGTAACACAGGACGTAAAGGGTTAAATAAGATGCTTAAATAAGATGGTGTTAGACACATGACTGCTGTTGAGAATTAAAATGATCTTCTAATAAAATCCAAATTTAAAAATCCATGCCAACAGGAGACCAATCGAGTCAAAGTGTTGTGCCAGATGAGCTTGTTAAGCATGCTGCTCTAAAATGCTGTATTTACTTATGTGTCAGGAGGGATTACATTAACATAATGTGCTGTCTATGCTGCTAACCGGGTGTGTGACACTGTGACACAATGACAGTGACCTTTCTGCTACGAGGACACAGATGACATGCGTCAAGATTACAGCCGACCACCAGGGGAATTGTCTTGATGATGAGAGCGACAGAGGGAAAGGAGGATGCAAAGAGAATCCTAAAGTCAAAGATGGACAGCCATGACACTACGTTTACATGCTCACTAATATTCCACTATTATTCCGCCTGTGACAATATTCCGAATCTGATACAGGTCATGTAAACAGCATATTCCGTTTGGATATTCAGAATTAGGCCTTATTCCGAATTTAGACATGTGGGATATGTCGATATTATTTGGGTTTTAGGGGCATTCTTTGGACAGGTATACAGTGCATTTGGAATACGGGTCACATGTCTCTAGCCAGTTTACTCCTGTGCAGGAAAAATGACATATACTGGAGCAGGAAGGCAGACAGAGGAGAGGAATGAGAGGAGAGTGGAGAGCTGTTTAGGGCAGGCTGGAAAAACAGAGCGTGCCTTCTTTACGACAGGGACAGAGGGGATTGGTTATTATCCTGACATGCAGCCATGGACTGACAGTGATGACTCAGTGTGATGCACCAAAAACACTCAGAAGTGTAGTAAACATCATGGGACAACCCAAGGACTGGATGTGCCTGGAACTGTAAATTTATAACATCAATCATATCAATGTAAATTATAAATATCAGGCAGCAGCTCACTAATGATTTTCACTTTGTTGGTTTACTTCACTGCCTGCGGAGATCTTGTGATTCCTGTTCCCACTGGAGCAACCCTGAAAACCCTCTGCATGTAAACAGGAATATTCATTTTCATTAGCCATGTAAACAGCTTAGTAGGAATATTGCCGTTTTTGGAATAAGAGCAAAGAACAGAATATTTTGTGCATGTATCATTGACATTGTCAATGATAGTCTTGTGTGTGTGTTGCTCTCAGTGCTTGGTTATAAAGCAATGAAGTTAAAACTGCCTATACAAGGCTACATGTTTTTATTGCTTCAGACACTGTATTTTCAAAACCTGGTATATAAAGAGCCATACTGTGAGTGAATATTACAGCTGCCCTGCACTGACCCAGAATTGATTGTCTCTACAGGGTCTCCTTGTGGCCATCTTGTACTGCTTTGTCAACAAAGAAGTGAGTTTCCTCATTTGCACTATAACACACTTCTGTCAGCCCCTGACTTTTCTCAAGTCATGGCGTCAATAACACCTACTTTCATCTCTGTCATCTCCACAGGTGCAGTCCGAGGTCCTGAAGAATTGGAAACGGTGGAAGCTAGGGAGGAACATTGAGGAGGAATACCGCCATACCTACAGCAATACCCCCAACTCAAAGACCGGCAGCCTGTTGAACCACGTCTCTCGGCCGCCTCATCTACCAGACATCGCCAAAACCTCTGCCCCGATCTGCAGCCCTGAGGAGAGGCACATGCTTGTGGCTGGCTGCCACAATGGTGTGATCCACAGTAAAGGAGCAGGCCAGTGTGCGTCCCCGCTGCACGAGGGGACCATCAGTAACTGCACCCTAGTGGAGGACATCAGCCTTTCGGACAAGGGGCAGTGTTACGAGGTTCAGAGAGAGAATGTGGAGAGCCACCTTTGAAAGGCACTAAGAGCAAGAACTCTGTGAAGAAAGATGGAGGGCCTTCCGCTCTCATCTGGCTCTGACATCCTGCACTGGGTGGCTGTGAAGAGCTGGGCTGATAGAGTCATCTGTCATAGTGGTCTTCGCCCAGAGATCAGTGTCACTGGGAGACCGAGCGGCACTCAGCCCTCTCCACAGCCTGAGAACAGAGAACAATACGGCAGACATCCACGCTGAAATTTCTAATGTGCTGCAAGCCTCATGAATGGATTTCTGTAGATGTTTGCCAGACAGTGAAAGAAACTGCTGCATGTTGAACGATGTAACAACAGCATCTCAAGGCAGATAAGCCGTGTAAAATAATAGGACAACCAGATAAAAAAAAAAAAAACCCTGAAACCTCAAATAGCAACAACTGAAACAAAACAAAACAACAACAACAACAAAAAAAAGACACAGAGTCCTTGCTTAAGCCTCTGCTTTAATTTGTGTTGAGTATCAAATGTGTGTTTTGTGGTACTGGAGGTTAAAGACAAACTGGACATTGGACTGCATACACAAAAGAGACCAAATAAGAGACACAAAACAAGCTGGTAGGGAACACATGGGTCTTTTTTTGCTTTGCTCTGATATCTGTAAGGTTTTTCTTGTCTATATTGATTTTGATGAAACATGTACAGAAGAAGCATTCTGTTGACTGTACCTCATACAGTAAAGTGACAACAGTGTTGTTCAAGTGGCCCCATCCAGGGCTCATGGGAAATTGGCAGCTGCTCTCACCAGGTCATTTCTGGCTTACATATAGACATTAAAAGAGGTCAAGAGATGGTATCGGATGAATTATAAATAAGCTAAAAATGATCATCGCTTGACTTACTTTGGTGTTTTCCGATAAAAGTAAATATTTTTATATAGGTCTCAACCTTATTGCTGAGTTCAGTACGACAGCTGTAACTGTGTAAATGTGCCAGGTGTGTTTTAAAGGGGAATAGTTGCAATTCTGTGCCATTAAATACAGTATGTTTTCTGTTTCCCTTTGCCATCAAAATGTTGTGCGACTCACACGTCTTCTGTGTAGTATATGAACTTCTACACAGCTCGCTCTACCCCCGAGATGAAAGCTAATACGGGAAACCGCGCACTCAAATCAAGGATGAAAATATACTGTAGACTTGACCTGCAAAGTCGCACATGCATAAAGTATGAATCCAACACTGTGACTCAAAATAACATGTCACCTCTGGCACAAGGGTGTTTTTGCTATGTTAAATATAGGCTGTCATGCATGCAGATTGCACAGATTTAGTGAGCTTACGTTGTGTGAATCATTCGGCGGTGATGCGTGCCGCACAGTGCCATTACATCAGTGCATAAAGTCAGACAGACTGTGCTAATGACTGCATGCGCCCAGTTACTCTCCAGTATTTAATATTCAGCCTGATTCTGTCCACAGGGGCTGTGGACATATAGAACAAAATTCTGCACCCTAAAAATAGAACAAAATCTCTCTAGTAAGCATTGTAGTGACAAAGAAACTTAAATTAGCAGTGGTACATTTGCTTCTGAATACATTGCCTCCTGCAGAGCATTGATTCATCTTTGAGTTTCTTAGCCGGAACTAACTCAACTTGACTTTGTATGTATGACTATTTGCACAATGTTAATTTATAATTGGTAAATACTATGTGTGTATATATGTGTTTATACAGGTGATTTATTTGATTGCTGTCAATATATTTCATGGAATGGATGTCTGTATGTGTGCGTGCGTGTGTGTGTGTGTGTGTGCACAAGCATATTTTTAAGTTGGTATGAATGTGTGCAGTTTCAGTATTCCAGATGTGTTACAGTTGGATGAATCACTGGCTGCAGCCAGAGGAGCAATGGGTTGATATAAACCAGCGCAAGCGGCTTCACACAGAGCGCAGAGGTCAGAGGTCGTCCCTTCCTAGCATATACAGTCTCACACCACAGGACATTCTCAGAAGTCATGCCCATATAAAGGCATGAGAAGGACACGGAAGCTGTTCTCAGTGTGATTCTTCCATGTCATTTTGTCGCTCAGAGCTAGGTTAGAGCACAACAGCGGCGTGTTTGTCATTCAGATAATAGCTCTGTGCATTTACACTTCAGCTAGGTGTTGAGGCAAATTTTTCATCAACATCTGCTGAGGATTGTAATAGAGCAGGTAGATATCCAATACTCAGAATTGAGCTTGGAGTATGATTCACACACTGGTGCTGCTGTTGCTCAGAGGTGAATTTGCAGTGTTTTTCTTCTTTTGCAGAGCAGGAGAAGTGTTTGGATACTGACATGGTAATAAAGGATTGTTGTGCACCATGAGTAAAATAGGATACAGTAGATTATATAAGTATGGTCAAAGTATATTGCTAATTTTATTTCAGACTAATACATGTATTTTAAGCTGTGACCATAACCATGTATGTTTTTGAAGCCAGCAGCTTGGGTCACTCCCCTTTTTGGACCAAAGTGGTTCTGTTTGAATGTATTCTTTTAAAGATCCAAATCAGTATGTTCCATTTTATTTTCTCTTAAAGTTGGTTTTGTACAGTATATTTGGTGTGAGGAACCAATCAGTAGAAAACTGACTGTGTTCAGGTGTATACAGTTCATAACATATTGTGTCCGCTTAGCAAACTTTGTCCAAATGGTGAAAGAATAAATAACAATGTATGTGAAAAATGGTTTTAACTTGCTCTCTCTTTTGGTATTCATAATGCTAAAATAAAAAAAAAAGAGAAAGCAGGTGCATATCACCTTTCTTGGCTTGTTGGTGGTGTTAGCTGGCTTGCCAGCTGGCTGAATGCCATGTTGGCTTATAAGAGAGGTTAGTATTGATTTTACCCCAGGGTCAGGTGCTGTTTGATAGCACACACTGTTCTTATTGTGGCCAAGAGCCACTGGATCAGCCCACAATGACTTGCTAACAGTGCTCAGTTTAACTTAGCAGTAACTCTGTGGTGGTTGCTGATAGCAGGGCATCATGTGTAATAGCTAAAGACTAAAAGGACAGACAAGATGGTGACAATAGATTTGCTATATCAGAATCAGCTTTATTTGCCAAGTATGTTTAAACATACAATGAATTTGACTCTGGTTTCTAGCGGCTCTCAATGTGCAAAGGACAACAAGCCGAACAAAGATAATTAAATATAAACATATCACTGTTATGTACGGGTAAAAATATAGATACATACATATAGAAACAACAAATGGAAAACAACATACAATGTCTATATACAGGTAAACCCATTTTTATAAATTGTAAACAGGATACAAACAGTGCAAAAATATGTGAAAGACTGCAGAGATTGCTAATTACTAGTTACTTTAGTTACTTTATATGCATACAGTAGGTGGTTATGTACAGTATATACACCCTCAAATCTGCAGTATATATAACAGTAATGATGTTATGTATGCATGTTATTGCATATTTTGTATTTTAAACTAATGTAAATGCAAATAATTTGTCAGTACAGTGAGTTTTATAGTGTTACAGGATTATTGCACTGCAACTGAATACACTGATAATATACACAGTATATTTACAGTTAGGTTTAGAAAAAAGAAATCCAGACAATGATGGAGCTCATAGTGTCAATTCAGGTAGCAACATGAAGTCAGATTATCACCTACCGATCTCTTAACAGCCAGCAGGCAGCAAACCCTCAGGGGCTGCATTGTAAGGACATTTTGACATAATAATCATAGTTGGAACTGCAGATCAGATAATAAAGAGCTGTAAAATGAAAAATACATTTTTCTGAGCATCACAAACACAATTTTGGCCAGTAGTTCAGATAAAATGTGAAAAAAAAGTCTTGCAGACTGTAGCAGTGAGTTATTTTCATGCTTTCATGTGTGTGGCGAGCCAGCAGGAAGCGAGCCAGCTCAGCCAGAGAAGGACACTAAGACGCATGTGTGGGCCTGAGGAGAGCAACTTTCACTGGAATGAAAAGGGTGTCATCTTTGAACATGGTTTTCAGCTCCCGTTCCTTTTAATCCCACTGATGTCTCTTTCTTTCAAGCATAATGCTGTCAAGGACCATGTTTCACTTCCAAAAGCCTGGTAAAGTAGTCTTGACTGCTTTTTTAGCAGTGTATGATTAATGTAAGAAAAGCACATTTGAACTCTGATGAAATGTGGTTTTTATACACACCTCTACCAAAAGTAAGAGTCCTGTGTGACGTATTATTCACCCAGACAAAAAACAAACAAGAAAACAAAGAAGGTATATTTACTGGAAAATGCTGAAATGTCCTTGTCTGCCTGAACAACTCATTATGTACAGGATGTTGTTTAGCAAGGTTGCTGCCCTTTAAGAAAAGTAATAAGTAACTAGAACACGATTTGATCGAGCAGACTGCAGGGCTTATTTCTGTGTGGAACGATTTAATGTCCTTTGGGTATAAGAAGATGGGAAGTGGTGGAAACAGCATCTGGTCTGCACTCAATTATGCACAAGGAGTAAATATATTGAAGGGGGGGGGGGGGGATTGGGGGGGTCAATGGATGTAGAGTTTATGTTTTCTCCCTGAGGCCTCTGAACTGGGCTTGTGTCCTGATGTGGTAAAACAAATTGTGCGAGTTTGGGCTATAAATCTACTGAGTTATCCTCCACCTTCAGACTTCTGACACACTTTCCAGGCCGCTGAGTGGCTCTCGTGCTATCATCAGGGCACCAGGAACCTCAGAACGCCACAGCTGGAGAGGCATAGAGGTTGTGCATTTGTGAATGAATATTTAACATACCAAGCTACTCATATTCTATGTCTGAATGCAGTGCACGCAAATATTACTAAATTAGTTAATACTGTGAGTGAACCCTGACTGCTTCGGGCCAAATGCAGTTATTACACCACAAGAGATTAATTCAGTGTTGTTTTTAAAAATACTTCAGCTCTCATCAGCGCATAATTTACACATATTATATAAAGCAATATTCATGAATGGTAATGGTATCAGTGCTGTTGTAAACATATTGATGTCTAAATGAGTAAAAAGTAAGTTCTTAATTTGATCCGCTCATTTGCAGAAGAGATCGTGTCATATTGGTTATACTGGAAATACTGAAGTGCGAGAGGCAAGCTTTAAAAAACAAGCTTTAGCTCTACAGTTATGACATTGCCCTCGGCTCAAAAGCAAGCAAGTATCAGATATCATACTGGTAAAATGGAAATGAAGATTGCTCTCAGTGTGGAGTATATTGATGCTGTCTTATTCTACTCCTAGATTCTTATTATTTCTTTTCTTTCTTGGTCTCTTTTTTGTGCCACTGTTTGTCCAAGAGACTAAGAAGTGAAGAATGACACCAAAAGTAAAAGACAGTTTCTTTATTTTTGCAGTTTGGAAACAATCACGTTAGGCGCTTATCTAAACGGCTTTTTTGCTAACTCTTTTTAGCTATTGATCACTGTACACTGAATGGAGTCATCAGTTACCAGCTTCTTTTATTGTCTTGTAAATCCTCTCAACCAGGCAGCTCCCATTTATCACACCGTACCACCCACACTGAACGAGCAGGGACAGTCTCAGGAGCTGCTCTTGTTTTGGACTCTTTGCATTGACCAGTTTATCATTTCTAAAGTTAGCCAATGCATCTGGATATACATTACAGTACTATTTTAGGTTTTAACAAAAACAGCAGAAACATGATTTTAACCGGAAAATCATTTGGTTGTCAACCAGTAGCCTTTGCAAAGCCATGAAATCCATTAATACACGGTGGTGTTTTTTAGAGTTGAGATTTAAGTGTGCATTGAGGGGATTTAGCTGAAAAAAGAAGTTCGCATTCAGTTTTCAGCCCTGTCCTCAGGCACTTTAAGAGTAGTAATGTATGCTTTTTTATATTCATTTAAGTTCAAACAAACTGAATTTCACAGACAATGTTGACACACTATATAAGAAAGATAGTCAGAGATTATTTCTTATCAGGAAATTACAAAGTTTTGGAATCAGTCAAAATGTGGAAAGAGCATCCTGGTGTTTAACATGACAAATAAAAGCAAATTGTAAGGATTGTAAAAGCAGCTGGGGAAATTGTAGCTCACCACCGAGATCATTAAATGCTCAGTATAATACTGCTCTATACAGGAAATCTACATCTAATTAATGACAATAAACGTCCTCTCTATTCTGAAAATGAGTTAATGCCTTCTGGATGTTGTTATAGGACACCTCTGGTCCACAGAAACATATATATGGGATTTTGCACATACAGTAGATTGCAGTACTGCTGATGTTTGACCTCTTAATTGTTTTTATTGTTGTCATTGTTTTTAATGGTGAGTAGTGGGATAATAAAGTTTTATTCTATTCTAACCTTTTAGGCCTTAAGCCATTTAGAAATTATAGCACTTGACTTTAAATTAAAAAACAAACAGAAAAGCTGATACTGTGTAAGCTAATTAACTTAAAATGAATAGGCTTTGGCTTAGGTGAAGTTGTAAATTAAAAGTAATTGTGTCTTTTAAATTAAATGTGAAACCTGGCAACCCAGCGAGCAGATGTGGGTGAATTAAAATATTCTCCCCTGACCACAAACAACAACAACTCAGTACAAATGTTTGTCACATCATTTTTGTTTTGGCCTATGAAAGCGTGGCACATGACTGACACACACACACACACACACACACACACACACACACACACACACACACACAAAAAACGTGGAATGCAGCTACATTAGCGTCATTATTCTGTTTCAGGCGAGGTGCGAGCAGAGAGGGACAGAGCAGATTCATTGGTCTGGTTAATGCATGAACGTCATCAGTCAGGTTGTTAGAGCTCATTAGCTGTGTTTGAGAGGTTGTGTTATCGTCTCTCTCAAGCAGAGCAGAGTCCCCTGGGTACACATACTCTGGGTCAAAGCAACCCAATCTACCAAAGCCACTGCATCCCCGTGTAATACAGTATGAAGAAGACCCTCTCAGCTTACTCTCCATCTGACACACACACACACATCTAAGAGATCCCCCCTCGCCACAGCCTAATAGTCTGTCAACACCCCTGCACGGTCTGGTCACAAGCATGCCAAATTAAATCAACTACATGTATGTACAATCAGATTACAGCCATCAAATACAGAATAAGTTAATAAATCCAATATTCTCAGACAGTGGGGTGGTAACGGAAGCACTGCTGCAGATAGAGGGACTGACATGGCTCTGGGTAAATTCACTGGCCTGGATGGGAGTCTGATAACCAAAAGCTTCTCAGAGGAGGATTAAAAGTTGAGCTTTCAGTGAACGTTAATATTCTGTGCTCAGCAGCGTGGCTCCAAAAGAGCTGAGGGAATAAATGGTCATTGCAGATGTCCCACTGAAGCAACGCTATAGGTCCACATTTCTTTTAAGTGTGCAAAGTCGGAATCAGTCACCTGCAAACTAGTCCTGCTATCAAAACTTTCATTCTTGATTGAGGCCATCATTTCAACTTAATAGTCAGCTTTTTTTCTAGCTCTCTGCTTGCTTATCATTTCCAGAGGAGATTAGGATAAAAAAGACAGCCGGACTCCTCATGATAATTTACTCAAATGAGGATGTAACTGCCATAGAAATAGCCTTAAATAAAGCCCTGACAGTGACAGAAAGGCAATTTTACACATGCTATAAACAGCTCCTTCAATTGCTTTCATCCTGCTATTATTTAAAAGACACTAATTTACCTCAATTATGTGTCGAAAGTCCATGCACAGTTTGAGCAATTTGTAAAGTCAAAACGAATAAATGACCTGATAATTTTGCATAACAGCTTGTGACTGTCATACCCACTGAAGTACATTTAACAGCAGTTGACACATGAGTAATTGGTGTTTTTTTAGCCACTCGCTTATTCGTTCACTCCGATGGCCAAGATAAATTAATAACAGCAGTCATTAGACTGTGATGAAAATAATTAGACACTGACCAAACAGATGCTAATGTAGATAATGATGCAGAAAGTACTCAGTGTAACGTCAGACTCGCTTACTGTTTATTGTCACAGAGAAGAGAAGCACTGCTTGTTAATGTGATATTTTAATTGTGCGTGGTGGTTGACATTTTTAATGTGCCTCATAGTACTAGTAGTGCATATGTTTTAGTAAGGGTGGCCTAAAACTTGACAGAGCTGCAGCACCAGGGATTGGATCTGAATCAACCTGACTAGTGACTTGTAAAACATTCCTTTCAAAGACAAAAATCTGCACTGCAGAACTGAAACATTGATATTCAACAAACACCCCAAAATACTATATTTGACACAATGTTTTGTTTTAGGTTGCTGACGAAAAGTGTGTCCACAATTCATAGTGACAGTAATACTTACTGATACTGTGAGGGCACCACTGACTGTGTTACACTCTGACACTGCACACACTGCCCCATATGAACTTTGTCCATGTTTCTTTGTCAGTAAACCGCTTCACATCTGCTGTGTTTCATGCGAGTCAAAGCAAGAACTCAAGCAGCAAGAAGGAGACAGATTTGTCCGTGTACTGCGTGTCAGTGGAGACTGCAAGGTGAGGTCAGGAAGGAAACTTTCTATCAGGATTGGAAAAGGAGAATCTTCATGTTTTGGCATTTGATCTTCATGTTAAACTTCAGCATATTTATCCAACAGTTCCAAATATAATAGAATAATTAAGGTTGAAAAACATACTTTTGGATTTTCCAAACATGCAATAAACTTCTGTGAGATTTGAATTGAAAATCACTGATTTAAATCCACAGAATGCAGGAGTGTATTTTGTTCATTTCAAAAGCCAAAATGCTCCATGAAACAATGGTTAAGAAAAACAAATATGGTCCAGGCTTTCATCACCTTTCAATAAAACAGATTTTTGGGTATTTACTATTACGTGCTTTAGTCTGAATTACAAATACTTCCTTCAAGGACATTAGCAATTATGGTGTATGGCAAACCTCCTGAAGAGTTTTCGGAAGCCAAACTCATGTTGCTGTTTTTCATGGTTTTTCTGTGGGAGTGACAGTAGCCGTAATTGGCAGAGCAGCTGAGCAGAGTTTCCTAGAGAGTATCAGGCCGCCTCACCTCAGGCAGTGCCAGTGAATCTACTGTACCTCAAAGACTGTTGAGACTTTTCAGAGTCTGTGTTCCCTCGAGCTCCTAATGTTAGCTGCTCTGACAGTGACTCCCTTAGGTTACTGCATCTATCCTGACCTTTACTAGTAGCGGCTTTCAATCACAGTGACACTGAGCAAAGGTGTGTGTTGGAAGTGTTTGCACCTTGACATAAATCATGGCATTTGCTTTATTTTCTATGCCAAATAGATCTCTTTGATTGAATTAATGTCCGGCAAAAATTCCGTTTTCTGACTAAGCAAACAGTCAAATATATATCTGCCCAGAATATCTCCATCTAAGCTCCACTGGAGCTGGAGGCGGCATATACCCATGAGGCTGATGAAACCAGATGAATCTGAATACAGATAGAGGGAGGTGTTGGAGTGAAAATGTTTATTGTGGCTTACAGGAGGACAAATTTTCCTCTAGCTCCCAAAGGCTCCCAAAGGTTTAATTTTATGCGTTACTGTCAGGTGTAAAGAAAATAAGATCACATTGACTATATATGACCTGTTTAACTGAGAGAGAGATACTAGAATACAAACAGGTTGTTACTCCAGTTCTGTCACATTATCCTACACATGTGCTCCTACAAAATATGACATTTATGTGGTAATAATCTTTTGACCCAGAGTCACTCAGTGATAAACTATCTGCATAAAAACACTCATCCTTTTCAAAATGAAATGGACCATCAGAGAAAGACATTTTACTTTTCAGAGCTGAAAGTTCCTGCGAGGCGTCAATTAATTCCTCCATGTCAGTTTGGACCATTATGTGGTTTCTCAGAGAAACCTTTAAAACCTTTCTTAACAACTGTGAGCATAAAAGCTTGTCAAAAATGTAATTTAAATAGAGAAATGTAATTGAAATGAGAGAGATGTCAGGAAATGGAAAATAGGAAGAAATCTCCATCTTTTAAAACGTTTGGTTTATTAACAGATATATCAGTCTATCTTTCTTTCTCTCCTCCGTCTCTCTCCTTGTTTGCTCCTTCCTTGTCTTTTCTTTTCACTTCTGAGGCTTTTCTGACCTCTGTCAATTCCTTTGGCCATCGGTGATTCATTCCGGACATTTTGGATCTGGATCTTTGTTATAATCATTATTTGATAATGATAAGGATAGCGAAGGATAAGCCATAATAGATGGATTGAAGGTATAACAAAGTGTATCTGAATATTTTGTACCTATCAGAGACATGCCAAAGTTTAAAGTCAACACAGGCCTTGCACTGATTCTGACAGTAAAAAATGAGACTGTGCCGCAACCTGAAAGTGTTTATTGTGCATTATTTTAATTATTTCTTGTCAATTATGTTATTATGTATTATGTTATGTCTGCTTATCCCAACAAAGTGATATCCTGTTGTTTTGAGTGGCATAGTATGCCATCAGTCTGTGCACAGCTGCAGTGCAGTGCTTGAGTTGTGTATGTTTGATGGTGCACGAGTTTTGGCTGCTGTCTGAAAAACTAAATATATTAAAAAAAGATGCAGTTGCCAAACTGGAGACGGAGTCCTGTCTGTTTGAGACTGCAACAACTGTATATTCTTTTTAAATAGTAAATGGTAACAGCGGTAATTCGGGACACTCCCTCTCAGTCAGCCTGCAAATTGCTGGCAACACTCCCTTTTTAAATACGCAATAAAGTGACATCATCATCATTGTTGGGTATTGAATTTCAGCTGTATCATAACTCATTAGAACTAAACAGCTCGGTTCTTTATTATCTGGATTACATCATTAAAAGCCCTTTACTGGATGTGGAATTGAGCAACAATGCCCTGACTTGAATGGAATGGATTTTCTTGCCAAATGAAATCAATAAGCCTCGTGACTAGAAGCAGACAGCATGACATCTGTGTGACCTTCTTAATGGGACTCTCTGACCAGACTATGACCTTCTAATTACAGTGTCACACCTTCCCTGGTTTCTCCCTTTGCCTCAAGGTTTGACTTTACCACTGCAACCTCTTGCTTAAGATTTCATGACCTCCTTGATGGTTATACAAAAGAGTTAGCGAGGAACACATGATGTGCTATTTCCATCTGGCGCAGCAGTACTTGGTAAGACTGTTGAGTGAGAGGCATCACGCTCTTCTGCTACCTGCTGCAGCCTCACAGTGAAGATACAGGTCCAGTGAACAGTAGCTGCCAGGAGATTAAAGCTGTCTCCCCGGCTCTCTGCACATTCATTTACTCAGCGGCCCAGTGAGTGAATACTGATGCACGATGTAAGACTGAACCCCCCTGGTAGGAGATGTAAACAAACAAACTAAGAAGTTCATTATTACCTGTTGGATTACCTGTTGGATTTGGACTGTTTGAACACCTACAAAGCAGGTGGTTTCAAGTAAAAGACAGAAATGTTCCTGCTTTGAATTCATGCCTGTTCATTAATCCTTGCCGCATGTGCCAGGGCCCCCCAAGCATGCTAAATCCCTGGTGCTGGTGGCTCCACCGGAGCAGTGGAGTGTCGCAGACAATGATAACCTGTCTGAGATGCTCTACAGAGTGGTCATTCACAGATGTTGCGTTTCAATCAGACATTTCATTAGTATCTACTCAAACAGGATTTATCCTCGGCTTTCCTGAGTGGCACTCACGGATGAGGTAATTTAAAGACAGGATCGGAGGGGCCAAAGAAAAAGTGATGCAGAATTCACAGTGTAAACTGTTTATGTAATGTGAAAAAAGTTAACATTCTGTTAGAGTACATCATAACAATCAGTAAATAATGTCAGGTTTGTACTCAAAAGAGAAGATCACAAGACACCAAAGGTCAAACCTGTCTCAACTCCCCATTAAGTTGATTGAAACACAATTGAAACACCTTTAGTGTCTCATAGTCATCTTATTTTTTTTGTGCAAACCTCTCAAGTTATACTTCTTTCCTCAAAATTCCATTCTCCATGATACACAGACAGGTTCAAATGTTTTATCCAAAGAGGGGAATCAAGAGGACTTGTTCTATGAAAATGGAAAAAGAAAAAAACAATTCATATCTAAGCTGTTCACTCCACTCTCTGTGTAATCCATCTAGTACAAGACCCCTGATTACAGAACAAACTATTGCCCCCAAACCACAGAGCCACATCCCCTGACCACAGACTCCTCTGTCAGCGTACAGCCTCTGTGTGGTTGGCATCTGCTGTCCACTTGCAAGCCTCTATAATCTGAGGAATAAAAAAAGATTAGTCTACTCATCTGAGACATCTATGATTTGGTTTCATCCCTGATCCCACCTGCAGTTTCAGCTGGATACAGGAGCACTTTACTCTCTATCAACCCTACCTACTCTGTCTGTTGTTATCCCACAGCATTAGCACTCATGTGCTGAGGGCTGCTCCTCAACAGTGATGTCATTACTGTGGTAATAGCATGTCTGCGTACTCAGACTGAAAAAATAAACAAGTGAATGTGCATCTACACAGCTGTATTTTCAAAACCATGTTGCCATAGGGGGATTGATGGACTGAACAAGACCAGACTTGAGTCAGTCTAATGGTTTTGGTTTTTATAGCTGTTTGTGTAATAGATAATGGTGATAACAACATCTTAAGAGCAAAACACAGAGACAATTTGTTACTGGTATGGTCAATTCTAGATAAATTGGCAATGGTTATATTGTTTGTAGGGCTTTTGTTATTTGCATTACCAGTGTATATCTTTGTTTTAAGAGTCTACGCTCATGATAGCAGCTTGGTAAGGCTCTATATACTGTAGGCAAAGCGGTGCTTTGTGCTAAATACTAACAATATTTAACAGCATGCTGACAAGCTCACCTGACAAACATAACCCGATGTTTTGCAGGTATAATGTTCACCATGTTCACCATCTTAGGTTAGCATATTATCACGCTAACATTTGCTGATTAACACAAAACACAAAAATTAGAGATATGGCTGATGGGAATTCATTAATTCTGCAGGTAATCAGTGTTAAAGTTTTAGACAAATAAAAATGTTACCCTGATGGCAGCGCTAGATGAAAAGTTACCACTGAATGAGAAGTTAATCACCAAAGTCATTATAAATCATCTTGAGGGGGACAAGAATGTCTGTGCTAAATAACAGCAATCCATCCAGTAGTTGTTAAGATATTTAATCTGGACTGACCGACTGGCCAGCAAACTGACAATGCCATCCCTAGCTATGCTGCTATTGTGGTTAAAAATCGAATACTCTAAATAACTGGGAGGAAACTACTGTAGCTAATAAACTAACTGATGCTGCTCTTATATCTTTATAAGTAGAATAATGGATCCCAGGATAATCTTTCAAGGGCGTCTGGCAGAGAGCTGTATTGCCTTTAATACCAAGAGCACTGATTGAGGATCTAACCACATTTGTAAGTGTGGAGTCAGGTGAAGCTAAAACATCTGTGGACTTCCAGTAACACATCTCTTGCTGCATATCCAGAGTATTACATCTCAAGCAAAGCCAGAGTGCCTGCAGTCAGACTGAAAGTGGCAGAAAGCGAATGTGTCTGATGGAAAACCCGCTGAGCAGTGCCTGTGGAAGGGATGTAGTGTTTTTTGCCCCGAGAGTAAAAGGGACATCAAGTCTCGTCTTACATAAGGACCTTATTTATCACAACATTCATTCTAACCACATATCCATTTATTTAGGCTACTTGGCATAGCTCTCACAACGCCTGTGGACTTTCACAGGAGTTGTGATGATTTCTAAGAGCAGTTCATCAATCGTCGACAGGCGATGGTTAGGCACCTTGGCAATGAACGAGCAAAGCACACTATATCTCCACTGACAGTTTCTCATTAGTTACCTCACACTATACCATTAGACCACCATTCATCAGCCAATATGGTATTTAGTGGATCATGCAGCACAAAAGCAAGCCTCGGTTTTTGTCAAGAACGTTTATGAACAGACATCATATCCCCTCATTTCAAGAATTTATCGTGTTTTTCTTTGTAATGAACTCAGCAATGAACCGAAGAGTCCATTTGCCATGAAGCAGCACTGGCAAAAGTTATGCTACTGTCTAATAAGTAACTGTATATTATTAGTGTCTCAACTGTATATAAAGATGGATGTATCAAGGTGTGATGTCACCCATTGGTTTGCATTGGAGCTGATTTGAAGCCCAGAGTTGCTGCTCATGGTTGATGCCAACTTTTCCGTTTTGAACAAGGACCTTCCAAATAAGGAGTGCTGGGTGTTGCCTTTCATGTTGGACAGCGCAATAATTCCACGATGACCACCAGCACGCTTATTAGAGGGCCCGACTTTAGTGATTAACTTGTTGAAAAAAAAAAATTGGCTAAGTATTTCTAGAGGGAAGTTGACGCTTTTTGAGTGGAGTCCGTTGGAGCCAGGGATTTTTTGGAGCCAGCATCTAGCCGCCATTGGTGGCATTGCACTTTAAGGTACTTCCGCATTCATGTCAGCCTCAATCAGTAGTAGTTGCTGCTTGGTTTTAATACACATGTTGAGTGTAATAAACATTAGCTGTTATGATGTCAATCTTACCCTTTTGATGTACCCAGCCAGATATTTCACTCAAACCAAGTTGAGAGTGAAATATCTGGCTCTTTAGCTACTAAGTGCTACATTATGTTTACAAGCTAATCGCTAACTTTGTCTGTCAGCTAGTGTTTAAATGTTAATTTAAACACTAGCTTATGTGCTGAGCAAGCAGCACACAGTAGATTTATCAGAGCTTTTGCTAATGCAGCTGGAAAACACTGATGAGAACAGTGAGAATTAATCAAAACAGTAAACTTTTGGACCGTAAAACCAGAACAATGAGTACCAGTAAAAAGACACTAAAGGGCTCAGTAAAGCTGGAACTGCAGAATTGGGTGATAATTCTCTAAAAGTGACTCCTTTCACATTATACATTGTCATTTGATAGATAGTTAATGTGATTACAGCAGCTTTAATATTGTTTTTTATCTACTGTATGTCTTCTTCAATTGCAATATTTACTACATTTCCCACAATGCTTTTCTACAACCAACAGAGAGCAGGTGTGAACATGTCAAGCTAGATTTCATTTATTTTCTCACTTAAAGTCAAATTTAATTAAAGCATGCTCAGCTATGAGGCCAAAAATAAAATGCTTGCTTGCTCCACTTGCTTTACTAAGTCAGTTTTAGTTCCTCCATCATTAAGCTGCTACAAAAGCTGCTACAAAAAGTCCCAACAGTGTAATGTACAGGTCTAATCGCATTAACAGTTACAGTGAAATAAATCCAAGCAGGCCACATAATTGCTTATTGTAGAATTTAATTAAATGTTCACTTTATGTCAACTGTTAAGAAGTCCCCGTTGTGACAGAGAGGTTCATTTACAGGCAGTGTGAGGACCATGAGAACCATGGCCACTGTAATGGAAACGCTCAGATATGATGCAATCAGACCACTTGACTGCAGACATAATCAGGCCACTATTTATGCCTTCCTTCACTTGGTTATCTTTGGATACCTCCATCTCTGTATGGATGTATGACATTAATGTTCTGCCCTGAGGTTAAGTGTTTCCAATCTGCACTGTGTTGAGGTGATGGAGCATCCCAAGAGCCTCAAAGACAGGCTCTCTCTCTCTCTCGCTCTCTCTCTCACTCACACACACACACATACATACTCACACATCTACACGTAATAGAAGGAACTTTGCATCCCAAACACCCAAGTTTTTTAGAACTACGACTTAAAAACAAAACAAGAAAAACCCTCCAGCATGGAAAACAAAAGATTGAGAAATAGCCATTTGCTCCACTCACAACTTTCACTTAAATAAATGGTAAGTGGCTGCATTTATATGGCACTTTATTCCAAAGTGCTTTACAATGTGTTTCCTGCTGCGCACTCACCCTTTCACACATTCACTCACACACCAATGGCAGCAAGCTACCACACAGGGTGCTGGCAAAACCATCGGAAGCAATTTGGGGTTCAGTATCTATCTAGCTCTACTTCCTGAGCTACAGCCGCCCCATACAATAAATACATATACTTAACATGAAATATTAAGTAAATGCAAGAACTGCTTTATGATGAAAATTATATAAGCCTTTTATGAAGATAACATGATGTGCCTGCAAAGGCGCAAGACCAATATATACACCTCTCTCATTTCTCAATCTTGGCAATCCTTAAAGATGTGTTGAGCATCTTAAAAATCAGCAGCTGAAAACTTTAGGTCAGAGCAAAGATTCAGATCTTGGTTAGAATAACCGATGAGGGCCATTCATAGAGGAGAATATGCAGTGTATCTGAATTAGAGTTCAGCTGTATTACATTTTGACAGACTGATGCCAATTACTCTTCAAAATGGCTCCAGGGTTTCTTGCTGTTGAACATGCTCAATGATCCTAAATCTACCATTAACACAATATAATGTAATTAGAGTTATAGCTTAGCAGTGGGTGGATCTCAGTTATTGATGGTGGACTATTCCAATTCTCATTTTCTGAAGAATTATTATTGCATTTTAATTTAGCAGGAAAGACTAAAGCATTAGGGGTCTTAATTGCAATACAAGGAAATGATCTAATTATAAGACTCGTCATCCTCATCATCTATTTTTTCCTTCAAGGCTCAAAAATCTTTGCATGGTATAGCACAATATAATATATGAGAGAGGACATTTGTTTATACTGTATGTCTGAAAATCTGTTCTCTTAAATATCTCCTTTCAGTATGTCCCTCTTGTACTGCTGATGAGATGTGACTTTTTGTTTTATTGGGTTATTAAAAAATCCTAAATATATCTATAAAGTGCAATAAACAGATGGTAAATGGTTTATTTTGCAATTAAGAGGGATACAGCTAAATATCTTTTAATTAGATTCCGTCCTGAAATGGCTGTATGATGTTCAAATGTCAGAGGAACCCTGGGGTGTGTGAGGAGAGTAACATTTTCTGCATAGGACAGTTTCACAATATTACCCCAATCACTGTTTTACTCCACTTTTTAATCCTTAACTTCAGTCCTCCCTGTTGTTCTCTCAGTGAATCTTCAGTTTCATTCACAGCAGGGCTCACAGTGCAAAACTCCCGTCATCCCGCAACGCTACAAGTGGTTTGTTTTTTTCAAAAGCTCCAACTGCGCTGTGTGTCTGCCCTGATCTATCAAATAAAACTGGAGCAGAGACTCAAAGATTGTACTGATGATTTGGTTCATAGAAGGTCATCTTGCAAGAGGATTTTTTGACATATGAAGTATTTTTGATATATAGTGTAGTATGAGATATAATATGTATCTAATTAAAGACAAAATCTAAATTGAGCACCAAACAAACTGTGCTGATTACATAAGTGGAAAACTAGTGGTCCAAGTTCCTATTTCTGTCAGAGTCTCTGTATCTTTTCCTCACTGCGGGTCTTAATCTGCTTGACAGTGTCAGTTCCCAGGAATTTTCATCCTAACAAAACAGCCATTTTCACAGACTCTGTGGTTTCCATATTCCACATAAAGCAGCCTGAACATGAAACTGACATCAAAATAGTTTGCATCCGTGACAGATTGACTCCCCAGCCTGGAGTTTGTGAGGCACGTGGAAGTATTGCCGTGATGGGAATTATAGACGAGGGGAGAAACGGAGGCAGGGAGTTATCTTTGGAAGGCAGGTTGTAATAATTCAATGCTGGCACAGGAAACAGTGCAGTTCACACCTCACAGCAGATTGAGTGGAATTAGGAGAGCAGTCCAAGAAGTGTGGAGTGGAAAAGGGAGAGCGGGATAATGTCCGGCAGCTGATCAAACATGTCCAGTGAGAAGAGAAGAGGACAGGAGTGCAAACAGCTCCTGCCAATCCACTACTTCAACATCTGTCATCTGCTGCCCATCTGTGCCCTCCTGACCACAAATAACAACTGTGGGTGTGTGTGTGTGTGTGTGTGTGTGTGTGTAAATACATGTATTCATTTGATTCACCAGTTCTGAACAGGTCATATGACATTCAGGAAAAATGACGTCAAAGTTTTCTCTGGATGCAGGACGATGCCAAATAAGTACTGAATGGAAGGTTTCAAACTATCTATCTGTGGAGAATTATGGACTTTTTATTTCTCCGTTTAATTAGTATAACAAATGATAGTGTGGTCCGTATCATTGCTCTAACCATCATCATCATCATCATCATCATCATCATCATCATAATCAGTGTGACACTCAAGGATCAAAACATGTTTTAAAGCCTCAACTAAAACCTTTTTGTGTTGTTCAAAAGCACAACTTTTTGATGGAAACTGTTTACAGGATTGACTTATATCACCAAACTCAATATTCAAATTGGTCTTTTATTGATTGGTCTAATCACACTGACTTTAAACAAGATGGTCTAAACCCCTGGTAGAGGTCCTGCAGGCTGCAGTGTTTGTCATGCTCCACAGTAGAGCTGTTTGGACTGTAGCTGTAACAGTAATGGGGCTAATTTGTCTTAAAGTCCCCCTCCACTCAAAAATATGTCAAAAGTACGTCTTACTGCAGTTGGATGATTGAGCTTCACTGTGCAGAATGATGTATTTGCAGAGTTTGATGCTAGAACGCTGTGTACTCATTCATCTGCGGAAAGTGGAAAGTTTCTCTGCACTCACTGAAAATCTGAGTACCTAATGAGCAGGATTTGTGACATCACAACTGATTTGAAGCCAATCGTGGTCCCAAATTCAACTTACACGTGTGCCGTGGAAACTTGAAGCCTCCCGTGCACATACTCTGAGAGTGGACTTTACAGTGAAGTAGGAGACATCTTGTGTCTAGAAGTTAAACTGTGAAATTAGCAATATTTGCACATTTATAGATTCTTCAAACAATAAAAAAGTAATAAAGTTATAGCATTGTAGCATTTTAAAAGCCTACAGGTTTCTTTAAAAATAGTTTCTTTGTTTGGAACAAAGGGGAGAGAGAGAGGCAATCATGAGGAGGGTGGTTTTGAATGTCTGGGGTAGCGTCCCAGAGTGAGGGGTGAGTGGTTGTGCAGTTATAAGACTTACATTTTAGTATGGCAGTTCCATCCTCGGCTCTGTCAGTCTAATCCATCTTGAGGAAATATTCCACTCTTGTGTATAGAAGTCTGTGTAGGCTGGAGGAAAGTCCTAGAAGTTAAATACTTAGCACAGCAGGCCTGCAGCTCCCTTATCTTTAGAGAGGCCTGTGTAATCTCAACCAAGGCCCTTAAGGGCCGTTAGCAGTCAATTTTTAATCCCATCCCGTCTTCTGCCTCCTCCTCTTCTGTCTTAAATGTAAATACCAGTCATTGTTTGGTATCTGGTCAAGGCAGCCAACTGGTCTTCACAACTAATTTACAGCTGTGGGAAAGGAAAGAGTCCTTGGTTTGAAATGGGGATTTTATGGAAAGAACCATGCATTAAGCTTGCCGGTGCTCAGAAATATCCTACACTGCTTATGAAAGACAGTGGAAATATTAAAATCACACATGTGCTCACTCAGCAAATTTCATGTCATGTTAGCATTATGCATAAATGTGTCCAATATGGGATAGGTTTTGTCATTTTTAAGACAGTCTGGCTATTGGATGTTGATATTACTATATGTGGATATCACCAAAAACCTTTCTGCTTGGGGAAAATCCTCAGATATCAGGTCATTAAGTGTTGGTGAAGTCAACATTTTGACCTGGCAGTGGTGCTTTATAAAGGGTCAATCATTATGAATAATCTTCTGCTGATGATAGATTAATCAAAAGACATCGCCGCTAGTGGAACAAACACATCAGCAAGGCACCGAGATATAAAAAACCACCTAACATGCAAAACCACGGAGGTCAACTCACAGAGCGGATGTCTTTCATATTAAGGTCTAACATGTTGACCTTAAAGGCACGATCCCGTATGGTCGGCTCCGAGTCGGGTTAAATTAGAGGCAGTTGTAACAGAGCTCTTCCTAATTTGGAGCCGTGTTACATCATCAGTGGGGACAGAGATGCCTGGGGCCACAGAGCAGCCCCTTCTTCACAGACCCACACAGCCATCACTAATGAGCAGCTGGAAAACACTGTGACATAAAAAACAATTATTCTACAGCTATAAAAGAGGGTGGGCATTTTTTTTCAAAGGGTGATATTGTATTAAGACTGGGAACCGACTCTTATTATTTTGCCGTAGCAAGCAGTGATTTAAAAATGTAACTGAGATTCTTGTTCACATTAGTTGTTGGATTAGATGCTGCCTTGGTTTCAGAGCTGTGACCAAGCTGTCATAGGGGAAAGATGAAAGACTTGTTTAGTTGAAGAAATGTATATACCAGTACATACAAAAATTACATAAATATGCATAATAACTATTGCATGCATTGTAAATAACAGTGTATTATAAATGATGCTGCAGGAATCCGAGCTTAGCAAAGTAACCTTTGATGTTATGTATGGTTTCTGCTGCGAGGGCTGAATTATTTACATTTTACTCCCTTAATAGAATAAAATTAATTAGCTTCAATGTGAACTGCCAGCATGTGTTCGCCATGACCTTTGGTGTTTAGTTTTAAAGAAAAAAAAAATCCTGCCTCAGTTATGATCACATTGCAAAATAGTGACCATAGAAAGAAGGCTGCTGTCATTGATCTTCAGGCATCACCTGATAGTCACTGTTTTTGTTTTAGACAGTTGAACTATGTCCTCTAAATTATATATACTGCATAATATCTTATCAATTTCCACCTGAGATGCACTGGAAATACATTTTTGTTTGTCCAGTTACATGCAGAAATGAGAAAAAATTATCACCAAACAACACATAAATAAATAGCATACTGTTTGAAAAAAAAAAACGATTGTTATGAATTTGTGTGGGTGAATATTTTTTTATGTCTTTTATGCTTGACATCTTATATTTTAGAAGGTAGTTCACTATTTTCTGTTTCCATTTTATGTGAAGCACTTTGTAACTTTGGTTTGGAAAAATAATGATAAACATTATTATTATCATGCACTTTCTCCCCATAATTCTCAATATTAAAATCATTTGTCACAAACTCACATGGTCCATTTGCAAAAAATTATACCCTACGTACAGGGTACAAAATTAGACAAAAGTATATGTACTTTTTAAATTACCATCTACAACATGCCTCTGAAATGTTAAGTTCTAACTTCTGAGCAGAATTATTAAGTGACCTTTCAGTTTTTCCACAAATCTTTGTAGAATAACTCTAGCCTCCTCCTCTGTATTTCATTATGTAAAGGTCAACTACTTCTGCAATCCTTATTCTACCACCCCTTCAGACACTCAAAAGCCCCTTCCTACTTTAGCTCCAAGGATGCTCCTGCATCTGTCTGAACTATTTTCTGAGGGCTTTTTTCCCTTCCTTGCTCCAGTGTTAACAGTGCTGGACGTGCCATGGCACCAACACGATCCCTGACACGATGATTTCTTTGTCAGCTAAAGGCTCTGTCTGATTATGCATGTTTTAACATTGTTTCCATTCAACACCGTGCAGGCTCACTGATTCTGGGGGAATGTGGAGGTGAGAAAGGTCTTGCTAAGATGTAATTAATCTTTTTGCCTCGCAGTGGTTGACAGCGTGAAGTGCTATGCCCAGCACCCATTTAGAACAACATTGGCCTACTAGAGACACTGATGAAAACACCAGCAGGGCAGCGAGGGTGAAAGAATGATTAGAGGAGATTTGATGGGCTTCCTCTGTTTCTCCAAACACAAGCAGTGTGATTGAGAGGTGGCTTTTACTCAAGTGTTTAATGAATATGTATTATTTGTGAGGATTCTCATATGGAAGTGCACACTTAATAGCATTTGGGAGCGCATGATGAAAAGTTGATTTTCTTGGCAGACTTTTATACAGACTGTGTAATTGCATACTTTGGAATCAAATGCACATCAGCCTTAGATTAGATGAGGCGTGTAAAAAGATTTTGTGTGGCTGAAATTCACCAACCTGATGCACAGGAAATATTTTAATTCTTTGCAAATGCTCACAACAAATGATCACACTGCATTGTAGTTATGCTATCCTTCTGTAAAATTGTAATTCTGATGGCAGAATTTCATACTAACTCCAATATGTAATCAATCAAAAACAATTCAGGAAGGAAATGACTCCATTTGCAAAAATGAGTTGAAGCAAAGTGGCCCAGAAAAGGTCATCCAGAATGTAAAGCAACACAATTTATAGTGTGTTTGCATGATCCATCTGCATCTTAGTGGATGTGTGAGGGAACATATTTTCGCTGCAGCCCTCCTGCAAACACATGCAGTGAAACAAGGGAGCTCCTGTCTGTACCTCTGCTCACTATAACCATGTGAAAATCTTGTGGTGCCTGCTGGGAATCATTATCCAGTACTGGAGACTGGAAAGAGGTTGCCAAGAGTTAACATCCTGCCACCCCTTCACACACAATCTAAATATATAAATTTGTTCTCGCTTTGCAAGGATATTGGGGAGCAAAGTGCCATATACATGACCTTATAGGCAGTCAAATGAGAGATAAAAGCTACTAACACACATTAACATACACGTACAAAAAGGCTCTTGTTTATGTTTTTGACATTTCCACTCATCGCTGTTTGAATGTCTTTTGTGAGAGTGAATCTCAACAGGGATAATTAATCAATTAGAGATTTAAGAGGCTCATTGTCCTCTGTTAAGTGGGATTAATGGGCCCATTTATGTGGTGACGACGAGGGCTCTGGAGCTGTGTTAGCCACTTGCTTGCAGACAGAACCGCAGCGAGATCGCATCTGAGTTGCAGCGTCCAAATCTCCCCCTTGTTAGCCTGTGAGTCGGCAGTAATCATGTTCCACTGGCTGTACCTGATAAGCACCGGCAGTGTTCTCATTCAGGACCCAGTCATATCTCTCAAGTGTCATTTCTCTGGGTCATTTACCTGTTCTGTTCATCCCCCTGAGACTTTTTAATCCGAGAATCACTGGACATGCAGTAAAAATGCAAATAACCCCAGTGATGAGTGCGGCTGATGTTCAGCAGCAAGGGCAATCACATCCTCCATTCCAGCCACTCCTGTATCTGAATGACTGTCATCAACAGCCCACAGTGGGAAACATGTGCACACAGCGAGTACGCTACATTCCTTCACCTTTTTAGGCCACATCTGACTGCAACGCGACCCAACTGCACCTCATTAGTGAAACTATCAAAATAAAACATAAGGCACTGGTGCTGAATTGTTAAACAAACACATTAATAAATCAGCCATATTATGACATTTAAAAGCATAGAACACATGTTCTGTTTATTTTATGTGAAGATACAGAAATAAGCGGTCATTCCATTCGAAAACACATGTTGAGATCATCAGAGGGGAAAAAGGATAAAACTGACAGTGGTGGAAGAGGCACTAAAATGCT
Organism: Thunnus thynnus; assembly: GCF_963924715.1. Classification (NCBI taxonomy): domain Eukaryota; kingdom Metazoa; phylum Chordata; class Actinopteri; order Scombriformes; family Scombridae; genus Thunnus; species Thunnus thynnus. Next base: position 12,536,117 of record NC_089533.1, read on the forward strand.
TTACTTGATCTTAATCCTACCGACTGGGGTACCTGCAGACCCCAGAGGTATAATTTTGTCATATCTTACGGGTTTTTTATTCTATCATTCCAATTTTTGACTTTGTCAATCAATTAGTTCCTAATGACTTCATTTCATTGTTTTCTGTGTCTGTTTTAATTAATGCTATTTAAAAATACCAACGTATTGGGGTCCTGGGGCACTTCAGTCAAAAGCACCCAATCTGCCTATGCAGTTTTAATAGATGGAAATATTTATTGATTATTCATGTTTGCCATGGGTCCTAATTTAAAGTATCACACACTGTCAGTGGGGGTAGGGGCCCTCTGTCAGTCATTTTGAAGGATTTGTGGAAAGATTGTATTTGGGATAAAAGCTGCAATTCATATTAAAGAAAAGTATATATTTTCTTTTACGCAATATGCAAATTAACTGTAGTGTTCCTAAAATAATAACAATCTATCTGTCTTTCAGATTACATTAATTACATAACTAATACTGTTTTAAAAAGAAATAACATTTTGCATTTTTAGTCTTGGGGCCTTTTATATTAAATATGTTGGTAGGATGAGGGTTAAGTACTAATCAAACAATGTAAAGAATAATCCATTATAAGCAATACTCTTGCATTTAAAATCCTACTTAAATAAAAGCACATAAGTATTATATTACACAAATTTGTATTCACTTTTTGGACAATTCTCTAATCTTTGCTTTTTTGCTAGATATTGGATAATTTTACCTCTTTGGGCCTTGATCAGTTGTTGGAATGAAACTATCAAAGATGTTTACAGAGGAAATCAATATTTCGTAGAACTACTGACAACTTGAAGACATCTGAAATATGACCAGAGGCCTGTAGAGCCGCCCCCATAACGGGCAGATGATGTTCTCTGGCACTGGAAACTTTTAAAGGGATGTAAATGAAGCAGGTGGGCAGGCAGGAGTGTTACTTAAGCTAAAGCAAAGCAACAAACAAACAAATAAAATCTCCAGCCTCACATTAAGCTGCCACCTACTCTCTTTCATCACTCATCACAATTATCCACTGACTGGCCTTTTACCTTCTCAGTCTCACCTAACTGGAATGTACCATTTACTTAGGTTACCATAGGGTGAGCTAGACTGATGAGTGCACCAAATATACAGAATCTCATTTACTACAGAACAGTTTTATCCATTCTGCCTCAACTTGACAGAGCCTGGTGCAGCAAATGATGCACACCTGTTGTCACTATCACTGATTGAGCAGACGATCTTCCCTACCATCACAAAAAACCCTAAAACGAGACATTACAGCAGGACTGAAGCCCTTCAATAAAATATAACACTGTGAAACACAAAACACTCAACTGAAACCCATATGTTCCATTATCTGTGTGACAAAATGAGTGAAATGAGCATTTTAATAGACAAAACACTGGTAATGTTGGGAACGAGGACCCACTGAAAAGGGAAAGGAGCAACCGCAGTGCTCCAGTAGACAGACTTTTTTGTGAGGGGTCCCTGGCCAAAAGGATTCGTGTTCACTATATGAAAAATTTAATGGTTACAGAATAATGTTACACTAAAATTAACTGTCACCTTTACTTGGCCTATTGCAGCATACTGTGCCACTCAGAACACAGACTGCTGAGACCTATTGACCCGTCACATTTTTGGCAGAAAATGTTCGGTCCCCCCATTGATGACACACGACTCTGCTAATGTCTGACATCTGCCTCCGTCAGGATTGCTTCTATATCAGAGGCCAAGGTGTGAGCAAAACAATATCCTACTAACTCTGTCCTTCCGCTGTTTAATAGAGGAGGCATATTAGGTTTGCAATGGTAAGCTTAAAGACATCAGCAGCAAGCAGCTCCCGCATGCGTCCAAAAGAACGTTTTGACTATAATGTCAGGTGTTATTTCCATCATCTGAAATATGCATTTATAGGTGAATCTACTGTTTGTTTTAAATCAAGTCAATTTGGCCACAGGGGCAAAGCATACAAGGAAAGGAAATGAAAGCAATTGTTTTATAATGTGGCCACAAAACAATATTTGACTGTTCTTGTGTGTTAATGGATAAGGAACTGTCCCCAGGCACATTCATGCAAAATATAAAACTGAGTTAGAGGCAGGCAAGGGCTGGGAAATGTGAATTTATTTTAGAGATCTATTTGGACTAAATGTCAGGCTAGTTTACAACAAACAAGGCTTAAGTGAAGGGGAACACTGCTGTGTTGGTTTTCATTTAAATCCTAGCTTGTCTCACAAAGATACATTAGCCTTTTTAGAGAGGCAGAGACATGTTACCATGAAAATAAAAGCCATTCAGAGTTAATGCATCAGTCTGAAATGTTACAGAAATTTGTTTTGGTTGTCTGTGGTTTCATGCTCCATTAAAACTGGCATAATGTAGCCGACAATAAAGAGGAAAACATAGGCATGATCTCATCTATTTAATATTCCATAAAATGTCTATGTTTTGACCAAACAGCAACCTTTGGGGCTGAAAAATGAAGTCAATGCGGAAGTGCCAAAAACTGCAGTTCCTTGAATGGCCACTTGAGGGTGGGTCCAAAAGCAAGTCAATCCACATTGACCTCCATGTTAAAATGTCCAACTTTATAGCAGAAATAAACATGTTTACAAGCCCGGTACAAAAAAGGTTTTTGGTCTCTATAGCTAATTTCCCTGTTCATGACAACTGTACGGGGGGTGAATTTTTATATAACATAACCTCAGATTCACGGAGTCTATAGGTGTGGGCATAACCTTCGTTTCAGTTATGCTATGTTTCGGTGAGTTTTCAGTTCATGAAAGTTACTTATAACAATTTGGGCACCTAAAAAAGTCTTGTTCAGCCTGTTTTTCACTAGTGAAAATTAGCAATAGCATTATCACAGTTAACCATAGACTGTAAATGCACCGTGCTAATCAAGCTAGCAGCTAGCGTTTGGGTCAGCTCCACCCTCTTGTCCAAATATGGTCACTTCTGGCTCTGAAAATCTAAGATGGTGATGGTCAAAATGCAAACTCGAGGCATCAAAACAGGAATCCACAAACCAATGAGTGATGTCACAAAGGCCATGTCCATTATTTTTTACAATCTATGGTTTTGACTAATAACATACGAAAGAGAGATAAGGTCAGAGATTCATCAACATCTTGGGTAGATTAAGACAGTGTTCCTTATCAACAATTTTATTTCTAAGAAATCCAGTTAATGATGTAAATTTGCAGAAATGTTGCAAATGTGAAAACATTGTAAAAGATTGTTTTCTATCAACACATCAACTTTTAAACAGTAGTGATTGAAAGTAAAATGTTTGATTAAGTTTTTCTTTATCATTTTGCCCATTCTGATCTTTGCAAGGACATACTTTTGTAATATGTCAGTCTTATTGTATAGTAGCTTCACATTCCAATAAGTCATACAGCAGATGATGTATAAGTGCCTAAACATGACCCTGTTTAAGGCACGACTTTGTGCATGTAGAATATTTTTTGGGCCGTATGTGTTTTATTTAATCTGGTGAAGTTGCATGCTACATTACCGACAGAGTCTTTCCAAAGCATACCACAGGGTTTTAGATTAATGACAGCGCTTCTCCTATTTGGTGGCTATTGTTCCAGTTTGAGTTTGTGCTTTAAATAGGTTTTCCATCCCTTATTTAGTTGCCTTTTTTAGTCACTATCATTGTTGCACAGTAATGCAGTTGAAAGCACTGACTTGAGAAGAATGAGTAAGAACACAGTCAAGTGGTACAGTACGGTTTATCCACTCAGATATGCAAGACTTTTTGGATTTGGTTGCCAAAACGCTAATGAATCCATGAGCTGTGCCGCCAGCAAATAAAATCCACAGCACATGTAGAGAAATGAACATTGTGAAAGGATCATGTTAATTTTTTATCTGTTTCCATTGACAAGGTTGCTGTTTGGCAGCCGTCGCTTTGATCCTGATGACAGTTTTTCACCATCACCATGCATTTCAGTGATGCCTTTCAGCCTTTTCATACTGTACTGCCATGATGTGAAACAACTGCTTTCAGAAAGGCAGGAAAAAACACATCCATCAGTCTGAAAATCTGCTTTGCTTTGGAAAACGGTTCAAGAGTCGTGTCTGTTTTGCCATTAGTAGTAAGCTGGCACTATGTAATATGTGGCAATATTTAAAAAACTTACATAAGTCTGAATTTCGATTGAAAACAATGTCTGGTGACTTAGGAAAAAGTGAAAGTTGAATGCAGGGAGTCTGAGTAAACAGATAAACATTATGTACACAGATAAGCAATGCAATAGATGTAATGTATACACAGTAGGGCATCTAGTTGATGCTAATTTACAGCCTCCATCCCCGGCTAGGCTTTTAAATGTTGGTTCAAACAGCCAAACAAATGAGTTGATGAAACAAGATCAGGATAAAAAACAGCAGGACAGAAAGAACAGACTGTGTATATGCATGTGTCTAAGTGCATATACAATGACTAATAGGTCTGTGTATCTGTGTAGAGTGTATACTAAGTGATTACACTATTAATATTTATACATTGGTATACCAGAGTAGTAAAATGATGCTATGCCACTTTGAACCTTGTCAAATTCAGATATATTGAGTGCAAATCTTTCCTGTGGCACACTCAAGCGTTGTTTTGCTCTCTCCATACTACTATCCTTTTCTGGTCAGCAGTATAGTTTGAACACGCAGATCTGAGGACATACTCTTTTGGAGAGGGAAAGCGCTCTAACATTTAGGTAGGTGGTGAAAACAACATATCCTGCTGGAGGAGAAAACCACTCTAACCACACTGTCACCAAGAGTGGGCTGCCAGTGTACACAGTGGTCAAAGATGATGTCTCTGCTCCAAAGTAACCAGCCAATGGAACCAACTTCGCAGCCATTAACCTCAACATTTAAAGTAATGAGATCATGCGCTCCATCAATTATCCAAATAGCTCCCAGTTCAACACTGAATTGTTTATTTTTTTTTAATACTGGCTGATTAAGAGGCCAAGATTATAAGTCATTGGTCAGGTGTTAAGCATTACATAATACTTCCTCTCTAAGCAGCGGTCTCTGGATTATTATATTAGAATAAAATCATCGCAGAAAGAACTTTTTAACAGTGTGATGCAACAGCAGCAAATTTTATTTTTCTCTCACAAATTCAACCAAAAACTTTATCTCTGTGTCGTGTACAGCCCTGCATATTGTGTACCCTGATTTTTAGGTAATTATCATGCATACTGCCTTTTCAGGACAGCTGAAGAAATTGATGTGATTTGTTGTAACTTTAATGTGAATCTTTATACGATGGCATCCCCTGAGAAAAAGCAAGAGAGAATAAAATGCATGAAACAAACCTCCAGCAGTGACCTCTTTAATGGAGCTACTGATCTGCATGAATGAACTTCGCTGTTTTTCACAAACTTCCCCCGTAATCTCAAGTGAAATTTAGAGCGAAGCACGTGGATTACACCATTAGAATTAAGGGAAGTTTAGTTATACATTTTCCACTAAGCTCCTTTTTTCTCCTCTCTATCTTTGTAGTCATGCTTCCATTACAGAAAAACCAAAGGTAACAGGGTTCAGTGTGACTGAGTCAGTGTCTAGGCTATATTGGGTTGATAAGCAATATGATTACCTTGGTCCACTAATAGCTTCTGTATGTCCACTGATGTTATTAAGCATTGTGATAAATGCAAACCCCCACAGTTCAGTCATCATTATACTTTTGTAACTTCACTTCCTGCTGCACAAGCCAAAATGGACAGAAATTAAAGCAAACACTAAATTGCTCTGACAGGGAAAATTGACCTTATGTAACACAAAATGTCTCCATTACTACAGCTGTTGTTACTTTAGATCTAGGAGTCACGTCTGACCTTTCTGAGGAGACTGGATGACAGAACCACAGTGGGCTAATATTAGTGGTCGACGGATATAGGTTTTTCAATGGCTGATGCTGATGCCAATATTTGGAGAGCAGGGCGGTATATAATGCCGATATCATGTTGTTGTTGTTGTTTTTGGGGGGGTGGGGGGGGTTCCATCTGATAAAATACAACAATTTAATAATAATAACAAATGAGACACAAAATTGCTGAACTAATCTGTGTTGTCACCCCATGAGAACGACCGCCCAGGGGGACGACGAAAGTGGTGCGTGAGGAAAGCAAGCCAGCATTCAAGCTAGGCTAAAGGCTAACCCCAGTCGACCAACTCTCCCATCAATCTTCCTTGCCAACATGTGCTCCATCGACAATAAACTAGACTACCTATAAGACTGCTTCTGACCTCCCGAAGAGAAATGACAAACAGACGTGCCATCATCTTCACCAAGACATGGCTGCATGAGATTATCTCTGACTCCACTACCCAGCTAGCTGAACTAACTGCTCTCCGATCGGACAGGATTGCCTCATTGTCCAGTAAGACCCGAGGTGGTGGCCTGTTTATGAACAAAAGACTGGTGTACGAACATGGCAATCATCTCTGCCCTCTGTTCAGCATTAGCAGAGATATTAGCAGTCAAATGTAGACCTTTTTATCTACCACGAGAATACACAACCATGATCATCATTGCACATGAGGAAATTGGCCTTGTGAGTGCAGGCATTGGCCAGTGCCAATTATCTCAAAATGCCATTAATCAGCCTCCTTAATTAATCAATTGGTCGACCACTAGCTAATATCCTTCTTAGCATGAAAGCAAAAACAACAAGTCCTACAAAACATGTCTGATGTCCCAGTCTAATGGTGCAACTGCCCCTCACTTGTCATCTGTTTAATACTGAGTTTTGTTGTAGCAGCTTGCTGCTACAACTTTGCAGTTTCTTGATATAATCCTGTGTCTCCTTAACTTCCCACCTCTCTCCCAGTGTGTGATTATGTGAGTGGAGACAGGTGTGCTGGAGTCAGAGTGGAGCCACACCTGCTGCACCTCATCACTGTTATCAAGCTCTCTACAAACACTCAGCTGCCACTACCACCCTGTCAGATCGTAGCCTCTGCTTCAGTCAGAGTTACCACGCTTCAAGCAACTTCACCTGCATTTATCCAGTTTTCTTGATGTTGCCTGTTTTCCATGCCAAACCCTGTTTCCTGTCTCCTGCAGTTCCGTCTGCTCTGTCTCCGGCTCCCTTCTCCAGCTCCTTGTCTCTTCTCATCAGCCCTGCTTCCCTGCCCTGGATCCCCGCCCTTCCCAGCTTCCAACCCAAGCCTCAGCGCCAGTTTCCCGGCTACCTGCCCCAGCCCCAGCTCCAGTTCCCAGTTACTTGCTCAAGCTTCCCCAGGCCTGCATTCCCTTTCCCCAGCCTTTACAACAATTCCTTGTTTCTATTACATCCCTGTCTCCTCGCCGTGAGTGTCTGCACTTGGGTTCACCTGCTCCGTCCCACTTAACATTTCTGGCTCTACTTTATATTTAGATTGCAATTCAAAGAGAGAAGAGAGATAAATGCATGGAAAATTGGGCCACATCTTTTGTTAGCAGTTTAGACTCATCTCCAGTTTAGATAATAGGATTTAAACTCACATATAATTGGCTTAGATAACAATGAAGTTTAGCAGGAAAGAATAAACAAGATGTGAAGTTGCTGATATGCTTGTTTATTTCTGGACCGAATACGAAAAATCAGACAAATGCTCTCATCTGCCAGTTACAAGACTCACTATCATCCTTATATAATATCGTTGTGACATCCTCCCACTTGGCTTTAGTTCCTGTTTGCATGAAGACCACTGATCTGGCTGGCTGCAAAAGGCTGGAGCCCGGAGGCTTAGATCCACAGTCAGACCTCGAGAGAAAAGCCTGGCTCCCACTCTCGATCCCACAAACTTTTCCATAATGTGAAACCATCTCTCATTCTCTCAGCTCTGTTGCTGCTCCAAACCAAGGAGATCAGCACTGTTACCACCCAGTGAGAGACAGGCAACAAAATACCTACAGAGGGAGGAAGAGAGGCATGTTGATGTTGTCAAGTGAAAACCTGGGAACTGCAGTTTTGGTTATTTTCCTGCTTGAATATAATTTCACAGATTTTTGGCTCCTCTGCTGCACATATTTGGTTTTACGACGCCCATTCAAAACACTTTGGAAAAGTGGAATTGCAGCACCCATTCTAGTAGGCCTGTGAGCACTGAGCTTTCAGCACAACCTGTCGGGACTGCCCCAAGGGCACTAGGCTAGCATTTCTGTGAGGCTGTGCAGCAGTGCTTTGAGCTAAATACTAACATCACAGTGCTACCATGCCAACAATGACAACATTTACATATTGATGTTAGGCAGGAATAATGCTTACCATGTTCACAATAATAGTTTAGCAAGTTCTCTTGCAAAGTATGGCTGAGGCTAAAGGGAATGTCATTTGTTTTATAGGGGCTAGTTTGACTTGCAATGTGCAAGCTGCGACATGCAAAATGAGATCATTTCCTCTCATATTTAATTTGACATGTTTAAAAAAAAACACCACACCTGCAAACCATGTATGAGCATGTGAGAGGACTGTAGGTCTGACAAATTTATCTGGAATGTGAGAGTCACTGTCATTTATTAAAGGGGGCAATGGCACCATTTGTCATCTACATGTAGCCTAAAGAGTGCTCACAAATCAATTTTGTTAAACGGGCCCCAGAAATACAGTCATAAAGCAAAATATTGGACAAATTAGATGAAAAATTAAAGAATCACAAAAGTTATTTCAATTCATCCTGGCGGTTTGCACCAAATTTCATCAAATGGTTTTTGAAGCATTTATCATAAATGTGAACCTCATGGTGACATGGGATCACCAAAAACGGTAAGGTTCATTCCCTGGGGATTATGAATGTCTCTACAAAATGTTATGGCAATCCATCAAATAGTTGACATATATCAGTCTGGATCCAAGTGTTGGACTGACCAATCGACTGACATTGCCATCCTGGAGCCATGCCACTAACATGGCCAAAAAGGCAAACCAAGATCCCTTGAACCTCGTTTTTTTTTAATAAAGAAGGGGTTTGTGATGGGAAACTGGCCCAGTCCTGGCCTCTGGGAGTGACTGGACATTAAGATTGGACTTTGGTCGGCAGCTTTGCAAACATGAGACATCATGGCCTGTTACCACCAGGAAAGTTATAATAAGCTTACCATCCCATGGGAGAACAGTTTGGAGGCATCCCATGAGGGGAAGGAGAAGAAGTTATAAGCAGCTGGTGGCTAATTATAAGTATAATGTAGCAAGCTGCAGAGCAAAACTGAAGAAGTGAAGTAACAGCAGGAAGGATGAAAGATCACCAACTAGAGGGGAAGGGACAGGTCTCCTTCGACCAGCTGAAGGAGGTGACATCCCTCATTACTGCCCCATTAAACAGACATCCTGTTGGATAAAATAGGTCAGCACTGTGAAGTGGTAGCCCCTGGCTGATGACCTCGGATGACCCTGAAGCAACAGCACCAGCACAGGTGCAACAGGGAGCAAAGCTCAACAGTCTGTACACTAACCTGCCTGACAATCTGTATTTAGCCAGTTTGTGTCTAAAGAGTACTTAGTTGTTAGTTTTTTGTCACATCATGTAAACGTCTATTTCAGTAAATTAAATTGAGGCAACATATGAATCACTTGGATGTTTGTTGTCCCACTGGTTCTTATATCACACATGAGAATGTGGAAAAGTAATGTAATTAAATCTTTATTGTGTTAAATTGTTAGCAGCTGTATAGCGATGGTGTGGGATATGGATTTACTAAGGAGCAGAAGTGAAAAACATAAAATCACATCCTGCTTTAACATGCTCATTGATTTTACATTAAATTCTGTGAACAAGAAAATATATCTTACTGTAGTGACTGCTGAAGGTGGCACATTACCTTATCTGATCCTGATTCAAACAGTTAAATAAGCATCCTAAATATTTTAGCTTTCTTAAATCAATTGCTAGAATATCTCAAATGTGACAGTAAAACCATAAAAGCCATAAAAACTCAACTTGGTGTGATAGATGAGGGGTTTTTTTTATCTCCTTTAATCCTGTCACATACTGGTAAGACAGAAGTCATAAGTTGTTCTGGTGTTGACTTTCCATTAAGAGGCAAATATCTTATCTATGTTAACCACTACAACAGTGGAACAGAAACCTTGTTAATGCTACCATCTCTACACCATGAAATTGAATGCCTGTCCTTTACATGATTTTCATCAAACAGTTGTTAACACTCTCTTTACAGTTGTATTTGCACAGGCCATGTTACTCTGTGAGAGAGAAACACACTCCATTTGATAAGATCTTCACAGAGACTGAAATGTTTTCAAATGATTTCAAGGGAATAGCTGGAATTAAATTAAAAAAAAAAAAAGCTACAAAGCTTATTTGTTTATATGCACAGTGAGCATCCTATCGGGTAAAAATAGAATCTTCTTTTCTTGTGTTGAGATATGAAGCCGCAACATCTGGTATAATAATTAATATCAGTTTAGAATTCTCAAATTCAGTTTCTGCTATCTGTTCCAAAACATCCAGTCTGTCAGCTGTCAGCTTCAAACCAAAGTTTGAGGGCTTTTTATTCACTCTTCCAGAAACCAAGATAGATTGACAGAGAAGCGGGTATGCATTTACGCCTGTGTGTGTGTGTGTGTGTGTGTGTGCGTGCGTGTGTGCGTGAGTGTGTGCATTTGTGCATCATTTATATCATTAACTGGATGTTTTCCAGCACAGTAGACAGTCTGCATTTTATCAGTGAGAGAGTGCCTGATAAAGACAAAACTATAAACATAAACCTGCATCTGTGGCTTCGCTACAAAAACAAGTAAAGCAGGACATAAAACTGAAAAAAAAGTTATCAGATGTACAATCCTTCTGTGGTGAATTATCTGTCATTACCTGCCTATGTCATCATACTGCTCTTTCAGCGAGCTCCGTGACAGCTGCAGATGATAATTGTCTCTCCATTAGATGACTTTTTACAAAGGCTTTACAGGGTTATGTAACCTTTCCATGCACAACTTGACAGTTCCAAACTTTCATCCACAAACTCATATTACATATCAAAAGTAATGATTTAGTTATATTCTTGCCCATCCACATTCATCTCTTGTTGATATACTGTATGTCTTTCAGCAGGTTGGACAACAGTAAGAAAGTTAATCTGTCTTTTTACTTTATTTTGTACACTGTGGAAGGAGCATCAAAACTAGAGCTGTCATAAATTTGACCCTGAAGACAACTGTCATCACTCAAACACTGACACTGATATAGACAGTAAGTAAACCATGGCACATGGAAAAATATCAGGTATCTTTTAAGGCTGAGCATGATGGATTGTGCATGACTGTTAGAGGTATTACTTAGGAAAATAATACCTGGAACAATATAAAATAATAAGAAGCCACAAACCCACATACTGCAGCTGCACAAAGACTTACAACTCTTTTCTTAAATTTTCAAATGAACATGATTCACAGACTCCTTGGTTTAAAGAGCTGCTGATTGTCCTCATAAAAGCACAAGTCATATATTGTATTTAAAGTGCTTCTAATTGGGGTTTTTTGTTAAATCAATCTGTTTAAAACAGAGTACACCTGACAGGCAGCTGAATATGTGCAGCCATAACTGTGCTCAGTAAAGGAATAAATGATCAGACAATCAGATAAAGTGAAATTGTTTTATTAATTAAATCAGTATTGCTTTCTTTGTTGTAAATTACTGATTTTTCCCAGAAATTAAGTTATGCATTTATTGTATTTACATGAACATTTATTTGGATGTTCCTACTGCCAACCAAATCTTTCTTTCTCTTATCTCAACTCCTAACTTGACAACAAATGTGAAAATGATGCTTTGCAGTGTCAACAATGTTAAACAACATTCATATTTTGGCAGTGCTCATCAAAGGTTGTGTGGCACAAATCTGTTCAAAGCTTACAAAGAATAGAAACATGGACATAAACACACTTCATGTAATCATAAGCACACTAATTTCCAGTGTAACACTTCCCCCCAGAGGGCAACAAGTGCCTAGTAAAGAAATACAATTGCCTGGTGCAGAACTCAACATGATGTATCAGTTAATTTTAATTTTAAAGGCAATTTTCTAGTTTCATAAACCTGCTTGTTGGCTACAACCTTTGTCATTCTTTGAGCAGAATCGCTCATTTCAGGTGATTTGACAGTATAAGGAAAACACAACCTGATAATTCAACTCATCTGTGTTTCTAGATGGCTCTGGGAGACACAAGAATAGAAAAACAAATCACATCAGATTTCATTGTATTTCATGGCCTCATTTGGAATTTTGCGTGGTAATGCATGAGTCACTTTCATTTTCTTATGGATGAAAAAGTGTTGCATAAAAATGTTTTTTTTTTAGACGTACTGCATGTTGGTATGTGACTCCCTCTTGCTTCTTGTCATTAGTTGTACAGAGTGGACTCCAGCTAAGTTTGGTTTGTAAAATTAGCACAGATGATTATGATGTATGACATGGGGGACCACAGAAATTGTGGAGGCTGGCTGTTGCTATCTTAAAGAGTCACTTTCCTGTGATACACTCTCCCAGGTGACAACCACTGCACCAAAATGCTGCCTCAGTTGTTGGAGGAACATAAAGGTGAAGATTGTGTGTGGGATGAGATGAATAGCTGCAGGAACACAAGCCTGGAAACAAATCATATTAACATTTCGGTAAATGAAAAGTCTAAAGAAGTTTAAAATACAGCAACATTTAGATGAGAAAAATAAAATAGGAGACATGTTTTAGACTAGAATGAAAAGTGTAAAACATCATGTCTTTGTATTATTAACAGTGAAGAGAGTTACCTTGTAGAATGCCGTCAGACCCAACTTTGCAGTTTCTGTTAGACAGTGAAACACACCCTGCAACAAGGAGACAAAAAAACAACTTCGACATGTTAAGCTATGTAATTCTCCCCACAGCCTAAAAGTAAAACATACATGTCATTGAGTGATGAGAGGGAGACAGAGAGAGATACCTCAAGAAACCTCAACCCTGCTGCCCAGCAAAAAGGTAGATCCAGAGTGTATGAAATGACAACATGTCTTGTAATCAAACTCACCCTGTGTTCCACTTTTGAGCTCATTTGTCTCATTTTAACAACATCAAGTGGTTGACACAGGATTGCGGTGCAGCCTCTGTGTGCAGAGAAGGAAAAGATAATGCTTATTTCAACTAATAGTTAATATTGCACTGTATATACAGTATATTGTGACAGAAGTGACACATACATACATACATACATACATACATACATACATACATACATACAGACAGACAGACAGACAGACAGACATATAGTCGCCTAAGTGAACTAGGAGTCCTGGAAGTGATCCAATCTAAGTGGCTGTGATTGCTAGGCGGTTATGAAGAGTGAGAGGTAAGAGATCCAGTGAATTTCCACATCAGAGAATCTAGGAGCCTTTTCCACAGCCACCCCCAAATTTTCCAGGGGAATTTGTAATCAGGAAAAGGCCATGTGTGTCTCTCCGGAAGGTCAGGTGTAATGTTCACATCATCATTAGCCATTGTTGACCTCTCTGCACTGAGATGCAGAGACTTTGCCTTGGCCAAGTACTTCTTGTCCTTCCACTTCTCCCTTTTCCTGGTGTCATCCTTACAAGGAGTAGAAAATCAGGTGTTATCCTCATGAACTTGCATCTCAAAGTCCAATAGCCTCAAAGATCATGTTGTGTAGGGATTGGAACTTTTACTGGATGCACTCTCCCCTTGAAACTGCTTCTCAGATCATGTGAAAGCTGGCTTAACAAGCGTGATACATAGGACCCACACTGCAGTTCAACACCGCCTTCCCTCCCCAACTGTTCAAGCATACCAACCAGGGAGCAAACTCGAAGGGCAAACATTCGGAAGGCTTTAACATCACCACTGCAAATGTCAGGTCTATCCATTAGCTCAGCTATTCGTGCCAGGGCTAGTTGGTGTGGCTGTCCAAACTGTTTGTGAAGGGCTTCCATGATGTTGGAAAAGGGGTATGGAGAGTTACTGTATGAATGTGCAATTAACTGAACTTCTTCTAGCTTGAGATTCTCTGTAAGGACTTGAAACTTAAAGTTCTCTGAGGCATCAGATGGCAAGATATTCTCAAGAGCTACTCTGAGCCGAGAAAATTCTCTGGGGTTTGGATGGACTTGGTCGGGGATGGCTGGATTGGGACCCCTGTAGGTGCCCTCAACCAGTGATGGAGGATGAGGCCTTGAGTCCCCTCTGTAGGAACCAGGCTCATATGGAACATAATCTTGTGTTCCTGGCCTGTGACAACCATCCTTCAACTGAGGTGGTTTGAGACTGGACTGATAACTGGCTCTGACTGGCTGGTCATAATCAATCTTGGCAGCTTTACTACATGTATCTGCATGGTCTTCCCTCCAGGATCACACAGATAATGACTGCCTTGGTGCTGGAACTGGAAACTGGACATAACTCAGTGGCACCTAATTAGGTTCCAGTCATTCCTTCATGACTGGCTGCTGCACACACTGCTTACTAGGGGGGCTAATGACATACTTTGCACCTTGTTTGCAGGTCTGTCGGCTTCCTCCTTCCCCATCCTAGCCCTCTGTAGTGTGCGCAGCCTTGGCTTTTGGACTGGAACCTGGGTTGGGTTAAACTCTCATTCTGTTGGTGTTGAAACCCTCAGCTGCTCATCAGCCCTGCTTGCCTTGATTTGCTCCATCTTGTGTTCCATTTCTTTGAATGCCTCAAAGACTGTAGGCAACTGATCAGCTGTATGCTGCAGTTCCATAATCTTTCTCCTCATCTCATTGTTACTTCTATACAGGTCAGGCTCTGATGCTGGTCAGCTGTCACAGCGTAGAGACTCATTTTCCATGTTAATCTCCTCAATGGGATCCCACCGATCCAACACTGTCCAGCATGGAGGGCTCAAATGCTGGCTGACGGGTGCACTAGACACTGAAGGATCATCAAATCATCTGATTTGTTAGCTTCACAATGAGAAATGTGTGATCTGGTAGATGACAAATGTCTATACTGCTCTCATTAAGGTCATAGCAGGCTCTATGGACATTACGTCATGGGTGGACTGTCGGTTCCTCTGCAGGCTCATCTTGATTATTCTGATGACTAGAAATCGCTGTGGCAATCCAGGGTATCCGGCTCGAAGGACCGATTGGAAGAAAGTCTTTAGGTTCAGTATGTTGAACAGCCACATACATCTTGTTGTGGCACATAAATTGCAGTATGTTCCTACCAAAATATTTAACATACAAGGACTATCAACAGGGGTCCCTGGGGGCCCCAAAAATAAACTAAAGTAAGAAACAAACATCATATCAAAATTTTAACTTATTTCTTCTCGAAACATTATTAGTTATGTAATTAATGTCATCTGAAAAAAACAGATTATTATTATTATTTTAGTAAAGTTACAGTTAATTTGCATATTGTGTAAAATGAAAATATACACTTTTCTTTAATACAAATTTCAGCTTTTATCCCAAGTATAATTATTCTACAAAGCCTTCAAAATGTATGACAGAGTGCCCTTCCTTCCCTGACAGTGTGTGATACTTTAAATTAGGACCAATGGCAAACATGAACTCAATAAATAGTTCAGTCTATTAAAACTGCATAGGTGGAATTGCATGCTTTTAACTGGTGTCTCCCAGGACCACAATACATTGGTATTTAAAAAGCACTACAACAGTAACAGAAAACAATGATATGAAGTCATTAGGATAAAAATGACTGACACATTCATGACAAATTGGAATGATGGAATAAAGCACCTGTGAAATATGACAAAAACTATACCCCTGGTGTCTGTGGGTACCCCAGTCGGTAGGATTAAGGTTAAAAGTTATCACCACACCAGTCAATACTTTCCACTTGTCCACTTGTTGGTTAGTGTAAGGTTCAACATAAAGGAAAAACAAGCCAAACTATAAACTGAGCATATTCAGCCAAAAGTAAATAAAATTAGAAAATGTCCACATCTATGCAGTGGCTAAAATGAACATTATCCATATTATCAGTAATTAAACATTACCCTCTAAACAGATTACTTAAACTACAACACTAAATAAACTGTGAGGAGGAGTATTCTAAACATGAAAACTGATATTAAACAAACAGCACATTAGTCCAAAAGTTTGGCACTTACGAATAGCTGCACACACACAACAGCAACAAGCAGCTTCTTAAAACTCCAACCGAACTGTCTCTTCAACTGCAGAAATCCAGCAACTAACAGTCTCAGTGCCTCTGCTCTTTGAACACCTGCTTGTTAACTAGCATATAGCTACCTAAGTGAATTAGGAGTCCCGGAAATGATCCAATCTAATTAGCTGTGACTAACAGGCAGTTATAAAGAGTGACAGGTAAGAGACCCAGTGAATTTCCACTTCAGAGAATCTAGGAGCCTTTTCCACAGTAGCACAAGAGAAAGTTTCCTCATTTCACTTTCCATTAGCATGTTTGTGCCATTTTAAAGTGTTCTTTTATTTTTGAATATGAACATTTACATTTGACTCATCCATTTTTAATTACAGGATTTTTTCTTTTTTCATTTTCCATTTTCAATGCCACCTCATATATGTTTCAATATCCATTTTTTCCCTTTTACCTATGTATTATTTACAGTGTTTATTGTTCCTGTAAGTGTAGAGTATAAATAAACTCTCTTTATTTTTCGTTTTCTCCATTAATTTTTTTTCTTAGCAAATTATTCTCCTAATAGGATACCTTTTTCTGACATCACACTTCAACAGGCTCTTCGGCTTGCTCTCCAGTGCATCTGATAGAGGAAAACAATCTGATGTCAGTTTGAAATTTCTCCTGGTTTCAGTTGTCATGGTCTCTTGAGGGTGTTGGCTGATGTGCGTACCACCTAGCTAACCCACGAATTCAACTCAACCCAGAGTGTTTATCTGTATGTCATCTCCTCCTAACTCCTACTCATCTAACATCCTTCACTTTCTCAGCTGCCTTGCACTTAGGCAGAACCTGTAATATAGCCTCAAAAGGGGAAGAGCTTTAACACTATGTAGAATGATGCTTTTTCAACATTTCTTCCAAAAACAGAATTCCAGACAAAAAATTTACATTTTTGTTGCTTTAGTAAAATCCTCAAGAACATATAGACATTTATATATATTGACATCTAAATTAAAATGCTCAATTAATCAAAGCACAATAAAAAAAAAACAGTAGCCTATAGTTACAATAGGCACTATTAGGACTCTAAATATCTATGTTTTGAACCAGTCTCCTGATGATCTCGTTGAATGCTGCCTTGCACATTGATGTAATCTTCCAAAAAGGAGTAATATAGGGGCTGTCATGTGCTACCAAAGATAAGATGATTGCATCATTATCAGTGAATGCAGGTCTAATCTGTACATCAAAACTGCCCAAAGCCCTTCTGCAGCCATGTTACGCCTCAGCACCTTTCTTCAGGAGATAAAGTTGATGAGTACAAATTTCTTTCAGCTAAATAGCAGCAAATCTGAAGCTATCCTTATTGGCGCTCCACACCAGATTCAGTCATCCCCTGTACCTCATCTCACCTTTGACAGCACCTCCTCAGACACTAATCTGGGTGGTTAATAATCTAGGTTTGACCCTCAGCTGACTTTTGATGAACATATGAGACATCTATGCAAAACCTCTTTCTACCATCTCAAAAACATCTCTCACCTCTGCCCCTCTCTAACCCTGTCAAATGCAGAGAAACTTGTTCATGCCTTTATCTCCTCAAGACTTGACTACTGCAATGTACTCTTCACAGGGATCTCTGGCAGGAGCATCCTGAAGCTCCAGTGGGTTCAGAACAGCACTACAAGGATCCTGATGAGATTGCGAAAACACAAACATATATATCACCAATTCTGTTTTCATTGCACTGGCTCCCTGTCTCCTTCTGGACTGACTGCAAAGTCCTGCTACTTGGTCCTCCATGCCCCCTTTACTAAGCTCCACACCATGGGGGATTGAGCCTCCCTCTCTGCTGCACCACACTTGTGGAACTGTCTTCCAAACCATTTGAGGGCAGCACAGGCCCTAGTCTTTAAAAACGCATAAAATGATCCCTTGGTTAGTTCTGAACATATTCTCACAAGTGCTACTCTAAAACATAAACATAACCCATATGGTATCTATGTGGACCTGGTAAGTATTTAATCCTATTAGCCCACTTTAAAAAAAAGGACACAACCCCTATACTGATGAAGTAGCAACAGCAATACTGTGGGCTATCACAATAAAGGCCACAGATTTACCTTTAATCTCTTGACCTCCTGAAACAGCATTCAAAAGATATGTGAAAACATGTGCTATTGCTACCATAACCAGTCAAAAGGTCTATTGTTTCTGATAACCTCAGGTGTACCTTTTACTTGTTGATGATGTCACAGATTGTAGATTCCCACCAGGTGGTGTATGTATACTTGATCACTTCAAACACTTGAAAAAGACCAAATGGGGTAAAATTGGTGTAAAAATAACTGGAGTAAAATACTGGAATAATTGGAGTCGAGGGTTGAAGGTAATTTTGCATTTGAGTTTACTGTATATTTTTAAACTTGTAGTAACTGCTAATAGTATATATTGTTTCCTGCCAAAGCCCAAACCGTCGCAAGTTTTGAAATTGCTTTCCACTCTTCCAGGACAGTAACTGGTTTCAACTCATGTCAAAATAAATCTCAGTAATTAAACAGGGAAAAAATGTGGTTAAGATAGCCACCCTCACCTTGTCTTATTGATTAAAAGAGATCTTATGACCTCTAGTGGTCAGCAGCAGTAAAGCAGGATGCTGTCTAGGTTAAAATGTTCACTTCCTCCTTGAATGTTTCAATACACAGATTTTCAGTCCCTGTATTGCATTTCATGTTTAACTTCTTTCCAGGCATCCCCATTTTTGTGCACAAAATAATGTAGCCAAAATATAAAGGTTACTGTTCTTCAACCCTTCATTTGAAAGCCAAATCTTTAAATTTTACAACCAAAAAGTCAGACTGAGTAGAAGTGAACCTGAACAAAAGTTACAGAGGTTAAAGTGTCCCACGGGTGAGACAGCATCATTATTAGGTTAAGGCAACATAACAGCATACTTGCTGCATACTTTGTGCTAGGCAAAATGTCAAACTGTGAACCTCATTCAGCAGATGTGTGCTTTTATGCTTCTATTTTCTAGCATATTACAGCATTTTTATGTATATCTTTTAGACTTGTATAATGGCAGTCTCAGGGAGGAATGAACTGAGTTGAAACCTTCATAACTTTGAAACTCAACTGCTCGTACATCCCTTATCCTACAGACTCCATTAAAACTTTAAAACTTTCAGCAAACTTTCACTATTCAAAGTTGTATTCTGTGTTGTGGTATCTTTCATACTTTTGGAGCAATTTAAGTCTAAATTGAGGGCTTTTACAGCAGTTTCAGATCTTATCAGTGTGTTATATCATCAGGCATAGTCCCCTGCTGGCTCTGTGGTTAAGCCCTGGTAATGGTCAGCTTTCCCTTTTAAGATTACGAGGTTCTGGGTTCGATATCCATCCAGGGCAGCTCTCCTCATAACCCTGCTTTATATGTTTATCATGTACCATCATTCAAAGCGGCTCCAGCACCCTTTGATATAAGAATGTCACAGCTGCAACCCTTATTTCTTATGCAATTAAAAGTCTAAATATGAAAATCTCACATCAGCTCAGTGCATTGTGCTCTTACAGACATGAGGTCATAAGTTCCCAGATCCCATTTGCGGGCAACATTAGTCTTTGTAGAATTTCAATGCAATTCAGTTTCTAGCAATGCAGTGCAATCAATTTCATTTTTCAGCAGTCACATGCAATTTCTTCAGACGCTGCATTTTCTAGTTATGTTTTTTAAAGATTTTATATCCAACATTTTACATAAACTCAACCACATGATCAATATAAGAACACATAAGAGAAAGGACAAATATGGATATTTCAACTTTTAATCACATTATCAACAATTCTATAAGCAAATAAGGACTCAGCCCTGCCATTCCCTGAAACAGATATCTGGTGTTTTTCATCACAGGTAATGGTAACCATGTCCCCACAGCATAATCTTTCATTCTGTGAAAAGTTTTAACATACACACATACAGTATGACCAACTTACTTACTTTTCACCCAGGCCTGTACTTCTGCAGCTTGTTTGCTACGCAAGTATCAGACAGACACATATGCAGGCAAATGGACGAGCAAACAGCTGGGCGGCCATTTGTGCAGGCTGTGTACCTGGAAAGTTCAGTCTGAGTTGTACCGCCACACCTGACGCTGTCAAGAGACAGTATTAATGTCAGAAGGCATTTCTTTGTTATCTTTTCTCCTGGGATCTTGTCTTCTTTGTCGTGTAGAAAAAAAAGAAAAAAAGGAACAATGAAGGACGAAGTGCATGAGCAGCAGGGCAGGAGGGCAGGTGGAGATCTACTCTAACACCACAGTGCCACCTGCTGCCTCCAGGGCTGCCTTCAGTTTCTCTGCCTCTTCTTTGGATACGTTGGCCCGGATTTCCTGGGGAAGAGACTCCACTAGTTTTTTAGCCTGGTTTAGGATGAAGAGAGAAAAAAAAAAAAAAGAAACAAGATTTAGTGAGGTTACCTGGTCTGTTCAAACAGGACTTGGAATAACTGTCCTGAGTAAATCTGCAGAAGCCGATCAAATACATTTTTAGAAAGCTAGACCAATATCAAATATAGTAAGCCTGCTTAAACCCTGATCTTTAGTTTTATTTGAAACTATAGCACTCCAGATATACCAACTGTCATTAACACCATATCAGACTCAAAGAAATCATTTCTTTAATGTGGAGATAAAGAGATAATATCCAAACCTTCCTGCCATTACAGTTAGACAATGACACTCAAATCACCACAGTTATTTACTCCAAACACCATAGAAAAGCTTTGATGAAGACTATATTTTATTTATGCACAGATTTTCACCTGTTGTATCTTTTCTAAAATGTATTTCATAATATTGTAAGCATACTTTAGACTGTGTGTACTTTGGTCGAGGCAAAATATTAAATGGTGAATATCAAAACTGAGGGCAGAAAATGAGACATACCTGCACTAGATTCAAGCCTTGGATGCAGTTCTTCACTTCCTTTATAAGTTTTACTTTTTCAGCTGCTTTTAGTTCTGTCAATTTTACTGTGAAGTGAGTCTTCTCTTTCTTGACTGGTGCCTCCTCTTCTTCTGCGGCCTAGTTTCAGGAGGGTGGAAAAAAAAAATTAGCAAATTTATTTGTGCACTCAGATCCAATAGCTCCAACTCACAAAGTAGGCCTTGACACAAGTATTCTCACCTGAGCCCCAGGTAGAGCTGATGCAGCCATCGCCCCCATTGGCATCATTCCAACATCCTGAATGTTCAGAGTTTTCTGTGACCAAGAAAAAACGATGATGTTCACTCAACATGACAACACAGAGGGATCACCGTAGTCTCTTTAGATTCAGTATTTCGGGACTTTTCCCCGCATACCTTGAGGAGCTCATTGAGGTCCGACACCTCTAACAAGGTGAGGCTGGCTATGTCATTGACGAGCTGTTGGATTTTAGGGGAATACTGTTTGGGTGCTCCGTCTAATGGAGGGGTGGCGATGGCATCTGAGTGGGTGGCTGGACTGGTCCTTAGAAGCCTGAGAGCACACAGGGCTGGCGTCTGCTGCTGAAGCTGTTGCCTATAAAATGAAAGTGGATACGTTAAATGATTGACTGTGTCTGGTCCATAACTTTGGTCCCCACAGCACAAAATACAGCACATTGTACATTCCTTATACAGATATATCCAAGGTGTGTGTGGATCTTAGATGTGCCTTTACTGATCACTTCTGATCATTTTTTTCTCCACCACTCTGTTCTGACTGCTGTTGACTACTGACACAAATAAGCGAATCAGCCACACAGTGAGGTAAGAGGTTTATAGTGGCCATTTGGTACCTCGCTTTGGCTTCAGACTTCCAATCCTTGTCTGGCACAATAGTTTCTTATGCCGAATATGCACTATAAAGTTTATTTAAGGGATACATTTGCATTCACAATGTGATCACTGACCATTTGGCTTAAGTAGCTGGATCATAATGCCTTTTTGATTGCATTCACACCTGTGCTTACAGCAGTCAAGATGTAATAAGCTCACACAATATGAATTTCAGTTATTAAGACTTAACAGCTGTACTCTGCAACTGTGGATTCAAATCTTTTAGGCTTATGATCTCCTAAAACAATGCTATGGTCTTCTTGAGACTGGGGATGCAATCCGATACTAGTGTTAAATTAATAAACTGTATTGCTCACGGTGTGGTAGAGGATCATTCTTTTATGGTTTGACATAGGTTTGACATGAACATTGCTTTCCGAACTTGACTCGTTAAACTTAAACTTGTTAACAATGTAACAAATAAAGACATAGATGTAAATTTACTGAATTGTTATTTATTAAAATAGTTGTATCCGATACCAGATCAGCCCACTGTCACTGATACCCAATCTAGCTATTTGAGTCAGTATCAGACCGATAACCAATATCAGTGTCGCTGAATCTCTAATTCACTTAGTTCAAGTGATCAGACTGATTGATGATGAAGATGTGAGGTCATTCAGAAATTTACAAGAAAAATCACATAGAACTAAAACAAATAGACAAATCAATCAACAGAAAATTATTCAGCAACTATTTTGATACCCAATTCATTTTTTCTTTCTTTTTTAAACAACAAAAATGACAAACATTCCCCAGTTCCAGCTGCTTCTGTTGTATTACATGGTAGTGAACACTTAAACTTTAGATTTGGGGCTGTTGCTGAGTTCAAACAGGCAATGTCACTTTTGGGTTCAGGAAATTGTGCTGGACATTTTTCATTATTTACTGACATTTTACAGACCAAACAGCCAATCAGCTAAACTATTCAGCAGGATAAATGACAATGAAAACCATTGCTAGTTGGTCCTAAAAACAAAGAGCAACATTGGAGTCTAGAAAATTAAACCTAATTTTGTGTCACAGGAAAATGTGTTTTTGTTTTCTTGTCCTGCTAACAATCTTGCGACCCCTCCTAACATATATCCTATGACCCTTTGTGAGGAGGGGGTCATTCATATACCAAACTGGAAACCACTGTTCTAGGATGTGTACTGTGTTATGCAAACAGCAGCTTTAACTGTCAACTCTGGAGGCTCCAGTTGCATCCGCTCGTTTCCTTTACATTAAACCTGCAGGTCATCTTTGTGGCTTTGCTCAGTGCCAAACGTTGAACGATGAAGCTTCTGGTTATTGACCAGCCACAAACGTGTATTTCCATTTACACTAGTGTGACCTTGGCTGTCAGAAGCATAGCTGTTGAATGGAGGATAATATCCAACAGCTGCAACATTTAGTTTTTACAACCAAACTTAAAATAAGATAAAGTCTTTCATGAGACTAATCGCAGATGACTGGATCATGGCGTTTAAGTCGAGTTATCTTTACTGCCGGCTAAAGTTACCTAGCTAACGTTAGCTAACCTACTTATCACACAGCCGGGAAACACGAAACTTCATTTTAACTGCGGATAAAATACATATTCTGTATTTACACGAGCTGAACAGACAACAGCAGCTTTAACAATCAAATTCGCGGGCAGCAGTCAGCGGCTGTCTGCCCTTGAAGAAGCAGAGAGTCAGTCAGTCACTGATGTACCGTAACCGCTGCACCGGTGTTACGTGAATAACTGTTACCCGTTCAGCTGACGTTACGTACCGGTGAATGCTCGCTGCAGCCCGCAGCGCGGTCCGGAGGCATCGTCTGGTGCAGTACATGTTTTCGTTAAATGGAGCCGTTTCTCCCTCTAAAAACCAGCTAAGTTTGTCGCAGCCAGGTCTCCTTCCAATCCCTCTGCCTCAAAAGCACATGGCGTCCTCTCTGCTCCTGACCTACCCTCAATGCATTGCGTGAACTGTTAGAAAACGTATGGGTGCCCGTAAGGAAGTCGTTCTCAAACGTTTTCTACCCCTACACTGACACACATTACATCACGGAGCCCCCTTTGACAAGATTTTGTCCCGGGGTCCCAATCTGATAAGATTTTTGCTTTTAGATGTTTTATCATAGAAAATGTATGAAATGCATGACAAAAATAGTCACACATTCTGTCATTGTGTTACTTATGAATGGAATTATGGTGAAAATAAATGATCCCCCTTTTGCTGGGAAACACCTGAAATCCCCTCAAGGACCCTTGGGGTGCCCCGGACGCCAATATTTTGTTTTCCTAGGACGGCGAAGTCATGACACGTCTCTGATCGGCTAATACTCGTCCCTTCTCTTTAGGTTTAGGGATGAGGAGTGAGCATATACAGTCTATGGGAGTGAGAATGGTTAGGGTTGGGTTAAGAATATCAGGGTGAGCCAATCAGAGGGCGAGTAGGGCGGGTCATGACTTTGCCGTCCTAGGAAAATAAATATAGATCCCGGATCCCACTTTGCGAACCACTGCCATAAGGGACCTGGAAATATATAAATAAACAAATAAGTAAATGAAAATTATACAGACTACAATATTAATTCCTACAAGTATCAATCGAGGTATTTAATATCATAGTATAATGGTAGTATAATGTTAACAGTACCTTCATTAATAATATACACTTATTGGAGGCCTGCAGCATGTAATGCATTTCAGTAACCAGCTCTGCAATAACTGTCTTTGTGAAAGTTTGTCCACCTCAATTTGCATATTTAAAGGCAAAACATTAGAAACTCTGCTGTCTTTTTTGTTTCATTTTGAAATTGTGGTGTTTGTGTTGATGTTCAGACTTAATTGACATGAGTGTATTTAAAATCAGGAGTGTCCACTGCCCTCGAGTGGTCACAGTGAGGAACTGCAACACAACAGTAAATCATCATTTAAGGATAGGTTCACAATTCAAGTCTTAAAACAATAATCAGATGCCCAAATGAACACGAAATAGGTCTTCCTGTTCATACTGACCATTAGATCCCTTCATTTTGCATTTACAATGTAAGTGATGGTGGCCAAAATTCACAGCCTTCCTTCTCTGCAAAAATGTTTAAAAGTTTGTCTGGAGCTAATATGAAGCCTCAGCCATCCAAATTAGTCAAATAAAGTAGATATATTTAAATGTTAGTCTTTTTTGTTATTATACTTCCACTGCAGCTCATGTGGGTGATACACATTGGTAGTGGTTGAGGTGAGTTTTCCCCCTTCACTGTGAAGCACTTTCGGTATCAAGATAAAGCGCTATATAAATGTAATCCATATTTTTATTGTTATTATTACAAACTTTTAAATGCATTTTTGAACAAAATGTGTGGACACACTGTGGGTTTTGGCCCCCATCACTTACATCAAAAGCATTTGAAAGGGATCTTTTAATAGCTAGTGTGAACAGGAGGAATGATTACAACGAGGAAAACCTCTTTCAGTGTTCATATGGGCACTTGACTGTTGTTTTAAGACAGATTTGAAAAACTGTGAACCTATCCTTTAAAGGATTATTAATACAGTTGTAACCAAAACTGATGTTATTCCTGAAGCCTCCTTTCCTTCTCTACCTCCTTCTCTCCTCCTGAGAAGCTTTGTCCACTTATTATTGTAACACAGAGCAACAACACAGCCTGATACACCTCAGAAAATGAAATAATTTGAGTAACACTTGAAGGTTTTGACCAAATTACATGAAATACTTTTATGTTTTTTAAAATTTTGTCAGTACTGGCAATTGAACTGAGGCTTATGAATAGGACCTTTATCTGCTAGCTAAGGGACTTTTTGAGGACACAAGCCTGACACAAGCAACAACAAAACTCTCTTTATCTTTACCTAATCTTAATTGTACATTCATGCATAAGATCCAGTAGTCTTGAGCAACAAGATATCAGTCACAACACATTAGCCTTAGATTTTATTAAAAATCTTACAATCTGTCATTAAAAATACAATCTCTGTTGATTGTTTTCCTTCTATTACATAGTTTATATTTTATGTGAGATGATCTGTTTGAGATTTATTGCTAAAATATAGAAAAAAGCATGCCATCATTTTCCATTCTCTATTATTCCATTTTTACTACTGTTAATAGTCACAAAGGGCCTAAACTAAAATATGATACAATCCCATACAATATGATACCATGCAATGTAATGATGATTATAATGTTGATTAGTAATCCTATTATTGATTGTATTATTTCTTTTTTTTGTGATAATCTTGCTGTGTAATATCTATACACAAATTTGTTGTTTGAATTGATCTCTGTCTCGGTTTTCTCTCCGTGTGTGTGTGTGTGTGTGTGTGTGTGTGTGTGCATGTGTGTGTGTCCTACCTGGACTGTACCAGTGCTGAACACTTGGTACGAGCGCAAACAGAATCCTCTTAACCAGGTAATCTCTGCACCCATCTGCTGTTACTGTCATCTACCACATCCAGCCTGCAGCAATATGCCATTTCCCCGCTAGCCCCTGTCAACCAGCACGAGTTAAGGTAAGAAGGATCCTCTGAGAGAGAAATACAGTCCATAGGCTGGCAAAACAAGATGACAGAGTTCAGCGTTTTTCTGCTTCTCCCCTCCAGACCATGTTGCTGTCACCTCAGGCAGAGAGGAACTGGGAGGATCTGTGTTCAGTACTCGAAGATGTGCTGGAAGACCAGTCCCACAGGCAGCTGTTCGCCTTAGAACTGGGCTCTGGAACTGGGCAGCATGTCATACGCTTTGCCCAGAAGATGCCCTTTGTCACCTGGCAGCCATCAGACATCAAAGAGGAGTCTCGGGACAGGTTTGAGTCTTATAGAGAAACAATTCCATTAGTTATGGAGTATGTCTTATGTGCAACAGACACATTCAATTAATCTATTAATGATCTAAATAAATGGCTATACAGTAGTGATACAGTCTGTGGCAGTACGCTTCATGGCCAACAGGTTGTCAATTTTACGGTTCATACATTGGTACATGAAATAGCAGCAAGTGGTTTATTGGAATCTATGAATTTGAAATTAAAAAGTGAGATAACGTCTGCACACCTTTGTTACAGTATTAAGGCATACATTGCTGCAATCAATGCAAAGACTGTGCTGCAACCTGTTCACCTGGATGCCAGTGAACCGTGGGAGAAATGGGCAGGCCTTCCTCGCAGCTCCTGTGATGTTATTATTGCCATTAACTTACTGCAGTACAGCTCCTTTAAAACAGCACAGGTAGGCACGCTTATGTAAAAGACAATTCAGATGTTGAGCTAAATTGTTTGAGTAATTCAGGCTGGGAAAAATGATGCTATTGTGCAGAACTGGTTCATTTATGAGGGCCCATAAAACACAGAATTTCTTAATGGTTGAAATGTGCAAATATCTGTTTCATATCAATTATTTTTTTTGATAATTTCCCCAAGGGTGTTTTCAATGGAGCCGGTCAGATCCTCAGACCAAACGGCGTTTTGATAACATATGGGGTATGTAAAACTGTAGTTTCAAGTTTATTATGCACTCAAAATAACCATATGTCATCATTTAAGTGTGAAGTGCAAAATCATGGCACAACAGGCTTTTAAAAAAACTGATTTGTCTAAATGTGAAATATTTTCTAGGTGTATGCTATTAACGGCACCATTACACCAAGCTGCAATGAACTCCTGGATGCAGAACTTCGGGAAATGTGAGTGGGTTATAGTAGTCTCTAATACATTAAACGATACTACATAGTTTGGGGTTGGCCAATATTTTAATCGATTATTAATCTTCAGAGGAATCATACTGTGATCTTAAACTTACTGTATTGGTGTAAATTTAACCATGAACAAAGAAAATGATTGAAGTTCTTGTTTTCTGATGTAATGCAGAACAATTAAACCCAGTCGATTGCTTTGAGTATCAGTTTGATTGATTATATGTTTGTTTTTGTTTTATTGTGATATATTGATATTGAAAAATACAAAAAAAAATCACCCAGCGCCACTGCTACATGACAATACGAGTCATCTGTTACACAGAAATCCAGAGTGGGGCCTTCCAGACATCGATGTGCTCAGACAGCTGGCCTATGGGAACGGGATGCGTATGGAGAGGATGGTGAGTCACATGCTACTTGCAGCTTGGGGGGGGGGGGGGGTTTGATAATAAAACTGCGATATTTATACCTGTAATGTTGCTTTGCAGATTGAGATGGAAGAATACTACAAATGCCTCATCTTCAGAAAACTTTAAAGAAGCCAAACCGCACAAAGGAGAAAAGCAAACTTTCTTTTTTTGTACACTGTAATGCACAATTCTAAGTCATGTGTTAAAGCACATTTCATCATTTAACTCAAGCCTTTACACTTATAAAAGACAATTTAAAACCCATATTTATACTGAAACATAAATAAATGTGACACTAATAAAGGCTGTCATACTATACTCTTTTCTTCTCTAATTCTTTGGAAGCATATACAAAAAAAAAAAAGATGAATCAAGTGGACAATAAGAACCAGATATTTATTAAATATAATTTTAAAATTACTTTAAAGTCAGACAGATCAGTATGATGGAATAAAGAAGTTCACAGATGGAAAATGAAAGGTTACAGAAATCACTGATTATGTGTGTGATACATACATGCGGCACATCATGTTTGCTCTGCATTTCGCACATTTCTGGAGAGCCAAGTGCACTTTAGAAAGGAGTGCCCACCTGTAGTCACCATGTAGATCTCCTTGTCTGTGACAGTTACAACCAAATGCACTTGGAGGAAATTTGCAGTTAATTATAGGTTATGGTCCTTTGCTTCTTTCAGTCTTGTCTTATAATGGTAATTTATGTAACACAAGTCATTTTAATAAAGAGATGGAGGCTGCTATTAGAGTTGCTGGATTGTGGCTTTTAGTATCCGTATTTTATAGTCAGTAGCAGTGTAATTTCAATGATTTAATCTATAAAAGTATATTCAGTGAGGATTAAACAATCATCCAGTTAATTTTCTGACATTTCTCCCACAATGTACAATCCCTGCCATGTGTTTCATTATCTTAAAACTACATTAAGACACTCAATATTCCAAGTGCACAACAAATAAATGCCAAAACAAGATAAAAATGACCCTAGATTGTGTGTGTCTGTGTACATGAGAAGGGATGGAACTGAAATCTACAACTGGAATGTCAAGCTGTGAACCCTGATGTAGACGTGAGTTAGTGCCGTTTATATCAGGCCTTTGACTGTGCTTTCTCTTCCTTGACCTCACTCTTTATCTAAAACACCCACGATCTCTTAAACAGCACATACGGATGTCTACCGATCACTGCCAAAAGTGTGAAGACAGGCTGCAATGATTCACTTCCATTCCAGAAAAAATCAATAAAATTTTAACATGCAAATTTCGCTTTAGAAAAATATGAGACAATGGATGGTTATGTCTTGTCTTTTTTTTCTCCTCATTTATTATCGTATTTTCTTATTCGTTTTTAACTTTAATACCACTGACTATTTCTGAGCTTCAGTTATTGATTTAATAAGGAAATACTACATACATATCAGCTGGAAAGACGAAGGTAGAGGATGAAAGGGTCTGGGTTATGGTGCCCTCCCTTGCAGCTTTACCCCCCCCCCCCCCCAATCCCATACTTCAAGTGGGGGAGAGAGGGGCTGGCAAGGAGAGCAGTTCTGCAACATCATCACGATATTTCACATTGCCACAATATCACAACAAGGTGGAAGGTAGGTGTGACTGTTTCCAGAGGGCATCCTCAGAGTCCGGAGAGGGAGGGGAGAGACCAAAGGAGGAGGGGGGAGAGAGAGAGAGAGAGAGAGGGCGTAGTGTATCAGACCCTGCGGCGTGTGAGCTTTTAGTCGAAGGAGATGAGCTGTGCCTCTGCGCTGCCCGGCACAACCTGAGGGGCCTGCTGCTGTGTCTGCTGCTGCTGCTGCGGGCCACCAGGGGTAGCCACCTAGCAGGAAAGGAACGCGGAAGTAAAAATAATAAGATTAGGCAGGACTGAGAAGACACCAACTAATGATTAACTTAAAGGTTCTTGTGTCCGTCTACTAGACAGATCAGATGTTCTTACTGCTAATACCTGTTAGTAAAGGAGGAAATAAGTGACTTACCTGCTGGTACATGGGCTGTTGACCTGGCATGTATGACTGTTGGGGGGGCATATTGGGATCCTGTCCTGGCAATGCTGAAATCATGTTCTGCATGTTGTATGGCTGGTAGCCCATGTAAGCCATACCGTTGGTGGGGGCTGCCTGGGACATGGGGGGCATACTCTGGGCCTGAGACGCCACATTCTGCACAGAACAGGGACGACGGTTAGTGGGATGATTATTTGTCTGGTAGTGGTATATGTGTATATGCGGTGATCAAAAACTGAAAAGTGGGCTACAAAGAGAGTCACTCAGACCTGGTAGCCCTGTGTAGGTGTGGGCTGGTAGTTGGAGTAGGGTGGACTAGTAGTGGGAGGGGCCTGACCGGGAGGAGGAGCAGGCTGCCCGTTGGTGCCTGGCGCCTGGTACATGTATGCATTAACCATATTGGGATCTAGTGAAAGAGAGGACAGTCAGTCACACACATAAACACACACATGTGCGAATAAAACTTTTATGTATCTTATTAAATGTTTCATGACTGAATGTAGTGCAGTAGGGCAACCGTTTCTAATGAAAAGGATTCTTATTAAGTGTTCCTTCTATATTTCAAGTTAGCTGTGTAGTTGACATCCTCACCTGTAGCAGGACCAGGCATGGCCTGGTACTGTGGTGGTGCAGTCTGCCCAGACTGGTTCATATAGATGTTGTGCATAGGTGAACCCTCCACAGAACCAGCAGGGCTGAAGGTGCCTGGGTAGCTGGGTGGAGCACCAGGCTGGTACACCACCCCTCCTGCTACGTTGGGCGGCAAAGACTGCATCTGTGTAAATGCACATCAATGAAAAGGTAAATATGGGGTGTAAATCCCCATTTCATTTAAATGATAATACCTGACCAATACAATAAAATGTGATGCTGATGGGAATCACAAAGCTCATAATTAATACTGGACTGCATTTATTGCTCAATCATACACCATGCAGGCCCTCATGTCTGCAGCTTTTCATGTGCATACATACATAGTTTTGTATATATTCCTTATTCATATATTTCTGCTCCCAAGAACTGTGAGACATTTGATTTCTGTTAGGTCAGGTTCATTCACTGACTGGATCCCCTTGTGGAAATAGTTTATTTTGACAGCAGATGATAGTAGACACTATGTGTACCTGGGCGTAGGGCAGGGAGAAAGCAGGCATTTGAGCTCTCATCTGGATTGTATGCTTCTGCTGCTCCAGACGCATCTGTCTCTCTTTTTCCTGCTCCTGGAGGCGCTGAATGGCCAGCTGTCTTTGCATCTCCAGGTACTCCTGCAGTACAAAAGCAAGCACTTATAAGCATGATAATGCGCATCGACTTCTAC
This sequence comes from Thunnus thynnus, assembly GCF_963924715.1. Classification (NCBI taxonomy): domain Eukaryota; kingdom Metazoa; phylum Chordata; class Actinopteri; order Scombriformes; family Scombridae; genus Thunnus; species Thunnus thynnus. Next base: position 12,567,534 of record NC_089533.1, read on the forward strand.
ATTCTCAGTGGAGGAGTTGTTTCATCACCTGTTTCTTCTGCCTCATGATCTCCAATTTTTGTGCTAGCTGGATCTGCCTTTGCCTCTCTGCTTCCTCTGCGGCACGGCGCAGCTTCTCTCTGTGTTCATCGCGAAGGGCGTTGAGGGCTGCCCGAGCATCGCGCACTTGAGCCAACTTGTCCTGCAGCCCCTCATAGTACACTACAAACAATATACATGATGTGACAGTTTAGAGACTGGACACATGGGGACACAGAGATCAATAAATTTATAAAAATTTATACACAAGTAGTGCACAACTAGTACTCACATCGCTTCTCATCCAGCTGGTTGAGGATGTCCAGAAGCTGTGGATGCATGTTGTTGATGGACTGGAAGAGTGAGAGCACGGCGCTGTCGTTGGTGATGCTGCGGCCACGCATGTGGTTGCTCTTCATGCGGTTAAGGAAGGTGGTGACGGCGTTCTGCAGAGCCTTGAGAAACTGCTCATGGTTCTCTTCTGACTCCCCGTTCTGGTACTGCTGCTGAAGGCAGAAACAACAGGGAAGCAGAGCACAGAGTGTCATTTGTTGTTTGCCCACACCAGTTCAGCTAGACATAAAAAAAAAAATACTACAACTAACATCTACTCTCACAGCACAAAGTTTCAACCTACCTCCACTATGCTGACTGGCTGCACAGGGACAGGGACATGACTTTCTACAGGCTGAGTGATTGCCGGAAGGGGCTCAGCCAATGGCACAGGAGCAGGGGCTGATGGGGTGGGACTCTTGCGAGCCTCTTCCTGTTTCTTCTCCCAGTACGTTCTGTTCAGGTAACGGGCCAGCTGGAATAGTGTAATACATTAATATCAGTATTATGATATAGCATTTCCATTTGTATAGAATAATGGAGACATTTAAGAAGAGAAGGACATATACCTCAGGGTCAATATCTTCAGCTGATGGAGCAGAGGAATTCTGGAGAGAGTATATAATTCATAGAAGTCAGTTAGAGAGCACGTTTCAATAATTTGTTTGAATCCTGTTACAATGATGAAAAAATGTTTGCTAGAGAGAAAAGCAGCATGAGAAGAAGTCTTACCACGGGGGAAGTGTAGAGAGTGCTGACTGGTGGTGCTGAGGAAGTCACTGGGGTGGGGTCAGCTTTGGGATACATTGAGTACGAGTTCTTCTGCCTCTGTAGGTACAAATACAGACATTTAGCAGTTTTTCTCTTTAAACAGGCTGTAAAAGCACAATATAAAATTTCAGCTGTGCAACCCACCATCCGCTCCTTCTCCTCAGCCTCGCTTTGGGACAGGGCAATGGCCAGCTGCAGCTCTTCTTCCTCCTGAAGAGCTGCCTCATCCCTCTTTGGGGGCATCTGGTGAGAGAACAGAGCCATAGTAGGATCCAGAGAGTGGAAATGATGGGAGAGGAGATCATCAGATGATCATTAAAATACACGTTTACATGTCGCTATAGAACAAGAAGTCCATATAAAGATATATTTTCTCAGTACCTAAACTTCAAAGTTTGACCATCAACTAAGCCATCTCATTTCTCTACGTTAGTTTCTAAAATCATTACTTGTGACTGTTGGGACAGCGGGCTGGTCAGATACTCAGGAGGCAGTTCGGCGGGGCCTGAGGTCGGCGCTTTCCCCTCAGCCTTCCTAAGTGGAGGAGAGAGGGAGGGGTGGCTGGTGAGGAAAAGGGATCAGGAAGGACAAAAAACCTTGTAAATTAGTGGAGGAGAGCATGCCGATTGATGTATCTACATTAGGGCTGCTCGATTATGGCAAACATCATAATCACCATTATTTTGGCCAATATTGAAATCACGATTATTTAACAGGATTACTCATTGATTCACAGAACAGAAATGCTTCCATTTTATTAAATGTATCAATCCACACAGAGTCCGAGACACGCATGAGTGACATGCGTCTCCCTGCATTTTTTTACACTCCAAGTCTATTTCCGTCACGTTTAGTGAAGTGTAATCTGCACAGACAGCTGTTTAAATCATACAAATATCCCGCTGTATATGTGTTTTGAACTTATTAAGTGCTAGATTTATAGCACAAGACAAAACGAGAGCATTATTATGAAAGGAAATAATCGTCCAGAGCCAAAATCGTAACTGAAAATAAAATTCACCCAGCCTTAATCTGCATCTAAACATGCATATGAACACACAATAATGCTGAGTTTTGGAGAATAGCTAAATTCTTTAAATTTTTGTATTGTTATATAGATATTTATAGGGCAAATGCAATAAAAATTTGAAGTACTACTCAGAGTTAATGCACACCATTAAATTGCAAAATGTATTGTTAAATTATGGCCATGTGTGCCATGTAGGCCATGACAAAAAGATGTTAGGGACTATCAAAACACAATAACTTTTCTCAGTGACATATATGTATCAAATATCAAAAAATAAAAAGGTCAAATGTGTCAAAGAGTAAACTATAAAAGCCCAAATAGTTGCAGTGTTCTTCCAAAAAATTAATCACTTCTTCTTCAGTCAATGTTTTTGCACTGAATTTTAAGTTAAATGTGTTTTTAAGATAACTAATTAAATAACTAACAAATAGGGCTGAAAATATAACCTCTTAGGAGGAAGCAAAACAAAAAAGCAACATATGCACACAAAGAAAGTTCATAGCATGAATAAAGACAAGATACAGCATTACATTTTTCACCAACACACAATAGCTGTGGATGTTAACAGTGATCGAGCACAGAAGAGAAACAAGCTAAGAGCGATACATATTTAGGCTCTTCAAAAAAGTATACAGCACAACAACAGCAGGAAAATAAAGAATAGCTTTCATGTCATACAGCAGCTAATGAAAGAGTTGTCCACATTGCAGGAGACAGACAAAGTGGTGGCGTCCGCTGCCGCTGTAATTCACGCTCAGAGACAAAAAAACTTCATGCTAATTCTGGTGGTACCGTCATCAAATCTGGGGACTCACTTGTTAAGCAGCTCAAAGCACGGCTCGCACACACGCACTTCCTTCTCTATGCCAAACTTCGGAATGGTGGAGTACTTAGACGAACACTTGCCACAAAAAATCTGGCCGCAGGCTCGACAATGGTGCTGGAAGAGCAAAAAAACAAAAGCAAACACAAATCGAGGTCAACTTCTGCACATGCGCTATAAACATATGCTCCACACACGCTGCTGTAACTGAATGAAGGAAACCATAGTGCCCTAGTTCCAAGAAAGCCCGGCCTACCTTTCTTGTCATAACCCCAAACTGGACTCTGCACCGGTGGCACTCCTCAGCATCAACCCAGTCAGGAGCCTGGACAGACACACAGACCATTACATGTTATTACACATATGGTGAAACAATAACTCATAAAAGCTTTGTGCACAGTCATCCTCTCTTCTCCTCACCTATTTTTTTTTAATTCACCATTTAAACTTAACATGATTCCAAAAATATCACCCACTTAATAAACCTAACTCTACTTAAGTGAAATAAGAAAAACAAAGCATCTCACTCTTTCAGCTGCAAACATTGCATCACTCTCCTTGAATTCAGGAAACACATGACCTGTGAGAAAGTAAAAACAGACAATGTTAAACATACATTATATTCTTCTAATAAGAGTAGTAAACAAGAATATGTTATAACTGCTGTTTAACACAATATACAGCTAAAATCTGTTTTCTACATTAAAACATTGTTGAAATTGGAAGTATTCGCTCTGAATAAATGACCTGAATATATAAATTTAGACGTGTTATTGCTTGTGGGGAGCGTCTGTTATACTTTCAGAGACCCTTAGTTTCCATTTCAGGTGAGAGTGACATTAAAAAGTTAAGAGAAAATACAGATAAGCCCACGTATCTGCTTACCTTCCACTTTCATGATCTGATAAGTGTCTTGAACCACCTTGTATTTGGGCTCGTTGCGGAAGGCGTGGGCCCAGGCTTGAATCAGGTAGAGGATCTTGTTTCTGACATTTGGTTCCGTCTGTTTCTGGCAGTAAAAGAACCCAATTTTTAACAAAAATGTGTCTTTACACCTTTAAGTCCTTTTTATATTCATCTTATTCATTCCTGTTGTCACATAACATTGGTAAACTGAGCTGTTGGAACACTAACTGAATCAAAAAACATTGTGTTTGATGACAAGAACTGAGGGGGGAAGTCCCCTGCATTGGTCTGAAAAAAAAAATCCCTTCCTGTCACAAGACAATGACATCATCAGGAAGTCGATACCGGCACGGGCTGTAGGAGCCTGTGTCACATGATACAGCAAGGATCCAATCAAATATTGCTGGCTCATGCCGAAATGCAGCTGGCTGTATGTCAACAGTGAGCAGCTATCGGTAAGAAGAGAGGGTGGGAAAAGGTGATGAGGCTTCCAGCCAGAATATGAGCAGGCAAATCACCCTGTCTATTATAAAAACTACTAGTTTACCCATTACTTTGATGGTGGAGTTGCACAGATATTATTTAACCTGATTCTATGAAGTTCACCCTTGTCAGCAAATTCAGCTTCACAATGAAAAAAACTTATGTGTTGTCTTTTAAGGAAGTGGATCACAGTGACTTGGGAAAAGAATGTGATTGTGGACAATACACTGCAAACTGGGCAGAACTGAGGTATAAAAATCAAGAAACAAATAAAATAAAGGTCACCTTGAGCAGATCCTTCAGTTCCTCCATGGTTTGTTTACTCGCCACCTCATCGTGGACTGTCTGTCCACAGTTCTTCACTACTGACTCCAGCACCTGGAGAGTAAGGCCAAGTCGTTTTTTCTTTATTATGCATGTTATAGCAAAGCAACCTTCTCCCCAAAAAGAGGTATTTTGTTATTTTGACAAAAGAATACACTCGTGGAGAGGACAGAAATACGTAAAAAAAATATAATGTATATATATATATATATATATATATATATAATGTATTTTTCACCAGCTGAGAAATAATTTAGCAGCAACATTTCAACTGCACAGTTTCCACTGTAAACACATCTTACCTCGAGTGCGTAGAGTGCAACGTGTGGATTTTTGTCATTCAATTTCTTCTTAATGGCCCCGATGGCATATTTAGCTCTGTAAGGGCAAAAACAAATATTTCTCAATACAGTCCAGTACATGTGATAAATTAAACCAGAAAAAGCATGCATGCCCAGTTTTCTTCATTACAAATAAATGACAAACATAATACTCAAGTGGTTGAGCTATTTTCATCTTCAGCAGCTAGGTATATGAATGTACAGATAAGTGGGCAGAATCACTCACTGTGTGTCTCCTTGTCGAATGAGATCACAGATCTGCAGGATGGATTCCCAGTCGGTCTCCAGCAGCAGCTGACTGGTGGCTTTATCTGAAATTATTACAGATGGTTAAAGCTCTAACATACAGTACATAATGCCTATTTAAATAACAACCATAAGATATCTGCTACACCAAACCAAGATAGCACAATAAATAACCAGCCTCCCCCTCTCTCCTAATTACAGGCCTGGACGTGTGATAGACTTGCTTTATGGAAACCATGTTCACCTGGGCTACATAGATACACAACATACATGTATTTTGTCTTTCTCCTGATGTTGGTAATGCTTCCCTTGATGTAATATAATCACACACTGATATTTTCTCGGTGAGAATTGATATTATTACTGTGGCATAAATGAGAGATGACTGTAGTAAATCCAAGCACTTCATACAGACACATACTGGATCTGTTAAGCTTCCAGACTTCATAACCTTCACTATGTGATATTGTGATGTGAGACAAGCTATCATCTGGGGTTGACTTTTTTATATAACCGTGATATCTTTTTTTTTAGTTTATAAAGGATACCGTACAATTAATATACATTTTTTAAATGACTACTATTTTTTTTTCAACCTGTTCGGTCATCACATGAACACAGCATTTCTCAAAATTGTCATGTGTTTAAATATCTTATGAAAGTACTTTGACTCATTCCCAATATATAATCATCTTGTCATTATTACCTGGTAAGAAACACATATTACCAACACGGCGAAGCTGTCAACTATCACAGGGCCCAAGAGCCCAAAAAACCCTGACTTGACTGTATAGAAACCAGTTTATGGTAAACTAATTAATTATAACTTTGCTTGGGAACATGTAACATTAAAGCAGTGGACATGATAAAGGCTTTAATGTGGGTTTTGCTTTGCACCTGATCTTCTTGGAGGTCCTGACTTTGAAGACAGTCCCTGTGTCAAATGTTTCAGACCTTCATTATGTAAGCTGACACTGTGCTTACATGGTGTATATTACAAAATTGCCACGTTTTGTTACCACACTACAAATTACCACATGGCAAACCTGGTAATACTCCAGCATAGACACAGTAAATAAAATGCAAAGAGTTGAAGGAGGAGGGCTTTTAAAGGGTGTCAGCAGACCCTTTTTTGCCAGGAGGCACTACGAAGTTAACCCTATCATCTATCTTCACTACCACTCAAGCAGGTTAAATTAGCAATAAATAATTGCCTGACAGTCATTAATTACTCCTCAAAGTCACTGTTATTATCTGACGTAATTGTCAGTTTTCGATATGATGCATTAAACCTCAATATGACAGTTTTTTTTCTTGGGTTACCGTTTGGGTAAGCTAACAAACACTAGCATTTAACGTCAAGTTGCCAACTTTATCTTAATGGAGGGTCAGAGTAACGTTGATCTGACCAGGGAATCGATTAATAGCTAATTTATCCATCTAGCAGATAGCTAACTTATTCAACCTGTTGTGATCTTATGAATTCAACACTTAAACTCATAGATATCTGACTAAATGACAACGTTGTGTTTGGCTGCCTGGTATTCTTGCACACTCAATCCATGTCATTTGTTATATATTAACATTACTACACTGTTAGTGTGGACGACTAGCTGGCGTTGATATATTATGAACTAATTTGAAGCCAATCAAGAGCCTTGTTTAATGCTAGCTTACCTAATAGCACGGCGATATCACAAGATAAAGGTAACGAAGTTTCGATTTCACTTTAAGTAAAATTTACCGTGTTCTCAACTTAATCAGTTTGCTAAAATTAGTGAACCTATTTCGGGCCTCCAAACAATAGCAGCGGATTTGTTAGCAGGCTAAAATTAGCTGGCCTGAGAGCCACAGCCCCAGCGTCTTTCAAAACAATACGCTGGAAAACATCGCACTTTAACTCATACTTGCCAAATGAAGTATCAACTTAACGAATGTGCTTATAACTCACCCAGAAGCCTCTCAAATGTACCTCCGCCTTTCCCCATATTAGATTCAAAGTCACAAAGTGGCTGTCGAGGTGCGTTGTTTGGTCAACGGATCCTAATATTTTCGCCGCTGAGGTTAGCCTGCTAGCTTCTTCTGTGTTAGCCACGGAGCACAGCTGTACGGCACTTCCTGCTTCTGCTTCTTCTTCTTCGTTGGTTTCAGAGGCGGTTTGCATACACAATGTTGCATTACCGCCTTCTACTGGATTGAAAGTAAGACTCAATGACTCAGTTCTCCTATCTACCCTAAATTATTAGATATAACATTTTAAAAAATGAAAGTAACAGAAATAAATAAAGTTCTTTCCCACCTCTCAACCCAATTTCTAATATTACTTCTCAACCTAGGCTCTGAGCAGCTCTTCCTACTTCCCACTTCTGCCATAGAAACACCACCAACAACAGAGGGATGTACTCCTTCTAGTGACTGATGAATGCGTCAGTCAAAATACTTCTCTACAGATGTGATATGGTAGTAAGAACATTAACAGTGGTTTACAGAAGTCCATTCTCAATGTATGTGCGCTGCAGGTTTCAAGTTTCCACATCACAAACTAGTTGTGATGTCACAAATCATGCTTGTAGGCCCACCCCTTAAAATCTGGTTTTCAGTGAACAGAGAGAAACTTTCCATTTTCAGCAGATGAATGTGAAAACAGTCCTCTGGCTCAAACATCCAACTGTAGGAACAAGAGGAAAAACAAATTTTTGAGTGAAGGGAGACTTAAAGTAAAAGTAGCAATAAACCTGACTGTTTGGCAAATGGCTTGTTGTAAATTAATTAATCTTAACTTTGTTTGGGAATTTGTAACAGCACAATATTAATATTACAGTGGTGGAAGAAGTACTCAGATCTTTTACTTAGTAAAAGCAATACTACAATGTAAAAATACTCCATTACGAGCAAAAGTCATGCATTTAAAACCATACTTAAGCAAAAGTACAGAAGTATTATCATGATAAATGGACTGCATTCATATAGCGCCTTTCTAGTCTTCTGACCATAAAGTGTTCTACACTCCATTTCACATTCACCCATTCATACTAATTTACTGGAGGAGCCGTGGATCGAACTGCCGATCTTCCAATTAGTGGACAACCTACTTTACCTCCTGAGCCACGGTCGTCAAATCACTGTGACTCAGGATTGGGAGACTACTATCAGCTACTTAAAGTATCAAAAGTAAAAGTACTCTGCCCCTGTGACTGATATATTAAATCCATTTAATAAAGTACTTTATTAATAATGCATTAATGTGTAAACAGCATTTTAATGTTGTAGCTGCTTGAGGTATTTTAAACTCCTTTATATACAGCTTAATCCAGTGGTTCCCACCCAAGGGATCAGGCCCCTTTTAAGGGTCACAAGAAAAATTTTAAAATCAGTGAGAAATATTGTACTTTTTACTCCTCTACATTTATAAAGCCCTAGATGAACATTGTACAGTAGAATATATAAATATGTTGTATTGCCTAAATTAAACTACTCAACAGTAGCAAATATAAAGTAGTTAAAATTATCCCAACCTTAAAGCCACAACATTAAAATTCTGCTGGTATAATCCAGTTATATAATAATAATATAAGACTTACAGGAGAATGTAGTATTCTTACATTGCGGTGAATCTTTTTTTTAAGGAAAGGATCTCAATACTTCTTCCACAACTGGCATTGCAACTTTTTTTGTCAGCATGTTTTTCTTAAGTAGGCCAGAAATAAGGCAAATAGCTGAACTGAGACTGCAGTCAGTAAATTCTTTAATAATCTCAAGAACTATCTTGAAAATAAATGTGAATAATCTTTTAATTCATGTCATTCATTCATTTCATTTTCATTTTCTTTATATGTATAGACACTTAGGTAAGCTGGCAGCCGAGTGGTGGTATTAAAACATCCTCCTAAAGTGTCTTGACCAAATTGTTGAATCCCTACCAGCTCCACCATTGGTTTTCTGCAGTCGACTCTAACCCGTAACCTCCCTATGGTTGGGGTCAACTTTCTTTCAGCTCAAGAGTGAAATATTTGAGTTAAATCATCAATGATTCAGTGGTCACATATGATTAATTGTTACTTGAATTATGGTGTAGTTGGTAATTGGCCCATCAAGCTATTTTAAGACACTATACTGATTATTTACAACCTAAATTGTACACTTGTCTCACTCTGTTTTCTCCATTACAATTGTACAGTAAAATAGCACAGACTGCCTCACTGTATTCACAGCATTACTCTACCAACATTGGTATAGGCCTACTTAGGTCATGTATGAGTCACTACCTGGCACTTGGAACACTGGTATCCATTGTTATTGTGGTGCTGTAACGCTCCATAAAGTGGCATTGTGTTTCTCTGTCTTCTGCTGTTATTGACGGAAAGAAGAAGAAAAAAAACAAAAACGGAGGGAGCGATGTCTGCCCTCCCAACTATGATCAAAGTTATTGTTTACAGCAGATGAAAATCAAATTCCCAGGTATAATATGCGATTCATGAAATTTAGCGTGGAGAGAAAACAGAATCATGTCACAGTCTCTGTGAATTATCATTTACTACAAAGTGACAGCACAGAATTTGAGTGATCTGAACAATGTCTCATAATTAAAGATGCTGTGGCTTGTAACATCCCACATGACACGCTAACAAAGAGACACTGACAGATAGGCATGCACACATACAGTACACGCTTACGCATTTTGAGTCTGAGACATTTTTCATTTAATGTCATTTAAGGAGGGAGGAGAGTGCTTTGAGATCAACTATGCTAAGAGAGACTGTTCTGCTGTACTTGCTGTTAATCCAAGGAGTACCAGGATTTTTTAAGATAATGGATTTTTCTTTGTCCCTGGTACAGGGTAGCAGAGATAGGGAAGAGGAGATGGAGGATAGGAGACGGAGGACCACACAACACACACACACCCTTCTCAACAATATAGCACCACAAGCAAATGTACACACATCCCCATTGTTCTATTGTTCTTCTCCACTCAGCAGAACCCACAGTAGTGTTTACATAAATGAGCCAAACAAAGATTTCCCTTTTAAAACTACTATACTTCTCTCAAACACATGAGGTTGAAAGAAAGGTTTCAAGAGCGTTTATATCTGTAATTATAAAAATGTGAACACACACAATATCCCTCAGTAGAGGATTTGGCAGACCAAAACTTTTATTGTATTTTACAATGACAGACAGAGAAATAAGGTTATTGAATGATATCAGGTATGAAATAATAAAATGAGTTCAATTTTCCCTTAACAGCCTCCTGTGGCTTTTCAAAGAAAAAAGCAAACTGGAATAACATTAAATATAAAATAATTACAAGGAGCAAAATCAAGAGGAGAAAAAATGGGGTTTTCTTCGATTGGGGTGATTTTTTGGGACTTGAAGGCATTCAGACATTTTGGGATCTTAGACATAACCTTTGACTTGTGTGGCAGGTGCCCTGCGAGGACTGCTTTCTCCACTGCTGAAGGTGGGAGAGCCTGGGATGCCAGGGGGACTTGACCCAGCATAGAGCAGAGATCCCCCAATAAGGAGCAAGGCTGATGCCCCCCAGCCGATGTAGAGGGCAGGGCCAAGTTCACGCTTGTGTGGAGCCGCCACATGTGGGTCATAGAAATCCCTGATGATGGAGTGGGCAGTCCAGCAGATGGGCACAAGGTAAAGGAACCCTGCGATGGCGAAAAGGGCCCCAGAAATACGAGCAATACGGGCCTTGAGGCTGTTTACACCAATGCACTTAGTGCACTTGACTCCTAGGACCCCCAGAGCCAGAGCCAGGCCACACATTAGAATAGAAAACACAGTGAGGCCCCGGGCAGCCTGCATATCACTGGGCAAAGCCAGCAAGCTGTCATACACTTTACACTGGATCTGACCTGTGCTTTGCACGATGCAAGTCATCCACAGGCCCTCCCAAATAATCTGAGCTGTCACTATGTTGTTACCGATGAAGGCAGTGACCCGCCACAGGGGGATGCCACAGACTACTAACCCACCCACCCAGCCCACAATGGACATGATTAGGCCTAGCAACTGCATGCCCGTGGTTGCCATGGCAAAAGGTGTTATTTGAATCAGATGGATTTGTCTTGGTTTTATATCAGTCTCAGTTTGTTGCACAGGGCCCACTTATAGTCCCACAGAAATGTGACAGTCTACAGTACTGAGAATATTGCGTCCCACTGGATCCTCGGTCTTCAGGTGATGATGTCAATGACTTCAGCTAGGTTAGACAAGGACAGGTAACCTGAAAGCAGACAGTAGAATCAATTTAAATCATTTTTATTCATTATTCACATACTTCTGCAAAATCCCCGAAATCCCCAGAGCTTGTTATTTACAAGAATGAGCATTACATCTCTAAAGTATGAAAAGGCTAATGGAGCATATATTTATCATAAATATTTGGAAACAGGCTGGGAGGCCCATGTTTAGTGGATTCCAGTAAGAACCACAGAGAATAGCCTTCTTTGACACAGTTGTGGGTGTTGAGCTACGCCTTGCCGGGTGAGTGGATTATCTCAGAAAAACATGAGGAGACTCTGAACACAAGCAGCTTTCATGAATGCTTGTGGAGTGGGCCAAGAGGACCCGTGTCTTCTATTTATCGCAGCTCTCAGTACCCACATTTGACCAATTCTGTGAATCAAACCCTCCGTGCACAAGATCAGTTCCAGGGGTTGCTTCATGAGGGTAGATGGATATATTTCAAAGGGATAGGCTTTATCTATTGGACCACTGGTTAGTAAGAACCTCCATCTGAGATTATTATAATTAGATTTGATATGAAAAAAAATACAACACTGTACAACACTGGAATATATGAATCGTCCAAACCTGCATAATCATTCTTATAGGTCTACATACATATACAATATTGTGCATGTTTTCTAGTAAAGAAACCATTCCTTCTTTTCTTGTTGACAACCTGGAAATCCCTGAAAGGCCCCTGGAGGTCCCCAGACCTCTCTTTTGGATGTTCTGCTTCATTCCAATGAATAATTGTAAACATTGCAATGAGAACAGAGCAACTGATAACATCCAATACACCTGCCTCAAACACCCCTCAAACAGGGATTATAAAAAGTGATATAGCTAAATTAGAAGAATTACTGGAAGCATTTCTTGTGTTCCCTCCAATAAATCATCTCACTATGTGTACTATATGTTTTTCAGTCAGTTTTTTGACATTTTGAGACACTAATGCACTAATAAATGAAATAATAATATAATAATAATGAAGCATATTTACCTCAAATGAAGTATACTGGACTCTCACTGCTCTCCTTGTAGTCGGTCCACACGTTAATGTTACAGGTCTTTTGCTTGTGTTGATCAGTTGTGGATGCCTGAAGTTGTGAATGGTGGCCCTGAGAATTCAATTCAGTCCACAGGAAGGCTGGAGAGCAGGGGAAGCTCTATCTCAGTGGTCAGGTGAGATGGACTAGAGAGGGTTGATCAGCTTCGACACCCAGGACTGAACTGGAGATGGGGCTGCCCTCCGAGATGCCAGCACAAGTCTGTGTGGCAGTGGGCAGAAGCATGCGCTTGTGTGCACGACCATGTCAGTGTGTGAATGCGTGAATGTGTTTGAGTGTGTCTCCCAGTGCCTGGTGTATGAGCACAATGCCCTGCTGTTTTCTGTGCCCTCCCTCCCTGCTCCTCGTCAACCTCTGTCCCAATCCTGCAGCCCCTAACATCTATCCAACTCAGCAACCCATTCTCTCTTCTTTTTCGACTTTAACTCACTTGTTCATTTATGAGTGCCTTCTCTTTTCTTCTCTACCCTCGTCTTTCATTTTCAATCTGTTTATGGGTTTCATTGAAGTTTTTGAGTGTAGGGGGTTAGTCCTTATGCAACCTCTTGTTCTCTGTTCTGACAGAAATGTGGTTCATTGTAGTTTTTCATATGGATTTGCAATGTAATAAATATATTTGACATTCTGGATAGACACTAAGAAAATAATTACAAGCAAAATAACTGCATTTATACTGGGGATTTATAAGTTATGAGTTTAGTATGGTGTTCAGATGCTGCAAAAACTAGAACAGATGATTAGGGGAGCAGCATTTTTGCCACCATGCAGGCGACCAGGACTGAAGAATGGATGAAGCCTGTCAGTGAATGTATCCGTGAAAGTGTGAATGTGGACTCCAGATTCTGCGCAGTAGAAGGATACACGGCCTTCTGTGTAGTCCAGAAAGACGCCCACCGTCCTGGGTCTCTGTTCTAGAGCCAACAGCGTGACAGGAGAGGTGTTGGCAACGTACTGGCCTCCCACCTTCAGACTTAAAGTCCAGTAACCATTTGCCGGGCAGACAGAGAACTTGCCCTTCCTGTTTACGGACTGTCTGACAACACCCAGGTTCCATTCAATCTTCTCCCCGACCTCCACCTCCCAGTAGCACCTAACACTGTTGAAGCTTTCTTTGGCCAGCACATTTGCCACACGGTCGAATCGTTTGGGGTGATCTGGTACCTCCTGAAATTTGTCTGTGTGCCTCACCTGTTTTCTGTCATCTGAGACAAAGAGGACGGGATGGGCTGTCTTAGCACTCAGACTGACATCCACTATGGAAGAGGGAGGGTAAAAAGTTTACAATAGGTCAAACAGTGTGGACAGCTTAAGCACAAATATCCGTTTCTGTGTACACAAAGCCTTACCTGTGTATTTTTCTATTCTTTTAAGTTCTGTCAAGGAAAAGCCATAGGAAATAGGAACGTCACTATCATCGAATTTTATCATAAAATGTCGACATACTACATTTAAAAATTGTATTACTGACCAGATTTGGAGAGCCTGTTGACTTCTGCCTTTATCTTATCCATCATGTCTGACAGTGCTCTTCTGGTGACCCCAAGACAAGGGTCAGTTTCTATGGTAACCTTGAACCAGTCCTTCATCTCAGAGAGGCACATAGGGGAAACAATGTTCTGCATGACATGAGAGGAAAATACCATTTCACTGGTGATCGTAGGCAATATCAGTGTTTTACCATCATCTCTATGTTGTGTACAGAAGGCAAGGGTGCTTACCATGGTACCTTCCTTTGTATCGTCACTTTGATCACAGTTTACAGGAATCTGAGGATCAGATTCAGCAGACTCCTTCCTGAGCTCCTGGATCTCCTGTTCAAGCTCTCTCACCAGTGTTTCCACTTTCTTCTCCTCTTCTCTCTGTCTTTCCTCAATTGCTGCAACAACAGCTTTGTGACTCTTCTCCATAGCATTTACAAGGGAAGAGAAGACCTTCTGGCTCTCTCGCACCTCTCTGAGGTAAGAGTTCTGATTGGACATCATGATCATCATCATTTAACTATATACATTTTTAAGAATAAACAAAGATTTTAATGATAAAGACATTTTCAGCTGACCTTTTGGAGCTCAAGAGAATGTTTCAATCTTTCTATCTTCTGCACCCTTTCCTGGATCATTTGCTCAACATCAATAACCTGTACATGTGCAACAGTGACATAAGCATAGATAAAAATGCTAGACTTAAATTAACAGATTATATAACATATGATTAAATGACTCATAAAAGGGTCAAAGTACCATCTCATCATCAGGTGGTTTCTGTGGTTGAGTCTTCTTATAGTTGTCAGAGACTTCTGCCAGAATGCGGTTGATACTGAGGTCAGGCCTGTCAGTAAACACTCTCCTGCAGTAGGGGCAATATCTGGACTGGTGTCGTGTCCAGTAGTGACAAAGACAGGACAAGCAGAAGCTGTGTCCACATGGTATGGTTACTGGGCTAGTGAAGATGTCTCTACACAGAGAGCACAGGAAGTGCTTCTTGGAGAGGAGGCTGATTGTAGAGGCCATTATTCCTGAAAAGGTCAGCGTCAAAGTATGAAAAAAACCAATTCTATTTCTTTTTTCTTGTACTTGAGAGGGTGTCGTGTTAAAATTATAAATAAGGTAATGCAGAGAAAACTGAAACTGACAGTTAACACATGAAGTGGCCAGAGAAATCATTTGATAAACATCCATAGATAAAAGGAAGGAGGGCATCTTTGTATTTTATGCAATGAACATTAACCAGGGAGTGAATTCCTACTTTTAAGAAATAATGACATTATAGAAAAGAATAAAAGAGCTTGGACATTACACATCTAATTTAAAATGTAGTATTAGTATATTTATTACTGAGTACATATACACATATGAGTACATATGGTTACAAGTTCAACTACAGACAGCAAATTCAATACATTTTTAATTGAAATATTTGTTGTTTTTGATAAATGTATTGTAATATCACATCAATATTCAATTTTGACTACAGGTACTTGCTTCTGATAACTTCTAACCACTTGCAAATATTTTCAGCTCAGCTATGCAGCACTCAGACAAACAGGATGTTACGTCAAAATGGCATTCCATCTCTTATTACATAACGATACACAAAGGACAGGATACAAAGTCTAGCCCTCTGATTATTTTCAACCACAGTGTCTTCTTATTGCTATTGTCAGACATTAGAGTCAAAAAGAATTTCATTGTGATCAAGGACATATAGACTAACAGAGAACAGAATAAGTTAAGTGGAGGACATAATGGGAGGTATGTAGTCAAACAGGTAGCAACCAAATGGTTTGCAACGTCATTAAGGAGCTCAAGCTCAAAACAAATCACCAGTTACTGAAACTTATGTTATATGTAACTCCTGAATTTTGTCCTGACTGTATTGTACTTTAACATTCATGTAGGAAACATTCTCAGGTTATAAATCATGTCCATGAATGATTCAAAGAACTGATTTCTGTCTGAGTTTATAGTTACGAAAGAGGTAGCTTTTCCAAAAATGAAAGAGAAACCAATGTAAAAAGGTTTGTGGGGACTTACCTTTCTTGTCCAGGTAGCGCTGCAGTTAGTCTGTACTGCTTCTGTTCAGAGTTTCAGGTAATGTAGAGAGATTGCAGTGGTTCACACTCAACAGGTGCACTAAGGTGTGTGCGTTGCCTAGGGAAGGAGCAGTGCTGTAGACAATGGCACTCTCAGAGGAGACTCCACCCTGAATGTTATCTGAATTATAGTTTACCTTGCCCGCAGCAAGACACCAGGAAATGTTGGAGGTTGAATAAAATGGTATATGGTTACCAAGCAAGTACACATGAAACAATAAACATGTGTTTTCAAAAATCACAAATGTATAAACTCATTAAAATAAATTCATTTGCAGTTTCAATCAGGCATTATATTTATTGTTTTTGGAAATCAGTATGTCTGCTTGAGCTGTTAAGCTGAACAGTGTAGTAACCTATAGTATATAGGTGATATTAACCATATCGTACAGAACAAAGGAGTAAGGAGGTAAAGTTTGTGCTTCTACCTAAAGGGAATTATACATTTCCTTATATAATCTGGTATCCAGTCAGCTTGATAGCTATACAACAGCGGCAGCAATAGCAACAGTTAGATACCTTCCTGAAAAATAGGTCATAAGTCACACATAAGTCATGCAGTCACGGACGAGTAGCTGCAAAGAAGCGATTGATGAAGATTGAGTTGAAGTTGACTCTGGCAGTTGGGGCCACTCTGTCTTCCATATGCTTTATAGCCACCTGGGCTGTTCCTCCTGCTGATCCACCTACTGCACCACCTATGATCCCATAGAAAATCATCCCCCCTGGCCCTTCTATAGACCCAACCAGTGCACCCATGACAGCTCCCACAACAATACCTGTCCCCAACCCTCTAGCCAGGGAAGTTCTGAGCCAGCCGTTGTCCATCTCTGCCTTGGCTCTGATCTCTGCCGAAACATTGGTGACGTAGGCATCCTTGTGGTGATACAACTCATCCGATATGTAATGCTTCTCCAAGTCAGTCCACACCTTCTCATTCTCTGCTGCCCTCTGCTTCCTAAGCTTCTTTTCCTCCTTCTTCACGCTGACCTCTGCTTTCTGGAAAGTTCTGCTCGAGAAGTGCCCCCCCCCTAAAGAGGCCACCATCCGCTCGATCTTCTGCAGCAGCTCTCTGTCACGGCTGCGATCTCTCCAGTTCTTACTGAAAACATGAAAGCGTCCACCAAACTTCTCGATCAGTTCTCTCAGGTGCCAGTCAGTCTTCTTCACCCTGTCTTCCAAGGCAGCTCCCTCCGTATTTCCTTCACAGGCCAGGAGAACCATGCAGTGTCTCAGACAGTGTCTTCCAAATCGCCTCATCAGCAGCTTGGGTGTTCTTATATCATTTGGGGAGATTTTCTCCATGTCAAAGGCAACGAGAAAGGCATGGGGACCGGGGATACATAAGCACTTAGACCTTCTCAGCTCCATCTTCCTCTTGACTTGAGATATATCCTTTTCGTAGATGTTTGGACCATTGATCACAGCCATTCGTTTACCAGCCAGTTCTCCAACATTCTTCCTGCTGTCAGAAATGCTGATAACATCCTTAGAAAACTCCTCCCTCCCAAGAATTGCATTGGTTAGTAATAACTGAGAGGATCCACTGCTACCAACCACCATAAGCCTCAATTCCATAGAAGATCCTGTGAAAAAGTTAAGTTCAGTATTATTTTAGAAAGAAGTAACTCTTGAATTCACAAAGTAATGTGCTTTTGCTTATGTTTATCATTGTTATTTTTACATTGTCTTCCCACAGAATCTTCAACTTTTAAATGTAAAGGTACATGTAATAGTTGCAACAAGGGTTAGACAAAATAATCACTCATGAAGTAAATTAACCACTCTTGCTAACAAACTATGAGAGCGACTCATATAAGGATGTGTACCAATTAGCAATACTGCCAACTACCACTGTCCCTCTATGTTGATGCAGTTTGGCTGTCATGTTTTTACAAAAAAATATGTTTTTTTTTCTTTAAAAGTAGACACTTTGAATACAAGAAAAGATTATTTGAACCCTTGCAATTCTTTAAGTTTATTTTTCTGTAGCTTTGAAAACTCAAGAGCTGATGCTTTTCTCTAATAAATGCTGGTAATGGTCAGTACAAACAACAGTATGGGTAGGGGGTAATGGGGAGGATCAGAAAAGAGGGAGGGTAACATAATTTTTCTTTTGGCAGAAGGGAGAGGGGTCTGAATTTTTTTGGGAGAGCAGGGAGGGTATTTTATTTTTTCCCTCACTATGGATGTACATTTTATTTCTGTGCCTGCATGTGCCCAATTTTCACTTTCACTTCTAATACAATATATTATTGTAACATGAAGCTATTAAGGCTTTAAGTGGAGTGTAACAGCTTAAATTCCTTGTTTTTCCTCATTCGGTTGTTAATGGCTAAACAAGTTGCTGCCTTTTTATCATTGTTTTGTTATCATTTTGTTGCCATTTCTATACATATTAAGAAGAGGGTGCAGCAAAAACATAAATAACTTAGGGGAGGGATTTGCTTTTTTAAAAAGTGAAACATTAGATTCAGTCCCCCTCCCCACCCCAATACTTTTTGTACACTCCCTAACTGGCATGCAATAACTGATACAGTACTGTATATTCCACCTGTAGCCTTATGTATTAAATCAGCAAGCTTACCTTTCTTCCTCTTATCCATTTGGCAGATTGTCAATACAATTTCACTCTTTTGAAGTAGTTCTCAGGCTTCTCACTGAACTCCAGAAACTCCCACTCAACACCTAACATGAAGCAGTTGCATATATTCAATGAAACACATTCCAGTCCCCTTTTCTGATGTCGCCCTCTCCTCTTTCTCTCACTCTCCCTCTCTGTTGATTAGGTAATTGGGAACCAGATTTAATATTAGGTGGAAAATGTCCCCAGGGTCTGAAGCTGGCAGAAAGCACATTCACATTATTGATGTCTTTAATTAAATACTTACATTAATTATCCAATAAATTACTGTGTACTGTCACATTCTGGAAATAATACTGTAAGGATGAGTACATACATGTCCACCCTGTAAATGTTCACTGACCTATGACTTTACACAGAGACACATATCAGTGAAGTCAAGGTGATTTGTACAATCAGCAACAAACTCTCCAGTGTTAATCAGTGCTGATCAGTGGTAATTATTTGATGACAACATTGTTTATCCACTAATAAAGCTATGTTGGCTCTTACATCAAAATAATGAAGAGGTTTGATTAATTGCAACCCTGATGAGTGTTGGCTTTTATAATCACTCGAACAGTGTTGATTTTTTTTTTTTTTTTCTCTTCAAATGAACATCCTGATTTTAAAGGTGACTCTACAAGGTTATTTCACTGTCCTTCCACCAGACTGTTTTTTCTGGGTTCAGGGAAATCAATAGCTCATTAAATTAGTTTGATCCTGTGCAAGTAGAGCACAAATTTATATTCTAAATATAGACTAGTGTGTTTATGTGTTGTGATTGCAACAACAAATATCAGCATTTACAAAGAGCTGCTGATATTTTATTCATGCAAAAAGGCCAACACAATTAGGCTAAATATTCAGATGTCCATGGTCCTCTGTGGTCATACTTGTGTGTTTAGTAAAAAAAAACTGGGAGCATTAACTCTGTGAGGACTTTTTGCATTTATGATCATTTTCCTCTGACATCTATACTTGTTTTTCCCGCTGATGTGCATCCTACATCTAATGTTTGATATACTGCAAACTGACCTCCAACTAGAGTATTTCATTCCCCTTGGACATTTTAAAACTTTATTATCTGATATTTATTTATGACTCTTGTATCTGTTTTTATTAATTCTTTGTTGATTGTGGCTGTCTGGCCATAGTTGTGTTGTTTATGTTTGTTGATTGTGTTCTTTGTTTGAATGTTCAAATCTCAATGAGACAACCTGATTAAATGAAGATTAAATAAAAAATATAATATAAATACAAATACTGAAAGTACACTGGAAAATCCCTTTAATTATTTAATTTACTGTATATGGATGAAGTACCCTCTGATTAGATGCCAAATTAGTCAACAGTAGCTGTCAACTTGAATGTAAAATACTGTCTGTCAAATCTTAGAGTTCCTGTTGCCTCAGTTTGATTTTCTAAATGAGTATGAAACCCCCAAAGCCCCAGAGCCCCTTTCAGTGCTGTAAGAAACAGTGATACTTTACTGATATACCTTTTTTTCTCTATAAGACATTCTTTCATTCCTCACAGTAATCATACAATCTGTACAGGTGTCTTATTAGTGATCAATCTCCTAGGCTTGATCCTTTAGTCAATCAATAACAGAAGAGGCCACCATCATCTCTTGATTCACTATTCCTCACTTACACTATTGCCTAAATTGTGCTGAAAATTATATGCCTATGCACTGTAAAATACAGCACAGTAAACTGGTCACACAACATTTTCTACTTGTTGATAGGCCATTCTTACTCTAGCAAAACAGCGCCTCTGTGTGGTCAAAGAATGTAATACACAAAAAGGAAATCACTTTTTGTACTTCCTGTTTGGGACGAAGTCACAGCTGCTAGAGAAAGATTTAAAATGTAAACAGATAATCTGACTTTACGTTACTTTGTACTTACATATTCGCCACATTGTTGCCATGTTAACTTTTATTGCGTGAAATTTTCATCATGCAGTTATGTACCTTTTACACGCGTGTAGCTGCGACTAATAAGGAGCCATGTGTTCAAGTGAAGGACAACCTCGGTTTCAGACATTCAGTTAAATCTGCCGTCAGATAAACATATACTGTCAACAGAATGATAAAACACACGTTGCGTGCGGCAGGACGTGTCCTCTCTCCCGGTCTGCGCTGCTTCTCAGGGATTCCTGGCGGAGAAATAACTGAAGATGTGTCTGAACGTGCAGGATCTTCACATCTCACACAGCAGGCGTCTCTATATGTGCACGTGAGCTGACTTTAGTTAATTTAATGATGAAACATTTCTATGCAGAGATACGCACACATCTGCCAATGCACGCAGCCACTGAATTATGTTAATTTTTCAGTCCAGGCCTTTTTTTTAATGCAAGTATGTCATGTCTAGAAAGTTTGCCCATGTGATGTCAAAGTCTTCCTCTCTTCTACAGTGGCCATACTGTCTCAGAAGGTGCTCCTATTGCAACTTTAACAAGTACATACCCAGAACCGACAACAACCACATCATGACCGAGTGCCTGCAGCGGGAGGTAGAGACCTTGCTGCAGCTCAGTCAGGTATCCTGGTATGGGCATTTATTAGACCGTCCACATGAAATCATCCAGTATCACCTGTAGCTTTGCGCTTCACCCATCCTCCTTTCATTTAATTTCTCCTTGCAGCATCACCTCAGTATTCCTTGGTGGCGGGACACCAAGCCTGGCACACCCCTCAACCATCTCTGCCATCCTTGAAACTGTTTCCAGGCAGGCAAACCTCTCAGATAAGGCTGAGGTCACACTTGAGGTCAACCCTACTCCTGTGGGAATGTCAAAGTTAGAGGATTTTTGCCATGCAGGGGTGAATCGTTTCTCCATTGGGGTCCAGGTGATTGCAATCAATAGAATACTATACTCACAGAAGATTAGGTTATGTTTAATATCGCAGTCCCCTTATCAAAATTTCAATCTGTCAGTCTCTGCAGGATGAGGACTTGAAAATTCTGGGAAGAGACCACAGTTCTCATCAAGCTTTGCAAACTATTGAAGAGGCGAGGAAGCTGTGCCCAGGGAGGGTGTCGGTGGATGTCATGTTCGGCCGGCCCAAACAGAGTGTGGAATCCTGGGAGAAAGAGCTGTCTGAGCTGTTGAGGGTGTGTGACGATCACGTGTCTCTGTACCAGCTGACCCTGGAGCGAGGCACCCAGCTGTTTAAACAGGTGCAGTGCAGTGAAGTGACTGTGCCCGCTGATGATGTGACAGCGGAGATGTACCAGTGTGCCAGGAGGACTCTCCACCAGCATGGCTTTCTGCAGTACGAGGTGTCAAACTTTGCAAGACATGTAAGTCCTCAGCAGAATTACATTTCACTGATTATCAGAATTTTGTCCTCCTCGCCTTTTGAGGCATCAGTTCCTTCCGCACTGGAGGCTCCAAGTTTCCATATAACACTTGTGTAGGTTGCATATTGGACCATAATTGGCTCCAAACTAGTTGAGCGATGTCACAAATCATGCTCATAAGTTCATGCCTTAAACTCTGATTTTCTGTGAGCTCACAGAAACTCTCCACTTTCAGCAGATGAATGTGAAAACAGCCTTCTGGTGTCAAACTCTGCACATACACACATGGAGGCAGACTTTAAAAGACAAGGAAATTGAAAATAAACTATGATAAAGAGAAATTAACCATTTAAGACAAAGACAAAAGAATAAAGATCAAAGGAAGTTTATTTTTAGGATTAAATTTATGCAAAAATAACTGCTGTTATAATAAAGAACCGCGGTAAACAGGAAAGTAAGCTTTGACCCAATAAAAGTTTAGAGTTTGCTCTTCAAAGCTTCTGGAGGTTTCTCCTGAAATGCACAGAAACTGAAAAAAAACATATTTTGAACCTTTGGAACAGGAAACAAACATTTAATTCAGTATTATTTACTTCAGATTTATGTTTAAGCATATTATCAGATGACCCTGCAGATGTAATCTTTCTGTGCGGTTTAGCAGTAGAAATGTAAGGATCAGGTTTTGGAATACTAATATTTATAGAGCAAGACTTATATGTGCAGTGTGTAGAATTTAGTGGCATCTGGTGGAATGGATGTGGCAGAAAAGGAATATAATATTCATAAGTATGTTTCAATTAGAGTATAATTGCTTTACTTTGTGTTATGCAGAATGCAGTGAGTCATCACAATATGAGCTACTGGAAGGGAAGACAATACATCGGTGTTGGCCCAGGTAATCTAAAAGCAGTGATTGATGATTGTTGAACTTGTTGAGAGGTTTGTTTTAATATTTTCATCTGTGACAGGAGCACATGGGCGGTTTGTGCCTCTGGGGGAGGGAGGTGTCATTCGGGAGGCCAGGACCCAGACTCTGGAGCCCGACATCTGGATCCGCGAGGTCCAGCAGAGGGGACAGGGGACACGGAGGAGGATTCAGCTCAGCCATCTTGAACTGTGAGTTGTTGCACTTACAGGCAGTAGTGTTGTGTCTCATTATGAGTGTATTTTGGTTATAACATGAGGGGGCAGCTTTTCAGTTTCACCCAGAACTTCTCTGCCTATGTGAAATGTAACAATTATATATCAGCCAATCCACAAAGATAAACTTAAGAATGTGAGAAACATGGTGTTTGAGGTCGCTGTACACGTGCTTGTTCTTTCAAACATTCTGTCCTTGTGAAACGCTATTATCAGAACATTTGCTCACTCTGTCCTATCCTTGTTATTGTCAAAGTCTAGTCACTGTGAATTTCTGTTATGAAAGTTGTTTGTTTGGCAGGTTGGAGGAGGTGTTGGTGATGGGAATGAGAATGACTGAGGGCATTACTCACAAGGTGAAGCACACACACAATAAAACCTTTATTCCTACATAAACATTCTATTCAGCACAGTTTCTTTTAATATTCTCTATCAGTGAAGGTGATGTTCAGTATGCAGTGAACTCTGAGATGTGAAATTATCTTATTTGCTATTTTCTGGTATTAAACAGCATTGGCAGTTGTTTAGCCCTCAGCTGGGTCTCCATGAAATCTTTGGTATGTCCACTGATGTCCAAGAGTTCCTACAGAGTGGACAACTGATTCTTGATGACAGGTGATGTATCATTTTATTATACTTGTTTTATAGGTGAGAAAGAAATTCCCCCGTTTTGCTGAATCTCTCAAATTTTGTTTCTTCTTTGCTCATTAGAGGTCTGCGCTGCTCCTGGGATGGACTGGCCTTGCTGGACAGCATGCTGCCATCTCTACTGTTGGAGCTGGAAACATCAATCCTTCAGAGACCACAAAGAGACCACCAAGCTGATGGACAAACAGAGAAGACCTCCAACCCACGATGACAGTAATGTTATTAGATTGGTGAACTTAAGAGGGAGATCATTTGTGGATTAGACTGACAAAATATACAAAAAACACAAAAAATGTGGTTCAGCTTGAAAAATACTCTGATATTGATAAAGAAAACCAGTCTAACATACAATATTTAAATTCTTTATTTAAGGCTATTCCATTTTTCACATACACAGACAGATTTTTTCCCCTTAAATGTTACTTTTCTGTTTAGCTGCCATCGTAACTCAAATTACCTCAAACTGTATTTTAGTAACACTGGAAATAATTAGACGAGTGCAATACTGTAAGAATTGTCGTCACACTGGTGTGGATGAGATTTGCTTTTTCAATAGATGTTAATATATTTTTTAAAAGCCTCCAGGTATTATCTTGTAATTAGGCTGCAACTGAAACTAAAAAAAAAACTCATCAAGTCCTTTTACCATTAGCTAAAGATTATTACTCTCCTGGTTCAGAAGAAATTGCTTGAGTTGGCCTGAGTGTCTTTTCAGTATTATGTGTATATAATACATGTAAATGTCGCTGCTTTTGTAAATACACCTGTGAAAAAGACGAATCTAATTTTATACCGCAGACCTTATTTAAGAAGCCACCATGTTCAGTATACTGACAAACAAATGACATTTTAGCAAGAAACTTAATGCAAGAGCTGCATGTGCACAATCGTATCACGTGTAATAGATAGAATACCATCTGAATGGACTTTAATTTACCTGCCAGCTGTGACTGGAGCCTTTGTATATTCTCAGAAAAAATGTATAACTTTTTTCAGTAGATTTCAACTTTTGACACATAAATGTATGAATTAATCTTTATAAATTGGTTAATTTGTACAAAAAATCTCTCTGTCTTGATTTGGACTCAATCTGTGTAAACTGTTGTTATTCAAAGGGAGTTAATGACCAAAACTTATTGCTTTTGAAGTGCTTTCATATTCAGAGAGATACACGAGCATAGACTGATGCAGCCTGTTCGAAATTGCACATTTGAATTAATTAAATTACGGTGTTTTTACAAGTGAAAGGAAATCAATTACATATTCAGTGGCAGAATAATAGTGAGAGCTAAGTTTAATGATCGTTGGGCTCTCTCCATGGTGCTGATCCCATAGAGTTCATTGTCCCCCCCCCCCCCCCCCCCCCCCCCTTCCCTTTTTAAATTTTTTTTTAAATAAAATATTCTCCAATTCTTTGTTTTCTTGAAATACCATGGTGATGCACGAGAGGCATCGACACACCTGTGTCCTTGATGCCATTCACAGTGAGTGGGCGCTTGAAAATGTGAACAATCCGTCATGTCTGATGACGGTATTAGAACACGTTTTGAGGTCGATATTTGAGTCATCTCCTCACCTGCTCCCTCCCACACACACACACACACTCATGGTCAGGTTTTCATCATCAATAGAAAACAATTGATTGCCTGCGTTCATGAGCATAATCTAACAATACCACACTGTCTCCTTGTTCTTTTTCTTACGCAAGCTTTATGTCAGGAATAAATTAAAATGACCTATTTGATTAAACAGATTAAGACAATACATGTTACAATTAGAAAGATTGAATTTATTTATTATAGGATAATATAACACAGTTTTATATATACAAAAAACAAAATATGAATGCACTGGTCCAGCCAGGTGCTGCAGAGTATAACTCCTTACATAATACTACATTGCAGCATACTACTACAATTGGTTTATCGAGAGGGCTCACAATTCATTGAATCTGACACCTCTCGGGTTTGTTGTGTTTGGTGCTTGATCCAAGCACCATCCGCAGGTCGCTGGTGAAGCTCGGGCGGCGCGCCAGAGGATCCACTGCGGCACAGGGCGCACCGAGTGCCCGCGTACGGCTCCCTCTCTTGCCTCGCTGGCCGATGCACAACGACTGGTAGGTGAGGATGGACACGATCTGATGCCGTGATGGGCCCGTCTCGTCGGGCAGTCCGCCTAGAGTGGCGAGGGCTGTGAACACACCGTCCAGGCCGGTACCGTCTTTGGCCGAGGTTTCGAAGAATGCGACATCCTCACCGAGCATCTCTTCCACTTCTGAGCGGCTGACAGCTCTTTGAGCCTCCAAGTCCACTTTATTACCGCATATTACGGCTGGCACTCTAGCGGGATGTTTTAATTTCAGTAACTTTGTCTTAGCAGCTTTGATCTCGCTGAGCAGCTCGCAGACTTCACTGAAAGACTCTCTGTCATCCACACTGAAGACGAGCAGAAAGATGTCACCTGCAGAAAGAGGAGCAGTCACTTTAATTAAATGTATAAGTCGAGTTTAAGACAAAATAACTTTTCCCATGCTTTGAGACTTCCTAAAACACTACAGTATTATAGTTTTTCGCGCGTAAAATAGTATTTAAACACTCCGTTGCCACTTCAAACAATATTGATATTGACATCTGCAAAATTTAAGATCTCAGTAATTATTAATAATCACAAGGGCTCACCTGTCAGTATGGATAACCTCCGTTTTGCAGGGAAGTCCCTCTCACTTGAGGCGTCGAGAAGATCGATCTGGTACGCCTCACCTCCGATGTGGAACAGCTTTCTGTGAAAGTCTTCGGTTGTGGGCACATAATGCTCTTTAAAGTCTTCACCCAAGAACCGCTGGAGCATGTTGGTTTTGCCTACTTTAGGTGCGCCAAGCACAACTATTCTGTGACAGTTCCTTGGCTTGGTCAGACCCAGCTCCAGCAGGTCAACGGACCTTTTGGGGAGTCGATCAGTCGACACCTGCCGGTTGCCAGAACTGGAGGATCTACTCGCAATCACCACTCTCTTATCCTGTTGTCTCCAGCGCCCTTTTACCGTTTTGATGATGCCCATGCCAGTCTTCTTTATGTTTGACACTTTGGGGTGCTGGAGTACTGGGGTAAGGGTTGTGCTTTGCAAAACTGGGTGCGTATTAGGTGATTGGTGATGCCCAGTGAAGGAGTTGAACATTTCAAGGATGCCATCAACGGGAAGGTAAAACTTCTCAGTTGCGTTCATCTCCATGTTCTTTCAAACGTCTCCAGACACCGAGAGGCTATCAGAATCTCACCAACCCAGTTGCTTCCCCATCTGTGCACCGAACAGAGCGAAGTGCCCTCTCTTATACTCCTACACCGAGCGCAGTTTCTGCGTCATCCAGTCTGATCCAGAGAGCACATTCCTTTTATAGAAGCATAAAACACCCAGCAAACGGAAAAAAAGCATACAAGATCTCCACTTTAAGGTTTTGTAATTTTCCTTTGAAGAAATGAGCTCCAGATAAGTCTGAAAACATACATTGTAGTTTTCACTTGGTACTTCCAAACTTGTTCAAAATGATAAAAAAAAAAAAAGACTAAAAATATACTTTTCCACATTTTGTGCTGAGATAAACCCTTGTATGTAAAAAAAAATCTGATGTGTTCATACTAGTCTATTTTTAGCTCCTCCATGTGAAAGTGTTTCCTGTGTCATTATGGATAAATGGATGAATTAATTGGTTGAGTGATTTTCCAGATAATTGCCCATATCCCCTGATCATGGACTGCGTTCATATATCTACCACACAGTGTTTTCATAACGGCAACCACTCAACAATATGTGCCTGCACAGCCTGACATAACTCTGCATTTGGGATTTTGTTATTCATGAAGCCATTATGACCTGCTCTTACAATCCCTATCGTGTTCTGTAGTGATCACGACCTGAAACAGCTCACTCTCTGCTCTATGATTCATGAAGTATGATGATGAGTCCTCTGCAGCAACACCAGCTTCAGCAACCGCAGTCTGATTTTAAAGTATAAAGATATATTCAAAAATCGCTAGGAAATTCATTATAATCCCATAAATCATAACTTCCATCTTAGTGGTGAAGAAGACAAATGCATTTTTCATCAGTAGATAGAATATATGGTGAAAGTCTTGCCAGGGAACACAGTGAAAATTGAAGGACATGTCATACCTTGCAAGACTCAAAAGTACTGAAGCGAACACTAAAATCCTAGCAGCACCATGTACAGTACACCAAGACATGCTACATAACCGTAGCTTTCTCTCCATCAAACCATCCTTTTAACAAACCAAGGGCACTCTGAATAGACAGCCCACACAAACGTTCCTTCCTGGGAACCTGAAGAATGGGTTGCTGAAAAGAAAGGCTGATTGCCATGGAGAGTGCAGTCTTATTTTAACAAGACAGTGCTGTAGCTGAAAACCATGTTGTGATGAGTAATTTAAAAGAGGTATACTCTCATTGCCCTGAAATTTATGAAGAGCTATTAATGTAAGACAAACATTTTGACCTACATGTGTGTTTTAAGTATCTGAAGCATTTGCAGTAGTCACATATTAATACAAACAATGAAATACTACAAAATACAGACAGTGAGTAATTAATTATTTGTCAAAGTTTAGCTGCCTTCTATCGTTACAGTAGATTATCTTCTCAGCAGAAAACAGAAATCATTTTTTGACATTGTGGGTCATTGTGGCTTATACTGTTATACTGTCAGAAACACCATATAAAACAAATACTAACACCTAATACTACATATGGTAGTATAATTCACTTCAGTGCGGGGCTCAGTCTTGTACTGTTATTATTGCCAAATTGCCTGTAATCACAGTACAACGTCATACGGGACTAATGGCTGTCACTTATGTATGCATTGGCACATTGTCATTCACCCGCTCTCACCCTGGTTACTACGTTAGTAAAAATAGAAACCACTTTCACAGGATGTGGCTAGTTGTGTATTTGTTGAATTTATTAGACCACATCATCGGCCCATCAATTAATCACATCTGTAACAGCAAACACCAAAATAAGACATAATGGAGTCATCGATTTGATTCCGGGGGCAGATTCATACCTCATTACACCCCTGCTGTAGATAATAACTATAAAACCTAACATTGTAAATAAGTAGAAGCAGCTATGGTCTCAAAACACCTCGCAACTGCGGTAACACAAATAAACTATTTGTTCTTTTTTTTTTTTTTAGTGCCACACACAAATGACAGAAGCACAGGACTATCTGCAATTGTCTGGGGACACAGGCTGTTATACAGACTTCAAATTACAATCAGGATCATTGGGTTATAGTCCTTAAATCTCCATGCTACAGATATCTTTTAAAAAAAACTTCTATTTTAGTCTGAATTGATTTCAGAGGGCAGATTTGCTCGGAATTTAACCCATTCATAACTGACTTTCAGCTCTAACATTACATTGTCAGCAAAGGAGTCTGGTGATTGGTGATTTTAAATCACATGGACAACTTCACATCACTGAAATACACAAATAAGAAAAAATATATATAGAATGCACTGCAAAACAACAACACAACCACTAGAGGGCAGCAAAGAGAAAACAGGTTGATTACAGTGAAGTTAAAGTTGAATTTATTTATGATTTATTTAAATAAAGTCTAGAGACAAGATGCTTATGATAGAAATTGATCAGTAATTACACACAGCTGTTGCAGCAACAAAGATGGACTTCAAAGTTGAAAGAAAAACTCTAAACTCTAAAGAAAAATTTCTATCTGTCTATCTGTTTATCCAGCCATCCTTCACACACACGCACACACACACACCCTCTCACACAAGAAGTCAGATTTCCTCTCCTGTGTGACGTCACCGCCGTGCAGTAGTAGTAGGCTGGTGTTATTTATCTATCCTCTCTCCTCCCCCTCTGTTCTCCCAGATCTCGCCTGCATGTCCCCCACACCCCTGCGCTGACCTCATCAGGCTTTTGTTGGGAAACAAAGAATGTTCAGGCATCTGTTTTCAGGAGAAATAAAGACATAGGGTGGCAAGACAGACAGGAGGAGGGCTGGACGAGATATATGAAGTTGAGCTCGACCAACCTGATCAGTGAGAGTCACATGAAAATGAAACGGGGAGCTGCAACAAGCAAGGAGAACGCACAATAAACTTATTTGAACCATTTATCAGAAATAGAGAAATTCCCTCGAAATCCTACTTAAGAGCCAGTTTCACTCAGCTTGATGAACTTTTAATTTCTTTACACTTTGCCCTATTGTCGTCTCCAAGAGTTGTGCCTTTGTTGTTACAAGGTGGAGCTGGTATTTCCTGTATATCCTGCTCAGTCAACCAGCCAAAAGGCCCACTGCAGCTCTCTCCCGCTGCTTTCTACCCCGGTTAGATCATCATTTTTCACTCAGTGTCACGATACGATCCCTCTGTACTTTCAAATACACCTTGTACAGCAGTTTGCCGCAGATTACATAGCACAAAAATACACTTGATAGAATAAGCCGCTGTAAATACAAAAAAGATTTAAGTCTTGTATAATGTATAAGGATGTGACTTCGGACAACATCCCATTAGTGGTGATGAATAAGTAAATAGCAGAGACGTAGTGATAAGGCGGCTGGAAAGGAAATTGTGGTTCTTTGTTGAAGCCCTCGGGGATGACGTGTTCACTCACATTGTTAGGAAGTACTGTCAGCATAGCCTTGAACTATAATTTCTGGAAAGGACATTATAGTGTCTGTAGTAGTCACTTATAAATTTTACTTTCTCTCTGCAGGTTATAGTTTCTGTAATATCTTGATATTATATAACTTGCAGTAAGGCTGGGTAATATATTGATATTGTGTCAATATTGTGATATGAGACTAGATATCGTCTTAGATTTTGGATATTGTAATATCATGATATGGCATAAGTGTTGTCTTTTCCTGTTTTAAAGGCTGCATCACAGTAAAGTGATGTAATTTTCCAAACTTACTAGACTGTTCCAGTTGTTCTATTATTTGCCTTCACCCGCTTAGTCATTATATCCACATCACTGATGATTATTTATCAAAAAAAATTTGTAAATATTTTTTCGAAAGCACCAACAGTTATCCCTACAATATTATCGCAATATCGAGGTATTTGGTCAAAAATATCATAATATTTCATTTTGTTCATAATATGGCCCGGCCTTAAGTTGCAGTGGTTCTTTGGAATATGAGATAGGGTTACAAATCTGAGCTGTCGTCCTAATAATGTGTCTCCACTTTCACCTCACAGCCTGCAATTATTTTGTTTTGCGAGTGTACCTATAATCCTGCGTGTGATTCTCAGTGTGCCCATATCACCTGCTCCAGCCAGCAAAGACAGAGATGCTTTTCCAACAGGCAGTGAAAGGGTTAAGTCTGACTCTGCATGCACCGAGCAGGCCTCCCTCCCCTCCCTCCCTCCTCTCTTCTCTTCTCTTCCATCCATTTTTTACTGTGTGTTTTCAAGAGGGGCTGTGCCATCTGCAAACGCAGTGCCTGGTTTACGATCTGCTATATGCACACACAACAAAGTTTGAAAACACAGTAGAGCCGCCGCGCTTTAATATCGGATTCATTCTGGACACACACGGCTTTCCGCGGATGCTTCCTTCTGCGCTTTAAGTATCTTTTATACACTTGTTTCCCCTCCTATCCGAAAGCTACGGGATATGTCGAGAGGCGGAGGCGTTTCTTCCTCTACCCGAAGCCTACTCAAGTTGGGACCCTGACGCGCTATGACATAAAGGTAAGAGGGGAAAGTGGAAGCAGTGAATCGTTCTGGGATTTAGCTTTTTTTTTTTTTTTTTACTTGTTTTGTCGAGGTTGCAACTTTGAAACTCGGAAACATAGCTGAGTCACGGTCAGATACTTCACCTACTCGATCATCCCATTTGACGCAACGTGCATGATCATGCACGCATTCGTCCTAGTTTGGGACAAAAAGGACATGTCAGAGCAACCTTTAAAAAAATCAAGATGTGCTTTCAACCAGTGGCTGACTATTATTCCACACATCTGTTGGGCATAATAAAACATACCTAGACACGCTTATAGGCCTGATCTGGGAACAGTTTTGACTTTCCCCCCGATAGATAAAGCCTATTAGGCTACATCTGCTCACTAAAAAAAAATCGTGCATTATTCTGGATATCTGAACAAGATGTTTTACAAGTTGAGTCTTCCAAAAGAGTCATGAGAATTCAGTCCGATGTGCTGTCATGTCAAGGTCAAAAGTTACACACAAATTGCATGAGGAATATTCTATTTTCTCAGGAAAGATAAGATAATTTAGAGTGTGTTTTTGATAAAAAAGAGTCTGGACTTTTGAGACAGTAGTTTGTTAGTCTAAATTAAGATGCCAGTCACGTCACAAAATGTATTAATCTTCATTATGAGTGTGAGTGTAATGGAGGCATCTAGATTAGATTAGAAATCCGGCCAAAGGGAGAGTTTTATTGCCACTCTGAGCTTCCTATTACAGCACTGCTTTCTCTGTCATTAACTGCTTTTAACCCCCCATTTTTAACTACTTGAATTTACAGGAAGTTTCAGGAAGGGCGCATTTAACTGAATTTCTAGTTATTCCTCTCACAGTCTTCAAATGAGTAATACCAGGAAGCAGGGTTGAACCGTGAACTGGTCCTGCATTGGTCACCATTACAGATTAACCCTGCGGTCAGCTAAGCTCCAAACATTTTTTTTTTTACAACCATTTAACAACAGTCCTCTGACAGCATAGGATATTCTCTCATAGTATGTCAGAAATTGCTGGTCAATTTAGTGCAGCCACATTGTATTCATAGTATTCCCATAGCCTGCTGAGGTTTTTAAAGAGTTAAAAACTAAAGTGGTTTCAGTTTTCTTTCTTTATTACACAGTCAGTGTATTAAAAGCTAATATATATGTCGCACAATGTGCATTTTACACCCATCATAAATCAAGTTGGTCATAATCAGTATTTCACTGACTCATGGGTTCGATGCCATTTCAAAACCTGTCTCCAATCTCATATTTTGGAAATGCTATTTGATGACACAGCACTTGCCTTTTAAGTGAGGGGATTGATCCCCATTGTTCTTGTATCAAATTTCTTAGTTAAATAGGGGCGAAAGATTTGTGTGGAAAGTTATCAGTTCAACTGACTTACTCCCCTTACTATGAAAGATAAAGCAGTCCAATGTCCAGGTTAATGTGATAGATACTGTACAATAATACTGTCTTGATTGAGACAGGTAAAATTAAAAAAACAGGAACCTATCAGTGATTCTGGTGGACTACCTGTGTGTGTGTGTAGAGGTTCAGCTGGTTTGTTTTTTGTTCAAATGCTTTGAAGCCCTTCTGCTGCTGTGGTGATGTAATCAGGTCAGAAAAACAGGGGAAGTGGAGCCCCTCCTGTTACCGTTAACACTCCAAGGTAAAACACAGATTTCTACACTGGCATGTTGGGTTGGAATCTGCAGTCAAGTTAGATCTGGAACTAATATTCGCTTTTCATGGGTGGGAAATTTATTTTATGAGATTGAATGTTAAAAATAGCTGGTCATTGCTTATTTAGGAACAATGCACTGTATTAACACAGGTCTCTCCAAGTTGTCTCAGGGAAAACTGAGCCCAGGTATTGTGTTTCACATTGCTGGGAAGTGCTGAGTTGTTCCTCTCTTCTTCCAAATGCAATTACATCTAGTGTGTTTGGAAATTTTTCTCAGTTAATATATGACATTTAAAGAACAAATAATATGACCTGTAACAGGCTCAGATCTTTTTTTACATCTAATTTGTGCGTTCCTTTCCAGCAGGAACATACATGTGGACGTCACTGAAGCTGCAAACAGGAGGACGACGCTCTTGCATTTTTCCACTGAACTGATCTCTAACAAGCCACCTTGCCACAGGCAACACGGTGGGCTGGCCTGCTGTTAGACTATCTTTTGCCACCTGTGAAACACTACTGCCATCATGCAGACCTCATCGCTCCGCCGCCAGATGAAAAACATGGTCAACAACTACACAGAGGCTGAGATCAAGGTCCGGGAAGCCACTTCCAATGACCCTTGGGGTCCTCCCAGCTCGCTTATGTCTGAAATCGCAGATCTGACCTTCAATGTAGTGGCTTTTACTGAGGTTATGGGTATGATCTGGAAGCGGCTCAATGACCACGGTAAAAACTGGCGCCATGTTTATAAGGCGCTGACCCTGCTGGACTACCTGATCAAAACAGGCTCTGAGCGTGTGGCTCAGGAGTGCAGAGAGAACATATACACCATCCAGACACTGAGAGACTTCCAGTACATAGATCGGGATGGACGTGACCAGGGTGTCAATGTCCGTGAGAAGGCCAAGCATCTAGTAGCACTGCTGAAGGACGAAGAAAAGCTAAAGAAGGAGAGGAGCCAGGCACTGAAGACCAAGACGCGCATGACGGGGGTCACCGGTGGCTTAGGTTCTGGATCCCTGCCTCCTCCTTACCCAGGACGCCGCACCAGCCAGCCCAGTTCAGCAGGAGGGTATGGGGATGAGCTTGGCAGGTGCAGAAGCTCACCATCGTCCGTCCACTGTGAGTAGCAGGAACATCTAACTTTAAACAACCTGTCTGAACAAGAAGTGCACTCTCCCTCACATGTAACATTACTTTAGTGGCTCAAAGGACACAGTTAGCTGAACAATACCTGAATGTCTCCTTTGGCATGTGACCTGTCATTTGTCAGGAATGCACATATGACAAGTCATGAGGTCATGATAAGTCATCTTTCCCACAAGTTTATCAGATAAATTCAAATGTGATCTTTTTGATGATGTAAGTAACAGAATTCCTTAACAGCTCGACTTATCAGTCACCTAATATTTTCCGTTTGATGACAAAAAACAAGACAATTTATGGAGACATCGTCTGATTATACAGCACCAGTTAGAAGTTTGGACACACTTTCTCATTCAAGTGAGTGAGAAGGTGTGTCTAAACTTCTGACTGGTGCTGTATATTCCTTCTCTCCGCCCAGTTTCTGTATTTTCACATTTGTACCACAATCAGATCTCACCTGTGAGTCTCACTGACTTAAATGCTATTTTAATACCAGCAACACATAAGCCTTGATAAGTACAAATTAATTTCTTGTTCCTTTTGTCCTCCGACGTTTTAATACAAAGTGTTTTAGTTTTGCTCTCTATTGATGGTTGGACATCTACATTCCTTTCATTCTCCAGTTTACAGTCATGTCAGCTAAACTGGATTTACAAAAGAGAAGAGGCCCTGTTTGTGCTTGTCTCTAAAACTAATGTGAAACCACAACTGGATACCACATTTACTCGTTGGTCGAGCTATCTGTCACGTTCCTGCAATGCTCTTAGTTAGGTGGCTAAATCATAGAAGAACCTAACTGATCTTTGTTTTAGTGTGAAGAGGTTAGGAAATCTGATGTCACTGACTTATCAACTACAGTAAACAGCTCAAACTTGAAAAAATATTGTGAAAAAACATCAAGAAGCTGTACACAGCATTCATAATTGTGGTATGACTAGTGTTTATTATATACTTTGGCATTTGTACGGTCTGTGTGGTGTTTATTAGAAGGTGTCAATCAGTAGCAGAGCCGTTACTATGTTATACTTTGATGTCCGAGGCCTTTTTCATGGTGTAAACAGAGACATGCCTGCAAAATGGTATCTCACTGTTTTATGACCACTAATCTCTCCAAAGTCCATTTTTCTCAAATATATTTTCCCTTTGATACACGTTCCCTGCATATTTTTCTGGGCCTGATGGTGTGCCAGTGGAAACATGTGGCCAGTTACCACTATCGAGTTCTGGGTCTGTTGTTAAATGCTACTACAATAGGAGCATGGTTTGCAATACTCAGGAAGAATACAAACATCTAAAAACACCACAAAATGCTAAGTTTCAAGCTTCAGTTTATCAGACAGAGGCTGGCTTTCATGCTATTACAATTTCACACTCCGGCAGTCATAGAATTTAATTAAAATTACTTGGTCTTTATCCAGATAGGAATGCTTCCAAAAAAGCCAAGAAAGCAAAAACTAAGATCTTTTTTTTTTTGTGTTTGTGTGTGTTAGTGTGTGTTGATGTGCATGTATGTGTGCCTACTTGTTTGCTGGCCTGTGTAAATGCAGTAACTCCATTGTTTGACTGTCTCTGCTCTGAGTGGTCTAAATGGTTAAATGTGACAATAATGGTGGTTAGGGCAGCAACTAATTATTATTTTCATTATCGATTAATCTGTCGATTATATTCTCGGTCAATCGATTCATCGCTTCATCTGTAAAGTATCAGAAAATGGTGAAAAATGCCCATCATAAGTTCAAGGTGACATCATCAAATGTCTTGTTTTATCCCACCAGCTGTCCAATGCCCAAATGTTCAGTTTACTGTTATATAAGACAGAGAAAAGCAGCAAATTCTCACCTTGGAGAAGTTGAAACTCAAGAATATTTGGCATTTTTGCTTAAAAACAATGACTTATCATTAATAAACAATTTCTTATCAAAGTAGTCGCTGGTTAATTTTAACTTATTGATTAATCGACTAATTGTTGCAGCTGTAGTGGTTGCCTGTTCCAGGACACCAGCACATGGTTGGAGTGTTGGACTAAATGCTGAGGGATGGTGTGGGTGGGGGTCAGTAGGTTGGCAGCAGCTAATTGCCAGCAAGCATTCCAGCTCAGACGGGGGATATTGAGGGGCAGCACAGTGGAAGTGATTGGTTTCTGAGACCTGACTCTGCCAACGTGTGGCCGGCGGCCCTCTTTTAGCCCCATGACCCAAAGCCTGGCACCCAGACTGGTGTACTGCCAGCCTCCCCATTCCCTCCCCCAAACCTGGACCTGGAGTCCTGGAACCCACCCAAAGGATTTGGGGTAATAAGGTGGGCCCCACTCCAGCCCATCCATTCCTCTCCCCCTTCACCACCCTAGCTCTCTACACAGGCGAACCATTGTTCTCAGTGCAGGCAGAGTTAGGCAGACCGTGGCAAGCAATGCCAGCAAAGGCCCTAAACAACGACCAGTGGATAAAAATTAACATGCAAAAACAGCACCAGCTCTTAAAAATCACTCTAAAGTGTTTATGTCTTTGTTTTTCATTTCCTACCCCCTCTATATCCATCTGTCAATGTTTCCATCTGCTCCCCTTTAAACACCCGACCCCCTTCTCTTCCTCTGTCTCTGTAGCCTCCTCTTCCTCTCCTCGACTTGCCCCAGACCTGGAGCAAGCTCGGCCCACGACCAGCGGAGAAGAAGAGCTGCAGCTGCAGCTGGCCCTGGCTATGAGCCGAGAAGAAAGTGAAAAGGTACCATTAACTGAAATAACACACACACACACACACACATTTCAACTGATCACAAATGCCTCATCCTTGCAGTACATGCTGTAGTAAAACATTAAACAGCTCCCACACACACACACGTCAGGGTGGTGGAGCACTGTTACTGCCTGCCCCGCAGTACCAGTTTCCCAGAATCTTTAATAGAAAGTGATATCATCAACTCTCTTTCTGATGTGGTCAATAATGGCATTTTTACAATCGGTGTGAGCAATACTTAAGAGTGAGGAAGCTGCTGAAAGAATGAGAAGCCAGACAGGATGTGTGCATTGATCCACTCCTAAGCACAGACAGCCAGCCCTAGTCTCCATGGCAAGGACAGCCTTTGCCCTCTGTGATTTCTATTCAGCTGCTACGGGGACATACTGTTGTGCATAGCAGTTTCCTCTTCTGTAATCAGCTGTGATTTTGTTGATAAAATGGAGATCAAGTCTGCCACAGTCTGAATCACCTCAAACCATTGTAATTCTTAATGAATCACTTCAGATAAGTCAGGCGTGATTTTACCTTTTCCTTTTGGTTAGTCTTCCTCCTAATCCTTCCTGCTTGAATCTAGCCACCTCCCACAGTGGATATTGATGAACAGACCCAGCTCCAGATCGCTATGAGTCTCAGCAAGGAGGAGGCCCAGAAGGTACAAATACACTAGGTCCAGGGATAACACTTGCTTTGCATCATTTCCCCTACAGCACATCTCCTGTTGCTCTATACACTAAACCTCACGACCCAGTGTCTGTGTCCTTCTGGGAAACAAGTGCATGTACTCACTTTCTCCTCTCCCCAGATTTGATATATGGCCCTCCTCACCCCTCAACAGCAACATGGACATGTAACTTTCTCCAGTGACTAGAGACTAATCAGATGAGGCATCATCCTTCTGTTTCACTAACCTTTGAATCTCTCCTCTTAGACCAGACCAGAGATACCCATCTCAGACACTCTGACCTCTTCTGGTTTGGTGTCAGGGGAGGGCAAAGGGACTAATCCCTTTACTCTGTTTGGGAAATTTGTAGAATTGCATGCAATGAATTGTAAAGGATGTCAAAGCACATTTTCCAGTTTTTTAGACCAAATACTAATTGCAGTTTCTTTCACCGGTTGACACTCTCACAGCCAGTCCAGCGCCCACCTGCCTCAATGGATATGGATGAGGAAACCCAGCTCCAGTTAGCTCTGACCATGAGCAAGGAGGAGCACCAGCAGGTAGGGTTCCTCGGAGGTCACTCGGGGGGGTGGCAGGGCAGAGAGACACCTTTTGGAGCCGTTAGTTTTGTAGATTACAGTTGTAGATAACCACACTGGTCAGACTTTTGTTAACTGGGTTAAACAGGATCACCTTCAGATTTGTCCAGTTTCCAGTTATAAGAATTTTACATTGATTTGAAACACTTTAAGGTAACATGCGCCAATTCTTCATCATTACATGCCTTATTTTTATAAAAGTCCATCTCTGCATGATCTTGAAAAACAGTCAGTAGTCTTTAAATGTCAGTCACCAACGCCACATCAGGGTTGTAGGTGGGATTTAAATAAGATAATGACCTTTTTGATCTTTTATTGCAGTAGGAAGTCATCCTCTTATGTCTTTTTATTTTTAATTACCTCCATAATTTTTTTTTACTTCTTTCTACACCCTCTGCTTCCTTTTCTTTGCTTTTTTAAAATTGTATTCTGTACCTGTCACTCTGTTCTGTTATCTTTTGCAACAATTGTACTCCACCTCTCTCTTCCTGTCTCACTCTGTCTCTTTGTCTTTTTCCTCCCTTGTTTTCTCTCTCACTATGCCGATGTACTCTAGCACAATAGAAATGCTCTGTTAGAGATCACAGCCATGCTCCGCTCTCTCCTCTCTGTGACCAGAGAATGTTCTGGTCTGTGCCCATGCCTCACATCTATCTGGCTTTTGTGCGCGCGTGCTGTCGCTGACACATAAATATAGTATGATGTGACAATATGTGAATTTTGCCGGAAGCTGTCATACCCTAAAGGCGTCCATGTGTCTGTGTCTGTTGACAGGAGCAACTCAGTCGTCAAGGAGATGAGTCTATGCTCCAGAAAGCTCTGGAGGAGAGCAAACTTGAGATGCAGACTAAAGGCGGGGTATGAAATATTGGGGTATGGAATATCTCAATGGGGGTGATGAAATAAAGGATAACCATATATTGGTTTGGCTTTGAGAACATGTTGGGTTGGGTAATTGGGTCTGATCAGGTTTTACATCTCAACCATCGATTACACTGAAAATTTCACCAACTAACTAACTATCAGTGAGTGCTGAAGCAATATACTAAATTAACACTGATCTTTTTTCCCTGTTTATGTGGTCAGACTGCCTTCATGGACCTGGTAGATGTTTTTGCAGTACCCGTAGATCCACCTCCAAGTGATCCTAACTGGAATAATGCCCCATATCAGGCCGCTGCTCGCCCGGGTGGCACAGACCCATGGGACTCCCTGGGTGAGTGAGTGAGCACGGAGTCATAAATTCAGTAAATTACCAGGTAGTGTTCAGGTTATGAGTCATCTTAAGCCATTTGGTCACAAATGTTCATTCTTGAGGGCAGAAACATTTGTCACATGGTCAGTTTCATGTATTAGTTTTTTTTTCTTTTTGAAATGGATACACCGTAAAGTGTAGTGTTTGGGATGAAACTCTTCATGTTCACAGTATCATGTGTACTGCTTTCATGCTATGAAGAACTTATAGCATTAGAACAGAAGCATCTCTCTCTAATTCAACTCTATTATTAAAGAAGGCAGCACCAACACCTCAAGAGTAGAGTCTCCCTGGATGGCACCGCCAACTTCCAGCAGCCCTCCCCCACCATGGGAGCCAAGCCAGCCCCCAGTCGACCCTTGGGATGGCCCACAGAGTAATGTCTCCAGCCTCAACGCCACAGGTCGAGTATGGGCCTTCCCGGCCAATGCAGGTGTGTGTGTGAGCATACCTGCATTTATAAAGCTCAACTGAAGATGAATAGGGCGTTTTTAAATAAAATGTTTTACAATAATTAAATTAGATTGGTTTTTGTCATGTTGTCATAGCCTCTGCAGGAGTTGATCCATTCTCAGCCCCATCAGCAGCCAAGGAACCTTCTCCCCGAACTGGAAGCCCCTCAGGTAAACAGTTATGTTCTCTTACTATTCCCGCTGTAGATATGTGCAACCCACATGCTTTCAATGTCAGAACTCTTCCTTTTTCTGCTATTAGATGGGGATCTATTTGATGAAGCCATGGATGGAGGTCAGGTGAATGTCAATGGACGAGGGGAGGGCAGTCCTGAGCTATTTGACCTGTCCCGTCTTGGAGAAAGCCTGGCTGCCCCCAGCCCTCGTACATGTCGAACCCCTGAGTCCTTCCTAGGCCCCACAGGAGCTTCCTTGGTGAACCTGGACAGCTTGATCCCAGCAAATCCCCCAGCCAAGACCAAGAACCCTTTTCTATCAGGTATTTATTGTCATGTTATTTTCCCAGGGAAAGACCAGTAAAGTGGATCGTTGGTAGCTGCAACTCTAGATTTATTGCAGCCAGGTATTTCATTTAACCAAATGCAAATTCTGTGAACATTACCAGAGCATACCAGAAGTAGTGATTTCCTAGCTTCCATGTAGCTATTGTATTTACTGTATTTGTGTATGGAATAAAAATCTATTTGAAGAGACAAGAAATTCTTGTGATTGGTTATTACTTTTTGGTTCAGTTATTATTGAGTCAGATGGTAATACAGTTGCAGATATATATATATATTTTTAAACTCTTCTTGGTTGGTATCCAGACCAAAGGAGTGTTCTGCTGAAGAACAACATTTTTAATTCAGAAATAATGATACATTTCTTTTGGCTATTTCTGCATTTTCATGATCCTTTTCCTGTTGTATTTTGGGATCTGTTTTCTGACAACATAGCTTGTAAATGCATTTAAATCTCTGATGTTGAAAGCATCAGCAGTGTTGAAAGCATCAGTGGGAAAGAGTTTTCAGATCAGCCCCTGCTTGAAACTGTAATTTGAGACTTACTGATAAAACAATCAGCAGACTAAATTTTCACAGTGTTTGATTTAACAGGCTGCAAACACAATCTCAGAAATGATCTGTCAAATTTGAATAGCTGGTAAAGTAAATCTCTTCTCTTTT
This sequence comes from Thunnus thynnus, assembly GCF_963924715.1. Taxonomy (NCBI): domain Eukaryota; kingdom Metazoa; phylum Chordata; class Actinopteri; order Scombriformes; family Scombridae; genus Thunnus; species Thunnus thynnus. The sequence goes on from NC_089533.1 coordinate 12,608,894, forward strand.
TTTGTCTCTTTTGGTATAGGCCTGAGTGCTCCTTCAGCCACCAATCCATTCCAAACTGAGCAGACCAGACTAACTCTGAATCAAATGGGCTCTGGCTCTGGTTCCACTTCTGCGGCCGCTTCTCTTTCATACAGTGCCTCCTTGCCCCTGCCTACGAGCCACCAGCCTGCCAGCCTCCCCTCGTCACTCACTCACCCCACCCAGCCAGGCCTGGGCCTTCCAGTGAACCTCCCTGAACCCTTGTTGCCCTTCTCCACAGGTAGCTCTCAGGGGTCACAGGCTGCACAGAACAATCCGAACCCTTTCTTATGAGGACCAACTAAACTGGAGAAAACATCTTAGAAAAAGAGGAATACCATTAGGTTTTGCTCTTGAAATATCACTCTAACCACAAATTGAACTGCATCCCCAAGGACTTGTATGAAAACCCTATTCCTAGTTGTTTTTATATTGTGTTATAATATAGTAACCCTTAGACTGATGCAAGTTGGCTCTGCTCTTCACTGCAACAACCTGTCCTGCTCCTCTTGTCATGAATCCAATAACAGGGTATGAAATATATAATACCTATGTATGAGAAAATGTCATGTAGTGCCATGTAAAACTTCTTTAAGGCTATAACCTATTGCTAATTGACTTCAGATAGACACCTACACAAAAGCACAGTTTTTTGATATGTTGTTGTCACTGTTCTTCGCCATAATTTCCAGGCACTTTTAAACTAGTCAACTTAGTCTCCTGCTCACTCAGCTGTTTGTGTGATTGGCGTAACTGGCTGCTGATGTCATATACTTTCTGGTAAGCGGCAACAGTGACTAAAAGACATGGCTCGTCCCTGAAATGTTTCTGCATCCACATGGTTATGTCTATGGAGTTTCTGTTGGACCAGAACTGATGAGAAACATCAGCATATTCATAATTTTACTATAGTGAAAGGAATTGCTGGGGTTAACTGGATGAAATTAAGAGTTCGGGAGGACTGTTAAGTGCTTCAGAATTTACTATAAGCAAAGCAACATTAGAAAATGTATGAATCATGAGTTTTATTAATTGTTTGTGAACCACTGACTCATCAAATACAAGGGTGTAATTAGAACACTCCTTCTTTCTTCGGTTGGTTTTATTGTTTTGTATTTTCTCATTTCCCCTGATATCAATGCATTTGATATGAAATCATCACAACACAGGCACACAATAACAGTTTGTCATTCACTTTACATCCCCTGCACGCAATAACTCATTACTACTATGTAGCATTACAGGAGTCACTCCGACAAGGGAAGCTTCATTTGAATGTTTGTGACTCACATTTCATAGGTTGTTACAATAAAGGTGGAAGAGCTTATTTTATTTCAGATGGAGACTTGACCTTCCTTAGTGTAACATGAGATTTCCTCCAATGTTATGAAAACATGCAAGTCCTATGGCTTGGAGAGTCTTGCCTTTTGTCTGTCACACTTACATATTGAATGATCACTACAGTCAGTCATGAATACCTGCAATGGACTGTTGATAAGTCCAGAATTTCTCCTGCATAAAAGGTATAGAAATTGAATGAATTAATACTGTACGTTTAATTGAGAGAAATCCTTTTTTTTTAGTATGACAGTATAAACAACTGTTAAGTGCCTAACCATACAATCATTCCATCCTCCTATGATTTGACTAATACATTGTTTCCTTTGATGGGCAGTCACTATATTCATATGATACCAAAAATGAAGTATTGTTTTTCATACTGTTATGTCCTGCCACGGTTTCATTGAATCCAACTTTACTTTTGATTTGAGGGGCTGACACACACTAGGCACATTATATCCTCTCAAGTTGTGTTTAAACAGTCTTTGCACACTGAGGATTCTGACATTTCATGCCAAAAGGCTTGGAGACCTCATTCAAGGTCCTTTTACAGTAGCATCACTTTACAAGTAACAAATGTATGATAGATCACTTGACCGTGATAGACTCCAGCCAGCTCAGCACTTCCTGAAGTCCCTCTCCAGAACGGGCACTGAGTTCCAGTATTGTGATTGGCTGAGTAGCAGATGCAATGATGTCATCCATTCGAAACAGTGACTTTACCTCTACGAGACTCATAGTGCAAGGCATGTCCCTGGAAAACATGGGATGTAAAACTTTTACAAAACGGCACAAACTGTTTTTCTGCTAGAGACAGAATTATAATATTTGACACAGATTGTGTTGTACCTGCTGACTCTGCTGACATTTTGCAGGTAAGACAAGTGAATATAGTGTTTGATGTGTATGCTTAGAGTGTCACCTCTTGTTGAAGAGAATAAGCACAGAAGCACTGTGCAGAGGCTCAGCAGAGAGTACTGACAGCAGTTGGATACAGGAGGAGGATATCTGTGCAATGTTGGATGAGTCCACCATGAACTATAGAAGGCAAAGACAGAAACATACAGTCAGATGATTCCAACAGTTTATGTGTTTACCAAATATATTTACAAATGTGTCCAGATAGATGCAGTACGTATATAAAGAACTTACAATGACAGAGGAGCAATCTTTAAAGTAACTCGGCCATATCGGGCCCATGCAGCCTCCTAGCTCTCTCACTGTCACCTTTTTCCTCTTCAGTGTGAGGTCTGTCAGGTTGGTTCCTACCTGGACAGGTATTACGACACACACACACACACACACACATCAAAACAGAGTGTATACAGAGGGGCTAAATCAAGGACAACTCGACTGGACAAAAATCTTGAGGGCTGAGTATCTTTACCGACATATCAAAACAGAGTCTGCACACTTTGTATTAAAAATATCTGTCATTATTACTTACTGTAGGCAGAGTAGAAGGAGGTGCCCCCAGTTCACATGATCCATGCAAATTGAGCTGTAATAATCTGTTAGGAAAAATATCCACAGAGCCAGTGCTGGGACGTTTAACCAGAGCTTCTAAAGGATATACAAGTTCAATCTATTATTTCTACTGCGGATATAGTATTTGGCCAGTTATTAACGCGTTTTGTATGTGAACACCACTGTGAAATAATAATTTAGTCGCCACTGGGATCATCAATACCTGTAACTTGTGTACGTCATTGACATGCCTACACATCTTGTTTTGCATCTGTACTGCAACGCTATACTGGAACCAATGCAAAATAACATGATCAATATATCAACCAAGATAAGTGGAAAAATGCTATTAATAATACTTAGATAGTAAATCATATGTACAGTTTAAAGTTATTACCACCACTACTAACTTAAGCTATTACAGTAATGTTAGCTCAACACGCTAAATTTGCTAGCTATGTAACCTACGCCAAAACGTTCAATTTACAAACTGAATACAGAGGATATTTTGAAGACGTTTCAGCAGCAGCGTTTTTCCGACACCCGTCGCTCCGAGAAGCAAACAGATTTCATTGCTGCTCATTTCGTTTGTCCAGCAGAGACATAAAAAATAGCGTACGTAGCATGTACGTAGCCGATGAAGCCTCACTTGGCACCATGGTGACGCTCACGTGACTGTTAAACGTGCCTGTGATTGGACAAAGTATAAACCAATCATTCGAATCTTATCTCTGATTGGTCACAAGACCAAAACACCCAAGTAAGAGTCCTTATTGGCTCGCAGGACGGAAACAGTCAAAACGCTACACAAACTTCGCATTTGCACTGCGTTATTGGCAGTGTCATCATATTTCTGCTGGAAGTTGTTCTGGTGGAGCCATGGAGGCTATGTTAAAGAGAGAGCTGGGGACGGGCATGCTGAAGCCAGCTGGTCGCGCAGCAGGTGGATGTATCAGCGAGGGCCAGAGTTATGATACTGATACTGGAAGAGTGTTTGTGAAGATAAATCACAAGAGCCAGGTATCTTATTCCATTGTTGTTTTCTTGTTTTATGCATTATAGTGACATTCATCTGGCTAATTTCAGCCCTTCTATATGTGCTAATCTGAGACTGAATGCAAAAGCACATCAGTGAATAGGATTTGTTCCAGCAGCTACACCCACTCAAAGCCACTGCCAGAGGACTTTGTGCACACATTGTGAAATGGATAACAATCAACTTATTTATTTTACCATACCCCATACCCCACCCTTGCTACTACACTGCTCACCAGTACAGTTCTTTTTTTGTTTTTATTCAGGCCAAATTGATGTTTGATGGGGAAATGGCCAGTTTGGAAGCCATTTTGAAGACAGAAACTGTAAGAGTCCCCAAGCCTGTGAAGGTGATTGAACTTGACAGAGGAGGATGTGTATTTGTGATGGAACATCTGGACATGCGAGGTCTTACCAAGTAAGAGCTAGCTCATACTGTTTGTGTAATATATCGGTACCACTGTAGATTAGAATGGGCAGCAGTGTGAAAGTAATCTAAGCCTATGTTTTTTAATAAAATGCTTTATTTCCAATTAGGTATTCAAGCCAGCTAGGGGAGCAGTTGGGAGATCTGCATCTTCACAACAAGAGACAGTTGGAAAAATTAAATAAAGAGCAGCAGACTGTGGGTAATTTACTTCACTTAACCTCACTTTAGTAAATGCAAATGTAGACAAACGCACAAATCTGTCATCTTCTTGCCATTACTAAACTGAATAATGGTCAACTCTCACATTTTAATGCCCCCCTCCAGTCAATATGGTGCAAAATGATATATGTGTAGAGTTTGACACTAGAAGGTGTTTTTTTACATTCATCTGCTAAAGAGGGAGCGTTTGTCTGTGCTCTCCTCAAATATCAGTTTAACACATGTATGTACCAGCAAGATTTTGTGGCATCACAACTAGCTTGGAGCCAATCATGGTCCTGTATGCAACTTATACAAATGTGATGTTGAAACATGAAGCCATCAGTGCACATACACTGAGAATGGATGTTTCAGTGATGTAGGAGACATCTTGCATCCAGCCAAATGAACAATAATCAAAGATTATGGATTTATTAAATTAGGGAGAAGGAGTGGATGTCATTTTATAAATTTTAACAAGGTAATTCAACTTTTGTTTTTCTGAAAGAAAAAAAAACAAACCCAAACATCATAGAATCATAGTATCATAGAACATGTCTGGAGGGGATCTATAAGTAAGATTGAATTGCTGATTAATTAGTACTAATTACCTTCTTTGATTGTATACAGGAAAAGGGGCTGGGCAGTCGGAGGTGGCTTTTGCCGAAAAATTTGGGTTCAGTGTAACTACATGCTGTGGATATCTACCACAGGTAAAAATATATTGTATCTGAATGCTAGGTGAAACTGGACTGTATTGTAGTCTTTAAGATGTAGGACATACGGTATGTAGTATACATTTGTGGTCCCTAAGTCTATGAAATGTTATACTTGACATTAGCAATACTACTGTGACCTTCAGTTTTGTCCTTACCTCCCCAGGAAAATGAATGGCAGGATGACTGGGTGACATTTTACTCCCGGCATAGGCTGCAGCATCAGCTTAACATTGTGGAGAAATCTTATGGAGACAGGGAGGCCAGAGAACTATGGGCCAAGCTACAGGTACATCCTCCCTTAGACCCCATTAAGAAACTTTAAACTCCATTTTATGAATGTATTAATAACCTAAAAATGTCACTTACATACTGTGTCTTTAACTTTTTACAGCTGAAGATCCCTCAGTTTTTCGCAGATGTGGAGATTGTCCCCGCTCTCCTCCATGGAGACTTATGGGGAGGCAATGTGGCAGAATGTGTAGAAGGCCCAGTCGTCTTTGATCCTGCTTCCTTCTATGGCCATTCAGAGTTTGAGCTGGGAATTGCAGGGATGTTTGGTGGCTTCAACAGCTCTTTTTACTCTGCTTACCATGACAAAATTCCTAAAGCACCAGGCTTTGCAAAGAGAAACCAGCTTTACCAACTTTTCCACTATCTGAATCACTGGAACCACTTTGGTGGTGGCTACAGAGGCTCTTCAATAAGGATTATGAAGGAACTACTGAAATAACTGCACTCACAGCCGCCTGTAGAAAGCTTTACAGTCTTAAACTTAAGCCAAGCGCTATGTGTATATATTGACAGACATTAATATGACCAATTATAGTGTTGCTAATTGTTGAAGAAACTAGACATTACATTCTTACATTGTAATGTCTGTTATTATGCAGAAATTACAGTCAACAAGACCATGTATTCTGTCTGCCCCACCTACACTACACTAACCTGCCTCCAAAAAAACAGATTCCATAGAACTTATCTTAAATTATGTAATTATATTTTTTTAGAATGACTTGTGTATATAACCATGAATCCCAAAATGCAATACTATTAAAAAAAGGAAAGGCTTAATCCACACCAAAAATCTCAGCTCTGGACAAACTTAAAACTAACATTTTATGCAAGTGGAAGAGCGAGCAGTGCATTTGAGGTAGACTTCATTGGGCTTGTGAATTGGGAGAACAAATGTTTGTATGGCAAGTCCTTTCTGAACTTTTGAATCTTTTGCATTGCCTGTGTTTGACCAGTGCACGACTGAATTATACTGCTGCGCTAAGGACATCTGATTTTCTCAGTGACTGCAATACTGTACACATCACCTACATTATAATAGCCTGACTGTTGATGTTGCTGTGCGGCATTGAATCCTTGCAATATCTGCTATCCACTAACCAGCAATAAATCTTGGGTTGAAGCAAAGTGTTTGGGAGCTTGTTATTGTGAGAATGATGAAAATGATGTTAACTGAGTGTCCCCTCCTCCACCTCAGTCTTCATCACTATCTATTGTGGCACCGTTGACAGTGGTGTTGCCCAAAATAACTGAATAACCACTAGTGAAGTGTTTATAATACAATTAAGGAGGTTTGTTTTCTCAACATACTTTAATTACAGTGTGAAACTTACACTTTAAGGTTATAGGACATTATTGCTGTCATGGTTTTGTAGGCCTTTATTATACCCTGGGAATAAGACAAAAGGTGACGATTCAAATTACCTTTGTCCACTGTATAGGAGTGTACTAAACCATGTACACCTTTCAGAGGGAGGAGGGCTCCTGAGAGGCTAGAATATTGATTTAGATACACAAAACAGTCTGTCAAACTATTAATTCAGCCAACGGCAATAGTTATATACATATATAGTTATATTAACTTATAATTCTAATTATGTAAAATGTCAAAATTGCAGAGAAAAACAAACTGTCAATTCCAGGCTTTTTGAGGGCCCATTCGCTACTACGGCCCTGAATGTTGAGATTGTCATGACCTGCTGTAACTGGTATCTGGTATGGAAACCAATGTGAATCAGACCGTAAGACTTTGCAGCAAATAGTTTGGACAGCTCAGAGGATCACAGGTCTCTTCCCTCCATCCAGGACAGAACTCACCTGCTGCCACCAGACTGAACAGCAGCTTCTTCCTTCAGGCTGTTTGAGCGCTGAACACATTTCCACCAGCACTCACACACCATAGTAATATAAACACGCCACTTGCTCATGTGTATAAGTATGTTTATATGAATATATGTACAGTATATAGATTTTTGTCAGTCTTTTAGTTGTAGTATCCTATACTATAAACTTTTTATTGCTCTCAGATATGGATGCACCCACAGGTCTACACTGTAGATGTTATGTTATATTTGGTTTTATGTTTTGTCTGAAATTTTGTCAGTTCTTTATTCTCTGGTCCAAAAAAAAAAAAAAAACAATGATTGATTTTTTTCAGGTTTGGAATGACAGACTTTTTTGAACGTGACTTGAACTATTATCACATCACAGTGGCAAAGACCATGCTATTAGCCCAGTGATTAGCAGGCTTATACGCATAGCAACACATTTTTTAGTAGTTTTTTAATAAAGATGTGTTACCATAATAGCAGCTTGTTAACTGTTGTAGCTGCTGGAGGTAGGGCTAGTTTGAATTACAGTTATTTAATATAACACACTAGCCTTTCTCGCTGAAAGCGCTTGTTGGCCATCACGTCACCAGCTATAGTTTTGAGCCTTCTGACTTACCGTACTGGGGCGGGGTGCAAGTATAGCAACGCAGTTTGCTGGAGCATCACAAGACAGATGATATGAGGAATAGTGTCTTGTTTTCATTCAGTTATATTAATGGTAATTCGCGTACAGAAAGTTTTACATAAATACTCTGTAAACCAACACCTTATAGTTTACAAGTCCGTCGTTCCTTTTGTTAGGGATAAACGCTAATATTAGCTAGCTAACTGGTGTGCAACTCAGAACAACAAACGCTAACATTAGCTTCTGCAACAAAAGACATCTTTCTTAGGTCAAAGTCTGGCAAAATGGCTTTATCGGAGACAGGGAATGGTGGTGAAGGAGGAGAGTCGGACGCTATTGTCCAAACTTGTCTGTTAGGGGGCTTCAGTGAGAGCGGCGAGACCCGAGCTCTGATCTCCAGCCTGGCGGAGGTCCACGGAGACACGGTGACAACAGAGTCCGCCACGCAGAGGTTCTTAGGTGAGACAGTCATCCACACAGCACACGAAACACAGTCAACAGCTTAGTCTGTGCTCGCATTTCATCACACTCTGTCTGTTTCCCTTCACAGTGATAATGAACAGATATCAAGAGCAGCCTCATCTGCTGGACCCTCACTTAGGTACATTGTTATAAGTATAACTAAATACAATTTGTAGTAGTACTGCATATTCATCTGGAGAATGCATACGATTAAAACGCCTCCGCTCACTTTTAATCTTTCAATTTTGTTGTAGAATGGATGTTTAACATGATACTGGAACTCATAAGGAGTGAAAAGTCTCCCCCTTCACTCGTTCATTTGAGCTTCAAGTTTCTCTACATCATCTGTAAGGTCAGTCAGAAACAATACTGTCATTGTCAGTAGCTTGTGCCCAGTCTGCCAAGTCATTGAAAACCCACCAGATTGCACTCCACTGATTAAAACCTAGAACAGTCCTTTTACTTATGCAGCAAAGTTATCCTGCTAATTCAGTAATCTTCCCAGGGTGTTTGTATTTATTTATTTGTTGTTTTTTTTCTGGCCAGGTGAGAGGCTATAAAATCTTCATGCAGCTTTTTCCTCATGAGGTAGCCGATGTCCAGCCAGTTCTGGATCTATTATTCAGGCAGGATCCCAAGGACACTGAGGTGAGACTGGCATTTCTTTTTTTGTTTGTTTATTTTTTGCAGAGATTTCACTTCTGTTATCTTTGATGTCAGCTTCATCAAACATTTACTAATAGCATGTATTACCATTTACTCATTCCAGACTTGGGAAACTCGCTACATGCTGTTGCTGTGGCTGTCCATGACCTGCCTCATACCCTTTGACCTTTCTCGTCTGGATGGACATCTGGAGTCTGATTCTGGCAAGGCCAGAGAGTCTACCATGGACCGCATTCTAGCTATTGCAAAGGTAATATAAGTATAAGATATAATCTAGATGCTATGTTTCAGTGTTTTGTTGAAGAGATTGATCTGAATGTGTTTGTAGTTAATCCAACTTATTGAGTATGTAAGTTGTGTTATCATCTAGTATGAACAGTTTTTCTTTATGGTTTTTTTGCAGTCTTATCTAGTTGTCAGTGATAGTCCCAGGGATGCTGCATCTGTACTGGTATCAAAGTAAGTGCACGAACACCATGCGGGTAATTGCAAAATGTTTCAGTCTTATGATTATCTCCAAAAATATCACAGTTTAAAACAATGCAACAATAATATCTTTTAAAGTTTATAAGCTGACCCCTTAGACCTTTAGGCTATGACGCTTTAGAGAAAAAACACTAAAACTGAAAGAAATTGAATTTTTAAAACTTGACCTACTTAATGATATGAAATAACATCTTATTCAGATGCCCTGTATAATGAAATACAAATACGCCCTTGTAGCCACAAAATATCCCCTTCTAACCCAGAGCAGTGGATTGCAAGATGTTGATAGATCATTATTGACATATGAAGAGGAATGAACACAAATTCAGTTTTTCTTCTGAACAACCAGTTCCATCAAAACTCCATGATAAGTATTTTCTTACTTATGATTACATGGTTAGAGTGGAAATTAGGAAAATAACAGAAGCGCCACATTGCATGGCATCCAGTAGCCAGATAATGAAGATGAATACCATGAAAACTGCAATGTCACCAGTTTGATTCCAACTGTGGACCTTGTATTATGTCATACCCCTCTTTCTTTCCCCTCATTTCCTTTCTGCTTCTACACCATCAATTCTCCAATAAAGGCAAGAATGTAAAAAACAACAGCAACAACAACAAAAAAACATTGCACTTACTGTATAGTGGGTTTACCCATGTGCTTGATAGGAGAAACTTTGTAGACGCATGCTGAGTGGAGAAGATAGAAATAGTATGTAGACATAGTCTAAAATGTTATCTTTAAAAGTAAACCACACCTGTCAATATCACTAGTGCAGTTAGCTTAATATCAGAGCGAGTTGCATACATCTAATTTAAGATCAAGTGGCCACATGTCTACTTTATGTCTTTTATTTAAAGCTTATGTTAATTATTGACTCATAAATCAAAGACTGCATGTAGTTTATAAAAACATAGCAACTCAAAATACAAGCCAGGAAATGCATCAACTGTAATTAGTTTTCTAGCCAGTAGAGGGCAGGGTTGTTCTTGAAATGTCTTTCTTGGTATCTGAATGTTGTTTATCTGTATGAAACCTTTTTTTTTTTGCTTTCTTGTTTTATTATACATGACTGTACAGGTTTATAACACGCCCTGATGTGAAACAGAAACGTCTCAAAGACTTTTTGGACTGGAACCTCACCACTATATCTCAGACAAATGACCAGTCAATGAGAGAAATTATGGTACTGGATGGTGCTCTGCAGTCTCTGGTAAACATACTCATCGATCACACTCAAGCTTGTGTTAGTGCATGAACACGTGTATGTGTGTATGATTGAAGCTGGTCTATTAAAACCTGCGGAGGGTAGTTTACAAGAGCTGACATGACCGGTATGTTTCACACGACACCTAATGTGGTTTTGGCAGGTGTGTAATGCACCTGCTGCGTATGTGGGAGGTGCTGCCTCAAGTGACTTTATGTCAGTTTAATCCACTGCTTTAAGCTAAACGGTTCTTCAGCAAATGAGAAAGGGATTGAGGATACTTAGTAAGGGTGGAGCTGAATCCGAATCTGGTATTCTGAAAAGCACAAATAGTAGGTTTTTATGAATATTTATTTTGTATAAATATTTTAAAAATTAATTGTTTTCGGGAAGAAAAAGAAAACATGTCAAATAACACCACCCAGGTTGGGACTTGTAGTGCATCAAGGTTACATCACTGTCTCCGTCTCTCTCCTTTGCTCCACTCTGTGTGTGTCTGTGTCATGGATGTATAAATAGCTGCAGGTCTGTGCGTCTGGCGGAGCTGAGCTTTGGCTGAGTGGTCAGCACAGTCGTCTGTGGTAGCTGCTCCATCCACACTCAAAATAACGTCATCTAAAATCATAAATATGGGAGCGAAGTTATTGTTTATATACAGATATTGACATACTGTGTAACTTTAAAATTATATAAACTCACCATCATTTAAGATGTTTATTATTGATGACAGCAGCTGAGGTGGTGTGTGATTCTGTTGTTAATTAGCACTGGCTAGGTCGAGAAGCGAGTTTGAAGATAAATCCACTTAATGCCAAAAGTTTAAAAAATAAACTCCTCCTGCTGGTGAACTGCTCCGAATCAGCAGAATCGGATGTTTATTCCTCCAGAAGATGAGACAGCAGCAGTGCGGGACTCTCCGGCTCTGCTCCCTGGCTCTCCCTGGTCCAGCCCCACAATACATGCAAATTTTTCACGCTTAGCTTAGCTAAGCTTAGTTTAGCTGGGTTCCACCTGGGGCTTGTGAGAAAAACATGGCAGACATGCGGAAATTTAATGGGTGGAGACTCAGATAGAGGGCGCAGTACAATTTCAATGAAGCCTCAAGTGGCGTAAGAAGGGACATCAAATCTGGCTTGTTGAATCACAAGAGTACAGAGCAAGCCAGCCCACCCCAAACTGACTGGGCCGTCTCAATTCACAGTTTGTGTCTTAGTAGGCACATCAGAGACTTAAATATATATGCACAAGCACTGAAAAAAGTGAGTTTTTCATAATATGGCCCCTTTAATGATGGAAGATGTTTTCAAATCACTTCCTGTAAGCTAAGGTAATGTAATTCAGCCCCCAAGCAAGTACATTACAGTCATATGATTGGCACATGAACTTGTATAACATGTTCAGAAAGCATCCCTTTGTACTTAATGTCTGTGAAGTGAATCTGGCTCCAACCTATGTGGTGCTTAGGGCGTTCAAAACTGGCTCTGTGTGTTCAGTCAACAGACCTACAGGACCCATACTTGCATGTTTTTTTCTCTGTGTGTAGATTGAGGGTAAATTGCTTCAAAAGAAAAAAATCAGGATAGATGGACAGAAATGACTTCTGATTGATGAAAGCAGTTTTTTTAGTTCATTAATGAAATACTTAGTGTTTAAAAATGTGTGATGTCTTCCCTAATGTCACTGCTATCGTGTTTGCTCTGCAGTATCTTGGATTGAATCAGTTGCCTTATTTGTGTCCCTTAGGCAAAGCTCTTCAAACATGGAAAACGAGATGACCTCCTGCAGTATGGTGGGTTCCCTTTTTTCCTACTATATGTGTATATGTGCTTTCAGTGAAGTAATGAACCAAGATCAAACAAATTTGCCATTACTGCAAATTAATTGGTCTCACAGGCTTCTCATCAGTGTGGCAGCAGTCCAGTTGGCCTCAGTCTCATTGAAATTTTCAACATGATTAGGAAGAACAGATTTTTTTTTTTTTGACGAGATGAAAGCTGAAAGAAGCTGTCTGTGACCATGTTATGTCAGTATCATATTCATCATATGTGTAGCAACTTTGTGGGCTCTGCAAATTGTTGACTTCACAACCTATAGTAATATAATCTGTAGTGCAAGTTATTATAGATCATGACAGCAGGGTGACATAGTTAGGATGGCGGTCTTCATCTCGAGGACTAGAGATGAAACTCTTCAGACTCCAAGCATAGAGTATATTGTGCTGAAGTAATCTCAATGTGGAAGGTCATGAAAAAACAGAATTTCCTGTCCAAAATTTACTGTCACTGTCACATTTGTAGTCTTTGTTGTTGAGTTATTTGTGTTCACAAATCATTAACTAAATGTCGTATGCCAGAGGGGAGATATTTGAATGCAGATATCAGGTAATGTTTCCCTTTTAAAAAGTATAATAACACAGCCTTCCCATATATAAATATGATCTATGATTTTCTTGAAGGCACATTTCTGGCCACATATGGCAGTTTCTGTAGAGACAGTCTGGTCGTAGCTGACATGTGAACTTAGTCCATGGCAGTTACAATTATATATGTTAGGCATATCTGTATCTGCAAAAATACTCTATGTACATATTTTAAACTTTGAATAGTCAACTTAGGGAGAATTGTTTCCAGCCAAAAGGCCAGGTAAACATTCATGTCTCTAGCCGGATATTTCCAAAAAATGTACATAGTCCTGTATGTTTATTATTAATTTATTTGCTTATTGAAATAACAGTATTATAACATAACATTTATGTCTTTATTTGTTTCCCAGCTCCTACAATTTTGCAGTGTCTGGAGCAGAAACATCTATCAGAGAGCAGCCAGGCCATGCTGAGGAAGCTTGGTGTCAAACTAATCCAGAGGCTCGGCCTCACCTTCTTGAAGCCACGTTTGGCCACTTGGAGGTTAGACATAATACCAGCCAATTATATATAATGTTAAACCAGGTTTTCAACCAAAGTTAGTCAACTGACTCAAACTTTATCTGTATTACACATTAACACACAAAGTAACCGTGTGCTGAAAGTGTAAATTTGCATAAAATATACTTTATTACATATAAAAACATGGGTACCATCATTGCAACGGATCTTGTTAATATTGAAACAAATTAATTCAGCCAATTGTGGCCCCTCAATCAGACGGGAATTGCTTAACATCAGGTCTCTTTCCAAGTAGTTTTCCATAGTGCATTATGTCATATGTGTCACAACATATTTCATTCCTTAGTAGGACAAGGAGCACAGAGCTGAGTGTCTAAAAAGGTTTGTGTGCATGTTTTTCAGGTACCAGAGAGGTAGCCGCTCCCTGGCAGCAAACCTTGCTATGTCCCAATCTGCTACAGCCACTGCTGAAGTGGAGACACAAGAACAGGAGGAGGACTATGACATTCCTGAGGAAGTAGAGACAGTTATTGGTCAGTTCCTGCATGCCATCTGTTAAAAAACTTTGTAATTTCAGTATATATGCTCAGGAAATCAAATCTGCATGTTATTTTACAGAGCATCTGCTGGTGGGACTGAAAGATAAGGAAACAATTGTGCGTTGGTCTGCAGCAAAGGGGTAACAGTCTGTCCTATATAGTGCAAACTTGAACTGTTGATAACAAATCATCCATGTTGCTACTTGTCTGTGGTGCTTTTCAAAACAGCACATTTGACAGTTTGTGTCACAACAAACTTTTATCTAACTCTTCAGCATTGGGAGGGTGACTGGAAGGCTCCCCAAGGAGCTGGCAGATGAGGTGGTTGGATCAGTGCTGGACTGCTTCAGGTAAGTTAATGCTAGAGGCATACTGGCTCTTGCCATCAGTCACGCTATGCCCTTCAGCATTTCTTCTATGTTTTTTTGTTTTTTTTCCAAAATACCCATCACACAGGGACAATATTACAAACAGCCCCATATTCCAGCATGTTTCTGTTTTGACGTGTGGGTTTTTTTTCTTTTTTAAGCTTCCAGGAAACAGACAATGCTTGGCATGGAGGCTGCCTGGCACTGGCAGAACTTGGTAGGAGAGGACTGCTGTTGCCTTCCAGATTGACAGATGGTAAATTTCTTTATTTGACATGTTTACATTTAAAGTACATCATCACAACTTCCATACTCAACAGTACAAAAAATGTCCAGATTTAAATATAAAGACCCCCTATAAACATTGCTTTTCACCTTTTCCAGTAGACAGGCAAAGTCCCTACCCTTCCTCTGTCCCCCATGGGACCTTATTTTGCAAAAAAATATGTACAGCAGTTAATTATTTGATCCTGTTTGAATTGTGCCATGAATAACAAATATGATGTTAGTCAATTTATATCACCGCAGTAAAGTACCATTTAGTTTTGTGTGAAACCGATCAGTGAACTACATCTCTTCTCTTGCACAATATATGTCACTAACACCAACATGGCAGTCACTTTTTGCACATTCCCTGACTTGCAAAATGATCTTTTAAATTGATGTGATTCATGGCACAATTCAGACGGGATCAAAACATTTTTAAAAATGTCTCTCACTGTTGACAACTGTACATATTTTTTCCAAAATAAGGTCCCATGGTGGTCCAGCAGAAGGGGAGAGACTTTGCTTTTCTATAAAATGTGAGAACAAGCCATAATATACACATACTGGTGACAAGTCTTTTCATTTAACAAGTGTTTGGTTTTTTTTTACAGTTGTTATAGTGGCAGTGCTATAGACATGTCACATCTGCTCCTGCTCAAATAGTTCAAATCTTTCAGTGCTTAATTAACATTTTAACATAGATGTTCAATAAGTTGATCTTGTCATGTAGAAGTAGAGATATTCTGTCCTCATTTCCAAATATTATACCAGTCAGAGTTAAGTTGTTAGCAGCAACGAGGCCTTCTCCTAGCAGCCCTTCCTGGCACCTTTGCTCTCTTGTTTGGTTTATGGCAGTTGTTTTCGGCCTGGCCACTGTTTGCTCTTTTTATGCCCTTTGCCTTAGCCTTGGTTGTGTGTTTGGTCTTCTGTGGAGAGCCAGGACCTGTAGTGTTTGTGGAATCCTCTGAGACTGTGTCTGCAGTGCTGAAGTGACACGAAGAGGCAGCAGAGCTTGCAGTGGCTAGCTGACAGAGTGCCAGTGCCGCAGTCTGCCTTTGGTCACATGGTTCTTCATTCAGCTCTGTGCCTGGTCTCTGCTGAAGATTCTCTGAAGTGCTGAGGGCAGAGCTAACATGAGAAGCGCGAAGGCTGAGGTTCAGAGGCAACTCTTCCCCCTTTAATTCCTCTGTGTCTGAGCACCACAGTCTGTGGTCAGATGGACCTTTTTCTTTGTCCTGGTTTCTTGTGGAGAGGTTGAGGGGAGCCAGATCTTCTCTGTTGTCCTCATCATCTTGTTCCGATGTAGCTTCAGGACATGGCTCAGAAGCACACATGGAGGAATATCTGCTGTTCTCAGCTGATCTGAAAAACAGGCCAAAAGAAAAAAAAACTAAACAACTGACTACTGCTACACAGTAATGTGGTTCAGTTTTGCCAAGTTAATGTTTCACTAATATTGCCATTTCCTTCCTGATAAATAAAAAAATACCAAATATGGTCATTTTACTTACCCTCCATCCTCATCCAGAGTTCTTAACTGCAGCAAGCTTGAGTCAGTTTTGGTGGGTTGAACGGATGTAGGTGTGTGTCCTACTTGTGGAGTGGGCTGAGGCTCACCCAGGTTGGTGTAGTGTGGGGTTTCTGCATCTCTCTGGATGATGTGTGCATGACTCGGTCTGTCAGGGGACCCCAAGGCCGAACAGCCCTCTTTTGGGCTCAGCCTGGTTGCCTTGTCTCCACTTTGCCTGTTGTTGCTCTCCTCTTGTGCAGTGATGTTGATGCTACTGATACTTGGACGGGAATGCATGTACAAATCATATTCCTTAGGCCCAAAGGTTGAGCTGTACAAATCCAAAGGATGATATCTTGGTCCTGTAATCGGCATGGAGAGCTCATGGGGTCTATACAGGCTATAATGCAAAGGGTGTCCTGGGTGAAGAGGGTGGCAGTATCTGTATGGGTATGGGGGAAATAAGGAGGTGTGAGGCGGGGCAATAGGTTGTGGGACCACTGGCCTCTGGGGATCCAGAAACTCTGGCCGGAGAGAAGGAGAGTTTGGCTCATTGGCATGGTGGTTTCCTGGGAGGTAGTATGGTGGATACAGGGGCCGGTCAGGCAAGAGGTAAGGAGAGTATTCAGGAACTATGGGAGGGGGGAATGGTTTTAAAGGAATGGATGATGAAATCGTGCCCCATGGGAAGCTTGGGTGGTTGAAAGTGGGTGCAGGAGCTTGCGAATCCTCTGACTGCGGCACAGATGACTTGAGGGTTTCTGTTCCATCTCGGTTGGGTGTGACAGGGGAGAAGGCAGATGGGCGCGGCAGAGACTTGGCATCATTGCTCTCCTTGTTCTCACTCTCTATAACTGTATTTGGTTTTGTCATAATCTGGCTTTCCTTACTGACTGGACTATCACACCCAACGTCTACTTCTTCCAAGTCATCTCTGCTCTCAGCTTTGTTCTCAGCTCCCTGTTTCTCAGGACTATTGGTATGAACTGCCGGCAGGGGGCTGGGACAATCCTTAGATTTTACAGGGCTTCCCTTTGCTGCAGCCTTGACCTGTCTGGCTGTTTGCCCGTTTTTCTGCGACATCAGGGAGATGGAGTTTTTACACAAGTTGTATTTCATATGGTTGAAGAGATGTGACTTTTCGTTGCAGGTGAAAGGACACTGGAAACAATGGTACTTGAAGGGCTTGCCTGGCGGTCGGGGAATGTAGTGGGGCCTTTTTGGCTTGCGTTCCTGAGCAGTGTCCATCTTGATTCTGATGCACGTTTACTGAAAAACAGAACAAATTGCATTTGACGATTTAGTAGTGGTTTAGATTTCCCTCTCTTTAAGTATCTTGAAGCTGTTGGGGAATGTGACACTTAAGCATATAAGTAATAAGACTAATAGAGTTGTTTGACTGGTTCAGGTGGAGAGTAGTTCTCATTGGAAGGTTTTTCTCTGTGTATTTTTTTAGCTGCTCGGGCAGAAAAATCTCTAGCTGCGCAAAACACTGCACCCTCAGGCTAATGTATTTCTTCAACTGTTTCTTCACACTGGGTTGGACGCCAACAGAGAAATTGTTAAATATGAAAACCTGTCTACAGTATGCAAACATGTACCCACATGTTTGTATAGGTGCACTGACGGCTTAGTGCGGTTTTGGTTGATTGGCAGCAGCCTATTAACGCTATAACGATATCACTCATCTGTCCTAAAAAGTTAAAGCGCAGCTAAGTCACCAGGTAGGTAGGTGTCGGGCAGACTAAGCACTTAGTAACACAGACCTGGAGGGCATGCAGAGACTTGCTCTCTCTCTCAACCTTACTAAACTCTGTGCTGTTGGCGTGGGAACCACCAGCCACCTGCTTCCCATGACTACACCTGCGGGATGCAGTCAGCTCCCATTCATCGTTAGATGAGCTCACCAGCTCTGGAGATACAAGAGTATGAGAAGTAATGCACCAGACAATATGAGGAGCAACAGTTGAAAACAGCCATTTAAATAAAACCGTGAAGTAGGTGGCATCCGAAACACTTCAGCCCTCCCTTTTTGAAATGAAACATCACCTAAAGGTGTGAGTTAAGTGTTACTGGGTGCCGTGTGGAGGAACCTGCTTGTCATGCGCTGTCGCAAGAAGTTGTCACTCAAGTTTCTGTCCAACTGTAGTAGCACGCAAAGCCACTCCCTTCCTAAGACCCAAAATTCATTTGAAAATCTTTTTTAACAATATGTTTCTCCATTGTGAAAACAATCCAGTAAAAATCTTTTGTTTTTTTGTTTTTTCTTTAATAAAAATATGATTGGTCGCCTTGATCTCAGGTAATGTTTGTTTTTGTTTTTTTTTCATTCACAGACCAGTGCATACAATAAAAAAAATGGTTAAAAGTTTTTGTTATGATGTTAAGTGACTGGAAACTTTATCAGAAGAGCTTTTGTTGACACTGGGCACAGTCAGCATTACCTGTGCGTCAGTCAAGGCAGTGCAAGCAGTGGATAATTAAAATCCATAGGTAACAGGTGCATAACTTAAATCTACCCTAAGAATGCCTGATAAACTAGTGACAAGTACCTTTACAAACCACTGACAGTCTTTCTAATAACACAAACACTTTGATGGAGTGCTTTAAGTAAAAAAATGTAATTTAATTCTGCTTCCTTATTAAGGATGGAGATTTAAAAAATTAAAAAAAAGTGTTTTACCTGCTCTGGTTGTAGCAAAAGCGTCCTCTCCCGAGTATTCGACCTGCAGAGGTCCACAGCCAGTGTTAGTATGTGGCCAGGATGTTCACTACAATGTGTGTGAAGAGTTCAGAGTGTGTTAGTGAATGTGTGTGATCGTCTATGTGTGTGCTGTATTTAGTAATGTTAGTTGTGTGGTGAGTTCCTTTCTCTGAGGTGTTGTCTCACTAGTGGGTGGAGCTTCAGCCCAAACAGCAGGGCCCTCAGGCAACATCAATGTACCTGATATTAGTCAAGCCTCAAGCGATGATTTACATGACGCTTTGGGGTGGGGGCTCTCACTCATTCTCCCTCTTTCCTGATCCATCTCGCTCTTTTGAGGAAAATGGCCACATTGGCTTCATTCTACAATTACTGTAAATAGTTTCCAGTAAAGTTCAATAGCCAATGGGCGAGATCAAGAACAGGAGATTTGCATACTGGGAGGTAAATTGGCGCTGCTCATGTTTAGTTACGCCTCGCTTTTATGTGAACAAAGCAGTGTTTGAGAAAACCAATACAATGCTATGGATTTATAACACTGACAAAAGTGAAGCTTTTATTAAAATGAGCTGACTTTATTGCTAACTGCTTGCCTTCTAAATTATAATCATGCTGGTTATGTTGTGCTTTCTCTCCCTGATGTTACATACAACTAACAATTGCTAAATTACTCTGTATTAGATCACTGAAATCATTGATGTTGATCTCACAGTGGAAAAGGACTGAGTGGGCAGGCACCAGATTCAGCACGCACAAGCATGCAATCAGACGGGATTCAAATTGACTTTCACTGGAAATTGATAATATCATAGTTTCACTCATGTTTTTCTTAAGTATGATAGTTGATATCTGTCTTTTCAAATCCATTATTCTGGTAGTTGCTCGGCCTTGTGCACAACCTTGATCTTAGTTATTGTATTTTTCTTCTTGAGATAAAACCATAAATCCCTTTCTATTGTCTGCTTGCAGTTGTGCCGCTCATCATCAAGTCCCTGACCTACGAGGAAAAGAGGGGAGCATGTAGTGTCGGTTCCAATGTGCGTGACGCTGCCTGCTATGTGTGCTGGTCTTTCGCCAGGGCTTATGAACCCAAGGAGCTCGAGCCTTTTGTCACTCAGATTGCCAAGTAAGCTTCCTCTTCCTTTCTTTCCCATAAAACAGTCACATGCATAGATTGCTGCAAAAACACATCAGGAACAAGAATAATAATCCATCAAGTGGACTGTATTTTGACTTTAATGGATTGTAATTTGCTCTTGCTGTAGTTTTTAATGCAAACTTAACACTTCCTCTTTTTGTATGTATTGCCATGTCCACAACATTATTTACATCAGCATAGCATGACAGTTAGGTCATAATTACCACTGTCCAGTGGCTCAAACAACATAATCACTCTTCTTTCCTGGAAAAGAAGGGAATTACCCAAATATGAATATAAATACATTTGCACAGATGCAGCATCAGCCAATAATAATATTTCACCAACATGTGTTTTAAATATATTCATCAAGCATAAAGAAAAGTAAAGAAGTAGCAGCTACAATCAAGGGTTGTGTTGGAAAATACATTGTTATAAGTTATCAGTAAGATTTTAGGATTAAGTTGCAGCACATTGTGAATTGTATTCTAATTGTAATTTGCATAGAAGCTGCATGGTTTGCCTCCAAGCAGTTATTTACTGCCTCAAACCAGTTTTTCTGTGTCACATCAATCTTGCATGTCCCTATGTATGTGTACTCTGTTGAAGTCGGCTGTGGTGCGCTCTATATCGTTAATTACACAGACAGATACTATCAAAAGGTGATCTTCCCATGTTGTTGGCTCCAAAGATAATTAATTACAATATTCCTTATAAATGTCATTTCTTAGATACATGCATTTCCCTGTTATGATTTGTCTTTCTATAAAACTTTAATTGCTGCCGAGCAGTACATGCGTTTGATCTCTTTGTGGCTCAGTGCCAGTTGTACTTTCACTAATTTACTAATTGTTCCCGTGTACCCTGTCTGACACAGTAAAGATACACCTCTTGATTTTATGCAGCTCCTGCATCCCAAAAAAAAATATTCCAAGCTTACAGTTGTTTTAAAAGTCAGTTGTGAACTAAGTAGAGAGCTTGGAGGACATTTTGGGATTTGTCAGCATTTTTGGGGCATTATAACAACCAGGAAGTACATCTCTAAGGTTCATTTGGGACAACTGCACAGGGACAATGAGTCAATAGAAATGGTAAATGGTTTTTTTTTCTATGCCATATAAAAAGCTCTAGTAGTGACACTAAATATCATTTATATATAATTGTACTTTTTTTTAATCCTTGGGGAAATGTGCTTTACAGATAGACCAATAATAGCAAATAAAGTAAACATACTTAAATCTCCAGAGATGTTAAAGTTAGTTTTTTTTGTTTTGGGACAATAAACAGTTTTACTTTTATTACTTTATTTACTTCCGTCTGATTTATAGCTTTTTCAGATTGCTCCAAAGCAGTAGGGTCTGGACAACAAATATCTCTTGTTTATAGCCTAGAATGCAAAATGCTCCAGGATTAGTTGCTGGCTGCCTTAAAGGGCTGACATCACCAGACACTGATGCTAGCCTTAAAAGTAATGAGTAATATCAAAACTTCTACACTTAATCAACAACCAGTGTAGAGAAGCTAAGGTGCAATATCATCTTGTGACGTACTTTCAGTCTTTGTCAATAGTAACGGTTTACCTCCTCCTTGATCTCTCTTCTTTCGGTGTGCATGTACGGACCTGTGGCCTCTGACTGTGCAGACCAGCTCTGCAGTGTCAGTTTGAACCCCTGCGACTACCATTATCATCAGCAGTCGCGACAACACCCTCCCTTTCCCTAGCCTACAGGATTGCCAGGTTTCGCCTGTTGCTGTAGGTTTCGGTCGCCGTTTGGCAGCAGTGCTTAGACAAGCTGGTTCCTGCTCTATTCATCACAGCTTGATGACATTAACAGAAAACTTACTTTTGCAAATGTGGGACTAAGTGACTTGGGGGCACACATGTACACACTCACAGTTGTATCTTTGCTAAGTTGCACAGATACAATATGTACTTCAACTGTAGCAACCGCAAACGTAATTGGGAATATCATTTAGAGCATTATCCAGAATGCAATCAGGACTGTTTTTATTTTCAAGCCCTCAGGGCAAAGGCAGTTAGTAAAGCCAAACTGTCCAGCTCCAGGCCTGATGTTGATGTTTGGAAGTAGGGAACATGGGAGGAGAGCAAATAAGGCCAACAACAGTTATTCTCAGGCTGTCACTATGATTTATAAGAACGTTGGCCCCCCTTCAACTACTGACGTTCACACAACAACCCCTCCTGAGACTTGTAGAGGCAGTGTGGTAGAGGGATATTAAGGTCAAAACATAATCCCACATAACTTCCAGTATTGCAGGGGCCACTTAATCCATTGAATCATATTGCGGTTATGTTAACCTACTTTGCTGGGATCTGTACACTATGACTAAAATCTGTTGCGCAGTGATGATGTAACCTGTCATTAATCCGTCACGAATTATTCAGATGAAATACATGTTGTTACTCTATAAGAGGACAGACATATACGAGGTTAGGATGACAATAAAAGAAATATTGTGAAGACGTGGCAATTTTTCCAAGCAGAAAAAGATTTGTATTATGGACAAATGCCTAAGCAAGAAAAATGGACTCAAGTTTGAATTACAGATTTGTATCTAACAAATAAATATTGGAATACTGGTTGTTTGTGCAACAAAGCTCAAACAAGCTCATTTAACACTCACACTTACAAAGCTACAGTGTAGTAGAAGAACTACTATGCGTGATTTACTTTTTGATTGTTTTACATTTCATTACATGCTAAGTTGTCTATCCATTGACTGTTCCTTTGTAGGCATTCTGTGACTGTAAAAACACTTAACTGTTAAAGAAGTACCCTCTTCATTGCATTCAGTGGACAATTCAAGGCACAGGTCTTTTATCATTCACATTCTCCAATCCATACTTAATGATTTCTCTTTGCAGTGCTTTGCTGATCACAGCTGTGTTTGATCGAAACGTCAACTGCCGCAGAGCCGCCTCCGTAAGTTTTCTGGTCAATATCCTACAGTTGCTTTACTAAAGATATACATGACAGAAGTTAATTTTTATGTCTCCTTTTGTCCCAGGCTGCTTTCCAGGAGAATGTCGGCAGACAGGTTTGTGACCGCAGCACTGACTTCTTGTACATCATGACTAACAGAATTACTGTGATTTTAAGTTTATTTGCTGCCAGATAACCAAGTCTTGCTCAAACTTGCCTTGCTAGTGAAAGTGTTTGACGCAAAGAAATAGCCTTCCAGTACAGCTACAGGGCACCAGCAAACACTTGATTTTACACCACTTGAGCCATAAATCACTCTTAAAATCAAATATTACTTGAATTTGGAACCCAATCTCTTATTCTCAATCCCAAATCATTTGCTTTCAGTGTCTTAACAACATAGTTTTCTTACACAATCCACTGAAAATGTCTCAGCTGTTTGTTGCCTGCTTGTGTCTAAATAGGGGACATTTCCTCATGGTATTGACATCGTAACTGCAGCAGACTACTATGCTGTTGGGAATCTCAACAACTGCTATCTGAACATTAGGTAAGAAACACTTTATTCTACACATTTACAGTCATATTTTCAGAGTCACTTAATTCTGAAATAAAGCGTCACTTGGGCAAATGCTACGGACAGTACACCTGTCATAGAAACCTAAATAATGAAGTGCAATGGCACCAAATAGTGTTCCATCCTTCCTCATTGACAAAGCACAGATTTAGTTTTAGTGTCACTGGTGGGAAATCATCTCTTTGCACAGGAAGGGACAAATAGAAACAAGCCAAACTTCATGGGTGAACTTCGAGCCAAAAGGTTTTCTTCCAGTCTTTCTGTCTCAGCTAATGAGAAAAATATGTTGAGGTGAGATGAGTGCAATGTGCTGACCTAATTATATGATTTCTGGGTATTAAAGTACTCAGAACTGTGCAACCTTTAAACACGTACAACTAAATATTGCAAAATGTTTAGTTTATCTAACTCAGTGTGGCACTAAAGCAAAGCTATTGACATCTTCAATATTATACCCCAAACATGCAGCTTAAGTATGTGCAGTCTGCTACAATAGTATTGAACTACAATACGTGTCCTTGGGCAGGCACATCTTGTAAGGAAAGAATTGTGTTCATTAAAACCAACATAGAAATCCTTCAACCCTTTCGCATATTGCCACCGTTGGCAGAAATGTGTCACCACCCTGAAGAGCAAACATTGAAACAGTGAAAACAGAGATAGATGCTAGCCTCAAGGTATGACTGACTACAGACCCACATATAGCAAGGTGTAAAAAAAATAAGAGATGCCTGAAAATGTTTTGTTTTCACTATTGAATAGTTATAGGGACATGTCAAAAGCTGGTATTTATTCTCTGTGGATCTTAGTATGTATGTAGCTAAAGATGTATTTTTTGTTCTTACAGTGTTTACATAGCAAGTTTTCCAGAGTATACCAAAGCTATGATAGACCACTTGGTAGCCATGAAGATCAACCACTGGGATGTGTAAGTACTTGTATTTACCCATAATGTCACTGAATCTAAGGGAAAATGTACAGTTGTTCTGTATTTAACTCTTGAACAAAAAATGTACATGTTTATATGTGTTTTGAAGTGTGATCCGAGAGCTCGCCACTAAAGCACTCCACAACCTGACGCCTCAAGCACCTGATTATATGGCAACTACAGGTAAACAATGTCACCGTACCTGTTCCCCAGGCAATGAAGAGCTTTCAGTGAAAGCTTTGCTCCTGAGAAATGCATTTTGGAAAATGACTGAAACCTATAATTATTGGTCATGAGTACATATTTCATGCTTTCTTCCTTGTTGGTTTCAGTTTTGCCACAACTGTTGCCCATGGCAGTGGGTATTGACCTTCATGGTCGCCATGGAGCCATCCTGGCATGTGCAGAGATCACACACGCTCTGTACAAACTGGGCCTTCAGACAAACAGGTAGTCTTTAAGTAACCAGTTAAAAGGAATATATATAATATATTTAAGATAGGGGTTGATGTCCTAGACCATTCTTTTGACATATTTTTAAAATTTCTACCTGAACAGTGGTAAAATATTGTATAGATGAGCTTCTTATTTACGTCCCAGCTAGAAACAGAAGCTTTGGGAACTGTGTTTGTGGCTTAACAAACTAGAGCAAAATCTTAATTCCCTGATGATGCAGCTACTATAGAAAAAAAAACAAATAACATTTGTAAAAATGCAATTAAATGTTAAACTGAGCACTCTTAGATAATTCGTCATTCTGCTTTTTACTGATCATATTTATACATGATCATGACTCCCTGCTCTTGTCCAATAGGACTGTGTTGGACATAATTTCTTCAGAATGCGTGGACGCATTAAAAAACATTCACCAGAGGGTAAGTGTGCCTCTAAACTGAAAAAAATTGTTGCTTCAACTTGAACAAACTATGGTGAAAATGTCCTCTTGTACTGATTTTCATTTGTTGATGTACTTTCAGCTGCAAGACAGAAAACAATACAGGTAGGCAGAAAGAATTCATTTAACTTTCTGTTCACAGTATGGTAAAAAAAAAAATTAAAAATCCAAGTATTGTTTTGGCTTCTTATCAAAATTCTGTTTTTTCATGTAGGGGTTTTGGAGGAGAGCTGATGAGGCCAGCAAGTGAGTCTAAAAGCAAATAAAAAATGGATTTTTACCAATGAATGAATGAGTTTTAATGTAAGAAAAGATGAAAGAAACATGTAGGAAGACGTATGACGATGTATGATTTAATTTTATTTTTGCAGTGTGTGGTCTGATAGAAAGGTTGTCCCTGTCCAAAATGCCTTTCAAGGATGACCCCGTAATCAGTAAGTTAATTCTTTTGTTATTATCAGTTCAATATCATTCAGCATTTGAGCTTAAGATATCTAATGTTTGTGACACTGGGTTTCAGCTGGCTGGCAATGGCTTATTGACGACACCATAAAGAGTCTTCATCTCTTTTCAAGTGGTGCGAAGGATGGCATCATGGTAAGTTTAACTTTTCTTTATTAAAAATAAGTAACAACATTTGCTTCCACAAAGAAATACAAATCTTGGCAGTAGTTAAACAAAGTGGCTGCTCTTAAGAAAATCAAATCAGCAGTTATACTGCCAGTGTGTTAAACTAACAACAGCAGAACTGCAGACTACAACTATTTATTTGTGAAACACTGCTCTTTCATTCAGAATGACTATTTGCTGTTTACTACTCAAATTAATCTTTCTCCTCATGTGTCTGCAGGTTGCTGTGGTATCTGCCTTGTCCGCACTATGTGAGGAGTACTACCAGGCCCAGCCAGGCCAAGCTGACTCAGAAATGCAGAGTGAGTTGAATATGATTTCCTGGTTCTACTACTTTATACTGTATGTCTGAATTTGAAAATAATCTCTGCATGGCGTGTTTGTGTGCACATGTGTAGCTGTCCTGGTATCTCAGTACACTGAAGGGCTGAAGAGTCCACAGATTCTCACCCGTTGTGGATCTGCCCTTGCCCTTGGCTGTCTGCCAAGATTTATGATCCATAGCAAACTGAAACAGGTGTGTTTGAAGTATTGTGAACATTTTCTAGCTGTTTGACATCTTACTGCTTCAGTATATAGGTATAAATTGGTGTGTGTGTGTGTGTGTGTGTATGTGTGTGTTTTTGTCTGTGTTAGATCCTAGATGGCCTTCAGCAGATGTGCATTGTCAGTCAGAAAGAAGGGAATTTTACAGAGGCAAGGAGAGATGCAGTCAGAGCAATTGCTCAGTGAGTATCCATATCAGTTTTTATTGACTTTTCATTTGTATTTCTTCCATCATCTTCTTTCCATATTGTCTTATTGTTCAGGCTCGCTTCACTTTGTCTTGCTTGTCTGCTAGCTTTAACAGGCTTCTAAGGCTAAAATAAACAGTTTACTGACTATACCTGCAGGACCTGAATGACATGTCTGTCCATTTGTTTCCCTGCTGCCTTTGTGCATCATTTCTCAAAATTTATCAAATTTCCCCAGTACATCTCTTAGTTCCTTTAGCAGCCCTTTGAGTCTTTCTTTATTATGTGAACGTATTTCTTTTTCATTCTTTATTAGGGTGTGTATGAAGGCGGGTGCTTGCGCCAGTGGCTCTACAGACTCTGCTCTGTGCTCGGAGAATGTAGCAGAAGTATACGGTGCCCTGCTCAATGGTATGAATGATTATACAACAGACAGCAGAGGGGACGTAGGGGCATGGTAAGTTAACTTCCCCTTTTTGTAAATACATGCAATCCACAAATACACACATGCTCTTTTGATTTGCCTCAGGTATTGGGAATGTTACCCTGCCTGAGGCCTCTGGTGTTATTGTGTCCCTCCACCTTGGGACATGAAGACATCGTATACCTGTCTCACTAGTGGCCCCAGGCAATGCTTACCTACTCACCAGGAATGTCACCAGGCTTGTCACTTGCCCTAAGTATATGGGATGGGCTGTTTCTTTCACGCTGTCTATCTCTATGTTTTTCTTTCCTACATTCTTTCTCATAAATCTGTTTTTCTCCCCATTTATACGTCCTTATCTCTCCGGTTATTATGTACCACACAGT
Organism: Thunnus thynnus; assembly: GCF_963924715.1. NCBI lineage: Eukaryota > Metazoa > Chordata > Actinopteri > Scombriformes > Scombridae > Thunnus > Thunnus thynnus. The sequence goes on from NC_089533.1 coordinate 12,636,604, forward strand.
GACACATTTCCCTCTTTTCCATCTGTTTATACAAAAATGTTCTTAATTTGCCTTTTCCTAAAACTAATGGTTCCGGCACCTGCGCACCTGTTCCAGGGTGTGACTTTCATTCGAATGAAAATCCTGATTAACATGTCACATAAACAAATTGTGCCCTGCAGCCATGAAGCTGATTTAACTATAAAACTGCCACATCCAGTGATACTGAAATTTTGAACAGTCTTCAAAAGGCGGTGTGTGTCTGTATGCCAGCTTGGGTGTGTATTTGTATGACTGTGCTGTTTTTTTTTTTTAAGATTTTGTAGACAAGATTAAGTAGATTCAAGCTCATGTCGTTGCATGCATAAAGTCTCTACTCTGTCTGTCTCTTTGCCCAGGGTGAGAGAAGCAGCAATGACTAGTCTGATGGATGTGACTATGCTGGTGGCTAGCAGTGCTCCAGAGATCCTTTTGCCAGACCTGTGAGTAGCAATCTGAAAACTTTGATTAACTCCAACTCTTGGCCCTTCTTTCATGAACTTTGCTATACAGCTGGAGAAACTCCACACCATGTGTCACATTACTCGCAGGTGACCATAAAACTTGTAATGTCAGTCGGTCTCAGACTCGTTTGTTCATTGGCTTTAGTAACCTTTGGTGACACTTTGATGTCTCAAGGTGTGGCCACAATACCTTAGTTTAAATCAATACAGCTTTGAATTTTGTAGTTTTTGTAATTATGATAGAAGAACAGGATAAAAAAAAAGTAACATTTACTTTTATTGTTGATTGGACACTAGTTTATATCTAAGAAAAAAAGAAAAGAGTCACATCATGATAGAATTCACCCCCAGTGCCCCCTTGGGACGTATCCACAATCCACCTTTCATCTTTGTCACCAGAGACTTAGTTGATAAAGACACAGAAGTTAGTGTAAGTTCAAAAACAACAGCCAGTTTGTTGATTTAATCGCACCTTAATGAAGTTTAGTGAAGTATAGACTTCTGATAATGTTGAAAAAAATGATGATAGCACATATAATCTTTATTTCCTCATTGCATCGCTTCTACTACTTCTACTCTGCAGGGTGAAGTGTATGATGTGCTGCTTGGCCCAGCAGGCAGCCGAGAAGATTGACCGCTACAGAGCTCATGCCGGCAACATCTTCCTGCACCTCCTCCACAGCACCGAGCCTGCAGTACCTCACATCCCCCACCGGGAGGAGCTGCTAAACATCTTTCCTGTGTGAGTTACACCTGCCTTTAACCTGCATTAAAAGCTGTAACAGTTGCAGTGATTTTTGTCTTACACAGTGTGATCATAAAACACCAGCCATTCATAAGTTTTAGCAAATATACTTTAAATATGAAAGCTTGATGTAGAACAATTATATGTACAATAAATTTCCACAAAAAAGTGGAATTAATTCTCCAAAAAAGTCAAAGCACATTGCTTCATCAAGGCTCTAAAGTCACACCAGTCTTCCTCAGGGTCAAACACCATTTTCACAGCCTCATAGGGCTTCCTCATTACACCTGTACTCAATAAATAAACACTGTCACAGATCATAATAGAAAATAAGTATGAATAAATACTATGTCAGAGATGGTAGTAAAGAAAATATATAAATAAACACTATGTACCTTGATGAAAGAACCTTTTTTGTGTAGATCTTTGATAACGTCTTCTGAATATGTCTTTCAGGGAGGCCACAACCAGTCTGAACTGGAACGCTCCATCTCAAGCTTTCCAGTATATCACCCAGCTGCTGGGGCTGCCACAGTATCAGTACCACACCCTGCTGGGTCTCACCGTGTCTGTGGGAGGGATCACTGAGTCCACAGTAAGTCAGTTAGATACAGTCTGTATAGAGGAGTGGAACAGTTTCCAGTCAAACCAGTGTGATGTGTAGACTGGTGACCAATTCAAGGGAAAACCTTGAATCAGTCAGTGGATAAAACATTACCCATACAAACCCATACAGAACACAAGGGGTCACTTAATGCTTTGATGGCTCTCACAGTTACTAGATCTCTACCCAATTGATTGTTAGCTAAGCCCCTTAGTTACTGTTGCTATGGCTGCCAAGCTTTCCAAGTGATTTAGCTCTCGAAATTCTTTGTAATTTTTGAAACAGTGGGTCATTTGTTTCAGACAGAGGTAGACAAAAACAAGCCTCTCACTTTTAGCCGGTCACTTTTGATTTTCTCAGCTGAGGTGACAACTGCCGCTAGTAGATTTAATCAGCTTCTCTGACGAGTGAAGCTCTAATGATAAAACTCAGTGAGTTGATTGAAAACTTAATCTCCAGCTGACTTATTAACGTTTCTCTTTTGACTCATTTTAAAAGGAGAGCACTGTTAAAAGGTCTTAAATATGCACAGTGAAAAATGGTTTTTCAGTCCTCCAGTAGAGTTCCACGGATTTCTACAGTCTATACCAAGGAGCACTGAAGGTGTGCTAGCAGCTCATAGTGGCCCCACACCTTACTAAGACAATTAAAGTTGGAAACTAATTTATTTTGTCACCTGTCTATATTTTGTAAAACTGTTCTTTCTCCCACAATATTGATTCACTGTATTTGCAATGCTACATGTCTATAATTTTGATCACATTTCAAGTCAAATTGTTATTTACATTTTTTAATGGCGTTATGAAATGTAGAATTCTACTGAAGAGCACATACAAGACATATATCTAATGGTGTGACAGAGTTATTGTTGCTGGGGTATTTGCACATTCTGGACCATTTAATAGTACAAATGCAGTGGAAATCTGCTGGCAAATTCAACTCTTGGTTGCTATTATTTAGGAGGAATTTAGGCCAACAGGGGGAGCTATGTGTCTAATGAAGTCCACTCATTCCTCTGCACTATAATAATCACTCTCTCTAGAACGCCTGACTTTCAATTCAATCTTAAAAACACATATCAGGCTGTGTTACTAAAACTTGTCTCCACTCTGGCAACCATCTGAGCTTCAAGCACTGATCCAGACTTATCCAGAACAAATCGATCTGACGGGTCTCTCATGGTGCTGGCAAGCAAGAATTTGCAATCAGTTGAATCTTTGCATTTCAGTGATAAATAAAAGTTTAAAAGCAATCTGCTACTTTCCACTCCTGACCCCTCACTCACCATCACTTGGGAGGCTTAGCTGGGGCCCTCAACTGGGGTTGATCAAGTTCTCCCTCCTCCTCCAGTATCATTTAACCTGTAGAGGCCAATCAGACGAAAGCCCACTCACTAAGGTTTGTGATGCTTAGGTTATTTTTAACTTTTGGTGTTTGTGGATATAGTAAAGAAAAATAAGTTTAGCCTTTAATAGCAGCAGTGAGGTCATTAAAATTGAACTCATCTGCCAATGGTGGCTGTAACATATTCCCTCAGAGACGATCTGGCTCTCGTCTCGCTTTACCTCCCGCTCTTCCAGCCTTTCTTTTCCACAGATATATCCTCAGAGAGGGGAAGGATTGATATGTTTGTACAGGGTTGCATGCAGGAAAATGAGCCAAGACTGCATCGATACATGAGCCAAGATCACCATTCTCACACCACAGGCACATATTCACACAGGCCAGAAAGAGATAAAGCATTGACTAACTTTCCAAGAATTGCTTTAATGGCGAGCCTCAACATGGAGACCATACAGTGCAACCCTGCAAAAGCCAAACAGCAGAAACTGTCCGAGTCCCAAGCCCGACAAAAAATAATTTGATTTGTTACCAAGTTTTTTCAGTACTCAAGTGTATTAAATACTGTAAACAGTATTTCTGTGTATAATTTTTGTCGATATGAAATAACCTTTAACCACTGAAACACACAAACAGAATGTTTTTTGTACTTCAGGGGTGATGAGGAAATCAGACGCAAAGTTTCCATGTAGCTCTCTTTATCTATAGTATAGTGTGATGTTATGGTGTGTTGCTATGTTGCAAGTGTCAAAGTTTTACATTTTCTTTCCTGCGGTCTTATGATATTATCAGTTTGACGGTTTTTACTTTGAAGGCCCCTCAGGTTCATGCTCATTCAGTAATAATGACTCAGCAGTTCTGTTATTAAAGTCATGTTCTGTGTGTTTATCAGTTATTTAGCTTTTCTTCTCACAGGAAATCATGAAAATTAAAGTAAATCTATGTACCATACTATACAACTAATACATTTTTTAAAGACGGTGATAGTATAGCGTTAGATAAACAAACATAACTAGCATCTGTCTGCAGATCATCATGGATTCTGGCATCCGACTTCACCACAACGAGTCTGTGTTTCTTTGCCCACCGTCATCACTTTCAGGCTCCTGCTGCTCCACAGTAACCGCTGCTCTCTGTTGCTTCCATTCAGGTGCATTTCTCTTCCCAATCGTTGTTTGACTACCTGAAAGGGATTCAGGACGATAGTGCTGCCCTGTCACAGTTCGGAGATACATTGCTGAGCATCTTCAGAGACAATCTCCGCAATGACAGGTACACACACACACACACACACACACACACACACACACCTTTTACATCTTGACCATGCTAGATGTACAGTATCACTTCAGTCCCTTTCCATTCTAGACTGTTGAATATAGGGCTGCAACTAACAGTTATTTCCATTATTAACCAATCTGTTTATTTCCTTGACTGTTCATAAAATGTTAGAAAATTGTAAAAATAGATGATAAATCACAATTTCCTCAACGCAAAGGTGATCATCAAATTGCTTGTTTTGTCTCACCAACAAAAACCACAGAAAAGCAGGAAATACTCACATTTGAGAGGCTGAAATCAGTGAATATTTGACACTTTTTTAATTAATAGACTATCCTGTTAGTTGACAGTTATTTTTCTGTCGACAAACTAATTAGCTAATCATTTTAGCTGTATTGGAATGATGTGTTAGCCTCAACTTTTTAAAATCGCTTCTTAAAACTCAGACTTTGGTGACATGAACTTTGTCATTTAAAGGGTTAATTGTCTGTTCCCTACTTTCAGGTTTATACAGGGTAACATTTTCTGTTGCATTTATGTTGTGCTTTGCTTAGAGGATGTTTACTGTTGATTAAAAAAAAAATGTATTTACTTTTTCCAATTCATCTTCTGATTGTTATTGTTGCATTATTTGCACATTAACTGATAAATTCTGTATAAACACACTGATAAGCCACCAGAAAATAGTTTAATGTACTGGGCATAATACATCCTATCTGTGATTAATGTTTTCTTTTCCTCCCCTTAGAGTATCTATTCCTTTTCTGAAGATGCTCAATCAGATGCTCGCTAACAGCTGCTTTGAAATCTTCACCACACAAGAGAAGTGAGTGTTGCGAAAGCGTTCTGAAGAAACAGATGTGGATGATATCTGTGAAAGCTAAAGTTTTTCTCTCTTCCTTTTGCTCTCCAAGTCACCAGTTCTGTGTGGACCTTTTGACTCTTTGCAAAGAAATCAAGAAGTCCAAAAACATTTCCAAGCTACGTGCCTGTGTAGCTGTGTGAGTCTCCATCTTATTGTAAACATTATATACTCGACTGAGGCAGAAAGAACCATCCATGTTGACTGTGCTGATTGATGTTTCCCAGCTTCTGTGGGCTGATCCAGTTCCAGGGTGAGGTGAGGAAGAAAGTTTTGTCCCAGCTGCTGATGCTACTCTGCCATTCCTTCCCTGTGGTAAGCTCACAAAACAGGAATACTCACCCAACCTCAACAGATGTGTAAAACCACTGACAAGTTGTCTTTTCAAATAAACAATAAAAAATGCAGCCACTTTGGTGTATAGTCCAAAATTCTCTATGGCCAAATGCCTTTGAAAATTAGTCTACAATATTATTGTAATAAATTGTTATTTTTTACATTGCTTTGTGTAACAACATCTATGACAGAAGAAAATAACTGTTCCTTTCTTATAATTGCAGATCAGAAAGACCACGGCCAGCCAGATGTATGAGATGCTGCTGACCTACGACGATGTCATCGATCCAGAGGTTTTGGATGACGTCATGACCCTGCTCAGTGATACTAATTGGTCAGTGGTCACATTGGATACAGTTATTAGATTTTCTCTAAATGTTAATTGCGTACATTATGTACCGGTTTGTTCCCTTCACATTGTTGTACTTGGCGTCTGTTTCAGGGAGAGTGACCTTGCCACAGTGCGGACCCACAAGAATCAACTTTGTGATTGGTTGGGAGTCCCCAAGCCACAGTTGGTCGCCAAGGTAACCATTTAACTGACATAAGTGAGAGTTAAGTGCTTGATAGGATTCCTGTAGGCAGATAAAAATAAATGTTTTATCTCATTGTTAGTCTTGTTAATCCCAACCACTCTCTTTCATCAGCAGAGCCCTGCCCAGGTTTCCTGATCACCTGTGGCTGTGAAAACCAGCTGCAAATGACGTAGGTGAACAACATCTTGTAAGAATTAAGAACGGACTCCGAGTGCTGCTCTTCTGAAGCTGTCTTATATCAGTTGGTCTGCCGTCTGCCAGAAAACAATACATGGAATGAATTTCAATCTGGAAGAAATCTGGAAGTTACATGACAATAAAACATTGAAAACGAAAACATCAGTTATTTCCACTGTTTTGTTATTACCACAAAGTTCTTGCACACCATAAAATCTTTTTGAAAGGTGCATCAGATTAAAAACTGTGACCGTGAACTGAACTTCCAAACACTAAGAAACCCAAAATACATATGTATAAAGCTTTCATTGTAGTTTCTTCTACGTCTTGCATGGCCCATTCAGGTCACAGTCTAATAACACTTTGGAAAAAGGTTTCAAAAGAGCTATTCACTTGTAACCAGTACCTGGCGTACCACAGATAGGTGAACCTGAAACTATAGTTTGTGTACACTCCAGGGAAAACGTTGCCATTTAGCTGTTTTGGCACAAACTGTGGAATGTCACTGGGGCCCTACTTCCCCTTAGGTCCCATGCAGACCTACTTTTTCGGCATCGGTGGAGGTGCCAGGGATTGGAAGGATCCCAGGCCTGATAGCGGAGCCTTCCTTGTTGCCTGTGGAACAGAGCCTGTTGTGTCACTATTGGTCCAGGCTTTCTCATTAGAGGCTGATAGTAGCCACATTGTCTCAGCCTGCCTCTATATCTAACACTGACAAAGATGCAGTTGTAGCATTATTTTGGAATTAGATGGTTTCGGATTGTTTATCATCCACAGCAGAAACCCTCTAGGCTAGTAATCACAATATTGCATTACATTTTTCTGTAATATGATTATTTAACTAGGTTTATCCTTTCCCATGGAAACTCAAGTGTATTTTGACCCTCATAAAACTTGATAGAAAAAAAAATGGCTGTTATTTTTATCCCATGTGTTTGTAATTTTGTATGTGCTGCCAAATCATTAGTAACATCTGGCCATTAATGCCAAACAGTTTTTCTTTTTTTTTCACTTCTTCTGTAAAAGTTGATAATCATGAAGCCATTGGCAGCTTTACTACAAACAACATTAAAGTGGATTATCGAGGTGGATCGAAGTTGGGGTTATAGTTTATAACATTGGATTTTTAAACACCTGTTTTATCAATTCATTTGATTAATATCAACTCTCCACCGTGGCTCAAAATAATGCTGTTTTGAAAACTGTCATTTTTTTTCTGTCGTGATAAACAAAATTGGATCTTGACATGATATTGTTTTAGCTGTCACCATTACTCCTACTTGATAACTGAACACAGCCTTGCTTCAATAGGACATATGAAATGTTTTCATGACACGTTGAGGACGGCATGTGAAGTACACTAAATAACTCCAGCCTGTACAAGGATCAATTGTGGCTAAGATAAGTGAATACATCAATGATGACATTGTGAATTGTCTCATCGCTATCTTTCCTAATAAATGCTGAGTTAGTGTCTCTGACAAGTGGCTTTGACAAGCCTCTTGCAGTGCTCATTAACAAGGCCACATTCACTCTTACCCTCCATGGGTGTTGTTGAATTTGTCTGGGTAGCCCAATATTGCTGCGGTCCATAATTCGACTTTAATTAATTCCCAGCCAGATGGAAATTCCTGTAGTTGCTAATGAAAGAAATGGTGTGTTTCTCGCAAGGCGGATTGATGGTAAAGCGAGCAGCTTTGCTACAGTGCTCAGGGTAGAGAGGAATGCTAATAATTCTAAAAGGCTTACAGTTCGCCGGCAGTAGCCATGGCAATTCCTCACATACAATGGTAGCCTTTTAGAGGAGTGGAGAGGGGAGGGGGCTGCTCCCTCATTGACTCGGTTTGGTGTGATATTAGGAAAGACCTCCTTGCACTTTCCTCTGTTCTGGTTATTATGGGATTAAGTGGTACCCATAGCAGTTTTCCTAAGTTAAGGGAGATGGAGTGGACAGGGTAAAAGTGTTCTCAGACAGTCAGATCTGTCCATTTAGAACTGTGGGTACATAACCTCTCTCAGATCATCACAGTATCTTCCCAACATACATATTATAGTTGTCATCTTTGTTTTGCTTGTGTGTCATGTCATTGGGCTTGCAAGAGGACAATGTGAGTGCTTGTGCTGTTTTGCCATAAATGAAGTCAGGCTCTGTTAGAAGACTTGTTAGGGGAGAACCAGGACGAAAGTAACATTTTTCAGATAAACGTTATTTTAAAAGATTATGTTACAGACAGAAACTAATTTTCGTTGTGATCAACAACTCATGTATGTTCTATCAATACCAGGTGCTATTTTGTACAAATGTGGAACAACTTAAGTATAATTTGACTTTAAACAGAAGCTGCGCATTGTTACTTTCAACCCCATCAGTTGGGACGAAAGTAACACACGGATGGATCTAGATCAGCCCATTAACACATTGCATTAGCATTAAATTCCTGCTTCAAATCATATTGAGTGATTTACAGTTAAATATAATTTATTTTAAGCTCATTGTTACTTGAAAGAAGCACGTGTTATCGTAGTGACAGTTGAACCTCACTTTTTTCCATACTGAAAAACAAACTTGTGTTAAAGTACTAAATAATCTGTCAAATGATCATAACTATGACACATGAAACAATTACACATCTTGTCATTCAAAAAAATGACTGCTTGAGGGGATTTACTTACTGTGAATGAAAACAGCTTTTTGGGTAAAACTGTGAAGTATGACCTATCCAGGCAATTTTTTTGCAGTTCTGGTAAGTGTTGCGTGCTGTACGTGCTGACACAGTTAGGCATATCAGACTTTTATGGGCTTGGAGAAAATTGCTGTGTTATTTTCAGCCTGTGTTACTTTCAACCTGGTTCTCCCCTACTGTTATTGCTCAGTGTGTTTCTAATTTCCCTCATGATCCACTGATTGGTATCAGCATCACAGAGGCATATATAATCAAAATCACTTCCCCTTTACAATCAATGACTCAACTGTGGTGGAAACAGAGTCAAATGTTACACTAATTATGCTCAGGATAACCTTTGTTTGTTCATTCATTTTCTCGATTCAGAAAAATACCTCTCTGGGTTAAAAGGAGCTAAAGCGAGTCCCAGCCAAACACTGGGCAGAGGACAGGAAAACAAGATTAAATATTTACTGCTTTAAACACAAAGATACACTTCAGTGAGGCAGTCTTGCTAACTATGGAAGGACATCATTTTATATATAAGTTTGTAATTACAGAATTAAATACGTGACAAAGTACTTTGACACAAAGTTTCAAAAAGTGCAATAATGTCATAAAGCAGTCCTGGTTATCAATTTGCAACATTGCATGCAATGGCCCAATAACCACAGATGAGAAAAACAGATTGTACAGTTCTTTGCACAAGAAATGGCGCAGCAACTGATTAATCTGGAAACTGTTGGCAGTGTTTTTGGTATTTATGCTGTTGGAAACTGTCTTTGTCCAATCAAATGTTTAACCAGACAGACAGACTAAAAAAAACAAAACTAAATTCAGACCGGTTGTGCCCAATAACAGTTAAGAGGTACTTCTGAATTGCACCTAATTATGGCTAAACTGAACTAATCACTTCACTACTGTCCAATATGTGCTGAAGCTTTTTACTGTGTTTTCACTGTGGGTCAGCCCTGTCATGGAGCTATTGTCTGCTATGAAAGTTTATTATTCCCAGGTGTTACTCCTGCTGGGACTTCCTGTGCATGGCCTCAACACCTGGTGTAGGGGCAACAACCCTCCTCCAGCTTGTTAGTCAAGTTCATTAGTGGAACCCAGGCCTTAATTGCTCTAAATTTATGGAGTGGAGGTACTGAGGAGCAGCTGTTACAAGTAGATTGGCTTTGAGTTTTAAGAGTCCATACAGCCATCTAAATTGAGCTTAAACATATTTAAGGTTGTCATGAGTTTGAGTGATAGTAATTTTTATCTCATTTCAGAGAGCGATAGAGAGAAAGGCAACAACACTCGTCTTCCATGAGTGATGCAGTGTGTGTTCAGTGGAGGCTGCTCCTGTATGTAATATTTATGTAAAGACAGCAACACACACTTCATGTGCTCAGACATGTCTGGTGCCAGAATCAAAGGATCATAAGTCTGTAGTGACTTAACCATACAAATATTAAGCCGAGCACTCAAAGCAAGGCTTCTGCTGAAAATGAAGCAGGAAAGAAAAGCGGCATATACTGTACAGAATGTAAAGAAAACTGTTGGAAGTGGCAGAAACAAAGTTTAGGTAGAGTTGACTGAATATGATAATTACATGACTGATAGAAATAGCAGAGATACGATAATTATATGATTGATGGAAATAGCCGAAATGCTATAATTATGAATATGACAGCTGATGCGGTCTCCCTCCAGGAAACCACAGTCTTTATAAGTTTCCAAAAAGCCATAATCTGCAGCACACCAGGCATGCGCTCTCTGCCTAGGAAATTACCACGTTGTTTGGAATTATAGTCATTTTGGAAATGGAGGCAGCTGGATAAGTTTGGGAATGTGGGTTAATTGGGAAGCCTGTGCCCTTTTATAGACCACAGGTTAATGGGCAGTGTGTTTTTATATCAACTGCACAAACAGATGCTTATAGATGATTTGTTTAATTAGATGGAAAGGTCATATTGTTGTTTTGACCTCTGTTACTTTTTTTTTTTTTTACTCCTTTTCTGTCACTATCAGCGGAAGCCCGCTTGTCTGTCTTAGAAAGTGTTTGGCAAGCCGGACATTATCTCATAGCCTTAATGTTTACTTCCCTTTCGTTGTTGTGTTTCTAACAATTGGCGCTTGATATATGCTCTGACCACCTAAAAACAGTCAAGCAGTCTCTGCAAAGAAAATGTGATTTATGCCTATTAAACTGTTTCCTTCTCTTGTGTTTTCTGAGGACTGAATGGCCTTGTTAGAGAGGAGGCAGCCTCCAATTAGCCTTCCTTCCTTATCGCTGTTCTCCTGGAGGAGTCTGACAGCCATTATTAGCTCCAGCACCTCCCGGATTCCGCATAGTATTTGTATGTTAGTACATATATATATATATATATGTTCCAAATGCAGCAGTGTACACAGTGCGTGAATGTGTACAATATCTGTCTGACGTGTGAACAGTGAGAGACAGATACTGGTGTGTTATGGTTGCGTAACGAAGCAGGGGAGGAGGTTGTCGGCCAGCTGGTCTGTTTGGGTTAAAATGATATCAAGAGTCCTGCTGAGAGTTCCTCGTGGCCCTCTGGGAAATGTCTTTCTTTGTACTGTGTCTGTTTGATGAAAGAATTGCAGGGCTGCTTACTTAGCATCACTTGAAGTTGTCAAGGTCTTTATGTCAGATAAGATTTGTTGTTATTTTTTCACAGTAGCCTGGTCAGGGGTATGATAAGACTAAATTTAGCCTGGAAGACATGCTGATTTTTTTTTTTCTTGTATGCCTCTTTGCGATTTCTTTTAATCAGATGTGTTTCAGTCCTTTTGTCTGTTGTCTTCACACTGATGCCATGCTTGCTTGAACTTTGAGTCAATTTAACGCTGTCTGGTTAAATGACCTTACTTAAAAACGAAGCTCCTCTTCCTGTCATCTCTCTGGCCTTGCGTGAACCTCAGAAAGTCTCAAGTTTATGGGTCTGTATGCAGAGACTGATCTATGCTCGGAGGGTGACTTCATGGAGACAGCCCAGACGTCAGGGGCCTGGCTCGCCTCTTGTTTGGACGGTGGCCAAAATGAGCTCATCCTTGACAGCGAGTCCAGCTGCTCGATGGTAGGAGTGCTGTTCACTCTCAACCTCTGCACTCGGCCCTGAACCCAGGAGCTGACTGGTGTGAGGATGGGGGTTAGAGTGAGTGTGACACCGTTCCCAGAAGCTTCGGCAGGGACTGACCACTGGCAGCCTGCCGCCCCCTCGGCGCCTGCTAAGCAGCACGGCCTCAGGCCTCCACTGTTCCCTACGGAGAGGCCCAGTTTGTTCTGGACACACGCCAGCACTGAGCGGTAGGGGGCATGGCCAGGTCAGCTCTCAGGGGTGGTCCTGTAGTCCGTGTGTGTGAATGAATGTGTATGTGTGATGTGTTTGGAGCCATAATGATTAGCTTGTGTTTTGTTTTTGTGTGATTCTATTATTTTTGCTTTAGTGTTAAGCCTTCGGCCTCTAAGATCTCTCTGTCTTTGTCCAGCCCTCAGCGTGTCCTGGGAATAGAGAGGAGGACAGCACATAAAAGATTACGGTTCTAGCTCATTCAACTATTTCTATGAAGATAAATGCTGATGGACTTCTGGTTAGAGGACAGAGAAATTCGCTAACTCGAGCATACTGCAACCCATGCTACATCACCATTCTGAGTGGAGAGATGCCGCACTATCAGTGAAATCAGCGTCAAAGATCTCTGGAGCATATAAGGTATCAACAGGCCAGAAAGATAGTCCCTGGGGGGAAAGCTAGCTCCACTGGGCTGTTTGTGATTCTGCTCTGTGAGATTATTCTGTCGTTCAGTCATCTCCTGGGTTAACACAGTCAATCTGGTCTCAATCTGTGGCAAAGCACACGATTGTGGGTGCAGCCAAAGGTCAGAACCTGAGAAGGAGTCATATCTCTTTGCTCCCCCTCCTTTCTTCATCCTCCTCCTCCTCCTCCTGATCATGTGCTCCCTATGTAGCCACGTCCTCCAGCCCTGTACCCGCTCCTGCCAGAGCTCACCATTTGGAATCCATTACCTAACCCCTTCAGAGTTTTCTGATAATTAAAAGGAGACGCTCTCCAACGTTCACTCTTAGATTAACGGCTGTTCCTGGGATCAGCCAGTGTGAGGGCAATTGCAGTGGGGAGGTTGGTGCTCTGGAGACTCCACTGCTGGGAGGAAAGGGCCTGGGGATGGGGATAGGTTTATAGTGGTGAGCCAAGTCCATGAGTTGGACGAGTTGTCTTATTTTAGCAGTTTGGAGTAGGGATTCAGGGAGGGTCTTTAGGGGGGTTTTATGGGAGCAGAGGTTAAAGGAGAGGTGTTCTTCAGGAGTACATCTTGTAGCTGGCCAGGGCTGTGGTATGCAAAAAAAACTGTCAAAAACATCAGTGCCGGGCCTATTCTGGGCCTGTGGGTCAACCCTGAACCCAATTGGATCTGCTTACAGTTTTTGGCAGGGGGGACATGGCTGCTTAACACAAAGGTCACTTTATGACTGCAGATCATTGCTACAATATCATCCCACCAGAAGTGCGCTTGGTCAGATTGAGTTCATCCCATGTCTCTGAAACTGTGTTTGACAGTGTTGACTTTTTTGTTATGAGGTCATGGCTTAAATGGGCATTTGTGCTCCATTTCTCTTTTCCCAGTTCATGAAAATGTTACCAGTTATTCCAATGTCCACATTAAAAATCAACAGCTCTGGCAGGCTAGATTTACCGTGAAACCTCTGTCCAAATACATTTATTCAGTGAAATGAATTCATAAATAATGTCCAATGAAATCTAAGTGGAAAAGTTGTGCTGAGGAGGAATTAGTCTGATGCAACCTCAGAGATATGTGTTGCCATGCGGTACAGAAATAGCTATAATTATTTTGTTTATCAGAAAAAACATGAATCACATCAGATAGCATCAGTTCACTTGAACGGAATCAGTCATACGTTTCAGGTGATATGAGTCATTTTCTTTTTATACATCCTCCATATATGTGTGCACATCCGCTGGAGCCATGTGGTGTCAGATTTCTTTGTCATTGCATGGAGCAACACAGTTTGCACTCTTTTTTTTTTTTCCCTGGAAAATGTTACCAATTAGCCGTGTTAACTGGGTCAGAAGGAGTCACTAGTTTGTGGCTGGAGCATGTGATAAGGAGTGCATCTGTGTTAGACGATGGTGCAGCTGAAGTTGGTCTCTCCAGGGCAGCATACTGTATTTAAGCATGGCTCGTCTTGAACTTATGACATGCAAACAGACGGACACTTCACAACTGCAGGGCCCAAAGATCATCACAGGACCCTCAAATCAGATGATATGCTCTTTTTGTCCTGTGTTGACAGCTTCTTCACAGTTACGTTCTCATGTCATGTGATGCGAGAGACCGCCTTCATATTTCTGTGGGGCTGTAATTTTTCAATATGTCCTTTATTTGATTCACAGCTGCATCCTGTGATCTTTGTTTAGGCGAGATGGCGTATGATATATTTGTTTTCAGGGCTTTGTAGTTGTTGTGTTCACCAAAGTTCAAGCCAAGGAGACTTTCAGAATTTGTGAAATATTTTTGTCAGACCAGGATTCAGAGGATAGATATTAATCATGTTTTTACGGACCTCAGGGACTTTTTAAGTATCCAAGCCACTTCAAAAATGAATTGCTCCTGTGGTTAGAGTGCATCTGCTGTAGCATACTATTAGAGGTAGCATCAAAAGTCAAATTTGAGTCGACAGCTGGCCTCTGTAGTCTCTTGGTCATCTGTTGGTCTCATGAGATGTTTGGTACATTTTCAACACCTTCTCTAAGCTCAGTCACTCTATTTTGTTTGTCTGTGTAACAAAAGATTTAACATCTGAATTGTGGCTGTGGCCACAGTTTAGTCTTTTCTGGTTAACCTCAGTGAGATGGATCTGTGTCTAGTGTTCAAAAGCTGCTTGTCTCTGTTCGCCTGACAGCCTCAGCTTTTAAAAAAAACAAAAAAAAAACAAAACACTAGTTCTGGCCATTTCTGCTGTTATTATAACAATCGCCTTGTCTTTTAGCAGCAGTCTAAATTGCAGGGCTGGAAGCTGTGACTTTCAGGTGATTGGAGTATACGTACTCAGTGTAACCTCTGCTTCCTTTGAAATCTTTCATCTGTTCATGCATCATTTCCCACCAGCGTCCAGTGAGCACAATGACCAGAGCAGTTAGACAGTGCCAGACGTGTGTGGGTTATTAACATGATAAATATCACACCAGTTACAGCGCTGCCAGTCACCCACAGTTGTGGAAAGAACACATGTTTTATATAAACCAGCACTATGAAAGGGATGTTTAGAGATACGGAACCAACCCTCTCAAAGCCAGTGCCTGTTCTGTTGTTGGAATCGACTCCTGATTTGGGTAAACAGTGTGTGTGTGTGTGAGTGTGCGAGCACATGTGCGCATATTTGTGTTTACATTCAAAACGGAATGTCTTTGAAATTAATAATATGCTGTAAAACCACGAGCTGGCAAAGAGAGAGGCAGAGAGAGTTTTCGAAGGGCAGAGGGGCCTCTGAGCGAGCGACGCAGCGTACCTCTCCCCCCGCACAGCAGGCCTGCTGGTGTGGTCACGGGTCGACATCAGCCTAATAACAAGTTGCTGCTCTGCTCCAATCAATGGAATTCAGACATCCGCTATAAGCCAGCCGTCCTCCTCTCTATTTCTCTATTTTAAGAGCCAGACCGATGGGGGTGGAATTACACTCCAATATACTTAATCATTTCCATCAGTGATGTGGGATATGGAGCAGGGACTAAACTCTTCTGCTGCTGCTGCAGCCAGGGCTGTTTCCATGAGGCACATTGACTATCCACATTAATGTTCTCAAACGGTTTAGCGGAGATCACCGCACGACTACCATTGGTAGAAAAGCCTTTGAAATTGTCAATGATTTGCGTCACTCGTGCTTTGACCCAGCCGGAGTGGTTCAGCGTGTGCGGACTAATTCTAGTGCTGAGGAAGAGAGAGAGAGAGAGAAAGAGAAGAGATATGGGATGAGTAGACGCAGGAAGAAAGGACAGTGGATGCGGTTGCAGCGGTCTACCAGCAGCTGTCATCCTAAATGAATGACTCAACTCTGGGAAGTGGCTTTGACATACAGTCCAGAGTAAAGGAAGTGTGCACATTGAACTACACTGTTTAACTGTTTATCAGCTTGTTCCCTTTTATTCTGCACATTGAGCTGATTGTCAAAGCAGTATTGTCACTGATGTCTTCTTCACCCCATTTTTTTTTTTCTTCCCTTGACCGCTTTAGTAATCTTATCATATTTTTCTGAGGTTTCTCAGACAGACAAGTAAATAAAATTGCAGGATGTGGGATTCCCCCTATGAAATGATCATCCCTCTTGTCCTCTCATCTATGCGGTTGAGTTAGGGGGGGGGGGGGGCAGAGGAAGGAAAAAGCGTGTGCAGGGGCACAAGGGGAGCTTGCACGCTCCTAGGAAGATCACATAGGCTGTGGCGGGAAGCTGGCTGTGATGTGGTGGCCTGCTGACACACATGGCCACCATCCTCTGTCCCTGGGTGGCAATAGTGGAGTGCTGCTCACTGGAAAGCCCCGGCCTTCTGCCGCATGACACAAAAATAATTTTGAAGACTGCAGTGGATGCGTCTCTTCTCCGCCTCAGAACTGCTGCTGCCCTGCAGAGTGTGGTACAAGGCTGCAAACAACCGGAGTTGACGCAACCAGCTGTTCTGGGTGTTAGATAAAGCTTATTATTATGTAATTAAAGTTAGTCATGGTAATACCTGGAAGTGCATGACATACAGTAAATCACATAAACAGGTTGATCCATGACCACAAATGAAACTACAGTGTTAAATTGTTCAAACAAATCAATTAAGTGATTGCTGTCATACAGGTGCTGTTAGCCCATCACATGTTGTTGTGGCATTCATCCAATTGGATCAGCCTTTCATCTCTTATTATTGGTTGTCAGTTCAACCCCTCCTACCAACGCACACACACACAGACACAGTTTCTGTTAGTTGTGGTGAAAAGACAAGTCTCTGCAGGTGCCATTATGGAACAATAGCAAGTGTTTGTGTGTGATGATGGCAAGAAATCCAAGAAGATAAACATAATGCAACAGCACTAAACATATCACTAAAAGTCTTTACTACTGTGTGGTCCTTTCTCTTTTTTCCAGTATTTATCTCTAAGAAACTGACGTCAACTGACATCCTGACAGCAAAATTAGTTCACCATGGGTTCACTTGGCTCATGAATGTGAGTGCACTAAACAGCTTTTAGATCATGAAGTGTGAGTTGTAATGTTACAGATGTGTCCATAGATGAAACAGAAGTGTATCTGTTAGCACAGATGCTTTATGTGTAGACAGGCTCCTGATTTTAGTGAGTATGTGTGAAAATTGCTTGTCTAAACAGATTTCACCTCAGCCATATTTTTCAATTGGCAAACTTTTTATCCTTAGAATTATCTGTGGCTTTAAACCTGCATTAAGTGATTTTTTGGCTACTTGGGAGCAGCGGAATAAGTTGTGAACACATGTATATTTGTTAGCAAACAGTTGCTTGTTTACGTATTCAGAGGAGCAACATTATAGTTAATTTGGAGTCCTGCTTTAGCTCTGTTTTTGGTCTCTATCGATTCCTGAGGGAAATATCTGGCTCTTTAGCTGCTAAATGCTCCACTATGTTCACCAACTACTTGCTAACTGTCTATGTCCTGTTTTGTGCCTAGTAGACAGCGTATACATTGGCTTTTTAGAGCTTTTTCTCTGAAAACAGCCGCCTGCTGTGGCCAAATTGGCATGAGAGCCGTGAGACTGAACAGTTACAGGCCGAGCAGCTAAACAGTGAACTGAGGCTCACTATGAAGCAACGTAAAGCTGAGGGGAGCTGCAGAGTTGGGTGATAATTCTCTGTGGGTTCATCACAACTAGCGACGCCTCTGACATTACACATTGTCATTTTATATATTATTATTATAAAAGAAGCTTTAAGCAACATTCCATCATTGGGTGAAACTCACTACATCCACATTTGTATTAGTATAAACACTTTAATGTAACGCAATCCAATAACTATAGAATCAATTGCAGCAATAAAAAAAATATAGTTTATATATTTTTCCATTTCACAAGAAAGACGGAACTTCAGTTTGAAGTGCATACTCTTGAAACTTATAGCTGCAGATGAGCATGACTTTAATATGGTGAGCCATCTGTAGTCAGTCATTCCACAGGAACAATCCTGTTTAGATAGTCAGCAGCATTTCAGTTGATGGGTGAGTCATTAACAAGGAGTTATGAGTAGAGTCCAGGTTTTGTATCCCCAGAAGAGCAGTAGCTATATTATGGCTGCTCGACTCTGCTGTTTACAGTCTGTGATGGCCTTTGACTCCCCCCTCCTTCGCTGACTCCCTCCATCAAATCCTGTATTTATTAAACAGCCCCACCACCTGTCTGTCCAAGAGGAATGTGTGTGCCGCCAGGGCCCGAGAAGCACTACTACTGCCAGGTTCTGCCTCCATTTTGGAGGAGACAGGAGAGGGAGAGGCAGCGAAAGGTTAACCGCTGGACTGCTGCGGTTTAAGGCCTGCCTTACCGGACTGTGCGGCCTGCTGGTTCTCTCATTAGCCTGCCTCTTTTTCCGTCCAAAATTTCTCTTTCCCCCCTCATTCCGATGCGATGTGCCAGTGGGTTTTTGCCTGGAATACTGAAATAGCCTGAGTCTTGTTTTATTTGTCAGGCATTCAGTGAGAATTCCCCCTCCAACCCACAGCTGGCTCAGGAATGTCCTGCGACTCCCCTCTTAAGTCTCCACTCACTTCATCACCTCCCTATCCCCCACTCGCTCTTTATTTTACCTCTTCTCCCTCTCTCCCCACTTTCTCCTCATTCTCCCGCTCTCCCCACATCGCTTCACATTCTATCTCCCTCCCTCATCGTGCCCCTCTCTATCTGTCTGCTTGTCTTTTCAGGGGATGGCAGTTAGGAAGGAGGCTAGCATGGGGAGAAGAGTCAGCCAGTGCCAAAGCTCACAAACTGCTCACTGCAAACACAAAGAGTTGCTGTGGAGATAGGATCACATATGGCTAAAGTGGATTTGCTCACTTTGTCTTCCCCGCTCCCTTTTATTATTTCTCTTTCTACCCCTGCTCTTCTCAGTGTTGCTTTTTCTACTCTTCCCTACTGTGAATCCTATATTTTTCTTCTTCTACATGTTAACTTCTCAGATGTCTACCTTTAAAAATGATTGAGATGGGTTTTAAACACCTGCCATGTGTTGCAAAAGTTAAAAACAATAAAGTGATGAAGTACTATATCAGAAACAAAAGTGACAGTTAAATGTACATTTGAAGGCAACAAATACAGTATTTATTTGTGAAAGTGTATAAATACTCCACAAAAATTTGTCATCAATCACTCAACTGCCAAAAGGGATAATAAATGAAAATAATGTGGAAAATTTAGACGATTTGATGCGTATATGGTACCAGTCAAAAGTTTGGACACACCTACCCATTCACTTGAATGAGGAAGTTGAAATTGTGAGCGTGTTAGCTAAGCACCGCTCAACCTTAGTACAGCCGCTAGCATGGCTGTAGACTCTGTAGTCTTGTTTTGTTCTATTATATGATTGATTTTTATTATTTTGCCCAGCCTGCATGGGCTTACAAGACTCCATTAAACAAAAAAGACCAGATCCTGTATCCCATATGATTTAATACCACTGTTAAACAAACAAACCCGTTTTATATAGGCTTTAGAAAAAAAATTGCCAACTTCAAGACACTAAACTTAAACAGCCTTTCCAGCTTGTTTTAATCATCTCCAAAATATTCCTGAATATTGGTCATATATTTCACTTAAAAATTGGTGTTCTTATAACAGGGACTGTATAAACAAAAATGTGATTCATTCTCAACTTCTCCCAGTTCACAAAGTTCACACAACCTGTCCTCCTCCTGGATGTTTTTAAGCCTGCCAGCTTCCAGAGCCAATGGGAGGGTGCCTGTTCTCAACTGGGCAACTAAAGGTCTTTGGCTTCTTGATAAATATGATTTAACACAAGGTTCAGTACCATGGGAGTACTTAATTTTTTATTGCAATATTTTCTCTATTATTAGAGTTTGTACTATTATACCTATAACTGTTAAAACACAATGGATTGGGGCATATGAACCATGAAATGGCACAATTACATTATTAATTAAAGGCAACAAGGAAACTATTTAAAGAAACATGAAGTTCCTTCTCATTTTCACATGTGGTAAGAAGTTTAAGATGTGCTTTTGAAGATTAAAAAACTGGTCACAGAAAAGAAAACATTCTCCAGGCGCTCTTAGACGCAGCAAGGAGAGGAGTTATATAAAAAACCTTTATTTAGTCGGCCACATTGGTTAAAACCCTGACTGGTTTTGACCTCACACAGTCTTTATCAAGACCAAAATTGTAAAAATAGATAGTTTTAAATAGACAACACACTGGGAATAAACAATATTGCATCACATAATACAGTTACCAACAGATACAGACAACACAGCTGTCACAATGTCATCAAACTATTAATATCATAAAAAAAGCAAGTGACTATACAAAGGCAACAAAGAAACTATTTATTTGTGAGTGTGTAAACATTCTAAAATAAAATCTGCCCCAAGCACTATTTGTCATCAACCACCCTTGCACTGGAACGCATCAGGAGATGTATGGCAACATGGTTTGCTGCGATTTCTCCATGGGGAACTATTTTACATGCTCAAATAAATACCTTTGACATGTCACAGGAGCCAGCGCCTGTTCCCCGCCAAGCTACCTGCATTCAGCTCCGCAGAAGGCAGCAGCTGGCCTAAAAGGGATTGCTCATGGGGCTGATACTGGGTAAGCTTAGCTGTTATAAACTACAACCAAAACCTGTGACCCCCGTCTGTTTCAAATGATTTACAGCATTGGACCAGGGTCTCCTTCATTTTCCACTCTTCACACGGGAACAAAGGGAGCGTTGTTCAAGGCACGGAGAGCGTAGTAGAAGCAGGTTTATAGATGGGGTTAGGTCAATGTTAAGGTGGTTCAGTGAATGTGTTCTTTTCTTCTGAGCATACCCAGTGCCTGGGTAAAGTTAGTCAATAGTGAGTTCCAGACCCGTTTTTGATGTTGAAAGATGATTATCCAACACATTATGAGCTCTGGAGGAAATTTGACTTTTTTCCATGTCATGCAACAAGATTTTATTTTATCATACTGCAGTATCTTTCACAACTACACCCACTGCTTCCATTTCTCCACCCCTTCCCTCCCCCCCTGTTCTGCCTGCATCCAAAACATGAGTCATTATTTATGTGAAGAAATTCTTCCAAATGATTAACATGAATTCTTCCACAGAAAATCACTTAATACAATAATGAATGGACCCCTCCGGTGAATAAAGGGTGCTTGTGGGCTTTGTGGACTTTGTGGTATTCTAATCCTCCATCACTGTGCCATGAATCTATTGTTTAGTTCTCTGTCTCCCAAACAAAACAGCAGAGCGGAGCAGCATGAATAATACAGCGTCTAATGCCTCATGAAATATACATCGAGTGTTATGCTCTCCGAGTGATCCGCACAGCTTCGTAGCTACATCCTCCATGATTCATTTGGCTGTGTGTGTTTGTGTGTGTGTGTGTGTGTGTGTGTGTGTAAGAGAGAGAGAGAGAGAGAGAAAAAGCATGCAGCAGCATTGCGGAGGTGGAAGCACTTGTTGATGCTGAAGCTAAAGTGAACCAGATGTAGTGGATGGGATACGCTGCGTTGCTTTGTGCTGAGGTAATTCGTGGGCTTTGTTTCTGTGATGATATACAATTTTCTCACAAGGGTGTAAACTTTGAACACAAACAAGGAAGTGTTATGTGCAGGTGTGAAACATGTTGCCCCCCCTCTTGTCAGCGTGGTGAGTGATCCCAAAGAAGAAAATGGGTAAAGTGAGACAAGACTAGATGAAACCGAGTAACAGTGAGGTACTGTAGCAACTCACACACACACACACACACACACACCCATGCAAATTTTACATGGTTCCTTGCAATAATGTTTTGGCAGAGTCAATGCACATTTGAGGCGGAGATATAAAAAGCAGGTTTGTGTTCCATATCCTGAGGAATAATTCATGGTAAGAGTGAAAAACACAGTCCTCCCAGCCAGAGCTTTCACTGGAGCCTCATGTTATAAACCTGTCAATCATAGACAGCACACAGCTTATTTATAAATTATAGGTTTTAAGATTGAAGAATGCGATTTAACTAACATGAGAAAAGATATTAATTGTTAATTGAGATTTTTTTTTTTTAACAATAAGTTCCTGTATTCTGTCTTTCTTTGGATGATCAATATTAAGCTTCTTATATACTAGTCTAAGTGACTGACTTGGAGCTTTACTCGGTGAATAACTTGTATGACAGGCTTTAAAGGTCAGATCAACAACGTCCCAGACAGATACACAAGACCTTAAGTGCAGAACAAGACTCCAGCAAGGTTTGCTCTGTTCTCAATTGCCTAATGCGTAGACATCAGCAAATGTAAACAAACACAGACACAACACACACTGGAATTTCAAGATAACAAATAATATGTCTGGCTCATGACTCAAGGTTCCTCCTTATCTGTACATTTTGCGGGATAAATTTGCATATTTAACACATGCATGCAGAGATTTTGGAATAGAAGTAAAAAGAGACATTGTTCTAGACAAAAGCATCATGATTTAAGTATTTGATCACAGCCAAAATAAACATAAATCTGTGAAACAATGAGTCATCATTAGTCAAGAATGAAAATCAGAACCATTGACTTTATAGTCCTTGTCCATGAATGCAAATTATCTGCCAATAACTTAAATGAGCCCTTCTGGTTGTAATAAATCTTCCGATCTTGACAATCCTGAAAGCGTTAATTGTTTGATTTGATGTTTCTGAAAGTGCAACAGTTTGGGAGCCTTGCTATTTAACTTTTCGCCTAAGAAGTAAAACCTAAAAGGTCTACCTGCTCCCGCTGTACCAGTGAACCAGAACACACTCAAGAGGGACAAACAGGAAGATCCTCATATCAAACTTAAAACACAAAGGGCCAGGTTCTTTGGTTGCAAGCATGTTAGGTGGAAGGAACTGGAGGCCTTGCTTCAAACATGTCACAGTAGCAGCCTGCGTTTCATTACGTAATAACGTGTTGTACAGAACACATTTGAAAAGTTTGTTTAAGATTATCTCCCTCACAGAAAACATTGGTGATCTCACACCAAAGCAAACAGTCGGCAGCGTTATTGTGTCAGCTGAATCCTCCACTGATTAGAATCATAGCTGCGTTAAAAAAGTGTAACCTCAGTGTTTCAAAGTTCTATTTAGCATAACAAAGCAGATGTTTAGCTGTATAGCTATATATGGATATTGGGAAACGCGCCAAACCTCAAGCTTTTGAACAACAACAAAAAAAGAATCTTTTGTGGTCACAAAACAGCATCCACTCTCCTCAGATCTCTCACATGTCCAGTTCCCCGCGAACAAACGTGCGAGTTCATTCGTAGGTACACACAGAAGTTGCAAAGGGGGCCCCTGCTGTCCTAGTCCATTGTCGGGGGGGCCAGAGGCATGCTTAGACACATCAGTCGAGGATCAGATTGCTTTGGTTGGGCTAGTCCCAGGTCCACGCTCCTCCTCATGACTTCAAAGGGCCATGTCAGTGCGTGTTAGAGAGGATGAGAAGCGGTACAAGCGCGACCCAGCGGAGTGTGATCAGCAGGGGCCACGGTGCACCCTCAGGACAACATTGTGTTGTCTTAGCGGGGCGAGGTAGTCATGCAGCATTGACAAAACCCCCATGCACAGGGGCATAGATATATCAGAGAGCCAGCCAACAGAAGTGTACAGGAGCCAGTGGGACAAACAAGTGATGATTTGGATAAATGGGAGGTGGAAAAGGACAGCGTTGAGGTAGGGGAAATGCTGTAGGAAGCTACATATATATACAATGAGAGGGGATAGATACTGTACATGGGTCACAGTTGGGGGTAAACGACTCACAAAACAATCATGAGAACAGACGGAGCCACTGTTATCTCCTGTATGGACTGGTGGACTGAATGTATGTACAATATTCAGCTATTTGATAAGAGCTAGGACAGAGGTGAAGAAGGTTGGGAGAGGATGGTGGGGGTCAGGAGTCACCACACAGGAGGCAAAACATCCTCCCCAATACTCCCAAAAATCACATCCCCTAGTGCCGTTGCAGCCAGACCTGAACATCCTCTCCCCGGTCCAAACACAGCAACTCTCTTCCCTACACACCTAGTCTGCAACTAATAAAATGGCATGGAAAATTCAGCTGTAACAACATTTGGATTGTGATGTCTGAGAGGGATGTCTGTTATGTTTTAGTCTATTTACACTCTGAAAAAGAAGGGGTGAAGAGATGGTTGCATGATATGTTTTATGCTGTTGTTGGAGATTTTCAGGTTGTTTTTTTTTTTTTTTTTTTTTTTTTTTTTTTTTTTTTAAAGAAATATTATGTTCCTGTATTTCTTCTCCACAGTCTTGACAAGAAGGATTTGACATTTTCTTTGCACACACTTGCAGGTATTGCCATTCAGGTGGCGGGCGCTACGAGTGTGTGTTTAGTGTTTGAGGTGGCTGTGGCCTCGTGCGCAGAGAAAGAGGTGTTTTATCGACAGGTGTGACTCCTGACCCTGCCTCTGTCTGCGTCTGTCAACACATCCGCGCCTGATGTCTCGGCTCGGGCATGGAGAGACACGCCGCACCACCACAGGCTTTGTCTGTTCACCTGCTCACATGGATACAATATCCAGTCTGTTGAACAGAGCAGCAACGGTACGCACTTGTAACTGTTTTTCTTGACTATTCAGCTCTTGTAAGCATTCTGGAACCTTTTCTTTGACAAGGTCAAATAGAAAATGGGGTGATATTGTACATAAATCATACAGTATATTCTCTGACATAGATATTATGTTATGTTTATTCTCGGTAGAGTAGATATTGCACAGTAATGTAGCAGACTGCCCCTCCATGAGTAATGAGGAGGAGACTGATCGTAAACTACTTGTTGACGTTCAGCAGGAATTTGTTCACTGGAGGTGATGTCAAAGCCCAAACATCCATTGGCAATACACCAGTGAGTTTCCTTAATTTATTTTCTGGACAGCGAGGTTAATCTTCACACAATGATAACATTCTTGGCAAACCTCCTGGAAGACACACATACACACATACACACACACACACAAACATGCACACTTTCATTCAACCGGCAGATGATTCCAGATGTTTCCTAAACGGATGAAAGGCAGGGAAGCTCCTCACAGACCTGCATTAGACTCAACTAAGAGTTGGAAGCCGACCAGCTGGAACCACCCAGGCTTCCATACTGTTTCCTTGTCGCTGGCCCCTCCCAGGCGCAGGCTCATAGTTGTGATTTATCTCCCCAGGATGTGTCAGGCGCGTGGGGAGGACGAGGGGGCTGACATCCCTATCGTTAAATACAAAGCCCCATGATAAGAGACAGTCGAGGGGAAAGAGAAAAAAGAAAGGAATAAAACCAAAAGCTGAAACCCAATCTCAGATAATATAGATGTCCTCTTTTCAGCACATTTATTTATTCTAGCAGACTGGCCTGCTTTTCAGCAATAGCATCCAAGTGGAAAAATTATGTCTCATTTGGGCTTTCAGATTGGCAGCAAGGAATTATTAAACTTCTCCAATTGACTGCTCTTTCGTCACAGATTGTTGATACACCTCGTGGAAATATAAGGATATTATTAAATCTGTCACTCCAGCTCTACAGAGCCTGTGGTCTGTACCTTGGCTTATACAGACACACATGGAAACACAAACAGGAGCTTATTTAGGCTTCAGCCACAGCCTCAGGTGCACGAGCCACCCACGTTTTTCTTCATTATATCTGATTCATGCAACATCTCTGAAAACCCCAAACCTCTCAAAATGTCACTGGGAATCAAAAGTGGGTGTGTTTTTCACCTGAATAGGAAGATTGTAACAATTATGGTATTACCTCCGAGTGTACAATGGGCCTATTGTGCGGTGTACAACTCCCCAGGCTGCTGGTGGATCTGAGGCTTGGCGAGAAGAGAGCGGGACGGGGTTGAGGTGCAGAGCGAGCCCACCGCTGAATTGCTGGCTTTGTTTGCAGACATATCCTGGGATTTTGATCATACAGTCGAAGTGGCCGGGGCTCAAAGTTGCTTTGCTTTGCTAGTAGTCAGGTCTGCAAATGTTGAACAGTGTGGATATCTTCTTCAGTTTTCAAAACCATTTGGATTTAGTTGTAAATACACAAAATGTAGTTAAAATGTTAAACAGTGTTAAAGAGAATAATTTACAATATATTGTGCCATATCAGTATCTGTGTAAATGTGTGTTGTGTTTGATTTCATTTAATTTCAGCCATGATTTGTCTGTACTGGACACATCCGATCAGATGATCTACAGTACACTCTGACCGTCTTTGACTGTGTTCGTGTGTGTCTGTGTGTGTGTGTGTGCGCTTGTGGCTGTGTCACCTGCTGCAACTCTTTCAACTGGTTATGATTCACCTGCATAGACACATGTCTGATCATGACGGAGTCTCCTGTGTTTCAACAGGTGTCAGCAAACACAATAACGAGCTCCTTTACATGAGGGCATATCCAGCTAAGGACACCACACACAGTACAGCAGTGTCTGTCTTTAAAAGATCATGCTAAACTTCTCATGCTAAACTTGTATAGAGTATTCTCTATAGGGTACATGTTAACTTTAAAGTTATTTTCCCAAGTCTGTGACTACATATTTAATCATAATAAGGGAAGTTAAGGTTTTATCTAACTTCTAACACACATTTTGTTCTCACATTGTGAACTTTCTGTGTTCTGCTGTGAGCATATCTGATATGTCTCCGCATGCGGCACCACATGACCTGCTGAAGTGTGTCTGCAAACCGGGGCATATGACCCTGGGAGTGTGTGTGAAGTGTGCCAGGCTTGAGTATATGGGCTCTAGATATGTGTGTGTGCGTGTGTGTGTGTGTGTGTATGCGTCAGATACACAAACCGGCCGGACAACTTGCTGATTCAACCCTGCACTTCTAAAAGGTGTGTGTTTGCGTGTGTCAGACACTGAGCTACTTAGCTGGGCTAAGCCGAGTGGGCGAAAGAGCGGAGTGCCGACCAATACAAAGCACAATAATAAGATCACAGAGCACAGCCTCCATGCTCAGCTCCCATGATCCCTCAGCTGATCCTGCAGCTGATCTGGCAGCTGTGGCCTCCATGTTCCACTCAGTCAGCACATCACCCGCTTTCAACTTCATCCAGGTTATACACATTAAGACATTTTCTGTATTAAGCACCACCTGCTTAAACCCCAAAAGTAATCTCTTAATGTGGATGTGGCCTTTCAGCATAGTTACAGACTAATTCAGAGTGAGTGTAAAAATGCTCAGTGTCCCAGCGGGTGATCTTATTAAAAGGTGTATGTATCAAACCTCAGAAGCATTCATGCATTACATGTGTATGTGTAAAGGAGACTGTTAAACTAAATAATGACTAGATGGCTTTCTGTAAATGTCAGAAATGAGTGGAGGCCATTTCTATCAGTCATGCTGTCTGGATACTCAAAATGGCTTTCTATTTCACCACAGGCTCTGTTGGCTGATTGCCTGTCACGACCTGAGGATGAATACAGGAGGATACAGACCTAACAGGTTATTTGTGTATTGCTCTATGCTCTTTATTAATGTCTCATGTCTCAGCATGTCCGCATTGTTTTTCTCATTTGGGAGTATTAAGCAATGACTTGGCACTGACGTTGTGCAGCCCATGTTTTTCTTCCAATGTTCTTCATCAGAAAGACCATCCCTTTACACCAAGGAACAAAATGATGATGAAATGTGGGTAATTTATACCCTGGGACAACCAGCCTGTTCCTTTGAAAAAAAAAAAAAAAAGCTTGAACAAATTTCCCCGAATATGACTGCTGAGTGAGTATTACCATCTCACTCAATTTCCTTTTTAAGAGAAATGTCTAAAAGTTTCAGTTTTGCGGTAGTGGGGAGGTAGTGATGAAGTAGCTGCACAAATAATCCACTATTTAGAAAGAACAAGTTAAATAAGGCACTGAAAATTAATTTGAATACTCTAATGCACATTAACTCTTGCTGACAAATGATCATTTCAGGTAACAGACGACATACTTCATACAGCATGGGAAGAGGTTCTGGTATGTTTTAGGAGTTTGTCTCCAATTTCATCATGCACATTTGGGATCGAGTAGATTAAGAGTCATTATGGAACCATATTTCTTTCATTTAAGCCTTGCTAACTTGTCATCATGGCCACACTGAGAGCTGAATATCTATAACAGTTGGACGCGACCACCAGTAGCTTCTTCAAAGGGACATAAAAACTCGACAGCTGCACTCCAGTAGAGGAAAACATGTTAAAAAAGACAAAAGGTTCCAGGATGTGTCCTTTGAGGCAGCATCAAGCTCAATAAACACCTAAGTCCTCTGTGAAATGTATATTGTACCTAGTTGGATGCCATAATTACTGCTAACATGTATACATCATAGTCAGAAAACCTCTGGGATACATGTTGTATCTGTGAGTTAACCCCAAAACATGAACCTGACCTCTAACGTTCCCACGAACCTGCTGCCTCCTGTCACCTGTGACCATGGCTGTCAGCACCTTGTGAGTCAGCAGATGAGGCGAGTATCACCTTCAGAGTGAACCACACCACCGACGGAACTCTGGGTTTCCGAAATCCAGCTCTCGTTACAGGCAGAATGAGATCCATTCAGACGTGTGCCAGAGGATCTTAAAGACCCCTCTGTGTCAGTGCTCCAAGAACCAGACCAGTGGGTCCGAATTTCCATAAAGAGCCATCATGCTTGGTTTATAGATTTGACTGATTGTTATGTTCTAAATAGTTTGTTGGTTGTTTCTCCGGGCAAACCATGTGCTAATCTAAAACTTTGCATGTGTATGGACACAATAGGGCAACTGTTCTCCTCTCCTGCATTTCCTTTTCTCATTCTCTCTCACTCTCTCTCTCTCTCTCTCTCATCCCTTCACTCTCCCTGTGTAAACACATGAGGCTGTTCGTGTGAATTGCGCTGAAAGAGCTTTGCTGTTGGCGGGGTTGTGTCAGCTGTGTGTGTCCAGCGCCTGCCTTTCTTCTGTTAATACATGACTTCAAAAAAACCCCACCAATAAACGTGTGTCAAGGTAAGTGTTCTTTGCTCTCTTTTAAACCCTCAAAACCGCACCGGGGGGAGGGGGGGGGCTATAAGAAACCAAAAACAAAAACATAACCTCAATGACTGATTGAAAATGCCCAGGGAGTTTGAGTTAGCCTCATCTGCACTGGCAGATCACTGCATCTCTGATTGAAGACAGACGATGTCCCCTGCAATGTTAAAACTCCATAAGAATCTGTTTTGCTTTTTTTTTCCCCTAGAATTCCAAACTCAACACGACCCTATATGAAATCAATATTATTTGGATAGTCTAATGTTTAAATGTTCTTCTGCAGTGTTCAACAGAGCTATAGCCTAAGTGTTTCTTAGGAATGATGCCAGAATCCGCGGGTAGATAGAAGGAGTTGATCTCCCGCTGCGAGCCAGAGAACTTGAGAATTAACAAAAGGAAGGCGCTCCTGCTTCTTCCCTCCAGCCCCCTCAGTCTCTGAGTCTATCATGGCTGTCACCCGGGATCAGTGGGCCTAATGGCTGAAGCTTTTTGTGTAAGACATCCTGGACTGATTGAGCGAATCGAAGAATGAGTGTACCCATCAATGCCACAAGAGCCATGAAGAAGAAGAAGGGACGTGGGCCAGCCAGAGCACTTTCTCTACAGGAAGCCATGAGAATCAGATCACCGAGGCTAATCTGGAGAGCGGAAGTCGTCTTGCTTACGGTGGAGGAAGGGTGCTGTAAACACACAGACCTGCTTCCTCCAGTGAGGCAGATTTCGTCTTGGTCCCTGTCTTCCTACGCCCTTGCCCTGTTAATATTCTTTGTGTGCACTGGCTAATCCTTGAGCCACAAAACCACCTGGATCTGCAGGCTTTATAATCCATATCTGATTGCTGTGAAATTCAAAGGCAGAGCGGAGTTGAATTCACTTTTATTGTGCTGCTTTCATAAGAGTTGCCCACCTGCTAGGGTGAGCGCCCTGTCAGAATGAGCTCTGACCCAAATTCTTCTTGTGAGCCCTCAGAGCTGTAGTTCCTCAGGTTTCTGTGTGCCGCTGAGAGAGGGATACGAAGGGACTGATAGCGTGGTGTTAAGAACAGCTTGAAGGCATCAAGGGCTAATTCAGCACGGACTCCAGCAAGTCGCTGTGATGAGGCCTTGGCAACATCTAATCTCCTCTGCCACCCCTCACATGGCCTGTAACAGATACAGCACAAGGAACACAACCATGACATTTTCTGGCTTTCTCCACTTTGGCCTTTCTTTTCTCTGTATTTCGGTATGGTTCTTGTGGGTTTTCTCTCTCTCTCTCTCTCTCTCTCTCATACACACACGAGCACATACTAGATACATCAGCATCAGGGCTGAAACAAAAGGCAGGCTTTGTCTTCCTTGGCTTGCAAAAACTTCAGGGAATTTTGAGTGAAATGTGCCAGTTGTTACATACTTCAAATATGTCACTTTCCTCCTACATATTTTCACACTGACTGGATGTATGGACTTTTACTAGCAGTCATACAACCGCTGATCAGGACTGTTGATTGAGACTCGGGGGCTGCAACGCTGGAATGTACACTATGTTCATTACCGTCTTGTTTAAGCCAGAGAAAAGACTGTGATAGGGTCGTGCAAGGTGTTAGAAGAGATACAAACACCATGTCTGTCTTCAGATATGGCTGGCACTTCGAAATGACAGGGTTCTTGTTTACTGAGAGGAATGTGGACACAGGTTTGAGCTCAGCTGCATTTCTGACAGTCTGGAAGCGAGCCAGAGAGGGATGATGACAGGCAGACGGCCTCTCTGTGGTATCAGCGCCTTCCAATCTGCTTGCGCATACCACAAGATATCGGACATGCTTGTGTGACTGAAGTTTACTGTTTATCTACCCGAGATAGCTGGCTTAATGAAACAGGTTGAGACTGGCTCTGAAGAAGAGCAGCAGCAGTATGGATATTCATCGAACCGGTTCTCTGAGCAGGAGGTTTAACATTGAGGGAAATGTTGAAAATTAACTCCAGACAGGCTTTCATTCCTCAACAGTAAAGATTTCAGCCAAATGGATCAATAAACTGTATCTTTAAAGCTGCCAGAGTGAACAATAGGTTTGTTCATTTGACTTTTTTTACAAATATCAGCACCCTCAACAAAGAGATTAATGGTAGACAAGCCTGATCTCTTGTTTAACCACAGTGAGACAATTAAGGACAAGACAGAAGAGTTCAAGACAGAAGTCAGGACAAGCAATAGTATACACCCACACACACACACATACACATAAAAATCACATCCTGTCAGCAGCCTAAACTACTTTATGACTGCTTTTTCACCTGGAGGCATAAAAGTGAGTCACACTCAGCAAGACAACAGGCCTCACAAAAAAAAAAAAAACAACAACCCCTCCTCCCCTAAACTTCAGCAGCCTTTCCCCCCCTGACTCCCTAAACTCCACTATCCCAGGCTACATGACACGTATTTACCAAATGCACCTAATCCTCTAATTAAAACCTCACCTCATTGCCTCTCTGTTGAATGTCAATCTGTTTATGTGCCAAGATTCAATCTACAAACAACAATAGGACCACACTATAATTAACTGTCTGTTTTTCAGTCTCCTGCTATCTGTCATCGATTTATTTTTTTTTCTCCCCCCCCCCCCCATGCCCTACTCTCTGCTCTTACCACCAGTGAAACTTCTGACAGGTGGCGGGTGAGAGGCAAACCTGCTTCCTTCAAGCTGCATGGGAAAATAACAAACACTGGCAGCAAGTGATCAAGCAACTGCAAAAATAAGAGGAAGGCAGATGCCTTTTTCTTAGAAAACAGAAAAGATTTATCACTCTGTGAAAGGACATAGTATTTTGTTTTAAGGAAGTAGGCGATGTGGAGAATTACATATTTTCTCACTATAGTTGCATAATTGTACTAATCCCAATTTCCAAGAGCCCATGATGTTTTTAGGTTTTTTTGTATTGCTCAATCAACAGTCCTAAACCCAAAGGTATTCTATTTACTATACAGTGTTTTGAAAGAAGCGAACCCTCATATTTGAGCTGGAACCAGGAAATGTTTCGCTTTTTTTGTTTGATAAATGACTTGAATGATGAATGTACCATCAAAATTGCTTTTTTTCTGACAACTGACAGATTGTGTCCTCTGCTTTTCAGTATGTAGTAAGTTCACTCTGGTAAAATAATTCAAAAAAATGGCACTAAAATACACTTATATTATGAAGGGTGACTGCTCAGAAAACAAGAACATGTTTTCTTACATCTTATCTGTTCACATGTTTTCCAAATTAGCTGTAAAGTGTCACAGTTTGATCGATGTCTATCAGTGCATACATGTCACTTTCTCTAGGTACAAAACCAAAGAGTAAAGTACAGTAATTGGATATTGTATATTGGCTGTTAAAGTCAATATTGGTACATGTACTTTATTTGTATTTAACAAGGAAATGAGACAAAAAAATGTGTCATTTCCATTATTAGGAAATTACAGGTGTAGCTTTGGCATAACAGTGCAGGTGTCATTGTGACGCATACTAAGACATCATGCCTGCACACGCCTTGTGGTTTTGTTAGCTCATCAAGAACTCCCAGACA
The DNA here is from genome assembly GCF_963924715.1 of Thunnus thynnus. Taxonomy (NCBI): domain Eukaryota; kingdom Metazoa; phylum Chordata; class Actinopteri; order Scombriformes; family Scombridae; genus Thunnus; species Thunnus thynnus. The sequence continues at coordinate 12,669,462 of NC_089533.1, forward strand.
GCCTAATACAACAAGGACAACACAGAAACCAGAGGACATACGCACCAGACAAGTCGGTAATCCACTATCTGGATTACTCAAACGATACCAAAAAGTTGCTCAATGTACAAGTCTGAAAGACGGCTGAGAGTTTTTGCAATTTCTTTCATTCAGTCAAATTCGAAACCTATCCGCACAAGCATCTGGGGTTAGCGGGGCCTTTTGGTGGCATGCGGCCCAAGCCAGGACATGTACCCTGCATGTCAGGTCAGTGATCCAGACATGTCAATCACCAACCAGCCACAACCAATGCCAAGTCCTAAGAAACCAGAGAGGAAAAGTAGCAGTTACAAACTGCTCTGGTTTTCCTTGTCAGACGGGTTTCTTTCCCAAGCCAAACTCAATCCACACGCAAAACATCTTGTTTCATAAGAAAACGTTGCCCAGGATCTATTACTTGAGTGATGAGTAGTTTATGTTTACAGATGCACCCAGTAGTAACCGACCCTGCTGCTCTACAAGTCCCTGCAGCTCTTGTTGCACTCGGAAACAGAACTGCATTGTAAATTATGAGGTTAAGGAGGGTTACCTTCAAACGTTTGTCAGGACTTGTGTGTCATAAAGTTTATAGACCAATTGTGTCAAAGACAACTAATTACATACTATTAATAATGATTTAACTATTTCCATTGGATGTTCTAAAGTGACTCTGGTTTTCTAGCATGTGGTTTCGGTCATCTTATAAATGGATCATGAAGCCACTGTGACATCATTCAAATTTTAGGCACAAAATCATCATTATTTCAGAAAAAAACAACATGTGAAGTTGTGTTTACTAGACCAATACTTGACTTGACTTTCATTCATGTAGTTATTGATGTGGCCAACATTTGCAGACATTTGTGGGGCTATTTCCATGAATTCACTCTGGCCATGAAATCATTTGAATATAAATAACAGTCAATATGCTCTAAGATGATAAGTAAAATAGCACTAAATTTTGTGGAGTGGAGGGGAATATAACGTTCAGTCGGTCAACATTAATATTGAATATTCATTTGGGCATAATACAAATTACTTAAAATGTAAACCTGTAATTTGTTGTTTTCCCTGATAAGGTGAGGGCCTTTGCAAACAAAATTCTTGACTCTTATGCCTACTTCAAAGGCTGTCGGAACTTTCCCCACTCGTTGTCAGATGAGTTGAACAACTCATCTCAATATGAAGAATAACAACGGAGATGGTGGAAAATTTACAATAATGATTGAGTTCCTCAAATGTAACTCAAATATTGTAGGCCCTAACTGATTAGACACATTGCATCACAATAATGATGCACCCAACATTACAAAAAACAAAATTATTATTCTGGGATCACCACAAAAAGTCTTTTTTTTCCTTTTCTGAGGCTAGCCTACATGTCAGTCAATGGTTAAAATGGTGTCTTCTTATTAATACTGATGTAATTTCTATTCTCATATAACTCTGGAAACCTATTTATGTTTTTGACTAACATAACTGAAATATTAAATATTAATTTGCACTACATAGTAGAATAGCTCTGTGGTATTTGTTAAAACACTTATTGTTTAAAGTTCCTAAACAAAAAGCACCACAATGAGTAGCGTTTCACTCTTTGACACTCGCAGAACGGAGCCTGGGAGGAGCACCTGAAGGCAGCATACGTGATAAACTGCTGTGGATGGGGTGTGACGTGGAGAGCAATCAGGGCTGCAGAGACAGAAGTCGGAGCTGAACTCACCACACATTTTACGGAGGGCTGTCAGCGCTGGATGCCACGGCGGAGTGTGAATAAGCGGCTTTTACACATCTGAACCTTCCGAGAATAACAAAAAAAAAAAAAAAAAAAGGAGAAACCCCGGAGATCAACGCTGGGTGGACCGGGGGCACATGGAAACGCGATGTTGCTGGAAATACGGCGGTGGACTTTATCATAGTTTCACTCGAGAGGAGGCAAAGTGAGCTGCGTGATAAACATGCTCACCCCGGTGCTGGCCTCCCTGCTGCCTCTTCTGCTTCTCTGTCGGATTTCTTTCTGCCAATATTCAAGCGACCAGTGCAGCTGGAAGGGCAGGTGAGATTAAATGTCCTGCTTATTGAATTATTCTTCAAAATAAAAACATATTCCAGTAAAATCCAAATGCGCTGTAAATGCGCTGCGGCGTCCTGAAATGACTGTGACCGAAACTCAGAGACCGCGGTGATATGAAACCAGGCAGCGAAGAACCACAAATTAGGAGATTATACACATATAGAAATACTCTGGATTGTCTGGTTTAAGTTTATATTAATTTTGTTATATGAAAGGAAAATGAAAAGTACAAATGGGTGTAATTATTTTTTACAGACACGTGAGTTTAGGTCTGGTTTGTGCTGGATTTATGAATGAGTAATTAACTAAATGATTTGATGTGATTCATCTGGAGTAATATGAAGTTATAGTCATTGAATTATAACTCAATACATCCCATAATGATGAAATGGTGACTTAAAATCAGGTAATTTTTCATCAGTTTATAGTCTAATTTAGTCACAGGGTTATTCCCCCCCCACCCCTCCAACACACACACACACACACACACACACACACACACATTCACAGACCTTTATCTACAGATTTTCCTACAGCTTCCCTACAGTTTTACATATTTTGTAACTCAGGCAGAATATACTGGAAAGTTTCAGCTCCCATCAAACATCTGCTGAAATCTGTTTTGCACTTGAGAGGCTGTGCTTCAAATAGTGTGGTTTTGTTTTTCATCCTCAAGTCAGGAGGGGTAGGCAATATTCAGCACTTTGAGCTCTTAACCAATAATCTGTTGTTCATTAGTGAGCCTCTTGACTAATCTCCTTTAATTGCATGCAGAAATGATGAAGTTAGAAACGGACTTAATTAGAGGCATGCTGAGGAGAGCCTGGTTATGAGGCTTCAGCTGCATATGCTCAGCATGTGCCACGGGTTACTTTAGATCTATGGCAAATTTGAATTTCATCATCTCATTTTCAGGAAACTGGGCGTTTCTCCCCCAGAGTCAAACCACTAGCTTGGCATGCACACGCTGGTAGACTGCTGATGGCTTCCTGCCTCTGGCTCTGCCACAGAATGACTGACAGACTGGAGTTTTCAAACCCTGACCAGGCATTAAGTTCTGGAGGGAGTCATTTGGTCATGCTGGCGCCAGAGTCCGAAGTGCTGCCCGGACAAGTCTCTTCCAGTCTCTTTGGTGGCTTGAAAGCAAGGGGAGGTTCGGTGCGTGACCTGCATTTGCACTTGCATGCAGCAGGCCCAGCTACTGTTGCTGCTGTTGTCTGCCCGGAGGCCCCTGTGTCCCACCATTCATCCATTTCTGCTTCCAAACTCTTCCCAAAGGCAGCCTGCCAGTGGTGCATTTTGCCAAAGCTCTGGGAGGAACAATGTGGTATGGGGAGTGTGTGTTGGAGCTGAGGTCATTTTGGCTGCTCCGGCTCGTGACTGGTCATGCAGCCAGTCTTGCGCACAGACGGCCCTTAATGCTTAGGAGGAATGTGGTCTAATGTCCACAGTCTTCCAGAGGTCTTCACCTTGGTCAGCTTGCTAATTTTTTATTTTAGTACTCCCTGTATGCCATATTAAAGAAAATAAGCATTTCCACAAAGAAAGCTATAACATTATTGGGTTTCTGTAATTCTACACCTTTCTTTTTTTTTTGGGAAATTCTTGACAATGCCTGCTGCTTTGTTGATGTATGCTGACATCTGTCTCTTTCATTTCTTCCAGTGGTCTAACCCATGAGGGTCACACCAGGGACGTGGAACAGGTGTACTTGCGTTGCTCCCAAGGCTCTCTGGAGTGGCTCTATCCCACGGGGGCCATCATTGTCAACCTCCGACCCAACACGGTCTCCCCCGCAGCCACCCGTCTCTCAGTTTGTATCAAACCCTCCACAGATTCCAGTGGCACCAACATCTACCTGGACCGCAACGGAAAGCTGCGGTTACTGCTGCGTGAACAGGACCAGGCTCAGGGCAAGGTGCACTGCTTCAGCATTCAGGACGGGGCGCTCTTCATTGAGGCTGTCCCGCGCATGGACATCAGTCGCCGGATCACGGCGTTCCAGTATGAGCTGGTCAGCGACAGGCTGGGAGCAGAGGCGCACTCACTGGGTGGTAAGATACATCTCTGTTTTTTGACTTCGCCTACAGTACAATACAGTGTCAAACCTGTAAATAATTGTCTTGTATTTCATCGAAGTAGCCATTAAAAAGGTCTGCAGACTTGCTTCTGATTGATTCCCTCTAGAACTGGGTTTCTTTGTGCTTTGTCCCTGCGGCGTGTGCTGTGCACTAAATACAGCCATCTACTGGTGGAAACTTTTATTAAATTGGACTCTAATAGTAGGAAACTCAACATTTGCTCCAACACACTGCTAATACTGAAGCCAAAATCTATTTATCTCATAGTATTGTCTGTACATTTTGGTTTTGAAAGAATATAGTTCTTGTCAAAATCAAACTCTCACTCTTAGTATCAAAACATCACAAATTGAAGGCTTTAATGCTTCATGAAACTTTAGATTTTTAGGATAAAATGTTCATTTTTCAGCTCATTTCACAACTATTCAGACTTGACTTGGCTGTGAACGGCTGTGAGCTGTAATTGTTTATTTTTTATTTTTTTTTGCATGACTTGTGTGTGAAAGGCCATATCCAAACAGTAGAACAGTGGGCCTCCACTGAAAAACAACCTACTATTTTCACGCTGCGTACCTGCCAAACCTGCACAGTTTCAAGCTGCGCCACTGTGTTTTTTTTCCACCTAAAGCGAAAATATGAGTAGTATCGGCCCACATCTGTTTTTACGGCTCTCTGGGTCCACATATCCACATCCTGCATCGTTATCTGGCACAGCAGAGAGAGAGAGGGGAGAGGGTTAAAAGTAGAGGACTGAGCGTGGAGTTGTTTCCACCACATTAGTGCGCTCGGCTCAGCTCTGCAGTTTGATCTGGTGCTGTGATGTGGGCTGAGATAACACTGGGATGATTCACAAAGACAGTGGTCTCGTGTCATCCGAAGCCCTGACTGGTGGATTCATTGCTACTCGGCCTCTTCTCATCTTCTTTTTTTTTTTTCCTGTTTCTTCCTTCTTTCCTATCCTTTTCTCTTCTCTCTGACCCGCTGTGCTGGGATTGAGTTGCTCACCATCAAGCTGGAATGTATCTCCAACCAGATGTTGGGAGGACCTTCTAGGAGCATATAGGCTTATTTTTCCCCCCACTCCTCTTCTTGCCGTCACTCCCTTGGTCTGCCTTTCAGCTCACTTAAATTATTCTCCCTTTTTTCTTCCTCTCTCTGTCTCACTATTTCCTACCTCTTAATTTCTTTCTGTCTATTTATCATTCTTGTATTTTCCTTTTCATTCCTCTACCCTTCATATATCTTCCCTCTCTCTTCCTGGCTGTTTGAAGTGGTCTTCGTCTGTGCTGAGTAGTATTAGCAAGTTGTGCTCCATTACAGTGGAATTCATCAGGGTCCAGATGTTGGAGGGACACTATATTGTGCCCCTCCACTCCTCCTTCACCGCTCCTCCCATCCCTCATCCCTCTCTGCTCCTGTGAAGTGGTTCTGATCAGAGTGGCGCTGCATGCGCAAGGGCCAGAGAGAGATGCTGACTCGGCTCTCAGCCCATTCCTGCGGTTCTGTTTCATGTCTGACATGCGAGCCCTGCTCGGCTCTGCTTTGGAGGAAAGAAAAAACACTGCTGGGTTTAGGCCTAGGCTCACTGCTCCGTCTGATGCTATGGCAGCACGCAGGCTCACTTCAAAGGGCCTCTGCACTCTGCTCCAGGCTCTGGGCGAGGTCGGCCGCTCTGAAGTCTCCCGGCTCTCCAGCTGTTCTTAAGCCGCATGAGCTTGTGGCTGTTTGACCTCTGATCTCTGTAGTGATGCAGCAGCGCCTCGTGTTGCTACACAAGCTGACCTAATACATGCTCACCCCTCACCCCTATACCCTCAACTTCAGACAAGCCAGCTAAAAATAAGATCCTGCTCTTACAGATGACAGAGGGCACAAATCTCTTTAAGCATATTTTCATCCAGAAAGTGGATTAATCTTTGTACTCAGATTTATGACCAGATGTGTAAACTAGGGTGGTTTCCGGTGCGTCAAATCCACCTGAGTGAACCATTTGAATCATTCTTCCTCTAATTCAGCGGATAAGCACCCACCCTCAGCCCAGTGCTGACTCGACACCCCTCCTTCTGCCCCCACTCCTTGCCCCACCTACCCCTCTGTGCCACTCTGCTCGCTAAAGAAAACCACAGCAGGTTTAGGGCTAATAAAGGCATTCTGGTCAGGCCAGCCACAGGACCACCTGAGTCAACTAATCATTGACTTGACTGCTCTCATTTAAGGCCCTTTCTCCTGCTATAAAACACTCTGGAGGACGGCAGGCTGAGTTGTTGCTCTACAGCCACCAGTCAAAGGTGAAATCTAGCCTGGGGCAAGCTTTTAAAGGAAAGGACGTTTCATTTTATTCACTTTTTCTTTTACATCCAACCGTTTGCCCTCTAGTTATGATATCGTCCAAGAGGAGAAATTGTAAAGTGGGACTTTTCCTTTTTCCTTCTTATTTGCTTCCGATTTTCACTTTTAAGACCGTGAATAAAAAAACTCCACTTGATGTTGTAGTTGCAAATGTGTGCTGACTGTTTCAGTCCCAGCAGGCTTGCTAAAGTGCTAAAAAGACCTCAGGTCAGCGATGAAGCCTTTCCTCATCTCTCCTTCTCTCCTTATCCATTTCATCTGGTCCTTGTTTGTCATGGAGTGTCAAGGGGTTCCTGTTGTGGTGGGGAAGCTGACTGAACAGCCCCCTTGGGCATTAAACGTGCGCGCACACACACACACAGGCACACACATCCACTCATCAGCGTTTTTTAATGAGCAGTGATCAGTTTTTTTTTTGTTTTTTTTTTTTACCGTCAGCCGCGTGCCCGACTCTGTTTGGTGTAAAACCCACAACTCATGACAGCTGACTTCCCGCTCTGCAGCCTCTGCAAATAAATAATAATCTGTGGGGATGGAAATTACTGTGACCCCAATTTTTTTCGTATGTGTATGTGTGTGTGTGTGTGTGTGTATGTCTTACATGGCTGGCCCAACCACAGTTGTACATTTGTCTAAGTTGCACTCAACTGGAAAGTAGCTGACCTGTCAACAAGATTTTTATCGTGCTGCAAGACCGAGAGTGCTAAAGAAATCATGGGCCTTTCCTGTTTCTGTTTGTATTTCTTTACCAAATTTTGGCTCCAAACTCATCCTCGCTTTCTCTCTCTATTTCCTCGTAGCACCCTGTCAGCCTTGCAGCGACGCTGAGATGCTTCTAGCAGTCTGCACCAACGACTTTGGTAAGTTACAGCACTGTTTGGGAGAATTATAGGCTTCCTGCTGCTGTATGGTAGGGCAGAAATGTCCAATGAAAACACCATTCTGTGTTTCATGAAATATAGCCATGAGCAGGAAGTAAATCTAGTATTCCTGCTTTGTGTTTTCAGTGGCACGGGGCAGCATTAAGAAGGTGGAGAAGGAGGAGGAGCACTCGTCTGTCATTGTGCAGATCAGTCGCCTCTACAGACAGAAGACCCAGGTCTTTGTATCTGGGGGTGTGAGGGCACGGAGCTGGACTGGCCGCATCAAGATGCCCCCACAATGTGGGGTGAGGTCTGGTGATGGAGAGTTCCTCTTCACTGGGACAGTGAGATTCGGGGAGGCCTGGATGGGCTGTGCCCCACGCTACAAAGACTTTCTGCGGTTGTACCATGAGGCGCAACAGCAGGGGACCAACCCCTGTCATGTGGACACTGACTGAGCAGGTCACTTGCCAATGCTTGGAAATAGGACAAGTCCTCACTGGGTGGGGAGGAGAGCTGAACCGAGTGTTCACGCTGAGGAGAGAAAGAGACTGACAGACTGGTCCAGTGGCGCAGCCTCTCTCCTCTCCTGCTGTCTCAGACTCTTTGGAGACAAAGAACGGAGCTCCTGAATGTTGCCAAGCAGCATGCTAGCCGGACTCCAAGTTGAACGTGATGCAAAGAAGAATGTGTTCGGACTGCCTTTCTCGCAGATGGGGAACTCCCAGGTTTTAAATGTAGCAGACCCTGTTTGGTTATTATGTGTATAAAATGTGAATGAGCATTGTATATTTTGAAGCTCCACATGCTTTGTAAAAAGCTCGATGTACAGTTCTGAAGTTATTTCTTATGAAAGAAATATATAAAGTGAAAGCCTCTTTTTATTTTGTTTAAAAAAAAAAAAGATTCACAATTTAATGCCTGAATTTATGTGCTTTTCAGGTTGTACAATTGTTTAAAAAAAACAAAAAACACACCAAAAAAAGCAAATCTTTTTTTGCCCCATGAGAATAAAAAGATTTATTCCCTGGAACAGCGTTCATCTCTGTGGTGTTCATATGTAAAATAAATAATTGAATAACTTAAGCAGACCACTGTTTTTGAATTTTGACTTGTGACATAATTGACTTATTGTTAGCAGTGATGATTTTAAATCAAAATCATCTCGACACACTAACGTTATAAGCCCTCACATCCTCTGTTGGAATAAAAACACTCTCATATGATATGTATTATCCAACTCTCCAAGGTTCACCTCAGCCTTGAGCTCGGACCGTCTGCCAGGGGTACAGAGAGATTGATATCAGAGAGTTTGGGTGGATTCCTCTGCGTTGGTTCCTGTGGTGATGGGGGTGGCCGTGTCTCAAGGTCAATGTGAAAGGCCTCTTTGTTCCAGCGCAGCAGCCTGGTATGAGAGAGAGAGGACTGAAGACAGACCTGAATACAGCCCTGTGACTGGGCACGCAGCAGAGAGCAGCACTCTCCAACCGCACTCCAAATTTTGATTGGCGTGTACAATTCTGCTCAAGCTCCCTGTCAAAATGAAGGCTTTTTATTTTCATCACCTCAAATAAAACACAAGCAATGAATCAGGTTGTTGGAACTCCACCACACCAGATGATACAGCCTGCGAGCCAGGCCTGTTCAGATGACATCCAGTTCACGGCAAAGGCTCTTTTTGTCTGCCTTTTCACTTAAACGGAAATGCACCTAGAATGTCTTTCACTAAGTTGCCCCGCAAAGACAATTGCTTTTCCAGACGGCGCTGTGCATTGAATTGAATGTCTGAATTCCAGCTGAAAGCCAGCGGTCCCAGAATTGCACACTGGGAAAGGCAAACAGAGTTTCTATGGTAACGATGCCTTACTGTGAACCTTCTCTCTCTGGCTTTAAGAGTAAGAGCTGAGGAAGAGGAGGAGGAGAAAGAGGGACAGTGGGCATTTCTTGGCTGTTCGGTTCTTCGCTGGTCCAGCTGTCCTGGTTGTCAGACCTCCTGCTCGCCTTCCTCCCTGGCCAGTCAGCCTTTCTCTGCTTGTGCCATGCACATAATCAATACTGGTGGTGCTTTCTATCCTGTGCAAAGTAGCACATTAGTTTTTTTCAGCCCTCAGCTTACAGCAGGAGCATCACTCACCCTCTAGCTCTTTATTTTCCATTTATTGTCACACAGGTTAGTGTAAAGTCAAACGTGCCCGTCATGCCATAGTGCCGCTATTATTAGTGAACAGAGATCATGCTTATAATCATGATATAAACCTGCTACGTGTTGGTGACCCTTGAGTTATAAACAAGACGGCACATTAGAAATCTTCATCAGAAATATAACAGTAATCAATGGCAGTTTTGTTTTTGATCAATAAAAGGTGTTCGTATCTGTGTCACTGTACTGGCTTTTGTCACTGATACTGCAATTTGATGACATTTTACAAGCAGGATATGAGAATGTTCTACATTTTAGCAGATATTCGTCCAAGGGATTTGGCTCTAGTGTCTTTGGGTGCAGCTCATTCAGTTAATCTGACTGAGTATCATATATAAGCACACACAAAATCGGTTGCTACTTCATGGGCGAGGTCAGATTTTGTCGTGATACCAGTTGTGAAGGACCGGTCTTAACCAGATGTGAATATGTGGAGTCTTTGTGCTGTCAGTGTGATTCAGTCAGAAGTCACTGCATGGTCATCTCGTGGGTGGAATTAAAAAAGAGAAAGAAAAAAACAAAGTTGAAAGCTGAAGACATGGCAAAGTGCACTGTCACTTGGCAGAAAAAGGGAATTAAATTAACGAACAGGAGAACCCCAGCAGATAGAAGAGGCCTGTGAGCTCAGTGTAGTGGCTAATATTTTATGCCTCTTTGGGGAAGTGCTGGAATGTCGGGAATGTGTTGACTTCACACACATACGCGTGCGCAGCTTCCCCCAGCCCTGCCGCCTTGATTAGCCGGAATCAATAGAGTCTCTGTGGTTTTTGTGTGTGTGTGTGTGCGTGTGTGTGTGTGTGTGTTAGTGTGTATGCCTGCACTGTGCGCGTGGCCCTAACCCTAGCACACATAAACACAACGCCCCAGCAGAGAGATAGCCGCCACCCACACTGAGCCACAACTCGCTCTGCAGCTGCAGTCCTAACACCTCCAATCTGACACAATGCCGGCCTGACACTTCTGTAATGCAGCCTTTACATGTTTAAGATAGCATCTTAAATTTCAGGTCCACAAATCTGATTTAGAATCACATAAAATACTGATTCCATAACATCATTTTGAACATTTAACCCACTTCAATTTAGGATCGCAGGTTCCTCACACTACTGGTGAAATGTTGAGGCCTAAAATTGCATAATAATTTCACTTAAAGATCCCCTGCATATATATTTTAACACATACAACAATACTAATTCTAAAAAATTGTGTAAAATATAGTTTTTCCGCATGAACTTGCTAAAAATTCTTACAAACACATCTCCCACGTTCTCCCTCATTGTGAATATTTTTCCTGTCAAAAGTTTAACTGCTGGATCCAAGATGCCTCCTACTTCTTTTAAGAGTCCTGTAGTGCAGTGTATATGCACTGGGAGTTTCAAGTTTCCACATCACACGTGTGTAAGTCGCATACTGGAGCACGAATAGCTTCTAAACTAGTGATGTCATAAAATCCTGCTCCTACTTGCACATTTTAATCTCAGATTTAAGGTAAACACGAGGAAACTTTCCTTCTTCAGCGGATGATTTCCAATTTTTTCCATGTATGTGATTTTCTCATCTTGAGTCAGATAGAGATGAACACATCACAAAGGGTCAACAAGCCAATAAGGCGCCTCCCAGAATGCTCATTAATCCCCAGTGGGTCATGAGTCTCCCAGTCATGAAATGCCTTTGCAGTCGCCTCCATCGCCCCGCCTCACTCACCAAAGTGCTACGGCAGGACTGAGGGTGTTGGGTGTCTAGCAAAAAAGTGATTGTGGGGTCAAAGCTTGGGCCTGCGTGTCTAGGATATCAGGTATCAAAGGGAATCTGGGAATTGTGCTCTCCATCTGAGTGAATGGGTAGCGTGCATGAGGCTGACCAGGCACGGTCTTCATCAGATGGTTTGGAGATCAGGTTTAGTTTTGGCTGATGGTAGCCTGTCAAGACAATGTTTCACTCTATCTTAAAGTTGGCAGAGACTTTTGGGATCACACACAGTCAAAAATATACAGTAGCAATAGCCAAAGTCTGTTGATGAAAATGGCTTGTAGCATGTGATAGAAAACTGCTGAGCTTTATCATGTAGATTCCATTCTTTTGGCTGATGTCTGTATTACGCCTAATTATTTCTGTTTGTGAATGGTGATTTGCTGCTGCAGTCTGCCTCTACAAGACTGTCTCCTTCCTCCTTTTGTCCTGCATCGTTGTCTTTTCTCAGTGACTGAATGTGCGCGGCTGCTGTCCGCTCACATGGCCCACAGAGGCCGCGTCGGGGAGCCCTGTTCGTTCAGCAAACACGCCAATGTCGTCCAGAGTGGGGGGTCCTGCTGCAAGGAGATACTAGGAGCTCCCCAATGCTCAGAAGCCTAATAACAGAGCAGAATTTGGCTCGGAGGACGTCAGGCAAACACATTGCAAATGGCACTTTTATTTGCTTGCCTTCACGTCCCCTCCCCCAGCAGCCTTCATTTACTGGGATCTGCGGTGCCATTTCCAGCCGCCCCATGGCAACAGCAGGCCTTGTCAACAGGGGGACAACTTTCTCATGATGTCACCATGCCATGGTGATTGGCGATCTGTTGCAAGGAGATGAAGCATAGATGTGAGGATGCCAGTGGGACTCATATTTTATATTATATTATATTTTCTTACAACGTCAGAACGCAAACTTTAGATTTCAGCATAAAGCTTGACCTTGAACTGTGATAGCAAAGTTATGTTTTTGTTTCCTAGTTCCTGTTTCCTAGTTCCCTCATTTCTAGTTTCTCTCATAGTCATCATCACCGTAAGAAGACCATTACAAAAAATCACAATAACAAAAGCTTGTCCTGTCACTATCGCTCTCTTGACTTAATCTTGGTTTTGAATGAGCATGTTGTTGCATGTCCTATACAACCTGTCATTCATCAACTCTTGCTCTTTGTCTGATTGGGATAATGCAATCTGCTCCTCTGCTCTCAGGCCTGTCAGACTTACGGTCAGGCCAGCAGATCTGCTGTGTGCACAGTCCAATGAGCACCAGTGGCTTTACCTCGCTGTAGGAACCCTCCTTGGCAACCGGGGCAAAACCCCCCTCTGACCTCTGACCTGGGTTGTGGCCTTTGGATGGGAGGAGAAAAAAATGGTTCCTGTCTAAATTCAACCATTAAAATCTGGAGGAGACCTGGGTCTGCCCTCTAGCCTCGAAAGGAAACACACATCTTTAGGCATTGTGGGATGACAAAGATCATCAACCAATGGCGAGACAAGTGCAGAGCGTGATTGATTGTGTAATTGAAATTGTGACGTTTGATGGATGTCTAAATGAGGGGCATAATAGGTTGTGTGATGGATAGGTAGGAAGAGAACACTTAGATTTTCACAGAGGAGCGGATGTGAGCTGTTTGCTCTTGGGACAGCGAATGATGGATCGATTTTAGAGGGAGGAGGCCTCGGCGAAAGAGATGCATCCGACTGGTAATTATAGTTTCCGGATAACATTTCTGTTTTTATTGTCAACTAGAGTGTTTCAGCATCAAACACATTTAAAGTCCACATGTGGGCAACAGTCATGATTCAAATCAAATGTTTATAACTTACAAATGTTGCATTGTTACATTCATGAAGGTAGTGCAATACTTACATTTTAATAATCATGTGGATAGCACCAACAGCACATCTGTTTAGACTATATATTTAACAGAAATGTTTTCTGTTATTAATTTGCAAGGCATTTGCCCATTTTACAAACATAATTTGTTTTGTGGGTTATCTTTGCCAAAAGGGCTCAGTGAGGGCATTTGAGCATGCTTCGTGAGCACATGTTAAATGGAAATCCAAACCAACAACAGTGCTGCATAATTCAGGATAGCCTCAGAGGAATTTCGGGCCTGTCACACACCATCTCATGCACAGCACAAACACAGAATTTTCACTCTTCCAAAGACCAGATTAAAGCTGCTTTCATATCTCACAGTATGATCTTCAAACTGAAAGATTGTGTTAATTATAGATTATGATGACATCTCAAACCGCAGCAGAGCAGGGATTTCATTAAAATCATTAGTGGTTGTAAACCAGCGTGCTGAGTTCTGAGCTATGGCAACAGTTATCAAGTGGACAAGTGTTGGCAACAGCTGAACGGTCAGCTGGGAAAAGAATGGCTGAGCCTAGAGAAAGTAGAGCTGCAGGGGGTCACACACACACACACACACGCACACACGCACAGACACACAGTGATGGTTACGTCCATATGTATGTAGCTGTTTCAGGACAGGTGACAGCTAGTGACCCTTAAATCAGAGTTCAGGATCCTGTTATGCTCCTGCGCTCCAAAAGGTCAAAGGTCAACCAGAGTGATTAATATTAAAGATGTAATCCACAACTGCTTAAAAACAAAACAAAAAAAATTCTGGAGTCGAAGCCTATTACAACTTTGCTTTTGAGCCTGTGAGAATAAACTCTTGGCAATGGCAACACAACACGAAAAATAAAAACAGGACATTTTCGAAATGAAACCACAAACATGAGAACTCAGTTAAAATATAAAGAATATTTATTTCATCCCCTTTCGACTCGCAGCCTGTTTCAATTCTTTGCTTCGCAGTGTTTTCAATCTCAAGTAGCTTCTTGAGAAAGCAGTTATGGAGCCGTGTGCTCCTGTTGCACCACAGTCACATCAAGTTTACCCAGTTGCAGAATCATGAGACAAGTGCTCCTTGGTATGCCATAATGTGTAGATTTTGGGAGGATTATCGCTGCTCTACTGTGGAATGCATAACATGTCCGTCTGGAGAAATCAGAGAGAGAGAGAGAGAATGGCAGCGGGGGCACAGGAGTCTTGCAGTGTGCTGACAGTGTGATTTTCCTTCACCCTGCTATCTAAAAAATGTGAGGCTGCTGAAAAAAAAAAAAATCTTATCCCTCCACTCCTCCTGCTAAGATTACAGCAAGTCTTAAATGTTTTCTTTTAAAAACCACCTCTATTACTTGAACATTATCCTCTGTTAAATATTTGAATAACCAAAAGACAATGAACAAAGAAACCAAAACGCGTTTGTTTCAATACTGTTGACCGAATTTTACTCATATATATACAGCCCAGGTTTGACTTTTCAGTTGATTTAAGGAGATGTTCGTTTTCCTTCAGTATCTGGCAAACGGAGGTAGGTAATTTTTACATTTGTCCTAAAACCTCCTGACATTGCTTAAAAGGAAACAGTTTTACAAGTAAGAGAACATTACAAATCTTGACTAATGACTAAATTCAATTTCAATTCAATTCAGTTTTATTTATATAGCACCAAATCATAACAAAAGTTATCTCAGGGCACTTTTCAAAAGATCATGTGTTTGCTCGTTTAAGCTACTATTGGTTTAACTTCAATTTATTAATATTTTTGTACCCCATGGTTTTCTGCAGTTCTGTGCAGCCATTTCTCTCAATTAATTTATGTACTGTAGAAAAATCAGTAAGCAGACTCTAAAAATGATTAAAATGTGCTTATATTGTGAATCTATCACAATGAACATCTAGATTAATATCTATCAGTGTTATTATCCTTGTATGATACTGCAGTTTAAGCACAGACTCATTTGAAGCCAGAATATATTATTTCATCTCAGCAGCTTTTTTTTTTTGTGTGTGGCTAAAATGACAATAAACCTGAACTTCGTGTTATATCACAATAAAAAAAAAATTCTTAAACTGAAAATTGATGCAGGCTTGATGTTAAATGTGAATGATTATGTAACTCAAGCAAGTTTCAACAGTGTGCTACACCCAGATTTCTTAAACACAGTAATGTGGGTTGCAAAACAGTTGGTGTGATGTAAAGCATCAAGTGATTTGTCGTCACTGATGCTTTCACCCAAAATCAAATGAACATCTACGAATTCCTCCTTTTATCTTACGACTGACTTGTGCCTGAATTTGTTGAAGGTTTGCCACTTTTTAAAAATGCAGCAAAATCCAAAAAATTCTCAGGAAAACACTGGATCAAATTCATGTATTTTGAAATTATATGACAGCAATGAATAAATATCACATTCCCATGTAAAGTGGAAACACAGATCCCGCTTTATTAGAGAGATGCTGCCCCCCACAGGAAGAGTCTCAATATATCGTGCTACTGCTGCATATGGTAAATCCTTAGACAATGACAACGCAGAGGCCAGTGTACATTCTTCTACCGTTATCACCGTCATGTCTGCACTGATGGACCAAGTTATGTACAGCATTAGCCCACAAACCAAAGCCATAATAATGGTGCAGTGAGAGCACAGAAAGCAAACTTTATGTTTTAGGTCTCTCTCCTATCCCAGAGAGACCTCTCATATTTCCAGCTGTGGTGAAATGTAGATTTATGCTGTAGTCATAACAAAGCCTGAACAAGACTGACACTGCATAATAAAAGGGCTGGAGTGGTGAGATTTGTACTTGCAGACATGCTGTCCTCGCATTGATGCATAACTTGAAGTAGCTGAATGTTACTGTGAAACTATCTGATACAATAAGGTATCAATTAAAGTGTTTGTGAGGCCGTGCCTACCTGCAGACATGAGCAAATATACAAAGAGAAGAGCGATTCTC
Source organism: Thunnus thynnus (assembly GCF_963924715.1). Lineage (NCBI taxonomy): Eukaryota > Metazoa > Chordata > Actinopteri > Scombriformes > Scombridae > Thunnus > Thunnus thynnus. The sequence goes on from NC_089533.1 coordinate 12,685,600, forward strand.
CCCTGCTGATGCAGAAAACTGACAAAGACAAGTCATTGAGGGTTCCCAAAGACAACACTGACCCCTCGAGAGAAGTAAACTATAGTCTGTCTTCTTGTGAGACTGATTTTGGCCGAGCGTGTACTTAAAAACTCATCATTGTGTCCACAAGGGTTGGATTTTCAGTGAGTGTTGGAGGATATTTCATACCAAATTTAGAAAGAAAACATGGTCCAACAGATCAAGTTCAGTTCATGACGCCTGGGAAGAAATCCAGTAATAAAATAACAGTTGTTTGCCTGAGAGGGATCTGTGAGGTTGTTTATAATGGGGGTCTGTGAACATGGACGACCCTTCACCCATACTGATCACACACAGCAAGAAAGTTTCACCATCTTTTCATTATTTACTTTGAGGAATCATGTAAGTCTTACAGAGAAGAAACAAAACAAATATGTGACATTTCATTTTCTTTTTTTTAACACTTCATTCATACAGTTCTTACAGTGGAAAAAAAAACAACATATTTCAAATCACTTTACAAACTCTTGAATGGACAAATTAAGACTTTTATACACATGCTGTACAGGTTTCCCTCAGGGGGAAACACATGACATAGAATATGATTAGAGTTTCACATTTACAGTTCAGCGATGGGTTTGTGTGGCCAGTAAGGATTTTTCTCTTTGTCCAGCTTTGTTTCTGGGAAAGTCTCGTTCAGGTCTTCGATGGTCATCTGGTCAAAGGGAATCATGTTCCTGAATTTCTCCAGCTGAGGAAAGAAGAGCAGAGGATCAGGACAGAAGAGGTGATCAAGTGTTTCCAGCACAACCCGGTACATGAAGAAGGTGGCGGAATCAGATTTACTCCTGGGACAATTTCAGTTTTGGGACCGTTAGATCGTAAATAACAATTTACTATGCATTTAGACTATTTCACTATATTACTTTCATTATTACATTTCATTTCATTTCATTTCCCTTTTACTTAAGCAAATAAGGTCATTTAGTTTTTTTTACTTTGTTTTTGGCTATTTTTTAAAAACATATAATTCACACCTCTTTTTCATATTGGATGATTCGAGCTTTGGATGCTTCGATGTAGGCGGTGGCTGTTGTGTTCTGAAAGACAAAGACAAATGAAAAGCAATTAAAAAAGGAACATTTGCAAGGAGTTTTGATACAGTACTATAGTCTGTGTACTCTACAAAAATCAGTGGCCGATAAAGTAGACACATGTGACCTTGCTGCACATTTGAACAATGAACAAAAATCGAAAGAAAGTGTGAAACAAATGCACCAACCTATGGTTCATTATTTGTGACTGCTTGTGTTTGTAGGTTTAATTCTTTTGCAATACGGTATATTTTCACTGAAAGAGTTGTTTCTCATCATATTCACACTGATTATTTTAATGTGCATGTAGATGGAAAGCACAATGAGTTAAGTGTGTCCAATGAACACTCCTGCTGTTAGACAAACTGCCATCACTACAAAACTACATAAATGTAAATATCAAATTGGAAGCTTAAATCTCATCTATCCCGTGTGCTTGTGCACATGTTGGGACACGTGGAAGCATCCATCCATCATCTAAACACAGTGACACTCACCGCTTCTGCCTCCTGAGCATTGATCAGATTTGTCTGAGTGTCTACAGGCTCAGGAACCGTCAGGGCGTTGAACTGGGAAAACAAAGTTCACACGATATATGACGACAATAAAATACTGTATATGCTGTTATTAAGGTCTCACATCAATTACTGTTACTATTAGTGATAATCAGAAAATCCGAATAATTTTCAAGAATCACACTACTGTTAGACGAAATCAGTTTTCTAACCTTTTTTTCAAACTCATCCACCATGCCTGCCTTGGCTATAGCAGATCTGTAGTAGCTCCAGTCAATGGTGGCAGGTTTCTCTGGTAAGGAGGTGAGCCTGTGAAGACAGATCCACCTAGTTACAAACACCTTAATTTACTGTTAGCAGTGGTTTGACTAGAAATCCTGGTTATAATGATGATATCATTATCAAAAGCGTGACCATTTATCTATTAAATGTCTACACACACACACCTATATTTTGCTCACACTGTCAACAGGCGGGGTACACCCTGGACAGGTCGCCACACGCTCGTAAAGACAGACAACCATCATTACTTTACACACACACACACGCACGCACGCACACCTAGAGGCACTTTAGAGTTGCCATTAACTTAACCACCGTGTCACTGCACCCTGCAGTTCAGTGCTGGTTGGTTTGAACCTGGGAGCTTCTTACTTTGAGGTGACAGTGCCACCCACTGCACCATCTTGCTCAAAGGAGTATAAATGTTAAATTATTTTTATTTAAGTGCTTTAGAATCTGTGCCTCATTCACACAAACAGACGCGCCTCAACTACACCAGCATACTATTTTATATAATATCTTCTAAATCTGCATTAAAAAAATGTACTGAATGTTATATTTAGAAGTGAAATTGTCATGCTAAAATAGAGTATGTTGATGAAGAACCAATGTTCATATCTCAAGCAGATTCTGAAAAACTGATCTATGCAATCATTTTTAGCAGATTGGACTACTGTAATGCTCTTTATGCTGGACTACAACACACAATCTCAAGGGTGCAGCTCATTCAGAAGGCAGCAGTCAGAGTCCTTACACAAACACACAAATATGAACATATTACACCAGTTCTTTAATCTCTTCACTGGCTCCCAGCACAGCACAGAGTCTACTTCAAAATTCTGCTGATAGTCTATAAAGCACTTAATGGTTTGGCTGACCTGATCACTGACTACAGTCCAAGCAGACCTCTCAGGTCAACTGGTGGTCCTGCTGTCTGGAACAAACTACCAGATGACCTGAGATCAGTCTCTACTGTTTCCATGTTTAAAAGAAAACTTAAAATCTTTCTGTTTTCTCAAGGCCTATGACTAGCCAATTTCTTAACTAACTATGTGTGGCTGGACAACTGTTTTTTCAATTTTTTATCATTTTTATTTTATATTTATTTAAAATGTTCTCATATGTGTGTGCTTATTTAGTGTTCATTTTTAGTTGTTGTATTTCTGTATTTTTAAGCTTTGCTTCGAAAACGATTTTTTCATGTTGATCAATTACTTTTATGCTGATGTTGAGCACCTGGAAATTCAAAAAAATCTCTTACACAACTGCGTAGTCTTTGTGACAGGTGAGTTGGTGCAGTAGACACGTACTCAAAGGAAGAAAGGACGCTCGCACACTGTCTTCACTTGCTCAACAAAGATCCTTTAATATATACAACGTTTCAGCCAAGAACCTTTTTCAGGTATAAGTAATACACCTAATACACCTGATAATATACCAGAAGAAGGTTGTTGACTGCAATGTTAAATATATTAAAGGATCTTTATCGTTTCCCCTCTTCCTTTAAGCACCTTGAACTACCGTTGTGTATGAAAGGTGCTCTACAAATAAAATTGATTTGACTGTTACACTCTTGAGGGTAAACCCAGATTAGGATTTTATATGGTTACATGACATATGTTGGGAATGCCATATACTGCAACTGGGAATACTAACTTTGCTGAAATAGCATCACTGCGTGTCTTCAAGTTGTTGAACATGGTCCTCTGGTTGGGCGGCACCCTCTCTGCAAAAGCCAACCAGTCAATGGCCTTGAGTGTAGTTCGTCTCCCAGCCATGTTTCAGGGCGTGTTATCTAAAGAAAGACCGGATTGGCACTTTAGTTGCTTGTAAACGAAGTTAATAGCTTTGCTACTCCCAATACCTTCCCTTTATAAATTCAATTTGGCCTGAAGAACCGTTTGTTGTCCCCATTTGACTCAGTCATTCTTGTCATTCTTTTATTACATATACTCTGATTTATGGCCCTGAGTCGTTACCTTGCTTTGATGAATAACAAACAAACGCATCAAACTGCATTATTTTACAGACTTTTAACAAGTATCCAGTTAGCAAACACAGCTATCAAAGCTAGCAAAGCCAGAACAACACCGCAGACAAACAGAATATTAAACAGCAGTTCAAAATTGGTGTATTTTTATAACATTTCTTTAAATCAATCGGACACATTATCAAAACAATCTGCTTAAAGCATGTTTTTAAATAACATTTAACATTTGAGCAACTTGTCAACATACCGTCAATGGGATACAAACTTCTCCAAGCTGCCGGCTGACGGGAAACGGAAGTGAGCTAATTTAACAGCCAAAATATCCTGCCACTAAACTGATGAGGTGATGTGAGCTTACAGTTTATCATATAATTACACACATATTCTGTTTCATCAGTCTCATCCACTGGCTTTTAACTTTAAACAGTAAACAGTTAACAGTAAACAGCTCGAGACCAGTTTCACCGTAAATGTACCTGTATTTATGTATGGACTCTGTGTTGACCATAGAGTGAGTGTTTACTGCCCTCCAGTGGTCAATACAGAGAACTGCAACACTCCATTAAAATGGTCAAACCAGGGACAATGCAGACATGATAGCATTAATATCATTTATAAATTGTAAAGAAGGACTAAATGGCAACCCTCCCACATTTTATAAAGCCAGAAAAATCAAGATTGTAGATGGTGTATTGTTCCCAATATTTTGCCCTCCTCATGTAAGTTAATGGAGAGGACAAAATATTAGAAACATCATTCAATATAATGCACTCCAGTACACCTCCACCACCACCCACCATGACCTCAGTAATAAACATAAAGTAGAATTATCACCTTTCTGGCAACGTCAACAAAAACTGAAAATTTGCTTTGCAAATGTAGAATATATGGCAGAGCTGTTGTATTTTTGTATTTGATTGCATTATATTGCACAGGTGTACCTAAAGAAGTAGTCTGTGTGTGTGTGTGTGTGTGTGTGTGTGTGTGTGTGTGTGCGTGTATATACATATGTATATACACACACACACTTAGAGTACACTGATTGACAGTTTGACTATCATGTTTGTAAACAATGGCACAAGGACTTGTCTTTCTGATGGCACTGACATGTTCATTGACATAAATATTTATTTTGAGACATGAACTGAGGATTTTTGAGCAAGTTACAGGCTTTTGCAGGTAATCCATTGTATGATGCTGTTTGTAAGAATCATTTCAAGAAATGCACTTACTGTTTTGCAAATGTTAAGGATGAGAAATGTACCAAAGCGACAGAGACAAACTATAATCGTCAGTATAATATTCCACATGATGTGTTGTGGGCTGGGTTTGCACGACCACAACTCTGTCACGAGTTCCCTCCTATTAAAAACCCTTCTCTTCACAGACGCAATAGCAGCAGCCGGAAAAGTCAAGTTAAGTGTCAAGACCGATCAACAGTTTCGAAATAAAACTAAAAATGGCATGACTGCGTTTCTGCAAGTGCTCGTGACAAGTGCAGTTTTATTTGGAAAATTACATCCGGTGTAACGTTTACTGTCAGTTCCTAAATTGACGCAGCTGGCTGCCCAGTAAGTGAGCAGTGTAAGGTCACTCAGCACGGTGAGAGGTTCAGGTACATGTCAGAGAAAGCTGTTGATCCCGCTGAGATGCGCTTTAATACGAGGAGTGAAAGAATAGGACCACGAAAAGAGAGCCAAAAGGTAAGATGAAAGAGACACAGAGAGAACTTCTTCTCTAAAATTTACTGCCGTTTCAAATGTGATGAAAGGGCTAACAGTCAAATACTTTTTATAGGTTAGTTTAGTGGGACAGAAGAAGAAAAGAAAATTAGAAAATTATGTGCACTGTCCAAAGTATTTTTTTTCACATTTGTTTATGTCACAGCCTTTTCTACATTTTCCTGTGTGTGAATGACTTTAAAATACTGCTCTGACATAAGATGTTGTTGCATTTATAGGTACAGTTCCCAGCCATAACATTTGTTTTGCCTAATTTCCTCAGGATATTAAAGGGAGGGGAAATTTACACAGTTACCATGGAGATAAATGTGCTAGGATGAAATTGTCCTCATGTAATAGATTTACAACCAAAGTGTGGGCTAGATTTGGAGGTCTTACAATCACTGTATACTTTGATTAAACCCTGATGGCATGCTGTTGTGTCATTCTGTCAATCTGATAATTGAGGACAAGATATCTAATTTGCGCTCCATTATTTACAGTTTGATGGGATTTTGTTTAGTGCTGATGCAACACTGTGATACAACAAGTTTTTGTCTTTTGGTTATTTAACAACTGCGCAGAAAGAGCAAAGTATCTGGAATTAGATCACAAACCTGCTGCTTCCTTTCATTTGTTGTCATAGTTGATTTATATAAAGACAATTAATGCTCTCTGAATGCTCGCCAGACCATAGAAATTGTTAGTTTGCCTTACATCAACTATCACACCATCTTGTTTCACCAGTTTACATATTAAAATAACACATGTATACCATCCTGTACATAGCCTGTAGTATTATTTCTGTTTTCATACAGTGGCCCTGAGGTGCAAAACACAACAATATGAAAATTTTGTTACTTTACGACCTTGGTATTTTTAAAATCCTGTCTACGGCCCTCCCTCTGTCTTATCTCCAAACAGAGGAAACAGTATTAACAGCAGCACCGGGCAGAATGACTCAGGCAGTGGAGGACCAGAACCAGACACCAGCCCCAAGACACAGTCAAAAGGATAATGCTTTACACCGGAGGGAAGGCAGAAATGCTGCTCAGTGTGTCAAGGAAGCAGAGAAGTGGAGTCCAGAGTCTGGACTGCAACACAGTGATTCAGAAGAGCAAAACGAAGAAGATGAGCAGGAGTCTACCTCTTGTCCCACTGCTCGGCAGGTGGGTGGCCTCGCTCAGCGCAGCCATCTGGGGGCACCCGATGGAGGTTGGGGCTGGGTGGTGCTGGTAGCCACTATGTTGGTTCTGGCTCTAACGCTGGCCTTCCCTTCATGCATTGGCATCTTCTACACAGACCTTCAAACAGAATTTGATGCCAGCAACACAGAAACCTCATGGGTGCCGGCTATCATGACGGCTGTGCTGCATGCTGGGGGTAGGACTGCTATTACACCCACACGCACACACACACATGCACACATACACGCACGCACAAACACACACAAACTAAACATGTGGGTGTACATGCCTGAAATGTGTGTGTGATTACTTGATACTTTTCACTTTTATCTTTCCACTCTGAGAACTTTACACATGCAACAACACATGCACACAAGTGCATAGAGGACAATTTGTCTTGTAAATTCTTATAATTTGTACCAACTTTGTGGGAATAACACAAGCGCTAAAGACTTCTTGGCCCTTGTACAGCCTTTTTGAGAGAGGCATTAATGAGTCAGATGAGTTCAGCGTCAGAGCCCATTGTTCTTGTGCAGGAGAGTTTATTTGTCTTTCGTCTGCTTTCCTCTCCCTCTACTGACAGGACCTCACCTGACAGCAACACATGAAGAAAATAGGAATTGTCTGTTAGTACAGTAATTGTTATATAATAATTTTTTATTCCATAAATTCAGTTTGTCAACATAAACAATGACTTTGGACTCTGCCCCAGCTATCAAAGTTTAAATATTGGTTCTGGATATTTTTTTAGAGAGCAAGTTCAATGTGGTAAATATGCAGAATTACAGTAAACAAGACTACAAGACTAAAGCTCCCTTAGTGGCCCCTAGAGGCGGTAACGCCTACACTTGAAATTAAATGATGATTTTGTTATTCATACAGCCTAATCAGGAGTTCACATAAATATCAAGTGTTTGTCCTTAAGCATGTCAAGTGTTGAAAATGAAGGGATTTCATCCTCTACATGTAAATACATGCAGTTGACAGGTTGTAATTTGTTTTATCATGGTGGAAAAAAGAACCAGAATGATGACGAGACATCAAAGAGCTGGAAAGCCAACTAAGCGGATTTAGATGTCGACTTTATTTGATCAGTCTGTGCTTAAGTAATGTAATTGGCGTTAGTAAGGTTTGATGATTCAGGAATTGGATTTATATCATTATTTTTGCACATTTTGGCAATTTTCTGCATCCTGGCAAGAGAAGAAAGCAGATAACACCAGTGGTTTTGTGTTTCAGAGAATACATCACAGATAAGAGGAAATTAATTTGGCCCCGGTTTTGGTCCTTTTTTGTGTAGCCTAATTTCACTGCTCAAAAATAATGAATCGATGCAAATCATGCTTATTTGTTGTGCAAATAAGAACATTGTTTTACTGGGTAGCTTTCTGTGAATGTGAGCCTATCGATTTGTATTTGAAAAGATGCATACTTATTTTAAAATTAAATATTACTTTATCGAAAATCACCTTATAATCTGTTCAGAAAAAAAATAAAATCAGAATACATTTAGCATATTGTCACTTTATACGAAACAATGGGTACAGTGGTTTGGAAGGAAACAGTGTGTGATTCGGGGAAAAAGAGCGTTTTCTGTTTGTTTTACTGGCCTTTCTACCAGAATAGGTGCAAACTTTTATTTAGTTTTATAAAAGATGGGAATGATTGATAGATATGGATTATTCAAATGACTGAAATGGTTGTTTGAAAAAGAGACTTTGAAATAATCAATATATTTGGAGGAAGATGTATGGGAAGCTGAAGAAGAGAGCAGATTTATTTTTTTGGATTTTAGATTTTAGTTTAGACTCCACAGTATGGTCAGCACAGTTGGAAGCTGTTTCTTTTCCTGTACAAAGTAAAAAGTCGTACTAAATATACTATAGATTTTTTGTAAAGTCATATAAATCCATGTGGGATGGGCCAAAAGATGGCAGATGTATTTGGGAAATATATGAAACATTTTCTCTCCATTTCTCCTCAGGTCCTTTATGCAGCATGTTGGTGGAACGTTTTGGCTGCCGGGTCACAGTGATGGTGGGTGGACTCTTGAGTGGACTTGGCATGGCGGTGTCTGCTCTCGCCAGGACCATTACTGATATTTACGTCACAAGCGGCATCACAGGTCAGACGCTGCACACATCCACAAACGCACACTTCCATTGTTATAGCAATATCCAGGGTCATCAGACTCTCTGTCCTCTCTTCCTCAGGGCTGGGCTTTTGCCTGTCTTTCCAGCCATCAGTGACTATCATGGGTCATTACTTTGTGCGCCGCCGTGTCTTCGCTAACGCCTTGTCATCCACCGGCACAGCTCTGGGCCTGAGCAGTTTACCCCTAATAGCCAACATCCTGCTCAGTTGGTTTGGCTGGCGTGGCAGCTTCCTGATTCTGGGCGGGGTGCTGCTAAACTGCTGTGTTTGTGGGGCAGTGATGAGACCCCTTGGCCCCCCATTGGGACCAAACAAACCCAGACACTCTCAGGTTCTGGATAAACCAAATGACTTCCCTTTGCAGCAGGAGAGAAAAGGCCTGAAAGACCATATAAAGACTGTTCTCTGTGGCTTTTTAGCATTTCTGCACAGACATATGGCCTTTGACCTTCTAGTGAGTAATGCTCGATACCGAGCTTTTGCAGTCGGTGTGACCTGGATGATGCTGGGCTGTGTGGTGCCTCTGGTCTATCTGGTGCCTTATGCTACTCACAATAACATGGAGCTAGACCGTGCTGCCCTCTTGATGTCTGTCATGGGCCTGGTGAACATCGCTGTGCGACCTATTGCTGCCCTCGTCCTGGGGCTGCCACGCTTCAGAGGCAGCAGCAGTTTTGTGTACGTGTTTGCTGGTGCTGTGCTTCTAAACGGGCTGAGTAACTGCATCTGTGGAGTGTCGGCCTCCTTCGAAGTTCTCCTGGTATACGTGATGATCTTCGGCCTGTCCATGAGCGTGGCAGGCTCGCTTCTCTACACTGTGCTGATGGACACGGTGGAGATGAGCCGCTTCCCCTCAGCCCTCGGACTCCTGTGCATGTTGGAGAGTGGAACGCTGCTTATTGGGCCACCTCTAGCAGGTACACACACACACACACCAACACACAAACACACACACACACTGGTATGCTATGTTCATCATTTATCTCACAGCATCTCCAATGTATAATTACATGCTTTTACAAAAAATAAAAATGTCTCAATCAAAATCAGTCAGACAGATTACACAATCAGTAATGGTAACAACAAAAATGATGCAACTCAGTGTATACAGTAGTATTTGAAATGAGGTAAAGAAGTAGCCTCAACAAAACTGGAATATTTGAAATGATGCGCCAACCAAAACAAAGAACAGAGAAGCTTGGATAACAACACACACAGAGGGAGTGTGACTTCATTCACTGCTCTGCTTGCCATTACTCCACTATATCTTTGCATACCGAATAATTGTTTGCTGACATCCAGTGAGGCTCAGTGTCATTTATTGGACCTTTAATAGAACAAGAACAGTACAGCTCATCATGGGCCATCCTTGATGTTCTCGACCCTCAATTCTATGTAGACCAATCAAAATACATGTAAAATTTCACAGGACAGCGCACAAGGCATTGTTTCAAACATGGAATGCAGTGAATGGGTAACAAAAGTACTGATGTAGTGCATATAGCAGGCTACATTGTACTGATTTTACTTTAGACAGTGGAGTTGTTTTTCAACCTGTGCTCTTGTCGAAATGTCCGAATTACTGTTGCAACAGTGTATCTGCTGAGGTTGGACTGAACTCTCTCTCTCTCTATGGCTTACAACATGGTCAACTAATGTTGCTCGAATCTCATCTGATAAATTTGGTCCTCCTCTTCTTTATCCACGTCCTCCTCCAGGTCTACGTCTACCTCTTCCTCTTCCTCTTCCTCTCCCTCTTCCTCTCTCTACCCCTCTTCCTCCATGGGCTCCCCCTCTTATCCTCACTCTCTCTCTTCCTCTTCCTCTTACTACGACTTTGCTGTCCATTTTTGTTGAAAACAGGTACACTCACCTGTTGCCTTTTTATAGTGCTTACGCCTGATTGTTGAGTTTACAATCAAGCACCTTAGTGTCTGTACACTTGATGGCCATGTTTGATCAATTGGTTCATAGGTGTGGTATTTTGAAAGGCAGTCCCTTGAAATGGCAAAGATGTGACATCATGTTAGATTTCTGTGTCTAATGTAGAGAGGTGTGTTTAGTGCTTTGCAAAACACTATGTGTAGAGTTTTGCAAAACATGTGAGCCTGCAAATGTGCTTATAATTGTGCAGATGTGGACTGAGGTTTTGAGTATCAGGTTTCACTAACTCTGTGTTATTTTTAATTTTAGGGTGTGAGCAATCATAAAAAAAACTGTAATGTGCTGTTCCTTCTTTTCTCCTGGCTAGGTATTGAGCAGAAAAACTGACTCTCTGAGCTACACTCAGTAGTGAGTCAGCCGCTACTGCTGACTCTTGCTTTTCAGTTCCAGCCAAGTGTCCTCGCTGTGGCCCTTAGGGAGGACAGCACATGATTACATGTATTTTCATTGGTCTACATAGGATTTAGGGTGGAGAACGTCAAATATGAAGGGGGCCCATATTCTCAGATGAACAAGAAAGAGCCATTGTGAACATGGTTTTGGCCAATAATGCGATACGCCTCAGAGAAATTCAAACAAACATCCTCAGTGACCACACAGTTTTCAATAGTGTCCATCAGGTCTCTCTATTAGCTCTGAGGCGAATCCTTAAAAATATCACATACAGAAACATCTCTACTGAGTGCCATTTGAAAGAAATTCTGAGAATAAAAGACCCGCGGCATGAATATGTGGAGGTAAGTAATGTCCTCTTCAGTATTGTGCACAGCACACAGAACCTTTTTGCATGTAAATTTATTGTAGGCCTACATTGAACAACACAATGTTGTCTTTTTTCAGAGAGTTTTGGCAATGGATGTTAATGCGATCCTGCATGAATTAATCTCCAAAGATGAGGCTGGGTTTAACCTGACAAAAGTAAGACGACCAGAGAGAAATATCATTGGCCACCGAGCTATTTTGAATGTCCCGGGCCAACGTGTTGGTAACATCACAATGTGTGTTGCAATCACGCAGAATGGGGTCTTCCACCGCCATGCCAACTTAAGTCCTTACAACACGGCCCACATACTCAAATTTTTAGACAGACTACGCAACATTGTCACAGCAGAAGACCAAATGGATGCAGAGCAGATAAAATATTGTCATCTGGGACAATGTATCTTTCCACTGATCTGCTCTGGTCCAAAACTGGTTTTATCAGCATCCACTCTCCCTTCTTTAACCCCATTGAGGAGTTTTTTTTCAGCATGGCAGTGGAAGGTTTAATCTCCAGCCTTATGTTAGGATACCAATCATTTAAGCTATGGAGGAGGTCTGTGACCACATTGATGCAGGGTCTGTCATTCAAGAAGATTCTTCCCTCGCTGTCTTGCAAGAGAGGACATAGCCTGTGATGTGGACGAAGTGCTATGACCAGATCCAGCTAGGTGAAGAGATGATGCTTAGGGTTTTTTTTAAATTCATGCTTTCTTTTCTGTCTCCACAAATGTTTTTACTGTGTTTATGTACTATATTATATTTAGAATATGTTCTGTACTGATTTTCAGTGCAAAATGCAACCTTTGGAAATGGATGTATTGACTGATTTTACAATGTGGAGAGAAATAAATATTTTCATCAGTGTGCAGTACTGGTCTTGTGTGTTGTGTTTGGTCAATATATTCATGTACTTTACTCTAACAATATCTCTGAAAAAACTCAAACCCAGACTATAGTGTTAGAAAAGTAGAAAGTGTGTAACTGGTTTGAACAGAATCAGATTGTATGAACCATGTGAGCCAGAAAGTGACAAAATTGGGTTTTTATGAATTATTGTATAGTTTTGAGTGAAGTGTTTAATTTTGCAAAAGAACTGAGGTGTTCTGCTACTTGTGTGTGTGGTTGTGTGAATTGCGTGTAGTGTTTTGACAAAATGGGTCCAGTTTTCAAAATTTTGCTTATGCAATTGTAAAATTTTGCTTATGCAATTGTAAAAAAAAAGATGAGATGAAGATCAGTTACTGCCACAGATGAGTAGTAAGCACTCTGCATTACAGAAATCAGGTTGTGGTCATACAATAATGATAAACTTAGTTGCACTCTAACATTATTATTACTATTTTTTTTAATTTACAAAATGGACACTTACAGGTTAAATTTAAACAATGAATGAACAGAAGTGATAAAAAGTAGGGAGGATTTGAACACAGTCCATCCAGTCTGTTGCCATAATCCTTAGATACACTGAGAGTAAATCCACAAGTGTGAAGTAGCTTGTTTTATCTGCAAAAACACACAGAACAAATGCACTTACAGTATGTGTTTAATGGTTTCTGACTGACTTAAAAGTACTACTAAAAATGCTACTTCAACCGGAGAATCAAGTTGCATGTGCATACTGACTTCATTAAAGCCATACCAAAATAAGTTTGAAACATTTCATCCTTAGCTTACAGAATATACTGTAACTAACTAACTAACTAACTAGAACTAGATCATTTCAAATGTAACACAAGAGATTTTTGATGATTTCATAGAGGAACACAAAAAGAAAAACATCCTGTTCATAGTTGAGACACTTCTCCATGTAGCAGTGTACTTTCAGTGTTAGTTTCATGCCCATGTCAGGTCAAAAAGATTTAAAAAAATCTTTTAGACTCATATCACCATCTGGTACAAACAGCTCTAATGGATGATAATATTTTGCCACTGCCAGGTACTACTACAGGTACATGTCTGAATATGCTATTGTGCCATTCATTGTACTATCTCCAGTGACAGAGGCTCCATTCAGTCCTAAAGGCAAACGTGAAGTCAAATGCATGATATTTTACAGCCGAGCAGTCTTCCTGCTATAACTTAACATTGAACTTTTGTATTACATCTAACAGGCAGAGGCTTTTGAAAGAAACTTACATTTTCCCCCCACGCAATGTCTCAAAATGTTCCCAAGTCAGTGAACTTCATTAGTATTTGTGAATTGGTGGGAAGATAACAATGTGAAAAATAACAGTTAAGTATAAGTAATCAGTTTTACATCCATTCATCCTTTGATTCTCCTTTTGCATTTCTCAGGCGTATTGGTGGACAGCACAGGCCAGTATTCGTATGTCTTCTATGCGTGCAGCGTGTGTGTGTCCTCTGCCAGTGTCTTTCTCATGGGGTTCTTCTACTTCCTGGACGGTAAGAGAGAAGCAGAGAAGAAGAAGAAGAGCATGAAGACGCCATCAGATCTCTATCAGAAACCTATTGTAATCCTGGCCCCTGATTGTCAGTGCAGCCATGTAGCCTCAAAAGGAAGAAAATCAGAAAACACATTGTATGTTACCAGTGTGTGATGTAAATATACACATTTGTTATTGATAAAAGCTTGGGGCTGAGATTTTGGATCTGAATTTGGTTTTCTAAGAAGTCACACTTACATTTCGCCACGCTCTCAGAGGCCTTTGATTGTCTGATGAATGTATTGAAGTAAATGAATTACCAACAACTGTATGGAGTTTGTATTCACCATTTTGTAATAATGTTTTTGATGGTAAAAGATGAAGTAGAGCTCCGTAGTGTTGACTAATGTGTCAATTCTTTTAAAGTGTTATTACTTTTATATTATTACTCTACATTGTAAATGCATTAATTTTATTTTTTCTGTGTATGACATTAGTGTCATTTTAAATGAACAAGTTTCATGTTATATATAAAATGTTCGTATTTTAAACAAAGTGTACATTATTTCTGAACTTACTCAGCGTTTTACATTTGGAATATTCGGTTTGTATTTTAATAAAAAAAAACAAAAAAACCTGTTATAGTATAGTAATAAGGGGTGTTCTGGTTCTGATCTCATTTCTCAATATGTGACCTGTAGGGGGCAATGCACGCTCTATCATGTGAAGCTACAATCACTCTAAGCAGCATTTTGTCCAGTATGTAAACGTAAACGCAAATCTCCAAACCGTCAGTATTTACCTATCATTGTCATATCTGTTGAAAAAAATTGCTGCATATGCTCCATAAGACAGGTCCTTTGTATGTTGAGGAAAGTAAGCAAATGCCTTGACTCCTTTTTAAACTTCTGCATGTTAGGTATTTGTAAAATGATGATATTTTCATTAAAAAATAGTTTCAAATCCACTTGACTTTTGAATATATCGGCAGATTATTACAAAAAATATATTAATACCTTTTCAAAAAGAATAAAAGAAGACAATTACAACTTGCAAGTATTACTTGATTATTTCTGTTATTTTGTTCCTACTGCAGCTTGTAGATTTGGGGCAAATGCTTTTGTTGTTTTGCTTGCCATTGAAATATAATACACACATAATATAATATAATCCACCAAAAATAATGTTAGTCTGACCTGGGTGATGCATTATTCTTTGGCTCGTGTGTCCTGCTCTGTTTATCTCTGCAGTATTTTTGTATTAATTTCTCAGCAATCTGATGAAGGGCCGTGGGCTGCAATGTCATGCTTTAATTGATATATTGAAGTGAAGGGCCAGCTTTTTTATGGCTCTTGTTTGTTATTAGCATCATGCCTCTTGCTGTTTCAGTGCAGACACATTCATTTTTAAGACATGAAAATCAGGGAGGAGAATACATTTAAAACAATTAAACCTATTAAACCTATTAATCTATAACCTTTCAACACATATTTAAAACTGTAAGACCAGACTAATGGTATAGTACAGCATTTACTCTATAAAATGTATTTAATTAAACTGACAAATTGAAGAAAATGTGTATTTTTGCTATAAAAACTACATTTGAACTCAATATACTGTTGATTAATATTGAATAATACTATTTTCTTGAAAAACCTGCTGAAATGAGCTTGAATGGCAAAATAGCTTATCTTTCAGCCAATGAGGGTGTGTCGAAGTTAAAGATTACCTACACAGTGATAAAGTCACAAACCACATATTTTCCCACTCTGGGCCTGTTCAGACTCAGTATCGTCTAACCAAGTACTGTATATTCAGATTGTATTTAGATCCAGTTGAAACAGATTGACTGTGTTATTCTGCAGACCAATGTCAGCATTGATTTCTTCCTCATGGCTAAGGTCCTGTGTTCACAGTCTCAGATCTGTGGATGGACTTCAACGCAGCAAGACATGGAAATCATGCAGCACAAGTTGGCTCCAGTGGTGTCGGTAAGTTTATGCTTTGGGACCCTCAAAGGCCTGTGGGAATTCTATACAAATAAATGCATTTGTCATTTGCTGTATGTTGGAATGTTAGTATTTACTGATGCTCTCCAGCAATGATTAAGAAGCTTAAAGAATGGATTTATAGAGATAACATCTTCCAAAACTATGGTCTTTGTAGTGGTTTTCCAAAGTGACCATTTACCATTGATCATTAATGGCCAGAAAATTGGATAGTGGATAGTTATTAACTCCCAGTAACAACAATATTTGAGTTATTTATCAATGATTATGATTATTAAACTGCAAAAAAGTTCTGAAATTCTAGCTGACAAAAAAACATACTTCAAAGAATTTTAAAAAGCAGTCGCCAGGTCATTTTAGTGCACATTAATTCAATGGCTAACTATGACTATTCTGTCTGTCAATAATTTGAACTCAGTGTTTTTCCATGTAATTTTTTGGCTTTAAGGTTCATGTTTTTCAATGCATGCAAACAATGGCTTTTCAAAATCATGTTTTTGCTAGCATTAGTCAGCTCAATCTCTGATTTTTCTTGGCCATTAAGACTGGGAGTGAGCCTGATTGTCTTGGCATGGTGGATGTTTTTATCTCTTATCCTTAAGTCTTATTTCAGGTTCACTGGCCTCACATATTCTGTGACACAGAGTAATTGTGAATTATCAATGGGAATTATCTTCAAAATCTTTAAAGCTGCAGTAAATGAGAATGCTCATGTACTATATTTAACAGAACTACATTTAGCTGAATATTGTTCTCTGTATTCCAGGTCACTCCATGTGGACAGTCCTCCTCACAAACCATTTCTGACCAGCAGCTACGTCCACGGCACCTCCTCCTTCTCTCTGCTCCCCATGACTGTAGGTCAGAGCCTGGACTCTGCTGCCCAGCGCTGGCCTGACCGTGAGGCTGTGGCCTTCCTGCAGGACGGTGTTCGGAAAACCTTTGCACAGTTTCAGCAAGATGTGAGTCTCCAATTTTGAGCCTTTAGTTTCTGCTTTCACAAGCTTTCAAGGATCTATCAACCCTTTAACTCTTGTCCAGGAAAACTGAAATGATTTTAGATAGAATACAGTATATACTGTGGCTGAGAGTCAAGAGTCTCTAGGTTTTTAATTTTTTAACCAAACACTGCAGTTTCCTATTTCAAGAGACAAAGGGTGGGAGCTAATTAGTGAGATCAAATCACTGCCAAAATGAACCAGCTTGTACTTTCCATTTCAGTGTTAAAGATGCCATGTGGAGTTTTCTTGTAAACAAACAAAACTGTGTATCCTTGAGGTCTGACAAATGTGTTGAGCACACTTCCTTCCCCATAAAACATTTGCAAAACTGAAACTTAGACCTTTGAACAAACAACTTGCTTGTAAAATGTTGCTCCTTAGTTGTGTCCCACAGGGGACTTTTAGCTTTGTAGGGTAATACATTAGTTTTACCCTTTGACACCTGGTGAAATCATGTGTGGTATGCCTGGACATAACGTTCTCTTTAGCAGAAATTATTAACAAGCTTCTCTAAATCATTGGACTTATGCAGTGGAAAAAATATCTTTCTAGCTCTAATGATAGAACGAAAAAGCTAGAAAGTTATATTGTAGAATGCCATGATTTATACTACTGGAGACGAGGATTGTTTAATGTTTTGGTGATGTTCATTTTGGTGCAGGTTGACAAGGTGGCTGCAGGTCTCCTTGCTCTGGGCCTGAAGCGAGGTGAACGACTGGGAGTTTGGGGACCCAACACATATGAATGGATCCTTTTCCAGTTTGCTTCAGCCAAGGCTGGAATTATACTGGTTAGTTAAGAAGCTCATGTTATTTGGTGTTCAACCTTAAAATTACATGTGCAGTAGGACTGGTTAAACAGACAGTTGGCCGACTGGATGGATCTAAGCACCTGTGCAACCAAACAACCAGCTGGCTAGTGTCAGTGAGCAGGACATTGAACCCTTATATTTACCTTATGATTGAAATCTCCATGCAGCATGATGTAATATGGTGTGTAAGGCCATATGACAACTATGTGGTTAGGATAAATGGTGTTGACTTTACACTGTCCTTGTAGGTGTCACTGAACCCGGCCTATCAGGTGAAGGAAGTGGAGTTCACTCTAAAGAAGGTGAGACTTGGGGCCACAGTGCATTAGTCAACTTGCATAACTGAACTGTACAACAGAACTAAAGTAAAATCCAAAAAGCATATCAATCTAGACAACTGGTGGCTGAGGATAACATAGAAAAATAATCCTCACACACACACATGAAAAACTATATAGTCAACAAAACTAATATATCATGTGCAGGTCCAGTGTAAAGCAGTGGTCTGCCCTACCCGCTTTAAAACCCAAAACTTCTGTGAGATGCTGAGAGAGATCTGCCCAGAGATCGACACCACACCAGTGGGCGCCATCAAGAGCTCCAGGTATGACTGAGCCATCTAAAATATCAAATTTTCAGATAATACTCTGATTATATATGTTTTTCCTCTATTATGAGAGTAAGAGGCAGTAATTATTGCTTAAAGGACACACAACTCACGCTTTTTGGATAGGATATAAAGATCCTATTTTCTGCCTGCCAGGGTGCCAGACCTGCGCATGGTGATTGTAACAGATAGCAGACAGCCAGGGATGCTCCATGTAGAGGATGTGATTCAAGCAGGGGAGAGTCGGCACCACAAAGAACTGATGGATCTGCAGAGCAAGATGTCGTTTGATGAACCCATCAACATTCAGTTCACATCAGTAACCTTCAGTATTGCACCTGTCACATTGGCACACATTCTATTACTTTTAGTGGCATTATGATGCAATGTTGATTCAGATCGAGTCATGTTGCTTGTTTATTTGTTCCAGGGGACTACTGGGAGTCCAAAGGGAGCCACTCTTTCTCACCACAATATTGTAAATAATGCCTACTTCCTGGGTCTCCGAATGGGTTATGGATTGAGAGTAAGTCCATCTTTCTCTCTTGATTTAAAGAAAACAAACAAGTAAAATTAAGGTAATCTTATTTTTTCATATTCCTGTCAGCCTCAGGTGCGGGTGTGTGTACCTGTACCTATGTACCACTGCTTCGGCTCTGTGCTTGGAGGAATGAGTATGGCAGTGCATGGCATCACACTGGTCTTCCCTTCCGTTGGCTATGACAGCCGAGCCAACCTAGAAGCCATTCAGAGTGAAAAGTAGGGCACCCAAATGAGTTTCAAATATACAATATTATGCACTTTAATTGACTGGATCTTTTTTTATTTGAGGTGCAATATCGTGTACGGCACTCCCACAATGTTCACCGACATGGTTAACCAACAGGAGTTACGAAAGTATGATATGTCATCAGTTGAAGCTGGTGAGAATATTTAAGACTAAAACATAATAAATATATTGTACTGAACTTGGTGCAGTGTTTAGTCAGTATTTGAGGCATCCCTGTATTTGTGTTGTTGTGCTGTAGGGATCATGGGAGGTTCTCCGTGCCCTGCTGAGATTATAAGAAAACTGAAAACAAACATGAATATGAAAGAGATAACAGTGAGCAGTTATATATCCTTTGCCTTTACAAATAATGCTGTACTAAAAAATATATAATTAGATTCTACAGCAAATAAAATTATAATGTTTTTACAGATATGTTACGGAACCACTGAGAATAGCCCTATTACATTTTTGGGATTCCCACAAGACATTGAGGAGCTGAAGATAAATACTGTTGGATGTATCATGCCCCACACTGAAGTATGCCTTATTTTTCATACCAGCTTTGTCTACATGTCACCATGACAACACTTTGATTTAAAGTTTGACTGTGTTACTGTAGGCTAAAGTGGTTGAGCCCGCTACAGGGGAGATGGTCCCTTTGGGGGCCTCAGGAGAGCTGATGATCAGAGGCAGTTGTGTGATGCATGGGTACTGGGATGATCCTGACAAAACCAGAGAGGCTATCTCCCAAGACCGCTGGTACAGGACTGGGTAAGATACTGTATGCACTATGTGTATAGGTAGATAGGTAGGGAGGGCAGGGATTGATGTACACATAATGCATGTTGTGTGATTTTTCTGTACACAGGGACACAGCCAGTCTGAACAGTTTGGGATACTGTCGCATTGAAGGACGCATAAAAGACATGATCATCCGAGGAGGGGAGAACATCTACCCTGCTGAGATAGAGCAGTTTCTCTTCACACATCCCAAAGTGCAGGAGGTGCAGGTGAGACTCAGAGCCACTGGAGGGCAGCAAAGACACGTATAAGGTGTCTCAAAACAGTTGTCAGAAAGGAGGCAACCTGAACCTTTGTTGTAAAATACATGCATTTCATGAGAATACACAGTAATTCATGGTATATTAATGAGCTGCAGTGGTAAATCTTCATTCTAGATGTTCTATTTCTGTCTGTTTCCCAGGTGGTTGGAGTGAAAGATGAGAGGCTTGGTGAGCAGGTGTGTGCCTGCATCAGGCTGAAGGAGGGCCAAACCTCCAGTGCAGAGGAGATAAAAGCATTCTGCAAAGGCCAGGTGAGAGAAGGTGACAGGGAAAATGTCCAAAAGCTCAACATACCCAAACTCAGAGAGCAGTTTGTGTGAACTGACTTTTATTTTATTTTTTTCCTAGATTTCTCACTTCAAGATCCCTCACTATGTGATCTTTGTAGACAGCTACCCCCTGACTGCATCTGGAAAGGTAGGATAATTCTGCTCAACACCAATATATCTAAACTATCAACATGACTGTTATGACTTATGTTTGATTAATGTAAACTGGAACTGAGATGGCTGCTATTTTGTCTTTTTCTAGATCAAGAAGAACAAATTAAAGGAAGCAATGGAGAAGAAATTGGGCCTTTAATTTTGTGGAATGATGGATTTTAAATGCACCTACTGTACTAGGAAAGCCAGAAACCGAGCAGTGGAAAGTAAAGATTTCTTTACCAAGAGCTGAAATGGGACAATATAACTGATCGGCTGCTGAATCGCCTGCACTTTTCTTTTACTTCAGATGTATGACAAAACAAATACTTCACTCCTTATAACTTTGTGTAAATGTTTACATAAAAATAAAGTGACCCTCTATCATCTTTGGGTTTGAAGAGTCATTATTGACCTTAGAAATAATAGTTTGACAAAAAATTCCACTTCTTAAAAATTTTCTAGTTTAGTCATTGACATGGAGTAAACTCCATCCACCGATGACGGCCATGAGATTTGACTGAAAGAAAAAAAAAAAAGTCAAACTATATGATCAGCAGTTCATGTAAGAGACTACACAGCATATTTGTCATCTCAATCTTTATTTACTTAAACAATTTTGACAAACAATTTGGTATCATAATACAATGGCTTTAACCACTGTATGATAGCAAAACTCATTATTTGAACACATGCCATACGGATTCTGAAATAAATAGGACCTTATAATGCCAAATGTCAATATGTACAAATGTGGTAAGCAAAATTACCATCCTTACAAGTTATGTACACTGACTGTCGAACACATTTTAGTAACAGGCTCTCATAGTGCCCAAAATAACATCTTATATAATTAAATAACAATGAATACTAAATGCATCAAATTATGCTCCTGTATGTCAAATAAGAGACACTGAAGAATGAGCAAAGATCTGTGACAGGGAGCGATACGTGGGCAAAATGGATTCAGACACAATTTTGGGATGTAAAATGGATGCAGAGCCAATACCAAACCAGCTAAAAATCCAAGAGTCACACAATAACAATAATTAGCAAAATGTGCTGCTTGACACAAAGGCCTCAGCAGACCATAAATTTACATACACCAGCCAAAGTTACCAGTTACAGACAGTCTCAAAATGGATCCTTATTTCAGCTTTTACTGTTTTGTTCTCCTGTGTTCATCCTTTTGTGTTGGTTAGAGTTTTGTAGACCCAGATTCACTCTCTCTCTCATATTATGAATCAACTGTGAATAAATGCCAACATATCAGAATGAGGTAAATGAGCCTGTCACAAGACTTTAAAAAAAAAAAAAAACAACATTTAACATTTAAAAAAGGCAAAACTGTTCCCTCGAAAAGTCCATGGATATCCAAACACTCGACACCTGTGAGGAGCTATTTGTTTAAGTGCAGGTTTAACCCCAGAGGACAGAACCAGCTGATATATCCAAGCTTTAACATGGAGACTACTTCCAAATGAATTACAGCTAGTAGCCAGTAACAAGAGGAACGGCTGCGCTATGGCTACATGGCTTTGAACGATCAACATTCACTTCAGTCATTCTTGTAAATATGGGGTCCAGCCATACCTCTCCAACCCCACATTACGTATGCACACATGCGAAAAAATAGCAAACAGGAAATGTTGCATTTTAAAGCATACTGTGAGATAAATTAGTTAATATGAACATATCCCTTTTTAAATGTAATACATTCTGAATTGAAATTAGTTAAACTGTGCAATTAAAGTGAAAGTACAGAAGAAAAAGAAGGTTCAGAGGAAGCTGAGGTCTGTTGAGGACCTTTTGTCAGGGATAGTAGCTCTCAGATGAACAGTGGGACTTGTATAACTTTGCCACTTCAAAAGTCGACTTCTAGAAGAGCAACACGTTTGCGATGACACTCATACAAGCACGATACAGCACAGCTTTAGGCACATGCAAGTATGTGGTAGGAGCATATGCACAGATGACTGTGCACCTACTCACAAATGCATTTAGAGCTGCAATCTGGAGGCATAATAATCGTATAGTCGAGCCTCTCTTGCACACATCAAGTTCAAAAATGCACACTCCCAGGCAAACACACGCATATGTTCCTTTCAAACGTCCTCTCACTCTCTCTCTCTCTTTCACACAAACACACACACACACACACACACACACACACACACAATGTAATGGTCTTTCAAGTGTCCTCTGTGTTCCCACTTTGTGTTGGGTGGATAGTTGTTTTAGTAGAGGTGTGTATGACGTGGGGGCGCCTCACACACTCAGAGGCAGCATGCCTGGTGGAGACACGGCTCTGGATGATGCCATGGAGGTCAAGGAGCTGGGGTCCAATCCATTAACAGTCCTGCAGTTCCACATGCACAATATTAGAAAACACGGTAACACCAGGTATAATACACTGATTATTTTCTGTACATTTGGCTGTGGCGTCCCTTTTTATGCACATCTGTTTGTTATACCGAGTAAGAGGAAAACGTGGCAAGGGAAGAACAAAACTATATGCCTAGACTCACGTTTTGTCAAAGTACGTGGTATGCAGAGTGTGAGAGAACTTGGTGGCGTTGCTGTTGATGAGTGTGCCATTGTCGGTGGTGTAGTTTTTTCTTGCTGCTTGGTCTTTGGCAAAGTTCCTACAGGCGGCGAGTTTGGACTCCAAAGCCTAGTGACAAAGCAGGAAATACAATCTGTATTTAGCCTCATCATAAACATTTTTCTGTTTGTCCTGTGGAATCAGGACACATTGTTCCTCAGTGTTCTGCAACCTACTCAGCATTTTGAGGCACTGTTGTTGAGTCTTAAATACACAAAAGGTAAGAAAGGAGTAAATGTATTTGGTTAAAAGGAATAATACCTACCCCGACTTTTCTGAGAAGATCACCAACAATGTTGAGAGCTGAGATTCTAGCAGAAGGAGTGAGGGATGAGTTGCCACAGCCGTTGGTTAATGCTGGAGGACACAAGCCAGTGTTAGTTCACATATAAGTGGATTTCCCATCTCTAGTGTGCAAATAAGAGTGACATTAATCCTGACCTTTTGGGCTGATGAACGGGTGCTCTATGCTCTTCCCTACAGGTGTGGCTGGGAGAGATAAAGATGCCTGCACTGCTGAATCCATCTTATCAATGTCTAAGGTGGGTGAGCTGGGTGCTGACATCCTGTCTGTAGTTCTCTCCCGTACTGCCAGCTCTTGTCTGAGGTCTGCAGAGGACAGAGTCAAACTCATGACATACTCATCCACCAACACTCACACTGATGAAATACTTCCTGAAAAACAGCATTTTTTTTTTAGTTATTCTGTGCTTTGTTTCTGTCATACCTCGTGCTTCATCTTTCAGCCGCTGCACAGATACAAGAAGAGATTCCTTCTCATCTAGCTCACTCTCCAGGAAGGCATTTCTCTCAATGGCCTGGTTCAAACGGCCCTCAAAGTCCTCAAGAGACACTATTGTTGCCCTGCACACAGAGGTAGAGGAAAACAACTGTTAATATATTTTATGTTGATTACTATCACCAAAAAAATCCATCGCAAAATTTTATCTTGACAATAACAGTTACTCATCTTATCCTTGAGCGCAGATATGCATTATATATCAAAGGAATGCAAACATCTACTGTGAGCTCTAGTCTCATTTAAAAATGGTAGAATGAAAGTAAATGTGCTTTTGATTGTACTGTATGTTTTGGGTATATCGACCAAAATATCAGTCTGACCTTTTGGCTCTCTCCAGGTCATCGTTGGCCTGCTCGAGCTCCCGGACGTATTTGTGGAGCTGCTCCTTGATGCTGCGCGTCTGGCCCAGGTCATCCTCGAGCATAGATATCTGTTTATAACTCTGGGCATACTGTTGCTCCAGCTTCTCCTGATAAGTGATGGATAGAATGAAGAGGAGAAAGGAATGAATGAAGAGAAACAAGGACATCAAAGAGACCTTTTGTTCGAGGAAAAAAAAAAATCTGTTTTAATTTTATTTTGGTGAGGCATGCAGTGTGAAAGTACCATTTGCCATTTTATGTACAATAAAACTGTTATTTACAACAGCAGGAGAAACCGGAAGAATCATAAGACAGCTAGCCAAGATGTCCTTCCAAATTATTTCATTTTCAAAGGGCCTTTTAAAAGGGCCTCTTTGTTCCCTGGGGGAGGCCCTGAGGTCCATTTGCCACAAGGTACTTCAGATACAGTTAGTGGCCCCTAAGGGACAAAGACAGGAAAGCACCATTCATGATCCCTTTTGATCATTTACACATTAGCTACAACAAGCATACTTGCATGTTGGGCCATGTGAAAAATAACAATACTTTTCTGTCTTGTACACAGTGGCTACAGTAAAATCCTGAATGTTTACTTAATAGGACACGATCATCAAAGAAGTGCACTGAAAAAAATCAGACTACTGTTCATGCTTGCTGTGATTAAGAACCAGACTTGTCCTCCCAGTTTTCTATTTTCTTCCTCTTTATCCTGACATCCAATTAAGGAGTGCTGGAGGATTACCTACGAGCAACACCCAACATACATATGAGACATTGGACTTTGTCCTCAGGATCAGATAAGGTCTTAAGTAATCACAATTAGTGGTATAACCCTCAGACCAAGCAACCCAAACCTACATGGCAAGTCACCAGGCCTAGTTACCTTGAGGTTGGACATCTCGTTCTTCAGCCTCTCATTCTCGCTTTGCAGGTCTCGTAGGCGGTGTTCAGCCTGGCCGAGCTGTGCCTCCAACTCAGCTTCCAGCTCTCGGCTCCCTTCCTGGAACTCCTGCAGCTCCTCCTGGGCGTCATGGCAGCTGGATGGTACAAACACACACACAGTGGGGAGAGACAGAAACAATCATTGTCAATTACCGGCTACCCTGTTCACTGTCCACCATTCAGCTTTGTGGAGCTGACTGGCTGAATGACCCCGGGCCAGAGCTCTAGAAAACTGCCTGGCTTTTGTCCTGTAAGATGAGCCAGGCTCTGGCATGTTCTAGTAGCTTTATCCCCCATGGTCAGAAATAAACCTGCATGAAAAGCCAGTCAGATATTTGTAGATTTTTAACCTTCAATCCAGCCTCTGCCAAACAGGAAACAGTGTGAGGCTCAGCATTGTCGAGTTAAGCATTCTAAATATACAGCTCTAAAGAGACAGCTGAACTGTGACAGTAGGTGGTTCAGAAGTAGCTCAGAAAAACAGGCCTGCTGTCATGTGTCCTCAGCTGTGGAAGAGGTTGAAGGTCAGGGGTGAAGAGAGAAAAATGAGAAAGCACAGAAACAGGATGAGGATATGGGCTCAAAAACAGGAAGCATGTAAAAACTGGTACCGAGTTCTGACATGTGTATGTGGATCTGAGTAATCATGTTAATGTAGAATAGGAGGGAAAACGGACATCTATGGTAGTGATCTCTCAATTTAAGTAATCTCAACAGACCCTCGTTTTCCACAGGTCAAGGGTGCACACACATGATGACACTGTGGTTAACACCGTTGTGTGATCAGCTGACTTGTGCTGGGATAATGGCCTCACAGTGGCTCTACACAGCACTGGAATCCATGAATCAGTTGTTGTGCCGAGTCGTTCCACACATACCAACGCTGCAAGGCCTGCCTCATCAGCACGCTGGACCCTATAACTCCCCTGTTTAACAGTCCTCCCTCACCATTACAGCTTTTCATGGTTTAAAATTACCATCAGTTTTCTATTCAGGGAGTAGAAAAGCATGAAATAACACTTAATGTGTGAAAATGAGCTTTTAATGTGTGAAAACAAAAGAGCATTTCACATTATTCAGTCTTTTAGTGATGATCATAAACTGTATGATGTTCACGTAATCTAATCATGAAAAAACATAAAAAAGGTAAGTTTAAAAATATCTCTTTAAAGAGATAACTTTCAATAGATAACTAATAAAATCCAGCATGCTGTGACTGTGAATGGTTCACTGTATCAGCGATCCTGAGAAAACGTACACACCAAAACATGTGTGAGGCAAGCCACGGCTTACCATGTACTGGGCTCTATTTTTCCATGGGTTGATGTTTTTTCCACTTGTGTACCCACAGCAGGAATTTCTTGGAAAACCACCGGGATTTTAACCCTCTGTGCGAAGTTTTACTCTTCCTCTGAGAGAGGAGCCGGGGCCCCAACACCAGAAATAGAAAATACAGAGGACCCTTGCTCAACGAAGATTTACAGGACCCTCACAAGTACAACCACTGCCTATCCCGACATCAGTTGTGGTTTCCCTTAAAGAAGTCAAAGATGTAGTCATTTCCTCCAGAGTAAGCCACAGCTGTTTGTGGGTACAGATTTCAAAAGAGCTTGTCTGGTCATTTGCCTTATATGGCTAAACACAGGAGAGGGAAGCCTTCCGTGTTGAAACTTTGAACAGAGAAGTATCCACAAATATGTCACAAAGATTTGGTTGAATTTAATGTGAAAATAATTGTGTAACCACCTCTTTCATAACTACAGACAAAACCACAAATTCAGCAACTCAGCGTTTGCCTATTACGTAAGAGTGAGCGTCTACAACTTTTTAAACAAAGTTTTCCGAGTTCAGAGTTTTGAGTGTTTTTTCAGTGTGTTTATCTAATGGGGGAATCTATGGATACTGCTGCAATCTGGTATTTGGTTCAAGGTTTTTGCAAGATCATAAAATACACTATGACACATTGTTACATAACCCAATGTATAAGAACAAGCTTAGTAAGCAAACAGTTATATTCTCCATGTACAAAAAGCATGACTGATGTTAATATGTTAAAAATGAGTAAACAGGTTATGCCATACAGGTCAGCTGCCACAGCAAATAAATTCAGACATGTTATCTTGTCATATGATGATTGAATCCTACCTTTTCTTATATTTCAGGGCTTGGGACTTCCAGTAGTCAACTTCTTCATCCTTTGACGAAAATTTGGGAATCATCTCTGTGTCCATTTCAGGGCACACTGTAAATGAAAGAAACACATTGAATGAGGTTTAAAGTAGGCCAAAGTAAAGTAAAAAAAGAAACCATGATAAACTTGTAGGTGACTCATACATGGTGCAACACTTTCAGTATTTCTATCTTTTGGCATGTAGAATCAGGCGTAGTGCATTCCCTTCTTATCACAAATCTGAACCACCAGACAAATCAAGATTAAAAAGTGAGATCGACCCGGCCATGTTGGCCTGCAGCTCTGAGGTCATGTCATATTTAGTTACTTGTGAATCAGTGACTGCAGCCATAGCCTCTGATGGGGAAAATCGCCCTCCGCTTCAGAAGCTGAAGCTTGATAAACTGATTGAGTTCTTTCTATGACTCAACAGCCTCAATGATAGGTGCCTAGTGGCCTGTAAAAGTGGGCCTCCTCCTCCTCATTCAGTTTCTAACCCCCTTACAGCTCAACTCATGTGACATCAACATAACTTATTCATTATCAGCACCCCATGTTCATTAAGTGTGGCTAATGAAAGACAGATCAAAGCTGTCTGTTCCAGCCTTGTTCTGAAGTTTTGATAAAACAGCCGAGTTAAAAGTTGTTCCATCTTCCGCCTTATTTGCAGTATAAACACTTTACTAGGCGGTTGTTCCTCTTTTCTGGTGAGCTATTACACTCTGCCTCGCTCTGATCAATGTGGACCTACTAGCCAGATTTTAAGAAATAATTACACACATCTGCAAAAAGCCGCTGTGTGTGTTCTATGTGTGGGAGGAAATACAGCTGCAGCCCACAGCACTCCCATTGCTGTAGCTCCAGGAATATTCATAATGTGCCCAGAGCTTTTAAGGATTTCCTGCAGACAGGTCGGACAGCCAGTGAAGGTAGCACAGGAAGCAATAGCTGGACTAAGGGTCAAACAAACTACACTCAGTTTTAGGCAGTTATGGTCGTACATCTAAGTCTGTAGTTTGATTATTGTTAAACTGTCCGTGTAAATATGTGGTTACATAAATAAGGAAGTAAAGCAGCATATGTTACTGAAGCCACTATTATTATATTTTGATTTCACCGGCTCAATGTGGGCCTCAGCGACGATGTTATTTGTCTAGCCAAGAAGAAGACGGTTCAGACTCAGAGGGATATGGAGCCAGAGGCAGGATCGCCTGCTCTTCCCTTGAAACATTCCTCAGACATGGCGTCATCAAGAATTTACTCGCTACAGGCCCCTCACGTGTCTGCCCACTGTTTAGGAAATCACGAGGGAAACTGGAGACCAAAATACTGTAAGGGTGGAGAAAGGGAAATGATCCCTAGCTCCTATTGATGTAACATATTGACATTGAATCTTCTCAGAGAAAAACCTCAAAATATTTCCTCTGATTATATACAGAGACCTTAATTTCCAGGTAATCTAGCAAACATAGCAGATCTTGATATGCTGTGATGCTGAATGGCCTGAATGAGATCTGATGCTCTCTATTGATCCCCTGTAGGTCACCAAAAGGCATGAGCAACAGGAAACAAGAGGGTTTTGTTTCTATGGTGATTCACCAAAACAGGAGAAACACCACTCACAAAAAAAGACACAGCTGTTTATCAGCCCACTGACAAGACACGTAAATCAAATGGGTTAATAGATGTTCATGCTGTCCTGATATTTCTACCAAAGATATTTTACATATTCAGGACAGATGAGGACAGACTGGCACTGTACTTGTAACATAATACATGACTTAAAATGAGATGGAGAGAAGAGTTACGCTATATCATGTAACGGGTCAAGTGCTGAGACTCTGCCAGAACAAATGACAACTCCTGTTATCTCTCATTTCAGCATCCTTTGGAGTGGTGTCAGCTTGACCCCTGGAACTATTTGTCTGTTGTAACAATACCAGGACAGGCAGGAGCCATAGTGGGCCGACATGGTGATGGTGACACTTCACTAACTGTGGAGCCATCTGGAAATTACAGCCAGGCAAAGATAGTGAAGAGAGAGTTTCCTCTTCCACATTATTGTCTCTACATCCTCTTTTGCTGCAGATGACGAGGTGCTTACTAAGAGTTCAAGTGCGGACACTGATGTAGTCACATTTTTTTATACTGGGGCCTGACAGAGGGGTGAGGTAGCCTCTTGGCAGCCTTATTGATTTGCTCCAATATTAATAATAATCAGACCTGCATCTTTACAGGGTGTGGTGGTAATGCTCCCTTAACCTGGGCCCATATCTTGGTCTCTTATATTACAGAGGAGATTCAGTATAATCATACTGTTTGTGAAAGTTATGAAAGTGAACAACAAAAACCAACACTAGCAGCCTTTAAAGCATTAAAAATTACAAAAAATATGTAATTTATAGATAACGCACACATTTTAAAAGATATAAAAAACTGAAGCAGCCCTGAAAATTTCATTTCTCAACATTTGTCAGGCCAGATTTAACTGAACAGTGACAGGGTGTTATTTAGGTAGCTAACGTTAGCTTAATTTAAACGCTGCTGTCAATATGTAGAGGTTAATGCCAAACAGTAGCTGTAACAGTAGCTGTTTAAAGATAATAGAGAGTGCCACACACAAAGACTGATAACGTGAACTGTATAGTCAATGTAGCATGGGAGCCAAAAAAATCAAAGAGGAAAGCTCTCGACATTTAAACCGAGGTCGAGCTGTCATCACACAGCAGCCGCGGCAGAGCACGACGGCTCATTACACGAACAGGTCAAACATTAAACACATCATGACGAAACATTTTCAATGTAAGGTTCAATACCTGCTCATTTGAAACCGGTTTCCAACTGTTTTCTGAATCAGCAGGTCGCCTTCCAGCCGGCGTCACATCTAACACAGACACACACACACATACACCTCTCTCCCTGGCCTCGGAGGATACTAGTGTACGAGCTGTGTTTAGGAAATTGCCAACGCGTCTCCCGGAACCGACGTAAATCCCGACATGTACGTGCGTGCTGACGTCATTCGCATTATCATCAGAACTGGGCGGGGCTACAATAAGATCAGATCCATTGCAATCAGCCGCACCTTCCTTTGGCTGTAGATTGCATAGTTTTCACTGCAGTGACCACAAGGTGGCATGTGGCTACCAGACAATAAACCACCACACATGGACATGGGAACATCAAGAAAAAACATTTCATACCTTAAATGGTTTTACATTTGTGCTGATGGTATCCAATAGGCTTATAGTTTATTAATTAATTAATTTATGTTCTGTCTATGATATGTTTTTGCTGTTATAGCCTTTTTGGCCAATATTAGCGGTGAACTGTGCAGAGATGGTGTATTTTGGTTTCTTAAATGTTTTCACCACTAAATTCTTCACTAAATTTTCAGTATATAGGCTTACAGTCGGAGATGGACATTGGCAACAGAATATATTATAATAGAAGCTAATTGCCACATAAGAAATTTAAGAAATTTAGAGAAGACACTGAACCAAAACCTAAGAAATATAGGCCTATAACAATTTTGAAATTATTATTAGGCTACTTTGTCGTCAGTACATTAAGCTGCAGCTTTGAAAAACATTAGCCTACAAATCAGTCAGGTGTGCTAATCTTGACAGTCTTTAAAGAATATGTGCCTCATTTGAAGAGCATGTCATGTGAACCTGCTAGGCCACTTGAACTGCCAATAATGCGTTCAGGGGACCCAATCAGTCAAGTCACTGCAGCCACAGGTGGCAGGCCCTGTTTTACAAGGTGCCGCTCTCGCCTCCACCCACAGCCAAAAGTAAAGAAAGGCATGCGCTTAGGGAAAAAGAACTCATTTACCAAGGAGTCTACTTCTAAATTATTTTGTTAGGCGGTCATTCAATTTTTTTCTTCTTCTATGGCATTTTACAAGGAAGATAAGCAGGAGGACGCACGAGAGTGTCCGGTGTGCTATGAGTGTCTGTCGGGCACTGAAAGGACTCTGAGCTGCGGACATGTATTCTGCCACGACTGCCTGGTCAAAACGCTGGTCAGCGTCAACAGGGATGGGAACATAAGAGACACTATCATTTGCCCTATCTGCCGACATCTTACATTCATCAAGAAACAAAAGAAAGCGCTGGTGACCCCCACGGCGGACAAGGATTCAAATGAGGGGCAGACTCTGGAGGTGCCTCTCCCTCTGCCACTGGGACAGCTCCAGAGCGCACGGCGCGCCTCCAGGGACAGTTTACCGAGGAGCGTTAATTGGATCGCTCGATGCTTTAGGGGGGTCTCTGAGCGAGCCCGTCGACAGAGGTTGATCAGCCCCAGCCACAATACATCTCAGATCTTCATCATAAGCGCTGAAGGGCGACCCATGGCTGAAAATGATGCGTTCGACGTTGTGATGACTGTGGTTCAACCCCGGCGCAGGCGAGTGCGCAGGGTTTGCACAACTGCGCGATGCCTGCTTGTTTTGCTGTCAGCATTTACTGTACTCGCCCTGGTGGCTGCAACCTTACCCTGGATTTTGTTGGCATAGCACAATGATATAGAAGTCTGGATTATAAAGTGCCAAGAGAGGATGGTGAAGAGACATTTGATGGAAAATCTTTAAAAGATATATCCAACTTCAACACAGTCAAGCAGCCTATCCACCAGTCATGCAATGGATTGTGTGAAGTAGCTTTGTCTTACTAATCAAAGTAATCTGGACTATTTCAGTGT
The DNA here is from genome assembly GCF_963924715.1 of Thunnus thynnus. Classification (NCBI taxonomy): domain Eukaryota; kingdom Metazoa; phylum Chordata; class Actinopteri; order Scombriformes; family Scombridae; genus Thunnus; species Thunnus thynnus. Next base: position 12,717,907 of record NC_089533.1, read on the forward strand.
ACCATCAATCCACAACAAATGTACAATTTCGTTAATCTATTAATAATATTCATCTTTCATCATTCATGTCTCCAACATGGTTTTACGACATGATCAGATGTGCAATTTCCTTCCCTGATTTTAAGGAAAAGTCAGAGTTTATAGGCATGCTGGTGTCCTTTATATGCATTGCCAAGCAACAGTCTACAGTAAAGTCAAGGTTGAGAAATCCTTGACAGCCGAGTCTTTTGTTTTGCATTCCTGCCTGTGACATGTTTTACCTGTTTTATGAGAGGAAAAAACGCAGACAAATTTTAAGAATTTCAAAGTAGGAAAATCCAACCAGTGTGGACATTTTAAAGACATTTCACTATTTCAACAATTTAAAAAAAGTTTGTGAGAAAAAAAGTGCAATAAAAACCATTTCACCCATCCAACTGCTGTTAAAGCAGTTCATTGTTGTGTTACCCTGTTGTTAGAGACACTGTTTCCAAGCAGCAGACAATAACTTTGTGGGCAAAAGCTATAAACCTTGCCTACAACATCATGCATATGTCCACAGGAGAAAAGGGAGGGGTTACATTTCGGCAGTAGGCTAAGACACAAACTTGGTTTAGTGAGAGGGAACAGTGAGACCATGTTAACAAACCAGTCAGGAGATCATGTTGACAGATCTGTCCTCCTTACATCACAAGAAGAGATGACACCTACTTTTTTTTTTTTTCAAAAAAGGCATGCAATTATCATTTCAGACTTTAATTCTACACATGCTGATAAAATGGAACACATGTTTAATATGTGGTTGGTTGGAAGGAGTTAGACCCCTCATTGACATTGTGAACAGCACGTGCACTTTCTCTCATGAATGTGCATAAAGACCGTGTAAACAGAGCCACCTTGAAAACATTCAGTAAGAAATAATTGATGCACCCATGGCAGTCTGAAGGAGATAGACTAGAATGGTAGAGATGATAGAGATGAGCTGCGCCTGGCTGACTGCTGAAAGGAGATACACTGCTGGACTGTAGCATTAGATTACCACTGACACTTTAAGAATCCAGACCGAGACAGAGCGGAGAGAACTGGGTTAACTTTCAACAACACAAGTTACATAAAAACTAAAGATAATACGACAACTGCTTTCTTATAAGGAAAGTTTAACTTTAATTGAGTTTAACTTTAAATGAGTCGCAACACATTACACAGCATGGTGTGGAGATTCAAAACAAATGAAAGACTGATTTGCAGAATGAGCTTTGTCAGTATCATCATCATCCTGATAAACATGTACACTCCTAGTTTCTTTCTGTGGCAAGCCTTCAGCTAATCCTGCTCATCCAGTCCCACAGGTTACAGACTTGGAGGCTTCAGTGATTCAGTCATATTCAGCCATGGTTTCTCAGAGTGTGGGAGTAACAAATAATGATTTATTTCATTTGAGGAATCAGGCTTTTTAAAACATAGTCCTACTTGAATAGCTGGGATGTCAGTGGATGCGCTTAAATTATCTGTAAAGTTGGAAATGCACAAAAGTCATCAATTTCAAGACTATTCAAAGAGATAATAACTAAAAAGAAGATAGTGGTAGTAAAACATTCAGGTCGGTATCATGAGAGTGCTCAAAGAGTAAGAAATGACTCAGTGTCAGCTGTTAAGTTTCTCTACCAGCATGCTTATGCTATTGTATAAACAGGGTTATACAACATCCAAAGCCTTTTCAGTTAAAACAGTGACGCTATGTGCACAGACAAAAGTCTTGAGTAGTTCTTTCATCAGGACCAATCAACTGTCCACATTGTTTCCAGGACAAACAGCAAAAACTGGAAAAAAAAAAAACACACGAACAAGGTGAGATTATTAAAAATGTAGAGTTTAATATATATATTTATTTCTGACATTCTGATAAGGATTGCAGGTAGGCTTCACAGTACACACTGTGTTCCACTTGATATGCTAAGCAGAGGAGGAAGGGGTGGGCATGGTGGGCTTGACAAGCGGCAGGTTTTGTTTGTACACTAGTGAAAGCAGGAGGCAGTACATCCACAGGCAACATCCACTCCTCTACCGTATTGCTCAAAAAACCCCACAAAGGACCATTTATTGTGATCCACATTCTCTAGAGTCCATCACTACATTTTATCCTTTACCCCTCTTACAATCCCTAAAAAGACAGTGATTGACACAAAACGTGGATTATCAAAAGACTATCTAGGCGCATGCATGACACTTTTTCAGATTTTCCTTTTTTTTTAAATCATTTAACACCCCCCTCCCCCCACCCTACCCCCCCAAAATGTAAACAAACTGAGCTTTACTTTACACCAACATGTTGGTGGTGAAGTGAGTTAGGAAATGCAGGCCTACTGCATTTAAAATGCTTGGTAAAACTTTGTGACAGTGTACCATTTGGTGCAAAAGGTGGCTCCTATGAATATGCTTTGAAAAAGGCTTTGAAAAAGTTAAATTACTCCGAAAATGTTGACATGTGATGAAACTATGCCTTTTGTTTTAGGGGAGGGTTTTTTAGGGGAGTTTTTCTTTTCAGCAGCATAATAATTACACCAATAATGAATATGAATGCATGCATTTAGGTGGCTTTAAGTTCCAGTTATGACGCACAAAAGCATTACAGTAATACTGCCCTGTTCTGATAATAGTACATGCCAACAGGCCCTAATTTACCCTCATCCCTACACAAGCTCTCATTTGCCTGTTATTTATTACAAAATCAGGTAGCCTATACCCTTTGATATCTGAGTGAGTCACATTCAGTCAGCACACAAAGACAGTCACCCCTGCCTCCTCGTATAAATGTATGGATCCAGCACAGAAAATAAAACCTCTAGTACACATTGATTATGCCTATAGTTCCAAAATAACAACCAGTGTGAGGGCACTTGCAATTGTTGTCATATAATCACCACAACTATCAATATAATTATCAACATCACCAAAAATCTTCATAAACATATTCATTGAGAACACACACCGAGGCATACCATAGATCACTTTTGAGAGAGGTTAATCAAGAACTAATGTTGTCAGAAGTAAATTCTCACATAAAACAAATTAACAAAAAAAAAAGAAAAAGAAATTATTTGCTTTGCAATAAAATTAATGGCTTTTTCTGTACTTTTGGGAAGGGTAACTTTGACCACTTTTGGATTTGAGGTGGATCAGTAAACACTGTAATTGCACTTTGACAAAATTATCGCCCTAAGATGTTTTGAATGAAATTTAAAAAAAAGTGACACTGCAGCATCTGTTATGTGATGAATTTGAAATAGTCTAATTTATTGTCTGTGAAAATAGTGAGAATACCGAACAGAACAATTTTACATTTAGAAGTGATCGGTGTGCCAAATTTGACTATGCATCAGCTTTTCTAATGAATAAGCAAATATTTTGTCTTCGCTATAGTCAGTCCAACAATATAACCTATGGACTATATTTACCCTCATTATGACACAATTAACTGGTCCAAACAAGCTCAAAGTCATCTAATTATTTACACAGGTATCTATTAAATCACTGATTAAAAAGCTAAAAAAGATAGGGCATTGGTGTGCAACTCATTAGTACTCTTGCATGTTTGAAGTCAAAGCTCAGGAGACAGAACTAGAAAGACCACAACTGATTTCTAGCAGAAATAATATTCTGCATTTCTGCTGCAGCATCTTTGTTACCTGGTGTTAAAGTGAAACATTATGAATCTACAGTAAACCTGTTAAATGTGTGCAGGGACAAAAATAACATCAAATTTTTAATCATTATACTTTCTACACATGATAAATATCAGCACATACTGTATATCATTATTATATATATCCAAGATATGCATTTTACATATACTTTTCCTCTCAGATTTATATACATCAATTTATGTACAGTCTTTGTATTTACACTAGGGGTCAAAGGTCACTGAACCTGAAGCACTTGAAACAAGGTTAAGAGAGAGAACATATGAACCTAAAGGCAGTGTAGTAGTCATCCATCCATTATCATCAAACTGTAACAGCACATGGATGGTCAAAATTTACTCTCCAAGGAACACAACAACAAAAAAAAAACACTCACACCAAATAAAACACTGCCATTCTGAGGCCCTTGATCCAAAAGCAGTTTGTTCATATTGGCTTGTCATGCAAACACATCGTGGTGCTGTCTTCATAACTGAGTAACAGATGCAAGTTCAAAAATTTGAATTTACAATAACATTCTTCTCATACTGTGCTGGTACGAAGTGAGTTAAAGTGAGTTTACCTGTATGCAGGTAAATATCAGATAAAGAACTACAGTTGTAATGTGTGATAGAAGAGGGGAAGTCAAAACTGGAGGTGCCAATAATAATTAAATTACATTAAATGTTTCATCCTGCATGCGAAACCTGTCTCTAGGGCTCAGCATTTTCCTAATGTGCACATAGCTTGAATACCCTGTGAGCAATATAACAAGACTACTCTCTCACTCTGTCTCTCTGTTTCACCCTGAGGATGGGCTTTGCTCCTAACCATGTCAGGCTCTGAGTTTCCCTAACCAAAAGTTGTACAACTTGTGAATATCATATTGCAATTTGATTGCATGTTCTAATAAGGCAAAAAGAAATTAAAAATTCACAGAAATACAGATCACTGCATCAAACAACAAAGATGAACAAAGCGAAAAGCGGAAAAAAAGGAAACAGTTAAAAAATCTTTTAATTTAATACTCATCTGTATTCCAGTCTTTCCTCCTAAAGGCAACTGTTCCTCCACTATGGCATTTTGGTGTTTTTTTTTTTTGTGTAGTCACATTTATGTACTAGCGAGCAATTGTAAGAGAGAAGTTTCTTTGCAGCCTGTAGCAGATATGAGGGAGGGTTCAAGTTCTGGTTTCAGGTGGGCATTGGTGAGGCCAATTGGTGTTTCCATCAGGCCTTGGCGGTGACAGTTAAGAGTATGTACAGCCATAGGGGTGCTGGTAAGCTGTGATGCCTTAGGGTCTTAGGTCATAGAGTGGTGCTCTGGGGTTCCTCCTCAGGCACAGCATCCCCCTCTGGAGAGTCTGTCACTGCCAGGGACCTCCTGCAGGGGGCACCGCTGAACTCATCGATGAGGCTGTCCAGATTGACATTGATGGAGGGGATTTCATAATTGAAGATATCTAATGGTGAGCATGGTGGGAGAAGTGAGTATGATGAGCAGAATGGTGGAAATGGTGATGATGAGCAAGAGGAGGAGGAGGAGGAGAAGAGGGCATAATGAAGATGGCAATGGGGTGTAAAAACGGAAGAGAGCAGAAATAATATTAATCTTTTGGGCTTGAACTCATGAAAAGTGGCATATGATGTCTACCCTGATTGAAGGAATCAGTAGATTACATGTGTTTCACATTCTACACAGGGATGTTTTTCAGTGTGTTGCTAGTCACACCTGAACAAGCTTGTTAGGGACTAGTGTGGTATGTCACAGCTTTTTGTGTCTTTTGAGACAACAACAACAGATATTATGTCAGATAAAATACAATAACAGGTCAAAATGACTGCACAATGACACATTACTGTACACGTTTACAACAATGGCCAGGTAAACCAACACAGAGGCAACAAGATGTGTGTGGAACTCTGTGGAAAGATGGCACCAAGACACCAAGTAGGCTTGAAGTAACAATGGAAACTCATGACGACCGGATATTTGCTCTAAATAAAGGTATTCTAAAGTGCTGCTGCATTTACTAAAAGCAGCAGGTCCAAACAGAAACTGCTGGCTACTCCTGTGTAGGAATGAGATGGAACGTGGCAGTGTAGTAAGAGGGAGCAGAGGTTATAAAAAGCGATGAACCTGCCAAAGGAGGAGTGGGGGTTACCTGTGGCCCGCCCATACCGGTGGCAGGGGCGTTAGAGGGGGATGTCTGCTAGCAAAGGGCTGGGAATGGGGAAAGAAAGGAGGGGGGGGGGGCTTTAAGATGGACCTTGGTAAGCAACGGCGTCTGCAATGTGAGCGCAGTGTGGTGCACTCTGGGAAGTCCTTGAGCCATGCATAATCGGTTGAACTACAACACCATGCAAAGAGACAATAATGTCAACCTGCTAGGAGGGAATAGGGAAAACATCCTGATTGAGAGCTACAGCTATGAGCTATGTTTGAGGCAGGCTGCAGGAGACCCCAGAGGCAGCCACAGCACGAGGCCAGGCAGTGAGATGGAGCGCATGGGGCGGGGGGCGGTCTGGCTTACCCTAAAAGTCCCCCTCACACTTAGCCCACACTGAATCCCTGGTCTCACACAGCTGCAAGGTACACAATAGTAGCAGGGGGAACAAGAGAATGATAAATATAACAAAATGACAGAATGATTGGTATATATTGACAGAACACCTCATCATCAGAACATCATATGGTAGATATATTGTGGGGTTTGTCTGGCCAGGTTTCCACGCCTGCTACGCAATAAGAGAGACTGGACTGGTGTGAACTGTGTACAGTAAGCCTCTGACCTACCTCTGCCGAGTGAGGGTCTGGGTAACACAGATAAACAGAGAGCACATGATGAATCTAATGGCAACTTCCAAACAAGCAGGACGAGCTATGCTTATCTGATGTTTCCACACATTACCCAGAAACATCATCACATAACACAAGCAATGAATACATAGGCCAGAAGATCCGCTTACTACAATTGCACAAAAATGCTACTATTTACATTGTATCATTCTCAGGCATCTGTGTCTAAAAGGCAACTTTTATTCATTCAGACATTCGTTTGGGAACAGTCAATAAAGGGGACAGGGATCTTTTTTTATCTACAGCGATAAGTCCTACAGAGTCCTACACTCGTCCACCGTCTCCATTGGACAGAGCCACAGCGAGTCTGAGAGAGGGCCGCTGCAGCCCCACCTGTGGTGGTGGCGGGGGAGTTGTTGCCAAGGGCTGGTGTTTACCTGTAGACATGCTCTCCCCGGGAGACAGTCCATCCAGAAGGCCCTGCTCCAGGGGCTGGGGCACTGGGGTTGTGGCCGAGCCAGTGAACCCTGGGGGGGCTGTGGGCGGCTGAGGAGGGGGCAGACTGGGTCTCTGCCTAGGCTTAGGGGCAGGCCGCGACTTGGTGAGCGTTCCGGTCAGGGAGGGCGGGGACGAAAGCGAGTGAGGTGCCCCCAATGGGGTCTGGCCAGGGGAGGATGGGGGCACTTGCCCAGGGGGGCAGGCCAGTCCATAAGGGGAGGGGGTGCTAGGAGGGGTGGGGGACAGGCTGACTGGTGACGGCTGACCTGTCGACTGGTCGGACATCCCACCAGACTGGCCGTAGGGGACCTTGGGAGGCACAGGGGCCAACTTCTTGGAACCTGGAAACACACATCACAGTCAGATTACTGTCTCCTGTTAAAAATAACAATACAGAGACAGAAGAAAACCAATGAAAGAAGAATAAGAATAAGAGAGGTGCTGACCTTTGCGCAGGGTGTGTGGACTGTGCTCTGTTGAGTGGGGGGACTGGCTGCAGCTCTGGGGACTACTGTTGGGGGGGACTGTTGGACCTGCCACCTGGATGGCTTTGTGTCCAATTACAGGGGAAAGCTCTTTACTCTTCAATGAACTGAAAAAGACAGACAAACATTAATATGTATGTATGTATTAGTGGTATCAGACACAGTATGATTTTGAACAGTTAAGTGCTCTGAAATGTCAGTATACATCTCATCTTCATCGCTTCAGCCACCACCACCACAACCACCACCATCACTTATGGGTTTTTCACTACTTTTAAGTACTCTGTTACGATTGTTACCAAAGTTTTCTGAAACCCAAAAAATGATGTCATCCAAGGCTACATCAAGGAGAGCAACCCAAATCTCTCACAGTGACAATGTTTACAGATCAAGCAGTGTTGCAACTTTTTAACTGCCTCTAATTTAACAGTTCTAGACACAAATGCGTATAAGTCCCCAAAGCTGTGAATCTTTCTGAATGTGTAAATGACATCAAAGATGACAGAGCATGTAGTCTTGCATTTATGAAATAGTCCCACCTCCTTTTTGCTGACAAAAATAACAATGACCAAACATTTTTTTTACCAAAATAATAATAATAATAAAATTGTCGGACAGGTGATACCTGACAAACCTGACCAACAAACATCTCTCAACATTTCAGCACCCTCCACTATGGATATAATAATGATGTGCCAGTTATAAAACATCACAGATTTCAGTTTCAATAAAGTAAAAGTTTTTCAGAATACCAGAACAGATGTGTCATGTCAGATGGGTTGAATTTTTAGTAATAAAATGTTTCTATAAACTATTCCATTTTTGTTTAAATGAGTATATTAGTTATTACATTGTATAAACACTCAGTAAACAGGAGCTTAGTGATTCAGACCGAGGCTATTTTATGATGTTGAGGGACTCAACTACAGGTCCCCTTGGATCTCAATCTCAGGATGGATTCCTGACCAAAACACTCCTGAGCTTGTATCCATTTGTATCCAGCAACAAACAGAAAGAAGCAGCACTGATTTGCAGGAAATAGAGCAGAATGTATGCAACAAGATCACATCATCTAAATCTAAACCTACTGTATGTGTTGTAAGCACAGATGCAGACAGTGGAGTGCACTTAATCAAGAGACTACCATATGTATGCAATAAGGATATTATACTTAAAAATATAGATTAGTATAGTTGCAAATACAAGACTTGACTCATCTGAACTTGCACCCACAAACAGCACCCATATTGCAGTATACATAGTTGTCACATTTAGGAATATGACAGTTGACAGTTAATTAACTGCAGTCTCCTGCTGTCACTTTGAGCTGTGTGTTTCCAACAAATTAGCCATCTGAATGGGAAGCCATGGATTTACCAAGTCACAAGAAGGAGCATTATCAAGCGAGCTTGTTCTGACTGCTGACAAAGAATTGCTGTAATGATTCACAATGTCCTGTTTGCCTGTAACACCAACAACTTATGAGTCAGGAAACTGCCACAGTCACTCTATACAAACTCAGCAGTCTGGCCATTACCAAGGCATAATTGCAAATGGGGTACTACCTTACTAATCTTGAAAACCCTTACTACCGTAAAAACGTGATGCTTTCCTTCTACTGGTTAGTAAAATATTGCTGCACGCTGCAGAATAAATACATTCATATGCTATTTGATAGCCATATGCAGCAATGTCCATGTATTTATCATCCACTCAACACCAGCATCAAATCAAGTGCTATATAAGCCAGTAACATCCTTAGTTGCTAGGCAACCCCCATGAGAGGCATCCCTGGACAACCTGAATGTTACAAAATTGGAGGTATGTAATTTGAAGGGGGGCGGAACAAAAAGCAAAAAGAAAATATGAGCCAGCGAGCTAGAGGAGAGGAGAAATAAAGGCTGCCACTCTGTGATGCATCCCTAGTGGCCATGGGTGTGTTGTATTTACCTAGTCAGCCTGGGGGGTCCTCTCTCTCGGGCACATGGACAGGCAGCCCACGGTGGGGGCGGGGGCGCGGAAGAAGGGAGGCTAGGGGGATTGCCAAGGGACTGGTCATGGCGGGTTAGTACCAAGGGGGTTTTGATGTAGAGTGGTGAAGCGTTAGTGTCTGGTGGGGGGGCATGCGACATATCACCAGGCGGGCTGTGCTTGGGGAAGTGCAGACAGCTGGGTTTGGGATTCGAATTGATGTCAAGTGACGAGGAGGAGGAGGAAGAAGAGGAGGAAGGGGGCGGGGCAGGGGGAATGAAGCCAGACCAGCGTAGTGGAGGCGGGGGTGAGGCAGGGGGCTGGGATTCTGGACCCGGTGCTACAGGGCGAGCGCAGGGTGGGGGTTTGGGATAGAAGTGGTGGGGGGCAGCGTGGCACGAGGAGGTGGGGTAAGGGGGGGGTGGCCGGTCCTCCCCTGGGGGTGGGTGGGCATGAGAGGTGTCCGGCCGATTGGGCGACACGTTGTCTGAGCTGTAGATATTAAGAGAATAGACAGCACAAAAGACACAGCTCTGGTGATTGAACAGGGAGACGCATTGGAGCGATATAGGATAAGCTGTTTTTGATGATTAGTGTATTAGTGTTGATCCGTAGCCAAAAAAATAAGGAAAAAAAAAGAAAAAGTTGCACTTTAGGTGGGTGGTGGGCACCAAGCTTAGCACACAGTCAGCTTAGTGCAAATACTTAGACAAGCACAAAGAAACAGCAAAGGAAAAAAAAAAGTTTTATTGCCAAAGGAAAGGAATACAGTGTGTAGGGCTCCTTCTGTGATCAACTTGTGTCTGCACACTGCATGGAGCTGTGAGGATCTGTCTGTGGAGCCAAAGTGCTGGTCTGCAGCTTACAACATTATCAAGCTGAGCTGATGACTAAATATCTCCTCTCTGCTGCATATGGTAACCCTATCTGCTCTCATTCTACAGTATATGACTTGTTTGCATTGCAGGTCCTGCAGTCAGCCCAGGGCAGTGTGAAACAGACACAAAACCCTTTCATTGGCTGAAAGAGCCACAGCAGAGGAGGAGAAAGCCAGCCAAGCCAGAAGCCATATTATCTCTTGTCTGCCACACAGGCAGAGCCAGCGACCATGAAGTGATTATTCATGTGTTTAACTATGATAATCATACCATACAGAAATAAATGGTGAAATCAGTCTGAGTGTCAACAGAAAGGGAAATAATTCACGACCAAAGCTGAGAAAGCCAAGCCACATTGATGGGATATTTTAAATATTAGCATGCTCACAAGGACTTGCAGATTGAAGCTTAGTGCCATATACAGAAAAAAAACTTCCAAACAGCATTTGGACTTAAACACCTCAGAGTCATAAAATTTCATTATCCTTTTCAAATTTTACCCACAGTGACATCAACCTGACAAACCACAATGAGAACTGAAGAAATTCAGAGAGTGAGAAATCATAATAATAATAGCATGAAACATGGAGGTGGTGACAGAGATACAATAATAAGAACATGGATGCAAATTAATGGGATGTATGAATAACAAAGCCAAGGATCTCGATCACACGGAGCTGATGATGGTGGTGACGATGGTGGTGATGGCAATAAAAATGAACAGGAGTGGATGCACAAGGAAGAGGAAAACAACGTCTCCACAGTGACTTACCCAACCCTTTCTCCGGGCGGCGGTGTCGCGGATGGGGAGGTGGCGAGCTCTCCGGGCTGCTCGGGGATGAGTGTGTCTGCGGGGGAGCTCGGGCCTTGTATGCCTGGCGGGGTAGAGGAGGTCTTGCGTGCCAGTGTGGATGAGCCCTTCCGAGACACCCAGGAGGTATCCATGACCCGAACACCCATACTGGAGACAAACACATATAGAGTCATAAATAATGATGAGGAATGCACTAAAAGGTGAGTGAGGGTAGTAAGGAAAGAAGTGGGAAAAAGGCATGATACGGTACCTTTGTATCTTCCTAATGCTGCATTAGTAGGGGGAAGAGAGGCAAAAGGGATATGAGGTCAGAAGTGATGCAGACATGGTTCACAAAACCAGACTAAAACAAGAATATTTGAGTTTGGGTACATGTCTGGGATGTGACATTAAGGGTCTGAAATGGAAGAAAATGGTGTGTGTGTGCGCATTATACATATACTGCAAAATGACAGTGAGATTAGATCCACAGTGGCAGGGAGGAGCAGAAGGGCTGTAGCAGAGGTGAGAGGATGTCAGGCTAAATAACCAGCCTGCATTGATTTACTAAGCACCAGTTAGAGACTGGTGTTTTCAAATTAAACCTGTTTGCTCTTATAAAAGCACAGACAGATAGACGTGTTTCTCCTCAATTGCTAATATCTAAATAGATAAAAGTTCTCTCCTATCACCTCATATTGATAGTCGGTGATTATGGGATGCACAGACTTAGACTGATGCCTATAATATCACAGCTCTTTTCTTAGTTTAATGGGAATATTTTGGTGAAGGCACCGGTTCTAATTCTGCCAGTGATTTTCCACCGGCTGGTCCAATGACTCAGGCCAGGTGACGTGCTAGCCAGACTGTGAAGGAGGAGCGGGATGTGGGAGGATGGGAAGATAACGCTGGAGAAATATTTCCTGAGAAAAAAGAGGTAGCTAGCAGCCCTCCATCAGAGCCCCGTTGCCATGGAGACAATGCCATTCAAGGCAATTCTGCCCCGTGTATTTAAATGAGTGTATTTTTCGACCTCCTCTCCTCCTGATGAATCCTGATAATAGGGGATGTAGTTGTATGTGCAGGAATTATTGGCAGGTGAGATGTTCAGTACAATCATCACCTCTCTGTGGCCTATAGAGGCTTCTGACTCATTGGAGTGAAAACTGTGGATCATAGGAAATGTAAATACAACACCAAGGTAATGGATTTTTAATGTGCAAGTGTTGCCTTCCTCAAATGTAAGAATTCAATATCAGATGCCTGAGAGGAGGCGTGGGTGGAAAGAGAGAAGCACAGTGAGATAGAGAGAGTGAGAGGTAGGCAGCAGAAGGATGCATTTGGCATCATACCCATCCTTCTTGTAGAACTCCAGCATCATGTTGTCAGTTGCGACGCTTAGTGGGCGTCGGCTTTGGTCGTGCTGCTGCTTGCGCTCAGATTGGTCCATGTCTGGTGAAGGCATGGAGCTGTAGTTGGAGTTGTGGTTGGTGTGGATCGGGCTGCCATAGCTGCCTGTCAAGTTGAATTCAATCTCTGAGGGAGGAGCAGACACACCATCAGCATATAGTATATTGTATTTGCATCAGTAGTTAGGTAGTGTTTGGGTGTGTATTTATTGCTCTGTGTGTGATTTGAGTGTGTAAAAGTACTCTGGAAAATTGGAATCTACCAGTTTCAAGAAAAGCTATAGTATGTATCTAAAATACATAAAATCCTAATATATAACAGAGACAGTAACACTCTGCTTTGTTCAATACTCTCTCCAATAAGTAACAAAATATGATAAACAAAATATAATATATAATAAAGAAAACAACATGAATATGATCAGAGACATCACTGGTATATATCTTAACTCTGTGGTGTTTATTTTGTATATGAGACTTGCAAAATGGAAGTGATCCATTATAGCGAATGACAGGACACATTCTTTAAGCAGCAAAGACAGCATGAACTGCTGCCTTAGGTTACTGTAGGTGTCACACGATGCTACAGCTTAAAACTCATCACGCACAGAAATTATTTGTGCTGGGCATTCATGAGCAGTTTATTATTAAAGTGTATTGTAGTGTCTTTATGTATAGTGTTGTCACTGTTTGTTGTATTGGTGTATTTTCACATAGGTGTTTTACTGTTTATGTGAACTGACAGTATATAGAGAACAAATTGTGATATCACAGGGTATCATCATAATCATATAGGGCTGAGCAAAAGTAAAAAAAAAGAATTAATATGAGTATATAAAATATGTTTTCACTAATTGTTCTGAAAAAAGTCTGACTTAGAAATTTGTTTGATTAATTTGAACAAAACTGGCAAAATTGTGCGTCATAATTCACAATATTTGAGATTAGTCCAGTAACACAGTTACAATAATAGAAGATCAGTAAAAGGATTATATGGTGCCCAGCCCAACTACAATATTACATACATAGTATGTGATCCCCACCTCCAGGGAAGAACCAGTCAGCATGCTGGATAATAGGCTCAATGATGCCAACAATCTGTAGTGAAACAGTGGTCATCATCTCTGTCATGTTCCTGAAAAGAAGCGAAAGAATTAAGCTACAGTATAATCACGTAACAAGGTACATAATTTCACACATGTAAAAGAGTTGTGTAAAGACTACATACGGTTCAGTGTGCGTCCAAAGCAAGTTAGGGCCGAGGACAATCGCCATGTTACCGGGTGTCATCTTGTTTGCGTCTTGATACTCACTCAGCTTGGCTAAGAATTTAACTAGATATCTGTAGGATTTAAATAAAAGTGCAAAAGAGTGCATCTTAAAACCAATTTATAACCTTTTTTTTTTTTTTGGCTGGAATATTTTTAGCTTCACACATCTACCAACCCTATGCAGCTGACTCTCACGATTTGCTTTTTCCGTACATTTTGTAACTGACTCATAAACTGTCAAACGTTTTCATTTCAGATATTCTACAAGGTAGAGCTTCTCAATCAGATAATTATAGTTCTACACATCTTGTTTGAGCAACCAAATATTTGGGAAAGCATAGTAGTAGCAGCAGCAGTTTAAACCTGCATACATAGACATACTGATGTTGTATCATTCAAACCAAGCCATGAATCCTAGCTGGAATTTTAAAACCTGTAGGTAATGAGTGCTGCAACTGTAAAAGTAATGGCCTACTGTATATTGTCTGATATCTGTATGTCTACAGTTCAAACCCAGTACCATTGTTATTTTTCTTGCCTGTAAGTGGTGCATTTGTGTGCCTGGTTTTGGGTAATTTGCAGTGGTGCAGGGTGTATAATTTAGTGGCATCTAGCGGAACGGACTTGGCGGAAATTAAATATAATGTTTATAAGTATGTTTTCATTAGTGTATAATCCCATGAAAATAAAAACTGTTGTGTTTTTGTTACCTTAGAATGAGCCCTTTCTATCTACATATGAAGAGGGTCCTCTTTCACTGAGCCCGCCATGTTGCACCACCATGATGGGGGGGGGGGGGGGGGGGTATTCAGTTTGTTGCAATCTGCAACGTCACTGCTAGATGCCACTAAATCCTACACACTGCACCTTTAAATGACACATTTTGGGGGGATTTTGGAGGTGAAGTTTTGTGGGCCGGTGAAATGTTATCCAGGTTTTCATACTATATTCACAAACATCACTCTGACTTGTACAGGAAGTGTAAACAAAATCATTATTTCTATACACAGCAGCATTGTCATGTGACAACATATACAGATGACTAAACAGGAAATAAGGGAAAGTGACTGACCTGAAATTGTTCAAGTTGTCTGTGGGAAGTTTTTCACACGCTGCCATTAATGCTTGTAGTCTCTTGTCCATATCTTGAATGCTAGGGAAATGAAAAATCATTATGGTTTATTTTTGCTCTACTTCTTAATAAATGTCATCATCTTGGACTATTTTCCATCATCGTGGCCAGTGGCATAATTCAAGAAAATGCTTTTAATAAGAAATCAGCAACTCACTTGGAAGCCTGAATCCATTCATCATAAAGTTCAGTGGTCATCAATGGCTCGGGGAGCTCACGGAGGTATGATTTCAGAGCCCCTGTGGTTGAGAACAACAGGGAGAGAGTAAAAACTGTTCAGCTTTTTTAGAGCAGATGAGGGTTGTTTTCTCTCCTCAGAGTACTGGCGAGGCCATGCCCCATATTTCCACTCCCCTCCAACAGGCCCTTGCAGCCAGTCCAGCTGCCAGATTCAGATTGCTCAACACAGATTTCATCCTAATGTGTGAAATGGACAGCAATATCAGAGCAGAAAGCCTTCAGGATAAGAGCACTTGGGGCAGATCTGATGAAGACTGCTTTGCAAATGTTACGCTAGCCTAAAGAAGCACATTTTCCATAAACTAGGTCCACAATCTATCTAATAACCTTTGTACAGTAAAAATGTGCTTTCCACACCATAGGGAAACTGTTGCAGTAAGAAATAATTGTATTTTACATAGAGTTATTTTACAGTTTTTTTTTCCTGACTTACAATGAAATGTGTAGGGGTTGTTGTTATGGAAATGGGCTTTGAACAAAGCATTTGTGTGGGTGTTCACCTGCGATGGCGTGTGGGTCAGAGGAGTACTCCTGCACATCCAGAACTCCACAGTCCAGAGAGGCTTTCAGCTTCTTCAGCTTGGAGGCTGACGGAGCAACTCTGAAGAGGCCCTGCAGCCCACACACAGGAAACACTTAACCATGTGTAATTATCAGATGCAACATAACCTGTGCTTAAATGCAGGGCAAAAGTAATAATCTTTATTGTTGTGCACTAGCATTGGTAGATGATAAGCAACACAGGAAAATAACAGTGGCTTTGCATGTCTTAGTTTAATATTAACTACAAGACATGTAGGCTATACTTACATTACTACCAACCTCAATCTCACAGCCATGGTTGTGCTACTGCTTATATTTCTCAAAATTAAAGGCACACAAACAGTGTTGCTTCCTGTGCTAATACTGTGTGCTGCCATTCCTCCTCCTCCACCCTCAATTTTTCAAATTTATGATTTAAAGGTCAAGAAGATGAGAGGCAACATAAGGTCTTGAGAATGAGACCAGAGTCATTGGTTTAAACTCTTTACTCTGTCGCGGAGGGGACAACAGCCCTGTCCTTTAACGTGGTCTTTATACTAATAACATCAAATAATGTTGTATTTTGTAATTGATATTTGTGTGTGTTTGTTTGAATGTGTGCCAACTTCCAAAGGGAGGGCATGACAGAAAAAGCTTGAGAGCCACTGCAATAGAGGGGCTGATAACACACCAGAGTTTAA
This sequence comes from Thunnus thynnus, assembly GCF_963924715.1. Classification (NCBI taxonomy): domain Eukaryota; kingdom Metazoa; phylum Chordata; class Actinopteri; order Scombriformes; family Scombridae; genus Thunnus; species Thunnus thynnus. The sequence goes on from NC_089533.1 coordinate 12,734,265, forward strand.
CAGTAAGGAGGCACTAGCAGTGTCTTTCATGGCCCTGACTCATGGGCAACAAAAGATTTAAAAAAATGAGCATATCAGTCTAGTGTGTATATGAATGTGTTTGTGTCCTCTACCTCCTCTTGCATGCCACACTCTAACAGCATGGTGACACAGGCTTCGATGGGGAAGGCAATCTCTCTCCCACTAATATTCAGGTGTTCCTCCAGAGACTTGCCAAATGATGGCTTCTCCACCCACGCCTCTGCAACACAAACAGCAGCTTGAATCACACACAGACACAAACAAACCTACGCACCTTAGTTGCATCTCCCTCTGGACAACTTTACACCAATGACTGTATACAAAGTTTGGAGACATTATTTGTGAGAATCTTTATTGACAGTGTAAATCAATTAAATCAAAACTGCAAGTTACTACAGCTTTTAAAGTTAGATTAAATGTCTATGTTTGAACTGGTCTCCTTTTTTTAGGTATTTATTATTATTTATTAGCCCCCTGTTTGGTTTAGCAGTTGCATACTCACTGTAGCTTAAATATGAAGGTGGCTAATTATATCTTAATGAGATTACTATGTGACACGTCAGGGCTATTAACTCCACTACTTCTCATCATGATATTGCTTCCGGTGCAGAATTGGAGCAGATCTCTACACATACACACACACACACACACACACACACACACACACACACACACACACACACACACACACACACACACACACACACACACACATACACATACACCATACATGACTCACCTTGGTGAGCTTTAATCTGGGGCAAGACACTGTGAAGAATCTCTAATGACTTCCTGTGATACTCTGCCTGTGTTTCTATCATCTGTAGATGGGGACAGCGGGAGAAGAAGAGACTATAACAAATGTGTGTGTAATTCATGTAATTGAAACAACTGCTGCTATGAGTAAAAGCAAACTATTTTATTCGCAGAAAGACATAGAAATACGATATAAACCATATTTTCCCTCTGCGATCACAACTTTGATGATACTATATACTTACTGTCTGGAAGTAGTTTGCATAGTCTATTTCTTTGGCCACAAAATTGTACATATCTGCTGACAACTGATCCTGAAACAAAAAGCAGAGTGCAACCATCTTACACAACATGATCTCAGTACTACTTAAAAGTATAATATCATCCTGGTATTGTGGTCCATTTGCGTCTGATACATGCAGGAGAGTTATAAATCAAATGGAAAGCAAAGGGGCTAGGGAAGGGAATAATATATATGCGTGGCTCTGATAGGTGACTCACCCTACAAATCTCCATTCGATTGGCTGCCTCCTCCATCTCCTCTCTGAGGGACTCGGACTTGGCGCCAGGCTGCAGAGTGCTCGGATGACTGGATGACTTGGACGACTGCTGATATCTATGGGCATGGGAGTAAAAACAAATGGTCACATCGTGGTTCCTGCACACACATTTAAAACCTGAGCCTTTATTTTAAAAATAAATGAACAAGATAAGGTTGCAGCCTGGTTCTTAAATTGTGAATGTCCGTCACCTTGTCCGTGCGGAGTCCATGTCCAAGACAAGTTTAGCTAAGTGCTTTCTTTGTTTCTGGATGTTAGGAATATCCACCTATGAAAGAGAAAATGAAGAGGGAGATTAAAGTCACGTCAGAGAATAAAAATGTAGCTCTTTTATGTAAATGCAAATCATGTTCTTCTTCCATTTTCTGTTAATAAGGCTGGAAATTAAAAAAAAAAAAAAGTGACAGAGCGCGGCTGTGTAATTCAGCCATATCAGGAAGGTGTTATGTTTTAATTGGTGCATTAAGTAACAGCAGTGCCGGCTCACTTCAGCAAGCACATATAGAGGCTCCACCACATCTCTTTCTATCTGGAACTCAAATTGGATGAGCTCCTGAGCCAACTTCTCTTCTGTGTCCCCGCACAGCTTCAGCATCTTCCTGTTTGGAGACAGCCAAACACAAAGTCACAGGCAATCAAATGCAATTAAAATGCAGACAAGGGCAATGAGGACAGAGAAGAATTCAATAGCCAAATCAATAATTAAAGATGACTTTGTGTGTATGTGGGCAAGGGAAGTGTGTGAGCATAGGCCTGTTAACTACAGTATAGTGACTTACCCCAGGAGAGAGTCATCCCCTAACACTGCAGCTCCCTCTACCATACATTGTGCCAGGATTGTGAGCGGTAGTTTTTTCTAATAAAAGAGAGGAATAATATTACAAGAGCTTATGTAAGAATTCATTCAAGATTATAGGGATACAAGTATAATGTTTTATTGCATCTTCACACATCACGTCATATCAGTTTACTCACAGACGGTGACTTGACAGATCTCTTCTCCATATCAGTGCCCTGCTGACCCTGCAGGCAGGCAGTCAGCTTCTTGTGAGTGCTGTGCGTCACCTGTTTGACCAGATCCAGACGCTTCTCCACCTGGAACATACACAGAGAAATCAATCAGAAACCACTTGACAAGAGCCGCACAAACACACCCATTACTACTGACATTTAGCGCACACCCACACACACACACAAGCTACAAGCTACAATTCTTCATGTAGCATCATGCATCAGCATCTGCAAATTATGCCAACACATGAGGGTTATGCTCATAAGGCAGGTCTGATCATGCTGTGATTCATGGTATTCAACTGCGTATCACAAATCAATCAATTTAGCTTTTTATTTCAATGTATTATTGATTATCTAGTTATATTCTTGACTAAACAGTTTTGAAAGCTTTTGACTTTTACAAATTTAGTTTGGAGTAACGTGTGACCTTATTTATTAAAAAAAATAATCATTAGTTGTAGCCCAGATTGAGATAGTAGTAAAACTGTGAGAATGCCAGAGATGATTAAAGAAACAGAAAGGAGAAAGAAGAAACTTTTCTGCTTTGAAGACCTGTTTAGTTTCCTGACTTTTCTCTAACATCATTTTTTGTAAAATATTTAAAAGTACCTTTTCCTGCCTCTACCAATTATTCAAAGGAAACTATCTGAGCCACACAACACTCTTTGGTTGAGGTGCTGTGTGTACGCTGTGATGAGGCTGCGATGAGGCTGTGATGAGGTCGCAAGCTAAAAATGATCTCCATCATGATCAAATTCATTGTCATTATCACTTCATTTACACCTGTTAAAATAACACAGCGTGAACGATGACAGGACTGACTGCTAAGAGACCTTCATGTAATAAAGCACCTGGTTCGCAGGTGTTGTGATCGCGCTACTTGATTGCACACACACACACACACACACACACACACACACACACACACACACACACACACAAACACATACTTATACCACAGCTCACCTGTAGAAGGTCCTCGCTTAACACCTCTGTTTTTTCTGCCCTGTAAGATAAACGTTTTAAAGAGTTAGGGTGTCCGGGGAAAGAAACAACATAAATTAGCTAATGATCATATCTTTAGTTCATGAGCAACAGTGCACACTTCAATTTCTATTGGATATAACAGCTCTGAAGAAAAAACATTTCTGTCACAGAAATTGAATTTGTTTGTATAAATTCTTTCAGGTTGCTTAACAAGCTACACAGCATGTTATAATGAGCATTAGAGATTGCTTTCATACTCTCATGTGAGAGCAGAAAACATGTTCCTCCCTATAGACATAAAAAAAAAAATCAGGGGTCTGAGGTATTCATATCCTCTTATCATCATATATTTTTTTAATTTATGATGACAACCATGGTAAAAACTGAAACTGGGGGAAAATGGAGGACACATGAAGAAATTACATCTCACATAATAAAACACTTTTTATAAGCCGGTGATGACATGTCAGTTGTATTTTGTCACTGTGATTTAAAGCATTCTCAAGTCTCACATGTATCCAAATGTATTCCAATAACGGTGTGTCTCTGCCAAAATGTTGTGAAATAAAGGCCCAGCTGTTTTACATTGGATGTAGAGGGCTGATTCACTGAATCTTTGCACATCATCAATGTGGCAACGCTCTAAAATGGGTGGACCACATGCATGCACCTGTCCCCTTGGAGTAGGTGTGTGGGTTTGAATGTGTGCGTATGTGTTTGCGTGGCTGTCTCTCTCAGTCATGATCTTAGACAATACATAAGAGCAGGATATTAATGATATAGCGAGCTCTCTGTGCTACACACACTAGAGTGTTCTATCATCAGCATGAGTGGAACAAACTGGAGCAAAGTGAGCAAAGGCCACTGATTCAAATATGCCAGTTCCCACTGAGGAGCATCACCTCCTACTGTGTATGCAGCAGACTGGGGACTTAGCCAAAGACTGAAGGAAAGGGCAGAGCTGCACTGTCGATGAAGCAGATAAAACTACTCATCCAGAGTAGTGAGTGAGCCATAAGCTCAGAAAAGAGCAAACCTCTAGATATCATAAATATATGGTGTCAGCTCAGTTCAAACGGCTTACATTTTAAGACTTTAGTAATTTCTCGGTGAGGAGATTTCCCAACAGAACTCAATATACCATAAATAATCTCACATGAAAAGATAAAAAAGTCAATTTGTCTCTAGGTGTGCATATATTACATATGAATTAGGTTGTTTTCCAGAATTCCTTTGAACATACTTGGATGCCTACAACAAACAACAACGCACACATCTAAAGGAACAGTCCAGGAACTATCAAGAGTACTTGATCAGAATGGATGATAACATACTTCCTGCTCAAAAGGGGCTTAAGGGGAGAGATTGCAGTCTGACCTCTTGTAATGAGTCAAAATCAGACCTACAGACCCCCAGCAACCACCCTTTGGTTAACATACTCTCTCGGCACTTCCCCTTCCTGTCTGCACAACCTCTTCCTGCTATTGTGCCCTGACCATGCCAATGCCAGTTGCGAATAATAGGTTTTTTGTATTAATTTAAAAACAACATCTGAATTTATCTCACTGTTGACCAAGAGAATGGAAAAGACTTTGGTTTGTGCTCTATTATTCAACAGCCAGACCAAAATACATCTGCAGCACGTAACTAAAATGCTCTTTTAATGTATGATGCCTCGCTACCAAGTCTGGCTCTGTGTTGCCCAGTGCCATTGCTCTTAAAGTCTAAAAATGGCTCTTAAAGAAACGGCTGAAGTGTGTCTGTTTAATGTTGACATGCAGTTGTTTATGCATAATTGCATACATCATCGCCAGCAACAGAAAGCTGAACTTTAATGATGTCAGTTATTTGCATCCCTGGTCTCAGTGCCAAGATGTGAGCGTGGAGCCATGGGAATTGGGTCAAACCTTGTACCAATGAATCTAATCACAGCCAGCCTTGTGGAAAAGTGCTCTGGTCACTGATCTAGGAGAAAAAATACAGGAAATGTGTGTGCTTGTGCATACGAGTGTATGTGTGTGTGTGTCACAGAGAGAGAGAGAGAGAAAGAGAGAGAGAGAAGAATGATAGAGGAGTGGCATGATTTGTAAGGATAAGTGTGATCGCAGATTGCTGATTGCATGACAAAGGGGGACAAAAATAACCCAAGCAGTGCAGTGCACAAAAGTTTGGCACAGTTTCGCTGCAGCACTCCAACAGCCTCTAAAAATCTCTAAAACTCCATCACTATGTTCTATAAAAGACCTTGCGGGCAAAACTATCACATGTATTCCATACTGAGCGTGTAGCCCGAAGGTCTGCAATGCAGCTGTGAGCTTGTCACTGTCTATCTGGCCTCAGATTAGCTGGTTGAGGTGTCCCTTGGGAGACTCTGGCAGCTGAGGGACCCTAATAGGGGCCCATAGCACAGATGGGACATGAGTTCCTGCAGTGACAGGGATGTGGAGAAGCTAGACTGTCAGTGATGCTTGGCAGAGACAGATGGACAACCTGTGAGGCCCGCTGGCTTGGCTGCATCAGGGACTCCACTGATAAATCATCAAACTCTCTCAACAATATGACAGCAGCATATGCCAGAAAGTTTTAATAGTGGTGGATGTTCCCATTCCTATCACTCTTTCTGTTTGTCTCCAACGTGTGTTTTTATGAGTGTGGGAGTGTTTTTCCTGAAGGCTTGTGACTGAGGGAATGTAGATACTGAGTCAGCCAAAAGGGTGGATAAAAAAACACATCTAGTAAATTGCATTTGATGTGTAAAACATGGGAATGAAAACACAGACATCTAGCATTCTCACTGACCACAGCTGATATAACTATTATGACCTAGACTTCAAAGAGAATGGAGACTATCTTCATAGATCGGTTCAAAGACGGCCAACTGTCTTGCTCTTTGAGCTTGTTTGTTTTCAGACAGTGGTATTTCCTCCTAGGATAGCAGCATCGTACATAATCGGCCTGTGAAGACACAGAGACAAAGCAGTATTGCATATGCAGTAATGAGGGTGTCGGAGTTGCTTAGCCCTATACATGATGTAAGCTAACTTGAGGGAGATTTTGGAGGAGAGGAGAGCGATTCCTCTCAGCAAATAGTGTGCTGAATGAGTCCTGGGAGGAAAGTAAACACGTGGGAGAGTTGGCAGCCATGTGGGCGGTGTGCTCATGGTTTACACCAACCATCTGCCACTTTGCAGGCATTCCTTTACCTGGAGCTGCTGATGACTCAATACAGACATGCACACACACACACACACACACACACACACACACACACACACGTGCAAACACATCATTACACAGATTAATTAACTAAAGTAAAAATGCTGAAATTTATTATAAGCTTTCAGTCCAACACAGACAAAATAATTCCAAAAGCTGACAAAATCTTGTTTGTTTTTATGATACATGAGTGAAAAGAGGAACTACAAATCTATGCAATTCAAACATGGGTGATCGCAGAGATGGGAAGAAGATGAATTAGTTAAGACAATATTTACACAGAGAGATCAACTGCCAGGCTTTGAATAAGTCCCTCTCCACCACTGGTGGCAACATTAACAAAGTGCTGATAAGATGAAGAGTCTAAATCTGCTCAGCTTCCTGAAGAGATATGTAAATTTATTGTGCATATTTTCCCAGGAACTTTAAACATTGCAAGTCATTGTGATTCCACAGAGTGTGCAGTAAAATGTGTGTACCGAATACCCAGCTGACCATTTCAGCTGCACATTCCATACAAATATGTCTTATATAATAAATATTTCTATCTTGAGATATGTTAATGTTGGACAGCCGCATGCTCAGCCCCCCAGCACTATGCATGGTTTATGAAAGCATGAATAATCCATGTCGACATAATCAAAATGTGTATAAAATAACATCCGTAGTCTTGAACATATTGCTTATGTAGTTGGTCAATGCTCTGCTGTAATACTTTCAGTCTACAGGTCTATCTGAGGTTCGTCTGGCTAACAAAGGCACTCACTCTGAGGCCTGGAAGAGCTGTTCTAGATGGTACTGTAGGTCCTGTGCTGCTAGGGGAGGGTAGTGGAGCAGAATGGTGGCCCTGGGCCTCAGCAGGGCACCGCACGGCCTAGAGCGCTGGCATGAGATCCACAGTCAGCGATACACACACACACACACACACACACACACACACACACACACACACACAAAGACACACAGCAGAATTCATGCAAGAGATGCTCTGTGAATATTTCTCCATTGAATGTTTTTTTTTTTCCAGACCTTTGCCGTGCAAACGCATCCAGAGGCCCACTTGGTTTCCTCCCAAATGACAAGGTGGAGGGCTGATGGGATACAAGGTTACTAAAACAGAAAAACCCACTTACTGTAGTTGTCCAGCAAACTAGGTCACAGTTCTGTTAAGTATGCAAGAATAACTGTGAGAGGAGTGTACACACACATGCACACGCGTGCACACACACACGTGTCCAGAGAGAGAGGGAAAAAGAGAATCTGCAGCATTCAGCAGCATTTCACTGGAAACACAAGCAGTGAGTTATCTCTAATAACTTTATTCATGGTGAATAATCTGCACAAGATGCACTCTGCGCACACACACACACACACACACACACACACACACACACACACACAGAGCAACTAAACAATGTCACACGTCCAGTAGGGAGCATCAAGTAGACGATGGAGTAGATTGAGGTAACAAAGATAAATTCTGTGCTCTATTGCCATCCAGTCCATGAATGAAAAAAACACTCACAGGGCATCCTTCTTTGTTGTTTCAAAAATGATTTTCCCCACCATTTTTGAAAATGTTCCGTGGGCTGTTGATGCCAAACGAATGTGATGAAACACCTAATACCAAATGAGCGTTTCTAGGCAACCAAGGCAACTGAAACATTTTACCATTACTGTATAGAAAAGGGAGATGGAGAATCTTCCTCTTAAAATTTAACATGAAAAAGTAAAGCAAAGGCAATAAGAGGTAAACAAAACAGGAAATTGTTATTAGTGGATTAGTGCTTCCTGTTTTCAGCCTATTGGCATTCTTGAATGGAAGGAAGTGGGCATGTTGATAGGGAGTCGCCCGTCTCCTTAGGAGAGCTACTCTAACTTATAGCTAATTATTACTCAGACTTATACAGTAGATAACTGTATGCACAGTAGCTAAGGCCTTGGGTTGTAAACCACTAAGGAATTAAAGTAATTAAAAGAAGTGCATGGAGCACTATGTGTGAAAATAAGTAATTGCTTTCTTAATATTTTTACAACACTAACTTTACATAACACTGCTTTTACTAGGTTAAACTGTTTGTTTTATGAGGACCAAAGATATGACTTTCACACCAGAAAGTTTATTAATTCCAACCGTTTATTGCAAATACAGTCCAATCTAATCATCATACTTTTAACCTAATCATCAAAAAGGTCAGGAGTGTCATATAATGTTACTTTAATACTTTCATACTTTCATTTCAACAAACATTGTTTGTCAAAAGCAAGGCTAACAGTATCAATGAGTAGCATAATAAATCCTCTATACCCTGTCTTGTTTCTGAATGCCTTGCAGCTTGACATGCATCTGATTCATTTGCTACATTTCTGTCAGACCCTAAGGTCACTTCCTGTTGGGTTGAGATCATGACCAACTGACATCCGTGACACATATCGTGACCAAGATTAAACCCACTTTAACAAACACCAAGTCCATAGGGGCAGAGAGAAAATCAAAGTGCAAATGAGGATTGAGTCTGTTGAAATCAAGCAGCCATCCCTAAAGCTGTTTGCATGCTGCGCTGTTTCTTTCATACAGTATGTGCTTTTAAAAAACCCTATTGCTGAGTTTATAGTGGACCAGCACAGGGGCTCTTTCAGAGATTAGTCTTTTGAGGGAATCAGCGACATGGAAAGGGAGAAACGGCGCTTCTGTCTGATATTACATCATCTCTCTTTTGATGGACAAAATGGCCCCTTAACAAAGGCCCTTTATCACTAACTCTACCCTGTAGTATGCTGTCTCTGAGAGGCACTGATGGGGTTATGGGAGGGTTATCAACATGGACCTCTGATACTATCACTGAATGGCACAATACTGTACAATTACAGCAATGGCACTGGCTTAAAATAAAGATAAATGATCTAGAACACAAGTAATGATTCATTTCTGATTGGTAATGACCATTGCCTCAAAACTCATGAAAGGACCTTGACTTGTTACATAATATGCTGAGAGTGTACTTTCCAGTCAAGATTTAACAATGTGATCAACCAGAAACTATACAAAAGAAAACCCAGGAGAGCAGTGAATCAACTGCTCTGCGAAGGCCACTTCTCTGAGATCTCCACAGTGTCTCATCTGCTCAGCCAGCGAATGAAGGCAGGAGGAGAAGAGGAGGAGATGCTGCATTGGCATTCACCAGGGTTGCCGTCTATATATCTCATGTTACCTGTCAGCTACCATATGCTCCTTTAGAATACAGCACATGTTTTTGCCAAGAGGTACTCATGTGCTAACCCTGTGCTGAATGTAAAAACAGGCGAAAATGGTTCTTCTTTATGCAACAGAAATTTGTTTACAGGATTAATATATTCAGGGATACATGAAAGATTAATGTATTAACTTTTCTGGCAATTTGTCAGTGTTAAAGCAAAGGAAGAACTCAACACATTAACACACTAATATGCAAACTTCTCAGTGTAGTAGGGCTACAACTTACCGATTATTTTCTCAATTAATTGTTGAATTGTTTTGTCTATGAAATGTCAAAAAGCAGTGAAAAATGTTGAGTATTTTGTTTTGTCTGACCAACAGTCCAAAACCGAAAGATATTCACTTTACTCTCATGTATGACAAAGCAAAGCATTAAATCATCACATTTGAGAAGCTAGAACCAGTTAATATTTGGTATTTTGCTGAAAGAATGACTAAAAAAGTTTATCGATTATCAAAACAGTTACAAAACAATAATTTTCTGTCAATCAACAGTGAAGTACACAAACCATGCATGCACAGACACATTTTATAATGTTTGCGCTGTGTCCTTCTTACTCTCCCAATGTCCCACTTGTTCTCCCAATGGACACTCTATAAGAGGCCAGCACACAAGCTCATCATTAACACATTCACCTACTGCATCACAATGGCAGAAGGAACGAAAAGAGAAACTGAGAGAGAGCGAGACGATGCAGGAGAGAGAAAGCATCTACAACTCATCACCCCAACCCGCAAATGGCTGCCATTTTCTGATAATTGCTGCACAGTGTGGTGAGATTAAAGGCCTAAAGGCGTGAGCAAGAAGAATGCTATAACCACACACTAGTGGCGTTGGTGAACTTCATACAGGTGAGTGATGCAGAGTGTGAAGATGGGTGGGGTCGATAGGCAATTTGTGAGGAGGTTTAGGATGGAGATAGTGGTGGCCTTTAGAAATATGAAGACATGAATGAAAGGAATGTTATTTTTTGCTTTTTTCCTTCCATGTGTAAAACTCACTTATTGTAAGGCGTGTAGAAGTCTGCATTTTAACAGACTTGTATCATGGAATCTTTTACCAGGCTGTCTTAGACCTAGATAGGGCAGTGAGTTGGGAATAGAGAAATAGGTCAAGAGAAATGGAGGGTGGGAGATGGCTGAACCAAAGTAATCTTTTCCTGGCTTGTATAAGGGTATCAAAAGCATCACAATGCATTTTAAAGACAAGTTCAGTAGCCTTGTAAATGAATTCTAACAAGTAAATGATGGCCGTAATTAAGGTTGAATGTATGGCTTAGGTTGACAAAACATAACAAAATGAAAGCTTACACAAAGTCAGGCTTGTTTCCTCGCTTCAAAGAGCTCTGACACCCTTTTGTCTCTCCCACTGTACCACAACACATTTCTTTAAGCTATAGAGTATGCATGGCTGCACATCCTCCAGTATGAAGTGAATTGCTCCACAGAGGTGATTGGTCAAGCTGCAGATCACATGACATGGATGTCACCCAGGCAGGCGGCAGCAGCAGCAGCAGCAGCAGCAGCCTTGGAGAGCCAGAGAGATGCTGACACAGCACACCTGATCGCCAACCCCCCACTGAAAGAAGACCTTCAATCTCCATCGCATATAAGACACATAAAAAAAAAAGACCCACGCCAATGCTGTTAATGGAGAAACACTCGCCATTACATGCCAGAAAGCAATGAGCAGAGTAAGCAGCTATATTTAACTCATTCCATTTCCAACATGGTGGTCTGCTTCTTCTGGATTTGTTACGTTGGTTGGAAGAGACTGAAGACTGGTCCGCGGTATTAACGGCTCCACTAAGACTGCTGAGGTTCAGGAAGGTCAAATGCTCAAACCACTGTAACCCCTTTCCTCACTGATGATAAGTGAAGCTTGAGTCAGCAGAACGAAAGTAAATCTCAGTGATTGCAGGAAGGAGCATAATTCTGATGTAATGCTGGTGAAATCATTAATTATCAGACAGTTTCTGGATTTGCTAATGCAGGGTAACATTTATACTGCTACAAGGAGCCTTGTAATTGATCAGAGAATATGAAAAGACAGCTACTTTAAACCTGAAACATCTCACTTACAGTTACACACTATCTGCATGGGATGTGTTCACCACATTACCACTACAATCAAGATGCCATTCTCCTCCTCCGCAGAAAAAGACGATGCTCAAGTCTTGTGTGAAGAAAACCATGAGTGTAGTAGAAATGTAGCATGATGGGAATGTTTGTTGTGTGAATGCGTACGTTAATCTGTCTCATTAATCTGCACATACAGTACATACATTTGTCTGACTCCACCAGCTGCACTAAGAGAGTAAGGCATGCGTGTGTGTGTGTGCAAGGACACATGGATCCAAACATGCATCCAAACACATATATGCACATACATTCCTCCTCTGTGGGTGGTACTGTCAAGTGTCATTATCACACTTCTTGGTTGGGATGCAAACATAATAAAAATCTGTTCGCACGAAACAAGATGGCAATAAACAAGAAGAGCATCATGACTTTTAAGGAGCACAGACCCCCTCCAGATTGTTAATTTCTTGGCAAGATAAAAACAGTTTAAATGGACAATTTTATCCAAATCACTTTACGGTAACGTGATTGTGTGTATTTCTACTTTGAGTGGACAAACACTGGGACCAAGACGTGTTAGCATAAATCACAACTCTTGTCCATAATGAGAAAGCTTTGTGTGGTCTTGTGTCATTGAAATTTAACTCGCCAGCCCAGGTTTGCAAGAGTTGGTTGCCTTTCTTTCCATCTCTCCCACCAAGGGATGTTCAAGGTCAACAGGGGGTAAGACCTGTTACTTCTTGCACTGATCCAAAGCTCAAATCAAATGTTGTGTCACAGAAGCTCACCTCAGAATGAAGCAATGGACAGTGTATAACGGTACATTTCTGATTATGCTTTGATTTGAGGGTTTAAGAGTGGCAGTCATGGCTGTGAACAGTAGCAGGGGGGCCAGGACTGTTCAGGGAGAATGCTGTTGCTCATTATGGCTTGGTGGTACAGGCAGACCACCTCTGCGGGTTGCTGTTGCTGCTCTTAGACAGACAGCTTAAGAAAACAGCAGAGTTTGAGAAGAATATACTTTATATTTATACTCACAACAGCATTGGCATGCACTACATGTGAGGAATGCGTTCAAATTATGCTATATAAGTGCGCACACATACAGCAAGGAACTGTCCTATACAGTACCTTCTCAGCTCGTATTAAGAACCACAACCCACCTGCCCACACACACATCCAGAATCACACCCACACACACTCTCTAATGAGTCACACAGAAATGATTATAAAGAGACTGGAGTGCTAGAAAAAACAGCCTGAACCAAGGGCTAACTGACAATGATAGCAGAAACAGAGCCTGCAAGGTGTGCACGCCACTCACACAGCCTTGTAATAATAATGACCCACACATCCTGGTCCTAATCCCCCGGTGCAGAGCAGAGAACACCTTCTGCCCCAGCACTGCTTGACAAGCTGCTCTGCCAAACAGGGTGGGGGTAGAGTGATAAACCCATAGGACCTGTGTAAAAGGTCACAAAGCATCTATTCCTGAAGGTGGAGAAGGATTTCAGAACCAGCCAGATGCTGGATAGGACATAGAAGACATGGTGCTTGTACACCTGTGAGGAGAGGGATGGAAAATACCTTCCCCCTCTCATTTAGTTATCTTGTTGGAACTAATAGAATGATAAAGCATTATCTTTATGGGTATAAAGATAAGAGGTATGTTAGATAGGCTAAGTGCCAGATGTGGAACACGACCTTCAGGAATTCATGGACTTGATAACCCACGCCTATGAGGTGCTTCCCTAACAGCTGACATTACTGCGTAATGAAAACATTGCGCCTTTTCCATTTTCCCTCACGTCGCAGCCCACACCGCATCAGTCTGCATCATCTTCACCTATTGACAGGTCTGATGACAGGAGGTAGATTAAATCAAAACATAACTTCACAATAGCATTTTTTTCAGACTCCAGGGGTGATACCTGGTGTAAAAGAGGCGCTCGTCTCAGTGTGATCTTCTGTGATACTGCGATTCTCTATATTTAATGTGTTTCCGTGGGCAGGTTGTACTGGGGCAATGCGCCTACACGCTACCTATGCGGTAGCCTATTCCAATGGACATTACGCATAGGAGCACTACAGGCGTTTTAAACATGGGCTATTCTTTGTTCCTCTCAGTTATAGTCAGATTGCATTGACCATTGTCTGTTCTATACATTCAACATAATAACATAGCCTATAACAGAAATCATATTTGCATAGATATGATTCACATGCTATTGGGGCCATACAGGGGCTTTCTCTTTCCCTTTGACTTGGCCCGGCGAGAATAGCGCACGGAGAGGGGTTTGCTTACCTTCCCACCGTTTGGTTGGCGAGCTGTCGCATCCGATTGAACTGCTTCTTCATCTTGAATTTTCTGCGTTAACACCTACAGGGGGAAATATTCCGCATTATTTCTCTCAAAATAACGGTCCGTGCTTCACAGAGGCGCAGCACAAAATCCAATCTGCCGTATTTTCCTTCCCTCATCTCAACCTGCCAACGCCGAAAACTTATCCCACGATTACATATTTTCAAAGGATTTTTTTTACATCTACATTTGCCCCATTGCCTGCGCAGGGATGCTGGACCAATTCACCGTGGGCACTCACAGGCAGAGAGCGACAGCAGTGACAAGTAGCGGCTGCGCAGCAATGCAGTGTGGGAAATGTAGTAAATCAAGGCAGAGCCTTAATTTTTTTTTTTTTTTTTGACGGTTCCCAAAGGGCTATAAGGCGTAATCACACATCTTAATACATGTTTAATTGTGTTGAAGCCTATTTTAACAACCTAGACTTTAGCAGTTGGCTACAAAAATGTAATGGGGTTATAATGTTGATGAAATCCTGAACAACTGATAACAAAGAAATTCAGTCAAGTGTGTTGGAAAACGCAATTACAGCTGAATCTGGAGCTTTGCATTGTCTGAAATTTAAAAAAAAAAAAAAAAAAGGTCATAAATTGCCATCATGTTGGAAATTAAATAGGTTTTGTAATGTTTTATAAAGACATTTTTTCATGGAACAATTAGCTATTCTATCATATTACAACCCCCTAATATAGTGGGAAAATGATCATGTACACAAAGGCAGCACAAAGTGTCCACTAAAACCCTCATTACTGTGACTCATCTTAGCTTTCGTCTCCATCTAGTGTCCTTTATGTGCCAATGCAACTAAATGACACCAAGCGACACTAACCAATATTAAAATCTAAGAACAAGTCAAAGAAAAAATAAAATATTCCGTACTTTAATTAAAGATGTTGTGGTCATAGTATTATTGTTAATTATGATAAGACTAATACACAAGGTTTTAAAATACTTTTTTTTAAATAAAATAATTTTATACTAGTGTATAAACATTGCCAAAAAAAAGCAGAATGCATTTTTTATTAGTGAATTCAGTTATGAGTCATGGTTCATTCTTACTGAGTTGTGATGCATTTGTCTCTGTGCTGCTTTGAGTTTAACTGTCCAGAAGGGAGCAGTCTTGTCTTATAAACCACTTCACATCTTCAGCGTGAGGCAGCAGCATTCAGGATCATGACTGGCTGGGCTGTTTACTTAGGATAGCTGTTTCCACGTAATGAGTTCAAACATGAATGACATGCCGTGTAAAACGTTATGAATAGCTTTGCTTGTCTTGTGTGTATGTTATCTGCTGAGTTTCAACAACCGTGAAATTAAAAAGTGTGTTCATTAGTCACATGGCTGAGGCTGCTAGAATTTTCCATATCATTTTCTTTAAGAGGCAGGTCACACATTAAAATGTAATGTTTAAATATTAATTCCCTTATGCAGGTGAAACACTGATAGAATATTGACCACAACTACTTTGTATTGCTTAGAAAGTTTGAAAAAATGGACCTAATACTAAGGAGGCTATTGGTGCCTTTGGCTAGAGCTTTGATAACACAATATGCTGCTGTCTGTGTTGTGAACAGGACAGAGCAGTTACAGTCCTCAGTAAGGAGTGATGCCCTCTGGCTCAGTGTCATAAGGCCTAGATGGGCCAACAGGTGGGCTGCACACCACTGCCATAGGGTTCAGAGGCCTCAGGGAGTAAATGATACAGAGAAATGGCTGTTCTCTGCCCTCATTAATCTCCCAAGTTGGAAATTGAGAGGGGCGGAGGATCCTTCAGCCTTGATCTCAACCTTTTGACCTTGTCAGATCATTTGTTTTCATTAGTCGCTACTCAGACAAACTGGCCAGTCCCAGTCCAGACACACACACACACACACTCTGCCCCCCCTCCCACCCCCATAGCATGGAGCCTTTCTTAAAGCATCTCCAGGGGTCTTCATGACTCTCAACCCAACCCCCAAAACGTACTGCTGTAGAGGGTCTCTGGACACTTCTAAATCAGCATGGATGATTCTTCACATCCGCTGGCCACCTTCACCCGTAATCCCTCCGCAATGAACGGTATCCCCTCATGTTGAGAAACAGGAAGGGCGAACATAAAGTCAAACTACAATGGGAACATGAGATGGATTTCAACCCCCAAATATCATTAAAGATGTCCCAGGTTTAACATCAATTTGCAGTGTGGCATTTTGTGAGAGCACAACAAGAAAAAAAAAAATTGAGTGACAATTTTTCATCTGGTCTCCTGCTGTTCCTGTCACTGAGTGGGATGACTGAATGCTCTTTCTCTCACTCTAATGTTCCTCTTCTGGGCTGCTGGGGACTAATTGGCCCCCAGTTCGCCTAATGAAGCCCTCTCTCAGGTCATGACCTCTCCACCTGATGACCCATCGCTGCTACTGATACGTAGGTTGCTCTTTGACAGCGACCTGGTCAGACAGATGCCCCGTGGTTCCTTCACTGAGACGTGATATTACAGTCACTCCTACAGGGCAGCACTTACAAAACCTTTGCATGCAGTCATTAGATGGTCTTGCTGAAAACAAAAAATGTTGGTGTGTCAAGTGTTAGCTTGGCTCAAAGCAAACAAGGGTAGGGCGTCAGGAAGGATCTAATGGCATGTTACAGACTCGGGTTAAAAGCTGCCTGGTCAACAGAAAGAAGATTGACGGGATCGCCGCGTTCATCATGCTTGTGTTTTATCTTCAGACATGCAGCATCATATTACCCAGATCAATCAGTCTGGGTGTGAGGGGTGGCTTGCAACAAGCCTTTGGTCTGTCATTAAAGAAAAGTGTGACATATTCATCAAGGAGGTGTGTGCAAAGCAACAGGCAAACACTGCGACTCCTACACCTTCTGGCTATAACTCATAGTTGCACTTTTAATCCAAAGAAATTTGTTAATTCCACATCCGATATAATCATGGCTCAATCACTGATGTTACAATTTGAGTAGAAGAAGAGAAGTATGCCATTCTTTGTAGTTGATACAATTCTTGTCTCTTGAAGACTGGGTGTGGAGAGACAAAGCTCACCATAGGCATTAACGTCAGCCTTTTAGGTAAGCCCGGGCGCTCGTGGTGTGTCTTTAAAGGGTTATCCAGGGCCATAATGAGCCCCAGCAAGCCCAGCGCCAGGCCTAATGAAAACGCTGTGACATCTGAGGGGGAAAGATATTACAGGCCTAAACTACGGGGGCTGTTTTAACATGCATCAAATGACAGAAAATGATGGTTATCACAAACACCTTTCAGACACTAAATGCAGGTCTGCTGGGGAGTAGGCCTGGAGTTGAGACACAAGCTGAGCACTAAACATTGACTGTGTGTTAGACATTTAGAATGTAGAAATAAACAGACAAGAAATGAAAAAAAAGGTGAAAATACTTCTTTCAGTGGACAAAGGTGAAGATGATGGTGGCTTCAGCACATCAACAGGATCATTTAAGTTTCTATTTATAAGGTGTGGACATGAAATCGAGAAGATGGTGCTCTCATATTCGCTATCAAGGTGTTATCTTTCACAGCACACCTTTCATCACCAGGAGTTTCTGGGATGCAAACATACTGTAATAGATATTAATTGCACCTTTGAGAACTCAATATGTAGAGAGAGGGAGCAATTACATCATTAAAGACAACAGAGAGAACGCTTTGTATTACTTTTCACATACCATGGAAATAAAACTAAGAATAAATTATTCACTAATTTTCTCTAGATGCTCTTTTTCAGGAGTTTATTGCAGTGCACAAAAGGCACATGTGTGATGATGTGAACACTGTTATACCCTTCACAGCCAAAGCTAACCACCACACTGTTGTGGTGCTCTAAAAAAAAAGCTATATGGTCAAGTCACTCTTAAACACATCCTTTACATGGTTTTATACGGTACATCCATGGGCTCATTATGTGAGTTTCATGGCCTGAGTGTCAGTTATAACAACTCTATATTACACAAAAGGCCTTCATTATCTTTATCAGTCTTTAGCATACAAACAGTTGAGAGAAGTGACAGGGATCAGCCTGTGGCAAACTCATTCATGCATTAAGTCTCACAATTTCTTGGCATGCTTCTCTCTCTTACCTTTTCTTGAATATCAACTGGGTAACTTTCTGCCAAGGTGTGGTGAGCTCCAACTGCTTTGTATTGTGAATTTATTTGGAATTGGACACAGTGCATGTGCACACATGTAATAAACTGTGGGGTTTTCTTGAAAGAGAGCCTGTATATGGAGTTGATGTTTGTCAGAAAAGAACACGTATCTCTTTAGGTTCTCTTTGTGCGTTGTTGTATAGATGTTACATTTACTGTTTGGTGCCTGTATTTTAAGGTGACACCAATCAAGAAGGGAAATTATAGGACTGTAATGAAACACAGAAATGTCAATCTTAGTATATTTTTGGAGAGGTTATTGACATTTAAAGATATGATTATGTGACAGACCATACTGTAGCTGTTAACTCCACATGTTGAGATTGTTGCAGGTGTAGAGTGAACAAAATGTCTCCCAGCAGATCACTCACACATTCACACACACATACACCACATTTGATATGAGACCAACACTTGTGGAAACCAAGGCCTTGAGGTAGCCTTGGCATTTCACGGATCTGAAAGACAGATTGAGCTCAGATGGTCTGGGATTTATGATGTGAAGCGAGCAACCTGAGGGACAAGCCAACTCCTCCCTGGGCTGGCAGGCGCTTGTGATAGAGAGATTTACAGGCGGGATATTACATCTGATTGCTCATAGACCATGGGAAAAGGAAAATGTACACGGGGCACACAATTACTGTTTCCTTTCAGCAGGCTTGAAAGTTGAATTAGAGCACTGGATCCCATAGCACTTGTTCTAAACTAAAGCTTTAGAGACTCAGGTCAAGAATGGCTCCGCCAAACTGAACGCTGAAGGGTCCATAAATCAAATGTTCACAGAAGTCTGAATCCCCATGTCCCGACCTGTGTAATAGTGCAAAAAATCCAAAAGTATGTAAAGCTGGTTTATTTGTCCACTATTGCTACTATAGCATGTAAAATAAATCTGAACGAGGCTGAATTTTCAATGGTGTGTCACAACCTTTATGAAATACGTATCGACTACACAGGTTTCTAGCACGGCGGTATGTTTATTCGGTGCTAATGAGCGTGGTTAGCACAGCAGAGAGGGTTGATAATCGTCAATCATCTGAGTTTGTATTGGCGTCATACAACTCCCACATGCTTTGTTAATGTGGGATCAGTATTATTAAAATGAATATTCTTTGTGGATATAAAGTACAATAAAGTTATCTTTGCATGTTTATCTTCTCAGAATTTTAGTTTAAGAGGTTGAACTTAATGTAATATTACATTATACTTGACGCATAGCCTCTTTTCCTGTTGACATTGGTGTTCAGGAATGCAGGAAGCATGAACATCAGTGTAGAAGCCACGATGACTGACTGACCTTACTTCCCTCAACCCTAAGCTGAACTCTATTAAGGGCTGCCTGCAGTCTGTAATTTTACCAACAGCCTCTTATCATGTTTGTCTTCTCTCTTCCTCGGGGGGTTGACTACAGTTCCTGCCCACAAACCAGCTTTACTTCATTTTAGTTGGCTATCCATGGAGAATACAGTCAACAGATATAACAACATGGCGTGACTGATTGAAAATATAAGTGGAAGACTGAAAAGTGACTTAAGCTGTAGCTCAGAGACAAAAAGCATATGTGTTTGGTCTATTATAGACAGATTAAATGTAATTGTAATCCGTTTAAGTTACTGAGAAAAAAATATGCAATTAAATCACAGTTACTAATCAAAATGTTGGTGATTACAAAGGGGTTACATCCATTTTTTTTTTTTTTTTGGTAAAAAGCTTATATGTAGAATATAACATTCATTCTGTTGCTTTGGATATTTTCTTGTAATTTTCTTTTTGTTAAAATCAATATTTTAGAAGCTATGCAAAGATTTTTGTTTATTTTAAATCTGTATATGACCTCAGAATTTTCTGTGAATAAAAAATAAATAAATAAATAAATGAAGAGGTTTTTAAAAAGAGTCATTCAGGAAGCAGTGTCAAAAACTATAAACAGTACCAAGCCCTATTGATAGATGTATCACCACACAGCGTGGAGTTGACCTGAATGTGGACTTGGTTTGAGGTTATGGTTATATTTTTTTCCTATACTGCTGTCAGTTTGTTGTTTGTGATCTACATTTGTGATTTGTTTTGGTGGTTGTGCTGTAGAATCAAAACATTCCAATCTTAATTCAAGTTATATTGAAGAACTTTTAATAAAGGTTTGATAGTAATCAGTGTTGAGTACTGTCATAAATTTCAATCAGTTTTACACTGCCTGGTTTAAATTTATGTTTTTAAGAGTTTTCAACTTTATCATCCATTTTAAAACATTTGTTAGAATCAAATGTAATAAGTTACATTACCATGATGAAGTAATTAAAAAACATATATACATTTTTAACAGGGTAAAAGGGGTAGTTATCTGTAACCTATTACATTTCAAAAGTAACCTTCCCAACACTGTTGAAATATCTTGAGTTAGTTACTTTTTGCGAAGGTGTCTTCCTGTTAAAGGGGAGTTTTTCCTTTGTTGCTGTCTCTGTAAATTAAAGAGTACGCTCTAGAACTGCTCTATGTGAAAAGTGCCCTCAGATAACATTTGTTATGATTTGTTGCTATATGAATAAAATTGGAATTGAAATTGAAATTCAGTCAGAGCAGTGATTGCATACTTGTAAAAATTCCAGTATTTGAGTTTTGCAACACTAAGGCTCTAAGAATAATTTCTAGTTCACTAGGAATTAACTATTCAAATCAAAGAGCTCATTACTAATTGGAATTGTTATATTTTGGGCACTATTTTGACAGTGCTTGCTTTTCATAGTCATAATATTCACTTGTCTTATGAGGACTATTTTATTGATACTCATGCTTCTTTATCTTAGCTAATGTTGCAGTGGTTCTATATAGAAGTTTTGGAAAGTTTTGTTTGTTTGCAGTTATGTTTATTTAACCAAGACATGTTTTAAAATCTAATTCAGAAAACATTTGAGTGTGAAGGTTAAATACTTAAGATACAAACGTGAAGTAAATGGTTTTAAACGTTGCCTGCTGATGTATTGTAACACTGTGAATTCTTTTAGTAGTTGTAGTTATGTGCATATTTCTTGGTTTTGGTAACAGAAGAAGGCAGATGAGAAGATTTAGAGAGAACTCCAATAAAAGTATTATTTATCCTTATCATTTGGATGAGATGTTAAAAAAAAGTTTAATAATTGTGCAAAGTTTTATGTGTTTAAGTGCCATCCAATTATACATGATAATTACTATAATGAATGCAATCCATCATACATGGCAGAATCAAAATAACTTTTTGACCAGCTCATAATTTTTATCTGCCAATTAACCTGCTGTATGCTGGTTAAGAAAACTTCCCCCCATTCCTGTTTAACTTAGAGGATGCTTACTTTGTTTTTCCATCTTTATTCTATAAATGACTCCACTAGTTTGACTCTCAACCCCCGGCATCTGATCTGTTTTGCTTTCAAAAGGCCATATCGTAAATTCCTGGACCTTGATATTTCTCTCATTTCCCACAGGACCGTAATGATGCTGGGTTCTTTGTTGAAAGCACCTGTTCTCAGCTCAAATAATGGGCTACATTTTCATCCAGGATATACCCCCTAAGGGACGCCCAGCCTCCAGGCCTGTGACTTGAGGATATCTAGTTGCCACTGTTGCCAACGAATGTTCACTGGAACCTTTTGAACACCGCCAGTCGACATGTGTTTGTCGGCTGGTTGGATCTGTTTATAGAAATGGCAAGACTGTGTTCTCTTTTGAAGTTATTATCTGTGTGTATTATAATAAAAGCAGTGTTGGTGGTGGGTGGGAGTGGGGGGCTGAAAAAACATGCTGAATGGCACCAGATCAATTTCAAATTACAGCAGCATGTTGGCTCCACGGTTTGTCACCTCATACCAAGAAAGAGCAATGTTAATTTTCCAACCTTTTCTGTTTCTCCATAATGTGTGGGGCTCTTTGTTTCCTCCCAATATTCAAAGACATGCAAGTGTGATATATTCACTCTGAAGCGGCTGAAGGGGGATGTGTGTGAATGATTGTCTTTCTAATATGCTGTAAAAGATACTGGAGGGATTATAAAAGTTACAATATATTCATACTCACATTAAGATTCCACCAGATATTCTACTAAAAGACTATTTATATTCCAAACACATAGTTCTCTAATGAGCATTACTGTAGATATCCTCTGCAGGGTTTCAACTGCCTCGGCAGTGTTTATGGGGAACTGTCTTCCAGGACGAGTGCGAGAGTTACCCCCACGCTCCATGACAGACCCACTTACTTTTTGAATGACTGACTTTTCTATAGGCATTTTTTACCAGAAGGTTTGCTGCACTTTTTTTTTTAAAGTACATAAAGTAAATTAAAATAGACCTGAGAATGAGGTGATAAAGTTTCATTATACCTGATACACAAACCTTGACAACAAACTTGTGAACCATCTGGATAATGTGAAAAAGATCCAGACAGTTCATATCATTACAGGAATACACACCATGTTTTGATACTTTTGAAACAACTTTTGAGACAATTTTTATCCCCTAAATGAATTTTATTTGTATGTGCTTGTTGATGCCTGTTCATACGTGTAAATAATCCACTGAGTATTAGTCTAGTGGAACAAATCTTACAGTGCAACAAAAACTTCCTTGTAGGGCAAAAGAAAGGCTAAATAAATAGGCCATGTCTGAATGAGGTAATTTTCTTAAACCAATACAATTACATGTGATTGAAAAGCATCCATTTGTCTAACTGGATAAATGCTTTTAAAGTGAACTGATGTGCCACGTCTCATTCCCAACAGCATGAAAATCAATATCATATTTATTTCTGCTAATGTAATAGATCCACTGTTTTACACTCACTTAAAAGAGCTAACAGCATGGGGGATTTTTTTCTTCAGCTTTCGCAGGACTTGGCAGGACCAGAACATCTAAGCTTGTTTGAGCCTTCCAACCTGCCACAGGGCTGCCTGTATGTCCAGGAGGACTGCAGTGAGGGATAAGACCTTTTCTACAGGATCAAGTGAGGAAATCCGCTCAGGCTACACGGCTATTCCTTAACAGAAGATAAGATGGTCTCTAGCACAGCTCCAGAGAATTTATAGACATTTTAAATGGCCTTAGCCAGACCTTGAAGGAGGACTTAAGGAGTCGGAGCTGTGTCTTCATCTGTCTCTCAGCTCACCTAATAACCCTGTCATTAGACCGAGGGCCTTGCGTGTATAAGACCTGGTTCAGTCCTACTGTTGTTTGGGTTTGTTTGTTCTTTCTGGGACAGAGCGGTGGATGAGATCATCCATCAGTCCACTTTAGCCTCTAATGGGCTCAGATCTCTGACATCTGGAGGTTGCTCCAACGGTGACGTTAGTGCAACGTGATGTGTTTGTATGTGTATTTGTGTATTCGACTCTGTCTGCACATTAGATTCTACCATAGAGTGTAAATTACACACATAGAAAGTGCAAATGGACTCACACAGGGCTCACATTTCCACCTGATTTCCACTTTATTCACACAACTGTAGGAATGCTGAAAAGTGACCTTTGAAAACATGTTGACAAGACAAGGTGAGAAAAAAATACAGGTTGTAAACAACACTATTGAATATTGTGCAGGCAGCTGTGTGGGATGCCGTGTCCTTGCTTTGTAGAGAGACACAGCTTAATGCTTTCTTCTCCCCACAATGAAGCAACAGTCTTTTGTAGTGTGAACTCTCAGGATTTTATGGGATGCTATTTAAACTTTTGATTTATACTAAAGGCATTAGAAACTGGCACCATACTGGCTGACTGACAACACAAATACACAGAGATTAGATCAAGTT
Organism: Thunnus thynnus; assembly: GCF_963924715.1. Classification (NCBI taxonomy): domain Eukaryota; kingdom Metazoa; phylum Chordata; class Actinopteri; order Scombriformes; family Scombridae; genus Thunnus; species Thunnus thynnus. The sequence goes on from NC_089533.1 coordinate 12,758,443, forward strand.
TCATGTGTTTATACTGTAGCTATATGGTATTATACACTAGACATAGACGCGGACATGCCTGAATTAGTGTGTGTGTCCTGATGCAAGGCTTTATTTAACTCTCTGGCTTTCATGTACAAAGTGGATTCTGTTTATGTCATCTGTTTGGGCTGCAGAAGAGGAGTGTGTTAACATGGTTCAGTTAGTGTAATCGTATTGAGGATGTGTAAAGCAAGTTAAGCACCCCCTTTAGTGTGTCCGGTTTACTTCTCCTTGAATCCGTAGGAGATGACACACACACGTGTGTATATGCGGTATCGTCTCTGTGCATCATGAAGCATAACAGATGGAGCAAATCAGCACACTCAATTATTCGGAAGTCTGGAAAAAATGTGTTTGCTTGTGTACCTTGTGTGTGTGTGTGTGTGTGTGTATGTGTGTGCGCGTGCGTGCATGTGTGTGTGTGGGTGTATCCTCCCCTCAGGTGTCTTTTGTTCTTACTCTAAGTCTCATCCTTCCATGACTATGCTCTACTTTGAAGTATGTCAATCCCCTCTGTGTGGACAAAAATGAAACCACAGCAAAAGGCAAAAGTATCACATGTCCCCATTTTTCATGTCATTCTCTAAACACATTTAAAACTGGTCATCAATAAATCAATATACTGTAGATGCATTTAAAAAAACGTGCAAATTATAAATAAATAATTCTTACACGTGATGTAACAGTAACTTTTACCTATAATTATGTTGTTTTAATGATATACCTGCCCAAAATCAAAGAGCAAAGAGAAAAGGTTAGCAAGTTAGCTGGTGAAGAAAGTAATTTAGCCAGATATTTCTCAGAGCAGTTTGTTTAAAAAGTCAATGAATATTGGACTTTCAATCGTCAGGTTGGCAGAAAATGAAAGTGCTGTTCTGTGTCTGCTGTAAACAAGAAAAAGTTCTTGCTCTGCAAAAAATTTCACATTCAAAGTTCTTAACAATCGTAACATTCCCAGACATAATTTATTTGATCTATTATGGAGACATTAGGTTTTCAGCCACTTTTACTCAGTTTGACTGGCTGTATTTCATTAAAGTGTTCCACTGTGTTTACCAGAACTGACTGAAATTGTCAAAAAACAAAACAAAGCAAAACATTTAAAAAAAGCTAAAAAAGTAAGTTAGACAAACATAATTTAGCTCTCCCAAACAGAAGTGCAGTGATTCCCTCATAGTTATATTTACTGATAGTTTTCTTATATTGTGAGCTCTGGCTATGGAATAAAGTGTTGTGGAAGACCTGTCAAAGAAATGACCACCTATTAAATAGTTCTATTTTCTTCCATTTGCACAACACAGGAAAGGAAATTTTAAGACTTCAGAGTAACTATACGGTTAATATTTGGACAACACTTGGACTCAAACATTAAACCTCCACCAAGAGAGTTACAAGTACACACCACAAAGATAAACATGATCTGTACACAGACCAGAAAGGGCAAAACATGACGGTGTAGCTCTAACCAAACTCCTTGATGCACACATTTTCCCAAATAGGTTAACTTGTGCTCTTACACTGTGGAACTGCAACTATGAGGATTATAAAACACACACACACACACACACACACATACACACACACACACACATACACATACACACACACATATCATATATAGCAGTGTCTGAGAGATGAGATAAGGGGCTTAGATGAAGGGGGGAGGGTTGTCTCTGGTGAAACTCTGACTGACATGGCAGCTCTGGGGTAATCCTGCTAATCCTCTGCTAGCTCAGGGGTGCAGTGGAACTGGAGGCCTTTGACCCTGCACCAAGAGGAGGTGCTAACACACACACACACACACACACACACACACACACACACACACACACACACACACACACACACACCAAACTTTTGTACTTTTGGCACTTCAGAACTCACACATCTTCATCTTGACTTCCAGTGGCTGCACCACATTCCCTAAAGAGTCAATTATTAACTTTTATGGATCCTTGAAATGTGTCGATAGAAACTGCATGTTCTTGTTGTTTGGGATGATTACAAGGGTGGTAAAAAAAGATTATGAAGCCAATTAACTCTGACGCACTTGACCGTTTGTCTCACAATACCAGGAAAGGTGAGAGGTCGTTAAACAAACAGCTGACACATATTTTCACTTGTCTCTTAATGTGTGCTGGTATCTGGAAACCATAAAGTTGCAATAAAGCTGATGTTTTGATGCAGTTCAAATGACAGGCATTGTTATTGAAGAATCATACTCAGATTTTGCTAAAGAGTGCTTATGTCAGGGTTTCTCAAAAAACAGGATGTGGTCAAAGCTGTAATACAATTTATTTTTCTTAAAGTGTGGAGAGAGCTCTATTCTGTATCTATGTGTTTTAAAGGCATATTTTGTGATCCAGATTTCCACCAAAAATCCATAAGCCTACTACCAAATTACTCTTTGGGAACTGAGCTCTTAAATGAGATTGAAATGAATCTGAAATAGTCTGAAGGAAAAAAAAAAATCTGCATTATAAAAAATAATAAAATAATAGTTACTGAGTGAGTTATTTCAGGTTCTTACATTTCAAACAGCTGTATTGTAATTCAATAAGATTATTCTCTTCACCTTTGCTCCTGTTCTGATCTTCATTCCATCATAATCGAAAATGAAACACACAATACCTTTGATAAGGGCTTATCTGTAATGCCAGTCAGTGTGTGACATTATAACGGCGATAATCTGTTGAGGTTGAAGGGTTTGTTCAGCTCCACTGGCAGTCATCCGCCCTCCAGTGTTGAGACCATAGACTGTATGGATGAGACGGTGGGAGTTACGTCAAAGTAGACAAAGAGAGACAGAACGGGACCGGAATAGACACAAATTTCAAAATACAAGTAATGCTATTGAGCATGTTGTACAGACCAGCGTTTATGCTGTAGAGCAGAATTTCTCAATTTCCCCAATTTGTCGAAATTTTTAAGTGTTATTCCCATAAACTCTTTGCTATGCCTTCCATTTATAGAAATACAATAAAAATGATGGTTGCATGGAAGAATGCATTGACTTATGAGACAGCTGTAACAAACAGGTCGATAAAAAAATATGGGAGTAAAATATGATGAATGATATATTTCTTTACTATGCTTCAATATTATTTGTATTTTCTTGATTTGCCACATGCTCAACAACAGATTTACTTTGAAAGGTAAACCGGAAGTAAAGCTATTAATATTCTGGCTTACTTGACGCTATTGCCTACCGTAGATAACTTAGTGCTGCTGTTTGTGCGCTCACACACTGAGCGCAAGTGATGGGAGACAAACCCAATCCCTGACGCGCGTATCGCTCACCTGGCGATATTTTCACTGCCTATTTTGTGATTCTTTTTATTTTATTTTTTTTACTTTATTTATATTGAGAATTTAAAACAAACATCATGCAGAACTGGAGTTGAAGCAGGAGGTGAACGCGCGTCTTACAATTCAGTATCAATTTCCACATAGGCTCTACATTGTGTTTTGGGATTTTACGCAGCGATTGCGCAGGATTTGAGCCATGGCAGAGGAGTGAGGCGCGTTAGCCAAAATGCCTGTGAACTGGAATATACTAACTTTTACACGGCGGTCCTATGGAATATAGTCCGATTTTACACAGTCTACATGTTGTGCCATCATCCCACGTGAAAAACAAACTCTTTGTATTCTGTATAATGCTGTCCCTTTGGGTATATATGATATATTGTTGTGTCGGCTACTGTTCAACTGTGCCAAACCTCACGTACAGCTCGGTGAACAGACACGACAACGATGCAGAAGTTGACAATCAGGAGTCCTCTCTCGGGGCGTCCAGGGACTTACTGAATAACGAAAACGATTTGGACAGCAGAGGAGACGAGTGGGATGAAATTAGAGGCGAGGCGAAGGCGTTGGATGATAATGCCATGTCAGGTTTCCTCAATGAGTCGGAAACTAAAAAGTTGCCCCAGGCGATCATCATCGGGGTGAAGAAAGGAGGAACCCGGGCGCTGTTGGAGTTTCTGCGCCTGCATCCAGACATCAGAGCGGTGGGAGCCGAGCCGCACTTCTTCGACCGCAACTACGACAAGGGACTGGAGTGGTACAGGTAGTTTACATCACACTGATACAAATGATCAATTATTTTAAAGTAATAAAACACACTGGGAGACAGAGAGTGGCAACTGCCATGCTACATATATATACACACAAATTGCACTTCTGCTGTCGCTATTTCAGCGTCAACTGCCTTGCTCAAGGGTATCTCATGTAGTTATTTTATTTTTATTTATTTTTTTTGGTACAGAAACATAATTTTTTCCTGTGGAAGATTTCTGGTAAGCCCAGAATAAAACACTGACAACTTTGATCCTCTTCTGGTGTTTTTGTTTACACCTTGTCAGTTCATGCAACCTTTATTCCATTTGTATTATGACATAATTTATCCATAAAGTATACAAGACAGTAGGCTGCAATATATGATAATGATGATATAAAAAGGGAAATGACTGTATAATATCCAGTTGTGACGTCAATGCAAACAACTAACCCCCTCAAATGAAGACTTTGCCCCTCTAAAAGCCTATCCTCATGTAAACTTTAACTTTCTCATATTACGCCACACTACATTACATCATCTTTACAAGTAATTTAGTCCCATAACATTTTCTGCAACAGTTACTGTGAAGTGAACTGAAATTTGCTGGGAAGACAGGTGATAAGATAATAAGAAAATAAAAATAATGATACTGTGCAATGCAATTCAAGAAAAGTTCATTTTTACTGACAAAAGTAATCAGATGGTAGATTTTTGAAGTTTAAACAATGAAAATAATTCTGACTGAAATGTAGATTTTATAGTTGTTTTGTAGTTTGAAGTTTCCTCTGAATTTATATTCATTTATCCACTTATGGAAGAGGGTCATTTTAAAGTCCACAGCATTACTTTTTTAATTAAACTAGCGACTCACGATGTTAACAGTTTGTTAATTTCTTTGATTAATAATTTTTTCACATATTTTCTTTGTGAAAACGTTAAATCTATGGTTCTGGCCTGATGTCACTCCAACAACAACTGTGAATGAAGTGTGAATTGAATATCTACAATGTGACATTGTGGTGTGCTAACTGAAACTGCTGTTTTTGTCACACAGTAAAATAATGCTGATGAAGTGATAAGTGAGGCCTGAGGTGACAGCATTTTATAGAATACACAACCAACTGTTGATCTACCCAGTATGAAAATCGGGAACAGGCTGTAACATCTAGATGGCGACCTTATAGTTTTAACGTGAATAACTCGGGTGCAATCAAACCTGTTATGTCAGCAAAACCACGTCACAGTACACAAATGGGACAGAACACCACTTGCACACATTTCTGTAATGACCAAAACCTTCCATTTGCACTGATATTTTAGTCATGTTCAGTCATGTTCATTTATAAAGCACAATTGATTTTCTGCTGTTTGCATGACCTTCACCCAGCATTCCTGGAATCTTCATACATTTGTCCTTGGATGTGGACTTGCTTTGGCTTTCTGAAAAGGAGGAGGGCACCAGGTAGAAAAGGATAAAGCAGAGCTTTCATTTTGATTGTGGATGCTGTTCAAAGAAACAGCTTTCGGTTTAGGAGTCACCAAGTTACATCATGCTGTCATCCTTAAGCAGCCAGGAGAATGATTCAAGATTATAAATTCCCTGTTACCGATTCAGTGGCAATACTTTGTTTTGATCTTCAATCAGAATAGACATCAATGTCAAAGACAGAGATCAGGGATCTGAGGCTGCTAGCACCTTCAGCACAGTGTAGCATTACATTTTCATTGTACAGTATTCTCTGTCATGGCAGCTGTTGTCCTTTTCCTCTCACAGCTCAATATGCAAGCGTTTTGCTTTGACCTTTGACTTTGATCTGAGCAACCATATTGTTAATATGAGATAATAGGAGATACTGCTGTTTCGAATGTCCATTTGGCTGAGCTGAGGGATTAACAGGCAATGTCAAAGGATCTAGACACTGTTTCAAAGCTGGCTCCATAAAGCTACAATAGGGGAAGCGAAGCATTGTTCAAAGGACTTCTCGCTTAAGCTCCTTTAAGAATTTCCGGACAGGTTTAGGACATTTTTGGATGATCAGTCTGTGAAGAGTGGTCTTTTGTCCATCTCCACAGACTGAGCAACAAGGACAAATTGAAATAGTCGAATGAATGAGGATTTTTTTTTTTTACTTATTGCCTCAACTCTTCCTCAAAGGGGAGCGATGCACAATGTATATTAAGAGTAAGTAATGTCTAGGCAGAAGGAGAAGCTATCATTAAAGAAGGATAATATGAAATGTTATGTAAATAACAGCCAAAGAAGCAGTTGTATATGATTGAGACGTACCAGCTACTTGTTCACAGTGAACACACAGCCGGTGGATGTGGGAAACTGTTTCGTCTTGAGACATGTATAATGAAGGCTTCTTTTCCCAGAGAAGTGATCTGGCTAATTAAAACAACTTGGCTCGAGTTATCACAGTGAGTGCACTACGCCACAGATTGACCCCATACAGCAGAGCAACATGACATTGAGTCAACCCTTAATGATCATTTAGTTGAGCTCAAAATCAACACATCTAGCTTTATAATGGAACACATTGTTGTTGGACAAATTTGTTTTTCCACACATAACCATGCCTACTTGTCGACTTCATTAATTAGCAATTTTATATGATGCTCTAGCTTTTCAGCACAACTTTGAGAGGCCTGTTACAACTTTTCATCACCTGTTTGATCAAAACTATGTCTAAGAGGAGATAAGCTAACAGCATAAAGCCAGGCGAATGTGCATGCTGATTTGTTTGCCCATATGTTTTGCTTCAAGTCCCCCAGACTAATGGTGAGCCGTAGCTTGGGGATAGGAGCAGTCTGCTGGGTGGGCTTATCAGCTCCTGTGGTGGCATTGAGTTGTGTCCACACCATTTATCTACTGTGATTGGTGTGTCCATACTACTGGAGGTCTACTGTGTCCATCCTGCTGGAGCCCCGCATAGAGGAGAGGCCCCGGCACAGCAGGACACCGACGACAATACAGCGCGTTTTCACCCATAGGCGGAAAAAAAGACAGGCAGGCAAACAATTGTGCACACTTACTCACACAGAGCACAGAAGGCAACCAAAGTCGTGGGAACAGCTTCCTCCTTGGCCCCTCCTTTCTTTAATAACAGCATCACTCTAGTTTCCTCCCGTCTGTCTTTTCTGACAGGTTAACTGCTAATACTACCGAATGCACGCTACTCAAATAAACGTCTTCTGACATAATTGCTGAAATCATGTTTTTCCTCTTGAGGATCCATATATAGAACAATGAATGGCCTTCTTACTAACTCACTGAGGGTGTCAGAGAAGACGGCGTAATCCTCCTCAGAGCCCCAGGGAAGCTTACTGCAGGCCAGTGGCAGATAAAGGGCAGTAAATTTAAAGTGAGTCTTTAGAAAGCGCAACAGCATTATGGAGCTCAGTGAAAGGGGATGCTGGAGAACCCCTGAGGTCTGCATTAACCCTGACAATAAAAGAGCAGACAATTAGTGTGAAACATGTTTTCTCTGCCTTCACTTTGTATGCAAATGTGCTCAGAAGGGTGAAAGTGCCCTTTGACGAAGCCCAGCAGGAGTTCATCAGAAGGAGCATTCACTGGAACCTGCCCAAGAAAAGACTCAAACGCTACAGTTAAGCTTTTTAGCCGGAAAGTTGACTTTCAGAGATCTCTGTGTGGAAAGTTGCATTTCCCAAGAGTAGGTTCATTTGAGTCCACTAGTGGCTTTTCTGCTTACTCAACACTTTTAGCTCATTGCAAGGACACAGGGGGATTGGTTTAAGTGAAAGGGCTCTCAATATAGGTATCTCCCAGCTTAAACTAATGTGTCAGCACACTGACAGGAAAAGAAGGGAAAATAGGTTGATAATGAGATGCTCCAAAGAAACAATTCACACATGCTAGCGGTTGTTTCAAACATTCCTAAAATTATCCACAAACTATGCAACCAAGAACTTAAAAAACTCTGCAAACCCTACTTGTCTGTCATCAGATTGTTTCTTCCAAAAAACTAAAATGATACTAGCTTTCCTAGAATAAGTCTGCTAGATTGTCAGTGCTGGTAATGTGCAACCCCCCCCCTCCCCTTTTCTGGAGATTGAAGATTAAATTTGCTGCAACAACCCCCTGGGCTTTTGTTTGAGGCAGTTTGTCAAACCGCACCACTTATTACAGTACTTTGGAAACATTGAAACAAAACAAGTTCACTCCATTATATCCCCTTGAGTTGTTGTCTTCCTCATCTCACTCGTTTGAGGTATCTTCAGAGAGAATGTGTTGTTTCCTGCATCTATCTTTCTCTCCACTGCGGAGACTCCCTGACAGCAAGTCAGAGCAACTTTAGAAAGCACCAATCTGCCTCAGCCATCTTTGTTTTGCTTCTTTGAAGTCTTGTTTGCTTTTGCTGATCCTCTCAGACCAGCATGCATCTGTGGGGAATTACCTAATTGTACCGCTGCATGAGTTGGAAACATACATTTAATTCAAAGAATGGATTTCTAAGCCCATTAAAGGGAAACTCTAACATGGTAATTGTGATGTTGTGACAAACTTAACAATGCCCATACTCAATACTAGAAGGCGTAATATTTAATGATACCAACACATTCTTCAACCTTCAGTATTATAATCTCATTATGTATTATCAGTGTTATAATGTTAGCTGGAGGGGACAGTTTGTTGGGTTGTGGTGCTGCTGGTTCTGTTGGATTTCTTTCATTTTATCTTTAAAGTCAGCATCACACCTGCTGATAAAGCCCTTTAAGTGGTCATCCAAAATAAAATCAGACAAAAACAACCTTTCTTTTGTGAAACACACTGAAACTCACTTGACTTTATATTGTTCAAGCTACATTTTTCCAAAGTCTCTCTGACTACAGGTATATGTTAACACAGCAGCTAAGGTAGCAGCTAAGAGCCATTGATGCATACATGCTCTATTGATCCTGATATCTATTTGTAATCGCTTTTACGCGGAGTGTGATCAACATCCAGTGTGATTGATTTAGTGTTCCAAGATTTTCTCTGGCACCACCACCCTGACAAAAAGTGCTCACCGGATCTATAAACAACTGACTGTCAGAATTGTTACATGTTAATGCAAGGGTGACAGTTGTGTGAGGGAAACCAGAATGGCTCACACACTGTTCCTCCTCCTCCTCTTTTCAAACTGGGCCTGTCTCCATCAGACAGCCAGGTGGCCTTGAGTTCTGCATACTGACAGTAATAATGGAGGATGGGAAAAAGGCTTTCTCTGCATCATTGTTGTGCTGGAATGTTGTTGAGATACTAGATACTGTTCCATGTCATGATAAGAAGGTCCTGAGTGTAAAGCGTGATGATGATGATGACTTTCACACGCATGATGAGATGGGCTGATAAGGCAGGTGAACATCTTCCCTACAGATCCTCTCCCCTTTGATTTTTGTCTGGAACTTTTCTCACTGCAAAATGGTCTGGTTATTCTAAGTGGCCGCATACCACCACCTCTCATCCCACAGTAGCTCAACCCCTCTCAGTGCTGCAGTGTAAGATTAGAACTCATCATGACATTAGATAATGCTGAGGTCTTTTTTTGAGCTGTCTCTTGTCACAGGGGTCTGAAAAGCCGAAATACAGATGCCAATTAGAGTCAGTCGAGCAGAATACTGCAGGGTACAGGAAATGTTAAGTCTTGTTTTTCTGAACAGTACTTGTTCACACTTTGGTGAACTCATTACTGAGGGCATCATTCAGCAGCCAAGCACACGTTGTAAATTCCTACCTTTGAACCTGCTTTCTGATAGCACTGAATGTAAACAAGGCAGAAGCTTTCAAACGCTGTCTTCCCAGCAGCCGCTTTAATGTACACACCTGACTGCCCAGCAGACACAACACAGCCAAATTACACAACACACCACTCCCGGATTAATATCTGTCTGTAGCTTGTAGTAGGGGTGATATAGTGTAAGCCACTGTTGAGGGAGAAGGCAGACACAGTACATTAAGTGCAGTGACTTAAAACTTTGACTTAGGCTTCAGGGTCAGAGGGGTCAACCGATGTGGTCCATCCTCCAACAGTGCACTTGATTCCATTTAATCCTCTCTTTACTCCTTCCTCTTTTGCTTTATCTCATTCTCTTAAGTGTCTTCCTCTCCGCCTCCCCCCGTTATCTTCCCAGTCCTGCTGTTCTCCTGTGATTTCAACAGTACAGGTTAGAGGGCAGAGGAAGTTTATATGTATGCGCAAGCATCAATATAGATTTATTGTTAGGACACCAATTATAGGTAGAAACTCTTCAAAGCTCAGATTCCTTACTTTATGACTTTTACAGCCCACTTAGATGAGTAAAGCAGTGTTTTTAAATTTTGTAATTTGTAATTCACGAAAGGACAAAACTCAGCAGTCCGCAGTTCAATTCTGAAGAGTGGACTTCTTTTTTATCGTCTTGAAGCTGAATGATGAAGCCTTTGCATGGCTGATTGATAGATGAGGATGCACTGAAACCTATTGGTTCCAGGCGACATTGTTTATTAAGCAGAACAAATTGCTTGCTACATCTGCCCCCCTAAGGTAACTCTCTCACTCCTCACTCAGTCAGAGATGTTCTCCCGTGCTCTATCTCTGCTAAGATGAATAATGCATGCACTTCTCACACAGATTGTTTTGCTCTGGGACTAAGTGGAAAGTTTGATTGGTAGTAAGTTTTTGTGTCCCTCGAGGCCCCAAGAAAGGCCCACAGCACTCCGCTTGTGTGTATCCAAGAGATGCAGGAGATAATTGCAGGGGGTTCTGATAGAGTTGTTTGTGTCTCTCATACCTATTACCTTGATTAGGTTTGTGGTTTTCCCACCACATACAATGCTGGCTAAGGTACTCAAGGAGTGACAAATGGAATAAATGTGTAAGACCCAAGGCTTCCATATAAAGGCAGGAAGGAGCAGGTGACATTAGGTGATGAAATTGCATAAGAAAGAGAACCCTTTGTGTGTTTATGGCACTAATGAGGTATGGGTGATGTCTACTTTTCCCGTAATCACTAAAGCTTTTCCCATTGCTCTACCCAGCAAAATCTTGCAGACCATTTTCTGTTCGTTTCCACCACATGAATTTGTAAGATGAAAGCTTCTGGGTTTGGAGAGGGATATTGAAGCTCCTTGTGTGTGTACCAACAGATGGTTGGAAATTATGGTAATCACTTTAATGACATGGCTCCTCTGCTTTCCCGTTGTTCAATTTAGATCAACCGCTCGCTATCAAAACATGAGATACATTACCAAATACTGTAATAACTGAAAATGCTGATGTTGGGGACTGATGCTTTTGAACACATGACATCACATCATGGCTTATATTTACAGTATTTTCAGGCTTACATACTGGCAGAAGAGACGATTACTGTACGCTGCTTTTGCATTGAAGACATGCTGAATCTGCATGATATCTCATAGTTTGATGAACTGCAGGGGCCAAATAATGTCTTGAATGCAAGAGCAAGGTGCAGAAATTTCCTCTTCTATAACATCTTCTCCAATGTACCTGCATAACATAGTCCTCAAAAAATGCATATAAGATTATCAACAACCCCACACATGTCCTCTATGACTACTTTAACCTAATACCATCAGGAATGTGTTTTATATTACCTGTGTGTAAAACAAACAGAAGAAAGTTTGGTTTTATTCCAGAAGCCATTACACTATGATTGAATGTATATACAAAAACTGCTACAATTGTGAGGATTAAAATATTCAATTTTGGCGACACAGCATGAGAGGAGTTGATTCAACTTTTGTTATTTTTGAGTCTGTAGTTTGTGGTGATGTTGAACATGCACAAGGAACATTTTCCTGTAAAATGCGGTTTGATGCAACAACACTCATAAAGCATTGCATAGAGTCGAATGAACGTTTCTCTAACACAGTCTTACACAAACTTTAACATACTGTATTGGGTCACATTCAACTACACAGATGTTTGTGTTATTGTATCCATCACTTGAGTAAGAACCCTCTTCATGATTGACTCTCATCGTTGTGGCCATCTTTTTCTCCCCCTCTGTCTTCAGAGACGAGCCAGCCACCTAGTCAGCCAACAAGGCAGTCAACCAGCCTCTAATGCTCTAGCGTGTTTGGCTTAGTCCTAATCCCCCTTGGCTCACTTTAGCCATTATCCAGTCAGGGCTGCAGTTAACAGGCTATATTATGATCAACTAGAGGCATCCAGGGTCAAGAAGAATATGCAGTTATGGGAATAGACAGCTCTCAAGGTTTGCATTTTCTCCTAAGGAATGCAAGGCTTCTCCAAATCTCAACATTTTGCACAAAATTACTGGCAAATATGAGACGAAAGGTGCAGGCAAAGTCATCTGTCTTGGCATAACATTAAAAGGCATAATACTGCCTATTCAGAGTTAAACCGTCCTTTGTATACTGTAATGAAGGTGTGGAATATTTCAATGTGAGGATTGTGGGGTTTGAAAGAGGACTGAGGTCTACTTAAAGTAGATTAAATACAGCAGCAGGAGATGAATGTCTTCCTTTAGGGTTTGTATTTAGAACATGTCAGAACTGTGTATTGTGCTCACATACAATCATAGATGATTGATAGGGCTCCTGCTCTACCTACCAGTCACTGTCACTTTAGGTACACTTATAGACTCCGTTAATGTTGCTCATGATGTCTACAATTGTCTTCTTGATGATGATTGACTAGCCCCTGCCTGACAGTATTTAAACCTGCCATGGAGAGACTGTGTCAAAGTTAATCTTGTCTTCCTGTATAGGAGCTTTTGTTGGCTTTAAAAAGTGGTGGCATTACAAAAAAGAGTAGAGTATACAATGTCTGTTTTTATATGCAATACAGTGCCTGCAGCACAAATGTAAATCAGTGTGTTTGTGTGCTTTGCAGGGAATTGATGCCCAAGTCATCAGAGGGCCAGTTGACCATGGAGAAGACCCCCAGCTACTACGTTACCAAGGAGGTCCCTGCTCGAATCTACACCATGTCTAAAGACACAAAATTGATTGTAGTCGTGCGGGATCCTGTCACACGAGCCATCTCAGACTACACCCAAACCCGCTCCAAGAAGCCGGACATCCCCTCATTCGAGACCCTGACCTTTAAGAACATGTCAGCAGGTCTGATTGACACCACGTGGAGCGCCGTTCAAATTGGCATGTATGCTAAGCACCTTGAGCGCTGGCTCCAGTACTTCCCTATGGAGCAGCTGCTGTTTGTTAGCGGAGAGCGTCTGATTAGCGACCCTGCAGGTGAAATGGCTCGCGTTCAGGACTTTCTTGGGCTCAGGAGGGTGGTCTCAGAGAAGCATTTCCACTTTAACCCAACAAAGGGCTTCCCCTGCCTTAAGAGACCTGAGGGGAACAGCAAGCCGCACTGCCTGGGCAAAACCAAAGGCAGGACCCATCCTAATATTGACCCAGAGGTGGTGCAGAGGCTAAGAGACTTTTATAAACCCTTTAACAGCAAGTTTTACCAGATGACTGGTCAAGACTTTGGCTGGGACTGAGAGGAAAACTAATGCAACAGACTCATGCTGGTCCCTTGTGTGTGTTTTTTTTATAATTGTATCATTCTGGAGATATTATTATACAGTGTATGTACAGTATTTGGTGGATGTGTAAAAAGTTCAGAAGTCTATTTTATGATAATTTATTGTTATGATATTAACTCACTAAGCTGCCTAACCAGGTTTATTCATGACCCATCACAAACTTTATGTTCAGTTCTCTTCAACATGTTATAAAAAGCACAATGTTTTTACGGGTATTACAAGCAAGGTCAGTATCCTTTTTTTAAAACCAGGACATTATTTTGGCTTCATTTTCTTTTTCTTTTACTTTCCTAAATGCTGCTTTTGCTTCACCTGAAGCTGAATGAGATCCAACTTTACGAACAACTGGTAATATCCCCTTAACATTTGCCTGACCCTCAGAGGTCCATGGACTCACTTAGTCAGGTCGATACAGGCCCCAGCTGATCCAGTGCCACTTGCCAGGTGGATCAATACAGTAATAGCTCCTCATCATGTCAATTAGACCTGAATGATGGCACTGCCTTGATCTCTTGAGCACCGCAATAAAACATGGATCCATTAATGGTAGTAAGTTTATAGTTGACCCTTGAGCCAACTTCAAGATAATATAATAATATAAATTTCCACTGCAATGTTTTGGCTTTTATACCCTTTCTACAAAGGAATGTTGATTAGGCTCCAATACGGGGTCCTATCACAATAATTTTGTGGTGATTTTTTCCATTCTTCCAAAAAGCTGCTGCACACACTTCATAATGCCAAATCAATTATGGCTCTGATCTAAACAGAACATTATTCATATGATTCATTTACATTCATTGATCTGTTCTGAAAAGGCTCTCATGGATCATTCTGTACAGCTGTTTTACCACAGGTGATACTAGACGTGTTAATGATGCCCTTAGCCATGATAATTCAACCGATAGAGTGATGGCCCCACAGAAATAAGCATTTCTCTAAATCTTTGTTGTCTATTTTGAATGGTAGGTGAAGATTTAACATTTAAAAACAACGTAATTTGGACCAAAATTAATAATGTAAGTTTCATGTATGGTTGAGTTTTATTCAACCTTTATAAATATACATTTGTCAGCATTTTAACAGATGTCATTCCATCATGATCCCTGTTGTTGTAGAGGCACTATTTTGCTGTATGCGTTGCTTTAAAACATTGAAGTGAAGCAGATTTGACTGAGGTTTCGACTGAATGGTGCAGTCATGTCATTTTTATGAAGTAAGAAATAAATGTTTCACCAAAATCCTATACAGTTTCTGTGATGTTTTAAATTTATTTTATTGTATTCACCATTTAATATTAAATGAACTGTAATTGAAGTCATTGTTTTACTTGTTGAACATGTGCTTGTGTTACTCTTTAATGCACTTCCCCCACCTTATAGGTTTCTAGATCCCTGCAGGCAAAGGTGTACTGCGGTGTGTAATTCACCACCTTGCACATTATTGAGCTAACGGGCAAATTAGCACAGCGCTGCTAATTACTTTTAGTTGGGTTTTGTTGCCATGACCCCCACCGACACACAACAAAGTGTCAGGTTTCTCCTCTTGAAAGAAATGGCATATTACGCAAAACTGGCATTCCTTTATGTCCCTGGGTGACACTTAACACTCCACACTCCACAATATGAAGAAGGGTCGGGTTTCAAGGCGCCGTTTACCATTGAACATGTTTACGTGGATGTAAACATGAAGTACTTTTTCTTATTTGCGTGTTTGAGCCATGACCTGAAGCACAAGTAATCACGATGTCTTTGTGCTGCTGCTGGTATGCTATTCTGTCACAGAATTAAAGTATTTTTTTCAGAAATATTTAGTATCTTCTGTCAATATGTTCTATCATGTTCATGGAGTCACCACAGATTGTCTACGCACTTGACTCTAGTAAACTGTCCCATCCATCATGCCGCACAGCTAACTGTGGAGCAAAGGTTATGGTTCAAATGAGATATGAATCACCCCACTCTATTAACGAACAACCTTTATTTAACTCTTCAGCAAAACACCCTCATTTACCTGGGGCTGCCAGAGGTGATGAAGCCAGTCTCCCTGGTGGCAGGCTAGCAGTCTGATCACTCAGGAAGCAGCTCTCTTTGCAATTACAGGGATAGAGGAGGGGTGCTGTAATTGCTAGGCTCCCAACTGGGGAATTGCTGTTAGCATACATCCCTCCAGGCTGTTGTAAGAGAGACTGTTTTTGTTTGAAGGTTTGGGAAGACAAGGAAAATAGACACCTGGCAGCCCTGAGCATCAAACAACTTCACATATCCACTTGGCAGCTACCACTGGGGAATAGAATCAGAGCTGCTGAATAAAAGTGTAAGAAAATAAAACATCATACAGCAGCAGACTGTTTGGTTTAGAAAACAGATGTACAGAAATGCAGAATTAGGGTGCAGGTAGCAGGATTAACTGTAGCCTCATTGCAATTTCATTTAAAAGTCTTTTTTGCCAAGATGTCAGTCATGTAAGAACTGAGTTAAATATGTTTGGTCTCTGCCTGCAGCAATGATTGCTACTCACTTATCCACTCTACATTTAATTTGATTGTGACCTGACTTACTCCTGTCAAGTCAGTTATTTTGGAATTAGTTCTAAAATCACCATATGAGGTTTATAATTTACACTTTATGATACATCAGCAATAGATGCAACAATTTAGATGGAGAGAGGAGAGTTGAGGGGATGACATGAGCAGAGGAGCCAGGCTGAATCTAACCAAAAATATCTCAAGTACATGGTGTACACCTCAGGGGCACATGAAGGTAAAACTCCCAATATAGCCAATCTAAATCTTATCATGTTGTCTGGTTTTACAGTATTTGTTTTTACTAAAATAGACACTGCTGAGACAACTGCACTGACTAATACAATACAATACAAAAACTGATACAAGGCTAGGCAGCACATGACAGCCAAACAGGATTTTAAGCCTATTTTGATGCAATCTATTTATACTTATATCTAGCTTTAGGTGTGTTCTGAAAATTGCCATAGAAATCATTTTTCATCCACACAATCTATTTAAGGTCCAAAACACTGAAGGTACCCCAAACACAGCAGTGCTTCTCTCCTGCGTGCCAGCTGGTGCAGGGTAAACCACAGTAAACCAAAAAAAAAATCATTTTCCAGCGCACACCAGGATACTAGGATTGACACTTTTTATGAACAGATTACATAAAAAATAAAAAGGAGTGAACTACACGTTTCGTGTGTCACTTCATCAGATTGGCTCTGTACTTGATTGCTATCAGGTGTGTCTTTAAATAATCAGTTGCTGATGGCAGAGAATCCGACAGGTTCATATTCCCCAATCCAAATGCACTTCAAAAATTTCCATTTCCATAAAATAATGAGATACAATAACGTCAAAGTACAAAATACATGATACATAAGATCATAAGAGGTTTGAAAAGGTCAAAGAACACCAAATGCTCAGCATTAATGGTTTGGTTGAGTCACCGACAGTAAGTGAGCTACAGTTCTGTTGAAGCTGAAGGTATTCATCTTCAAGCAAGGTGTAATCTTAATCTCTAGGACAGAAATCTGAAATCTACAGAGCACCAAAATTGAGAAGAAAAGAGCAGAACAACAATTATTCTTAGGTAAACTTTGTTTTAGAGGTTAGTCAGACAATTGCCTCTCCTTTTAATCTTTTATTCTGCATTGTCCAAACCCTAATCCTAATCCGATAGGAAGGGCAGGCTTTAATCTGAGACAGTAGACATGGAGTTGATGTATATGTGCTGACATAGCTAATCCAAATCTAATCCCTCTTCCAAAAGGGCTTCTTAGCATTGTGTAGGTCCAACTAGGTTTACTTAACTTCAAGTAAAACATGGGTGAGAATTTATATTTGAAGATGAGGCAGATGTTTCTCCAAATTGCTAATTTGTGCATAACACACCCACACCTTGGGCTTGTCAGGGCAAACTAAGAGCTGGATTCACTGCTGTCAGATTCTGAAGTGCTGCTACTGTGTGAGCTCCTCACCGGCAGGTTCGAGCGGCGTGAATGCTCTATTGCATCTGAAAACAACGTGTCATAACAAAGCATAACTAAACGTTTCTCTGCATGTTGTCCTTAAAATAATAAGGCAGATTTCTCAGGCAACTGCTCCAATACTGCAGACCTATTCACTTCTAAATGTGCTTTAGTTCTGTAGCCTATAAAATAGAGTATCTGTGAATGTGAACAAGCCCAGCCGGAGGAATAATACCCTTATGATAATGTCAGCAAAGAATTTAATGTTACACGCTGTGACAGTGTAAGTTACAGTAAGCCTGCTCCATTAACAATACTTTGTAGACACAATAAGTGCTGATTTTACTGCAACATAAACAATAAAATAAAATGAAAGGTATTAAAATCCCATCACATTTGCTTAATGTAGATTCTCACTTTCACATTAATGCCATTTTAGTATTTAACTACCTCTCAACACACTTACAGCTGTGAATGTAATCAAGTCTCTAACATGTTTTCATGCTGCTCATGTTCACAATGTTCTTGATCTGTGGCGTATTTTTAGCTCATCAAGGGCTGAAACAGATGGGCAAAGAGTCCTTAGACCTTTTAAATCACATTTTTGATTTAGTAATTGCTTTGACTCTAATTAGCCTTCAAGCATTAGCATAGCTTTACTTCAAGTGCTTGTCAGTGTTTTAAACTGTTGGTATTAAGATGCCACTTGAAAATGTTCTTCGTCTTGTTGGTGTCCCAGGAGGAATTTTGTTTACTCTGGATTCTTCTGTTGCAGTTCAAGTGCACAAGTCCAGAGCACAAAACCTTTTATTCTTTGTCTTTAAACAATTATCATCATGCAAAACAGCTGATTTCCCCAAAGCTCTCAAAGAGCTTCAGGCTTTGTCAAATGAGATTATTGGACTTCACATATGGCACTCAACATGCCTGTTGATTTGAGTTTTTAAGTCTTTCCTTGATCATTTTGCCAATTCTTTTCTTTTCTCATAACTCATTTTGGTTACATTTTGCTATGTTAATATAAACAGCAGAAAAAAAAATTGTTCAGAAGACAAACTGATATGGTGATGTTGTGAGGACTAGAGCTTGCATCACCCCCAGTGAAATCTGCGCGTTGTAACCAGAGATTCCCTGGAGGGCAGGGATGAGGGGAGAAGTGCCCTCTAACCAATACCGGCCTTTCTGTTGTTAATGTTCATTCTGTGGTCCCCCAGCTCTATTTGTTGCAGTCGCCCGCCTGCCTGGTACCACTTTGGATTCTCCATTAGGCCAAACCAGTCCTCTCCAAATCCCAGTGGCATGCCATTGTAATGACTTTATCACTCCACCTCAGCATAGTCACTCACTGAGTCCCAGAGTGCAAAACCATTGTGGTTTTGGAATTGTGGCACAAAACTGAAAATCTGAGCAACTCTGTCTCTTAAAAAAAAGCACATGTAGTTTGCTTATCATGTGTGATTATCAATATATACGTGCTCTTACATCACTCACATGGGACCAGTATAAGGAAATCAGCAAATATACATGTTACTCAGGCTCTTCCACCTGTGACCTGTGACCCCACCCAGCTCAGACATCTCAGTGTTTTTCCAGTCTTATCCTGCTTTCTCTGTAATGAGGTGTGTATAGCCCCCTGCTCTCTATGAACCAATGTCACCTTCATAATCCAAGATTTGGACTTTAAGGAGTGAGGGATATGCAGGACCCTCAGTGGGATTACAGCCTGGACTGTCTGTTGCATGGTCTGTCGTCTGTCTGCAACCTCCAGAAAGGCCGAACTGGAGGATCCTTGCCCTTTAGCTGGTACTAATCTGGAGTGTAATGCACTGTCCCATCTGAGCTATGTAAAGCCAGCCTCAGGACCAGACAGTTACATTTATCTGTACACATGTGTGTCATAGATAAGGATATTTTTAACAGTGCTGCTGAATACAGGACAGCTCCTTCTGGCCATTGCAGAGACAAGCCCTCATGGTGTTGTATTTAATAAAGTTAGGTTACGGAAGATATTTCATTATGTCACTGTAGACAATAATTTAGAGGAACCATATTGGGAGTTTATGATTCTTGACTTGTTGGCTTCTAACAGAGTTATTACAACAAAAAACAACCATAGACAATAATATGTGTTCCTTGAGCATCAGACACTTCACACAGAGATAATTTCAAGGTTTTCAGGGATTTAATCTGATTTTGCAATTAATTGGTTCATTAAACTCCTGCTCCTGGGATTGAACAGAAATGAAAGCAATGGGAGAATGGAGGAGGGAATTTCCCAAGACGGCCTCTCCACCAGACTCTGTTTATCTCCCATCCATATAAACGCATCCCTTATCTCTCCTTTTTTGATTTCTAGTGCTTATTTTCAACAGGCCTTATGTATTTGCCTGGTATGTCAAGTATAATGTCAGATTTTTAAAATATATCTCAGTAACAGATTACTTTTAACAATTATTTAGCATTTCTAAGCAGTATATAAACATTTAACAAATGGTTTATAACACACTGTGAGGCAGTTGTTGGCAGATATAAGCATTTATTAATGCATTTGTCAACAACTATAAGTGCTGCTGTGAGCATCCATACATGGAGGCTGGTATATTGATTGAAAATGAATGACAATATAGTAAAACATAGTTGTAATTATATAGAATATGTCTTTATAGGATAATTTATCATTTCGGACAAAAACTATACATAAGTAAACCTATAAGTGTTAAATAGGGGATTTTAAAGTAAATTATTATCTACATTTTTGCTTATAATAGGTGCCATCAGTGGCGCCTTAATGCACGGGCCGTCCGCCTCCAGGGGCCTCACGAGACATGAGCTTAAAAAAAAAGAAGCACACAATTAACGATGTAGGAGAATAAGCTACCTGTGATGCCGGAGCAGACATGATGAGGAGTGGATCCTTTCCCTGTGCTTCAACATTCTTGGTATGTCATTATATCGTATTTGAACGTGGCGGTGTGGTGCACCAGCAAAGTTTTCATCCAGCTCAATGGCCAGCTGCATTTGCTTGTCAAAGTAAAGACATCAAAAAGCACAACAAAAATACCACATGGACTTGGAGGAGGACTTTTTGGCAGAAGTGATTCAATTTTGGGAGTTTGTGCGCAATGAGATGAATACATCTGCAGCTGAACTGACCATGTTAACTGGCAATTTTCAGCCGAGCGCATTGTGGTTGCTTGAAGTGACAGCAGCTGTTGAAAACACCAAGAGAATGCGTAGGATCCTCACAGATTCCTTATTAATTGTACTTTAATTACAAGTACTTTAAATACAAGTCCAAAACGTCTGTAGCCTCGGGGCCTAGTAATGTTAAGGTGCCCCTGGGTGCCACAATAAGAAAACTAATTCCATCAATTAGCAGTTATTGGTTTGTCTTATCATCAGCTGCATTCAGCTTGATAGTAATATTGGCCAAAAATTGCAGCACCTGCAAGCTCAACTGTTGTGAAGCAATGTAACATCACCCAAAAACTCCCTGCATTTGCAAATCTAGCAGTTCTACTCTTATATAAACATTTTTCCTACCTTGATTATTCATTACTTTTACAATGTTGGAAAATACTACCTAAGGACTAGAAACATTTAAAAGTGTCTTGGCATCAAATAAGACCTGACCATGAACTTTGGTCAATGCATCATCCGTTCATTCAATTATTTAATTCAATCTGGAACACAGAACAACAAATTAATGGATAAAAGTTGAGTTTCTCCATTTTGTGTGGAAACTTTTTTTTAAAAAATTACTGTGTTTTAATTGTTTCATTGTGGAGTGGATAATTTAGAAAAAAAGGGTTTATTTCTGTTTTCCTGATTTCTGAGTTTGTTCAAGTTGTACATGTGCAAAACATGAATCATAGGTGCATAGTGCATGCATCTCGTCGGACAGTGCAGAACACTTACTCTAACAATCTCCACTATCAGGTTCACTAATGCTAAAAGATGGCCTATATCCTATGTTACGAACATAAATGCATTGTTAGACTATGGTAGGCTAAGTACTGCAAAATAGAAAAATAAAAACTTGATTAGTTCTTTCATTTTCCAAATTGAATTGAATAACACTGAATGAAAATTATACAGACTCACCTGCAGGATCATATTTTGTTTTCTCTTTTGGTACATGTGGCAACAGCACTGCATCCCCTCGATTTTTTTTTCTTTGACACAGTGCTATTTTCAGTCTTAACAGTATATTTCAAACCATGCTGAATGTTACATAGGTCTTCTATGATACTCCTCACTGGGCATCAAATGCTACAAAGGGTTAACGGAAATCTAAAGCGTTTAATGAAGTGATTTACGTGTTGACAACCTTCTGTATAACCACTTTTTCATTGCAATCTTCACACTTTCAAACACTAATTTCCGTTAATGATTCAGAAGGCATCAAATTGATTCCCAATACAGATGGAATCCACTCTTGCTATCATATTTGATCCCTTATATAAAGCTTGCAAATGATTCTTGATCTGAATGAGTTCTGTCCTTGATCTCCCTCCCCCTGCTGTCCTCTGTTGGAAAGCAGTGAACATCAAGGTCTTGATTCGTCATGGGCTCTATTGAGTAAAATTCCTTGTGTTGCCATGGTATCAGGGGAGTGCTGTCACTCATTGTCACTGAGATGACAAGCTCTCATTTCTTTTTCCACTACTATATTTGCTCTTTTGAGACAAGTTGTTGCTCTGTCTCAAAACAGGCAGGAAGGTAAAACATGTAATAATATGAGAGAAACACAGATGCTGATGATTTATCTGCATACTATACCGAAGACTCATTAATTTAGCTAAACCTTGGAGCTGCCAAAGAATTTATCCCAAGTCAAACCTCCCCCCATATAAGGATCCACCAAACTACCAGGAATCTGCCCTGGTATCCTCCCACTCTTCTTCTTCTTTCCCTGCATATCCAAGCCTGTGCTACATTGTACCACATCTGAAAGCTGCAGCAATTATCCCGCAATTCATTCAAAACATTTCTCTCCACTGTTTTTCCCTTTGATGACTTCCATTTAGTCACATTGTGAGACAAAAGGCTGAATCCCAAAGCCCAATTTTTCCATTCTGTGGGTGTACACCAGCTGGTCGAAGTTATGTCGAGGAACTATTATAGAACCTTCTCTGATCTCTCTTTCCTTCCTCATGGAACAATGAAGCTGCTCTGCTGTAGCTTCGCAACACAGTCACTGGCACACGTCATAAAGAAACTCTGTATAATGTCAAACGTAGGTGCTACTGGAGGCTTCTCCCAGTATCATTAACATCTCCAGTGTCTTCAGAGCTATGCAAACGTATTGTATAATGACTCAAAGTCTTTGGAGTAACAAGGTGCACAATCAAGTCGCTCCCATTCTCTCTGCTTATGTTTCAGCCTGACTATTGGGACATGAGGGTTGTTGCAGAATGGAATTAATTTTAGCCTTTACCACCAGAGAGAGCATTATCTAGGTCATCCACCCCATCTATAGGGCAGAAACTGTCTTTGTTCCATCATGGCTGTTGTTTTCCTTGGCATGTCACCTTCTATTTAACTTTTCAGTAAGTGTTACATTTACATCAGCAGCGATGCCGAGGGTGCTGAGTGCTGCTGTGCTACTTTGAGAAAGTGAGGCTCCGGACCCATCAAGGTTTATTTCAATCAAATACTTCAGATTAAGTATAACAGCAATCTTTTGTAAACAGACTCTCTCACAGAATTTTTTCTCACTTGTCAAAGCCTCTGTAAGGGGTCATAAACAGTTCAAGAGAAAGTAACTCATGACAAAAGGGAATTCAGGATTATTGCTGGCAATAACACTCAAGATAGTGTTGGCTATCTCTATTTTGATTAAAATACCACATTGTCAGAGAAGACGAACATCAGGATCTGTTCTGGTCGACTTTTACCCCTTTAGCCATCTGGACACAAACTGTCTTAAAATCTGTAAATCTGTGTTTATTTAGTGCTGTGCACCTGCCAAACGATGGCATTTCTCAGAAGCGAACAAAACCTGAAAATATAAAATACATGACATGTCTGCTTGAGATATGTAGTGACTGAATTTGGCATAAAGGGTTTGAAAAACAGCCTTGGATTCAAGAGGTTAGCGTCCTCCAGTTTGTAATCTCCAGACAAGGATGAAATATGGGACACTTCTGCAAAACCCTGGATTACTTTCAATGGCAACATTTTTCACATTCCCACTCTCTACAATATCTGTACATGGCAACAGTGGTTAATGTTAGGGAAAGAGTGTGGTTATGGAAAATAAATAATGGCTACAGCATGGTTTGTGTTAAACCCTTTTCTGAAATGTTTCTCCATTTTATTTAGAGGTTGAGGTATTGAAAACTTAAAACTTAAACAAATAAAAATAAGGTCATCTTAGTGCTGCTGTTTGATAAGAGTCACTTAATTGTGTTGCATTGTGATGATGGAAAGATAAAAAAAGATTACAACACAGCACATCTAGGATGGAGAAGGAAATAAAGTGGTCAGAAATATTGCATTCGAAAGAAAACCCTTTAGTTTAAGTCAAGTCAAAATTTATTTTAGCTGAATATCACAAAGTATGCATCAAAGGGCTGTACATATAATAAAAACAATAATGAGCAACATTAGCAAAATATATAAAAATGTATAGAAGTGGGATAAACTACGTAGAGTATTATAAACAGAATATTTATAATAATAATATTTAAAAAACGTATTAAAGAAAAAAGTGAATTAAAAAACAACATTACACAATATCTACATGAGACTCATGAACATTCATATCTGGATACAGATGAAAACACATACATATACAGAAATGTGCATCATACTGTACATATACGTAACCATGTGCACATAGACTGAGTATAAGTTGGATAACCGTAGTTTAGTATTTAGGTCAGACTAAGTGAGGTTGAAGGCTGATGTGAAAAGATGTTGGTAGTCCAAAGGTGGTAATAATCACGCATTTCACAACAAAACCACAACATGTTGCTCTATGGCATGTTGCTCCCAGGCCACAGTGTGTTGATCCCTGGCCACAGCATGTTGCTCCCCAGCTACACCTCACTGAGCCTACTGGTGGTTAGTAAACACGGTTGGTAGTAAAAAAGTTGGTGTTTTGGTCAGGATTGGCTCTCACCAGCTAGCAGCAAGAGCCTCTGTCCGTGCACGTACAGTCAGGGACTGACTGGGAGTGAGATGCTTTCCAAAAACACAGAGCAAAACATAACGTCAGAGATCTTTTATGTCATTATGAGAAGTGTAAGCGAGGAAGAAGACATCACATGTAATAGTCTCCCACAGCTGCTCACTCTAAGCGCAAGCAACAGAATGCTGACTGCAGCTCACTTAACGGCCACCGGTGTCACTGATGAGAAGGAATTTCTGATTCCTGAACAAGTGGTGGGTTTGGAGGAGAATACCAGTTTAGAGAGTGTTTCAAGGAAGATTATCTCAAAGTGGGTGAGTTTGCAAAATGAAAACTGTTCAAATGTAATCCATTCATCAACTTTAGTGTTGAAGAATTCTATGACGTCAGTTGCAGTAAGGGAGGTGTTACATATAGGGTGTGGTTTACAAGTGAGTTTAGTCAGTTTTGGGTTATTTTTATTATTTTGTATCAGGCCAGAGAAATAAGCCATTCTAGCAGCATGAAGAGCATGTTTATATATAGCAGGCTCTTAGACCACGTAAGCCGAAAAGTTTTTTGCTT
This sequence comes from Thunnus thynnus, assembly GCF_963924715.1. Taxonomy (NCBI): domain Eukaryota; kingdom Metazoa; phylum Chordata; class Actinopteri; order Scombriformes; family Scombridae; genus Thunnus; species Thunnus thynnus. The sequence goes on from NC_089533.1 coordinate 12,783,741, forward strand.
GGTTGTTTAAGAGACCAAGTGTTTCGATTTTACCAGGGGGATGGATTTTCTATTGGACAGGGCGGAGACTGAATTAAACGCATCCAGCAGTGTAAGATTGATATTGTCAGTGAACTTGTTAGGGCAGCAGGGCTGATCTACGGTGGTTACAGCAGACTCAAGTTTCTCAGCAAGTTTATGAATGGTAGTCAGTACAACAGGTAGTGTAGGTGTCAGAGTGGCTAACACAAAGCTTACACAGAGTAGCTTTAAAAGTAAAGAGACCATGTATCAAGACTAGGTCAAGTGTGTGGCTATAGAGATGAGTAAGAACACCAACATAAGTAAAACCAGTCAAATCTATAAGATCTAAGAAAGCTTTACTGAGTGGCTCAGATTTGTCATTAACATGAATATCAAAATCCCCCATAATTAAAAGACAGTCCATCCATGTCACTATGTCACAATGAAGGGTAGAAAACTCTGATAAAAATTGTAAATAAGGCCCTGGTGGTCGATATAAAATTGCTATATAAAATAATTGTAACTTAGAGTGCATAAGAAGTACCTCAAAGGACATAAAACAGTGGTGTTGATTGGATTTATCATTAATGATCTGGAGTTATACATATCAACTATGCACCCACCTCCTTTTGATTCATGTGACACTTATAAACATGTGTAATTTAGTGGTGATGCCTCATTTAGACTCATAAAGTCATTTTGCTTTAGCCAGGTTTCACATAAGCCCATAAAATCAATACTGGGTCATTTATCATTTCATGAAAAAACAGTGACTTAGTAGAAAATGATCTGATGTTATTAAAGCCAATATTTAAAGTAACATTTTGCAAAGTGGCAGGGGATGGAGAGGAGGAGGGCTTAATGTGGATAATGTTATGATTTCTAAAGTTGCAGCTCTTATATTTAACATCCCGTCTGTCACTAATTATGACAGGGATATGACTGTAGTTGTGGAGGGAATGATTATCCATACTGCGGGGATGTTCTGGGACTTGGCAGCTATCATTTGGGGTTTTATCATTTGAATAAGTAAAAGCAAGCCATGAGGCAGCAGGACCCTCTCTATCAAGAGTGGATGTATTAAGAGTCAAGGTGAGGTTGTTAGGGTCATGCTGGGATTTGGGACAGAAAGAGTTAAAAGCTATGTAGTTGATAAAATTTCACACCAGTTTCCTGGTCCCTTTCCAGTTTGAGGCCAAGCATATTCCTAACCTCACACACAGAGAGATGTTTTATTGTGCGGGCTCGCAGACGACCACCCGCTCTATCCTGTTCCCTGCCCAGCTCCAGCTCTCCTCACTTGGCCACTGCTGCAACCTTCAACAGCACACTGAGTGGAAAGGGTGGGAGGGGTAATAAAGTGGGTGACTGGGTGGGTGGGTGGATGGCTTGGCTTTGTAACTCATGTCCTCATTGCTTAAACACACACACACGCACACACACGCACACACACACACAGTTGATGTCATCCCACATTTACAGCACTGGGACATTATCACTGCTACATCCACTAATTAGCTTCAAACACTTTGCATCCCTCTCTGGTCACTTGGTAAAGCACCAACCACCAACCAGTGACCCATGGCTCAGGGAACTGCGACATGCTCTATATTAGGAGAGACAGGGCAGACTAATTCAATTATTTCTGCATTATTATTTCTTCTGATACCATTACTATTATCATTGCCACGACTACATTATAGACAGAAAAGGCTGCATGTGGCTATTTTTTATGACTTATTACTCATAATAGTTTTTATTTCCTCATTGTAAGCTAACTTTGCTGATTTACTCATTCAAAAGAGTTTTATAAGACTCTCAGACATTGTGCCAACAGCTTTGTATCAATTTGTGATTTGTAATGGAGAGCCAAGCTATAATACAATGCTCTTAATTTACCGCTCAGCCTTCATCTTTAACAATCACTTATGTTCACAAGCTTTGGGTTGTGATTGAAAGAATAGGATCAACTGGCTGAGATGAGGTTTCTCTGCAGGATAGCTGTTCTCACTCTACATGATGGAGTGAGTGCTCCTTCTTTGCCTTCACACTAAAAGTAGCCAAATGAGGTGGTATTGACACCTAGATACCTCACTCTGAAGATGTTGTTGGCACGGCCACCTCAGGCAGACAGGATTCCAAGCCAGCTGGGGGTTTATGAATCTCTGGGAGCAAGTGGAAGAAGTTGCTAATAAAAAGGACTTTCAGGCTGCTCTGCTTGCTTTTTTTTGTCATTTTCTCCCTGACCAGGGCAAGTAGATTGAAAATGGATGGATGGATGCCACTGGCAGGTCGTGATCAGGAATGATGTGTTAAAATAAGTTCCCTCTTCTATAAAACTGAGACAGAGAGGGCATGAAGTTCAACAGCCTTGTTAAAGAAGAGGTGTTGACATTCTTATTTCCTCCTGGCCCTACGAGCATGTATTTTATATCTAAAGGCAAATAAAATAAAATGTAATGTTTCTAATATTCCACCTGGAAAATCCTCTGTTTACTGTGGCCTGGCTTTAACTGCAGTATTTTATACACTAAGCAGTAAATTCTCAGTGAAACCACTTTTCAGTAGTATAATAGTCAATAATCTGTTGTTTTGCAAATTTTTCCCTGTGTTTTTTATTCTATTACATTTTGTCTGGTGACATTTTTCTTTCCTTGTTCTCCAAGCAAGTTAAACCAGAGGAAAACAGGCTGTGTTCCCACCAGTGCTGGGATGCAGTTTTTTTGGAGTCAGCTGTGTGTTGGCTTCTCTCTCATTTGGTCTGTCAGTGCTGTGTGACTGTGTTGAAGCTAAGGATGAGTTAGAGCTAAGGGTGAATGCATATGTATGTGCATGTGTGTGTGTGTGTGTGTGTGTCTGTGTGTGTGTGTGTGTTTTAACAGGAGGGGATGTGTCCACATGAATGAAAGGACCAAATTCCACATTAATCAGAAACAAATCATGGCAAACCGTAGGATCAAAGACCTGTCAGCTTTAAAGATGGCTTCATGCTCTACGAACTTTGAAAAATCGCTTTTAGCTCATCAAGAACTCAACTTCCACCCAGAGACAGCATGACTGCAGCTCAGAAAGTTCAGAGGCACTTTGCTCCTTTCAAAGGGCTTTCTCTCTCCTCTTTTCCTCTGCTCCCTCTTTCCTCTCCTCCTGCAAATAATGAACAGACTAAAATAAAGCTCAATATCTGACCTACATTGTATGAGCCTGGTCTGAAGCAATTAATCTTTCAAAAAGCTTCTTAAGACAGGAAGCAAGTGCACACCATCGTTTTCTTAATTTAAATTGAAGGCAGTATAATAGCTGACATGGCTGCATTGCCCTCATCCTCCTCCTTGCTACTCACTGCTTATTATTCCAGCACCTAACACAAATCTAAGTCAAAGTTCAGCAACAGCCTGAGGTTCACACAGTACATCATGTCAGAAATTGTATGGGGTTTGGATCATGAATTCATGCAATGTATTATCATGGGAAGTTGTATGATTTTCTACAACAAGCACAATTTTTCATATTTGAGAATTAATGCTGTATTTTATTGTAAAACCACAGTGGTTTTGTTAATTTCTCCGATTGCTGTAATACCTACTTTGTTTTTGGGGGGGTTAAGATAAGGTAAAGTTACTTTGGTTGAGGTTAGGGTAAGTTATTTTGGTTAAAGTAGGGGCATAGCGATATCAGTCTCCTCTTTTGGTGATAATAATAATAATGGTTAAGGCACATACCACATAACCACAACATCCATGGCTCGACTCCCGGCCGGGAGACCACGGCTGCACATTACATTCCTCTCCCTCTCCCTGTGCCCCCCATCACCCACCAAACAAAGTAAAAAAAAGAAAGCCCAAAAACGATTCAAAACCCAATGGCTCTGCGTAGGACATGTCTTTTAACAGTCAAATTTGATTCGATTTTTGATTTGATCGCCAATGGTTTTGACAATTCAAATTTCTGGTGCACATGTTACCATGTCATCTTCATGTAGCCCACAATAAGCATCCTGTGACATCTTAGAGTTTTGAGCAAGCTGCACCAAGATCAGACAGAGTATGGTGAGCCACAGCTGCCAGAGTTGGTCAGCTCTACTCACCACTCATTTTAAGAAGTGGTTGATGAAAACCAGTGAACCCTTACAGACTGAACATGAGGCTAGTCCAGCCCCTTGTAAATCCACACACACACTGGACATAAAATGAGCTTAGTGTATTTGTGTTTATAGTACAGCTAACACATACACTGCTTGTTTTTAATTGTAACATTTATGAGAAACTTTGTAAGTCCATGTTCAACTCATATTTATAATAGTCCTGATAAAGAGATAAGTTTTAAAAGGCTAACCAGACTGTGCAGAAAGGTATGTGTTCTTGCCTGTGTTTACCTCTAAATGTTTGCCTTAGTTGAGGGCAGAGTTTTATGGGTGAATCAGATTTATGATGCTTGTTGTGCCCATGGGAAATAGGGGGCAGAGGTATGAACGTGTGACATATAGTCCTGTCCTTGCATAGTCCTCCTATCACAGTCTGGGAATCAATGGACCTTTCTGATTAATGTGGCACTGGAGAGAGAAATGATTGCTCTCATCAGTGTTTACTGTGCTGAGTTGTATAGGGAGTTATTCAACACATACTGTATACTGTAACTGAGGCCAATCTTCACATTATATTTTACACTTCATCCTGCCCTGTTTGCAGAAACGTTTTTGTGTGTAAGTGTGTCATATGATCCCTTATTAACTTATTAATTTATATGACTTATTAACTGCTTACCTGTTGTTATGCGTCATCAGGATGATATACAGCTTTGAAGCCGTATCAAGTCAGTACTTGACTGCTGTGCTCCACCTGGGCTTTACAGCAAACAAATCCTTATCTTACCCCTGGCTAATCCAGAGCTTTCTATGATGAATCCTGCTTTTTATGATCCAGAAGTTCAGCATTGATATTTGCTCTACCACCGGTCATGTCAAAGGGTGGGGAGTGAACTCGACACAGCAAATATGCTGTGAACTTTGGAGCTGTCAAAAGTCTTCTTGACACCTTGACAGCCATATATGGAAAAGTCTCATTACAGCGCGTGCCAATGGAGCTGTAAAAGCATGTGTTACTTCTGTCAAAGACAGCAGGATATCTACTAGAGCTACTGTATATCTGACAGCATGGTTCACATATGTTTTTTCACTTTGTGCTCTTATATTATTTTATTTAGCAAATAGATATATACTCTGGTGTTTTAAGTAACAATGGTTAATGGAAGTCATTAAAGGTACATATGAATGTAGGCACGGGGTCATATATATTTGCACTGCACTGAGAACATTCAGAGATAGACTTATTTTTCTTGAATGGATCGATAGAAGTTACGCAGGTTGTGCTTCTTTCAAATGTAGCCAGTAAAAGGGTCGAGGATCAAGGACAGCCATCGTTTTCTGTTACCAGCTGAAAAGGAAATGATCCAACCAAGAAAATGTTTCAATACTTCAGAAAGAATTCTGAGGGTCAAAGTTTTTTGTTATCAGACAATATAAAACTATTTCTCTGTATATTATGGTAAATGGACTGCATTTATATAGTTCTTTTTTAGTCTACACTTGAAGTGCTCTACAACACATGCCAACATTCACCCATTCACACATACATTCACACACTGATGGCAGAGGCTGCTTGCAAGGTGTCAACCTGCTCATCAGGAGCGATATAGCACTTTTTATCCAAAGTGCTTTACAATATCTCTAATGCTCACTTTCACACACACACACACTCATACACTGATGGCAGCCATCTAGAGCAATTTGAGCTTCAGTATCTTGCTGAATGACACATTCTTGTTCCTGATATTATGTTCTCATTGGGGATTAAATGTTTGTGTCATGTGTATGTATTGTCCTAAATGTAGACTTAACAAAACAAGACAGATGATTATCCACAGAACCATCACGTATCCTGGTGTGATGGAGATGACACAAGACTTCATGCTCGACTTCACTGGCCAATCAGGAGCCCTGTGTCTGCAGGTTGAAAGGTTAACTGGCTCATTAGTTGATGCTCTTTTATGACATGGCTAATGATCACCATTGTTTGCTGTTGCCACTTGAGGCTTCGTAAGATATCTAAAGAATGCGAATTCCCTTTGAAGGCACACATTTCTGAAGAACGAGCAGTCAAGGTTACCACAGTTTTGTTTGCAAGATAGTATTTTTGATTATATGCATGTCCTCAATATAATGCAGTCCATTTCTATCTCTATATTTTCATGCTTTTATAAACAATAAATGTTTATAGCTGCAGAGAATTCATTTACAAGCCATATCAGTACCGAGTCAGTGATGATAATGCCAGGCAGTTATGAGGTACATGCCAGCTGTGTGGAGGGTGCGCCTGTTTTTGGGAGAGGCATGTTTTGTTGAAAAGTGTTTAAGTGTTTTCTAACCACAATTCACTCACCAGTTCATTCTTTTCCAAAACACATTTATAGGGTTCACAGCCTTGTGTGGGCCTGGGGCAGGTTCTCTGCCTGACACCATCAATGAGGAATTGAATAAGAGGCACTTTAGACACGTTTGAATTAACCTAGCTTGTCTCAGAACTGTTATTTTGACATGCGCTGTATAATAGAAAATGTGTTGTTTTCCAAAGAGGCAGAAAGACACTTCTCCGGGGCAAAGCAGCAGCTTTCGGCAAATAATTTCTCTGTGTGCAAGTGGGGTATTATAAACTTACTTAAATTTGAATTACTTTGATGATGCATTCTAATTGTTATGTGAAATGTGAGACTGATTAAATTATCTTTCATGTTAACTTGCTACAATATTTAAAATTAGACATGTTATTCAATAATGTAGCAGAATTGAGATTATATTATTCAGATAATTAAATAATGTACCTCCCCAGCCACAGTAATATCATTATCGATTTAATAGCAAAAGATTTTGTTGCACATTTCTCATTTAAGTTGCTTCTCAGATTGTTTTCAAGACGATGCATGATGGGTAATTAAAATAAGCATCCATTCAGACTTCAATCTGACATATAACCCTAAAACTTCCATTTATGCAGTGGGAATTCTGGTTGATCATTAGTGATGAGGGTTAGCATATCCAGACTGGTCTGGGTTTACTCAGGGCAGAAGTAAGTGATCGCAGAGCAGCTGTTTGGGGCTCTTTAGGCTGTAGGCAATGTGACCGGAGGAGAGATCAGACATGGACCAGGTCATTAGATGAGATGACAATGAAGTCACTGTCAATATTTGCACAACGCAGACATTTAGGGGAACCTGTTAACCCCGTCTGAACCAGGAATCTGTGCTCAGGGCATGGATTTTTCCCCCTCTGTCTTGCTCTCTGTCTTAATGTTTAGGTGTCTGAACATTCTCACTGACAGGGTTAACTACGGGATAACGAGATTTAGACTGGCTGCTTACAACTTGGGTTCCTAGGTTTATGCCAGCAGCTTTAAAAGGGTTTTTTTGTGCTGCTTACATTGCCAAGTCTCTATTACATCAACACTCTTTAAAGCCTTAATAGGGAATTCTTACTCATACGTCCTTAGACTTAAATTTGCAGATGGGAAATAATCTTTTTGCCACTTTAGATCTCATCAAAATGAGGACACAATTTGCTCCAATGGAGAGGAACATAGTCTTTATAGCTTCTAAACATTATTAGAATGCCATTTTAGCTGTTATACTCAATCGTTTGTATAAAAATCTCTGTCAGTCACTTTGAGAGCAGATAAAACACACATACGCAATTGAAACATATAATAACAAAGCGTGTAGCTCATGGGCTGAGTCTTAATGTCATAAGTGGACTTGCCCATTAACAAATTTGCAGCTGCACCATAGCAACGGCAAACCTGCTTTTTATAAAAATAAATAAATAAAAAATAATCAAACAAACCTTTGGACTCTCATGCCACAAGACTCAGCCGTTTTTCAGTTAATGACAAATGAGGATAGATTGGTTTATGGTTAACCTAGCTTGTAGTGATTTGAGGATGAAGAGAAAGAGGGACGAAACAGACTATTACATCCAATCAGTGGATGCAGGCGATCCACATTTTACTGCTGAGGAAGCAACCCGCCAGAATAGCCTCAGAGTCAGATAAGAAAGGTATCCTGGCATAAACTCTGGCTGTCTGTTTGAGCTGATAGCTAATGTTGGGGAACTAGCAAACAGACTTACCTGGTGTGTAAGTGTGTGTGTATGTGTGTGTGGATGTAAAGCTTTGAGCTGGTGTATGCAACCATCTCACCTCTTTTTTCTGAACTTTGGGCAGTGTTTGCTAAGGGTGTAATTCTAGCTTCCCTTATTTGAGACCTGAGTGGCCACCAGGACTCTGATCATCAGTCATCAGAGAAAGGCGTCCAGGCTGGGAAGACAAACAAAGACACCCACTCTAAACACCTACAGCTCAGCCGGTCTCAACTCCCCATCCAGTCTCAAATCCACCAGGGAAAACTGGGGCCACTGGCCAGGGTCAGTGAGGTTGAAATAATACGGCTACTTCAGTTTGACCCCGGATTGGGCCACGACCGCCATCCTTCATTTGATCTGCCAGCAGATATCACATCCACCACTCAGGCCTATTTAGCTTACTGACTGATGAGTGGTTGTAATTGGATATACTAACTATGTATGCATTTATATATGAAAATGCAGATATTCACAAGATGCCAATGTATTTTATTCACAACTGAATGTGCCAAAATGTGTTCGTTTGTTTAAATTGGTTTGCATAGTATGATTTACATGCAGCAGATGCATCTAAATGCAAAAATCATTTTTGAAGTACTCTACAGGGGGGATTTCTCTCTCTACTGTCACCTTCTGAATCTTCCTAACTGTGAACCACCGAGCACTTGCCTGGCGCTTAATATGACACTCATGTCATAGCAAAGACATACTCTCATATTCATGGATGAAATGATCAAATATATGTTATATCTTCATTGTGGGATTATTGCCATTTATGTGTGACAAGGATGGCTTCCCTTTGCACTCAACTGTATCATGTTTTCAAATCATTTTTGTGCCCCTTTGTGTGTAATTATCCTCATGTGCCTGTGTGTGCAAGCTCTCACAAGCTCTCTCAAATTATCTGCATATTTTCATCTCCAACTCAAATGTGGAAAGCGTATTTGAAGCCCATAAATGGATCAGCAACCGTGTAACTGCTCTTCCTTGTTTCCCCACAGTGATGCATCTCGGTACTGTCACACTGCTCTCTAATTTGGAGGATCTCAGCTCAGGCCTGAAACACCAGAGAGAAGCAAGACACTCTCCGAGTCACTGCTGTATAATTAAAGGAGAAATGTTTGCCTCAGTAGCCTTGTCACACCAGTATAGAAACCCTTGTTAGCCACCAGCACTGGATTAGAAGGTCTTTGTTGCTGGCTAGTGGCCACACAGCTTTTAAGTGTGTCTTAAGTATGTGTATGAGGTGTAGGTCTATGTGTGTGTGTGTGTGTGACAGAAGGACAGGCACACACACACAGAAATATGGAGGGAAACACCATACTGAGGCACCAAATGTTAGCACCGCTTCCCGGATTCCTCTCTGATATTTACATAACCAGATTTAATGTGTGTAAAAATAGCAGTGAATAATTGATTTTTTCTCCTCTTTTTTCCGTGCAACTACCTCTCTTCTTACTCAACAATTATGACTGGTTGAATCTTGCTGCTGGCACTGAATTATTAACGACATACTGTTTTAATTAAGTCTCAAGTTACAGGACCAATGTTTTGAATCAAATATTATTCAGGGTCACTTGGGACGAATGAATACACATCATGTCCCTGCTTTTAAAATTTTAATCAAAAACTGCACTTAAAATACATTATTTTTTTAACGTCCATATGCAATGTTGGAGTTTTGTGTTCTATAGTTGGCACAATATGAAAACTTCTGGCTGTGTTGCTCCTGTAGGAAAACATTTCACATCTGTGCTTTGCTGTGAAATATTCTATAAAGAGCATGAAGGATGGGTGATTTAGTGTTTGCGGGATTTTATTCACACTCATAATTAAAGTAGAATGTATTTCTGTACTGTATATGTGTAATTGTAGGTTAGTTGTGTGTGGGTGTGTGGATGCATATATGCAGTTATGCACATTTATGGCCATGTGCTTTTAGGTGCCTATATGTGTAGTAACATATTTGTATGAAGAGTAGAAACAAGTTTTGTTGTCTCTCCTCCCCTTGAAATCTTCATCCTATATATCTCCATCTCTCCCTGAGAGTTTTAGGTAGTTTAAGGCAGGAAATAGAGCTGGGAGATTCCTGTGCATGACAGGGGTCTGAGGCGGACGCTAGTGGCAGGATTTAACGGCAGGGGTCATGGGTCAAAGGTGCCTCCAGGTTCCACATCTGCAACTTTACCCAGATCCTGTCCGGGCTGCCGTCAAAGTGGGCAGCCAGCCGCACTCTAATGTGTATTAGCAAGACAAAGGGAGTGGAGAGGGGAGGGTATAAGATGGGCTTTGATTTCTCAGAGATTTATGGGCGTGATGAAATCAGCTTTGAATAAACTGGGCTTGCCCATTTTCTCTATCGTTTAACTACATCTGAAGGCTCCGGGGTTTGTTCCGGGAGACAGACACTCTGGATAAAAAAGGCAACAAATCTAAAGAGAAAAAGAGAGGAGGGCTTCAGCCTTCTCTGAAGTCCTCACATGTCCCATTCAGGGGACCCATCAGCTGGCTCTGGCCCATTGAATACGCTGCTTCACGACCATTACTACCCAACCGTAAACTTATGGAAATGATCCTGATGCATTCCTGGGATACCAAGTAAGCATTTGGCTGCCAACATGTAAATGTCCATGGCTGTTTTGCAACAGTTTAATGCAAAGGTGAGATTTCAGTGAAATATTCTGGTCTTTATCAAGTAGTTATACAGTGTTGACATATGTTTACAGCCACCAAAGTAAGCACGCAGTTGATGGTGATGAAGGTGGCTTCCTCTCAGACCCCTCTCCCCCGTTCTGCATGTCCTGCAGTAAATACTAAGTGCCCCCCAGTGACCCTCCCAGTGATAAATAACCTTTAAGGTTAACCAGGTTTGAAATGGAGCTGTGAGGCCATTATAGGCCTCCAGAGTTTTCTTGACATCCCCAATATGTTATCTCTATGCCCAGGGACTTTTACCAGAGCAGCATGAACTGGCCTCTCTTTTGTGTCAGGACTGATGAAGTTAGCAAGAGCTCGTTTAACCAACAAACCTAAGAATGAGATGTAGTCGTTTGTGTACATGTTCTGCAAAATGCACATAGATGCATATGGTGTGATGCATGTGTGTGTGTGTGTGTGGTGAATTCTGTTTGCCTGCGTGACATACAGCAGGAGTGTACGTGTGCATAGGAGTGTGTGCACAGATGGTGTTAGCTAGTATGTGAACTAATAGTAATTGCACCTTGGAGTCTGGTAGGCAGCTAAAAAAAAAAGCTGGTGTTTGTCTTCCATGGCTGCTGGTGTCATCTGTGGAAATGTCTGGAGATGCTCTGATTAATATCATGTAGCCAAAGCCAAAGAACATTTTTTTGTAAAATTTCACTTTCTGAAAAGAGCACCCATCATTTCTTTTGTCACTGCTAATGACAAAAGTATCACAGCACAGCACAGATTGAGCATACTTATTCTGGTCAAAATGGCTGTCAGACAGCTCAGCCATCATTTTGCCATTAAACATCCTGTGTATAAGACATCTCTAAACTCCATTTGATCAAAGGCAGAATCCTATTTCAATAATCCACTGTGGTGCCAACTTCTGAGAGGGAGCATGAGGGAAGATTAGTGTCGTGTTACTCCGCTATTGTATATGTTTAAACAGGAAGCAGAGTGGGGAAAATGTGTCTTCCTCAGAATGGAGAAACAGCAATATATTCTATACCATATGTATCAAACAACAAGCTACAGAGTTTTGGCTATTACTTAGAAATGTTTTTTTTTTTAAAAACTTCAAAAAGGCTCTGGAGTAAATGAATGACTACATAAGTGTGTTGCAGTCACCACCTAGTGGGACTACAAGCAATTGGATTTCAAAATATATTCTTTCTACAAGCATCCACTGACTGACCCACTTAGTTGCTTTATGTGGGTTGAAACACAATTTAAATGATAAGATATAGACTCCTTTTCTCCTTGTAGACCTGTAGAAATACAACAAATACAAGAACACATGTATACCTCTTCTACTAACATCTAATGGTGATTCTTGCACCTTGGTAGATTCAGTATCCAATTATTTTACAATATATAACACAGAGCTCTACATGGATTGCTATAATGCCCAACACTAATCAAAATTCAAAATCATCAATTCAGTAAGCAGTAAAACATGTGTCTACATCAGAAATGTCTTTAATATGGGGAGTTAACAATTTGATAAATGTCAGATGTGGGAGGAATCTGTCAGGGAAACCTGTTTGGTGAAAGTAACATCTGTTTTCTCTGAGAAGCTCCACAATACTGTGTAGTAGCCAATGAGCCAAATATCAGTCAGACTTTTTCATTTCCTTTTCTTCCCAGAAATGCTTTTGAGACATTTTTCCTGAACCACATTTAACTGTATTCTTTGTTTTATGCTGTTATGCTGCAATAATGTCTGTACCTGCTGCCAAGTTTCCAGCACTTGATAAAGGAGACACATATCCTTAAACTGTAGCCAGGTGGTGCTATCAAAATTTGTCTGTTAACAGCTTTTTTTAGTTTGGATGCTAGCAAATCAATGATTATATAATGATAAATGGATACAGCAGTAATGCTGCGAAATCATTTGATTTGAAGTCACTGTGTGCAAGTTACTTTTTCCCTACAATGTGCTGCACAGATATTTTACAAACATTTTCCACAGGTGTATGACTGGATTTTGGGAGTGTTTTGTGTGTCACAGCGCCACTAAGTGGTACATTTAAGCTACTACAAGGAGCCATGTGTGACTGATGATCAATCTTCCACACTTTTGTCATTTGTTAGTCTCAGAATTTCATTTAAAAAATCACCTAGCATGAGTTTAGATTAAGACTACAGAACAAGAAATGTCAGGTCAACATGTTACTGTGGGGTGTGACAACTACATGTATAATTATGAACAAGTAAACATAATTAATTTCCAAAGGTTTATTTAGAAGAATACTGACAAAAATGCAAACTTGGGTTTGTACAAAGCAAATTAATCACAGGACATGACACACTTGCAGGGTAGATACACAAACACAAAGTGGGCTATACATTTCAAGAATAGTAGATAAAAAGCACCATTTTTTCAAAATTAGATTACAAAATGCAACATTTTTTTTATTTGGAATATCAAGTGTAATAATTCAGAAAAAAATTAATTCTTCTCATTGTTATTTTTTTAATTTCTGAGATTTTCTCATTTCCTTCAAGAAAAACATAGATATTCTAAGTTAAGGCACATTGACCAAAGCATTTGACACTCAAAAAAACAATTTAAAAAGCTTGATACTCTGGCAGTTGAAGCGACATCTCTTTGGCACAGCTGCATGATTTGTGAGAGACACAAACTCTATCACGTAAAGGAGCATGACAATGTTAACTTGACAACACTATGTACAAAATGTATGTAAAAATGTTATAAATATGTCTAAAAACCACAGACACTATGTACATCTTTGTACTGAATCAAGGCAGGATTACTCGTCTTTGTTATCACACTCGATGTATTTGTGGAAGCACTGTAGGATGCCAGTATGCAACAAAAGTCAACATGTCACCAACACATTTCTAAACACATTTTCAAGACACTCTGTCACCACAGGAATCATGTGTAGTGACACTTGGCTTTTGTTAAAACTCACAAAGCAGATATGTGTGATATTTTTCAGCATCTGATGGCAACATAATTGGTTCTGAAATACACAAAAAAAAGATCCCCAGCAGTGATAAATGTATCCTTCTTGTGTTTACAATAGTTAGTGACACATGCACTTTTGTTGTATTGTTGGGATGTCAGTCTATGGTCTGTGGGCAGTAGGCACAGTGCGATGTTGTGGTAAGGGGTCTTCTTAGTACCCCTCCTCTCCGTTTCTGCTCTGCTCCTTCTCTCATTCTTTCTTCCTCAGGACGATATAAATGAGGCCACTGATGAGACAGAGAGGGAAAGCCACCCAGGCCAGCACGTAAGCGTAGCCGAAATGTAAGGTGCTATCATCCGGACTCATCACAGTGTAGATGATCGCCCCACACATCACAAACAGACCTGGGGAAAAAAAGGGAGAGTGAAGGGAAAGTGAGGAGAACGTGAAGCGAATGCAGATGAGATCACAACTGCAACAGCATCTGCTCAGGGTGTGACCCGCCAGCATGCGATGAAGTCATACTCACTAGCCAAGATCTGGAAGATGGCGGTGAAGAAGAAGCGTCCGCCCTTGACCAGTCTGAACAGCTGATACAGAAAGGCAATGAGGGAGAAGAAGCAGAAGAGCAAGGACAGGATCATGAGGGCCTGCACTGCCTGGATCCAGTCTAGAAGTGAGACAGAGATGATGCAGAGCATTAATCTTAATGCACACGTCACTTTTTCACAACTGTGTATATATTCAAGGCACAATATGTGATACTTTTTTCAAGAATGCTCACAAACCTTCATTGCTGGCTTGGGTGCAATGGTAGCCTCCATTAATTATCTTGCAATTGGACCATAGATCTGTGCTCCTGCCACCACCACCTACAGACCAGGTCTGGTAAACACAACAACACAGAGCCATTTAAATATGCTGCAGCATCCACAGTGCAAGCCTAAGAACTATAATACACAACAACAATAACAGTTTATAATCAGACAATAATAATAATAATAAAGACAAACATTATCTATATAGCACTTTACTTAACAAAGTGCTTCACAGAAGTGCTTAACAGTAAAGCAACTACAATCTGCACTCCATTATATCCCGAACAATTTAAAGTGATCTGGAAAAAATTATAGACAACTTACGCTGGCTGCTGTTGACACAATGAGAAGAATGAGAATGATAAGGTGCAAGATAAGCACTCCAAGCAAGATGAGCAGCATTTTGAAGTGGATCTAGAGAGATGCATGAGACACACACACACACACACAAAAAGTCAAGCCACATGAATTTACTATCCCACCAAAAGCCCCTGACAGATTTGGAGCCCAGCGTTAGCTGACGCCGACGCCAGATGGCGCAATTTCCTCACTTCTGCACCAACCGCAATGTTTACTTCAACGTGAAAGTGTCCCCTTACATTCAAACGTAGAAAGAAAGAAGGAATGAACTATAATTTCTTCCTGATGGGGCCGAAATCGTCAATGTTGAGTTTAAAGTCACGCTGTGGTAGTGAAAATAAATCTATTTTCAACTTGATTTCACGGGACGGTTTGATCCATTTGTAAGTCCAAATGAGTTAATTACAACTCATTAACTTATGAAATGCACGTTTGCAGTATAAGTAAAACACTTCTAGAGGAAAAGTTTGGCGAAAGCAACCGCAGGTCGATATGAATCACAAATACTGAATCACGACTAATCGACGCATGCTGCTGGAAAACAAACTCAAGCCATCTGCACGAAAAACATTCCAGCGTAATGCCGCCATGTGTGAGCTCGTACCTTTACTGTTTACTCTCACATCTAAACATAAGGCGATAATAGACGCGCGACACAGTTAGTTAAAGCGGCACAGGCGCATTTTCAAGTAAATCCAAAAAAAGTCGATATAAAGTCCAGGGGGGTGACGTCCTGCTGTATGAGTGAGAATAAAAGTCAAACAAACAATCAATTCACTGACTAAAACAAAAGAAAAACGATCCGATACAATAGTCCAACTTACAAAAAGGCAAAGCAAGAAGTTTGTTTCCGTGAAAAAAGGGAGTACTGGAGTGAAGAGTTGGGAAAGTATCACCGAGGTTCTGCTTCTCTCTTCCTCTGTAGCTACTATTCCAGATGTGACTCACACACCCCAGTCTGACTCTTTCTCTGCCTGAGAACACCGCCCTGCAGGCCCTGCACGTCACCATAGGCCAGCTCCAACCCCCCCCCCCCCTCCCACCTCCCCATCTCCACCCCACCACCCCTTTCCCCTCTACCCCACCACCCTTTCCCGTCGTAGCCTATCATCTGGATTGCACTAAATTCCAAAGGATTGTATGGGTGATCATATAGTATTATTGTGCAAACCACAAAGCCTTAAAATGTAAGCGTATGGGAGACTGTCTCTGCATATATATCTAATAAACATCCATTATTTCACACTTAACTGAATAAATCAACATGACTTAACCTTTCAAAATCCAATGAAAGTGGACACATTGTTGTGTCTATAATACTCAGTCATTTTATGATTCATGTGTTATTAGTTGGAGTTTATGGCTGTGATGTTTTTATGGTCCTCAAAGGTCTGATCCTGCATCCAAGGTGTTCATCATACTGCAGTACATCTCTGTTTATTTTACAGGCCACACCTGTAACCCTAACTGTTTGAGCAATAACTGTCAGGATAGTCAAGATGACTCTGCCTTGTTCCAGATGATTGAAGGTGGCTGGACTACTGACCCCCGCTGACTGCCTTGAACTCAACTGAGCACATTGGGCTTCATCAAACGCACATGTCCAGTTAGTTGTGTGTGTGTATGTGTGTGTGCTTGCATGTGAACAGAGCAGCCCTCTGGAGGCCCCGCGGTATGCCCAGAATGCTTGTGTGTGTGTGAAGCAGGCCTTCTGTTTACTCCTGCGTCTGCGGAGAGACGGAGTTTGTCCCGTGCCAATGGGAGTTAACATGGTGTATTGTTTCTTTCATGCTAAATTGATGGAACAGCTTGGATCTCCATGCTCACAAGATTCAAGGATGAGTGACAAAGATCGCCCGCCACAGCCTGTCGTGTTTCTGCATCCCTCATTACACTGTGGTCTCAGGCAATTTCCTAACAAGTGACAAAGTTTTAAGCCAAACCAGAATGTAAATGACAACAGTGACAAAAGAACAAGCACACATTTGGTGTTTTGAAGTCATCCCAGTCCAAACATGATTGTGATCAGCTGCTGTAGTCAGAGAGCACAGCTCGTGTCTCTCTCTTTCCTTTCCCTCACAGTTTTTGGCCCATCAGGTGGATTCCTGTGGTCTGTGTTTGTAAACACGCGAGGGGAGGAACTGTGGACTGCTGCCCAGGCTCGCTGTGGGATGGCGGGCGAGGCAGTGCCGTGTGTCCTGGCAGAGCCAGAGGGGGCAAAGTGAGAGAGAGAGAGAGAGAGCTCTTTGACAATCACCCGACCACTCAGCTGGACGTGCTGCTGTTTATGAAGATGTAATTGGTGAGGTGGTCAGGAGGGGAAGGCAGTGCCAGCTGCAGCAGGGTGAGAAGTCAAACCTGCTTGCCCAGCTGGAGCAGGTGTGAGCGGAGACGATATTGTGCGTGTCACAGTGGTCTAACACTCCTCTGTGGTCAGAGAGGATTCGTACACAATCCTGCACTGTTACTGACAAAGTGGACATAATACAGAGCAGAATAGAGGAGAGTAGAATACATTTTTTCCTGTTGAGGTATAAAATCCATTCAGAAAATAATAATAAAGATCATTTTTAATTTTAAAGCGACAATGTTGTTGTTGTAAACACTAACACATTCCTCAGCATATTAAGCTTCACTATAGTAAGCTGAGAAGTGCCCCACCCTTTCTTTATTACTGCACAACTTCCTTCAGTTTAATAATGTCTGGGATTGTATTCAACATGTCAGTGGTTGGATATTTAATACATTTTTGGAAAGGCATGCACATATTGCACTTTTAATTGATCTTTTATTTATTTGATCAGTTATTGTTTGAGGTTTTGTGATAAATATTTCAGTATGAAACACAGCCATTGCCAAAAAAAAAGAGCAAAATCCCAGTTATTGTGGTGACGCTCGAAAAAGATATGAGAGTATGGTTTTTCTCACTTTACCACGCGGGCTTATTAGCGCCAATCTCTTTGACTGATTATTTTGTGCTGCCAGTGGTAGCTCAACCATAACGCTGAAGAATTATGATCTTTCTTACATGGCTGATAGCACTGGAGACCATCCAAAACCGTTTTCCCCGAACCCATTAAATGAAAATACACAGCTCGTCTTCTTTTGAAAGTGAGGGATTTCAAAGCAAACAGGCTGGAGCACTAGTAACCATAGTCACAGCCATTGTGGCGAGGCTGCAGCTGAAATTTGAAACCGGCACACCCCGTGTCACCAAGGGACTCACCAAGACACAGGTGAGCCATTTTAGAAAGTTAAGATGAATTGCCAGGTTTGTGGATATCAACTTTCTGAGAGTACTTTCTGAATACAGATTTTATTTCTATGAACCATTGGGCTGTTTGGAAATTACATGACTTTACAGGAAATCATAAAAACCTTCAAGAAGCAAGATCTAAAATGTTGATACCTCTGATTTGGACATAATTACTTAATGCTTATTCTAGTACATTTTTACAGTGATAATACATTGGTTTGTCATTAGTTGTGATTAGATCTGAATCTAAATTGTAATAGCATTACACCAGCATATCTTATCTAGACTGTGTGTTAAAGGTGGGACGTCATGGGGAGTGCTAACTCAGTTTTATTGTTGGCACCGATGCCAACTATGTCAGGTTTGTGTTTATTCAAAACCATTATGCCAGGCTTACACTTGCGTTCACATCAAAGTCGAGTCAAGACTTGTATGTCACTTGTTGTCAAGGCATATTACTGGAATGATCCGCTGTTTCATGACACAATGACTCAGCCTCAGTTCAGACCCGGCCCTGGTATACAGCACTGGGCTCCACCTGCAGGAGTGGCCAAATGATTCCCGTACTGCTGCAGCCCCAATAGCAAAGATGGGGCTGAGGGAAGAGTGAGACAATCAGGGATTAGGTTTTGGTTTTGTTCATGACCCTGGTTTGGCTGCCTTGAGGAAGTTTTAGTGGGACAGCTGGACAGGCAGTTTTCCTCTTGGGAATATGAAGGAATGGTGGAACGCCCTAACGCTCCTTCACCTATGGAAGCCACTGCCAAAACAAGAGGAAACACTCAAGTTCTTGTGTCAGCCCGGTCAAATGTCATCAGAAGTAGCTGACAACGCCTGTCCACAAAAAAAAGAAAAGAAAAGACATTCTTAGGTAATCTCTCTTGACATTTCTGAATCATCACAGCTGCACACAGAACTTCATACTTTTGTTATAACTTGGGTTAGTTTGGCCTCTTTGGTTGTGGCCTGGTTTGATCAGAATGGAGTGTCAGACGCATCACCAAGTTCACTTTGAAACCACAGACAGCTGCATTCCTCTGGCAGATGCATTCTCTGCTTTCCAGGATGTGTATGGCTCTATCCTCATTCTGAACTGGCCTCACTGTGTTGCTCTTAGTATTTGTGTTTCGCCACTTAGTGACTATCAGATAACATCCCACAGACCAAGCAGGAGGAGCTGGGAGAGCCCTCCAGACCCAGACCTATGTTAAAGGATTGCACACTTAGCAAGGGCATCTAAAACTGTTCACACACAGTAACTGATACTAGAGTGCATGTTGACAGGTACCATATCCATGCATAAAATGCACTCACAAAGACAGGCTTACAGATTCACTGACTAGCTTCATGTTTGCTTTAAAAACAACCAGGCCTCAAATTCTAATACACAATGTCTATAGCTTATCTTTGTAGGGTTGTTATCAGTCTATCGAAAATCTCTCTGTTGTGTGCGAAAGAAACACAATGTAAATGTAAACAGGATCACATTACAGCATCCGTGCTGTGCATGCCCCATCTCACCTCTCCCATTTTAGACTCTAAAGCTCCAAAATGGACCATGACCGAGTTGAAGATCTCCATTGGCGGGGTGTTGAATCAGATAAAATGGGCCAAGAATTTTGAGAGGGGAGAGGGCTTTGTTTCTTTCCCTTCAGAAAAGGCCTGTCCCTCCCTGTGAAGCAACAACAACCAAATAAATCAGAGACAAATGGCATTACGAACTCAAGATTGTGGCACCCTAGTGATCCTAAACATGTGCTAATCATTAGCCCCTGGCTTCCTGTTGGAGTCGATGTCATCAGCACACACATCCCAATAGGCAGAACCAGCATACAAACTGTTGCTTCAAATCACAGTGATACTGGCCTCAGGGGTTTGGAATGAAGCAATAAAAGCAATGAAGGAATTCAATTTGAATCGCCTTGCTCTCATTTCTACACAGCTCTCTTATCTACAGATGAATATCTAAGCTGCATCAGACACAGTCCATGCTAGTTATTTTTAATTCTAATCAAATGTGTCTGAATAAACACTCACGGTCATATGATTAATTTGCTTTGAGATCTGCAGCTAAAATCCCCTATGACTCCTGTAGGAGAAAATAATTCTTGCCTACTTGTTATCAGTGGTTTTCACATTCCTGCTGTTCTGCTATCTTTTCCAAGCAGTGTATCTGTGCTCCTTTGACGGCGAACAGTGCAGCACTTCCTTTACAGGTTGCCAGTTGAGACTTTATGTGAAGAGAGGTGTGTGCCAGCAAATGTTTTCTGTCCGTAAATGTTGCCAGCACTAACGCTTTTGTAAATTGGGTCTACCTGGAGAATAAGGAGTTGACTTTTAATGGCTATTAGCACACTATCTAAGGGATTTGTGTGTCGTAACTTTGTAGAAATGATATACAGAGCTGCTTCTCAGGTAAAGGTCATGATAGGCCAAAGTAAACACGTAGCATTTAGCTTATTTACTCTCAGATGTAAGATGTGTTTACATGGTTACTGCTGGCAAGTGCAGTTCTGATACCCTGAGGTAATCAGGTGGTTTTTACACATGGTTACACTTGGCACTCACTTTTATTAAGTCTTTGTCTGAACAGCTGAGAGGAGAGTCAACAGATAATTGGATTTAGGACAGCTAGCAAAAGGGCTGTTACCTTGTGTGGGAGAGAGAGGAGGCAAAAGAAAAAAAACAAACACGAACAGGATCATTCTGAAACATGCTGCTGAGCAAGCTTTCACTTTATCTTTGTCTAGATCAGGCTCACTGCCTTAGTTATGAGTCATCCAGCTGCTTGATGAATGAAACCAAACTTGATAATGGAATACATAGTACTCTTGGTGTTTCAGTTTCCTGTCTGTATTTATAAGGTGATAATGGTTGGTCAAACATGGTTTGTTTAGGGAAATGTGGTAATACACATCCAGTATGTGATGGCTAGTCTAGCGCCTGTATAGTGGCCTGCCCAAAGGAAACTGTGGCCAGTGCCATAAAGCCTGGCTTGGAGCAGTGTTGTGTGTGCTCATCTGTCGGCATCGGTCTGGACTGCAGCCCAGAGCAGCCACTCACACAAAATCCGCATCAAACCCACTGACAGCTCCTCTCAGTGGCAGAGTGGAGGAGGTGAGGATGGATTGATAAACTCTGGCAGCGTGTGCCGTAAATCCACATGTACATGATGCACACACATGAAAACATCCAGAAATCCACATACAAATTAATATTATTGCTCTGACAATCCTTCCCTAACCCCAAGCTCAACCCAAACACACGTGTGAAATGCCTCACCTTGACCTTAAAGCAATCATTTGTGAGAAATTCATCACAAATATCTCTTTTTATTACTCTCTTTTGGTGATTTGTGTAATGTAACAGTGATAAGTTAATCAAGGCTTATTAAGCTGAGTGTGTCAGGTAGTTTTTGGGGTTTTTTTTACAAGCACAAGCATCTCTGCAGAGAAATTAATGACCCACAAAACATAATTGGATTGCAATAAATAAAACAAACAAACAAACAAACAATTGTGTAGTTACTGAAAATAGCAATAACTGCCATAACTGAGCACAAACAAAAGAGCCTCTGTTACCCACAGAAACTAAAACTTAATCAAAGGAAAATCTGGGGGTCACATTGTTTTACTGTGGGATGATATCTGTGAAATGTAAAGCATAAATGTTTACCATGAAACATGTGTCCAAAATCCCCATAAAGACACAGATGTTGCAGATAATCATTTTAACCTAAGACAAACTAAAAAGTGTCCTGCTTTAAAAGTGTACATTTTTCACGTATATGAAGGACGGAACAGGAAGAGCAGCTTGATCTAAACAAAATAGAGCATTAACCAATACTACTCTAGCAGGATTGAAGATCCCACCCACTCCCATCCCAGCGTAACCTCGCTCTTGATCCAGAGTGATGAGAGATGTTGGGATGTATTGTTATGCTTTATACATTCCAGATGAGACCTTAGCCTGTTCCCCCACCCATATGAGTGTTTCAAAACATGTGTTCCACTAAGTTCCTTCATTTAACGAATTTCACCCTTTCATGACAAAATAGAAACTGGGTGTGGTCAAAAACAGCAAACAAGGTTGCAAAGAGAGAAAACAATATCTCTACATTTTCAAGAATCGCTTTAGCAAAAAGAAGTTTGAAGAATAAATAAGATCTCAGCCATTTTCCAAGATGAAAAACTGAGGTTTAGAAGCAGAAAAATTACATTAAATCTCATACTTGGCCATATGGTGTAGGCAAGTGGTGAACTCAGAGAAGAAAATATAGCATGGCAGCTTGGATTGAACTGTGTTGTGGGGGATGGGATGGAAAGACTTAATTGAAAGCAGGAGTTGTTTTTATATTTTTCCATTATAAAGTTACCCTTTCAAAACAATTACCTGGGCTCTCATTACAGTGAGCCTCCAGTTAAGCTTCAGCCCCATTAAAAAAGCTGGGCCTCTGCAAGGACTAATGTCAGTCTTTTGGGCTTAATAACTAATGTATAGAATAAATACCACATGTACAAACATCTGTTGACTACATACAGACACAAGTTGGAGATGCATGCTCATGGAAAACACTCACATATTTAAAGCCACAAACAAAATATCTTTCTCTCTTTCTCTCTTACACACAGAGACACCTAAAATGCCATTTTGGGGCTGTGGGAGTTTTCCAAGGAGAATATTTAATTCTCTGAGGTAATGGTTGTATTTGTAGATCTCCAGTCTTTAAAAACTACACACATGGTTGTGGGAGGAGGGAGAAGGCCACACTCACCAATCCCTGAGAATCACCAGACTATCTAAGTGTAATTGTTGCACAAAACATAACTGGAAACTTCATGGAAAAAACTGTTGACAGTAAAACAGTGAAACGTCTCGCCCTCATGTTCAAACCGGTTTGTGACTAATAAACACTTAGGTAAATTCTAACTGTTTCAGTTTCATTATTGAATTTGACTTTCTGTGGTTCGCCCATTTAGAGTTATAATGAGCACTGTGAGATTATCAGTGCCACAGTAAAAACCTGAAAATGACCATGGCTTAATTTCACAGTGAAAGTGCTGGTGACCAGGAAATTCCAAATTCTATCAGCAGTTCTTTCCACTGAGTAGTCTTTCCTTTGCGTGCGTGTGCTTGTGTATGTGTGTGTGTGTGTGTGTGTGTGTGTGTGTGTGTGTGTGTATGTGTGAGTGTGAGTGTGAGTATGTGTGGTGTCTGCTTGAGTCGCTGTCTAGCTGGCTCTCTCCCTTCAGTGAGAACTGATGGGACAGGCTGCAGACGACAGGCAGCTGGAGTGACGATAACACACATGCACACACACTGCAGGCCAACCTGGTCACACCCAAGGCATCCCAAGCACGCAGGGCCAGGCAGTCACACAGTGGTCTCTAAATATGCCTACAGCTCTGTGGGTGACTCACTCTCACTATGCATGTCTGTGGGTACATAGAGGAGGTCAGAGTTAGATCGTGTGCGAAATGGCAGCTCTGTGCGGCGTTCCAGATGTTGAGTGTGTACTGAACAGCCTTGGATATACCATATGTTGCTAATGAAGGGCTCAGTTAACAATAAGATTAGGAATGAATAGATAGAGCTGTAACAGTGGGCCGTGTGTCTCTCCTCTCAGCAATCCTCCCTTCCCAGGGGCAAACAGCACAGTGACCTCACCCTGCCTCCACCCCTCACACTCCCCCTCCAACACTTCCTGGCTGGCCCAAAAGCTGCAGCACAGCTGGAGCATGCAGCAAGAGGAGAATAATGAAAAAAAGGATTTGGATGATTACTTAACCATTCCTTCTCTCTTTGCTCCACCCTGCTCTGATTCACATTTTGTGCACCCTCACTCTTGTTCACCAAGTCGGTCAAACACCCAC
The DNA here is from genome assembly GCF_963924715.1 of Thunnus thynnus. NCBI lineage: Eukaryota > Metazoa > Chordata > Actinopteri > Scombriformes > Scombridae > Thunnus > Thunnus thynnus. The sequence goes on from NC_089533.1 coordinate 12,807,860, forward strand.
GTAAACACTCTTGCATTAAACACACACAAACACTCACACACACCCTGCTCCCATAAAGTTTGAGGTTTTCGCTGTCAACATGACGTTTCTCTGGAGATTGTGGTGTGAATGAGGCAGCGTTTCGCTTGAGATTAATCTGGTACAACTTTCTTTGCCCCTTTGAGCATACTAGCGAACTGTCAATCAAAGTAAATAGCTACAGATGGAGAGGGCTTTAACCAGGGTTTACCATGCTAGATACACCGCCAAAAGGCAATTGTCTGATACAGGAAAGCCAGGAGATGGCCTCATGCACAGCTGCGTCTTCCGAGCTCAGAGCCTGACATGCCTCTACATCACATGCAAACTGTCACATTGGGTGTTTATGTTTAAAATAAACACCACATATAGATTTTAATTTCAAGCCTAAATCCACCCAAGAAAAGAAATATCTCATGACAGATGCAAGAATGTTAAGGTTGTTTAAAAGATCAAATCATTGCACAGTGCTGTTTTTGACACTGGTTTTAATCTAGCATTTGAGTGAATATTTACATTTATAGCATGCATGTCTGTAGGATGGTCTCCTTCATAAGTGTTTACTACTGCTATATAGTCTTCCTTTCTGACTTCTGCCATTTAACATTGAGTAGAAAAATGTATTTGGGTGACTGAAATATGTACATCATGTAAATATATTGTACTGTATTCAGTTTACATGCTGTTTTCTTTTAGAAATCAGTTCATTCAAAATCACTTTTACTTAAGTCATTTTGCACAGTTATTTTTGTTGTTCTTGAACTTGTGAAGTGATGCATTTAATTGTTCTATTAAAGAGACATGTGCGTCTAGCCAAATTCAATCATTGAATAATCAGACAAAATACAATTAACAAAACTCAACCCATCTCTACAGACACACAAACACACAATGCATCTGTGTATGGTCTGCCGGCCCTGATTGGCTGTGTGAACTTAGACGAGGAGGAGGAGAGTGAGAGCCTGGCCGGTAGGACTATGAAGAGAGCCAGCATCAGCTGGACTTTTCCCCCTCTCCTCTCCAGCTCAGCCCTGAGGGAACCATGGCCAGAGGGAGGGGAGAATAAACTGGATGACAGAGTTGTTAAAAGGAGGACCAACACCCAGTACACTGTGTTTTAAAGTAATTTCTCCATGGAGCTCTGGGATTCTTCGCCCTAGTGTTGTTTTCTATCTCCAGACACGCCTTGATTTATGATGCTGTTGAGATTTGAGAAGGAAAGTGAATGAGCTTAAGCTGTTGCAATGTTTCCACTAGTGATGTAGATGAAAACAGGAAGGTGATAGACTGTCATGGAAAGTCTGCCTGATTGGCCCCGCCAGTGCTGATATTAGTTTACATATGAAATCACTGTGGTGGACACTGCGCATTTTACAAAGCTAACGGGAATGTACGTAGGCGGACTACAGTCCCTCATCCCACCCAACCGAATATGAAGTAAGAAGTGAACGGAGAAGAGTTTAAATACCTTCTAAAATAGCTGTGAAGTCATCACTTTGAGGTGATGTCACTATTATGGGGTCCAGCTGCATATCTTATCCTAAAAATTTCAAATTCAAAACTTACATGCGCATGTGCACTCTTAATTTAAAACACAGGTGAGAATGTGAAAAGCTGAAATTAGTATGGAGAAACACAGAGATGTTTGGAGTTTACTTTTCAACATGCAAGGCCAATATATACTAAAATAACTTTTAGACTGAGGATGAAAAGAGGAAATCTATAAAAGAAATGAGTTGTGCAAAGTGACTCATTTCCAGATAATCATCAAATTTCTGAAGGCGTCAACTTCTGAGATTGTCCTTCCCTCGGCCCCTGTGGTGAATATCATTCATTATATTGGCAGAGAGGGAGAATTAAGTTGAAGAAGGACTAGAAGGTCAAAGTTTAAAGCTGCCCTATGGGAAGTGACCTATTATGACCCCTTACTTCCTGGTCAACTTTAGAGCATTTGGCTCCACAGTGGGCACACAATGTCTATTAAACAAGGAAGGTATTGTATGGACATACAGCCTCTGTTGGGATGGTGCCAAGTCTATGTCGGTATGGATGTAGACTCACTGTGTGATCAACATCTAAAGCCTCTTTTTATCAATCCTGGGTTAATTTATAAATTGACAGTTCCCACCAATGGGCTGCATCCCCAATTTCTTTTACTCAATTTACAGTGCTCTCCTAACTCTAAATTTTAAGATAAGGACTTTATATTATCAACAGTTAGTTAAAACTTAACGTGTGGAGGTTAATATTTGACAGCAACCTAAAGTGTGGGTGTCTGGAGGAGTGTAGTATGTGTGGAGTGTCAGCCAGCCGTGGACAGGCTTTGGAAAGGAGGTAGCCTACGGCAGAGATAAGGGGGTAGAGAGCAGCAGAGCCCCCAGTCCCATCCTATGCGGTCATGGCTGAGTGGAGGCCAGGCCAGACCTCCTGAGGACGCACATGGCTGCAGGAACCGCTCTTCTCTTCAGTGGAGTGAGACAGGGTTAGCACAGCACCATGCAGACAGAAGGAAAGAATGGAAAATGAGGGGGTGAATCATTGTTTCTGTGCTTATGGCAAAAATGAGTCCTCCACATCCAGATTTTTCGCGCAAACATGCCGGATGCAGAAAATAGAACAGCGACTGACTTTTGAAATCGTTACTTTGAAACAAAAACAAATGACATATTGTTCTGGCTGTCTGTTCATTCATAGCAAAAAAGAACAATAAAACTTAGTGAGTACATGGTGCAGTCTTGCTGGGTTGAAGGCGGTTTTAGCACTTGTGGTTTTGCTAGATGGAAAAACACATTTTAACGCAGAAGATTTGAGTTCAGCCCAGAAAAAAAAAAAAAAAAAAAAAAGTTATGACACAATCTCCAGATTTATAAAGGAAACTGCTCATTGCACAACGACTAGGGAAGAATGAGAGAGACAGCAGCAGTGTTTCGCTTGGAATAACTTTTCCATCTGAGAAAGCCATACCCACATTCTGACATACCTGCACATGCAACAATCCCCCGAGCAGGAGAACTGCGCTGATGTTTAGATGATGGGCTAATTTTTCACAGTCCTCAGCACAGGCATCTGAAGGTCTTTAAAGCGAGGACACCGGAGAAGTTTTGCATCCTCCCTGCTCCTCCCCCCACGTGTGTGTGGTCTCCTGCTGCCGGCCCTGCAGTTCCAGGGTTTAGAGGTCAAGAGGTCAACACTGGGTACTGGAATGTTTATGTTCGCTGCTCCTGTTAACACCAATATCCGTATAGCTGTGTATCGCTGGCCTAGAGGAATACCTTAGCCTATCTTTGAAGACATGGAGGGGGAAAAAATGTTTCCTAATGATAAAGTTAGTTAGTTTGTGTAGGCGGTCAGTCCAACACTTTGTTTGGTTACTTGAAACTTGGCAGACCGAACTAAAGGCGGCTGTGCAACATTTGGAAAGGCAAAGATAAATTACTCCAGGAACAGAGGTTGAGATTTAATCAATAAAAAGACAGCCGAAGAGAAAAGTCTTTACGGAATGACTAACAAATATGTCATGACATTTGAAATACCATCAAATTTTATCAGAGCAGATCCTAGCAGAACCGAAGAAATTATTATTGAGAATTTCGAATAAGAAAATCAATGTATGCGCCAACACTTTACAGAGAGGACGGATCTTGCTCTGTGGGAGATTAATTTCTTGCTTGCTTGCTTAAAAACACATCTCGGCACAGTTCAGATTCTATACATCTTCTCAGAGGTGGGCCTTCTCTCTCAGGCACATTATGCCCTCCCAGATACTGTGCATACATTCGGTCAGAGATATGTATATCAAAACATGGGAAAGGATGTCTGGATGCCATCCAGTTTTTTTCATTCTCACTTCCAACCACAAACACACAGTCAGGGCTTTCGACCGTGGCACTCGCCTTTCAGTTCTGTGCCAGCAAACAACTCCACACACTCTCTCTCATACACACACCACACCCACACACTCTCCCCAACCTCTCTCCCTCAGTGCAGAACTACATAGCAGAATTGGTTGTTTGTTTATGACCCATTAAAAAAAAAAAGGACTTGCAAAATACTGCTGCAAACATAAAAGAAAAATGCTGGAGTTGCTTGGGGAGTGGTCTGGATTTTTGAGGGAAGCTCACACACTAGTGTGTGTGTGTGGGAGGGGAAAGGGAGCAGAGCCAGGCAAAGGGCGGTATATGAACAATTTTGTATTCTGTTTCTTTTCTCCCCCATCCCCCACTTTTTACTTCCCCTCTCTCTCTCCTTCATCCGCCCCCCACCTTCCCTTCCCCAGTCCCCTCCACCAGCAGGTTGTTTAATACTTTCCAGATTTCAGCATGCCGCCGGCCTCCTGGAAGACTTGCAAGTCTGCTGATGGAATTTGGCGGAAAAGGTTGTGGGTCCAGGCAGGGGCTCCTGACATAATAAACCTAAAGGCAATGAGCGCCTCCCATTGGTGGCTTGAGTAAGAAAATACGATTTTCAAAGCGAGTTGGAAACCAAAGGGAAATGACATTTGACAGCCACTGCTGAAGCAGATGAGAAACTACATCCAGGGTGTTTGAAAGGGAGAAACAGCTGCAAGGCAGACTCAAATTACAATGAGTTTCTATAGGGGAGGGGGATGAGCTGAGCCTCCTGAACAAATCAGCCGTCTCCGGTGTCAAGTTCAACTTGAACAGTTGTGTTCATATCCTCCCTCTTACTACAAATCATCCAAATAACCTCACTTGGCACGTTTGGTGATCAGTGTGAATAGTTTGATGTAACACTGTAAAATGCATCAAATAAAAATAAAACAAATCAATCAATGTGATGTTTTGGGTGTAAGATGATACAGAGGTATTTAAGAGCTCGATTTACAACCCCAAAGTCAAATCAGCCATTACAGACACACCCATCACCAAATGTGAGCCTCATCGAGTAAACACTAGATGGCAGTACATAACAAGACTTGGACAAAGCAACCTGCTCCACAGTGCTGGCCAGCAGCACAAATGAATAAAAATAATTTATCTCAAGGAAGTGATTAAAAACAAAACTTTTAGAAGAAAATTCAAAAGTAGTGACAAGTGAAGATTTAGTCTTTCCTTCTAAAAGAAACAAACAAAACAATGTCTTAAAAGAATAATGACTTAAAACAGAGAAAAAAGCAGGATCAATAGCACTACTGGTTTCTATTGACCACAACAATCAATATAAATGGCCTGTTTTTACCACAAGTGTAAGAATAATGACATTTTCCAGCCCCCTGGCAGATTGGACGCTGGCATAATGTGACTGTGAAAACCTGAAAGTGGAAGGAGATTAAACATCCTCCAAAGTGGACATGAAAGATTGAATCGGAAAAAGATACCGAAGAGGAATAGAGCTGTGTTTTCAGTGTGCAGTTTTAATGTGGATGGATGAAGGGTGAGACCTTGAACTGTCTGCAGCCAGTGTTAACAACACAGAGTGCGTTGAACTTTGCCCGAGTCATGAGGGGTTCAGTAGTGTGTGAAAAGCCGAAGCATGGTCTGTACACTCAAAACTGACAACAGCTAGGAGTCCATGATGATGAGCAGGATCTTGGTCTTACATGACTGCCAGAGTCATCCATCTTCTAATCAGCAGGGTGAAAAAAAAACAACCTGTCATCCCTGTTTATGAAAGCAGATATCCATAATGATAAACCTTTCCTCCTCCATCCGTCTTCCACCCCTCCCACATCTGCACGGGTAAGTTACGAAGCGTAAAGCTGCTCCATGGGGGTAGCGGAGCTTTTAAAATAAGGCTTACATCTTTTACACACACACACACACGAACACACCATTCTCAGCTTGTATAGCTAATACATAAGAGACATGTCCAACTAGGCCTCAATTGCTTCCTTCCTTCCTCTTCTGGGAGAGCGAGAGAATAGAGACAGGAAACAGAGACAGCACTCAAGGAATTCCTTTGTTAATGCTGCTGATTGAGGAGCACTTCATGCATACATATACTAAATTATCTTCTGATGTACTGAGGACAGAGGAAAAATAACAATATACAGCAGTAAAGATGTTCAGGATTTCTTTTATTGAAAAATATAGGTTATTTTGGATAGTACAGAAAGAAGCTGTAAAGAAGACAACAATAAGGCATAATATACATAAACATTGTACAAAAAGGGCAACACAGACAAGTTCCCATTCGCACAAAACTGTGGAAATTACCTGAATATATTATGTAGTGTTTGAGTTATTGGCAACATAAATGTCCAGTTATGCAAATTCATTATTTTTCCTGCATGATATTAGGTCTTACAACCCTATTTATTTCTTTATTTTTTTTAACCTGCAAGCTGAAATTCTTAACTGAAGTTCAACATTGATTACCACCACACAGAAGGAAGTGACAGACAGATTTGACATGCTCTCCCAAGAGTGAGTTTCACAACCAAATTATTTTTGGCTAGATAATTATGATTTGGCACATCTGTCAGCTTCAGTTAAGGCAGTGAAATCAATCAGCACAACTGAGCCTCAATACTTTCTGTCCACAGTTTTTAATGATGCAAGAGATACATTCAAGCTGCAATGACTATGCAACTTGCATAAAAATAGTAATATTTTCTTAATGCTCTTGCATCTATTGCTGCCTGTGTCTTCTTTTTCCACCGACTCTTCAAAACAGACATAACACAAATAGAGAAGATTTTTCAAAGAAAATAAAAACAACAGGTATTAAACACCAAATACTAGTAGTGTCTGGTTTAATCGTGCCTGCTGGTGCACTGACTTAACAATACATAACCTAAAACCTTCCTCATACGTAGTGGTGGAAACTGTTTTGTACATAAGGCTTGACCCTGGACTAATAAGGATCAGCATCTTTTACACAGTTCAGTTGCACCACTGCAGTTGCTCAGATGTGCAAAAAACAAGGAAGGAAGGAAGGAAGTGGTTATCATCTCTTTTCAGTTTCTACTTGAAAGGACAGATTAGTAAAAGAAAGATAGCCAATTCATGTCAGTTCACGGACATTTGTAAAATCATGAACATTATGGCTTCAGGATGAAAAAAAAAAAAGTTCATTGGAGGAAGAGGGCAACAAACAGTGTTGTAATCCCTCTCCGGTGTGCCACACGCTACTTTTCTTTTCACACTTCTGGTTTCCTGTAGTAACACCATGCTTTATAGTTAATGCAGGATAATGTATCTCCATTTGCTTTACTTCCCTGCTTTTCTCTAATTGACACTGAGTCTAAGCCTGTGTGGCGCTCACAGTAATTAAAAACAAAACAAAAGAGAATTTTGGTTTTGGCTTTGTGGTCCAGCTTTACAACAGGAAACGGCAGCCTTTAAACAGTGTCACAAGGACCCTGAGTTACATAAGGAGGGGAACTATGACAGATCTATGGCACTTTACTATAATATTTTCAGATGAAAGAGGCTCAAGGCAGGGCTTCACACTCCAGTGACAAACACAGCCCCCTTTATTGTGACAAGATACCCACCAGTGATCCTGTGGTGACAGGGGCCTTCTGTTCAGCTCAGGCCTTATAATGTCCCACAGCCAGAGAGAGAGAAAGCGCAGCAAGAAGAGAGGCGAACTAGATGAAAAAAGCACATGTGACACGTCAAGTGAGAGGGGAGAGAGAGAAAGCTGGAACTGAGCCTTAGTTATGGAAAGTGTTTTTCCTACAAAAGTTCCTTTCTAACCAGTCCTTGCTGCTTCCCCGCTTACTTCTGGAATGTTCCATATTCAAAAAGTGGCTGCTCTTCCATGTCAGTTCCTTCAATGTTCAAAGGGAGATACGGATTGATAGACAAACAGAAAGTGGAGGGTGAGGATCTCTGATAGACGGAGTCTTGGCTCATCTTAAGGTAGCAGTCAATCCTTCTTTTTTTTTTTTTTTTTTTTGCAGACCTACAGAAGTTAGTCTTCTTCACAATCCCATCCCCACAGTATCCGACTACAGTGTCTTATTTTGGTTCAAGTGCAAATCCACACTTGTCAAAGGACTTGCAAGTTTCAAATAAACCCCTTCCAGAGCTCTGTCCTATTTTTTTTTTTTAAAGGCTTTAGAATCTCATACGCGAATCTCATCATCTTCATCCTCCAAGAAAGAGGAGAAGTTGCTTTCCTCCTCAGGCGGGGCACTGAAGGTGGCGCTGTCTGTATCTCCTGCATATGTCTGGCTGTTTGGTTTCTCATCCAGGGCAGCAGAGCCAGAGCTGGACACAGAGCAGCTGTCTAGATGCTGCAAGTGCTTTGGCCTTGTCTCTGGGGTGTACTCTGGGGTGTAGGGTCCTCCATGCTCAGGCTCCAGATCTACAGAGCTGGCTTGATGCAAAGAGGCCTGCTGCTGCTGCAATTCTTCTGCGATTTCCTCCGCCACCACCTGCTCCTCTGTATTCTCATCCTGTCTCCTCTCCATGTCATCCTCTTCCTCTCCGTGGGTGCTGAGGGGTGGTGAGGCACGGCCCTCACTGCTCTTGCCTTCCTCGTAGCCAAGATCGTCATCCTCCTTCTCCATAACCCCCAGGATTTCACCCAGCATGGAGGGTCCAAGGTCGACATGGAAGGACATAACTGACTCGGCGTGCTTCATTCCACCTCCGAAGTGGCGGGAGCTCTCTGGAAGCTCAGTCAGCTCACCAAAGCTCCGTTCTTCCAGCTCCAGGAAGTGAGCAGCTGCAGCCGCACCTCTCCCATCTACCTCCCCGTGCTGCTTTAAAGGACTGGAGGACAGACTCTTTGCCACCAGATCGTCCCCTCGGTCTTCATCATTAAGGAAGGGCAGGGACATGGCATTCTTCACATAGGTAGGTGACTCTCCAGGGACCATCAGGGAGTTGTCTCTCTGCTGGTCCACTCTCGTCACAGACTGGGAGCGTTTGCTGCTCCTGAAAGTGCGAGACAGGAGGCCAGGTCGGGGAGAGCGAGGGAAGGATGTGGTCTCGGAGGGAGGTTCTCCTGAGCGGGTGCTGAGGAAGGAGGTGTCACCGAAGGCATCACCACTGCGGCCTACATGCATGGTGTGGCGGAAGTCACCCAGAGGAGCACTGATCATCTCCCTGGTTAGGTCCATGCGTGAGCGACGCTTGGTCTGTGAGGAGCCAGACACTAGTTGTTTTAGGATTGGCATGGTGGCTGATTAGGAGTTTGTTGTTGTTGTTTGCACAAAGAGGTAGTAGAGCGATGTGGTCAGGCTACAAAAAGAGCTCCCAAATCTTCAGTACAATCCTTGTTAGAGACCTTGGAATGAATATTGATGCTCCTCAATTCCAGTCAGCATGGAAACCTGAAAAATGAAAATAAAGTAAATATATTACACAAAACCTAAACTCAATTTAAAATACAACACAAAAAAACTAACACTTTTTAAGTGATACATCAGTCAAAACTTAATGCACAATTAAAAAAAAGACAGTTTAAGTCATGTACAAACCCACTTACTAAGACACAGGAAACACTCTACAATGTCACACCAAACAAAAATAAAGAGGCTCAAATCAACTGAAACATAAAGCAAATGAGGAGCTTAAAGTCTTCAAGCTCAAATGATCTCATCTATTTACTGCACAACTTCCACCTTATGTTGCACAATATTCACACATGGCTGTTAAATCCCATTAAGTAAACAAAAAATATTTCTAGGAATTTTGTTCCATGTTCCACTAATTACAAGAGCCGAAGCTATCAATTATGCAACTCCATAATGATAAGCAGCACTCCAACATCAATGTGAGATGACCTCTAAAATGCACTGGGAAAAAAAAAGATGGGGATCACCACAGGATTCTGCTTTAAAACTGCATTATAATTGAGACCAAAACAGCAACCACAGACCAACATAAATTGGAGAGGGGTAGTCAAGAGCTGCTAGGGATTTTCTGGTGTGAAGTTCAACTTTGACTCACAATGTATACAATAAAAAACTAATCTTTCTTCAGGCAAATGAAGTCAATTATACAAGCATCAGAGAACAATAACACTCCTGTCATCTGGGTATGCAATTGACATTGTTTTGACAAATGTATATGGAATTGCAATTGGAGGGACGGGAAATAACAGAAAATATTCCCTAATCATCTTCCTCTTAGACAACAGTGTTTAAGCCCTTAGAGATTTGTGACTGACAGCTGATAGAAAACGACCTTCTGCATTATTGAAACATGTAGTCCAAACAGAGAAAACCTTAAGCAAGACTGATGCTTCCACAGGTACTGCACTGGAGGATAGGAGCAGGGTTTTCTCATTAGTGATCCATACATGAAAAGAGTACCGCCATGGTGGTCTGCAAAATGAAGTGCAAGCAGTTTCTACAGACATGCATCAAAAACACATGCACCTCTGGATGTGGGTGGAAAATCTCTACGGCTTCACGAAAGCAGGCCTGAAGAAAACGCTTACCTTGCTATGTTAAGTCTGCTCTGGCTCGCCTCTATCTTTGTTTACTCACACTGACATAGGAAGATCATCAAAACAGTCAGCGACTTAACTTTGACTTTGGTTTTCTACAGCAAAGCCTTCAAAATATATTGAAGTCAGAACTGTTTTTGGTAGAAATGCCGTTGGGAGGCTGTTTAATGTGGCAGGATCTCCCCCCCCCGTCTTTGCCAGCTGAGCCTCTACTCCTTTTCCTGTTAATACCCTCACCTGCCTCGGTTGCTATGGAAACACCCTCCTGCAAGCAAGCGACAGCATTTCCTGTCATGGGCTGCACTCGGCTTCAGGCTTCATAGAAGCATGCAACACATGGCCTCCTTCTGTGTTGCAGGCTTAAACACATGGCCTCCTTCTGTGTCAACCTACAGCTCAGACAATACAAGCTTTGAATGTGAGGTCTGCTATGTTTCTGCTCATTTACTCCATCCATGTTTTGCGTACTTTTTAAATGACAAAACAGAAATTAATTTATAAAAATTAATAAAGTACGTGTAAGATTGTAGCACTTTTAACTGAGGCTTAGACACGATGAAAAGATTCCATGAACTCCAAATGGTTTTGTGCCAAAACACACAAACAAAAAGCCCTTTTTTGGATAAAACATGTTTATTATTGCAGCTACATGTTCTGATTTGTTTTTTTGGGGGGGGGGGAGATAATGAGGGGGAGAGAAATAGTTCACACCTAGCCAAAAAACAAGTTTTTTCTGACTAGTTGCTTCTGGGTGGCATAAACAGACAGGGAAAAAACAACCAGCAGATGAAACAAGAGGAGATGGTAAAAGCCCGCCCCCTACATTTCAATCCCCCCCGCCCCCTGGCCAGGATCAAGCTGAAAAGCTCAATATTGCCCATTGTAGGGACATGGGTCCAGAAATTTGTCACAGACCAGCAGGCAGACTGTTCTTCATCAGTTCAATCTAAACCAGATCCAGGCAGCTATGTGGCCACACAGACCATTTGCAGCCACCTCAAACCTGATTCACAGCCCTGCTATATTTATAGCTTTGTGTATCCTTGCGAAAGTGTGTGTACATGCACGTGTGGGTGTACACGTGAATGAAAAAGTGGAAAAGGGCCTGAGAAGGCAGCAGGCAGTTAGCGTGGGAACCACGGGGTCACAGCGGGGGGATTGACTTCATAAACAGACTTTCACAACACTCGGGGTCTGGCTACAGCAGAGCCCACTGGAGACACAGAATGTGGGACAGAAACAGGCAGGACGAGCGAATGAAACATGTCTGTATCATTTTATTTTGACAGCGTAATCGGAAACCATTTATAAGGTCTTGAAAAACTAACACTCACTGCACACTTCTCTGACCCACAGACCTTAAATATTATCTAAATGATATGTAGACTTTTTGAAGAATTTTGAATATTTCTGCAGATGTCTTGATGTGGATGTGGTATTTCTCAACTGCTGAGTAAAAAGCAGCAGAGCATTCATGCATGCACAAACACACTGCGTATAAACTTGAGCACACTAGGAATGTTTCCAAACCATCGCCAATGCTGCTTCACTTCTCTCTTCCTTTAACATCTGCTTGGATAAATGATATTTCAGCCTGTTTCCCCAAATGTATTTATGCCATGGGAATGTAATGTAACCTCTGTTTATAGATCACATACACATTTTATCAATATAAATACCTAGCCGAGGTTAATGGGGGGGTTCTAAATCTGCTTAAATATGATATGGTTATAGCCACTACTTTGTGGGAAAAAAAAAATACACACCCAAATCGTCTGAGGTTAAAGCACAGAAATAACATAGAAAGAAGAAAACAGAACTCATGCTACCGAACGGGTGAAAAAAGCAGCACTAAATCAGAGCGCAACCTCAATTTGTACACCTGGGAGAATTGTAACTCAAAGGAAATGCCGCAGTCATTTCTCAACACAACAACTAGACAGATGCTTCATCAGAGGAAGTGAACACACACGTCCGCTGTAAACCTAAGCGATGACTCAAATCACTCACAGTTAACATGCATCCATTAAAATGGACACAGCACAAAAAACCCCAAACAGAAGACAGTGAATTTATACAGGAAATCAAAGAATGATATCGACTTCCTTCTCTTGTCAATACTCTCACACTAGGCCAGTCAAGACTAATACACAAGAGATTACTCACAGACACACACGCACACACATGCTCACTCTGAAACATGTCTAATGGGCCATTTCCCTAATTGAGTATTGATGCATCTTCTTTGTACTTCATTCATCCAGCGTGTATTCTGCTGTCTGGGAGAGGACGGCTGCTGCAGTTTTGGGAGCTCTCCGTCTGCCTCATTTGAAGCCACTGACCTGGATGGCCAACTGAATGACCTGAGGGCGAAATGATTTTAGGGGATGGGAGGCCACATGCACCCAAATCTGCGTGAAAAAAACAAGGACTAAAACTGCTGGTTTCCTCTGACCTACTGACACTTCAAAACTGCTCGGTCTGAAAATTAGCCTGACAGTCACAGTCATACCATTTGCAATCCCATTTGTCAGTGAAAGCTCTCATCCATTCTTGCATTTTTAAGTGCAACACTGACAAGAGGTATACTGTTCAGGAATAGGCTAGTGCGCACACACACACACACACACACACACACACACACACACACACGTTCCAGTAATTAAGCAGACAAATAGCCTTTAGTAGATAGGTATCTGTCACGCAACTCAGTTAGCGGGCCTGAATATCTCATTTAGGAAGGAGCAGCCCTAGGACAAACAGTAGAAATCACATTATCTCTCAATCACACAGGCAGGGAACAACAGACATCAAGCTGATGCTTCTGTTGCAATTTGGTGCTATATAAATAAAATTGACTTTACTTGACGCCCTCTGAGATAAACACAGCAATGAGAGAACATGCTGATTTAATGAGAATTTACAAATAAAGCCCTCCTACTTACATAAAAGCCAGATTTAACAGTTGCTTAAATGGCCCATTTGGGGCACTCTGAGAGGCATACCATTTGCTTGTCGTGTTGTGAATTCTGTTCAAGTTGTTGACCTACAGGGTATCTCCTCAGTGCCCTCCTGCCCTTGCCGCCCATTTGCCATGCTATTCTCCACCATGCAGTTCCAATATGCCAAGAAAGCCAAGGGCTCATTTTGATCAAAGTGTAAATCCTCTGTGGTCTAAAGAGCACGGCAAATCCAAAATCTGTAGCTGTGAAATGTGGGGGAAACGCTGAGCATGGTAACAGACTTTTTCTGCACTTGCTGACCAGTCACATAAGCCTTGGTCTCTGTATGTGTGTTAGTTTTTAATGACCAACTGTTTAATTACATTCTGACATATAATGAAATTATAAAAGTGAGAAAAGACAGTTATTTTCCTAATAAAGCTAAAATGAGATATATCCTCAACCGCAAGTAAAAACACCTTAAATACTAAAACTATTTCTCCAAAATGCAACAATAAAGTCTCTGAGTACAGGAAGGAGAAGAAAAAATGACTGCACAAATGGAAGTTATCACTACATTGACATGTATGATTCCAGTGAATAATTTCCAGTGAGAAACATGCTGTCTTCACTTAGAGACTATTTGGATATAAAATGTCATCACTTCATCATTTTATCCTATTAGATATTTGTGTGAATGAGATCACAGTGACCTTGACCTTTGACTACCAAAATCTAATCAGTTCATCCTTGAGTCCAATTGGACGTTTGTTCCAAATTTGAAGAAATGTCCTCAAGGCGTTCCTGAGATATCACATTCATGAGAACGGGATGGACAAACAACCCAAAAACATAATGCCTCCGGCCATGACTGTCGCCATCGTGGAGGCACAAAAAGAAAAAAAATCACATGACAGTGTTTTTGCCATCCCCACTCATACCTGGCACGCTGGTGTGAGGCAGGTTTGTTATGCTAATATCACCTCACCCAGCAGGAAATTCTGCTAAGTTAGGAAGAAAGCATAACAGATTTTTAGAGCTTCCCTGCTAAAAAAAAAAAAAGTGCCTGCGGGTTTTTCAATTGGCATTCCTATCTCTGAGTACTAAATCTATTGCTATCCGTCTATCAGTGAGTGGAATATTAGCGGTAAGCAGCTTGGATGGGATGAACAAACTTACAAGAATTCAGCAGTGTTCAAAAATAGCCATCAGAGCTGGTAAAAGATTATACAACGACTGTTCCACATAACCAGTATGGAATCAAGGCTGTATTAATAGAGCAACCCTTCAAACTTAAAAGTGTCATCATAATCATCAATAGGCCAACTATAAAACTCCCTATTTGTCACACATATAGATCAGACAAGCCAGCGAGAAGAAGGAAAAATGACGAACAGATAATGACGAGGACACTATAATAGCTTTCAAAAGAAGAGCCCCGTCAGCCAATGAAAGGGTTCTGGCAGAGAACAGACCTGCAGCGAATCAGCTCGACATGTACCAGCTGACCTCTGACACCCAAGAGGAGATGACTTGTTTCTTTTACATTTACAGCCAACACAGCCTCCAGACACGACACTCCGTCTCTTTCTCTCGGCCCCCGCGCTTTGATGAAACTGACAGCTTATATTAGAGACACAAACTGCAGATGGCAGACAAGAATGCTGTATTCTATCCAGCTCAACACACTGAAGAATGAAAAGTATTCTGCGGGAGAAGCAAGACTGATAAACATCGTTTTCACACACACAATAACGCTCATTCCTACTCCTTGCTCTTATCAGAATGTAAGTTACAAACATGCTAGTGAAATTGCAGCCAGCATGGCTCCACATCAACGTCATCTACTAACTGGGCATGGCATCTAAACACAAATGAAGGCAGAAGGGAGGCTAAAAATTGGCACCAGTCTGGCATTTAGAGTGTCTCAACATCATCAGAGAGAGAGAATGAGCAGAAAGGAGGTTGACACTGGCGATATCAACATGAGAGCATGCCAGAAATAACCACTTAACATTATTTTGAATGTCTTCAGCGATGAGACGTGGCTAAAATTTCCCCAGCTTTTTTCACTCTGAGCCAGCTGGGCCTGCAAGATCAACAACTAGCCACAGGGTGTTAATAACTATCCCTGTCTGAACAACATCTGAGCACTCTCAAACTGTGCATGCACGTAGAATTGCTCAAATATGACCAATTACCGCTGAGATGATTGACTGACACCAGTAACCTCAATACAGCAATTAAGTCCCTTTCACACATGCACTGCAACCCTGAATTTATGTAGACATCACCAGGAGGGAGGTGTATGTGAGAAGGCAAATGTCTCAATCAGTTGGACCAGACATTAACAGACTGCTCCCTGCCAGCTCCCTAGTACAAAGTCCGTGTAATGTCCGATTGAGCCCACGTGTGAATAAAGTAAGTCATTGTCTGGAGAATTCTAAGCAAGCCAATGGGCGTGTTGATGACATTTCTATCAACGAGCGCGAAACCGAAAGAATACAAACATCCGAGGGTGAAGAGGAAGGATCATTTACACAAAGACGCCAATATAAATGTCTGACTGGAGAGACAACAGGATTCAGGAACTTCTGTTGGTGAGGGCCGATGCCAAAATTGTCAGACAAATTCAATGAACGGCGAGAGAATTGGTTGTTTATAACCACAGCGTATTTTTTGCATCCTGTCTAGCCTCCTGCACGCTCTCTACCCAGGCGCCATCCCTCACCTAAACCAAACAGAGTATTTCTAGTAGCTGAGAACACATCTGACACAGACAATCTCCCGTTGTGTGCTACATGTGTGAAAGGGCATTGGAGTTCATACGAGAAAACGGCTTTAGTCTACTGCTTCCCAAAAGCAGAGATTGCATAGCCACATGTGATGTAAGTTTTTTTTCACAGAGAAACATGCTGTCGTGTTAGGGGGTACGTCCACAGGAAGGGCAGGGAGAAAATGAGCTAATAAAGCCTCCCATCTCTCCGGAAATCTACTCAGCCTGCCCTTCCTGACCACTCACAATATCAACAAGGCTGTGCTCCATCACTCTGTATTACTGATGGGCTAACCAAACAAACACAGCTCATATCTCCATCAACACAGAGTTTTAATAACCTACAGGGATGCGGGCCACTGCTGAAGCTGTATGCTCAACAACAGCCATAAATGCAACATATCAGTATGTGGAGTGCCTGAAGGTCAGTGATACTAATTATTTTAGAAGAGGACTCCAATCGGATCTTCTCCATAGCACGTAGCTGAGTCACAGCTGATGACAGCCTCAGGCCCAGGTGTCCGTATCGTCACCCAAAGCAGACTGACAGAGACTGGCCAGGTGTCTCTTAAGAGCTGCAGAAGATGGAGTATGCTTACATTTTGAAACACTCGAGTGAAAACCTGTACTCCTCCGATGGAAAGAATGCGGGGAAATTATGGGATCCAGAGCATCTTGCTTTAAAGTGAAAGAGTGCCATAATTATAGGGTCAGAGCAGCAGAAAAGCAACAAAATGCGCTGGCTGGAGGGAAGCCAGAGAAGCAGCTATCAAACAGCTGAGGACTCTTTTTGTCAAAGATTATATTTGAAAATATATACAAGAAACTACTTGACTTGTGTATGGCAAACTGTGCCAGCAGAGGAGTATTCTACACTCTTGAGTGGATAAAGATTGCATGTGTTACATCTTTTTTAGAATTTAATATTGAATTATTGGATTTATACAAATCAAATCAAATAGAAGAGACTGGCTCAGATAGAAATACAAAATGACTTTGTGCCAAAAAATAAAACAAACAACACAACTAACAAATTCTTCTGGACAGACTTGAGAACATTTTGAGCGGTTTAAGATTATAAGCCATTGTCACTGTCTTAACGCTACACTGATATCAACTCCATTCAATATTTACAACTAGTGACAAGGAAACAGGATGGCACAACAGAATAAACATTTCCTCTGGCTTATAGTACTAACCCCAGCATACTGGGTCACAATGCAGACCAGAAAACAATGCTGCTAAACAAAAGCCACAGGAACAAACACAACATTCACACACTGACACATGAGACGCCTTTAGGATTTGATGTTGAGACAACAAGGTTATAAAAAAAGGTCATGGAAGTGAACTGATGAACTGTTGCAAACAAGCCAACTGTGTCCATAAATTCTGTACTGAGAGAATGGAGGTTTTCTACAACAATTAAATTTTCCCTCAGCTGGGATTTATGTTGCTTTGCGAGGCAGCTGGATTCGTGAGATCACGACATCACAAGATCACGTGAGAATCCAACTTGTAAGGCTTCAAGTTTACACGCTTGTGTCCGAACCACCGTTGGTTCGGACCAATAAGCATTGGGAATCCAGCTGCCTCGCAAGGTAAGACAGTAATAGACGGTGAGAGGGAGGTGAGACTCATCCAATCACCTACCAAGTATTTTTTTTGAAAGTGCCCTCCCCTTTCCAAACAGTCTCCAAGGACAACTTCTCAGATGCTTTTGTGTAACAAACCATCTGGCGCGTCGGGTTAGGATTTATGTGTATCATTTGCAGACCTGTGGTAGTAATTAAGAACAATGTCAACAATCCAATATGATATATTTGTCCTACACATCCCTCAAAAGACTTGTCATGTCCTCTATAATAATCCAGCAGTTCACTATCGCATCCTCAGAGGCATTCCTCCGGGAAAAAAATAACAGTTTATGTCGGTATTTCCTGGAATGCAAAGGGCCTGGACAGGACACACGCATTGCCTCAAACGAGCACACAAACTGCAGACATGTTCAAACATGGATGCAGGTCTATACACTCACTGGCCACAAATAACATACTAAAGTTGCACTCCAGCACTACTGAAGAGGGTGTCTTGAGGTGCTGATTATTGTCGAAATGAAAGTACTCTAAACCACTCTTTTTTGTAAACAAAATTCAGAGCAGGTTGTGTTTTCTGGGCTATGAGCCAGCAAATGCGGTCTACACTGAGCAGTGCCCCATAACAGAGTGCTTGGCACAGTGTCCAACACCACATGGAGGAAGGATAACTTTCACCTTCAGGCACTAAACACATGTCTCCTGCAGGCAATTAGATACTTTGTAATTTAAGAAACAGAAAAAAGTAGAGGGAGCAGAACCTGTGCAGACCGGTTTTAAATAAGTCGCCCGTCCTGAAAGGCATTTTAGAGGCATTTCTGTGAAAAGGTAAACAAGCTAAGCCATGGCATATACATCCTAGAGATGAGGCTTGTTTGTTTGCTGCGTCGTCCACCTTAATCCATCACAGCGTCCAGGTGGAGCAATTTGACATCTTACAAAGCCCTCTGTGTGTTTTGGATAACTCAGGTCAAATGTCACATTTAAACCTGCAAAAACAAAGAAAAGCCACCCAATTTGCCCCACAAGCAGACCACTGATAAGATTATCTCCTCAAACAAATGCTAAGGAGTTCTTATCAGTATGGCAGTGATTGAGTGATGGCCTACAGACCTGAAGTCCATTACCTTATCCCAGCCAATGAGCTCATCAGATGCCATCGTGACACCCCTGCCAAGCAAACTGAACAAGACTGCCAAGTCAACAGGCACTGTGGGTAATGAACTAGACAAACAGGACAGGCCTACACCGCATGTTGGAGCAGAACGTGTGTAATGTGTGATGACATTAAGTCATCATCTAAAACTGGATGTGCCCTAATTCAAGTCCCCCTACTGCCCAGAAAGACATTTTACTGACTCTGGAGTAAGTTTACAGATGTTCAAAATAAACCAATATTGCCAAAACATACATTTGCACAGTTACATTAGAGTAATTAAAAGTGCATCTGAAAATCAGAATGTAAACATCTCCAAATTACATTGTATTGACGACATTTGATCACTAATTTGTAATAACCTACCCAGGGACTAATTAGCTAACTCTGGCACATTCACACTGATGTGGATACTGAAATGTTGATTAATGTGCACTGTCCCTGGTAAACAAACAAACAAATAAACAAACAATAAAAAACAAATGAATAAACAAACCCATTTTACCCACTTCTGAATATTTTGAATCTCAACATCTGCTCTCATGTAAGGCCTCTGCGGTTTTCCTTTGTGGGAAAGTGATATGTGAAAAATATCAACATTGTTCATTCATTTCCGCTTCAAAACCTTCCCAAACAAGCTAATAACACCAATATTAATATTCGTATTACTAAATTAATATTGTTGCTGAAGGACTGCAGACAAAACAGGCTCGATTCTCGCCACAGCAGCTGTCTCCACAAATAAAGGCTCCAGTAAACAATAAAAATAATTTTCTAGCCTTCAATTTAATAGCACTTGATCCATTCTCGCCTTCATCATTGTCTAATATTTCGATCACATTACAATAATGCTCTGATTCTGGGTGGGTCAATGGCAGGAGAACAATAAGTAGCCATACTACAAAGCATCAGCTGCCTTGCGCACCGTGCGCTTTGCTGAATCACTGTCTACATCAGCAGTATAAAAGATACACATTTGAGCATCATAAACAAAAGCAAAGGTACATTTTATAGATTGAAATCTAAGTGCGAGTATAAATATTGAAGCGCGCACACACTTACCGAGCATCCCATTCATAAAAGCCGGGTGCAGCTCCACTTTTAGGCCCCCAGCAGGCTGACAATGGGGGCGCATTCGTCAAAGGAAATGAGATGTTCAACGTTCAGATCAGCAGTTCACGGGAATCCAAATAACACTGTTGGACAGAGAGGCTGTTTTCTTTTTCCGAGAAGTGTTACTGCTGCTGTCACCGCATCCTCAGAAGCGGTGCTGCTGCTCTGAAGCGCAATAACTCACTACAATGCCTCCTCCTGCCTCAGTAGTGTGTTTGAACACGCCCTCTTTACATGGCTCCTTAAAGACACAGGCTGCCAGCATGGGGCCACTCAGACAGGCTCAGTCTCATTTCCTGCACTCTGATAGGCCGGGTGTGTGTCATGATGCACACTAACGACACACTATGAAAATGATTAACAGGAAATAAGAATTTTATTAGCTCTGTCTCACCCGTGCTTGCTACCAGGAAAGGAAATATTAATTAAGCATGCAAGGCTGCAAAGAATTGGTGAAACTTGCAAATAGCAGTTTTGTCCTTAGCCAAGGTTGTGCTTTCAGTAAGGTAGCTGTAACTTTCACTTTGTGATATTACAAAAAAAAAAAGGGGCTGATTGTGAATGATTGTGAAGAGCTAAGAATGAAAGAGAAAATGTGCATGGTCATCCTCCGTGACAACAATGAACATACTACGTTCATTGTTGCTTCCTCCTTTGATATTGAAGGAGGAAGCAGACAAATAATCCCTCATGTAGTGTTCTACATTACATTTCTGGGGAGGTGCATGAACACCACACATCATAAGACTAACAAGGTTAATGTGTCATTTTTAGCAGACTGTTATGAACCTTTAAGCACTATAATCGTGGAGAATGAGCCTGGGACAATTAGAATAAGGCAAAGCAAGATATCATATTGATACAAGATGAATTTGATTCATTTAAAATAAAAAGTATGACGTTTAAAAATCCCTTTAAAGTTAGTCATCTCCTTCCAGCTTCCTTTCTTTTAAAGTCACAACCTAACCTTTTCAGTTAAATTAATTACACTATGAAAGATGTCCAAAAGCTTTCATGGATTTCTCCCTGTTTGGCATCATTAACTGAAGATTTTATTGAGGAACTTAACCTTTTGTTTGACTTTGTGTATTCCAGGTAGATCAGCTTCCCTCTGCCTGTTGACCATTCATTACCCTTTTGAGAGGAGGAACTTTTGCAGTGGAAATGAGTGGGAGGAAGCTGAGATACTCCCCAAGGCTGTGCATGCTCACCTTGAGCTCAATTGAAAGGAATGTGTGAATGGTTGATAATTATCAAAGGACAAATGTCACTTGGCTCCAGTACCTTGATAGAATGACTATTCACCTTTTCTCTTTACAGCCCCTTTGTTGTGTCAGTCCTGCAAGTCTATCTACCCAAGCTACTCTTTAAAATCTCTGTTCTTTCTGTAATGTAGTGAGCTGTATGGAGTGAATGTCCACCACACACATTCAAGAGCTATTTCCTGCCTCTGGCTACGTTCCCAGTACGGTCTGTCCCAGCTGATGGGAGAGCAGCGCTCTTTAAGATGAGAATTTGACTGCAGTGGCCTTTCGTCCAGGATCAAGTTGCATTAGAGTTTAATGTATTACTTTTTTTGACATAGAGTAACTGCCTTAAATCATTCCAACTACTTCTCTCTAAAATCGCTGACATACACTTGAAATAAATATTAACTAGCATTTGAATGCAGCTGGTCAAATCAGATTTTTTTTTTCTGTTGTGCTGAATAAGCACACATTTCATGCATCCAGTGCTCAGTTCTCTAATGAAAAAATGTTGAAAATGCATACTCACTGGTGTAAAGCAGCATCCTATCAAGAGGGAACTCAGTCAGGTGAACGTAACGTGAGAAAAATATGACTTCCTTTAAGTGTGTAATGTTTCATTAGATTCAGTAAAGCCCACATAAAATCAAAGATGGTATATTTTCTTCCTCTCTCACTGACTGGAGTGCTGCAGCTTTGTATACTGTGTTAGCATCTGTGACAGCTCGCCTCAGTGGTACATCAGTAGAATAAATTTGTGCAACAGTGTCTTGATCCTAGGCTTACCCATTTTTATGAGTTTTTGTTCTGAAATCTTTCTAAAAGTCCATTCTTAATTCTGGTACTTTGGACCTTCAGGAAAATCTGTCTGGCTTCTCCCTGTTTCACCATCTGCTTAGTGCTCAGGGGGTCAGATGCTGAGTTTTCTCCCAGACTGGGCAGATTGGGGCCCCTTCAACCTTATAGAACTTTCACACTGGAGGGTTTGGCAATGCCTTACAGAGTTAACAGTCTGGTGTTGTGTATCCCTTTAGTGTGGCTGTTGCTGTGGTGCCAGCAGATCAGGGACAGAGCTGTGTGACGTAACAGTTTCTTTCTTAGTCCTGAAGGAGCCTGCCTGGAATGGAGGTTCACTCCTGTGTGACTGGTACTCGTTCTCATTCATTTGCATGTTTTGCACATAAGTACCCTTTAACCTTTTAGCCATGCTAGTCCACAAAACCTTCACTTGTTGATGCTGGGTTGGGTTGTGGTGGTCATATACTGTGTATGGTGAACAGGATGTTCAGAAAGTCCCAACTGACTAAGCAAGTGTGTGCAAATCTCAGCATGGTGCTCCACAGAGGAGAAACAGAGACCACTAGAGTCTGTTTTGCAGAACTGGGGTCACAATGCATAATGTTCATTTCAATTAATATTTCAATTAGACAATAAAGAATTTCCATTTTTGGTGAATTCCTTCTCATTTGTCAAACTCAAGCCTGGATAGATTAACTGACTGCATGTTGATTACCATGTGATTCTAAAGCAGAAGACTTCTACATTGTGACAAAAAAATGTTTTGTTCATCAAAACTTTTTAAAAGCTGTAACTTCCAATTTCCTTACTCTATCACACATTGTTATTTTGTCCTAATTTTAGAGACACCAGTCAATAGGAGTTAGCTGTTTTGCAAATGCGCTCTGATAAACTCCAACAAGCGCAGTCAGAATGAGGACGCGCTCTATGTAAGTCGGTCCCATGAGAAGATACTGAACTGAAATGTAACAGATTTGTTGATGTGAAGCTGTGTTTGTGCATCTGTGTGTGTGAGAGAATGAATTAGAGTGAACAGAAGCCCGGCGCATGTTTTTTTGCTGTGAAAAAGGCAGAAGGTGAACAATAGTTATGGTAGTGTTTAGTGTGAAATATTATTTTGAAATGTTACAAAGCAATGTGAGGTATTTAGTTTTTAAAACTGAGCAGAGTTTAGTTTTTGGAAACACACCAAGTATATTTCACAATCTATCCTATCCCCATGATTTATTCTGTCAAGTAAAAATCTTTGTTGGAGATTTTGTTGAGGGTAAATAAAGATATTCCAGTAACAACTATCTGTACCCTTGACTTGACTTTCTACTTTTCCTTAAAACCTTACAGCCTGATCCCTCTGTTCCTCCCCCCTTTTGCCTTGCTTAAGATCAATGTTTTCCGGCCTGAAATAAGGAGATTAGCCAGGCACACTCTCCCACCCTCCCCCAGCTTTTCAGCATGCTTGCACCGGATCAGGTTCTTCTTCAATTTCTACCATGTAACTCATGCTCTTATGCATCCCAATTATGTCTCTGTTGTGGCTGAGAGAGTCAGGTCATTTCTGCACTGAAGGATCAAGTGTCACATATAATCACTTTGTTTTCCAGACCATGCTAATAGGTCTATTTAGGATTCTCTATGTAAAATAGTTGTCTGCAGGCTCTGGCATGATTTCTTTAAAAACCTGTATGTATGGCACTATTTCAAAGCTTTATCAAGATCTCCCATTATGTTAAAATTACCATATATATCATCTGCCTTATTTCCCATTATGTATTGTTCTGTATAATATTCCATTATATTCAGATGAGGCATGAAGAAAAAACATTACAAAATAGAATAATTTATTTTAGAGAGCTATCATGAATAGGTCCATAATGTTTCCTTCATGATGTATACAGTGATGTTCACATTGGGAATTTGACAGATGTTATTTTGGAGCTCAAAGACAGACTGTCTATGTTTATACACTATGGATCCAAATCCAGCACAGCAATGCCCCCATTCAACTTTTGTAAAGAAACAACATGTCCAAAAGTGTTGTAGAAAACATCTCATATCATAACATATGTATACGTATGCACTGTGAGCATAAAACACGTTTTCAGTCATCATACCAGTGCCATGTTACACTGTAACACAACAGTTTTACTGTAGTATATTATGTTGAACACATAGAACCTCACATGACAGTCCTTGGTGATGAAGTTCACGCACAACTCCTGTGTACTGTTGATGTCCATTATTAAATAAAGCTTGTTAAATAAGCATAGATTCATACAATTAAGCTGACTCCTACTTCAGTTTGTGAAATACATATCAGCTTTTTTTTTTTTTTTATTAAAAAGTAAGTGAACAATTCCATGTCGTCTTTCCAGTAATGTTGTCACAGGAACCCATTCTTCAAAATATTTAGCATTCTTGAAAATGATAGCTTTCAGTTTGGTTACTGTTGTGAAAATCAGCATTTTACTAATGTTCTTAATGACTTATCAAGCTGATCAAAGTGAGTTAATCTTGAAGTTCTTTGACAGCCAGTGCAAGCATTATGTTTGATACAGCTGTGAGGGTATAAGTTGAACCAAGAAGATTTGTGCTTTTGGTCCTAAGTTGTGTTCTGTGGATAACATAAAAGCAAATGGATGCATATTATAAAAAGTTGTCTTAGCTTGTATATCTACTGTACCAGCACACAATCAACACATTCCCCAGACTACTATAAAGGTGCCACAATGCTTTAATGTGATTCATAACATTGTCACTAGTGATGTTCTGAAAATGTTGAGCTTTAAGCTGATTGATATAAATATCTGGTAAACAATATGAGACAAGTACATATAGTAAACACATAATGCAGTTCCAACAATGATTAGGCAGAGTGAGAAAGTCAAAGGCAGCCGGCGGCCACGGTGACCACTGGTGCCTCTCTCCAGGTCAGAGTCCATTTCTTACTATCAGTTTGTCCTTTTTTCAAACATCACATTTCTCCATCAGAGTTGCTTTTTCCACTGTCCAATATCAGCAAGCCAAGTGGTCCATACTCTATATGGTTCTAAGGTGGTTGTTTTCCCATAAAGCTCTCATATTAAACAATAATACAGTGTTTTTTTTAAAACAAGGATTTCTTTTTTCAGAACCTCAGGTTCTGTTCTCCCTTGTTTACATGGTCATTCCTTCAAATAAATTTACTCAAGCAACGCATAAAAACTTTCAAATGATTGTCTTTTTCATAGAATACATATCACATGGATTAACCAACCATACTCGCAGCACACACAGTCATACACACACACACTCTTCACAGAGGAGAAAGCGCTATTCAAGATGCCTTCAATGCTTAATATTGAGCAACAACTCTGTCAGTAAGACAGAAAAATAATTTAAAAAAAAGATCAAAAAAAAAAAAAAGACCAACAAAAAACCAACAACAACAAACTCAAAGACTCGTCCTCAGGGTCCTGTTGTTATTGGAAGGAGAGCTGTGTGTCAAACGAAAGAGGAGAAGCCCGCGGTAGGTGCCTGAGCGGCACAGCCCAGGCTGCTCGGGGGCCGGTAGAGGGTGCTGTGCTGGCTCGGGGGTTCGGAGGACAGCAGGGAGGGGGTGGGAGTCCGGCTTCCCTTAGGCCTGAACAGAGTGCCCTGGCCCTGGCACTGGGGCTGTGGTGATGGGGCACTCTGGGGGAGGAGAGGGGGCAGAGGGGGCACGGGTGGCGGGTGCTGCCGTGACTCCTGTTCCACCAGGGGCTCGGGCTGGGAGTAGCCATACGCCGGTGGACGAGAGACGCCCTTCTGCTGCCGCCGCCAGGAGTTGTAGTAGGTGGGATCGCTGATGTAGTGGTTGACAAAGGAGTGGGTCTTCTGCCGGCTTTGATCCATCTCATATTCGCTGTCGCTGCCCTGTGAGTAAGAAAACACTAATAGTTACAAAATACTGTGTAGTGAAAAACAAAAACGTACATTTAACACATTTACTACAGAGAATAATGACAGCTATATTTTTATGCTGTCAAATCTCAAAGGCTAATTCTAACCACACAATACTGAGTCATAACACTAGGAAATATCTACTGAGAGACAACTGGAAATCTATTAAACCATGTGCAATTCTACGGGGCAGATAATCACTTCTATTTGGCATTTTTCACACATAGGAGCTCACCCATAACTCTTTGGAGCACAGATGTGATAAGCGTACACAAGAGTGTCCTAGAATTGGACAAAGGCAGCGTTTACAGGATTCAATTGCATGTAATAAGTCATCAGTCTTGTAAGTTACAAATGTTTATGTGGACAAATCTTGTCACCTCATTGTGTCCTAGCACAATGTTTGGGCTGAGAAATACAAACAGGTAAAAAAAAGAAAAAACAAGAGCAAATTACTCTCAGAGAAAACATTACGCTCTTGGCACATTGGTGTGCCTGACAAGTACCTGCCCATCTACTCTTCTGTTGCACTACAGCTTAACAGATGTCGAAGCACCATTTATTTGCACAAGTGGCAGGTAAATAGTGGGAGGCTTTGCAGAGGAAAAGAATAACACCAGTTTGTGTCTCCCGGGAGAGCAGGGTTTGTTCAAACTGGGTTGAACAATGTTTTGATTGTGCAGGTACCAGATAAATTGGCCGGGGAGACCCGGGGTGGTGTGGGAAGACAGATGTTCACAATCTGCTGCAAACGGCTTTTCTGCTTTTCGTAACCATCGTCCCTCATCACTTCTAACCTCCCTGTCTCGCTGCTGGACCTCCTTATTCCACACACACACACACACACAATCACACATACAGTGAGCCGCTGAGATAATGACACAACCATCTAGAACCCAGCAGCCCATATTAACACGACATTTCCTGTTTGAGGAAAATTAATTAGTTGTGAAGATATTTTGAGACACTCGAGACATGAGAATCGTCCCTATTCTTCCTTCTCATGGGAGACATCAGTATTAAACCTCACATCTGGAGATGTCAGCCATGACTGGCCTGCACTAACAGAGGATATTTAATTTCAAGGTGATCCACTTGAGACAGATTAGCTTGCTGGCTGTCATTAATTTATTCACAGAAATTCATAATTAGACAGCTATCTAATTTTTGCATATAACAAAGCAGTGACTATGAGGAAAAAAATAGAGGTTATCAAGAGGATATGCTGTGAATGTGACAGAAGTAAAATAAAGTGAAAGAAGACAAGTACTCTTTGAGTTTGGAAAGGTTATGACTTTTCCCTGGAGGATTCTGTCACTTTGAGAAATTCAAACAGTTGAATTTTACTTTTTAATCTAAGTTCATTGCCTATTCCAGACATAGAGTGGACATAGGCTGCAAGCCAGGGTCACTGCTTACCTGAGAGTCAGATATCTCAGAGGGTTTCTCGGTCAGACTGCTGCTCTCGGCAGGGATCAGGTCATTATACTTAGTGCTGACATCCTCATCTGAGTAGTGGAGACTTCCAGGACTAGGTCTTGGTGGTGACCTGGACAGATGGAGGAAAAGAGGAGAGAGAAAGAGAGAATGAGTGTGTGAGTGAGATTGAAAGCAAAACAGACAGTGAGAGACAGAGACAGCTCATGGTTATGTAAGAAAAGAGTTTCATTTCATCATCATCATCTTTCCCTTTGGGAAACTCAAACACATTTTCTAGAGCCCTCTCTTCTTTCAGAACATGTTTGAGTAAACATAAAAAGCCCCGTCATTCCTGTGATTGACACCACTCAGATGAGTAATGAAAGGCTCCAAACTATAGTTCTAAAAATGAAAAAAACTTCACAAAACGTCCTCCCACAGTAGGATCAACATACACAGATTCAGTGCAGACTCATTGATTATGAAAATGAAAATGATTTAGTTTAGACAAGTACTGAATGTGTTGTGCATTCCTGGAAGCCACTGATATAATCTGCAGGAAAAAGTCTATAAATTGACTTGACTGATCTTTGCAAAGTGACTGTAGGAGCATTGGTAGGAGGTGAGTTCTGCATGAATTCAACTCTCACCTCAACTGTCATGAGATGGACAAACAGGATCCTGTACAAAAAAAACGTATGAGCATGTTCATGAAAGGATTCTTTGTGCTGATTAGAGCTGAATGACTGTACAGGGTCAGCTGGAGATTTAGACCTCCTGCAGAAAAGCTGTGTAACTAAGCATGGCCCTGAGCTCGGCAAAGTATTATAAAGTTCTTTTATGAGTTCAGGTCAAGTAAAAAAGACCCTTCACTTCTTTTTGTTCCAGTCATTAAGTCCATAAAGTGAAGCAGAGAGAAATATCTGTGCAGACAATTACTTTTCTTCCTCTGCAGTAATGACTGCTGCTGCGTTCAAGGTCTGCTGAGATTGAATCGGACGGTCATCACTGAGCTACATCAACGGGCTCAGTATGTAACTCAAGCTAACACAGTATTAGGAAAAGAGTTTGCTCAGTTGATTTCAGGAAAAAAAAAACACTAGCGATTTGCATAAACTAGGAATGGCATGAAAGTAAATGTTTAAATGATCTGAAATGGAAAATGGTGTATGTGGGGGCAGAGCAGACAAGCATAAAATGCTGTGATGTCAAGTTTAATATTAAGGCATAAAGGGCAAAACCTTGACGACCTCTCAAATAGTAAAAAAAAAAAAAAAAATGTACTGAGATAATATGCGGGAGCTAAATCACTGGGAACGTCAGGAAGCTTAGAAGACACAACATGACAACGGCCGTGAAAGGGTTGACACAACAAAGGGACATCTCGTCTGAGTTAAAGGGGATGACGTGAGGGGGCGGATTGTGAAAAAAAAAAAAAAAAAGAAGATCTACTTAGAATTCAGACAAGGTAGAGTCAGACATTAAACAGATGAGACCACGTGAGCGTAGGGGAGGGGCGGAGGATTCTGCTACCGATCACACTCCAAAATACTGCCAGTGAGCTTTGAATTATTTAGGAGGACTGTATTTTCCCCTTGCCTTATCTGTCTAATTCATCCCTCACCCTTTCAAATATCCCATAGGGAGCCCTCCCACTCATCCTCCTTAGTCCACAGATCATTAGCAAAGAGTACTGTACCAGATTGAAGCGCTTCAAAGAGAGGGAGCAGCACAAGACACTTTGATCCCCTTCTTGGCCTCCTTGGTCAAGGAGAAAACAGTCCAGATTCCCCTGCCCTTAATGCACCCCTTCTTGCACACTCCATCATAATGTTCCACCAATGTCCAATTCAACATCTTTTCTTGTCTTTCTTTTTATTTGCTGTGACAAGACACAGACTCTGATCCCCCAACCCCCCAACACATCCATGTGACCATCATTCTAGCCACCATGTGTGCCCCACGTCTCTCCACAAGGTATTCCTTTTGCTTCTCATGCAGCCGAGTTCGTGAAATTCCTCTTATCTAGTGTTTACCTAAACATTACCAAAGAGCCAGCCTGCCAAAGTCCTGCTGACAGGTGGAATGACATGTTCTAATACCGACGGTGTTGCACTTCATGTTGAGATAGCTCTAACAGCACTGCACTCGAGAGAAATTCTGGGATGAAGGCCAAAGGAAAATGGCCTGCTCTGACCCAAAAGCGCCCTTTGTCTGAAGCTGTGATGGACAGACAAAGAGCACATACAGAACCTCATGAATGCTAATTGGCTGGCATTGTGCTGTCCCCTTATATAAATTGTTGCTACATACAAACACTGAATATCAACGACGGGAGCGGAAGGAGGCTCAAATCTGCAGCTGGGTTCCTTGAGGCTCAGTTTGTTCTCTCAAGACTGACAGACTATTGTGAGGGAAGACGGGAACACATAACACCACATAATTAATTCCTGTCAGTATCACAAGTAACACACTGAATTGGAAAAGGAAACTCAAGGAAACAACAATGCATTTGAGAGTTGGAGGGTTGATCTACAGTATTGCGTGCAGGAAACGAATACAGTGATCAGCTGAAAACCAGGGTTCATTGTTACCGTATGACTTAACAGTGATGGTGACTGACCGTGTGTAGATGCCGTTCTTGCGGCAAAAGGAGTTTTTCACGGAGAGGCGTCTGTTGTTAAGCTCCAGGGCTGGGAAGCGTCCCTCGTCCAAGCGCACCATCTCTCCGTGGGTCAGAGGCAGCGCTGTGCAGTTGGAGTGGTTGCCTGGACAGGGGTATGAGGACGACACTGTTTGGGTTGTGGGATGAAATAAGTGATTTGTAATCCTCAATCAAATCTACAATCAGTTTCAGAGTCACGGTGTAGTTACGCACAGCTCTTAATATTGTTAAAGTTTACATCCCCTTAGTTCTTTTTTAAACAGTTTATATACAGGTATTATTGATCACATCCTCCTCAATTTACATGTACAAAACGAGCCAAAAAGCTGCTTTTTGACTACATCTGTAGATCATCATCATCAGTCAGGCAGCCAGGCCCACAATCCAGTACTGGCCCCTGGTAAAACAAACAGCCAGCAGTGGGCCAATCCAGCTTCACGGCTTGGAAAATTGAGGAGGGGTTGAGAGGGGCTAAGAAGCTCTCTTTGTGTCCCCACAAAAACACAGGCCACGTCTGTACTGGTCTGTTTACTGACCCTGGTAACCCTGGCATCATGCTAAACGCTGACTAAGCTAAAAAAAACTGGTACAGGACTTTAAGAGGGCTTGACATGACCCTTCACTTTTCCCCCCAATCTCCCTCTGTCCCTTCTCACCACATCTTTACTACCAGCGACTACTGAGTAACCGGACCATGTCTAAATAATTATCACTACATTAGATTACTTGCCAACCAACCACAATGTGAGGTATTAACAATACGACTACTAATATTGATTAACTTCCTGCCTCATGTCTTTGCTTCTCAAGACAAAAACCTTGACAAAGGGTTTCTGGGAACAGGGGTGTCACCTGGGATAATTCACAATTATCCCAAATTGGCTTCTGGATACAGTGGTGTGAGAGCCACTTGTGGTGTAGTTATATAATTACTCTCAGCCTGACTAATGATCTGAGCATTAAAGCACTGCCAAGTCATTAATCCCAGTATTGATCCTCACCGCAGTTAAACATGAACAATAATGTTTATTCAACTGCCTATTTCAGCTGTTTCATTGGCAACCTTTACTCTCATCTCTCCCCTGTCAAGCAAACAATGTAAGGAAATGTAAGAAATGTGTCTAATTGTCTGAGCCTTCATACTTTCCTTTTTCACAAAATAAACTTCCTTGTGCAATCATTAAATTGCAATTCTCAGCAGAGCTGTACGAGGGGAAGACAAATTCTAGTCGATAGCTAAAGTTGCAGAAACAGATGGAAAAACTGAGACATTAGCAGTGGGTTTAGCAGACGGTTCACTTTCCTACCTGAATCTGCTTTTTTGGTGTATTTTTTACTCTGGCCTCGGATGATGAGGATGAAAACAAGGAGGAGAATGAAGATGAGCCCCACCAGAGCGATCACCACCAGGAACCACCACTCCTCATAGAACGGTGACACTTTCTGGGCTGAGCACAACAGATAATATGTTAGTACCTGAACAAAACATGTGTAACATAATTAACATAATGATGCATTAAATCTTCATTTTAAAGTATAATCAACCTGATATGGAGGGGGAGGGGGCACTGGGAGACCCATATCCATAGTCGTTGACCGCAATTACTCGAAAGTCATAGGTGACCCCTTCTCGGAGCATGTCCAGGTTAAGTGTGTATGATGTCACTTCTTTAGGAATGTCTTTGATAAGGATATCCCACAATCCTTCATCTGAAGACAAGATAATAAAAAACATAAATATAGTAATCACAGCTGTAATCATCATGTAGGAAGCTGTTAGGAAGTTATTGGAACCCAAAAATAGTTCATGTATTTGGCTCACCAGAAGGTCTGGCCTCAATGACGTATCGTGTGATGGGTGCACGACCTTGATCACCACTGGCCCAGTGCAGTGTGAGGGCAGTGCCATAACGAGAAATAAAGGGTTCTCCAGGAGGGCCTGGGGCTCCTTTGGAAGACAATAAAGGTGGATAGTAAGGAAACCGTGGATTCTGTCAGAGAGGCAACTCGGTCCAAGTGTTATATTATTGAAATGAACAGCTTTAGAGCTCTAGACAGGCCCACCTTCTCCAGGCCCAGTGGTAATATTGGCCTCCACCTCGGGGCCATAAGTGAGCGTTTTGGCCCGGATGCGGAAGTTATAGGTGACACCATCAGCCAGGTCTTTGATCTTCATCCACAGGGGAGCGCTGCCCTTCACATCTACTGTCACTATCTTACTGACACCTGGAGTGCGAGGAGAGGAGTCTGTACAGGAAACACTAAGACTCTAGATGCTGTTTTCTACAAGCGACACATAGCCAAGCTTTATGCAAATAAACAGAAACACAGAGGCACGTAGACAGATTCACAACCACAGAGAGTTAGATAACTAGACGGACAGACTATCAGAGACATGCACATCTTTGCATACATAACAGAAAAGGCCTATTATTCCAGCAGATATAGAGATATCCAGATAGTGAAAGACACCAGGACCTTTTTTTATAATAGACCAACTGGTATTCCTTTATTCTGAGTCCATTAGTGGACAGCTGAGGGACCACAGCAGCCTCTGTTTGGCATTCCACCACTATTCCCAATTACTTGACAATCAGGTCCAGGCAACCACACTTAGCCAGCTATTAGCCTATTTTTCTCTCAGTGAGAGAGAGAGCTGTGCAAAGTTTTACTAGAACATTCCAGCATATTTTATTAGCCATACGATATGTTACTGCAGGTCCTATAGTCATCTGTAACAGATTAGTAGTATGAGCTTAAGCAGCGTGAGTTAAAAAGAATATGGTAACTAGGCAAGAGGTTGTAAATCACTGAGAAAGCCAGCTGAGGAATGTCAAGACATGGCAGAGTTATTAGGCTCCAGGCAGAGTTTCTCACCATCGACAGGAGTGCAGGGCTCATAAACCAGGCGGTAGCCCTCAATGATGCCGTTGGCCTGCTTGGGCTCTCCCCAGGACACGTTGACTGAAGTGGTGGTCAGCTCACTGAAGTGGATGAAGCTGGGAGCACTGGGCGCTTTTGGTGGAGAAAGGGGAAAAGAGGGATGACAGTTGGATCTCTTCATAGGACTGAGAATAAATACAGTGTTAATGCTTAGTACTGTGACCTAGAAATGCCATCATGCAGTACACACACACACAAACACACACACACACACACATAATATATTTAATTCTTGACATTTCTCTTTGTAAAATGCCATACTAATTTAGCACATTTTCAAAGTGTTACAACAAAAATAGCATTGTAGCAGAGAGAAATCCAAAGGTAGTGCTCATAGTCTACAACAGACAATTTGATATATTCATTTAAAAAAATCACATTATTCTAGATGACTGAAACAGGCATACTGGGAGATTAAAAATCACAGAGGTCTCATTGTTCATTATCAGAGTAGGAACACTAAACTGTTATGTGCAAGTAAAAATAGTCTATCCAGACTGAGATGAAATCTGTAAGTCTGTCATGATGTCATGAAAAAAACCCAAAACAAAACAAAAAAAAAACGTATGATTGTTTAAGCAAATTTTTAAAAAAAGAAACTGGAAGTACAAGAGTGTGCTAAATCATTCTGTGACCTTGAACAAGAGCTGTGAGAATTCTGCCTGCTGACCCAACCCAGATCCAGCTAAGTGTCGGGATTTAGCCACAATTCTGCATAAAATTCACAAAAGCTTGTGTTGGCTCTCTTCCCAGTACCCTGTGGTGCAGTGAGCCAAAATTCCTGCCTGTGTTTTTAAGTTCTCAGCACTTTGTACCCCTCACCAATGTCACAGCCTTTAAGGGGGCGGAACAGACAAGAGAAATTTATACTGTAAACCATTTTTATGCTGAAACCGCAGAGGAGGGACTCTTGCTAGCTGGTAAACACAGACGTCTTTGTGCAGCTGTGGCCAAAAAACTAATCTACATGTGTCCCCCGCACTCTGTATTCATTGCTCCTCCGCTGTCATTAGGCTTTCACCCCCGTGGCTTGTCCTGGAGGAGGTGCCAAGAAGACTCGGATCTCTTATGCTATATCTCACAGGAGGAAACTAGACTCTTTAGTGAAAATTCTCTATTTCTTGGTGAATAGGACAAGTGGGTTTTACATTATTTGTCTTAAAGCTGTAGTACTTCAATTGGAACTTGCAGTTTTGTTTAACAGTGACTCATCATCTATTCCTTTGTAGGCACCTTTTGTAAATGAAGGGTGGACTAACCTTGAGATAGTGCTCTATGAAAGCACTTGAGTATCATAAACAATATGGTTAAATAATGAGAAAAAGCATCAATGCACAGATGGCAGAGAGATAGAAGAGGCAGGGAGGCATAATGAAATAAAGACACCGAGGCTTTGAAATGCTTCATGGTGTTGGCCTTGAACAACACAGCAGACAGAGTTCCTTGTTTCAAGCCAACTGCCACTGGCCTTTTGAACTATCACTATAATCTCTCTATCCACATCTGGATTTAGTGTAACTCACCTGCTTGCTGAGTGCGCCCTCTGGTGGGCAGGGAGCGGGGTCCATCCCCTGCAGCATTGAAGGCTGCCACACTGATCATGTAGGTGGTATAACCTGTCAGGTTTTTAAGCTTCACCCCAAGCTCTGGCAGGAACAGAGTACGCAAGCGCTCCGTCTCATTCTGGAGCTGAAACTCCCAGAAATAGATCTATAAACAGAATAAAAGAGTTCAGGATGCAGAATTCATAGCTTTTTTCCCACAATAAAAATATAAAACTGAAACAGGCATGATGTAAGTTTGCCATATTTGCAGTAACACACAGAAAGACACATTATTGATACCTTGTAACCCTGTATGTCCCCGTTCTGAGCATCCAGAGGAGGAGGGTCCCATGTGACATCCAGCTGTGTGGCTGTTGAGGACTGGACCACCACATTTTGGGGTGGAGCTGTTGGAACTAAAGGGGCAGAATGTAAATAAAAATAATCACATTTTATTATGTTACACATAACTTGTTAAATATTACAGGTATAAAGATAAAAGCTAAGTGGACAAACACAGATGCTGCACAGCGAAAGAAGAAACATACCAGCCTCTCCAACAAAAACTTCCTGTGGTGCGCTGCTAGGACCCTCCCCCACTGCGTTATACACACTGAGACGGATCTCGTAGCGTTTGTGTTTACTCAAATCTGCAAGGAGATTAA
This sequence comes from Thunnus thynnus, assembly GCF_963924715.1. NCBI lineage: Eukaryota > Metazoa > Chordata > Actinopteri > Scombriformes > Scombridae > Thunnus > Thunnus thynnus. The sequence continues at coordinate 12,843,030 of NC_089533.1, forward strand.
CCATAGCAGCATTATAATAGAACAGTTAAGATAAAAGAGCAAAAATAAGTTACTCCTAAGAGACACACAGTCATAGTGACGCTTGTGGCAAGACGGCATCACTAATTGAACAAAAAGACGGAGGGGTGGAATTATATGGCAAACTGATGAAAAGATGGGGTTGTTGTGGGGACACTGGGAAGATTTGTCAGTGATGAAAAAGAAATAAAACACACTGAAATAATGACGTGGTGGCTTGGAGAGATTAAAGTCATATACACATCATAAGAATCAGCAGAGGTCCCTCAGCGGGTACAGCTGAGTGGGAGGATGACGAACACACATATGCTGTAATTTATTATACAAATGGCATATTTTGTGGAAACAAAATATATCAGATGATGTGCAAACAGATGGAGAGTGGTAGAAGAGAATCATAAAGGGGGATTTAAAACTTACTATCCAGTTCATATTGGGTGAGAGAGGATTCACTCAAGTTCCTGACGCTGTAAGGAGCTGGAGTTTGGATAGAAGATGGGGCAGAGTCAGGAAAATGAGGAAGGTTCACAGGATCAGGAAAGAGTGGGAATATTAGCAGACTTATTATTTAGCAAAACACACTGCAGACCTACACTGATAGCATCAAAGCAAAACTTGGATGCAAAAACAAACAATGGTTGATACATTTAAGACTCAAGATAGCATCACTTTCTGAATATAAGCAGAAGTAATGGATGGGTAAGCAGTAAAAACTCACCAGTGAGATCAGCCCAATTGGCAGATGCGCTGTTAACTGTGCGGACAGTGAAGCTGCGTATCCGGTCATAGTGTAACTCTCGGTACCTGACCCTGAACCCTAACAGGACTCCATTTATGTGATCCTCAGAGGGAGGCTAGGAGGAGAAGAATTCTGCTTAATATCCAATATTTAACAAATGTACAACACAATCTCACTTAACCCATAAGAACCTGTGGTGACACCAACCCTTTACATGTTCTGGAAAATTCCTTATACAGCTTTATCCTTGATTTTAACTCATGAAGTCCCTAAGTGATATCTACTGAACATCCTGTTGCAGTCATGTGACAATGTGTGAATCTGTGTACTCATGACATCACTTCCAAAATGGCAGTGTGCCTGGTCAGCAAATGTGACAGAACTAGCTAATTTTAAAAAGCTTGTTTTTTGTTACTTAAGGTAGGTTTCAACCCATTTAACAATTCTGATGCTTTAATAAGATGTCCTGTATTACATTTAACCTGTTCTAACCACATTTCTTGAACACATTGATATAAAACAAGTTAGGGAAATATCGTTATGACATATATGTTACATTACAGATCTTTGACACTGAAGGTAGAATTTCAAAAAAAATTCAGAAATGTGTTCCTTGTGGTCCATTTGGTCTGTTTTATAGTCCCCATAATTTTCCTTTAAGGAGAAATGGGTTTGGGTTCTTATGGGTTAAATGTCACTGTCATGAATTATTCTTCCCATCATAAACACAATGCCAAGTAGTTCAACAGCGTACCTGCCAGCGGACCAGTACAGAGGTGGTAGTGTGAGGTGTAACCGACAGTATTGTTGGGGCTTTGTCTGGGGCTAAAAGATAAGAAGATAAGGAAAAAAAGATGTTCGCAAACCAACACAGCAGAGGAGAGTGATATATAATTCAAACAGTCTGGTAGGGAACAGCTGAAGAGTAAACACAAGGCCTGTTGACATAAAGCATTCACTATGAAAATCCAAAGTCAAAATATGGGTATAAAGGCATGTTCATACAATTACAAAAGTCTTTGTGTACAGTACAACTCCACAGAAAATCGACACATAATTACTTGGTCTAGGGCCGCGACTAACGATAATTTTCCTTATCGATTAATCAGCCAATTATCTTCTTGATTAATCGATTAATTGTTTGGTCTATAAATCATCAGAAAACAGTGACAAACGTATGCTAGAGCACAAGGTGACATCATCAGATGTCTTTTTTTGTCTGACCAATACTTAAAAACCAAAAAATATTCTATTAACTAAGATGCAAAACCAAGAAAAACTGCAAATTCTCACATATGAGTTCCTGGAACCATCAAATGTTTGCCATTTTTGCTTGAAAAATGACAATTAATCAATTATCAGCATAGTTACCAATTCATTTTCTTTTGATTGACTAATCGTTACAGCTCTAGTTTGGTCAATATCTAATTACAATGAACACAATTTCTTACCATCCTGTAGTGTAGTGATGGCCTCACTCTCCTGACTGTATTCACTGTCTCCAATATCATTGGTGGCTTTAATACGAAACTGGTAAGAAGTGAAGGGCTTTAACCTTTAAAGACACACACAAAAAAATGCAACTCATTGTCTGTTTTCTGACTTCCCAATGATAAAAAATGCTGACAGTATGTGCAATAGAAGTGGACTTTAATATACCTGTCCACTATATAAGAGTGTGTCTCATGGCTGACCGATGCAGAGTGGACCGTCCAGTTGCTGTCTGGCAGCTCTCTGTACTGGACTGTATAGTAACGGACTGGGGACAGGCCGTCGCTGCCTGGTTCCCATGACAACAGCACTTTGCGAGCCTGGACTTCTTCTTGAGGCACTGTGGGACGGCTCGTGGGTTGGGGTCGGGCTGAAGGGCAAATGCGCGTGCACACACACACACACACACGCATGATAACTCTCAAACTTAATATTTAGAGGTGAATAATCTAAATAATACATTTTAGCTACAGTATTTTACTCTTACCTCTCTTTTCTGTTGTGACTACCAAGGCCTCTGCAGCCTCGCCCCAACCCTTTCTTGTTTGAGCAGTGAGTCGGAATACATAAACCATTTCTGGTTTCAGTCCGGCTGCTGTGTATTGTCTCGCGCTGGGGCTCAGCACATCCACTGTGGCTGCGTTACTATTTGAGGAGTTTCTTCTGTATGTGATCTGATAGGCTAAGAGCACAAACTTGTATGAAGATAAAGTCATGCATAAAAATGATGGAGCAAAGAGAACAATTCAACAGAACTATAAAATAAAACATTAGTTTTTGGAGAAATTGAATTATTCTCTTTGACCAGCACACATATAGCAAACTACATCTCATATTAATATCTAAGAACATTGTCTGTACATTGAAAACTCACCCAGGATAATGCCATTTGGTTGTGCAGGAGGTTGCCAGATGAGCCGGACTGAGGTGGTTCTCACTTCGGGGAACAGGATGCCAACTGGAGGGCCTGGCACTATCACACATACAATCACCAAAATTTAAAAATCCAGCAAGAGTACTATGTGTGACATAAGCCATGTGATAAAAAAAGTAATCATATCCATTTTAAAGTTCAGGTTCACCATTCACCATCAAAACAAGATAAACATATCTTCTCCACATGTTCCTTATAAGAGTAATAAGATAATAATTTGCAAAAAAAAAAAATACCATAAGCAACAGAATTCTCAAAACAAATTGATTAGCGACATGTGAAATTATCTCAGCACAGTGATATATTATTTTAATTTGTTTAGAGAAAAATTCAATTTCAAAGATAACAACTGGATTAAATAGCTTGGTGAGATATAAACCTTCACAGTGAGAGTTTTCAATGTTTTTGCTGTTTACCATCATCCAGGGTCCTCTCGAGAATGGGTGGCGAGCTGCTCCTTCCGTCCCCTATACGTGTGAAGGCCAGGACCTGGATCTCATACAGGACGTACTTTCCCAGACCGCTCAGCTGGACACTGTGGCTGGTGTTGCCCTCCACTGTCCAAAAATTGGGAGCTGTGTCTGAGTCCTTCTCTTTATACACTACCTGATATACACAAAGGACAGGGGTCACTAAGGTTTAACAGTTCTATAGCTTTTGAGGTGATGTTGAAATTAGTAACAGGAAGATGTTTTTATGCTGATTATCTTACTCTACAGCCATACAGCCCCATAACCTGCTTAATGTGGACAATCTTGCTTTATACTACTTGAATTCTGAAATGCAAATCACTCTTGCGGTGTGATTGTTGACTGCTGACCTTGTACCCGAGGATGAGTCCATTGCGATCAGTCTCTGAGACTTCCCCCCAGCGCACCAAGATGCTGCTGGAAGTGGTGGCGAAGGCTGAGACATTGGTGGGACCGCTGGAAGGCACTAAAGCAAGAGGTAGAGGCCGGAGTTTAAAATACAAAGCCCACCTGTGTAACTAAGCATGTATTGGCATGCGTATGAATATATTTCCTTCCTTACCAGACTCCCTGGTCCTGCCATGGACTGGCTGGCTCCATGGCCCTGAGCCAATACCATTGATGGCCTGAACTCTGACCTCATACTCCATCCACTCCTCCAGGTCCTCGATAGTGAACTCCCTCTCCAGCCGGTCCACGATGACATGTGAAAGCACGCCGCCTTTAGATCCGGCTTTAGAGTACTGGACCCGGTAGCCAACGAGATCTGGATTCCCATTGTACTCCCACTCTGGAAGAGGCTAAGAGGATTTTTTTTGTTTTGTTTTTATACCCCCAGTTCTAGCAAGATCAATTTAAATGGCATCATAACTGAGTGCATAATGAAGCAATAAGCCATGAGAGGCCGTACTTTACAGTGATTTCAGAACAGCTGAGAGGTACTGTCAGTAACGGTAAGAAGCAATATGGGAAGTGAGGCTGAACCCTCTCAGCACTTAGCACTGCATCAAGTGGCTATTCTAAAACACAGTAATACTCCACTGTATAAAAATAACATCACATTCACTATATCTGTTAAATCAATAATGATATAAACCTATTATTCATATATTTGTATTTAAGCAGTGCTTGAAAATCAATCAAAAGCACCGTTGCTATGCTTGCTATGCAAAGCATAAATATAGCTTTGAATGATTTTTAGCACATTAATGTTTTAATTAACTGTTGTGCCATCACAAGTGTAATTTGAGGGTGTTTGCGGCCACTTAAAAGAGTCACTCAGCGAGTCTGACTTGAAAACTAGACATACTTGTTTTATGCATTCTTTATACAGTATTTAATACTGACACAAGCTCGTAAGTGAGCATGATGAATGAGCAAAGACTCTGTGTGCCAAAGTGCAAATCAAACGGCTTGAAGCTATCGTTTGTTCCAGCCTCCATCAAGCTTCTGAACTGTAATGCTAAATCTTAGTGCAATAGAGGATGGTGCAATAAATACACTTAGCACTTTTGCACTTTAATTCTTACAGTTTCTTTTTAAGCCTTTGTGCTGTCAATGTCAAATGTATAGTCTCATGTCTCTTTTATGTTTTTAAGAGGTTTTTATGTGAAGCAACTGTCTAGCATCATGAGAAACACTTCTCATGTTTTTGTGATGTATTTTATGTGAAGAAAAGTACCGTAGCACTGTGCCCTCTTCTCTACTCTACTCAACTTGACATGAATAAATGTACTGCACTAATGTTTATGAAAGTGCTGGTTTTTTAAATTAATGTGGCCTTGATTCAAATCAAGACTTCCATGCCATGGATACAAAGCGGACCACAAAATTTGACTACAGTTTAATACAGTTTAACACCCAGCTTTTGAAAAGGACCTCGATCATTGAGCTGTGTCATTAATTTGTAGAGCCATATCACACAGCTGACATCCCTCTGCTGTTAATTCTAGGTAACATGCATCCTTTTTTAATCCTACAGGAGCTGCAGGAATAGCTCAAGCCTTGGTGCACAGACATGATAAAGGACAGATGTAGAAAAGAATGCATTGGCCAAATGATGACGCAGAAAGCAGCTATCATCAAGGACAACATGCATTCCAACACCTCATCAGTGCCATCACCTGTATTCATTATAACGGCCCCCAGAGTATGACAATAGATTTACAGAAGAAGGAAAAGGCAACCATGAACAAAATATGGCACACAATGAAGGCATTAAAAAGTGTGCTGAAATCTAAATTGAGTTTTGGAACAGGAGGTATACTTGTGAGTCACTTGAGTTGAAAGCAACTGTCATACACTTACCATTTGATGTTTAACTTTTTTAATATTTGAAAAATTGGATTTTAGTCATTTTTATGAGAAAAATTTAATTTCTTAAATCAGATTTTACAACGTTTATCTTACAGAAGTTGCATCCAATTAATATCCCAAGGGCATTTTGCCAATTTGGTCCTTTCCCAAGATGATTTTTTACCATAACAGCTAGAAGCACAAAAAAGACAGCAATTTCAAATAGCTTATAGGCATGCAAAGGCATACTAAAATCTACAGCGTAAAATTTCAATAGTCCAAGTCTGAATAGGAACAACCCAGACATGCATATCTAAATCTAATAATATTCTAATAAAAATAACTTTATACAGTCTGGCTCAGGCCCATTGTGCAATGAGCTGTGAAAACTTACCACCCAGCGAAGCCACAGGCTGGTCTCACTGGCTGTGCGCAGAGTGACATTGGCAGGGAAGATGTCTGGGGGGGCCTGCAGGGTTTGGATCTTCCTAGAGGGCTGACTGGGAGGACTGGTGCCCACAATGTTTACCTGACGCATTCGGAACCTGGGGTGAAGAAAACCAGCTGATCGTGGATAAATGATCTTAAGGTGGGTGTTTAGTGATGAAATGCTAGTGATACATGAAATGAGTATATTAAATTACTTTAGATTGGATTATATGAAACTTTAATGATGCCCATAAGGAAATTGGGTCATTGTACAAGCGGAGAATAGATTCTTTTTATGAGTAGAGATCTGAAGAAAATAACAACAAGGCTATTAGGATAATCAGTGACAGATTCATAGGTAGGTGTGCAAGATGCTTTATTATATGTATGGCAATTGTGCAAATGTATGTTGGTGTGTGTGCTCACCTGTAGAAAGTATAGGGGTTCAGGTCCAGGACCTCCAGTGATCTTGCATCAGGCTCATTAGCCAGCTGATGAACCACCAGCCACTCTTCATTTTCTCCGATTATACCAATCTGAAATGCATACAGAGGAAGTGGTGATAGCAGCAGCTAAACAAATTAAACAATTAAGCTGGTATTGCAAAAGCTGTGCAACAATATTAAAACATCAAACAGCTTGCAAAAGAAACTCTGACTGTTCTCATTACTTTAAAATAGATATGAAACGTCTCACCTGGGCTTCAACCTGCCAACGGGAAATGGATGTCTTGCCATCATAACCAGGTTTGAACTGCAGCGTGACAGAGCGAGGACCAATGTTGGAGATGGCTAAATTGGTTGGAGGACCGGGCAACTCTGTGAAAGATGATGGAGGAGACGGATTTAAAGGAAATGAATAACATTCAGTTCATCTGTGCTTTTAGAAATAGCTGAGGAGAAATTTATTGAGTTATAGCCAGTAAAGTAACTGGTTGTAACCCTTTCAGTGAGTAGTGTGGCCCAAACATTACCAAAGAAAAGAGAAAACATTTCAAGTCCTAGGGAGAGCTAAAGTTGAGTCGAATAGATGACCCATTGTTATGTTAGAGTTAATTAAACTACTGACCTGGTGGTACACCGGAGGAGATAGTGGAGGAAGAGAGCTGACCCTGGCCTTTGGAGGTCATAGCTGCCACCTGGATGGTGTAAGTGGTGAGCGCAGTGAGCCCTGTCACCTTGTACTCTTGAGTCAGGTTGGGCAAATAATGAGTCACCCGAGTATTGGTCCTGTTGAACTCCTCCCAAGAGATACGATAGCCTGAAAGTGTTACATAGTGCTCACAGTAAATAAAGCTTGGTGAGAGAAGCAAAGAAGAAATGTTAACGTTACATCTTTATCAATTACCCGTGAGAAGACCATTTTTCTCTTGTGGTTCCTTCCAGCTGACTTTTAGTGAGGTGTCCAAGATGTCAGTGAAACTAAGGTGTCCCACAGCACCAGGGGCTATAAAAAATGATAAACAATAGGTAGTACGTGAACAGCCTGACTTGTAATTATCCACAAATACTATATAGTATCCTGAATGGGGACACTTACTATCTTCATGGGTGCGTATCCGCTGAGGCTGGCTGCGCGGGCCGTCTCCGGGGGTTGTGAAGCACAATACTGATGAGTAGTATTCTGTGAACCTTTTAAGGCCAGAGATGTAACCAACGTGAACAGTGTCCTGAAAGTTGGGGCGCACAGTGACCACGGTGACCTCATTTGCACGATTGGGTTCCCATGCCAACAGCTGGAAGTGATGTGATAAGGGACAAGATGTTAATGTGTACATTTTAGTCACAAACATTTTTTTTTAATTTCGATAAAGTAAAAACACAAATAAAAACCATTCCAATAAAAGCTTTAGACATCTGCTAAGCCTTGATTTACAGAGAAAATTACGTTTTTCTATACAATCCATCTCCCAATTGCCCCTAATGAGATTTTGCCCACAGATGCTCTTCTACCTCTGACCACTAGAGTGCACCAGTTGACAGAAAGGGGCTACTCACCTTGTATCCCTGGTTGATTCCATTGATAAACTGAGGGCTTGGGGCACTCCAGGTAAAACGCACTGTGGTGGAGTTGACAGCCTCTGCGTGTACATTTCCTGGTGGCACAGTGGGCACTGATCCAGACGACGGAAAGAGAAAAAACGACAAAGACAGAGAGGGGGAGTGAATCAGAAAGAGGGAGAGAGGAGGAGGGACAGAGACGCAGAGAGAAAGAGAGGGAGAGAATAGTGATGAGGCAGAGAAAGCAGAAACTTGAAAATGTACAACAGGCACTTTCAGACCAGCCTTGTTTAGAGCGTGAGAATCAGACTGAAGCATTTTTATTTTGGCTCATTTGTGGAGGTAAGAACATGCCAATCAAACTGGGTGTGAGAGCGATTGCCTCAGGCGGCTTCCAGGTGAACCCTGCAGCAGTTTGTTTGAAGTAAGCATGCCATTCTGATGTAACACCGGAAAACAGCCGGGGACTCACACATCAATGAAGCTGATTGGCCAGTATTGGTCCTCATATTTCTGTGCTATCCTTGGTTCTCATTGAGTATATTTAAATGCACATTATGACCCACTCTTGTGTTTTTTAATGGAGTAAGTGACAGAAGCATCCAATTAATGAGAGCTAAAAGAACATGAGTGGCTTGTTCACTGTCATTATTCACTGACAGTGACTTGGATGATGAAATTATTATTTATTTTTGGCAAGGGAAGTGAGTTGAAAATAGATGTTTTCCATACTTTCCAGGTTTTAAAGTTCCTTAATTAAACACAACAATCAAATGTGTTACAGTACATTTGTTGATTTGCAAATTCAACAGACTGATTTGGACTTGCTCATTAATTGATTGATTGATCAGGCATCAAACAAAGTATGCTGATGTGTGTGCCAGATAGAATCTATCGTTTCTGAAGCATTTGAAGTATTTTGTAATCATCCAGCGAAAAGAAACGGACAAAAATAGACACACAGACACACACACACACACACACACACACACACACACACACACCTTGGTAGATACAGAGCAATGTAAAGGAATATGGAGATTACACATAGAGAAAAGACCAGATAAACCATTTGAAAAGAAATTATTATCAAAGGAGACAAAAAAATCAATGAGAGACTATAATGAGACGCTGCTTTATAGCATTGCTGAGGCTTTCATGAGCAGCATAGTCATAATAGAGAGAGGAATTGAGGAATGCGCATGAGTTTATTTGTGTGAGATAAACCCACTGGGTTACAAGAGAAGCCTGGCTTGGCTAAAGATAAGAAAGTATTTAAGCTAACATTTTTATATCTGATTTTCTGTCTTGTTTTTTGTCTAATCAAGTATTTTAAACTTGATTATCTCAAAAAGCTACATAAATAAATCATCTGGAACATGAAATCCCTGTTCTAGGCAAATATACAGCACAAGTTGGACACAACATCTTGTAAAATCTAATATAATCAAAATGTCTGCCTCTCTAATAACTGTATCTGAGCAGGGAGTGGAACAGACTAAAGAGAGGAAACACTCCTAATTTTCTTATGAGAGCTCTTCAGAATATTTAGTGAGTCTGGTGTAGAGGATCTCTGTTCATTGAGTGGATTTAACATGACAGGGATTCTGAGATATGTGAGTATGTTAAGCCTTCAAAAGCTTTATATACAAGTTAAATGAATTTAAAATCAATATGGAAGCCAGAACTGCATATATAAAAGCAGGAGCAATACCCTCTTTCTTGTGTTTGTTGAAGTCTAGCAGCAGCATTTTAAACTGACTGTAATCTATGAATTGACTTTTTAGGAACGCCAGTGAGGAACATTATTCAATCTCCATATAATAAAAACATGGATTAACCTTTCAACACGCTGATGCATTAGCTACTTTGGCTATATTTCTTGATAAAAAAGTCAGTGTGTTAATGTATGGTTTAAAAGGTTAAGGCACACTGTAAAATCACACCTCGGCTTTTCTCTGCAGACTGTTCAGAGGAGCCAGATTCCAAACCTATCTAAATGCGTGTGTCTTTGGATTTGGTGGCAAAAATAATCTTAGATTTGTGTCAGTTTAATTTTACAGTCACAAATGTGACTTTCATCCTCTGACGATTTTTAATAGACAAGGATTTTGAATAGACAGGGAGGCAAAGCACATAAGGTGTTGGAACCACAGGGCGTGACAGAAATATATAGCTAGATGACACCGGGGAAAGTTCCCGATGTGTGTTCTAATTATATTACTCCGCATGTACAATAAGAAAAGAAGTCAACCGAGGCAGCTTCCATAGGAAACATCGACAGGTTTGTCAGAAGTCTGATGCACATCATCACCTGGTAATTTTTGTGCCAAATCAATTAAACATGTAATCAGAGAGGCTGACCAAAGTCTCCAGGTGGTCAATATGAGCATTTTTCTTTTTTTATGAAGTCTTTGCGTCAGAAAAAAACCCTTAATGACAGTTGGGCTTATTCATAGAGCCCTTTTTAAGAAAGGCACAAGATTCAAAAGCAGAGGATACAAACAGTAAGCCATGCCAAAAGAAAAAAATTGTAATTAAATAGATGATGGAGTAAAAATCGACAAGAGGAAAGTGATCAATCTAGACATATAAACGAACAAGTAAAACCATGGATTGAATTTCTTAAAAAAGACTGGCGAAGTTATCAGCTCATGTCAGCACACAATTTGTTCTATTCTACGGCAACATTTGTTGGGAAATGAGTTATATAAAACCTGACAAAAACAGGTAAGTAGTGCTTGGAGGCAAATATCACTTACATGGCCATGTATTTTTCATTCCTTTCAAAACCTTGCTGCTGTAGTCTGCACCAACCACACGTAAAACTGTCGTAGTCTTAAAGTGTGTGAATCACCTTTTCAAGGTTAGCAAAGGATTACAAGAAGTGTACTGTGGAGAAAACACGGCTGTACAACACCTTAATTTGATCATTAAAAACAGATGATTGGATTAACTATCAGTCACAAGTTTCATGCCGCGGGCTTAACATTAGCTATGGGACCATCATGATGAGGATGCAGGTAATGACTAGAATTTGTAAAACCAAATAAAGTCATCTCACACTTACAGCAACTAAGCTGGGTCCAGTTGCACTAGGATGCTCGGGTTGCTGGTGCATTTATGGAAACATATAACATGATATACATGTGTGTTGATCCTCACCCCCTTGTAGTGTCCATTCAGTCACTTTGTGGCTATAGGTGCCCCTGCCTGCTCCATTATAGGCTGCCACCTCGATCTCATAGTTGGTCCAGATGATGAGTTCCTCCAGGAGCAGACTGGTCTGGTCTGGGTTGGTGATATTTTTCATCTGGCAATCTACTGGAAGCCCTGATAGACAGTACCTGGCAGCAGAGGGAGTAATCGATGGATGGAGGGAGAGAGAGACAGACAGGCAAATATATAGATGTATTAGAATACAAATTCTCAGAAAAAAGAGAGGGAGGGGGAGTAGTGATGAAAGAGAAGGTGTGCAGAATAGTTATAAAATGGTTACAAAAAGAGAGGTGACAACAGATGAATGGAGAGGAAGGTATTTAATTGGTACCAATTATTCCATTGCTGGGGTGAGTGAGAATGAAGCGAAATGGAGAGGAAGAAAAGAAGCTGACATACCAGTTATTATCACATCTGAATGGCATTGGCCCAGAGAGGCACCTATCCCTGGGAAGAAATTAGGCAGGTTGTCATGGTCTTCTTACCTGATGATGTAACCTTGGAGTGGACCATTCTGATGGCTCTCTGGGGGTGGCTGCCATTGGATCATTATGGACTGATTGGTGCGGCCACTTGCAATGACTGTCTGAGGGGGAGCACTGGGAGGCTCTTCGGGGAGAGTTAGCCTGCCGCAGTTAAAAAAAAAAAAGAAAAAGAAAAGAGAGGTGAAAGAAGAGACAAAGAGTGAAGCCATGCATTAATTATCAAGAGTTTCCGCATATTTCTATCCCATTTCATCATAGACATCAAATCATAATAAAGCCCATGTTTGGTATTTTTTAGAACACCACAAAGCAAAGTTGGGATAAGTGTGGCTGTGTCTTTGACCAAAACATATTCTGTACAATACTGTCCGCAGAGGGACATCTTGCTGTGGCATGATAAGGATCAAAGAGGCCTTGGTGAAAATGGAGCAGCACAACAGAGAGAAAGAGCAAGTGAGAGAAAGATATAAAAGAACAAGAAAGAGAGATCCAGGCAGACTTTTCCCTTAAGTCAATTTAAGATGACATCTTGATTTCTTCTCAGTGCACCGGAGCACTGCTCTGGAGGAGATAAAGCAGAGTGTTTAGGATCAAAGAGGTGTGCCAGAGAGATGCCTCAGAAAAGCCCTGCACTCTCATTGACGCTCAGTCACCCTCCTGTGGTGCGCTGTTCTCTGGGCACATTCACATAAGAATGAATGTGAATGTTTGGTGCAAAAGGTGAGTGATGGGTAGTGATGCCTTTCAGTTTGAGGGAGTTCCTTGCTGCAGGTATAAAAGCAGCAAATGGGTTGTGTTGATGTGGACGAGACCAGAAAGAAGTATGCATTGGTGAATTGCGATAGACTGTGTGTGTATGTGTGTGTGTGTGTGTGTGGTGGGTGTATATGTGTGGTGGGTGTGCCTGCATGATTGTGACGGTTTCGTCTTGCTAGTCAAGAGAATTCACTTGAGATTTGAGTCTGTGTGAAGCTCTGCCTCTTTCAAGCCTTTCTGTATTTTACTCAGGAAGTGCGGCAAAGACAGTGAATAGGAGGGAGAGAGATGAAGCTGGGTCAGCGCTCCCATCAAGTCTTCACAAAGCACAATTTCAGCTCATTCACAGTTTTATCTTGAAAAGGCCCCATCCCGAAGCCGGCTCATCTCTCACTCGCTCCCACAGGAGTGAAGACCGAAAAGTGGACTTACAGGAAATAATCACTGGATTTTCTATTGAACTGTCAAGACAAGTAGGGAGAACGGGTTGTTCCAGAGCTGTGAAAGCCCTCAAAGTGCAATGCTGTTCTCACTGCTGACGTATACTATGTTACAGAGACAGCTAGTAACTTTTTTAATATTCAGAACAGCTCAGTGCAGTACCCACCGGTCAGTCTCTTTGCTGAACTGGCCTCTGCCCACGTCATTGACAGCACACAGGCGGAACTGGTAGGAACGGGCTGGGATGAGACCACCAACAGTAACCCCGGTAGACTCCGGTTCAATGTTGGCCAGCAGCACGGTCCAAGGGGCATCTGAGACGGAGAAGACGCACTGTGAGCAACAGCGAGTGAACGATACAATAAATGACCTTGCGAGAAGCATTTACATTCTCTTCCACAAATCTCTTCAGCACTTGCAAACTCAAATCTAAATTCAATGTTTCCCTGACTATTATCGCACACTGTTGTTTCATTTTATAGTGATAATATTGAAACTACTGATGAAAAACAAGTGTTTTATTTTGTATACACTCTAAATATCAGATTGAAATTCAATTATCCAAGAGCCAGATCCCATCTGCATCCTCGGATTCATTTTCCTCTTAATGAGTTGTCATCTTCTCAGTTAGCCTGAGCTTCGATGAGAAATGGCTGAACAATTTACTCTCTATGGGTGAAAGCATTCCCGCTTCTTTGATTTTATCATTGGAATGGAAGATAAGAACATTGGACATCAACACAATTTGGTTCCCCTTATCATTCGCAAAGAAGCACATAGGTGAAGCAATTGAGTTATACTGATTGCAGAGGGTAAGAGAGGATGCCACTGCCAATTTTAGGGGCACAATCGAAATGTAATATAAGAGGTGTAGCAAATGAGTGCTTCCAAGGCATATAAATAACAATATTGCCTTTAAAATGACAAACAAGAAACAATAAAAGCATCACTTTTTTGAGCAATGTGCACTGTTAAGGGTGACACTGGTGCCTGGGTGATAGAGAATCACACTGAACCACTCACTGTTTTCTGAGACTTCCAAGATATAGCGGATCAGAGGACTGTTTCCATCAAAAGCCTGTGCCCATGTGAGGTTGATGGCCCTTTTCTCTGTGGCACTCAGAACTGCTATTGGATTTTCTGGAGCATGAGGAAGTTGCCTGTATTTAGTAAGGAGGGGAAAGTGATAAAGTGAAATATAATCGGACAAGAGACGCAGCAAATAAGAAAATTAAACAGTCAAACTGCAAGTCTTGCAAATAATAGTTAGTATATATTTGTTTTTGATGGATTGGAGAGGAAAGCACTGATAAACCACAACAGTGGACAACACACCCATCCATCATGTCCCGGTCAGACATAAATAAGAGAGAAAAAAATACAGATGGCTAGATAAGACGAGGGAGACGTGAGGTAAATATGCAGACCTGACTCGGAGGTGGGCACTGCGGGAGTCATTGCCACCCACTGAGGTCACCCTGCAGGTGTATGTTCCGATGTCACCCGACCACGTCTGGGAGATGTGCAGGGTCCCGTCGGGATCCAGCCGCAAGCGGGGCGACGTGTTCACGTCAATCATCGAGCCGCTCTTCTCCCACACATACCTGGAGGTATGTACATGGGTATGTGAGGGTAGTAAACACATACGACAGAGGGACGCACACACACACACACACACACACACACACACACTCACATTTTAACACTCTGTATCTCTGAGTGTTGTGACAGTAAATCTGTTTGCTTTGTGTCAGTTCATACAGCAAAACACAGAAGGCGCTGACACCAATGAAAAGCCTTGTGAGGCCGATGGCAAAATGATTTGAATCTAAAAACCATCTCTCTCTGCCACACATACAGTATAAAATCTCTCCCCTATGCCATTTCTCTCCCTGTCACATACCCAACCACACTTATGCACCCCCCCCCCCCCTGCAACCCGCATACACATGCACACGTATGCACACACTAGGAGCTCCTGTGATTAATTGTGACTGTTTGGGCTCTCCAGCTAATCTCCTCTGTGTTGCGTTTAATTAAAGGCGCTGTCTGAAGTTATTACTCTGTTTACATATTCATCTGTTTACCCCGCGATCTGATCAATGTCATGGCCCCACAGGTGACAAGCACTCTAATCACTGGGCTCCATAGACATCATTTCACCCCCTCTGAGACAGATGCATGTACACATACTCTATCACGCTCAAGATTGTCTGAAGAGAGAGGAAAAGCGACTGACTAATTCCTCAATCTGACTAAGAGTTTCAAAGTCTTCCCATAGGAGGTCGTCTAAGGGATAAACATTACAAGATCTCTTACGGATTTCATAAAGTAATTAAGCACAACATTGATATCCTTGTTTTCTAGACTGGGGTTACATCAAGAAATTGTTGCAAAACATATCTGTGACTGTATGTGATAGATTAATTGAAGCTAGAAAAAAAAAAATCAAATATTCATAAAAATTTTCACAAAATTCATCATCACCTAACAGTGACACTGGGGTCGTGGGTCACACCGCAAGTCATAACAGCCTTGGTCCCTTTGATGACACTCTGGTCTTGTGGCGGCTTAGTGATGCGGGTACGTGCTGTGAACACACACAGATGTTGTTATTCAGAGGGTGTTTGAACAGCGGATTGAACTGAGCTTACTAGAGCAGCTTTCACTTAATGTCTGTTGGTGAATCATACGGTATTTCAAATGGGTGGAGTATTTTTCAAGGCTTTTAAAGAGTGGTAATGTGAATTTATGCACAGAAAATGAGTATGCGCATGAGTCATCCCACTATATAGTCAGAATGTCTTGACAATGACCTGCATGAACCAGGTATTTATTGTATCTAGAAGTAAACAAGTCATGGATTTAAATAAAAGATGTTTAGGGTGGTCTCATAGTTGGCAGTATTTTTCACACATGCTGGACAAGGTAGAAAATGAAGACAGAAGTGTTTGCAGACGATGCGAACAATATAAATGTTTCTGTTATGCTTACCCCAGACTACTAGGTCGGCTGAAGCTTCATCAATGCCTCTGGAGTTGCTGGCCATGCAGGTGTAAGTACCAGCATCAGACAGGTGGGAGGGACTGATTAGCAGGCTACCCGACTCCAGCAGGGTGAACCTGGGCAGCTGGACCGAGCCACTGGCCAAGACACGTTCACCTGCAGGGAGGGGAGGGGTGGAAGTGATTGATGGTATAGCGATGAGAAGAGGGGGGAAAAGGGGAGGGGAGGACAGGGAGCAAGAGAGATTAGTGTATTGGAGAAATGTCAGGGAAAACAAACAGGAGGGAAAGCACCACAACAAAAGCAAAGAAGTACAGCTTGTTTGGTGAAATCGCATATTCTCAATCCTTTCCATGTTGTCTAACTTTGACAAGTCCAAATGCAGCATAATGAAGCCCCCCCTCTGAACCTCACACTGTTAGCCCACGCACCTTTCTGCCAGGTGATTGCTGGCCTTGGGGCTCCTGAGGTCTCACAGTGCAGAATGACTGACATGCCGTCAATCACTGCACTGTCAGCAGGGCCAGCAGTGATGTTGGGAGCGATACCTGAGACGGGAGGGGTCACACAAACACACACACACACACACACACACACACACACACAAAAATCAGGTGAAACAGAGGTGATAATGACAGACATAAACAGATTTCTCCCTAATAAAGCAGACAGCAGCTGAGAGCTTAATAGACTTGACAAAACGGGCGGCTGTCAGGTCTCATTCTCCAGGACAGCTCTGAGAAACTGACAAGGCGTCTCCATCTCACTGCTTCTCCTGCACATTCTCTGATTCAAAAATAGCCAATAATTGCCCGAGCACCCAAGGTGACAAACCTGTCACGCGAAGAGATATATAGATAGATGGGTGTAGGAGGAAAGACAGAAGAGAGGGAGAAAAGAGGATTAGAAATGAGAACAGAGGAGCGGATTTGAGAATAAGAAAGGGAGGGAACAGAGAGGGAAGATGAACGGAATTAAGCAGCAGACGTGCAGATAGCTTTGGAAAATTTTCAAGGGGACATACTAGTAACAGCTAGGTAGGTGTTTGTCTGGATCTCTCCTGCGAGATTGCGGGCAAAGCACTGAAACATCCCTGTGTCATCTGGCAGAAGACCGTTGATCTGTAGACTGCCTCCTACCAAAACCCTGTACCTGGGGATCTTCACCGGGCTGATAGGCACTGCATCTTTATACCACACTATGTCTGGCTGAGGTGTGCCTGCAGAGGAAGGAGAGGATTTATTTTTTTCCATGTCACTGTGACCCTTTTGTTCTTTTTGGGGTTTTTTTTTCATGCTTTCTTGCTCTTTCGCAAATGCAGTAGCAGAAAGAAAAAAACAAACAGCACTAACCTCGTGCCTGACAGGGGATATCCACCACCTTTTCCATCTCTGCGCTGATGTGACTCGGTGGCTCTTTTACAAACAGAGGATACTCTGTTTCAGAGAGGAAAAAAAAAGCAAACACATCCATTAAAGCCTTTAAAAACAACTCACACACCGTCAGTTCTTTTTTATCTCGACCCTTCTCTGTTGAACTAGCAGAGACTCAATTACTGAAATATAAATGGCGACAGAATGTTCTCTCAACATGGGAGTCAGCATGCTGATGTAATATTTGGATAATTTAGACTCAATTACTTTGCACAAGGTTAAAATGTAAGCTGTGGGTTATTTACCAAGAACGTGCAGGAAGGCCCCAGCAGTGACTGACGGCACGCTGCTACTGCGGAGTGACGCCTCACACTCGTAGTAGCCGCTATCACTGACTGCAGGCAAACTGATGACCAATCTACGGCCGAAGTCTCGGATCCCCGTATTGACCACAACCCCATCTTTCCTCCAAGTAATACTCATTTTGACAAGGGGTCTAGAGGAGAAAAAGATGAAAAGGAGAAAAAGAGAGCAAGAGATCGGGAGCGTGGTTTTTAATACAGATTCATATTCTGTTTCAAGGTTCCAGAGCATTGAGGGAGCAACGGGATACATATGTCATTCTGATTAAGTCTTTGAATTGGAGATAATAGTCAGAATTCAGGACTGGGACTGCATGAGATAGGGAGAACAGAGTGAAGCCCTGAATCAAAGGGAAGAATGGAGGAGAGGTACAAAATGAGAGATGTACAAAACACTTCTCTATCATGTTCAGACAAAAGATTTCATTTAAATCACAAAATATCAGATGTAGAGGTGAGAAAAGTGGAGGTGTATTGATAATGTGTGCATATCTGAGTCTATATTTGCATGTGATTTTTCTTCAGTTTCCTCGTGTGTCTGTGTGAAAAATTTAAAAGGAGATACCTCGCATTGGCAACACACTCCATGATAGCCTCGTTTCTCCCCACGGTTACACTGGTGTTCTTCGGGGAGACGATGATAGAGGGGGCGATGGGGTCTGCAGGTCCTCCCACATCTATCACACACACACACGCACACACACACACACGTAAGTACACAGATAGAAAAAAGTGAAAAAATCTATAAACTATATGCAGACCTTAGATTAAGCCTGTGCATCTGCCTGATATAGCCAATTGAGCATGACTGGATCCTTACACAGAGACTGACAATCTGTCATTATCACCACTAGCTAGCCAGCATGCTATTACCCAACTATTAACACCCCTGTCTTTACTTTAGATCCTTTTTCTAGTGCACACAGCATTTCCTGGGCACGGTGTTAGCCCAGGTGTTAGAAGCCATTATGTAGCATAATTGAGACAAACACAAAAGGCGATTAAATGCAGCACCATCACTCACGGGTTTCACGGAGCCTCCAGCCAACCATCGATTCACTGCCCTCAATCAGTGATCTCTCTCTGAATCTGATCTCATTTTCCCCCACCTCCCCGGAGTATGGGTATGGGCCTGTGCGCTTATATGTGTTTGAGTGATTGCACGTTTATGATGCATGTGTGTGTATCGTGTCTGTGCGTGCCTGTGTGTGTCCACATTCATTTGTGAAGTTAAGTGCAGGGCTATCCCTGGGTTTATAGGGTACCTAATCAAGTTTTTATTGTTATTATTGTTATTGTTAATTATACATCCTGTGGATGGCATATTACTGGCACATGTATTGCACTATATTTGTCTTATTTGCACTATACTTGTTGTCATTATTGTTTTTTTTTGCCTTGTTATTGTCCCCCTGACCCCCAGCTCAGCTTAACTTGTGAATATTTAAATTCTTAGTTCCTTTAGCATTTTTGCTTTTTAAAGCCTCGTTGTTGTGTTTTAGTACTTGCGTGGAACGGCATTTCGATCCTTTTGACAGTAAAGTTGACTTTAATTTTGTGCCACCTTATTGTAAATCACACCTTTTCAAGGACCATTTTTGTGGAATCTCAGTTGTGTAATGACAAAGCTTCTGCCTGAATGTACGAGCAGGCGTCCTGAGGGGTTATTGATGTTTGGGTCTGATTTGATTGTTTCATTCAAGTTCCCAGCTTTTCAGTTATGGAGTTTGAACTTTAAAATAAAAAATAAAAAAACAAAATAAAACAACAACAACAACAAAATAGTTCAATATGATGCAAATCACATTTAATAAGTTGCTATGAAAAATACTTTTTAACAATATAATATGTGAAATTAGATTTTTCATACTGTCTCCCATAGCATTCTTGTTATGTAATAAGAAACAAGGAGCTGAGGTTTAAAATTTAAGCCTTGAGTATGTTCACAATGGGCTATGTTTCCACAAGTGAAAGACAGTAAGATACCAACTGTAACAGTAGCCTAATGATGATGCCTAAACCAAACAGCTTCAAACACAAAGAGCGAGGAAGGAACAGAAGCACAAAATAATATTTATCTTCCAGCACATTTAAAGAATGCATTTAACATTTTGAAATGAATACATTTCAACCCGCCGGTCTAACAGCATTAATTAAAAAGGTAATCATAACAGCTGAGAGACACAGAATTTGTGTGGACACAAAGTGGATTTTGAAGCCTTTGTAGACTTTGTTACGGAAGATCCAAACCACTAGGCTCTGGGATGGGTAGAGATAGATAAAGAACAATGTAGTATCTGTCCTTTTAAAGAAGTTTGATTTATTTAATTCAAAAATATTTGGAGGCAGATTTACATGAATAGATATATTTTGCAATACTGTAAGGTTTTAGAATTCTACTCAACCTCCTCATTAATACATATCATCACAGTGGTACAAGCATTATCTTGAGGGTTTTATTGACATTATTATCAATTAGCATAGTGAAGACCGATCAATCCATGTGGAAAAGCTTGCTGTCAAGTCATCAGAAGAGTAAAAAAAAAGAGAAATAAATTAAACAGGTTGCAATGATTTGCTTATGGACTGAGGGATCTATGAGGAAAAATCTAAATCACTTGGGTCTGACGTTATTGGCTAAAATGTAAGATTACACCATTTGGCTGATCTATGTAATTTTTATTGCCTAATTAACTAATGAGATTATGAGGAAAGTTTGATTGGTGTGGGTCTTATGGTCTCTGAGCTCCTGATACATTTAGTGGAGATGGAGACATAGAGGGAGCAGGGAGGAGAAGAGAAGAAGAAGTGATTGATGGGAAGAGAAGAAGAAGAATCCTAACACCACCGATATTCATCTTCTACCGAGTAGAGTAGCTCTTACTCTAAGACTAAACAAAGTTTACCAAGGTCACTAACTGATAGCGGTAGAACTGGTGAATTTTAAAGAGCACATACTATATAAATAATTAATGAAGGATTTATTAATCTTAAGTGTTTTTTGCAGTCATGTTGAACCTTTTAAAAAATGTGACGGTTGCAACTTCTGTATAAAGTTGTCCCCTTCAAATAAAGTGGCTTTTGCTGATATTACATGTTATTAACTATAAGTATATAAATGTTTTTCACATTTTTGTAAATATGCAAACTAAACATTTTTGTTTCGTTCCATTAGGTTTGGCTGTTAATGTCGTCTATGTTTGTCACTGATACAATAAAAACTGGGAATCCATTTGACTTGACTAGAACTCATTTTGTTCTCTAGAAGACATGATTGGTTCCTTGGCAGACACTAATTAATGTATTGCAGTTTATAAACTCTGTGTTGAGAATACCTCAAGTGTGTAATCTTCTAATTAAATGGGAAAAGTAAACAACGAGGTGACCTGCATAGCAAATTCTCACTATTAATGTCACAATAATGTTTACATCTGTCTGTGCCCAAAGACAATTGTACACTGCAGTGTATTTCACACTCTAAAGAATAAAACAAAAAGCAATATGTCTTCCCATCTGGAGTATTACCAATTGTCAGTTTGCGCTTTGCTATTAGACTCGGCACTGTCTCATTTGTATGCTCCCTTCGGAACAAGATGCTCCCTCCGCTGCATATTTTTATTTCTTTTCTCCACAGAATTGCTAAAATGAACAAATGCAGCTGTAAAAACCTTATTGACTTTCAGATGCAAAAGACGGTTGTATGATCTGCAAGGTCAGATCCAGTGATATTCAGTGATATCTGGTCCCCGCAGACTGCTGTGTCATGCGTATTGAGCACTGAATTACAAACACTGTATTAATTTGACGAGCAGATGCTCAGAGAGAGCAGGAAGCTGATATTAAAAATGTGAAGCTCCACAAGTGAACAGGTTAAAAAGTCCTTGTACGAGAATGAAGAGCCTGATCAGAAAGATCAAACAAATCATAATGAATCTGGTGATGTCTTTTATCAAATACTGTATAAAAATAGTGTAGTAAGCTAAGAAAGACTGTTGGTGTGATTGTGTTTAGATGAAAGTAAATAACAGTAGGTGGGAGAATTTTTATGGCTGTTGAAATGAAAAAAGGTTAGAGGAGAGGAAAGAGTCAGGTTATGCCTAACACTAATAATTTGACATGTAACCACGCTTGTGACAAACTATTCGAAGTTGTGAACATATCTGTTTATGAGCCAGGCTGACCTTCTATTTTGTGTGTTTGTGTTTGTGTGAGTGTGTGTGTTTTATTCGGTCCGTGTTTTGCCCAGTGTCATTTTCATAAATCTGCTATTTGTGAGGAGCGATTAAACTGAAGGTCTAGTTTATGGGTCTGTACATCCAGCCAGTCAGAGAGGTGCTGCTGGAGCTCCACCTAAAATTCACAATATGACCGTAATTCACTGCTCAAGCTAGGGGTTAGAGGAAGACGAGGACGACTATTGGTGCAGGTAATGGGTGTGATTACGTTTGTCGGACAGAGAGAAGAGGACTGACATGATGACAGGGCACCCCAGTAGATGGCGCTATCTCTGTTTCTATTGTCTTTGGCTGAGCCACCTGTTGTGTAGCTGCTGTGTTGACTGAATGTGTGTGCTCAAGTGTTAAACAGAGAAAGAATGTAATGAATTTAACTTTTTTTTTAACTACTGTGTCATCTGCAACAACCTGTTAAAGCAATCTGCTGATGAAATAGACAATCTGCTAGTGAGTTGTGAGTTGAATCTGTTGCTTAAATGTGTGTGTATGCATGTGCACCTGTGTGCATTTAATGTCATGTGTACTTACTCTCCACCGTGAGTGTGACAGGCTGACTGGTTTTATTCTCCCCATTCTTGTCATTGACTGCCTGGGCGTAGTAGCGTCCTGCATCAGGAGCCACCGTGGACAGGATGACCAGTGTGTTATCCAAGGTGATGGCACTGAGTAAATATTGATGCAAAAACACACCCACACTTTAGCTTAGCACACTTTTAAGGGAACTGAATTGACTTACATTCATTCCCACAACACTCGCATAACCTTAACATTACCCTAATAAAGACAAAGACAGCTTTAGGCAGTGTTGAATGTGGTTAAATCAAATTGGGTCCACCAATTTGGCTCCCAATTAAAGAGACATCCCCAGTCATCTGGTGCACACTCCAAAATTTGTCCCCAAACACACACACAGCAAACCATGCACACATACACGTATACATACATCTACAAGCACACAGACACTCATATCATTAAACCAGTGAGTAGTTGTTTCTCACAGTCAATAAATCCTCAGGGTAAACTTACACACAAGCACACACAAAACACACACACAGACATAAATTATGTCTGAGCACTTCCATCTACAATAGTTCAGAATTTCTCTCACTATTTTATACTCGCTGTTCCCGCAGTGCTTCTGCTGTAGTTTACTATCATCTTTATCGCTGTGCTGCACAGAGATAAGTTAGGCTGGTCTTGTGAGATACTGTAGGCCAGTCTTAGTTTTTCACCTGGAAGCAGTTGCTCAGTTGGCCATGTTTTTTAGTTGGAAACTAGTCTTAACATATCCAGATAAATGAAAGGGTCTTAAAACCACTTTGTGCAACTTAGATACCTGCATATTTTAAGTATATTTGTTAGATACTGTGGAAGCCACACTCAAAGTTCATTTTGTGCACCTTGCACCAGTATATAGAGATGAATAACTGCAGCAGATAAAGTCCCTAATTAAGCAATAAACACACCTATACCACTGAAATTGATTTTTAATTTGTCCCAGATTAACTGCATGTACCATAACTATGACAAGCTACGTGGAATACAAGAAAAAAGGATGGACAAATGCAAAAACTACATCCATCTATGTAGCAATTGGCTTGAAAAATTCCAAGCTATCCCTTTAAATCCTTTTTGTGAATGTTGCACCCAATAGCCACGAGAATGGCTGAATGTTGGTTAGGCTGATGGTCTCAAACGTGTGAGAAGGGCCCATTAAATGAGAGCTGACGGTAAGCACGCGGCCAGATTAGGCTCTCCGTATCTGCCAGGATCTGCCTGATCGGTGCAGGATAAACAGACACATTCCTGGACAATTAGGAGCTGTGGCTCTTTCCGAGTCAACAAACACTTACACGGACACACAAACACCAATATACACACACGTCTGTGAATATCAATGTGGCCTGACACAAAGCGAGCAAACAAGCGGTAAATGCAGAGTGTCCTGTCAGTGCCTCTCATTGTCACAGGCAAAAGCTTCACTGCTTCACTTCTGGTAAGAGTCCGCTGCATAGTAACCAGCTCTGGAATTGGTTGAACATTCTTGGAAGGGGTTGAGATTTTTCTTACAATTTTCCTCGGTGCTTGAACTGCATTTTTGGAGCCCTGCAGGCAGAAGATGTGCGCAACAGTCCGTTCTTCAAGCAAGAGCATGCAACTTGGGGTTAAAGTCTTCATGTCAGCTACGACATGGTAGAGCTTGCTGCTGAATAATAGACGAGGAAGCGGTTTCTGATGTGTAGTGGACTGCCTTCCTCTATTTATCTGGATGGCAAAATTAATCCCAGGTGATTACCTTCACAGTATCTCTTTAGGAAAATTGCATATCTGGACAGGCATGAATGCAACAAACAAAAAAAAAAAAAAGCTGCCACACACACTCACACTTGCACCATAGCCTTCAGTCACCCACAGACCTCCCACAGTGCACACACTGCCTCACATAGATTCTTACCACATGCACATATGCACACACACACACAACCTCCCACACACAAATCCACCCAAGGGTGAGCACTGTCAATCAAACATATCATCAATTGAGGCCTTTTGTCCAATTTTGTCTAATTGGTTCCCCTGCTGCCTGCTCTATCTCTACCCTTCAATCATTCCGCCTGCTAAGTCAATAGGGGCGATATACAGTAATAACCCGCTTTATCACTGAGAGGTGATTCAATGATGAACACAGGGCCTGCGCCAACATTCGTTCATCAACTATTCTGCTCAACTTCACTCATGGTGTGTGGGGGGATTGGAGAAAATCTGTGAGCAGTATTGAACTTCTTAGAGTTCTCTGAAGTGAAAGATATTCTGCTTCAGCAGCTCAGCATTCACCAACAACTCATATATGAGAGCACTCAAACGCGCACAGAAACACACAAGTCATATGCACACGCGCTCTGCTCAAACCAAACAAACCAAGTTGAGGCGAAGCTAGACTTACATACGGCTGCTGGAGGGAATTTTACGCCCATCTCTGAACCAGGTGATCTGTGGCCTTGGGAAGCTGTGTATCCGTGGTGCCTGGATGAGAGCACCCTCACCCTGGGATACAGTTTGAGACCTCTCACCTTCCACAAAACCTCCCATATCTAGGAGAAATAAAGAAAAAGAGTATAAATAGAAGAGATAAAGGAACTGAGTAAAAAAAGAAAAAATACTAAAAGAGAAAATGTTGGAAATCCATGCCAGCAACAAAGAAGATGAAAAAGAAGAATTGCCATTATTACCCCGTTATCTACCTTTTTCAAAAGCTAAGCTCATTTACTCAGAGTGACTCATTCACATACTGTGCATGACAAGCCTCTCACAAATACAGTGTCCTCCCCTTACTCTGTCAGAACTGGCAATATATGGAAAGGGACCCGCACTTACAGGCAACCTGCACTTCAGTACTGCACTGCATTATAGCACCCACTCGGTTTCTCACAATGCAGCGGTAGTGGCCAGCATGCGATTGGTCCAGCGAGGGGATCAGGTACCTAATGGGCACACACAACACAAAGTACCATTAGTCATCATCAGCATGACAGACAGCGACATTTGTCATCTTGGAGCTTTTATCCCCCACACTCGGTATTCTAAATTAATCAAGATGTTTCATTGGGCACCTGAAACACATCTTAAATGGCATTCCACTTAGCTATGAGACATAAATGTTGTGAAGCAGGGATATAACAGAGCAGCCTTGAAGTGTGATTTGGTGCTGATGTAGCGCGGATGTAAACTAAAGAAGGAAGAATGCGATTTTGAGGCCGGCTGTGGAGCGAAGAGCAGCTGAGTTTCTGACTAGCAGGACTCACAAAACCCCACTGTTATCCTGTATGTTCAGTCAGTGGAATCAATTCATACAAGCATCTCTCACATGTTAGGCAGCCATAGCATACGTCTCTCCCCAGATGTGCATTCATGTTAAATGGTGTGTGTGAAATGCTAGGTAGATAACCCCAGAGTTGTGTCCCCTTTAATTAGTTTGCTATAGCCACTTAGGAGTGTGGAGTCCGCCCCTGCCATGTTCCCCCTGCACTGCAATTCGGGGTGGAGGTGGTGGTGGGGGTGGTGGGGGGTCTGATTAAATGGATTCCAGTTCTCCTCTTTGATCAGGGCTGGTGAAGAATAACAAGCAGAGGGCTGGCCTGCGAGGCAAACCCAGAGACTAAGCCACGTGAGAGCACAGCCAAATGCTGAGGAAAGACAGGGAAAGAAGAAGAAAACGAGGTAGATGGGGAAGGGTGGGGGGTGGGGGGTGGGGGGTTGGGAGGGGGAGAAAGACAGACAGGGAAGGGAAGGTGTATGTGGGGAGGTAGTCAGTGATAGCAATCAGACGTTGCCACCTGAGAATGTCTGTCCATGTCTAGGGGACTAGTCAGACCGTGAGTAGAGAACACAGAAAACACGGCTAGATTTAGATGGAAACTGACTTTCACTGTGGACTGCAACTGTGACCTGCGAACACACACACAGGCAGGCACGCTGGCACACAAGCATATAGTGCATGTACAAATAGGCACACTGATGCATACACTCAGATACACACAGAGGCCTTGTTAGCACGGGCTGAGGCTTTCTTTTGCCACTCTGTGCTGTTGACAAAATTCTTCAGCATTGTGCTTAGAGGCTGAAGTATGTAATAAGAAATATCCAGAAGAACTCGATAGTCAGTGAAACATCTTACTGCTGACAGAGCAAAGAAGCCCACCCACACTGTACAATCTGATGAAAAAATATGCATTGTATGATTTTATTGCAGCAATGATAGTCTCAACAAACAGCCGAAGAGAAAAGAAGAGTGATCTGCTCACACCATCTCTGCATGTTGAATACAGCGGGAGATACAAATCTGAATAAATTTGACAATCCCCTGAACACAAGATGTTATGTCTCAAGGGAGACATGCAGCCAAATCAGCTCTGAATAAATCCATAGAAATGAGTCTGGAATATGAATAAAAATGAGCAATTGAGCTATTAGATACAATTAAATGCTGCTAAAATATCCTTGTGTAGTAAGCTAATTATAGTTGATGAATTAAAATTAAAAAAGCAATAATAGAATCAGCTCTGGCAGGCAAGGTTGCATTCCTCACCTGTATTCCAAGGAGAAACGTGTGAGTTCGGTACCATTGTAGATCCATTTGAATTCCAAGGGCCAGCTGCCTTCAGCCATGCAGGTAAGCACCAGGCGGTTTCCCTCCAGATGAACCTGGGTCTGCGGAGGCTCCATCTTAAAATAAGGTGGGACATCATCTACTGGAAAGAGAAAAAAAGAAGGGAAAAAAGAGAGAGAGATGTAAAACCACAAGAAAATACAAGAAAAAAAAAGAAAGAAAAAAGTAAGAAAGAAAGTGAAGCCGTAAGAAGGGGTAGTAGGTAAGAAGGCAGTGACTCAGTTATTCAGTAACCCCTGTGAACAGACACACAACACAATCCCAGCAATTCACAGGAAATGAGGACTCAGAACAAGCTATTTCCATTTTTCTTCTGCACTGATTGGGAACTTGAAGGTCAACAGAAAAGCCTGCCAAAAAAGCACATGGAATAAGTTGTTACTGCAAAAGCAGCTTACTCTTTTATTTCAAATTGAAATGTGCTGGCAAAGAGGTAGAAGAGCAATTTGTGCAGCAGAAGAAGTGTAAATGAACACTCCCATACCTCTAGATCAGTAAAAGAGGATGGGAAGAGAGACACAGAGGGAGAAGGAGATGGTGAGAGCAGGATGGGGGGGATAGGTGGGGTGGGGGTAGGGGAATAGACAGAAAGCAGATGGAGAAAAAGCAGAGATTGAATACAAAAAAAGAACACAGACAAGTAGGAAGAAGAGAGAGTGAGAAATGGGAAGCCATGTGGGTAGGGGTGGTAGGGGCTGCTTTAGAAAACACAAAGTTTCCCAGCCTTAAACCCCTTTCTCTGACAGGATGAGTTATGCTCTGTGCCTCCCTTCATTTATCTTTATAGTTCCCTAATGCAGCCAGATTATACAGGCCCCATCCGCAACACTGCACACAGCCAGTGCAGCCACAGAAAGCCTTTAAGGTGATACGCAAGGTCCAGGGCTGAGCTTGGAGACAAAGTGCTTTCATTGGAGCTGATGAAAAAGGCATGATCAGACCTATTGATCTGTCTGCCTCGCCAGCCACGGGCGACACTGAGCCGATTGTGCCAGTGTTTGTGGCGGGCTAATTAAAGTCTGTATTAATAGTTGCAGTAAGCCGCCAAGGCCTGGAGCACGCCTGGTTCTAGCTCTACCACACTAGCTGACTCACTCTCATGGCTGATTACTGGAGCCTCTCTCTCTCTCTCTCTCTCTCTCTCTCCCTCTTTCTCTCGCTCGCCCCACACCCATACGCAAGTTCACACCCGAGATTTATGGCAGTAAATGCAGAGGATGGTGTGGTGGAACTGGGTGAATGTGAGGGCAGCCTCGCTGAGCAGGAACGGGGATACAGAAAATTGAACCTGATTGAAACTGTAAATAAAAGAATGACTGTGCACCTCTGTGTTTCACACAAGCAGCCATGCGCGTGCAGTGTACGTACACGCAAACACAGATATAGGACACACATATACGTACACACAAGCACACACACAACAGTCCTCCGAAAGCTGCAGCTTACTCCCCTATCACCCACAAACACACAACTCAAAAAAAGAGGCAAACAAACAACAGCCATCTCATCACTTTCTGTTTCTAAAAGCAGTCCTTACATTTTTCCTGTTTGGTAACAACAATACTCCAGCACCTGGCTAATCTGTTCACTTTGCCACCCTTGCATGAACTCCTCCAAAACAAACACTGTCAAACCCAACAAGCCCTTGAAAATGATCCCTGCCTCAACCCAAATGGAGGAACCATCACTATTTTCCCCTTGCACTAGCCGCTGGCTTTGCCGTAATTCCATCCACTAGTAAATGCATTTGCACTTGACACACAAATGCACACACATACACATAAATAGAGTACATACACAACCCCAAAACATTCACTTATGCCAGACACACACAGGCAACATCTAACCACTTCCAGCTGGTTCAGGGGCTTGGTGGCTATGTGCACTTAGCAATGCGGCTCCATCAACAAGCCACCATTAGAGACCTCCACATGCAAAACCCAGACTGGTACATTGATTGTCTGAGGCAAGGAATATGCATAATACTTTACTGATGTGAAAGTGTGGGACAGGAAATTGAGCGCACTATAATCACCACTGTGGTTACTTGTTTTAGTGCCATTCATGTGTTCATGTTTGTGCCTGATCCAAACAGTCCGTTCAGTTAATTATGAATACCTGAACACTGAGAATTTCATATTTAGAGCAAAGTGCATATTTTCATGAACAAAGCCAGCTGGGGAGAGAGAAAAGTCTTTGTTAAAGATCAGAGAGAGCGCAGAATCGACATCCAGTCCCATGCTGCTAAACCCAAGAAAAGATTGCTCTCCATGTGATACACAACTAAAGTGGCTCTTCTATACTCGGTAAGAACTTAAATGGCCGCTGAACGCAAACAGTTCTCGCTGCTGCAGGCAGATAGGGTCAATTCCTCTGCACACTGGGCTCAGGGATCTAATGAGTTTCCAACAACGAACCTCTTGTCTGACCCTCATTCTCCTCTTCCTCTTCATCACTGTGCTTTTTGATCTTCTCAGTGAACCGTAGTTAAACACTGCTGATACATGTTTGTTGTGTGCGGTAGAAGCTGCATGTGCGGTGGCAGGATTGTGTTTTCTGTACGTCAGCCACTGCAGATAAATACTGCCGATGTATGCAACGTGTCTGTACATGCGTATGTGAATGTGAGAACATCTGTCTATTTTTGCTTATGCAAATGTGATCTTTCACGTTAGCACATACAGTAGTACAAAGCTCTGTACAGTGGAGATGACAAACTGTAAATGAGAATTCTGCTGTCACTAATGTGTCAGGTTGATGTGTTTGTCTCCACTGTGTTATCATCACTGCTGATTTGTCTCATGTGTCATCTACTTTTAGTGCAGTGACTCTGTGATTTCATGGAACATAAGCCTGCAGCATATAACACTCAAAAATGTTTACAGACACACATGCCTGTAGATAAAAACACACACCAATGTGTACTGTATATACTGTATACTAATTGGAGACTGTAGACTCATCTAATGACTGGAGAATGTGTATCTATCTGACATGTGCTTCAGGTTAAAGCATTTTTTTTTCTGGAAGAGACAGGTGTGGAGGAGGAAAGAAAGGGAAGAGCAGGGGCTGAGAAAAACTGTCGCTTCCTCCATCCCAGAACTGTCGCTTCCTCAATTCCACTGATGAAAGAAGGGACAGTGGTGGGTTTGGCAGGTGCATGGCGGTGCCCACTGTAGGCTTACAATGCAGATGGAAAGCTAGAGTCCTTGTGGACCTGGAATTCCGGCAGCACTATGGGCTCAGATAAAAGCCAACCGAAGCAGGTCAGCAGATCTAGGGAAGAGCGAACCTGGCTTTGGAGGACCAGGAGGGCTTTAATGTGGCTGCTGTGCAGAACAGCTGCCCCCAACAGCCAGGCTACACCACCAAAGCCAATTCACCACATACTGTATAGAGAAACACCTTATTCTAACCTGACAGCTGAGGTTGAATGGTGGCATGGCTCCAGCCGGGTCCCCTGCTGCATACACAGAATTTTAATGGCTGTGAAACAAAGACCACAGGCATCGGGGCAGCTTTATAAACCAAAGCCCATTGTACTCAACATTGCTCCATGCTGGCATGCAATCACACAGACAGCGTTCGCATTCAGCTTTTGTCGTGTATTCTTTCTCTTGCTTATTTTGTGCCTCACCTCCTTACCCCTGCTCCACTCCAGCAGCGGGAAGCTCTTCCTACCCTCTGTTAAATCCTCAGGCACCTGTGTTTGAGCCAATGTAACCACCCTAGCTGGCACTCAGCACAACTGTATCGCTGAGATGCAGCGATAAAGTGGAGTCCCTGCCTGTTGAAACATTTGGAGCTCTACTCTCGTTATCTGCTCTCACTCTTTCTCTGTTTGTCATTCACTCTACCTTGCTATCTATTTTCTTCCACCTCTCCTTTTCTTCCTAGACACGCATACAAACATATGCACATAACGTCCCTGCTCCGTCGACCACCTCCAGTCCACCTCATGGTGCATCACGTCATCCGGGAAAATTTAGAGCTGTCGTTTAGCTGCTCCAATTGGATCTTAACATGCGAGATGGGTCATGGTTAGCCTTTCTGATGGGGGTTATGCAACAGTCATGGCAGTGACCTTGGCCCAGCAATGGGTTGGTGAAAGGGTGTGGGTTGAGGGGTTAGGGGAGGGGGGTTAAAAGCATCTTAAAAGCTGATGAAACACCTCTCTCATGGATACACACATGCACAACACGCAGTCCCACACACATGCATACTGGCTAGCTTCAATTCATTTGTCGCTGTACAAGTTGAGATGAGAATGTTTGGGCCAGGACGTGAAGCTCCTCTAACACACGCATAAGCACACACAAATATTCACGCCTCCCCCCATGAAAACACGGTCAGTCCTGAAGGTCAGGCTGATCTGTCACTTTGTCACTTGCTGCTGTCACCGTGACAACAGGCACCCCTGCTGATTTACACACCATCACCTGGGTGAGTCTGAAAGCAGGCGGACACAAAGGGAGGGATTAGGAAAGACAGCAAACAAGAAAAGACAGAGGGGAGGAAGAGAGGACGACCAGTGAAACAGATGGCAAGAGAAAAGCAGGGCTTAATGATAAAAAAACAAAGAGAGATCAAGAAGTGATGTAGAGACAGGATGAGGTGAGGGACTGAGAAGGGGAGAAAGAGAAATGAAAAGAGAGAGGGGGTGTCCTCCAACTAGAGGCAGCAAGGTGAAGCGACCCATTACAGCAGAAGCCAAACAAGCAGGCCAGGCCTGAAAGATAGCAAGAGGAGATGGAGAGCCTCCATCTACCCCTACATTCATTTAGAGAAATTGCCCATGGATCAACATCTGCATGCTACATGTGAGTGCCAGTCCATCACACCTCGATGTCTCCCTACCCCCTTCTGTTTTTATAGCCCCTAAATCATGTTCCCCTACCATTCAGTAGGACTATGTACTGTATAAAATCCCTTGGTATCTATTTTGTGGCAATATAGACGTCATGGCCGAAGTGGCATGCTTTTAAAAGCTTGTACAGTCATGCTGATAAAGTTCAGAGGAGGAGATGAATGAGAAATATGGATTTTCATGTTAGGTTGTCTAAAATGTTTTTCTTTTTAATGATGCGTCTGCTTTGATGTTGCAGAAAAAAAATCCTCAGGTCACAGCAGATGAAATACTGCCTGCATCCCAGCTGTGTTTAGTGCATTGCCACGGGTTAATTGATGTGTAATTGATGTGATTAATTGAGGTGTAATGTACCGCGGTGACGTGTCAGGGATCCCGCTCGCTGCGGGGCCTGTGTGTGTGCATGTGTGTGTTTAGGTGTGCCTATCTGATGCTACAGCAACACAATTAGAAGCAGTATCATCCAGCCAACAAATGGAGATTTAATTAGGAGTGAAGATGGAGCGCGAAGCCAGTCAATGGGCAGCAGATTGAATTATCTGGACACACACTCTAGCAGGCAGCGCAGACAAATTCAGAGTCCCAGACATACTCAAACACACACACACCCTTTCTGTTTGGAATTCTTCCCTGTTTGCCTCGCTGCTCCTCTGAGTGCCTTCTTCTACCTCTCTGCTATGCTCTGCCTGTCTCAAACAAACTATCTTTCTCCTTTTGATTCCCCCCTCTTTTTTCTATTCCCATCTTAAGTTTCTCTTCTCTTTTCTTCACCACAACAACAGTTTCCTCTCTGTGTGTTGTGGCAGTCTCTTTTTCTCGGCGGCCTTGATCTCTCCCAATACAGTTGTTTTCATACCCTCTCTCCCTGCCCTCTCATCAGTTGTCATCTCTCTCTCAAGCTTTCTCTCTGTGTCCCAAGATCGCTGTCGAGACATCTCTCCATCTTTTTCTGCATCTCTGCATCGCTCCTTACTCACTATCTTCCTCCATCTCCTCGAACCTGCTGTCTCCTTTAGCACTCTGTTTCTGAGTCACTACCAGTATATTGCATGGCCTACCGAGGGATGTGTCTGTGTCATATCCAGGAGCCTAATTAGCAAGTCCAACTCCGGGCAGAGAACACGGCATGCAGAAGAGCACAGGCACAAGACCCGGCGTCAATTAATGAGACCTCACACACTCACAGCCACCATTACACACCCTCCGCTGCATCAAGTCTCCAGTCAGCTCAGCCTCGTCCGATATACAGTGGGGAAACCACAGCTGAACAACTGTAGCAAGATGTAAGAAAGTTGTCTTAAATCACCAAGGGATAGTCATAGCTTTGTAAAAGATGAAGCAGATATTCTTGCCTGATTTTGTGGCACTCAAATAAGATTCATGTCTTACATCAGCTGTGAGCATATTCTTGAAGCAAATAGATGTATCAACTTAGAAATGTAAGCCAGGCACTATGGTTAATTTCTTACTTTCTAAGGACAGGATATAAGAAATGTTTTGTCTTCAGGAGGTGAGGTTTGGAGAGCTCTTATAGGCAGAACACAATGGGAAATGATCCAGGCTTTACCACCCGTTGTAGTGCGTATGTGACTGACATCACAGTGTTATTTCCCGGTGTGACAGACGGCTTCTACAATTTGGAGGCAGAAGCAAGGTTTTGTGCGGCAAATCACACACACACACACACACTTCTTTCCGACTTTCCTCTTTTCTCTATTTCACTAGGGAGCAGGGAGATGGATGGTAGCGGGTGGGGGAGAAAATAGGTACAAATTTTCACTTGATCTTTGTGAGAGCTAATTGACATTGTTTGAAAGAAAAAAAAAACTACAAGAGAGAGAGCAACACAAAACAGATAAACTACAGTGAGCAGAAGAAATAGCAAATAAAAAAAATAACAAGAGCGGCATCGGGAATAGGAGGCGGGCAGCTTTTTTCTCAAGGCATGAGAAGGTTGGAAATAGGCCTAAGTGAATTTAGAAAGTAGGGCAAAGACTAATGGAGGAAAATAAACAAACGCGCTGAAATGTGAATTCCACAGGGCCCCGGGTCATTAGAGTTAATACTGCGTGCTATGCCATCTGCCGCGATTGTTTACACTAGCCTGGATAATTAGATCCTAATTAGTGGATGGTATGGTGGGGGAAACATTATTTCACATGCATTGAGATGGAGATGATCAGATGCACCTGCAATACTGTGTTGCCTGTCCATCCTGGGACCTCTGTGAGTAGCTTCACGAAGGTGTAGCTATCAGACAAGTCCTGATTTAATTGCTTGATGCACCAGACAGAATCTGGATCTTTTCTTCCCACCATTAACATATAGATAGAGTTGTACTGTTTTTGGAGGAGAGAGTCATCTTTGCTCTTGACATTATGAAAAACTGTCTGCCCCTTGTTCTCCTTTATTCCTCATACTGTATGTGTGTGTGTGGAGGTTTGTGCCCGTGTGCACAAACCTTGTGTGTTTTCTGACTGTGTGTCTTTAAGATACAGACACCAGAGTATTATCAGGCAAAATGCATGGACTCAAACTGCCATGTCCCATCCGTGCTTTTCTCCCCAGCCGATCCCTTTGAATCTCTGAATTGGTGCGATACCACTGGCATGCTAATAGTGTTTTGCTAGGTGCGAAGTATCAGGGTGCCTGCCATTGTAATATATGCGTGTGGAATGGCTGGTGATTGTGATTCTTATCAGTGTGGCAGAGTGCATGGGCGCCAAGCAGTGAGTGGCAGGGGCTGGCAGTAAATGCTAATGGCAGAGAGCAGCTGACAGAGAAAAGAATTATTATCTCCCTTCATTACATTTACACGGCCTGCCTGTCTGTCTCCCTTCCTTTCTCTAGGCCCAAGTGTGAACAGCAACCAGTAATGGCAAGGCTTTATTTACCTGTTTCGCAGAAGACAAACACCTTCGTTGGTGCCGATCACTCATCCAGGCGGGGATTGTGTAACACTGACAATACGTCACAGATTTGATTACATGTAACGAACGACAGGTCTTTGCTGGCAAGAGTTCAAGATGATAGATGAGTAGAATTGAAGAGGATATGGACGATGCAATGGATGCTTTTTCTCATCTTTTCTAATTTTGGTGGAGGTCTGGAGTGATGTGCAGCAGGATTATCCCCTTTGTCATCAGGGCATCCTGCAGGAGCAGAGAGTCCCTGTTCCTAATTGAGACCTCTGGAGTGTGAGAGCTGACAGAATGGAGCTTGTCACATCACTGCTTTCTCCACCACATTACAGAAAGGCCCTCTGACCACTATTTTCTCCCATCATCCATACTAGAGCACCAAGTCCTGCTCTGTGATGGTATGATAGCTACCCCATCACCCTCAAAATCACTTCCCTCAGATGGAACCTCAAAGCTGCCAGACTCCTACCCAACATCCCGCAAGGCCACGTCTCCGACCTCTGAGACATCAACACAGACAGAGGAACACTCTTTGCCTGTTCCTGTCTCTGAAGTGCACATGCCCCAGTAGCAAGAAAGACAGGGGAGGAACACAGCTCTGTGGCATTGTGTGAAGACAGGCAGCCAGCACTATGCCAGCAGGCAGACAAAGATCTGAACGCCCTGACATTATGCTAATGGAGGCGTTTGGCTGGTTCTTACATGACTTCACACCACATTGCTCATCTCAATTATCAGATACAGTAATGGGTGCTGAGTGAGACGCATGCAACTCGAACAAAACAGGAAGAATTCTCAGTCAGAGATACTAATTGTTGCGCTCTCTACACATAATCCTTTAGGAAGGTTTAGTGTGAGAAACACAACTTGTTAAGATTGGGTGTGCATAATAAAATCCTATGTGAATACTATGAAATTATGCATGCTTGAGAGTGAAAATAATTAACAATGATAACACTAATTCTGGCAGACCACACCAGAACATTAATAATGGGTATATTTCTCTTTATTACATGTAAGTTTAGTGCACATAAAAGTGGGAGATCTGGTCTCTAAATTTGATTTTATATCCGTCATCCTTCTCTTCCTCCTCCTGTCATCTGTTCATCAAATGATTAATGTAACCAGCCCATTTCTACTTGTACGATTTTCGTCAGTTGGATCTAAAAACTGCAAGCTGCTTACAAGAAAACCATGCTCCATGGTCAAAAGTTATCATAACCCTGGCACAGACTACAGCTCAGGGCGCCGTGCCAACAATGCTATCTAATATATGAAGTTGATGATGTTTTTCTAATTATATTCTTAAGCTTGCACTCGAGCTAAGATTGCTCCCAGTGTTGCTGCAGTGATGGTGGCAGGGTTGTTTTCTTCCATTTGAGTTGGGAGCAAAGATTAATAACCTTGCTAAAGGGAAAATCTACCCTGTCCCATCCTGTATTCAAGCCTTCAACTCTCTGCCCCCCAACACGTCCGTTTCAAGAGAATGTGAGACATAAGCTGAGAGAGGTGTGAAGAAGTTTTAAATATGTGAAAGTAAAAACCAAGGTTAGCTCTATTTTTTGACACAGTCTTATACATATGCAAGAGCTCTTTATGTGGAAAAAAAGGAATTACAACCACAGCAATTTTAGTCTTAACACAATGTCAGGTATATCCTGGAGGTTATCGTTAGAAATTACATAAATTTAAATAGGAACACCATCTTCCATCAGGTTAATGTATTCAGAGCATTTTTTCTAACGCTGTGTTATTGAAATGTTCCCACCACTGCTCTTAACACACAAGTGTAAAAAAATCATGTTGGTAATTCTCTGAACTTTCTCCGCCTTTGAGGACCTACAAAGCGGAGGCATTGACTGTTGCTGGCTGCAATCACGCACTGAAATATATGCGAATGATCAAGCGAATATGGCATAATGCTACTGGCGCCCAAGCAACGGCATGAGTGATTTGAAGGCTTAATGCGGCCCTCCACACCACATAGAGTTATAGCCTGTGATTTGCATCATAAACGTCTGTTAAATTTCCACTTTTGGAAATGAATATCACTAAATGACAACCTGACAGGGAGCCAGATGGGGGAGGAAGAAGTGACAATTTTTATTTTTTCACGTTTGTATTTTCCACCCATGATGGGACCTAATTCCATATTACTACATCTATAAGCCGTGCATAAATACACATCAAATAGCGTTTTTTTTTCAAGCCTCATAATCCCTGGATAATCTTCATCTACAATATGAGCAATGCTAAATTGGAGGGAAGATTCACAAATGAACATATTTACATCAGTCCCATTAGTGAGACACTGAGGATATACTGCTCAGAGATCTGCTGCTTATTTGAAATGCCTGTAGGCACTTAAGAATTTTATTAGAAGCACTTTAACGCTCACCATGCCATGGTAAGTAATGTGCTTTAATACACATATAATGCAGTGGATTACAACTCTGGATATTAATAAATCATCTGTTTTATTTATTACTGCTCTTTTACCATTACGAGAAAATGACATGTTTAATCTCTGTCATGGATTCAAGAGCTTTTGTGTGTGTGTGTGTGTGTGTGTGTATGTGCGCGACAAGTATCACTGCAGTTCTTGTTGACCTTTATATAGGCTACAGTAATTGCAGATGTGTACAGTAAGAGTTTATTTGTGTCTCTGAATGTGAGTGTGCATATGTAATTCATATTTGGATACATGCTTGTACATGTGTGTGCGTCTCCAGTGAGTCGATGCATGTATATTTGAATTCTTCATCAGATTAAAGAGACGTGCATGCACTCAACAGTCCCTTAATGACAGACAGATCAAAGCCCATCATGTTCCTGGCTGAGTTGAGGGAAATCATTAGCGAAGGGTCATCAGGGCATCATTAGCCTGCATGTTACCCTTGTAGCATGTTTACTTTGCTCCGAGTCTCATTGTATGTGTGCATGCACCCGTGCATGTGTGTATGTATGTGTGTGTGTGTGTGTGTGTGCATGTGCCTGATCATCAAATCCATCCATATCGCTCTCTGATCTCTGCACAGTGTGTGGGAGGAACACAGGTCTCTCCTGTGGCCCATTTCCCCACAGACAAATGCCGCTCCAGCAGTGAGAGCTAGCCTCATCTATTGTACCTCCTGCCTCCATCAACTCACTTTCCATCTATTACGACCCAACAGGCTGATCTTCATGGCTGAAGCTCATTGCAAAACCCTAGCCTTACTGATTCAATAGGCTCTGGAGGGTTCTGACAATGACCAATTCACTCATGACTATTATTCATCACAAAACCTTTCCAGCTCTCCAATAAAATCCACCACCCACCTTTCCCACTCTGTTTGGTATGCTGTAACAATCCATCACTTCCAAACGCTGTGTTGCCCCTACCAAACGTACCATGCACGTGAAAACACATACACACACGCACACATCACTTTTCTCTTACAAGTCCACTGAACAAACTCTTTTTCACCTCAGAAATTGCTATTTTGGTGCAGGGCTATTCCTTCTCTCAGCAGTTTTACATAAATTCTTTCTCCCTTTACAAACATTCCCTCCTGGCTCTCCTCTACCCATCCACCCTTCTCAACCGCAAACTGCTCTTTTCCACTGCCAACTCCCTCCCTCTCTCACCTTCAGATTCCACCCATCCGCTGCCTCCATGCCTGACTGCTTTGACAGGCACGAGATTTAAGCGGGGGGGATTTGATCCCTCCATGGAGTGGAGCTCTGGCAGTGGGGTCCTCTCTCCAACCGCCGGACGCACCGCCCTGAGCCACCGATTAAAAAGTCATGAAGGCTTTTAGGGGCACGCAGGGCTGCAGTTTCCCACTCTTGTGTGGATTGGCTGCCTGAAAATAGTCTTTGTGTTCCTCAGACAACAGTAGAATATGCAGGCAGGGGGGGAAGTTTGAGGAGATGAGGGTTAACGGAGCAGCAGTGCGTGGGCCACTTCGCTCTCCGCTGTGCTCTTAAGCAGCATCTCGCAGCCCCTCGCTTCCTCAGATTAGTTGAAACACCCACCCTATATATCTGTTGTACATCCCTGGCCCCTATAAGAGCATTGTGTCCAGGCTTTATGAGTATGAGACTACAGCACTTTTAGAGCTCTTTATCATACCAGTACGAGGTTGAACTAGTGTGGATCACATCCAAGGTCAGGCCCTCCACACCTAGCTACAAAACACCTCTCTGTCATCGTTTGTGTATGCAGGGGTGGAAGCAATGAGTTACATTTTCTCTTGTCCTATTTTCTTATGTACTATGTATTTTTTTGAACATTACAGTATTATGTATTTTACTTTTACTAAAGGTGGCTATAATCAATATTTTTTTATAATAGCAATGTATCAAATGACAATGAGTAATGTCAGAGGCGTCAATCATAGTGATGAACCAACAGAGATTCATCACTTGACTTTGCAGCTCCTCTCGGCTTTACGGAGCTTTATTGAGTTTAGGTTCAGTGTTTAGCTGTCCGGCCTGCAACTTTACCATTTTGGTCCAATCTCACCATTCTCATTTTCAGCTGTAACAGGCAGCTGTATTGTGAGAAAAAGCTATAAAATTGATAGAGACCAAAGGAGTTGATAGAAACCCAAAAACAGCTAAAAGAGAATGAATATTGAACTTACATTTATCAGGTGGACAGAAACACGAGTCGAAATGAATGATAATGTCGCTCTGTAATTGCTGTATGTGTAAAGTAGCAACTGCCTGATAACAATTTTGCCATATCAGCTTATCAGCTTGTTCACAACTTGCCTCCGCTGCCCCACAAATCGCACCTATTACAGAGTAAGAACAAAAGTCACATGAAAAAGTCTTAATAAACTGAATGGAACAAAAGACAGGAACCAAAAAAAAGTTACTTGTAAAAGTTACATGTTTTAAACGTACTGTATGTTCACTGGTAAAGTGTTAGGGGGAATAAGGGGGGTAGTAAAACCTGGGTTGGGCCTAGCAGTTTGTGAATAGCTTGTGGGACAAAAAAACAAAAAACAATGAAATTAAATTAGACTGTGAAGGCTAACATGATGCCACTCAGACAGAGGAGAATGTCAACAATGACTGCATTACATAAGAACGTAGTGCTGTGTGTGTGATAATCAGTTTAATGCACAGACTGTAAAGTGTCTGTCTATAGAAAAGATATGTATTATTGGTGTGGACATGGATTTTGTTACGCTATACTATAGTATATGTTAATGACCAACTTTTTACTTTTATCAAAATACATTTTTACAACAGTACAAAATACATTTTTACAAAAGTAATTTTGTTTTTACTTGTAAAGTAAAGTACTTTTTCTTAAATAAAATATTCTTGTACTCTTTCCATCCCTGTGTGTATGGCTTCATATACAAATATCTGGCAGTAAATAGAGTATTGATGCCTTCATTGAGGATGAATAAACGGACTAATGCGAACGGCTGTGAGCTAGTATATCATCCACCTGAATGGCTTGCTTTCAGAAAGTGGCACACAAATCAAGCAGGTGACCATTTGCCTCATAATGGTTGCAAGGACAGGTCATATACAGCAATACACGTGTGAAACAAGACCTTAATGTAATGTGAAAAGAAAACAAAAAACAAAAAGAACGCCGGCCTCCCAGCATTAGTTTAGTCTTACCAACAGCGACCATCCATACCACTGTCACAAATAGCAGCCAGCCACTAATGGAATCAATAAAGCCTTGCAAATATTTACAGGACAAGAGAGCCTCAAGGCAATCAATTCCAATCTATAGGACGATGGAAGGTTCTACTGTGGCTGTGTTTCAGGTTAGAAAAATCAATAAAGTCAGCTTTGGAAACAGAAGGAAAAAAAATAAATAACAACCTTATTGCAGCGGCACCCCTCAATCTCTCACTCATATGCTCTCTCCTTCCTTCCATCATTCTGACCCTTGTGTCGGTTCCCCCTTTTTTTCACAGTTGTCCAAGTTTGACATCACTGGCAGCGCCTCCCAGCAGGTATCAGGAACTGCAGGGAGTGCATCCAGCAAGGTAGGGGGAGACAGCTTTTGAAGAAGGGAGCAGCTAGTGGATGTGACAGGCTGTTGAAAGCCTGGGAGATAACAGCATCTGCTTTGGAAAGTCTTCACAGGTAGAAAGGTAAAGTACGGAGGGAAATTGAGGGGTGAGAGGGTCGGGCAAAATTCTCTGGATAATAGGATATAAAAACAATGTTGCTCGGTTTCTGCATACATTCACAGGCAACAAGCAAGGAAGCCTGAGTGACGGAGAGTGAAGCGTGGAAACAGTGCAGAGAATGAGAAGTAGAGTATATTAAAAACAGATTGCTTCCATTTCTCTCTGGGGGCAGATTTTTTTTATGCACAAGGTTGTAATCCCTAGTTTATGTTCTGTAGTAACTAGCTCAATAAAATACATCAACCCAGCACATAAAAAGTGAATAAAACGGAGTATATAAAAGTGTGTCAGGGTGGCAGGAAGCTATAGAAGTCAAAACCGCCCAGAGTGATCGCTGATTTATTGATGCATTGATGCCTGGTAGTGCAACAACGAGTTCAGCAACTTCTGATAAATAGGTGATAATGTCAGGTTTTTCTCTGGCAGGCACACCGGGCCTCACGCAGCTTGCCGGTCTCCAGCCTAATGAGAAGGTAGTTGGACGGAGAGGATGAACGCGACAAATAGGCTCTCTCTCACTTTGTCTGATGCCACTTGCTGTGTTTTCGCTCTCTCATGCACAACGCTCCCAGAGAGCACGATCAGACGGAGCTACAGCTTCTGCCAGCAGCTATCAGTGTCTCTTTAACAACTCCACCTTCCCTCTGTGGTAACATATAAGTGGGTGAATCTGTTTGTGTGTGTTAAATAGCCACACAAAACCCCTCTGGTGGCCAGTTTTAGCATAATGTAATTTTAAACAGCTTGAAGGCTACACAAACAAAAGCTGGACAAGGGCATACAACAAATGTACGGTTAACAGTAGGGCCACATGTCACAGCACATATCATAGCGCATTCCACTGCCCCAAGGCTTGAAAACCTAAGTACCTGGTCGACCGCCTCATCACCGAAAGTGCCTGCCTCGATATTTGTGTGAGTAGCAGTACAGATAAATCAGGCAGATATGTGCATATATCAATGGTCCAGCTTGGTTTATGTTTTGCACTCTATGCATCATGCAGATATGAATACTGCAT
Source organism: Thunnus thynnus (assembly GCF_963924715.1). NCBI lineage: Eukaryota > Metazoa > Chordata > Actinopteri > Scombriformes > Scombridae > Thunnus > Thunnus thynnus. The sequence continues at coordinate 12,885,408 of NC_089533.1, forward strand.
GGTCCACACTGAAAAATGACTGTATCCTGATCTGATAGATATTTCACAGCTTGGCTCAATTAATTGAATTTTCAACTGAGCTGTGAGAGAAATCCATAAAACAGATCAAACTGAAAATGCACCTGACAGAATGTGTGTGTGTGTGTGTGTGTGTGTGTGCATGTGTGTGTGTGTGTGTGTGAGTGCATGTCTGTTTGTGTGTTTGTGAGAGAGAGAGACAGAGAGGGGGAGAGAAAGAAAGAGACTGACCGCACAAACTTGAGGTCCCATTTGGCAAAGCATATGTGGTTCTGACTGCCAACTTGCAAAAAAATGTCAATTACTCTCTCTACATCTAAAAATTTTATGAAGGCTTCTAGGCTGTATCAAAGCCTTCCACCTCACCAGCTCCCGCGAAAATGTTTTCTCTCAGAGAAAATCAGCTTTGATTACTGAAAGCGTGGCTTCAAGTTTATTAGTCTTTTTCAGGACTTCCTTCAAATTGCAGTCCAAGGCGCTGTTGTGCATAAATAAATGATCTTATTGATTCTAACCTGCCTTGTTGGAAACAGACAGACTGTCAAAAACCTCAGATCTGTTGCCTTCAGTGGAAGGCTTGTGATGCATTACAAAGACAACTGTTCGTAGAAACACAGGAAACATGTAATAGCGGCAAACACAGATATGATTCTGGAAGGAAATGAGAAACAAACAGAGAAACAAGAGATAGAGGCACAGCCCGTATCTCATAAATCCGCAGAAGAGAGAAAACAGAGGGTGAAAATAAATAAAGATGAGAAACTGATGATGCTGGTGATCAAAGCACAGTAATGGCAAGTGGTCTGAGAGTTGATAGTAAATCAGAACTCCTGTCCCCACCATGAACTGACCCACTCTCTAACTCCACAGCAGAGGACTGTATATATTTCCCAGCAGTACATCAGACAGACGGAGAAACAGTCAGCCCTGATCTTTCTACTTCCATAAGCAACACTGTTTTAATCCCATCTGGATCAAAGGAGGCAGCAAGCTTTGCCTCCCTTTCATTAGAGAAGGATAGAAGACTGCGTTGAAACCCTCCCTCTTCTCCAGGACTGAATGGCCAGGTTTGATCAATCAATAGCAGTCTACTAGCTCTGGCCTAAGTGCCCCTGCTCTAATCACTCTCCTCTGAAAAATGGAGATTGAGGTGGTGGGACCAGAAACACACCCGCACAAACCTTCATCAAAACAGCCTTTGGTTGGGGAATGAGGCAAATGATACTGTGCTTTGTTATGTTCTGTTCCAGCAGAAAATCAGCTGCCTGACAAGCACAGCCTCAGTACTTAAGACCCATCGCTCAAAACATGAAAGTCTGAATGCTGGTGAAAGGACAGAATAGGGATCAGCCAGGCTGACGGAGTGGCTAAGTACAACTGGGCTGCTGTCTGACTTTGCCATTGTTGTTCACTGGTGGAACGTAATCTTCTTAATCACAAGCTAAACCTGCAGAACAATTGACCCATTTTCATATGTGGCTTCTTATCTCTGAAGGCGTGCCCATATCTCATTTAGAAGTGTTAGAAATCCCTCTTCAATCTAGGTGATCTGTTCTCACCAACCTGCCTCCACATTCCTCTAATCCACTCTGATCTAATCCAATGCATATCAACCAGAGAATGTCATGTTTATATATTGAGTACTTGGTCCTGTGCTGTGCTGCTTTATGCGTTTAAAACTTGGGTCTCCTCACAAAAATAATACTCATTATTCACTACTCTTTTATGTATTTGACATTTTATTCCAATATATTATATCAATCCTGTACTTGCTTACTCTCTGCTTCACCTACAGAATAAATGAGTGCATCTTCTCATAACATGTTAGCTATTAAATCCCAGCAGTATAAAGCAGGCTGGACAGGATTGATTTTATATTTACAGTACTGATGTCCAATTTAAGCAAAATTAAAGAGAATATTTTCAGAATCATCTTAGAGGGTGTTTGTCATTCGAATATGAAAAATAATGGCAAACATTAAAGCTAAAAGTGGGTGTAATTATTGAAGTGAAAATCACAGATGTAAGCTTACATTTAAAATAGGATTAACAGGTCCAACCCCTAATAAGAAAAGTCAAGTCAAAGTTATTTGTGTGGTACTTAATCACATTAGTCTCAAAGAGCCACACACCCACATTCTAACATAACAAATGACTGGTTGTTTTTCAGTGTAGTATGAAATCACTCATGATTTTGGCACATTTTCACCGGCAGGAGACATATTTTCTGTACACAATGTTCAGGGAAGAAAGGAAAGCATATGTCTTGTGATTTAATAACGTGGGTGCACACAACTAACTGCCCTGAAAATCTCAACACTGACCGATGTTAAGACTTTTGAAGAAAGCTGAGGTTATGTTGCTGACTATGTCATCATTACTGTGCATTTATACAAGTGCGAATGAGATGCGTATGCTCATTTTAAACACAATAATTGTTGGTACTATCCTACAAGGTCAGAGTCATTATTTAAACAAAAAAACTCCTACCTGTATCAGCTGATGTTAATATTATTATCACTAAGAATGGAAAAGTTTTTTTTGCCATACTAGTTCATCATACTTGACTTTAGACATGTGATAACAAATAGTAGTGATTAATTTGTATTGGTCACGGCTTTTTCATTGCTAAACAATTATTTCTGTGTCAAAATATTACTGAGCAGCGTGTTACCACGCATATAAGTTGCTTACAGATGTACAGGCCTGGTTTATATAATCCAGGTTTGTGTGTGTGCATCTGTTTATCAGTCTGACAGTCTACCTACACAGCAGAAGAAGGGTGTTGCTGAAGGATTACCATCATGGTGGCAGACTGTGTGGAGCTCAAAAATCGGTCTTTTTTCCTTGACTGGATGCCAGTCAGCCTTGCTCTTTTTCCCACCTCCACACTCTCCCTTCCCCCGTCTCTCTCTCTCTCTGCATCCCTTCTCAGTGAAATGAGAAGGGATGTGCTCTTGTCAGCATGAGCAACGGTGGCATTATTCTCAGCATGAGCTGTCTATCGTTGCAATGTGTGTCGGGCCGGACCGCTCCTGTCGGGCTGTCATCTCGGTGCAGGGATGAGATGTGAAAACTTCGGCGGATTTGTCGAGGGGGAAATAAAGCATGGCACCCGACTGATCTGACACCCTTATCTTCATGGTATCAGTCCCCTCACACATAGACAAGTCAACCAACTGGATCAAATATAAGTAATACACTAAAAATCAATATAAAGTACATCAAAGGCTGCCCATCTACTAGTCCGTATGAAATTAATATGACATAAGCAACTGATGGCAGGCCTGGGGAGTATCAGAGAGAGAGAAAGCGTGCATCAAGAGCTCTGACCTACATGAAACACTGAAGTTAAACAGTAGACTGGACAGTGACAGAACGAACATCTCTCTTTTCTTCTATCTCTCCTCCTCGCTTTCACATACTCTGCCAAGTTAAGAAATCTGAAATCATCCCTGCAAGAAAAAAAAAAAAAAGTGATATCTGCAAGCTATACTCTTATCTAAGAAAGTGGTGTAAAGCGCAAAATTGCACATTCCTTTTTTTTTCGTTTTAAAATGCCTGCTTACAATTCTGTATGTCTTCTCTGGAGCACACATGTGTGGCCTTCACATGAAGACAGCTGGTGAATACAAGCTTTTTTTTTTTTTTTTTTCTCCTTACTCCCAGGGTGTCTGAGCTCTGTTTAGGGAGTAAGTGTAGTGCAGACAGGAGCAAAGCCACCAGCTGCTGACCTTTACTAGCATCACACAGCAGCAGGGAGCGCCTCGGTTTACCTGACTCACATCTTGAAAACAGCTAATCAAAAGGTCTCTAATGGGTTACCACCTGTGAGGAAGCCTGTGTGTGTGTGTTTGTCTGTTTACTGCTGTGTGTGTGTTTTTTATGTACCAGATCAGAATGTATGTTCGTATGCTCATAATCTTGCTGTGCATATGCTCATATGATGTTTTGATTATATTATTACAAGTCAACAAGGAAAAGAAAATTACCTCTTTGATCCACTACAAAGTGGATGCGGACTATGCAGTGAAGGCCCTAAAAGTGGGTGTGAGTCAGTAGAATTTAATGAATCAAATCTGAGTCTCATGCTCATCCTTTAATTTGTAGTAGCCACACGACTGTTCCAACCGCTGCTGCGTTTCAATGCTGCAACCACTCCTCAAAAAAGTTGCAAAGGTCAGATGAGGTCATGGTCTGGCCACCACTGACTAAATTCCTTGATGGTAGATTAAAAATGGATTTTATGACAGATTTAATGCTATTCTATCATTATGCATGGCCAACTTAATATTTATGGACCTCTTTCATGTAAGGCATTGATAATGATATTAAAGTGTTTTTAAAAATTTGAAGACTTTGTTGAGGTCTTATTGTTTTTTACGCAAATTAACTGATCTGTAATTCAAACACTGAATAGTTACTGTTTCTACATCCATTCTTTAGTTGTGTTTCTAGTTTGAGGTGAATTCTCCTTCAAAGTGTATTTATGCTTAAGGCTAAAGTACTGCCGGAGAAGAAAGCACAATTACACCAAATAAATCCCCTTTTCCCACAACCTAACCCACTTCTGAGAACCATCTCGCCCTTTCCCCGGCAAAGGAATCCAACTCACCCCGTGACTCTTTCAGCAAACCTACACAAAATCCCTCATAATCAGCACTGCTCTTTGACAGACTCTGTCTCCAAGGCTACTAAGGCCACCCTGATAAAGGTGTGCCTCACATCAATAAGATGAGGTAACAATTTAAAAGTGGCCACTTATCAATCAGATCAATCACAGTCAAAGACAGCAGGTCTCACTCTTTCCTCCGTGCGGGAGGAAATGTAGCAAGGACGGAAAGAAAAAAAGAGGAAAAGAGGAGAGGAGAGGAGAGGCTTGGGGAGTGGCTTGGCTGCTATTATGGTTCCCCAAGAGTAGGAACTCAATCAGCGGCCAGGCGTGAGGCCCATTGTGCCGGGGTGTAATGGGAACTGTGAGATTTTATTAAAAGAGAGCAATTGCATGTGCTCCTCATCAGGGTTTCCATTGTGGAATCGGTGGTCACAATGACGTCTGGGGAAGATAGAAACAAGGTATTTACTGTCTCACATTCGGAAGAATAGACAGCTCCCAGAAATAGGGTTCCACTTTGACGTTAGGGGCTCTGTTGCCTATAATTGTCATGGCATCCTCTTGTTCGATCTGTTTCCTTCCCTAGTCCTCTCACTCTATTATTCCCTCAGCTCCTAGCCTTTCTTAGTTTCTATCTTCTCTGTCGCTATTTCACTTCTTTGCTCTTTCATTTGTCTATCACTTTCCCCAACTCCCTCTGTCTGGCACTGTGGTGGAACTACACTGCAGAAAGTCAAGCTTGGTGAGTTTTGTCTTTACAGTGATTGCATTCATAGGAACCCTATACTGTGGCTATTTAGAGGAGACAAGTGGAGGGATGGGAGAGAAAGGTGTGGGAGGACAGCACTGTGAGAAGGTGTGTCAGCTTGACTAGTGAGGGACCCAGCCCTGTCTGGTTGATGCTGTCAGAGTTGGGTTCACTTGAACACAGGCAATAAATACGGCGGGGAGCTGTTTGTTCATTTCCCCCTCGGTCAATACAGATAACTATAGGTAAAGGACATGTTGTTGATTTCTCTGTGTTTGCGTACAGCTTCATGGGAGGAAAAGAATTGATTTTCTGTCTGTATAGGTTAAATTATAATTCCCTCACTGCTGAGATTCAAGAAGCTCCCATTAACTATGTGGACTACTTCACTTCAGAAAAATGCCCGTCTTGTGTTCTCTTAAAGAACTTTAGCCTACTAGTTGTTTAGAGTGTTTTAGTCTATTAACAACAAGTACAATGTACTTTACATTACTGCTCTTTTAAAATGGGTTTTCAGCAGCCAATTCACAAATCTTAAAGACAAGAGTTTCCTTGAATGCACAACCAAAAGAGGTTTCAGCATAATCTGTGCATTACCATGCAACAATTGCAACACTGACACATATTGAAAATAAACACAGGGCAGCCTGGAAGAAACAACATTGATAAAAATTTGAAAATGGCCTTAAATACTGTTTTTTTCCTCTTGCAACATGTTTACAGAAGACTATTCTGGTTGAGGAACAAATGTCATTGTTTGCTAAATTGTTGCACTTAAGAGTACAGTAATGCAATTTAATTATGGAAATTCATGAATCAAGTCAAGTTGAAACATAGATTGCAGATATTATCCAATCGGCAAATTTATTCTCTCATTTTAGGAAAAGGCAGATTCTAATATTACATTTTAAGTTGGACTTATACAGGCAGTTGCCTCATCTGACTGTGAGATGACTTTCTATTGAATTATGAACTGCTATCATCACTCTCTGTCCTGATCTGGCTCTGTCCTAATGAATCCAAACCTACTTCTCTCTGGTCCCAGCCACCACTGCCTCTCCATCACCGCCAATCTGATAAAGGGATGAGAGAGGATATCATGTATTTCTCACACAAATCCTGCCTGTAATCCGTACATTGTTGTTGTTCTACTTCCCTCACTGTAATCTCCTTGCAGGTCCATTCTGCCCAACCCCCCCCCCCATCCCACCAAATATAGTATATCAAAAACCCTGGTCAGCCACAATTTGGGGGAGACAACGGCTTATAAAGGAGATTCACTGATAATACATGTTACAAAGTCCATGGTACTTTGTGAAGGAAGGGTGCTGACAGTGGTGGTATGTGGCATAATACTACTACACATGCTGGCCATCTGATAATGCAGCAGAGCAAGAGGGGACGGAGGGTGGGATTACATCTCCCAGCAGGACTAGGGACCAGTACAGGCCATATGTGGACCAGTCCCTCATAATCCTATTTGACCAAAACACTTAAAGCAGAAGACATCTGAAGAGCAGAGAGCTGATTGAGAGATGGAGAGATGTGTTTAAAATAAACGGATGACATGGTGTTAAGGACAAATGTTACTTCAATCAACAGATTAATTCTGTACCTTAAGTCCATCAACGCAGTGGGCAATCCTGAACAAAGCCCTGCCAAATGTTGTTTTCTCTGTGACTTTTTGTCCCCTTCCCCCCAGAGCTGGCTTGATTTTTACCAGTGTGTTTATTTCACCGTATAGCACGCTCCATCTGCTCGGTTCTGGGAATGTAAAGTGATTGCTGTCGCACATAATTTCTCTGATGCAACTGGATATTTGTCGCGAGTGTGCCCCCTGAATGAGCCACTCAAAGCGTAGGTAAAGTTGTATGCCAACGTACACACACAGGTAACAGTTTGGCCCCAAATACACACACACACACACACTTAAAAACACTTACTCCATCTTCAACTAGCCTTTATTTTTATCCAAATGCTGACAGTTCCAATCATGTATGATTCTAAGCCCATTAGTGTTAATAATATGCTTTGACAAAGGGAACAAAAACCTGTAAATGGATGCAGACACAGTGAGATACACAGTGAATTAGACTAGCCACAGCTGACATAGACTATCAAACTGTTGGCATTAAGCAAAAGCATTGTTTTTGAAGTATAAAAATACTGTGATGTATAAGCATGGTTCACGTCTGACACTTTTGTTTAGATTGGATCTTTGCCTGTGATTAACTAGGGAAGAGCCAGGTGTTGTTGAGCCCTAGGGTCAGTTTGGGGCTCTGCTGGCTGGTTGATAGTGGCAAAGCTCCACTGAACACTGTAAACTTGACTGTATGCCACAGGATTCAATTTACAAGCTGTTGGTTTAAGCTGGCACGGTGAACCACCCTGTTGTTTGCACCAGAACACGTTGTCTGTTTTGGAGGCTTTTTGTCCTGCAGTTAACGAGCACTCTAGTGGGAGAGAAACTGTAATGGTCGATTACGGCTGTGATAATGGTAGACTCTTTTGTGTACTCCTCACAATAGTAGAAAACCTGTCCTCACCAAGAGGAAGGAAAACAAATGAGGAAAAAATAAACTCCCAGTTTGCAATCCTGCAAAGCCTGGTGCTTTTATGTGATATGCTGACTGAGGGCTCAGTGCTCTCCGCCTGTGGATCTGGATCCCAGTCAAAGGGATCACGCATGCCCAACACCCCACCAACCCTCTCTCTCATCCACCATCCTCTTCCCTCTACACTCAACTCCCCCCCCCCACACACACACACAAGCACAAGTGTAGCCCACCCACTCAATTCTCATTTTACAGCATGTTATGGCATACCTTTTAATACCTGATAACATCTGTGCAAGGGAGGGGAATTGGTGAGAATACACAATTAAGATGTGTCTATAATAATTGACAAATTTGGACATTTATTATTTTATAGCTATACTGTTATTGTGAGCTTAAAACTCCCATGCATATAGCCCCTATTTTTACCATATGAATCGCATTTCTATCAAACATTAACAAATACTAAACCACAAAGACCTGAATGCAATAACAGAAAAAAAAATATTACTGATCCCAAACAAAATAAAACAAAACACCCAGGGTTTTGTCCTTCAATTTATGGTACCATGTTGTTGGCGCGCTTGTTGGAGCTCATTTGAAATCCTCACAGAAAATATTGTCTGTACTCACTGATCCTTGGAAACTCAGAAAGCTGTTGATAACTGTCTTTTAAAATCCTCAAATCATGTTCAGTGGTGAGCTGGGCGATGGAGAAAGCCATCCAGAGGCTCTGTCTGTGTGCAAAAGGCAGGTTTCTCTGGTATGCAGCAGCAAGTCCTGAGCACCTCTAACTGCAGCAACATGTGTGGCAGCATCCAAAGCACACTATTCAGAAATTCACAAACACTAGTATATTTCCTATGTTCTAACTAAAAATGTCCATATCATCATATCATTACCATGCAAAAGTCTCTTCCCAGCTACCAAGGGCAATAGCTAACTAGCAACAGTCCACACGTGGTTATGGCAGTTACACCAGTTTAGTAGAATTACTGACTGAAAACAACTCCAAAACACAGCTCACGCTCCCATTTTAACAGGGTTACACACTGAGATAAAACCCCTGGCTAACAACTTTGGTGAGTAATTTAACAGTTTCTTGCTCTTTCTAGTCCCATCCCTCTAAGAGCCTGGTAGGTTATGATACTCATCTCCTGATTGGCCCTGGTTGGCTAATAACAGATTTACACCTGGCTACCCAAAATCTATTCTCAGATGCATCCCGATGAACGATTCTGAATCGAATCACAAATCTCAAAAATCTGTTTTCTAAATGTTAGTTAATAATGTGATGCTGACAGAATGAAAAGGCAAAACTCAAATGTAAGGGCAGTGCAGCACTTAGACAGTCTACGGCACACATACGCTAGAGTTCATCTTCACAAAAGGCAGTGGTTGCAAGCATGTTTTGATTTAATGTCTAAATAGTTACCTTTGCGAGACAAACGTTAAGTATATTGTGAACTTTCTGCGCCATCACTCGGAGACTAACATTAGGAGAGTGGAGCAGTGAACTCCAGCAGTAACAAATGAGAACAGCTGACAAACACACACTGCAGCACAAACAACTTAAACACTCTCTGAGTTGAAGAAAATAACTTGGTGCTCAGTCTGTTTCACCTCAAAAACCCTGCACCCGCTCAGCATGTTGGACAACAATGTCAGTCCCCAGAGCTAACAGTGCAGCAGAGAGGCTGCTCTCCACTGCTGGAGACATGACGTTAATAACAACACAGCAGAGCAATCCACCTCTCCCTCATTTTATTATTCTCATACAGGCAGCAGACTGTAAGATGCTTTCACATTAATTATTTAATTCAATAATGCAGTTAACTTTTTAAAATAAAAAGGCTGCGGACCATTTATCTTATCTGGCAGTTATGTTTCATATTGTATTTCAGTGGACTAAGGACACCAGCGAATGGTTCGGCACACAGTATACTGGAGCAAGAGACTGAAAATAGGCATGCCCCCCTTTTCTATTCATTCAATCCAGAATCACACACAAAAGAATCAGATTTGAATTGAATGGTGAGATTCCCAAAGATTCCCACCCCAAATAAACACCAGAAGAAAAAGGACCTGAGAGGTTCAAAGACTACTTAAAACAGAGAACATTTCAACATCGTACCTAACTATAAATTAATGCAAAAGTTATTATACTCCAGCGATTAATTTAACCAGCACATATTTTGAGATATACTGTATAATTGCTGACTGAAATACATATCAAAGAAACAATATGTAAACAAAATGTAATATGTAAAAAAAATGTAGCAGGGTACGATGCTCTCCCCCCACCAAAATGGTCATGTCCTCATGACATGGATAACGACATAAATCACATTATCTTCATTTAATAGGTTGTTATAAATAGGTTGTAAACATTCCCTTTAAAAAGTGCTTTAAAATGTGCTTTTGTGTCTCTAGGAGACAGGAATAAACAATCTTTCTCGTCATCGACCTTAACTAGGGTAGCGCTATGTGCACTAACCTCTACTAATGTCGGGCTCTCTAGTAAGTTGTAGGTTAGTCTGGTTGAGATCCCTTTTAGTCTCTGAGGTCAGGTTCTCTCGTCTGAGTTTCCTGTAACAGTCTCATCTCTCAGTTGTTTCATCTATCATCTGTGTCTCAGTGTCTCTCTTGGCTTCAGGATACCTCTCAGCAGTCCTATTTTGTATTAGGGGTTCATCCTCATCCCCCGCTACAGGTTCTTCACCTGTGGCCTCTTCCATTCCTGAGTTACTTGTGACGACAGCTAGATCCAAATCCGAACTGAAAGGTTTGGAGTGTTCATTGTTCTGAGGTTCTGGTTCCTGTAATTCTTGTGGTGGATGATAGTCGTGCTGTACACCCATTTCATTATCTTCTGAGTCGGATGCAGACTCCATCTTGTCATCCCGTTCAGAGGCCCGTAAACAAGAGAGATCACAGTTCTCAGTTATCTTTGCTTTGAGTCCTTTGCTGGCTGTCCTTTTAGGTTTAGGTATCTCATTGTTCTTCTCAGGCCACAGCTGCACCTCCTGTCCAATAGGCAGAATGTGATTGCAGTGCAGTACTTTTTCAGAACCATGTCCATTTTCTGGCTTCTATTTAAACATTGGCAAACTAGGCAGTTGACTTTCCACACTGTAAGGAGTCGCTTTCCAACTGTCAGCAAGCTTGTTTTTCCCTTGTAGTCCAAGGTTTCGGATCAATAGCCCATCACCAGAGACAAATGGACAGAAATTAACTCTCTGATCATAGCGTTGCTTGTTTCCTCTCAGCTCACATTTCATCTTTTTAACATACCTCAAATAGGATTTGGTGGAGGTACCACCACTTGAGACCCCGAATGTCATGTCTACTGGCAGCCTGGCTTCTCGTCTAAACATTAGAAAACATGGAGAATGGCCAATTGACTCATTCAGCACACACAAGATGGCTGATGTTTACTCCATTTATTTTTGTCTTCTGTTTCATGGGTTCTGAGCATGTAAAGTAGAGTTCTGCTGATTCACTCAGGCTGTGGATCACCCTGAGGGTGGTAGGGTGTAGTTCTGGTTTTCTTTATGCCAAGCATGCTCAAAAGTTCATGGATGAGGCAACTCTCAAAATCCTTGCCTTGATCTAAGTGCACTCCCTTTGGTAGACCATAGTGGACAAAATACTGTTCCCACAGAACCATGGTGACAGTTGATGCCTTTTGATCCTTAGTTGCAAAAGCTTGAGCATATTGCGTGTAGTGATCTGTAACTACAAGCACATTGATGTTTCTGGAGTCAGACTCAGTCGTCAGGAAATCCATACAGATGAGATCCATCGTTCCATCACTGTTAAGGTGTGAAAACTCAGCAGCTCTCTTAGACTGTGTCCTCTTCTGAATACACATAGGACAGTTTTTTCAACCTCTCTTGTATCAGGCCATAGGTCTTGTCAAACCTGAGGTGGCCCAATTGGTTATGTAAGGATTGGAGCACAGTCTCTCTGAACTCTGGTGGGAACAACAGTTGCTGGCTGAACGTTTTTTTTTGGTGGCTTACTTATTCTGTACAATACAGAGTCTTTGACCTTTAGTTTTCCCCACTCTTTTTGCAACAATGACACATCAGGATGTTTCCCTTCGTTGGCACGGTCGGCACTGTTCTGAATAACAGCCTGCCACACTTCTCCAATGCATGGGTTTTTCTGCTGAGAATTTGAGATGTCTGCCGAAATCATTCTGGGCAACTGCTGAGTGCTCAAAAAGACAAGCTGCAATAGGCTCTGGATACAGCATTTTTGGATGAGCCCATGAGGTCAACGGCTCTGCAGTGGTGGTAATGAGGTGGTCTGATCGACGACATATGACAGACAACTTGGACTGTGGTGGCAGGTTTTCTCCTCCTCATGAGAAGTATTTTTGTTTGCATGAAGACACTGTGACAATGCATCCACATCAATATTCTGTTTCAAGGGCAATAGTTCAGGCTGAAATCATATATTGACAGTTCTGCCAACCACTGATGCCCTGCTGCGTCCAACTTAGCTGTGGCTGGGAGATATGTTGTCCGTGTGGACCTCAAACTTGACTCCATAGAGGTTATCATGCAGTTTGTTGGTAAAAGCCCATTTCAAAGCTAAAAATTCCAACTTAGGTGTGGGATAATTCTTTTCTGCTGGAAATAGGCTTCTGCTGACAAAAACAACTAGGCACAAACCCTCTCCTTGGTCCTGATAGAGGACACCTCCCAAATCTTCTCTGTTTGCATCAACATGCAGAACATAAGGTAGTTTTGGGTTGGCCAGGACAGGTGCCTCTGTAAGAATTATCTTTAAAGTCTCAAAAGCTTTCTCACATTCTTCATCCCACCTAGGCCCAAATGGCTCTGGGGGATGGTACCACTCTTTTGTTTGCAAGTCTGTTTTTTGTTTTCCTTTCCTCTTTGATATCATTTTTAATCTTTGCCTTTTTCCTAGCCTTCCAAACACAATGCAGCCCTGCAATAATTGGCTGCATGGATGACAGACTCTGGAGAAATCTTTCACAAACTGTCTGTAATATCCACAAAAGCCAAGGAAAGAGCGAAGAGCAGTGATGTTCTCAGTGTGTGGCCACGATTTCACAGCTTAAATCTTTGAAGGGTCGGTAGCAATGTCATTGCTAGACACAGCATGACCAAGGTAGGTTACAGAGGGGCAGCAGAACTGGCATTTATCCAAGGATAACTTTAGTACTCCCTCCTTTAATCTGTCCAGCACTTTAAGGCCCTGTTAACACCTGGCATTAACATGTGTTTTGGGTGATCTGATCACAAGTGCGCAGCTTTAATTATAGGTGTGAACGCACCCGAGACGCATTGAGGACGCATTGAGATCCAATTTCTTAGACCACATTCAGAGGTGGTCTGGGCCACATGTGACCACATTCTTTTTGCAGTGTGAATGCAATGTGTCCTGGGCCACACTGAAAGGCTGCCTACTCGATCCGATCATGAGTGGTCACTCAAGATGCATGTGGAGAGGCATGTTAATGCCAGGTGTGAACAGGACCTAAGAAGGTTTTACTCATGCTGCTCCAATGTTCTTCCAAAAATGCTTACATCATCGAGGTACACCAGGACTTCCAATAGGTCCATATCATCAATCCTCTCCACGACTTGTGCTATCAGCAGCACTTGAAGGGATCTGAAAACAGCCATTTCTGAGGTCAAGCACGCTGAACCATCACTCAGGCAGGACAGAACATCTCCCGCACGAGGGAGTATGTATTGGTCATGAATCATTCTCTTGTTTAATGTCCTGTAGTCCACACACATGTATGGTTCCATTTTTCTTGCAAACCACAACTATTGGAGAAGCATAGGTGCTTCTGGATTCTGAAATGATCCCAGCCTCTTTGAGATAATTCAGATTCATTCAGTTTTCTCACATCTTCCAAATCACCTGGAGGTAAGTGTCTGGAACGTTCTCTGAATGGTTTTTCATCTGTCACACGAATGCTGTGTTGTGTGCATTTGCACAACCAACATCAAACTCACTGCAGGAGAAAACCTCTTTTTTCTCTTTATTTTGACACAGTCTTTCCTTCTACTCAGAAGGCACAGGAGAATCAAAGTTGAAGGAGGAAGGGGACAGTTGAAATAAAGCCCCTCCTTTTCAGGGACTGTATTTATCACATCTACCAGAAACAGGTAAGCAACTGGTATTCTACATTTCAATGTCACACATTTCTCAGAGTGACTGCGATGCAACGACAGTGGACAGTGGTTGAATTTTAAACAACAGGTATCACTCCTCAGGCGAGTCTGTAAGAACAGCTTCACTAGGGAGACTTCCAGGAAACTTGGAATGCCAACAACTGTTGAAACTCCACCAGGCGGCAGAGTGAAAGGCTTGTACCATGTGAACCAGACTGTTCCTCTTTTTGTCTCAGCCGAATCATCAGGAGTTTCCTGAAACAGATCACAAACTTCTTTTATTACTGGGTGAACATAGAGGGTATGTAGGAAATTGTCTGCCTCATGTGTTTTGAAGGAATGGAATAGTCTCCCAGTTATAGAGGTGTTTGTGTCAACCACAATGGAAATCTCACCTTTCATGGTCGGATCTGGACACAAGCACAAGTGTTTCTATGGTCTCAACTACATCTCTATTAAACTCAAGTTTCAAGCACATATAGCCATCATATGGATACTGCTCCACACTGAGGCCCCAAATCTCCAGGCACTCAATAGGAGTCAAGGGCAGGTGCCTCAAATACCTGTCATAAAAGGAGCAATAGGGTTACTTGAAACCTGCTATCCAGTAAAGCTTTGGCATAAATGCCCTCAATTTGTACAGAGACAATAGAGCTAGGCCCAACTAAACCCTCTGGCAGATTAGCCTTCCTTTCTTTTGCCATGTCACACTTTGTGGAATGTATCTTCTCTGGAGTGTCAAGCCGTTCCTCTTCTGAGCCCCTGGGAAGTTTCCTTTTGACTGTTTTGTTTTCAGAAAACGCTTATTCACTTTTCTGAGATTTTCTGGGTTTTGACACTCTCACTGCAAATGACCATCTTCACCACACCTATAGCAAAAGACATCAGCAAAATACTGGGGTTTAGGAGCACTCTCTTTCCATGTGTATGTGAGTTTCAAGTAGCTTTCTGGTTGTGGTTCTGGGATACATGCTATGGCATACTTTCTGATGCAGCAACAGAGGCAGAGAGCGGGCATGCAACATCATTCTTAAGCCCTTGGAATTCTTTCCTGAGACTCTCTCTTGCAGGACCATTCTGTCATAGTAGGTACATTTAATCTATCCACTTGTAAAAAGTGCTTTTGTATCTCTTAATAGGAGATAGGGATAAACAATCTTTCTTGTCATTGACCTTAACTAGGCTAGCACTATGTGTACTAACTGCTACTGATGTCGGGCTCTCTAGCAAGTCATAGGTTAGTCTGGTTGGGACCCTTTTTAGTCTCTAAGGTCATGTTGTCTCGTCTGAGCTTTCTGTAACACTGTCTCATCTCTCAGTTGTTTCATCTATTGTCTGTGTCTTAGTGTCTCTCTTGGCTTCGAGATACGCTGTATAATTGCTAACTGAAATACATATCAAAGAAACAATATGTAAAGGAAATGTAATGTGTAAACAAAATGCAGCAGGGTACTACATACACACACACACGCATAATTTCAAAGGTGTTCTTAGAGGTACGTCAGAGCATTGCTCTGTATTCCTGCTGTATTCTATAATTTTAGGGTTATTCAAATTCATAAACAATGCTGCAGGCATTCCTCTGTACTTCAGAAAACGCCAACTGAATATATTAAATGAATATTCAGACTTGAGTATCTAATTTTGAAGCACCACAAGAAATTAGTTTCAAAACCAACATATGGTAGGTAAGAGCCTGAGAAAACAGGTTACAGACTGCAAAGTACTTCAGAGTGAGTTTCAGGAATGTGCACAAAGAATTATGGTTATTAGGGATTTTAGTGAAATCACGTTGGATATTTACACATCAGTTGTTTGTAATAACTCACATTTCAGTATCTATTGCACAGGGAAACAAATTGTGCATTTGGTGCAAGGCTGCATTAAGAACAACATCTACTTTATTTTCATGTTGATGACTCTGAAAACACAACAAACCCTGTGTTCAACTGCTTAGCAATCCCAGAGAAAAGAGAAAGCACAACACAGCGCACATAGCAAACAGAAATTCATAGTGAAACAAACACAGGGAGCAGACAATCAATCCTAAATCTATTCCAGTAAGAGATCAAAGCTCTTAAGAGATAAAGGGTTTGAAGAGGACCAGAGAGATTTTTCTCAATCACAACTGGTCCACAGGTGTCTGAGGTGAAGAACCACTGCTTTTTGTTGACAGCGCTGAGATGACAGCGTAAGTTACTGGTGAACAACAATGAGAGTTCAACACATTTAATCTCTGACTAGAGGCCCTTCAGCCCCAGCTACAGTGTCAGGCTGGTGATGAGGTTATGCTGAGTGACCAGGCTCTGTCTTCAGCTGATTAGTCAAGAGAATTTACAAAGCTGCCACAACTGCGGGCAGGTATTTGTCAGGCGCCCTGTAATTAATCCATTTCCATTGGAGCCTGTTGGGAGTCTGTGGGGATCATTGAAGAGGCCCTTGAAAGGGAACCATTGCACACACAAAAGCTGAACTGTGTGACACAGACAAAGTCACAGAGGCCTGTTTTGAGTGACACTGAGGTATCTGATGTAATCCTAAACCCTTTCAACCTCTCAGTAAGAGGGTTGATTAGAAAAAGGCCATAGATCAGAGCCTGAAGCAGCCGCTGCTGCAGGAGAGACAGGTGAGGAGGAATTAAAGAGGACAAAAAAATGATTGTTCTCTGAGTGGACTCATTTATCCAGACACTTTAAGGTCAACACTCATCCTTTTGCTATGACAGGCATTTTTGAGAATTGAAAATGGTTGACATTTCCATGAGAATGTCTTGAAGATACCTTGCACAGCAGTGCAATCATGAGAAATGTAATTCATATACAGTATCTATGGGAGAGGAAGTGGCCTATTGACTAGAAAGACAGTTGAATGGCTGACTGTTATTTGACCCTCAGAATTGAGGTGAAGCCATGCTATGCTAATAGCTACATTCCCTGTTGATATCATTTTGTACGTCACAAGAGGCGATTTATGCTCAGTAATGGAGAAAATGTTTCTGCAGTCACACAGGTGTTTGACACCATGCCTGAGTGCACAACGTTATCTCCAGCCTGACCAGAGAAAACAGATGTCCAGTGTCTTCCATAGTGCAGCATCCTGCTCCCATTGGACATGCACAAACTCACACAGTCACCCACGCATTAGAGAGAGGCAGCTGCTAGAGCATTAGTGTCCAAAATTTCAGTAGAGAGACAGACATAAACAAGCATGACAGTTGGTTTTGGGGATGCGAGGAACGCTGATTGACAGTGCTCTGTCGGCCGGATTAGAGACGTTCATTTCGTCCTGAACTCAATTATATTTTACAAAGGCTGACATCCCCAGTTAATTGCAGCCTTTCCACATGAGGGAATTATTTGCACTTCTCAATTCCCTGGCCATGTGTACTCTGTTCCGCATGTACAGGCTTCATCTAATATGTGGAAATATTCTAAATTAGATCAGTAAAAAAAGAAAAAAGAAAAGAAAATCTGGAAAAAGGGAAAAAAATGCAGGGAAGTGTCGAGAGGCAGAAAGGAGTGAAACACTAGTACAACTTAAAGTAAGAAGAGTCTGGGTGAGTAGTCTGCCTCGGTCTCTCAAGTGTGTCTGGATCTTAGCTCAGAGACAGCTTAGTTCAGAGACAGATCCAGAGTGACAGCATTGTGATGATTGACATGGTGATGAAGATGAAACAAGGAGAGGAAGAGAGGAGAAAAAGGTTGTGCAGCGCCACTGGCTCCACCATAATGAAAATGTGAGTCTTGCCCATGGAAGGATGTGACAGGAATCCCAGGCTGGGCTTGTGCTGTGGAGGTAATGTCAGGGAGGTAATGTCAAGGAACCCCACGGGCCCATGTACATGAATGTCTGCGTATGTGTGCAATATGTGCCTACATATGTGTGTGTGTGTCCATATGTGTGTGTTTCTGGGGTGACTGGGGGTTGGTGTGAGAATGAATTGAAAGACTCTGGGGCTGGATAGCCTGGATTACCCAGCCATTTCTAATTCACCCAGACTCCTCTCTCTAGACATCCCATGGTTGACATGTGTCACCACACACAGTCAGATTACCAGGCCGCTCTAATCCACCTCTGAGGCTGACTGGGTGGGTGAGAGGGCTGCGGATGATCTGCCACACCACAAATAATCCAGCACCTAGCATTTGCAAAGCCAGAGGGAGGGGGCACATGTTACTCCTTACTGTCACTGTTTCTGTATGTTTGAGGTGCCATGCAGCCCTGGATTAGGTTGGTTTCACTGGCTGACATGTGGACAAACAGCTGTCAGCAAGATGTGCTAAACCAAAGGGCTATACAGGCCCATATCTCTCCGCTACCCTTGGGCTGTCCCTGATCGGCGGGCAGCTAATCCCATATCATTGTTTCGTGGTTTTGTTTGTTACAATGGGTATCAGTGACATCACTGGTGTTGACATCGGCTCACCAGCAAACAACACCAGTGTTTATCTTTGTCCGTGAGATACCGGGTGAAAAACACTCCCAGATGGGAACACGCCACTGCCAATGAGATACCAGAGTAAATAGGGAGACAGGAAATATTTACTGATAATAATCTCATCAAACAGATGAATGGAGGTTCTCTTTTCCCAACAATAAACATCTTCTCTGTTGTGTTAGACTGGTAGGAATAATATGGGATATAACACATTTTGCATCCATCCTGTTAAATACTGAGTGATAAGCATGCATGGAAAATAGTTGCTTAAACATACACATACAGTAGACCAGGGGAGAATGATTCTCATAGTGTTACAGATAAAACAATGATTTATTTTAAATTCGATGATGGTGCCCCTCTATGTGCTATGACTCATTTACTGAGTGTTCCTGGGTTGTGTTGTTCCTTCCAGGGACACTTGATACTGATCTCTTATCTAGTCATTTTGACCCAACTAAGAAGCATGTCCAAGTCTGGATACTAGGGATGTGCAGTCCAGTATCTGTATTTGTATCTATATTTGTTAAGGTAACAAAATTATTTGTATTTGTATTCTAAAAAGTGGAAATAGGCTTAAAAATACTGTTTTTGTTTTTATTACGCTTTTAATTTTAGATAATTAAAGTGTTACAATAAGTGTTGGTAAATAAAGTATCTTATGAAGGAGGTCCCCATACTGGGTTTCGAACTGGAGTCTCCCAGATCATACATGACAGCGCTGACAACTGAGCTAAAACTTGGCTCATTGCCTTGGTACAGGCAGACCTCTACCTTTATACACCCATAACACAGAGACAGCACAGCATTTCAACGTGCAGGGAAGAACTTCAAAGGTGATACTTGTTTTGCACTTTTCATTTTTTGCGTATTTTTTACAACCTAATTTGTGGAGATGAGAAGGGGAACAACAGGTTATGTAGAGTCCCTTGGGAGCACTTCATGTCAGTAGCTCAGCTTTATCTCTGGGGAACACCCCCAACTCCAGGAGTGATGTCCAAATTAGTAAATGTGCGTAATATGGCTGGTGGATGTGACTCCCCTTGTTGAAACCTACTGATAGATGTAACAGCGGAGCAGAGGAGAGAGACTGTGATAGCGGTGTAACCACCCTGTGTGCTGGTATTTGAGATGGGTTTTTTTTCTTCCTAAAAACAAATAATTTAAAAAATATTTGTATGAAAGAAATATTCGTAAAAGACCCACTATTTTTTCTTTGCCAAATAATGTATTTGTATTCGGGCACACCTCTACTGGATACTATGGTTTTATTTTTCAGATCTCCACAGGGATTTTACAGTTTCTAAACTGATATCAGTAGAAGAGAATACTACTGGGGGGGATAAAATACTCTAGCTGTAGAAAAGTCTTAAAGAAACACACATTTCTATTTATTTATTTAATGAAAGTTTATCTAGAAGACCTTGGTAAGAAAAAAATCGAAAACACCCTTCACTCTAACTCAGTAAAAGTCAGAAGGAGAGCTGGGCAGCAGGGCAGTAGGACAGGTCAGGTCTGTACCGAGCATAGGGACTCCCTGCTGCCTCAAGGCACTCCTCTGATTAAGACAGGCCAATAACTCTTAGTGTCAATGTCAGGTCTGCTGAGGACACAGCCTCTCTCTAACCTTAGAGGAGGAGAGTGGCTGGCAAGAGCAGCAAAGGGCCAACATCGGTTCATCCAGCCCACCATTAGAAGGAGTGAACCAGTGAAACCCAACCTCAGGGGACCCGGGACTCAATACAGGGCAAAAATGCCTGCTTATTAAGCTTGAGCAGCTTCAGGTTAGTGTTGAGTGCTTTTGCTGTAATGATGTAAACAATTCATACTGGTATAATTCTGTGTGGCAGAATTATTTTGCAAGTCATTGTTCTGTCATTGTTTTGAGTGTGGGTGTTGCTCTCCATCTGGGTGATAGGGAAGTCATTAAGTGAGCACAGCCAGTTTCCAATCACTGTAAAAGTAATGGTAAAATTGCTGGAAAGTACATAAAACTAGTGTCTATAAAATCCATCCAGCAGCACGTATAACTTTCCTTTCCAGATGTTGGTTAAGGTCAGATCTCATATGGTTGCCAGATATTGAACAGTGACTAACTTCTATAGAAAAAAAAAAGAAAAAATAATTACATGATAACTACTCAAACAGCCCCATTCCTTACCATAGTGTGGCCTAAGCTGTTATCACAATATGTGAATGTTGTAGAGACAACCATCATGATGGAGTGGCTGAGCTTGGCGTGTAGGGGATTTGTAATATATTCTCTATGTGTCCAGGCCGAGCTGTTCAAACACTATCTTTATGGTTGGATGTGTCCCGGGGGATGGTAATGTAGAGGTTAGACACAGAGACACAGTTTGAAGACTGGCCACCTCTCCGCTACAGGGCCTGGCCACCAACCTCACAGAATTTTTAATGGCACACTAAAATGCTGCGTAAAGACTAAATTGCTGCCCTCAATGGGCAACAGATGATGGAATTAAAGAGATTTAGAGCTGTGGGGGGAAATGGGCTGCGCGTGTTTGATGTGGGCTTGGGAATGGGGGAAGAGAGGAAAGAGGGCAGCAGAGCAAACCAAGGCAGCATCTGGCCCTTGTTGGGACAACACAGCTCTCTGGGAAGTCTCTATGGAGTGAGAAAGGGGCTGACTGATAGCTCTTTCTAACACCCACTATGTGCACAGACTGGCACTCAGCTACTAGTAACACCTGCTGCACCCATATGGCGCTACAATATCAGCCATTACCTAAACAAAACTGGAACATGTGAGGCGTAAAAAAAGTTCTAACTGCAAAATTGTGAGGCCACCATACAAAAACACTCATTCCAACCCTACCCCTACTCCAGGTAACCATAGCAACCCCTCACCTGTCGTCTCCTCGACAAGAATAGGCAGACAGCCAGGTCAGAGTGACACATTTTCTCTAACTCGCAAACACAGAGGATGATTTTTCATGTGCGCCGCAGTCCCCCATACTCTCTCATATTCCCACCAGAGCATATGCAGACACACATTCCCTACTCTATACACATTGGATTTATCATCCGCCTTTTCGCATACCCTCCCTCGATGGTTCCTGCTGCTGCTCTCTTCTCTTCTTGTCTCTCATTCACCGACACTCGCACTGTCACTGACGCACACACATACGCACAATAACACATTTTAGCTTCACTACTCTACTCTCACCACAGGAGGCTGGCAAAATGCCTTCCGCCGCCCACCAAAATGGCAACAGTTATCCTGACCTGGCATATTCTGAGCCCAAGTGAAAACGTGGCCCATCATAAAAGGCCAGTGGGCTGCAGCAGCCTCTCTATTCACTAGAGACAAAACCTGGATCTGTGGCATGATCTGGCTGACTGGACCTGTGAATAGAGCCAACAATCCGGCAATGACAGACCCTGTTAACCCTATACTATGAGGCTCTGTCTGGCTGTATACAACATAGATGGAGAGGCAGGCATGCCCGGATTAACACAGTGTGGTGCCCTAGGGTGACCACACTTGAAGTGCCCCCCTCCTCCCACTTTACATGTAAAAAAAGTGAAATTTACTATAGGTATGAAGACCATAGATTTACATGAACTCACATTCCAGTGCAGCACATCATGCTAAATATAATTATTTTGATCATAAATGGCTTGTATGAGAACTATATGCAAAACCTTTATTATTATTACACACATATACCAAATAAGGAAAGGGCAACAACAACTATTGCAAGCAATCATTTCAACAGCTTAATGATAATAGAGCACAGTAGAGGTGACGTGAACAGCACATTCAGACAATGCATTGCAATATGTTGGCTATTAGAAATTATGGTTGTTTTGTTGTTCTGTTGTTTACAGAAACAGAAATTAAAGGAATGAAAACAGAATATTGATTTGGTTTTCATCTGTGAAGATTCTCAGTCATCCAAGTCATGGTTATCCAAGGAGGGTTGAAGCGAGGGCAACTGGACTTAGTTGTAGATGCTTGATGTTTCGCCTCTCATCCAAGGGGCTTCTTCTGTTCTAACTGACTGTTGGGGACTCCCAAGTATTAAAGCTCTGTGGGGTTGTTATCAAGGTCATTTGGCTCGTTAGTGCTCCTGGCTGTTGTAACGACAGTCGTAAGAGTCGTTGGAGTCACTTGAGGCCAAATGTAAATGACAGTCGTTGGAGCTGCCACATGAGGCCAAATGTGAATGGTTGTTAAATCTCCTGGTAAGGGATGAAAGGACAGCATTGTGGGTGGGGGATAAGTGGTGTCATAGACCTCCTCCTCTCTTGAGGGATGGTGATTAGATTTTCATTTCAAAACCACAAATGAAAGGCTTTTTTTCGTTTCCCTGTTCAGAAAAGGCAGATACAACATTTATAAAGGACTTGATTTTGCTTCTTTCTTTTGTAAATAGTGTACTACTGTTATTACTGTAATAACAGCGTCTCTCTCTCTCTCTCTCTCTCTCTCTCTCTCTCTCTCTCTCTGTCTCTCTCCTCACCACTCTCCATACATCCATGGTGCTGAAAGAAGCACAGCAGCGGCTACTTTTCAACTGTTTTCTTATTCTTATTATTCATATTCTTTTTAATAGGAATAATGATAAATAACAGCTAAATCAAGTGCTTTATAAATGTTGTATCTTCTATTTCTGACCATGACAACTATTAACGTTTTTTCATTTTTTTATGTTGGTGCCCTCCAGCACGGCAAATTGGCTGGTACCCCCTAGGCACTTGCCCGATGCTAGAAACTAAAAAGGAAACTGGCATTGATGTTGACAGCTCTGTGCTGTGTGTGCACTCATGATAGAGCCATGTGCTGCGTAAAGAGACTAGGGGTTCCAGTCACACGGCTGCAATATACACGGCAACAAGCAGTCAGTGAAAACTCCAGCAAAAATTTACAAACCGCAGCCTCATCCCTCACTACTCTCCCACACAAACTTCTCCTTTTATCTCATCCCAAGTGTGGAGGGAAGTTAAAAATAATTCAGAGAAGAAAGGGGGGCTAGCAGACTGACACATTCAAACAAGCTTTGGTGTAAGGGATGAAGCTAAAGCACAGCAGCTGTTGATAAGTTAGGATGGGACAGGCTTTATCCTGGGTGATAAGTGGGGGATGGGCCTCACCACCTTGGCTCTCATTTTCCCGCCGCTTTCATCTCACTGCACACCGTAGACCCAGTGACTCACCCAGCGAGCAAAACACGGCCAAAACCAATAGCCGGCAGATAGCATCTCCTACGCTAACAAGCTTTTCACTTGGGGATACCATCAGCTCCCCTCCCTGGTTTTCTCATACAGCTAATTAGGGATGGACTGAGAAGCAGACCTGCAGCTATCTATCCACCCTGTTTTTTTTATCCGCTCTCTCCTCTCAGTCTTTTTCAAATCTGCTTCTTTTCTCTGGCTCTGCCCTGCCTCTCTGTCTCTGTCACTTTGTCTCACTTTCTGTCTTTCTCACTCTTACACACACTCTTCTCTCTCCACACACCATCCACTCTATGCTTCTATCTGCCTCTCCATCTTCCAATCCACTACCACTGCTGCCATCCCCGCCACTGTGTCCAGCCCAAGGCCACTACTGCCTCTTAATCCCATTAGACCAAACACAATCAATTATCCAGCCAGCCATAAGGATCTGAGAGCATTAAAAGGTTAGCTCAGGAGATTTAAAGCCATTGATGTCTGTGACAGGAATGCACCCGTCGCCCCCCTCCCTTGAGCGCTCCCTGCTCACCAGCGTGTTAGTGTCTGTGTATGTGTGTATGTATGTCAGTGCGTGTTCATCAACATGACACCCCAGCACCAACTCGAACCACCATGCATCGCTTGCGGATCTTTAATCATGTCCCTGTAAGTCCCGGCAAATTACTGCCTTGTGATGGTAATCGATAAAGCGATAAACGCAGCCAGGGACTGCAGCTGCTGGAGCGAAGAAATACCGCTGTGGCCACTGGTTGAGTTTTTTTTCTCATAATCTGATCCCCTCTTGCCAAGAGTAAAGGAAAAAAAAAAAGACTCCAAGCAGGGGAGGCACAATGTGGGGGAGAGAACAATACACTCTCATACACTGTACTGGCTTTGAGAGATGGAGGAGTTGTGGAGACACAGGTGCAGGTCAATCAATGTTATCAGGCAGATAGACTGATATAATCATATTGTAATCTGGAGACTCATCTCAACCTATCCGCCCCCCATCCCTTCACCCCTGCCTGTCCATAAACTCCATGCCCCTCCGCCACTCCATTCATCATTGATCTAATTCTCTTGCTCCCTCCCCTTTATCTTTCCCATACACTCCTCTCCTACACAGTCTCCTCACTGACTTGTTCCTTCTCAGGCAAGAAAATTAAATATGATCATTCCTCTTCAAAGGCACCACTATTAGCCACATAATGAATATTCAGTTAATGTAGCAGAGAGGAGAGACTGTGTGAGTAACAGAAAGAAGTGACAGCAAAAAATGAAAGGTGAAACTCTTAAACTCATTTTCAACGGCCTTACAGCGCAACTACAAAAACCAAATGAATATGCACTGGCATATCATTTTCTGCACAGGATTTATTGCTAAATAACACGAAACATTAATTATTACAAATACCTTATTACCATGAATGAACAGCCCAGTGACATTTAACGATATGATTGTAGATCTACCTCATCAGAGTCCAATACATCATTTATGGCTCATTAATATTTCCAGTGATGAATCATTGATTATGGGGCTATTATGAAATACTTCCTCAAATCTCATGTCCCTGATGCGACCTCCGCTAGAAAATCATTTGGCTATGGCTTGAAAGGCGCTGGAGCACTTGTGACTCTAACTTTAACTCCACTCCTAAGGACTTGTCAGCCTGCGTTCCATACGCAGCTGCCGAGCACCTTCTCCACTGGGATTCAAATGTGTTTCCTCATGCAGACACGATAGCCACTTTCCAATTTCAACTTCATCTTAAACCACCAATTTCTGCTGCCGTGGCGGTGATTGAAATATGAAACCGTGCATATATACAGGCCATTACAGCGAATACAAGGCCCCAGCTGCTGTCTACTTGCCCTGGGAAGTGAGAGGAGAAGAAACAACAGGGATCAGCTACAGCTGGAACATATTTCTATTTATTTATTATTCAATAACGTTGAATTGGCCCCTGACCTCCAGCAGCAGCTCACGCCAAACTACCCTCAGAAGAAAATGGCAGCCTTGCTGAATCAGAAGGAAATCAAACAGAGTCCCTGGGGCTCAGTGGTATGAGAGTTCAAATCTGACAGAATTTGATGAGTTTCCCCTTTGAGTAAATCCTTCTGCTGCTTTCGATTCATGCAAGAATAAGTCAAAAGCATGCCTCCCGAACCTGTATTATGTTCACAGGCACTTTCACTTTCTAGGGCAACATCACAAACAGACATGCCAACATACAAATAACAAGTAAATTTAATGATTCATTCCATTAAGCATCCTAGAAAGTGATGAGCATTTTTCTGAGATTGCTCTTGCATCTGCTCTGTCTCTCTCTCTCTCTGTCTCTGTCTCAGACCCCGCAAACCAACGTGTTTTTTTTTTCAGGGGCAACATGCAGCGCTTTTATCTGTCTTTTATGCCTCTCCAATTTTCAACAGAACGGTTTGATGGGAAGGTACTTCTAACCTAATTTCAGCTGGTGAGAAAAGATTATAAAGTAACTGTTGTTCAAGTGCAAAACAAATGAATTGAGTAGCATAGCACGAAGCAAACTAGGAATGGTGGGGGGATGAGAATGGTGGTGGGGCAAACACTGTTAACACACCATTGTCTGCAGCTTTCAAGGTTGTTTCAGCTGTTAATTAGTTCAGTTTGATGGCTTGCAACCATGGGTGTAGTCTAACCCAGTTAAGTCAGATGCTCAATGAGTTTTCTCTGGGCTTTAAATACTGAGCCGTTGCTCTACAGGAACCTGGCTCAAGGTTAGCGCCATGGTGTCAGTCATGCCCAATGTCCAGCTCTCACAGTCTGCCATGCTCCTCAAGTGGCTGCCAGCAAACACTCTCCAAGGTTACGTCTGTCAGAGCCAATGAGTATCCCACTTATCTCAATCAAAGTCCTTCACAAATCTTTGAGGGATTGGTCTTGCCTGTGCTTCAAACTTGAGAAAAATAAGGACATTAACTTGCAGGGAAAATATGGAAGCGGGGTAAAACAGTCACGCTATCGCACCTAAACTGAACAGCTTGACGAATAACATCTTGGATTATTAAGCTGCAACCAGTCAAATAAACATCTTCAATTAATCAATTAAAATTGTCGCCTGCCGAGGGAAACAGATGAACACATTTGCATATTCTTGTTTGCCATATCTCTCATCTGTGTTAAAGGAAGAACGCACTCAGTGATGCTAAGTTTCTCTGATGGCTGTGTGGTGGAATGACTGTGGGTTTTTTTTTTTGAGGTCACAGCTTTTGATGTTGATAAATAGAAAAATGAAATACATCTTTAGAGAAACAAGCCTGTGTGAGATGGTCGGCACATGTGATAGATGACTTACTGAAAATGGTTCCTAGAGAAAAAGATGGAAAAAAAAGTTCCATAGTGCACATTTCTGCTACTAGTTTCAAACAGCAGCAGCAGCAAAAAAAAAATGAAAAGTGCAGCGATAAAAGCTTTCCTTCTTGTATATTGGATGCAATATCAACAACTGCCTTTCAGTTAACATTGGTGTTCATTATTAATGGCCTTATAAGGTAATGACTGTGCTTAAATGCCAAACTACAACCACAGAGGCATAAATTGACATATCTTCATGTCCCCAAAGTCAGTTGGAAAGTAATTAATTGTGCCTTAATGACAATAAATTACTCCACTTTGTTTCCTCAGGAAACAGTCTATAAATTGGTTGACAGGGAATGTAAATGCGCTGTTTGTGTGGCATAAATCACTTGCTAACAATATGACACCTGTGGATTTTCAAAGGTAACAGAAATCGTCTTTCAAGTCACACACCTGCTCAATATTTCGCACATAATAATAAATGATCTATTTACTGTGACATCATGCATAAATGGAGCAATTAGCTATGATGGACAGAGCCGGATTAAATGGGTCCCTACATGCACATTTTGATATTTGGTAAACAAACAAAATGACTTTTAACTGCCACACGATTATTACGCTCATTAATTTAGTTAGGTAATATACATATATATATGCGTGTGTGTGTGTGTGTGTGTGTGTATTTAAACGCAATTTGTTTGTCATTTATTAATAGTGGAAAGTATACATGAAATGTATGATATAAATACATTTAATTTATATGCATTTTACATATGATTTTAATATGTGTCTTTGCTTATTCAGATTTAAATATTTAAATGGAAACTTACATTTATAGATGCTTTCTCCTGACTTTCAATCAGGTGAAGTCCTCGGTGATGTCATCAAAATCCAGGGAGGTTGTAAATCCATTCTCAGCCTGTTCATGCTGATGTTGCATTGTCTTCATCTGTTGTCCATCCTTGTTGCTTGTGGTGGTGTTTTTGTGTTGCTGTAGAGGAATCATCTTCGGTATCTGTCAAAGTTGCAACCCACTGCTGCTCTACTGCTAATGTAACGTCGGGGCTAAAGTCATCCACCTCTGCTGCCCAGTGTTCGGGTGTGAGGTTAGCTTGTGGGCTTTGAAATTGCAGGGCCTGAGAGAAACTTGTGTAAAGCCCCTCTCTGTCATCTTCCTTCCTCTTCATGTTTCTTTTTTTTTTTTTGCACATTGCTGCACCCAAAAGTATACCGAAAAGCTGCCAGCCTACATGTCGCTGCTGCTAACATGATCTCTACTAAACTGGAAATGAAAATGAATAAAATAATATATAAACATTGAAATAAAGTTTCAGATTTGAATTTTATATTTCTAAAATATTTTAAATTATATGTTAAACATTATTTAATGTAGGCAGTTGATCTTCTTTACTCCTCTGTCAGGGCCCCCTAGTGGCAATGAGGCCCTGGGCATGTGCTCAGACTGATCTGGCCATGAGGATGGATACTGGGATAATTATTATTTCAGGGACATAACAATGAAGTATAGACAAAGGCTTTCATATATTGTTTGTGTCCAGTGAGTAAATACTATCGCGAGGTGACAAGATTGTCATTCTTAAATGCTGTAGCCTTTCTGAATGTCACACCGGGGCAGTCGTCTGTGTTTGAGTGTGTGTGTGTTTGTCTATGTGTGTGCAGATTGTTTGTCTGATCCCTGCAACATTCTCCATCTCCAGGGGCAGCGGTTCCCTCTCTCATCAACCATGCCCAGCCAATGTGACTGTCACTCCCAATCTGCACTGAGAGGGGAGCCCGTGCCTATTTTTATAAATGTATTCATATTCATTAGTCCTTAGTGTCATTCATAGCAGCAGTTCTTTAATGCCGTGCGTAACCATCAGAGGCTGGAGGAGCCAGCCTCATCTCACAAATTAATAACACAGGCAATCACCGCAAAGGTGCCTACTGTCAAACAACAATGCCTCCTGATTTCCATCAACCGTGCGCACTTCCTCATTTCCAAATCACACACACACACACGCACGCACACATACACAGACACAAAAACACTCATCAGTGGTCTCCCCTTGGGGAATCTCAGCAAAATTGCCATTGTACCAGCCTTTGAAATATGAAATCATTAATTTAAGTGAGAATTAATTACAACCTTTTTTTTTCCATTGACCCACCGCAATATTCTGCCTCATAACATCTTGGTGGCAGCCAGTTAATTGTGCAGAATAACTGGTGTGAACGTCGGGTGCTAATGAGAGCAATTAGGCACTCACGCGAGATTTAACTTCATCCACTCACTGAAAGACAGCGCACTCTGCCTTGATTGGCTTGTATGTGTCACATAAAGCACATGATGAACTAATTCTACAGAGCCCACCAGAGCACCAGAGTCAAGTCTTTCTTTATGACTGACATCCGGGAAAAATCAACACTTATACTAAGGGTGGCAAAACTGTAAATTTTTACATATAAATATAGTTTTCTCTAGTATCATTAAGACCCATCATGTACAAATGTTTTCCTCTCTACTATAAATCCACTCTCTTATGCACTATTTTAGGCACTGTGCCTTCCAAAGTAATGGATGTTGGCTGCTTCTCACAGCCTTGCCATGTTTTTTTCATGGCCATTGTTTCTGCTCCACCCCACTTTAAATCAACAGCACAATGCATTCTCCGCCTCCGCCCCCAACCCCACTATCCCACCGTACTTCACTCTGGACAACATTAATAAAACAAGCTTTCAATGATGCAGAGTGCAACGCCACATTGAGGCTCTGAGCAGCGGTGTGATTAAAGCTTTTAAACACCGCCACCCTTTGAGTTCGCATATGTCAGCTCAGCAGTCTGTGTTTGTAAGAAGGCTGGTGGGTTACATGTTCCCTGTCATTTACAATATCTCTTTTTCTCTTCCTCGCTATTCCTCACTAATGCAGTGAGGACAAGAGAAGTGCTTTGTCCAATTTAACATATATAGCAAAAACAGGAGCCTCGACAATAAAATCAGAGCATCAAGAGCAGGGCCAACAGAGGATAATAAAAAGAGGAAGGTAGTTGCTGAAGTGATGGCATCTATTGTCCAGATCTAACATGTATACTTCTTTGTATACTGCACAAACCCAGTTGCATCCTTACAATACACTTATTCCACTGTGTTTCTTCACCTACCTACAATTCAATTTTCAGTTACAGCTTTTTTTTCTCCCTTTTTTTCTCCCTACCACAGTATTCACTGTGCATTGGAAGCATTTGAAAGACACAAGTGGATCTGCATAACAAGCACTCAAAGAACACATTTTTGATTTTTTCCATTTCTCCTCACAATTCCTTCTCTATAATCTAATGACTGCGACCCCTTGAGTGATTACAGAAATGGAAATAAAGCTTTTTAATTGAATTTCATGAAATTAAACATCGGCCAGAGTAACTTCATTAAACTGATATAATCCCACTGACTCCCCCGTTTCTGCTGTACCCACAGGCAAAGAATGTCCAGCATTGCTACAATAAGATACGTGCTCAAACATTCCCTTTCACAGAACATGGAAATTATTCTTTGTAAGCTTCCCGCTACCAAATTAAAATAGCTTGACCAGCGATTTGTGCACGCTGTGAGGACTATGACACTGAAATTCATCCTCAGGCCTCTGCAACAGCAACACAAGTCAGAGCAGCTGCAGCCATCATGTGTCCACATGTAGAATCTGCTCACAAAGAGACAAGAGCAAGAGCCATCCCTGCCTTTGTTGCTGCTGTAATGCTTCCGCCTAAGTCAGGCATCACAAATCAGTTTTGAACCATCATATGTATGTCACATGTGATGTAGATCCGATTTGGCTTTAGTCTCTTAGGTAAAGCTCTGTGTCAGCCTAGAGTGTGTTCATATGTCCGCTGCTCCTCCAGTTTGGAGACGGGAGGCCAACATTGTCAAAAGTCCTCCTGGTACATTTCCCCAACAGGGGAAGCATGGGCTTGTTTGTTTAAGTACGTCTCTCTGGCTCCGAGACAAGAGGAGACAGTGACCGAGGCATTTGGGACATGGCAGTCCCCTGCAGAATTAAACAGGCTGCTTCTCAAGCCCCAGTGACAGGAAATCTCACTCAGATCACAAAAGGCAGCACTGATTGTGTCTGACATGTGCATTCTCTTCCCTCAGATGCCATGTCTTTGTTTTGTCTGGATTACTTGTGTGTAGGCGTATGTATTTTTGTGTAGCCTATGTGTGTGTGTGTGTGTGTGTGTGTGTGTGTTGGAGCGGGGTTGCCTTACTCCACTCAGCCTCCTTTTCTTCTAAAATTGAAATGGTGACCTTTTTCTACATATTGCCTGTCTGTGAGAGGATGTAAGAACTAAATAGTGTGTAAAAGGGTGATTCCAAATTAAACAATTAGACTCAGAGGAGGATAACCACAGATGGCCGAGCACGCCACTGAAATACAGGGGTGAATGTATAAAAAGGCTGGCAGTGGGTGAAGTGGAAGGGTTACTGTTTGGGCTCAAACTGGGCACACTAATCCCTTTGATCCCCCCATTTTACTGTCAGCTGTTTCCTAGCTACCGTCGGATCTGCACAGAATTTAGGATTTGTGCTACTGTACACCACAGCAATCTCTACCCCACTGATGCAGCGCTCTCCTTTCTTTCCTCCATCAATACCCCACCCAGCACCCCCTCTCCCCCCCCACCCTACCCGCCCCCTGCCCCCTCCACATATGCCTTCTCACAACGTCCGTAGCAATATTCATTTCTCTTTCTGTTCCCCCTTTTCTCCGCCACCTCACTGCAGTTGGCAGTAACTGTGATATGGCAGGGAGACAGGTTCAATTGGAAAGTATTTTGCACAGAGGACCATCAGAACATGACGCTTCACACTGAAAAAGCTGATTCTGATTTTGTCTATTCACATGAGACACCGTGGCTGTGCCCCACTTTCATTAGTTGTGCCGAAAACAGCTTTCAAATACTGGTTTGGTCTTTTGAGAAAGCTCCATTTAGCGATAATGAAACAATCTGCGTGCGTGTGTAGATGCATGTGTTAGAGGAAGAAAATGTGTCTGCATATTATACCCAGCACATTTTTACTGTGTGCATGTTTGTGCATCTGCTAACATGCATTAAAGCAATAAAGGCACTTTTATTGGATTCCTCTTTCAAGCTGCCTTTGAAATTAAAATAAATAGGCAAATTTATCTGCACAGGATCTCTTTTATCCTTGTCAGTATTGGTTGCTTTCAGAGGTGCAATGCACCACAGACTTCCCGCTTAACCTCTGAGGAGCTCTCCCAAACTGATCCTAAATCATTCCAGGCAGAAACACATGGCAGACTCGATTTGCGTATTGGCGGATTCATGCTTCATTGTCAAACACTGGCTCTCGGTGGCCCTGCACCTATTAATCCTGTAAGCATATAGAAGGCTGTATTGATTTTCATGTGTACTGTACACTTACATAATTTGTATCATTCAAGAAATCAAGCTCTACGACCACCCCTTATTTTTCTGGAGCCTTTTTTCATTCTGTATGTTTCGATTAAGTACTTAAGTTAAATATTACCAGTCAATTCTTTATTATGGTCAAATATGTCGTCACCCAATATGCTCTCAATAGATGAAGTTGTATAAATAGCTCCATAACTATGACAGGGCAATAAAATGAGAAAAATAAAGCTTTTTCACGAAAAATCATCAGGTGGCAGTTTGTCTTTGTTTTAAGTCTATCTCTTTACACACAGTTTGCCTTGAGAGAGAAATGCTGCCTTTCATACAGTGTTGGACAAACACTGAGGCTGAATCCCTCCATATGCTTTCAGTCTCACACCTGAAGCGCTTTCATGGCTTGAGCTGGGGGGCCATAGAGAGGGAATCCAGATGTGACATGAAGCATAGAGCAGAGGCCTGCAGTGCTACTGTCAGTTCCCATCAGCATCACACTTCTTAACTGACACTCTGCTGATGTTAGAGGCAAGGACAGTGATCAAAGATATGTGTACATTAAAGTCCTGCCATACTACGGTGACAACCACCTCTACTCTGCGTTGTGCACTGGGCAGGAATTCTTTATCAGCAAACACCAAAGCCCTGCTGGACGAGATTGTAGATAGGAATTTCTTTCATTTCCATTTGTTTACACCGAAGGTGGAGTACTGTCAAAATGTGACAGTGGGGATGGTCTGATGTTGAGCTCTGTCTATCTGGGGAAGAGGGAGAAGGCAGGTGTTGGGAAACAAAAGTGATGTCAAACATGATATGGGATCCCATGTGGCCAAGAAAAGGACCATGGGGAATAAGAGTCAGCGCTGGTCCTAATCAATACTGAGCACAAGGCATTGGGATGCAGCTAGAGGCATTTTGCCAGGCCCCCTAGCGGGACTGGCAGGCCTGCTGCCAAGCACAGCCTGATCAGAGCAGCAAACTCAGCCCTGCAGACGGAGAGCGTGGAGGCTCCTTCTTTCCAGGCAAGACCCTGCCCGTGAACAGGAAGTATGCCACGGACTGGAATACTTCCTCCCTTCACCCAGCCCTGGCAACCCACTGAACCCTGACCTCACTTCCATGTATGGTGCTTATACAAAAAAAAATCTCTTCAAACAGCCAAATTAAAAGTTGTCGGTATCAGCTGAAGGATGCAGCTTTGATAGTCAAACAAGCAGGCAGCGAAGTAGCACCCTGGAAGCAAAAACAAGCACGTTCTCGTTCTGTCCTCCTCAGTTCCATATGTGGTGGGGCTTGTTGTTCAGCTGACTCTGTTATATTTCCTTTCCCATGTATCTGTATTGAGTGACACAGTAATATTGGCATGTATCCACATTATCACTTACTGCAGGGAAACTTGATGGTGGTGGTAAGGCAACATAACCAAGGGGTTGTGACTGGCTTGGTCTGAGGTCAGCAGAGGAATGGAGCAGAATGGCAAGATGTGAATTCATTCATGTGAATGTACAAAGAAAATGGATCGTTACGACCAGTTGTTTTTACTAGGAAAGAGAGAAAACACGGGCCCGCCACCCCCACCACAGTTTTTCCTCCATTTCTCTGCCTCTTTTGCCATTTTATTCACAACACAAGAATACACTCACCAGTCCCCAGGAGGGGCAAGCTGAATGAGAGCAGAGATTCAGTGCTCACATTTTTCTGTAAAAAGCATTGTTTCTCACCACAGTTTTCCTTGAGTTGCCTTTGTGTTGTTTAAATGTTTACATGGAACAGCTTGGGGGCTTGAAGACAGATGTATGGTCCAAGAATACTGCCTTAGTACAATCCCTTTTTTCCCTGGATGAAAGTAATGACACCATTTTGAGGGCTCTCAAACGTCTCCTTAGAATGATGCTTTGATGAAGGAGCATGCACAACATCTTCGCTCCCTTGTCAAAATTATATCAGACAAATCAAACATATAGTTCCACTTTGCATCCTCCTCCCTTTCCAAGGTCATTCCCTCTTTCAATTTCTGTCCCAGCTCACCAGCTCAGAGCCTGTTCTTTGAGACGTTTCTTTTTTTTGCTCTTGATAGTAAAAGAGGTGCCTGCCAGTCCTGTGTCAGATTGATTAGACTTTTAGCCAGGAGAATTAATACGTGAAGAATTTGTCTGTTTCCCCCTGCAGTGCTTCTCCCCTCAGTCTCATCAGTAAACAAGGAGATGTGGGAACAAAACCACTCTCAGCTATGTGATTAAAACTGGCCTCAAAAGAAGGACTTGCTTCCTCAGTCAATGCTGCTATTATATAAAAAATCTCATTTGAGTAGCCTTTACCTTTCCCAAACTGTATTTTTCACCCAGTAAGACAAAGAAGTGCTATCTGTGGCTAAAGATTGGTTCGAAGGTTTTTCCTTACCTCATTGGTTGCATCATACCTTCGTTTCTCAAACCTATCATCAAAAAAAACAATCCAGGTTTGGGTTACTGTGTGCCTGCTTGGCCCAATAAGATTCTCAACACAAACTCACATCATAGTAATAAGTGCTTAACACAGCACAGCGCAACCAAACTCCAGCATAGTAAGTCATCATTTCAGCCAGTTACCCTAATATGGCAGCATGACAGAGTCATGGTGGGAGATAGGACTTTTTGCCCCATGCAAATAGCCATTACCATAGCCCTTTGGGCAAATGGCAATTACTGGGCAAGGGGCGAATGCCAAAACCCTGCGGTACAAGTTAATTTGATTACATTTCCATTATGAACTATAAACACAGTTTTGCTGCTCGACTGAGCCAATTAAAGGCCTCCTGAAGCTAAGAAACGTTGACAGCATGGCAGCCCTATTGTTCTTAAACAACAGAGTAGATTGTAATCATTTTTCACCCTTAAACAGGTTTTAAGCACTATTTTTTCTTTTCTGATACATTACCATTAAGAAAAAAAATAAATCGTATCAGGCTTTTTCATTCATTTATTTCAAATGTTGCTGCCAGTGAGCATGGATTTTTTTTTATATATATATATATATATAATTCAGCTGTGCTATGTTCCATCTTGGTGAATAAAGCATCCTGTGGCAACATGAATAAACATGTGTAGACAGCATTTGGCAGACAAAAAGCAGCCAACCAGCCAGACATGGGAGGCAGGCGCTGAAGACACACGAGGAGTCTGATTTGGAAGTCAGGCTGCCACTGCATTTCACCTGAGGCTGTGCAAGCGACTAGCTGGTCTTTCTGGGCACAAGCCATGTTGCGAAGAAAAACAAGCATTTAGTCCAAATTTCAGCAGACATCTGTTAGCTCTCTGGAGCAGTAAACATGTTTAATTAACTACATTTCACCAAACAGGGAGATACATATGTCATAAATATGTACTATGTGTAATTATGGCATGGTAGCTGAGAAGTTACAGCACTCCCACTCTCATGTCACTGTGCCCCATATGGGACTTGTGACGCAATCAAAGTGCTTTAAGTTTAGGAAAATGCAACAATTTCATCACCTATAGGGCTCAGGATTTATTATCATGTCTAAAATCAGATGCCTGAGGCACATCTGGCATCAATGTGGGTATGTAGCTCTACTTTTGTGGAGCTAGATGCAAAACAGATAAGCTTTCTATCATTTGTGATGGAGTGTTGTATGTGTGGGTGTGTCTTCTTTGGAACTAGGAGATGTCTTTGATTCTATTAAAACTGTATTATATTTCTCGTGATGGAGTTGTGTAATCTTGTACACATTGATTTTTCTATTTTCCATGGGTGTGTTTGCATGAGCATGTGTGTTAGTGTGTCACTGATGTAGATGAATTATGATCTGGTGCCCGCATTAGAGCAGGGAGTTTTAATCACACACGGATTCAGAGTGTTTTAAACAAATGCTTTTTTGTAAGCATGGTGGATTATCATAAGATTTAAAGATTTGGAAATGGCTGACAGCTGTCAAGCTGCATAATAACGTACGTCCAGAAAATTATAGCAGCTGCCGGTTGGCAGAATGTCAATGCTGCTATCTAGATTAAAGCTCAATAGACAGGAACATAACCGCCACCAAGCACACACGCACTTTCAAAGATGCACATAACAAGATGCGCATAGAAACACAGTCTCTCACATGAACCACAGGGGTAGATTTCAGCAGCACACACTCTGAGGAGGGGTGAGGAGATACAGAAACCGCTACGAGGTGAAGAAATACAAAACCTCACATCTATTTACTTGGTATTTTGATGAGGGGGTCTAAATGAGTCTTAAAATGGCCTGCTGAGAGCAGCCTCTGGCAGGAGAAAGGTTCCCCTGTGGACTCTATCAGGTATCCTCTTGAGCTCTGGAGCAGCCAGCAGTATTAAACACAGCAGGAGCTTCAGTAGGAACCTGCTGAAAAACAAGTACATACCACCTCCGGTTCCCTGGGGGCCTCATGTGCCTGTGTGTCGCCTAATTTATGACATCCTCAGAGGTCCTCTGCTCTCAGGGAATGACTACAGCTTCTCCCACTTTATGCACAGGCACAGCCGCTCCGCCAGTCATTTGCAAACACGGATGCCCCATGAGGATGAGATCTGCTTCCTACTTTAGGAGAACAAGACCTCTCTGGCTGCTGAGAGGACCGCCTGCAAAGACTGCAACTGCGTCTTCAGTAAAGAACCTAAAGCAGCAATTGTGCGCCATAGAGGAGGTCCTTCTCAATTGAAAGAGCAGAGAGACAGAGAAGTGAATCTCTCACCAATGCTAATGTGCAGCCGGGAATATTCAAGGGGGCCTGAATACCAACTGCATTGATGAGAAAGAGGTCTGTTTGGGGAGGAAAGGTAAAGCCCTGTGAAGTAACCTAGAAGCGCTCAAGAGATCCTCACAGACAAGCATGTTACCCCGAGAAAAGGATGGTAATAACAGCTACAGGAACTGTGCCCTGCATAATAAGAGACGCCTGAGACTCTTTTCAGATAAGGTTGGGAGCACTTTAGAGCAATGCGACCTGTTCAAAGACAAACAAGCAAAGGGATTATGCTGCTTTTAGCACTTTGATGCACTGAGTATTGTGATTATAAGATGTGGAGTGCATAGAAAAGCCACTTCCCATATGAATCAACTTCTAATGTGAGATTTTCTTTTTTCTCCTTCGGGACCTATTGAATTAAATGCCTCAAAGATCTGTATGTCAAATGGGCATTTTCTGTTACAGTTCTGCATGCCCCTCTGTAATAAAAACCACAACCCTGTGGTTGAATTATTAAGCATAAACTTAAAATCCATTTAATGTGAATATTCATCAAGGCTGCTGATGGAATTCATAACCCAGTAAGCCCAAACGATGTACTCTGTCCATTATGAACTTACCTTCACTTCTTCTGACAACTGGCAGTTATGTTTTTCCAATGATAAAATATGGATGCAGGAAGGATTTTCTCTTGCTTTCTGTCTTTATCAAGCATCTACTGTACTATCTCATGATACCTTCTCATTGGTCAAGAGGCACAGGTCATCCACTGACAGATGGCGAGTGACAAGTCATACCAATTTCACAGTAATTGTGTGATTAGTGTAGTTCATGTTCATGCCTATATCCACATATCAGATTGTGCTAGACGTGAGTGAAACCACATGTGATTTATTCATTCTGCACCATGCACATTGCTTTCACACAGCCTACAAGTGAGTGTAAAAGTGGACATTAGGAAATGTAATACAGCCTTCAAATAATAACCCTGCTTGATTTTCCCATAGTCATATTCATACAAGTTAATGACTTCTGCTATGCTATTAAGGGTTGCCTATAGAGACAGAGACACAATTTGTTGTGGGTTTTCTCAGTCAGGGTCACTGGTCTTTCTACAGATTTCACTTATTTTATAATTCATGAGGACCTTGTAACAATATCTGTTAATCCCCTTTTAAAAATGCTACATTCTGTAAATTTATTAATTAAGTAGTATAAATATGAAAATATGATTTCTTTAAAGTCCCATTTTGAGACACATAACTCTTTAAAGCAACATGCTGTATTGTCGACTTTTTAATGCATTCCAAATTGCTCACAATGACAAAGTGGGCGCATTTATCACAACCCGCATTTGGCACCAAGTTGTGTTATTATATTATACACATATATTATATTATAGCGCTCAGTTTTACAAAGGGCTGTGCTCCTAAAGCGTTTGGAGAATGCAAGTGGCCTTGTGATTACAGCAGGGGACATGGGGGACGTCAGATCCACAGTTTTCACACGGTGTTATTTGAGGGAAATAATTTAACAATTTCATTCAGTGTGTGACAGGCATTTTACTATAACTGATCTAAGTTTGGATGCATGACCACATCTTTTAAAGCATACATTCACGACAGTTTTTCCTTATATTTTTGCCATATATTTCATTTAAAACTACATCTCTACCACAGACTTTCTTGCGCGCTCCTCTGGTCGCATCCAACAACATTAGTAGCAAGACTATGTGAACAAAAAATCTGAGTTGCGCATCTTACCTTGAGCCTGAGCGCTGAGGATACACGTCGCCGACAGCAGAATCCAACAGGAGACCCACACCTGTCCGACCTGTGCAGTCTGTCCAGCTGTAACCATGGTCCCCGGCGGCACCGTCGAGCCCCCGGTGCGTCTTCCCCGTCTCCACGCTGGGAACATGTTGCTCGGCGGCCACACACTCCCGGGAAGAGTCCTGGCTGCTGCTGGTCCTGTGCGTCAGACTGCTCCTCACTGGTGATGAGGGTGAGTGACTGGGGAGTGTGAGGAGAGCTCACTCCGTCAGAGAGCACCAGGCATGCAGACAGGCACGCGGTAGTATGAAAAGCCTGTGGACAAGTCCCGCATGAGCAAGGCGGAGTCAGTCCAATTGAATTTGCTCGGCTGTCAAGTGTGCGAGACAGAATATTGACATCATCTACTTACTGCTCCGAGTTGCCACGGAATGTATCAGAGTCGAGTGAAATAAAAAAAAAAATAAAAAAACAAGAGATGACGAGATGGTGACTGTACAGTCTCCAAGTTCAGATGAAGACTAGATGGCAGTTTTTGCTCAAAACGAAATGTTCGTGTCATGTATCTGTCCACTGATTAAAGTCAAACGATCTTTTTTTTTTCTTCTCAAATACCTTCCCCGAAAAACTCTACTTGAGCAAGGCTGTTTAGCAAGGCCAGCTGCTTCATTTCATTACCCAGTAGCCAGCGGTAAGGTTGCACTGAGCTCCCAGGTGTGTGTAGTGTATGAAAGTGTAAATAGGTTCAGTTCACCTTCCTGTGGAGGTTAAAAAGCCTTCCTGATGCTTAAAAACACCTCTGTTGTGCTCTGAATATGGGTGGCCGCTGACTGTACATTCAAATAGTTTTTTTTATGAATTGACCACATACTCTAGCAGTACGCACAACCTGAGCCAAGCAATGCCAGCCCAGGCCAAGTGCTCTGTACGCTATTGCCACCACGCGGCAGAAAGCGGTAATAAATTTGGACAACTATGATTGATTGTTGACAGATTAAACCCCCAAGAAGGGATTTCAAAACTACCTGATGACAACTAAATCTTTCCAAATAGCTGTTTTTGAATGTTTTTTGCTTCCAAGGATAAAGCAATAACTAGGTCAAAGACTAAAAGTATTTGGAATGAGCTGTGTTCTGTAAACATTTATTCTGCAATGGTCCCAGTAAACCCTGTTTAAAACAGCCAAACTATAACACAGATTTAAAAAAAACAAAACCAAAAAAGCAACAAAAAACAGGAAAAAGCCTGCACCTTAACAATTTAATGTGATTCATAAAAAAAATAAATGAGTCTGAGATCAAGTAGGACAGCAGACTGTTACCATCTGTGAACATTCGCTCCATCATAATACTTCCTCTCTCACCACACAAAGGAGAAAATGCAAGTACGAGTGCACAGAAATGGTGGGCACTTCTGAAAACAGAGTAGGGTACATATGGGCTGTGATATCAGCTTTGTTGTCCTCACTCCTTTTGAACTAACTGAAAAATACATGCAGGGCAAGGTACGCTTCAAAGAGCTGTCACAATATTTCTGCCTTAAAAACATATCTGTATTTGTGCCATTAGATTTTGTGAGTTTTGAAGACCAGCAGTAATATTGAGTAAAAGGGGAACATCCAAGCTGCTGTGAACTGGGTAAAGCCTGACGCTGCTTTTCAAAGAGCCTGGTTGAAATATAAACAGGGGTGGTACTCTCTGCCTCAGGGATGTTGCCTCACCTCAGTCCCTTTATGCTGTGCTTTGTACAGTCCGACTATGAATCTGTTCCCTGTCCTTTACTTTTTTCCCTGTGTCTTACATCGTCTCATTGCTACCAGGGTCTCATTTGGTGTCATCCGTTGCTCCCTCCGTTTATTTCCTCTCTCCTCACTCCGCTGCCACCCCCTGCACCAACCCCCTTCTGATAATGATGTGCTGATTATGAGGCTCTTAGGCCAGCAGATTGCACTCCAGTCTCATTCGCATGCAGTGGAAAATTGCTGCTGTCTTGGAGCCCCCACCCCACTGTGCATATCAGGCAGGTTGACATTAGCAAGCTGCTGGGAATGGTGCTCAGGCACGAGGGCTGGTGCTCTGTCTCTGTCTCTATAACTGTTCTGCAGCAGAGGAAACAGAGGTTGCCTGATGCTACAAGCCACACTGGGTCGGGGGGTGGAGGGGAGGGGGATACCACAGGCTGGTGTCAAACAGTAAGGTAGTGAATAGATGACATTTATAGATACACTTACTGTGAATGCCTGCTTTTACCTCTCAAGTGCAACCCAGTGCATTACGGTGTTACACAAAACATAGAAAGCAAAGTCATTTTCTTATCTATGGACATCACACCTGCTCCAGTAGTTCATAGTAAAGACAGAAATCTTTCCAGAGGAAATGTTTTATAATGTGCGTTAATCAAAGCGCTTGGGCTACATGTCGAGTAAAGTAAATGACAACTGAAAGTGTTTAGAGCATAAAATCATATCACATATTGGCAAAGACAACGAATCAAGTTACTGCATTTTTGAAAAGGTAACATCGCAGGAGTCTGAATGATTAGACATTCCACCGACCACTTTTTCTTTACTTTAGTGACATTGACAGACAAACTTTCAGAAAGGTGATTTTTTTTTTAAATAGAATTCCTCAATTTCATTTTGAGAATTTACTCAACCTTGGACTGTGGTTTACAGCGTTTTACAGTGTAAAGGTCTTCCTCTGAACAAGTCGTTTTATTATATTTTCATAAAGCCAGCTGAATCTAACATTAAAATGACTCGTGAAGACAGATGCTCTCACAGAATTATTTGTATACTCAGATTCTTTTTTTTTTCTTTTTACATCAGGATCTTTGGATGTTACAACATGTTCAAACTAGCTGATGTTTCTCAGGGTCACTGACAGTCTCTTGGCAGGTTACTGTAGTTCATCATGAGAGGGACTGTGGTGAGAATGCACTGTCATGTAGCGTCATGACCGAATAA
This sequence comes from Thunnus thynnus, assembly GCF_963924715.1. NCBI lineage: Eukaryota > Metazoa > Chordata > Actinopteri > Scombriformes > Scombridae > Thunnus > Thunnus thynnus. Next base: position 12,927,335 of record NC_089533.1, read on the forward strand.
ATACTCATGTTGGTCTGGTCTTGGTCTGGAGGTAAAAGGCTATGCTGCTCTTCTTCTTTTTTCTGCCACAGATGGGGAATGCACCATAGCCCTTTGAAAGCTATTCTCTTTGCATCAGCTCGCATGATTTGAAATGGCTTGATTGAAATGAGCTTCATTTGAGATTGGTCCTGTGCTGCCTCACTTATGTATGCGGGGATGATATTGCAAAAGGGAAACAACATAGCCATGAAATAACAGTCTCTTCCTGTCACATCTGTGGGTACAAACAGTAAAGTTACGCTGTTCTATCTGTTTTTAACAGAAAAACAGCCTAGCCATTCACTTTAGCTTTGTTATTCATTCTCTGTGTTCTTCTGTAGATGCTGCTGCCACGCTCTGCTGCTTTGACACACGTTGCTATTGTTGATTTTCCAATGTGGATGAGCTTTCCTCAGAAAGAATATATGTTCCTTCATAAGTAACAGCGCACACACAACCAGTACATACACTTCACTGTGTAGCTGCATCAGTCTTGACACCTCATCAACAGTGTCTCACAGAGAAAATCTGATTTCTCCCCAGTAACAGATCATCTCACAGAGCTTTCCTTGAGACAGTTGTAAAATCCAACTGCAAATTGAAACATGAAAAATACAACCAAACTGCTGCTAGAAGATGCATAACTGCTTCTCAGCAGAGACATCAGTGGATGGCATCATGTTCTATGTCACTCCCTTAGATGTGAATCCTCTCTGGACTTAGGAACTGAAATGGTTTAAGGATTTCACCACAATTTAAGATTCAAAATCATTTGTTTGAAATAATATCTATAGCATATCAAATACCTGTATAAGTTGTTTGAGTTTCTGTGTTGATTTAAAAAAAAAAGCAATACTGGGTATGTCTCAGAATATTAATATAACTTTAAAATATGATGCTGTTATTTCCCAAGGGACAACTCACTTAGGAATATTGCCTTGAATCACTGACATAATTGGTCTCCTCCAGTCTCACTTTGATGTAAATAACATTAGCAAATTCCCAAACAATTTCAGAATTCTGCCCCAAGAAGCAGCTGGAAATTGAATGTCTTAAACCAGAGATGGGAGGCATGCATTTCATTCAAGTTGTCAGAGAAACTTCACTACCTGAAAGATGCAACATTATTGGCATTAATTCTGTACTTCACCAGAGGCAATTTCTGTCCACCATAGACTCATAGAAATGCATACATGAGGTGATATACATACCCGTGCACACACATTAAATTTGATGGACAATACCGAGTCAAACCATTATGATTACACATTATGCTGTAAACCACCACTCAACGGCCAATTCTTTATCAGGCAGTTTGCTTTCAAAACAATTCTATTCATAAATCCACTGTGCTACTTGACAATTTGACATTTGTTTGGTGATTGTTGTGTCCTATTTTATGTTCATAACTATTCCTCCTTCCTGTGTCACTCCATGTGACCTTCACCACACTGATTTGGCAATTTATTGTTTCTACCTCCTCGCCAAAGTCTATTTTTTTTAGAATGAATAGCTTGCAAGAGAAAGCACTGCTGGTAGAAATTGTTTTCTGCTCTGCTCTCCTTCCCACTTTGTAGGCTCCATCTGAGCAGCTGATAGTGTGAGAGTAGTGGCAGTCTACAGCATATAAAGAACATTACTTTCATTACATATGGTCATTTTGAGATGCAGAGAGGGTGAGAAAATTGAGTCACAGTACTACATTGATCTGAAATAATCAATGTTTACCAGAGTGCTACAGAGTTATGAGTTTTCTTTCTAAATAATTTGAATTAACTAATCAATAATTACGAATGCCTACTTTTCCTTGCATATGAGAAAGAGTTCATAAGACACTTTGGATGACTGTAAACAAAATGAGCTAAAAATGTGAAAGAGAGAGGCATTGGAGAGCATATCACTGATGATTTTAGATCACCGGCTGATAAAGGTCATCTTTGTCATCTTCATATTCAGCTGTTGGAAGGTAATTAAAGCAGCTATTTACATGCAGTGCAAAATAATTCCCCCTACTACTTCTTCAGTCTGCCTTTTGGCTGATCACATCACACTGCTAAATCCTTGAGCCCATAAACCCTGCCATGGTATATCATGGCATTATAAAATACCCTGGGCACACTAAAGATTAGGTGGGATGAATAGAGATATAGAAGCCAGAGGTTTCTTACGATTTCACGCTGGTTTTAGCACGTGAAATTCTCCCCTGTAGTTGTCACCCTGCCGTAAGTCTCCAGTGTGTAAGATGCTGTTGCAGTGTACGTGTTCAACCCAAAACCTTAGAAAAATCCATATCTTGGGTTTAATAACATTATGTTAAGGGTCTCTGTGGACTTGGCGCCTGTTGTCAGGTGTTCATTACAGCCTTGCGCTGCTGCAGTTTGTCCGTAAGCAATACAGGAGGCAGGATGACAACGGCCCCTTGAGTTTAACAAAGTGTGAAGATTCTGAAAGCTAATGATTTCCAAAATCAACACTGGTATATTCGCAGCATGCATGGGCAGAATTCTAAACACATAAACACCATGTTTGAACCAGCCATTTTGATCCCACAGCAGATATGGAACTATTGTCTGCATGCTTAAGCTGTATTTCCAGCATAGTGAATTATGGGGCAGAATGCTTGTAATCAGATCAATGGGTTTGAATTATTGCACTGTACGGATGCCATTATATCATATTAGCTGGCTAAACTTAAGCCAATTGAATTGCCCAAGTAGCTTAGCAGTGACAGAGTGATTTATGTAGTTTGGGCTGTAGATGTAATGTAAATGAATGTGATAGAGCTGGAGTGCTCCCATGTGGGTCGGGCATTGTTTGGGCTGTGTAGAAAGCACAGAAATCAGGATTCAGTCCAAATGCTCTGCAACCTCTCCCTCTTATTGTCAACAGAATTACAGCCTAAATGAGCTAACTATAAAAAAGGAGTGACTCATCCTTTTCAGACAGCAAGCAAATTAGAACATATGTCATTAAGTGTCTGTTAGAGAAATGTACACTAATAGTGACTGACATAAATCACTATTTAGACATCAACAAAGAGATAATATAGCATAAAGCTTTGACATACCAACCAGTGGTTAGACTGAGTAATGGCATAGATGATTTTCGCAGATGTCTTGCAAGAGCATTTGCTGACTGTTATTAGGAAATTATCCCCAGTAGAGTGAGATTAAAACATTAGCAACACAATCCTGTCCTTTAAATGAGGCTTGAAAAACTGCTCCTTTCCTCCTTTCTAATGTAATTGGCCACAGGGGATTGGATGACCCATTAACAGTTTATTGACAGTATTTGTAAGATCTGCCATAAAATGACATATTGATTTTCATAAAGCAACAATAAAGTCGGCTGTAAAGTACATCCAACCATAACCCAGTTATAAGAGCATCAAAACTGATGAGGTTTGATGGAGCTGTTCAAGCTACAGGTTTATATTCTTGATGTAATTTCTTATTTTCAGTATGCAGCCCATGTCCTCCACTATTTAACACCTGAGTGTTTAAGCCACACAAGGTTAACAAAGCAAGACATAATTTTCATTAGCGAAACCACTTGAGCTGATCATAGAGAGCTCTTGTGAAGTGATTATGTCAAAAACATAATTAGTGTCCTCATGACGTCAAGACATTGTGTTTGAAATTGGACAGCTGCAGTAACTTAAGCAGACATACACTTATGATAGAGGTCATTTTTGTCATTAGAAGTATGGAGCCAAACCTTTTATCCTGGCACTGGATATGGCTGCTCCATAAATTTGATACAGTGCCAATGGAAAATCATGTTCTTTAAGTCCATTAAACATTAACCACCGATCAGGCCTATGGTTGTCTTTTTGACGACAGTCTTGTATTGAGTAGACTGAGCACATTCCTGGTTCACATATATTTTCCCCCTAAGGCAGGAAGAGAGGGGAGTCAGATATTATCTCCTGTTGATGCAACAGTCTCAGTCACTCTATACAGTCAGGCTCCAAACCTCCAGGAAGAATGCCCGGGGGCTTCAGCAGCCTCAATAGTCTACAATTGAGCCCTTATCTATTCCCAAACGAAAAGCCTTTATGTTTCAGCTTGGGGTTTACCACTGTCAAGACATCATAGTCAAACACATCAGAAACAGCTCCTCTCACACTGAAACACACAAACACTTTTATCTTCATTATTTCCAATGATACTGATGTGAGTGCACAACAACCTATGCAGCAGTAAAATGAAGTAGATTCAAGTGAGACCTCAGCTGACTATCCACAAGTAATTATGCAATTATTTGGGGGTTTTATGCAATATCAACACAAAAGGTAAAGAGTGTATGGTATAGAGTGTATAGAGTGATCTGTAAAATTTATACATTCTGATGAATTTTTGCTGGATAAATTCTGAACCTGACCTGCCATACTGCCCTCAGGTCTTTATTGACTTAACTCTGTTGTTCCTGATTCAACGCTGGCTGCCTCATGAGATTTCTGACCTATGTGTGACTGAGCTCCCAAACCCTTAAACATTTATTTTCAGTCCTTCATCTTTAGGATAGAATATTTTAATATTATCTCATAAATGTAAATCTACATAAAGAAAATTAAAATGTTGAGAAGACCCAGAGAACCTCTTGTCAACTCAGATAAACATTTTTTGGTAGATACAGTTCTGTATCCTCAGTGTCACAAGACCTCAATGTCCTCGAGAGTTGGCCTCTATTTAGTAGGTCATAAGTGAATTTGTGTGCCCTGTGACCAAACTCTGTCTATGGTAGTTTCTCCTGTCACTTCACAACAATTCACCCTGGACATATTTTCACACATACTGCACTATGGACAAAGAGGCTGCTCTTTTCTTTTCTTCTCTTCGTCTGGCTTAGGAGAGCATCTGATGGGAGGAGCTGATCTACAAAGATGAAGGCTTGCAAATGGCTTTCAGCGTGCTTCAGCTCTGGCCGCATCATGTCCAACAACCCGTCCTGGATGCAGAGACTCTCAGGTGGTGAAGAACAGTGGACTATCGCCAGCTAACATGCTCCTGGAGCTCCTTCTGGACGGAAGAAAGGCTGAGAGTAACCTCCTTCGTGTTGGTGCTCACAGATGGCTAACAGGATGTGGGGGAATCATGATGAAGTCAGTAGGTAGAATGCAGGCCACCGGAGGACTAATGAAAGCTGAACACCGATGTTGTGAGTCAGATTTGGACTCAATTTGGATGTGGATATGTACCTCGAGGCCAATCACCCACTGTCCTCTGTGGTTCACAGTGTCACCTCACGACAATTCACCCCGAGTGAATGTGACTGCATACACGCCATGGCCAAACAGCCTTCTCTACGCTTTACGTCACCTCTGTCTGATCTTCCAGCCATTCCAGCATGCCTTTTAAACCCAGGGGAGCAGGGTATTCTCCCATTGTGGTGCAGACCATCCAGGGCATTCATGTTCTATCCACCGTTACTTCCTACAAGGCAAAATGACTGTCTTTTTTAGAAGTTATATGAACAAAGATGAGTTGACTCAATGAGCAGCCCTGGTGTCTCAGCATTCTTTTTCCTAATTCTGGTGCAAAAGAGTGAATAAAATCTACTCTAAGATTATATTTTTTGGTCAGCCATTTTCTCTTATCATGTAAAGTCTGGAGAAAAAGTAGATATTAGCCACTGGTTCTTCTGTTACCTGCAGGGTGAGATGAGATGGCAGCCTTCTCGTCTATGTTGTTTGTATATTCATACACTCCTCTGCAGGGATGTGAAATAACACAAAACACAAGTATTCTAATGACAACAATCAACCCTATGTAGCTCCAAGCAAAGAAATATATACACATATTAGGAGGACGTTGGTAGAAGTTATAAGCATGATTAGCTTGGTTAAAATTTTGGTAACTTATTGTGAATTAGAAAACCAACCAATGCTGCATTGTCTCTTTGCCCTGTTGTGCATTCAAAGTCTGACCTGATGTTTTCTGCATGTCATATCATGACTACCTCTGCTGCTGCTGCAGCTGTGAGAACTGAACACTGATGTGTCGTGTGCCAGCAGTCCTTGGGCGTCAACTAAAGGAATGGGACTGTGTTATCAACCACTATGTAATAATAGAGAATGGAAAGTGGTAAGGGAGCCAAAATGGGGTTTTAAAACCAGCATTTTAGCCCACCTACGTATTCAGACAGATCTAGTTTTTATGTCAAAAATATTACCTGACGTACATTTTCCATTCACATGTAGTAACTCTAAGCAGATCACAAACAAAATTGTCTAGTTAACATTCAAAAATAAAAAAAACATGGGAATCATGTTGATGAGGTAGTTTATTGATATGAATTTATTTTTTTGATTTTTTTCCTGTTTAGCCTTATTATCCAGAAATTAGCTTCCCCAAACACAACCCTTTTTTTTTATTCCAGACCAGCTCATGTCTCATTCATTCCTCGGTCCTTCTCCATCTCTTTGTTGTTCCAATTTCCTGTTTCCCCTGTCTCCAATTTTCTTTCACATTCTCTGTTCAAATGTCAAGTACCAGTGCCTTGCCATTGCAGTCTGTGCTCATAAATCTGGGCTAATTCTCCACCTCTCTTCCATGGTATATAAATCTTCTCACTCACAAGAGCACTGGTCCTTTTGATGAATGGGCTAGAGAAAAGACTGGATGCCAACCAAGCTCCAGTAGAGCGCAACGTCCAAACACAAACACAGACGGTGAAGATTCAACAGTGTTAAGGCAAGCAACAGCATATCTGTCTTCCCATTTGTTTGGTGTTTCTTAATACCTCTCATGTAGGAAACAGTATTCACCCTGCTGACACTGGAATGCAGTGGAAAAGCTTTATTTGTTTTCTTTTTGGTAGTAATAATAAGGTTTGGGATTTGTTTTCATTTTATGAAGGCCAGTTCAGGAAGAATTGCAGCCCCTATCACCTGTTTTAATAAATGCTGGGGGGGAAAAAAATCCAAATTAACTTGATTAACATATTAGATAATAAGAAAAAGCCAAAAGTTTCAAGTAATTTCACTTAAAAAAGAAAAGAAGATCATGTTTTGAATATTAGATTCCTTGATGATGTTTTGAGGGTAGTGTTCAATGTCATGAGTAGACTATATGAGTAAAGATGGAAGCTTAACTAAGCATGACACTGGATCTGCTAATTGCCATAACAACACATGAGTCAGGGTCTAGTTTGGTACCAAAAACTAGTTTGTTGCCACATATGCGTAGCCATGAGTGGGTGTTATGCTTAATGAGAGGGAATGAGAATTTGAGCATCCACTAGCTAACAAACAGTTGTTATTTTGTGCTTCATTAATACCAGCTGCTTGACTAGGCTCAGTTGATCTCCATGTCAACACACATTACTAAGTCAATCTTGCAGCTTGACTACTTGCAGAGAAACCAATCATAATTGATCTCTCTGCCTCACCATGGGCAAGAAAGAGACAGAAACACCCCGCCAGCTTGTCAAGTGCCAGAAACACTCCTTCAAAAAGACATCTTGATGACACGGTCCCATGGCACACTCTGGGCATTTGTCCATCACTTTGAACAGTATATGAAAGTACGACAGATGACATCAGTCATTATGAAAAGCCTGTCATGGCACCTCTCCATTGCAGTTCTCAGTATCAACTCCACCTGATACTTTGCAGGTGATGATGGAAATGCTGGAGTCAGTCTCCAGCTGGCAAAAGGGAAGAGCAGTTGTTGTCTGTGCTGAACTGATAAATGACACATTAACATGTGTATGTTTAAAGATACATCACTGTCTTAAACATTTGAACTGAAAACAGTCACTAACTTATCTCATCAACAGCTGCAACAGGAGATGAGTTTTGAAAAAGACCTAAAGCCTTCATGTATGTTGCAGAAATGTCTAGCAATTTGACACCTGTGGCACAAAGTCTTCTTAGATATTTAAAAAAAAATGTAATTTACATGCAATGTGATATTTCACTTTAAATCATATCACCAACATAGTTTGTTGGTGATATGATTTAAGTGTGTTTTAGGGGAACAACAAGTAAAGATGAAAGATATGACTCCTGAGATGGTATAAACTGATGGCTTCTGCACACACACATCTCTGTGGACCCGGTCTGTCAGTAGAAAATCAGGATAGCCAACAGAATAGGCCATTTATTTTTAAGTTTTTCATATCAGTGCTGCTTGAGTCACCACTGGGTCACAGGTCTCCCACAATTCCACATGGCCTGTCTGTCCTTGAGTGGCAGTAGCAAAAAGTTAAAGAAGCAAGCCTCTGAAAAAGGCTTCAAATCTCTAGAGAGGTGGAGGTCTGGATAGGAAAGTGAATGAGAACACTCTACCCTTTCCCCAACAACCACTTCTACAAGATGCCATTTTACCTGGAGTCTGCAGTCACGCTACTAGACCAGCACTGAAGCTACACCTTTAGCATGGCTATTTTAACCCAAACCATGATCTTTCCCTAACCCTAACCAAGTTGTCTTTGTGCCTAAACCTAACCAGACCTTAACCACAGCATTGTCACCCCATAAAACATCATTATTCAACGGGTAGAAATGTTAATATGATACGTTTGTAGAAATGTTGATATGATACGTAAATCACGTACTGAAACGTATATATTCAACGTTTCTGTGGTTTGCAGGGATGTTCAATGCCAACGTTTTGTGGGTTGAATTTATCATAACATTTACTCCATTACAGTGTTCCACCTTGAAAATTTTACACAAGTTCTTTCACTAAAACCCACTAAGGCCCCTCCCTGCTGATATCTTTTTCCCCTCTTTTTCTCTTTTTCTTTTCTCTGTCATCCCTGAATGTGACACCTGCCAATTGGATATTGCTTCCCACCCAGTCAATAGGAGTGATGTAGAGATGTGGGGTGCTGGAGCATAGCCCTTAGGGAGGTGGCTGGGGTAAAATATGAGTCTCTTGACAAACCCGATGAAATGCTCGAGTCACCTGTTAAACAGTGTGCCCTCCCTGCTGCCATATATCACCCAGCACGGCCATATCGTCTTAGACAGGTTCAGTAAATCTCTCACCGTTTTTACATTTTAAACTGTTACTCATTGGTTATCTTGAGTCATCCTCCCAAGGCAGGTTGTGGAAGAACATTGTAGACGTCATGCCAGGCGCTGTAAGGCTCTTGTACTGAAGTGATGGAATTTTAATCACAAGTCCAACATGTGATTTCAGGCATACTTCTTATACTTCTGAATACACAGATTTGGATGATGGAGCATCTGATTTTGACTAATTTGACCATTTAGTTTCTGACCCCTGTTAACCAATCATCTTGTTGCTGTCAGGTTGTTAAGGCTGCACATATTTGTCTTAGCTCCTCAGAGGATGAATTTCAATTACTTTGATGGCTCTCTGACTTTTCCTCTAGCGTCACCAGCGGGTCAAAGTTTCACTTATCCAATGAAGTATCTTAACGTCTACTGTATTGGATTGGAACAATATTTAATTTGGTACAGACATGTATGGCCCCCAGAAGATGAATCCCAATGACTTTAGTGATCCCTTGACTTTACCCCTAGCCGGTCACCAACTGTTCAAAGTTTTTACTTATCTTGCGAAATATCTCAACATATACTGAATGGATTGGGACAACATTTGGTACTAACATTCATGATTCCTAGAGGGTGAATCTAAATTACTTTAGTGATTATCTGACTTTTCACCTAGCACCATCATCAGTTCAAAATTTCATTCTCCTCATACTCAACAAACCTCCTACTTTGGTTTATGACCAAATACCTGCAAAAATAACGACATTGCCATGAGCGTTTGCTATACTTTGCCTTAAATGCTTATTAACGAATGTTAGTGTGTTAAGCACACTAACATGCACTATTGTTAACAGTGTAATAAGACAGGTTTTAAAAAAAAATGAACACATGCAAACAAAGCCTAAATCTTGAAATTATATATTTTGGCACAGTACAAAGTTAAGAATATACCCTAATGCAAGTCAAAAGACTGAATCTTGAAATAAGATGTTTTGTCTTGAAACTGAAGAGCTTAAAATAAGCGTCAAAGCATACTGGAGGTCCTGGAACAGACATGTCCCCAGCTAAACATAACCCCACGTAAGATAACAAATGCTAATTAAGACAAGGCAAGTGACATTTAGTTGAATTAAATGCAAAACACACATGGTAATATATTGATCTCCACACCTCAAAATATGCGAACCATGAATTGATTTTGACAGGTTTACTAGGGAAACCGTTTTGGTTTTTATTTGCAGTTATGTAAATACAGCGTATCTGCTTGCATCCATGTGTATTTACAAGTATACTGCATCTGTCAGTCTACTCTATAGGCACAGTGTGAGCTTGTGTGTGTGTATGTTGGCAGTATGTGTATGTTGGTATCTGTGGGTAAAGAAGGTATCAGCAGCAGTAATCTAATTATCTTGACACTAAGTGAAGGGCACAGAGGGATTATGGAGGTTAAGTACTGCATTCCATTAGCAGTCTGACACTTATCACCCCTATCAATTCATTATCCATAATTATCTTGATATCAGTTGAAAAGACCAACAAATTCTACTAAATTGCAAGAATCCCGAAGTGTGCCGTACTTTCAGTGCCTTGAAAATACCGTAAGATGCTTGAATCCCTGAAATAGCTTCATTTTGCACACTCCCAACAATTCACTAACAGGATGCACTGCAGCAGAGGAAGCAGGGGATTAAGCTGAATTGTCATTGGGGTTTGTATCAGTGCATGATTCGGGTATGAGAGTAAGAGTGAGTGGGAGGTGAAAAAATGTAAGTCACCCTCGGGTGCAGAGGGGTCTACTTAGCACATGAATAATGTAATGAAATCGCTGGTGATTTATTCTACAGTAAACACACCCTTTTGACAGAATTTCTTCAGATGGCGAATGTTTGTAGGTGGTTGTGTGTTTTAACACCTCAAAACACCGCTTGTTTACTTGTGCTCATCAGCATCTGGTTGCAGCTGTATACGTGCCATCGAATGTATGCTTAAATGTGTGCCCTGAGCGAGGTGCTGGCTTAGCTCATCACCGGTGAGGGCCGTGTGCGGGCTGCTGTCACCTGTCCTCCATCATTCCTCTTCCCCTGCCTGTCCCCGAATCTCACGGCTGTTTCATGTCATTCATTAATGGATGCCCCAGGGCCAACAATAGCTCACTACAGCCTTTTATTACTGTCACTTCACTCTCAGAGCCGTCAAGGTCAAATCTGCTTCTCTGTCGTTCACCTGTCACACTCAGCCTGCTGACATTTGTGTTATAGGGAGCAAGAAGGAATGTGTGTGCGTCTAAAAAAGAGGCAGAAGGTGAAAGAGACAAAGAGACAGAATGACAGAGAGGAGAAGGAAGGGGAAATAATAAAACGTCAGGAGAGCAGATGTAGTCTGTTCTCTGTCCTTGATTAACCGTGATGAGTATAGCTCCACTGAGAATACAATATGTAAGTAAAAATATAAAGGCAATATGTTTCCTGGGGGGAATTTTAAATCACAGGATCATTGTGTTGCAACTTTTATCAGTCAACTTCATTATAATTCCCCTTATACACTCTGCATTTAACTACAGTATGTAATATCCAATATGTAGTGTGGATGTGTTCTTCATGTTTTCTTTGTGTTTCATTTCAAAGGTGTATTTGTCATATACAGTACATAAGCAATATGAGTAGTGAAATATGATGTGCCATGCTGATTAATAATTAGAAAAAAGATATAAAGGGTGTTTAATGTACATATGCCATAATTTTAAGAAAGCTATACAATGATATTTCATACATGCTCAAGTGCAATTATGCAATATGCACATGTATAAGTAGGGAAATGTGTCATAAAACTTAGCAAAACTAACTAATAGATAGCGTAGCTCGCTGTTCAATAAAGGGGAAAAAAAAGTTCAGTCAAGCTGAGGATAAAACTGAAATACAAAAAACACCACTGATCAAATATTACACAGTGACACATATGTGGCATCAGTGACTCGAAGATTATATGGATTAGTATCTCAAGAAATGAGTGTTTCTTTAAAAGAGAGGGGCATTATTTAGTACATTTGTTCCAAATGTTTTAAGATGTTGTACATGATAAAGATAATAAATAAACACTGTAAGGACACATTTGATTTATAGGTGTTCCATACTGTATGCTATCATCTGTTTGACACAAACTGTTCCAACTCCTAAAAACTTCATGCAATTGCAAACAGATTTTGATAACAGATGCACACATCTGCTCATCTACCCTAAAATAATTTCAATCAGATTTTTTATAAATGGGGTGGACAAAATTTTAGAAACACCTCTCAGCAGTTCAACAGCACCGTAAACTACAGCCTCCAAAATAACCATAAATTTGATCATACCATTGCAGAGCTGTTGTATTAGACTGAGTATAATTACTGAACACACTGATCCTGCATATCCATTTCAGTCTGACATATACTTGTCTAACCACTTGTTTTCCCTGATAACTGTATATATTCCTTTCTAATTGTGGTTTCTGTTTGTGTGGCACGCTGGCCTGTATACATCATCAACACAAATTATTTGGTTGGTTGTGTGTTTTGACATTAATGTGATTGGCTGATTGCTATAATGATGATCAGGTGTTATCAATGAGACATACAGGTATCTGCTTTGCATGCTCTGGCAAAGCTCTGATTTGTCACAAACCGTCAGTCTGTGAAGTAAGTGCAATCTCTTTTTTTTTTAAGCAGGTCTTATTCCCCCTTTGTTTTTAAGCATTCATTCAATGTGCAAAATGTAGCTCATTACAATAAATCTGCACATTGTTTTCTATTTTAAACTTGTTTTTTCTGGAAATTGATTCAAACATCTGGTATACTATTTGTGTCTTTTTTTCAAAAACTGTAATAGTTAGCGGTGCAATTAAATCCCTGTCTTCTCATTCATGCTGCATTGCTTATTATCTTTGCTTAACACCATCTCTATCCTGAAGGCCCCGTGACAAGTAGGCCTAAGAAAGAGCTTCTCTGTTTAATTTCATGCTCAGAACAGAAAAAAAAAGTTTCCTTGGTGTGGAGAACATTTTGGGTTTGTATTTACAGAGAATAACTGTTAATAGTGACGTTGGATGTTGTCATGCTTTTTTGAAGGGCAGAGCTCTTCTCTGAATAGTTGCTCAGGCTGACTACATTTCTTGTCTCAAGAATGTGGGAGACGATGGAGCAGACCGGAGTAAGGCCTCCGGGGGCAAAGGATGACATCAAGCATTTTATCTAAAAGTTGGTCAAACAGAGAACATCAGCAAGTACTGCATGTGGCAAGAACTTCGGACTTGACTTGAGATAGGAGAAAACTTGCTCAATTTTCAAGACAGCCTGACAGCCAATTATCAGTATTTTTTTTCTCTACAGAATTCCTTTTGTATATACATCCTCAATTCCAATTCTGGACTTGCGAAGGAGATCATTTTTACAGACAGTGATTTCCTTCAATATCTCATCTCCCAGTGTCTGTGTGTTCTTAACAGGCAGACCCATGGGGTTACAGTCTTGCAAGCCTTGCAACTCCTGCCTACAAAGTAAAGAGGAATGCAGTCCGGCTGGTGGCTGCAGCTCCTGTTTGTGTGACGACTGGAGATATTGTTCTGACCGCTGCTGTGACATCTGCTGCCAGATGTGTGTGGACGTGTGCTCTGGCTTGTGTTCAGGAGACTGCAGCTACACCTTCTGTACTCTCTGTCTCAGCCTGGCACAGAACTGTGTCTCACTTTTTACCACCCAGCCAAGTGAAACATCAGAGGCACAACGTGAGTCTATTATTCATAATGCAATTAGTACACAGATGACCTGTGCATTTACTTCAGTTATGTCAAACTAGATTTTTTTGTTTTCATGTGTTTTGGATACTATAATTGATCCAGAACAGCACGCATACTGAGCATTTGACTGACAAAAGATGAATTGTTTTTAGAACTCACAAAAGGTAAATTAAATTTAGCTACACAGCATTTGTTGTGTTTTCTCCAGACTCTTGACATGCTGTGGGAACTGGGTCCTTTGTTTCATCAAAGACAAGATGGATGCCTATTTCAGCTGCACTGTAACTAAATGAGAAGATTTTTCATTTGAGCTATTTAATCCACACTGACCTCTAAAATTCTTGCCAAGCAAACTATGGAATACATCCAGCCATTTGTATTGTTCACTTCCAAGTGCATTTCAGTGATAGCATAAGTGCATTTCAGTGCTAAAGGGCTCTTTGATCCCAAGACATGTTGACAATAGCACAAGTCACCCAATGTATTTAACTGGAAACAATAATCACCCTCTAGCCAGGGTCAAAGCAGGCCTGTTAAGTTATCTTGTGTTGACCTGTTAGTGGTAAATCTATAAGTTTCAGCAAGCTATATATTAGCCCTTTATATGCATGTCCTGTGATTGGTATTATTGAGTGAACACAATGTTTGGTTTAAGATGACATTGTGGTACTATGTAGTTAAACCTGTGCAGCATACAACATGAACCAGTGGCAGAAAAAATGCCCTGTGGGGCCTAAGATGTACATATTTTTTTCTAGATCATGAAATAAGGAAAATATGGAGAGAAGACTGATGTTTCACTTTGAATAACAGGAGGAGGTATTATTGGAGTTGAAGGAAGATAAATACAATATCATGGTACCACAGTGCAAGATAAAAAAAATAAAATAATAATTCTGTTTCCTAGATGTGTTTTCTCAAAATCAGACTGAGCATGTATGACCTTGAGCCTGATATATAACCCACAGTATTTTTCATGGGCTGTGGTGCAAGTTTATCACATGCATGTGAACACCTTCCCTTTGAACACAGAGCTATTGTGATTGCTGTTGTGCTACAGGACTAGATAGAGATACTGTAAGAGACAGAAGGCCAGGCAAGGGAATATTTGAGTAGCTGTGTGAAGGTACTAGGAAGCAAGAGAAGGCTTAGCATTCAGCCAGGGCAGTGGGCAGGTTAGGGGAAAACCCAAATATAAAGAGGGAGAGAGTTTAGCTATCCAAAGAGCATCATGACAGAAGAAAGCTGCCTGTGTTCTAAGTGCAGTAAGTGTGTTTAAGGGAGAAGGGGAGGCAGTTGTGAAATTGAGCTGCCAGTGTAGAGTGTGGAGAACTTGGGTTCAGTGGTGGTAGAGGTCTTGACCAGAATTATTAGAGAAGCAGAATGGATGTCTGTAAGATTTCTGAGAGTGATGGTCTGGGAAGTGTTCGCCTTAATTGAGAACAATTTTCCAAGTGAAAAGGAATGGCGTTGTTATCTGAAGATGGGGACAAAGAGGTCGGTAGGGACTGAAAATGTTTTATGTGTTACACAGAATGTGGGTAGATGGAGGCAACATCCCAAGCTGAAGACACAAGCTTTAGAGAAAATACTGAAAACCTGAAGGAACGTGCAATCTAGCATTGTGTTAATGTAGTTTAGCAGTCAAGCAGAGAGAGATGCATTAAGGTCCAAAAGATAATCAAATTGCACAGTGAGGCCGTTGGAGTTTTTCTTTGTTTTTTTGATTGCTTACTTTGTTTTTTTTGTTAAAGTTATTATTTTTTTTAAACTCAGAGCTTCTTGCCTGGCGCTTGACTTTATAACTAATGAAACATTTTCTGTTAAAGACTAAAAAAGCTTCACAAAATAAAAAAATATCTTCAAAAACTAAGAAAAAGAAAGTAGGCTTTCTGTGTGATGTTAAATGAAAAAGTGTAAATCTCAAAAGCTGCCGGTTTTTCAAGTCTGCATGAATGTTGAGGCCAACTTGTAGTAAAAGGCTGGTAAATGCATGATGATAGACATCAATGTCAATATACACTGTAACAAATTACCCCATAATTTACAGTAAACTACTGGCAGCTGTAATTGCCAGCATTTTACCCTTTTTTTTTTTTTTACAGTGTCACTACCATAATTTACTTTAACAGTTAAGTGCTGTAAAATTTATCATAGTACTCTGCTATACAATGTGAGGTTTACAGTTTGATACTTAAGCTAGGCCTGCAGTAATATATTGTATTTTTATAGTGTTGCTATTGTAATGTATATGAACAGTTTCTTACTGTAAATGTTACAGCAAACAACTAAAAAGTTTTCTTCTTATTCATATTAATAAAACAACTATAAATTGCAGACACTGAAAATAGCAATGTGTTTTCAGTCTTAATGGTCCAGTAATGAGATCAGCTCAGCACATTTAAAATGTGTAACCCTTAAAATCTATTACAAAAGAGGATGAGACAAGTGACAGCTTTATGGAACTGAACATTTATTCAAAAGCTTTCAAATATCCCAAGTACATTCAAGTATGTTTGAAGGACTCACTGTGAGCTTGTTTATCTTCTTAGGCATTACTTTCCCTGACTGGCCTCTGTTTCCCTCTCAGGGTTAATCACAATGAAGTACCTGAAAACAACATGTACCAAATCACCTATTATGTCACAGGTATATGTTTGCAGCAACATAGGTACAGCTTAGAAACACACTTGGGTTGATCTAAGATAACCAATATAACCAATATAACCACTACATCTTTTGGGGCTCAGCAGCAAACATATCTTAATCAACTTGGCTACATATTTAAATAAATTTCAATTGCTATGTGCTTTAGATAGTAGGCTATTATTAATTATGGAATGCAAGTGGGATAAAAAAGGTGTAGGTATAGACCAGGCCGGACTAGTGTTAACATTTACTAATGTGTTGTGAAAATAGCCATCTTAAAATAATCTTTAAACTAGACTTGCAAACAGCAGTGGAAAATATTGTTTGAATACCAGTAAATCAAACTTTCAACTGAAGAACGCTACCTGAAAATGCCCTCTTGTGCCTGTCAGTTTAATGTTAGAAAACATTAAACGTAGTCACTAATTGGGTAACCAGATGCACAAATGTAATTCTATTTTCTGAGTATGATGTCACTGACCTTTTGGTTTAATTCCACAAAGGAGGATGAATGGTGATTATATGATGTTGGCTTCTGTCCCTCCATTACTGCAGCGGTGAAAATGAAAATACCATATTTTTCCGTCAAATCTTACAGTAGCCTACTGTTAATGTCCATTCTTGGTTTTGGCTCCAAAGAGCATCACAATTTGCAGTATTTTACCATATATAGAAAGAACAGTACCTTACTGTTGGAATTTGGCTGTATTTTTACAGCAATTTGTTACAGTGTAAAAAAAACTTAAATGGTATAAATGGGATACAAACTAATGTAAAACAATGCTATACAGGTAATACATTCTAGACGGGATAACATTAAGCAGCATTAGCAACCATAAATTAAAACATGGAATATAGAAGCATGTAACGCAGCAAGTCATATCTGTGAAACAACACATAAATCAAACTGAACTAGTGTAAAAAAGACCACAGCAGACAGCACACGCAATTACAAAAGCAGAAACAAAAGTCTAATATACAGACAGACTGGACTGCACATAGACAGGTCAGTGAGAAATGATGAGTATAGTTTAAAATGATGGCAGATTAATTAAGTTCAGAATGTATGGATTGGAGGCAATTTAACAAGCAGAGATTAGAAGAATGAAAGGTGGTGTAGGTCAATATGATTGAGATCGAAAAGGCTGATGTATTGGAAAGAAATCAAACCTCAGCCTCCCATATGTCAAGTAAAAAGAAATCTATAATTTTAATATAAAAGGTAATTTATTTGATAAAAACAAAGGTCTATATGTTATTTATTTGAGCATGTTGGGTTTTAGATTGCTGAACACAAAATTCCATTGGCTCCACCTGTATGCTCAACCCAATGTGCCCCCTAGAGGCCTAGGATTGTAGTGCAGACTGTCCATGTTTTTACTGATTTACCAATTTGCTTGGAGCAGTTGTACAATCTACAGAAATCCATGATCAGCGCTAACTATTGCCTTTAAAATGACCATGGATTGTTTGAAAGTCATTCACAAAAGATAAAATTTGCAGGACTGTGGTATTGGGTTGCATTAGAGTATACAATGTACCTAAACAATTGGTAACTCAGTATATACACATGAATTTTATTATGTTCCAGTTTATGTTCCATTTTTGGAGAAGGTTCAGTATGCATTCTTGATTCTGTATTTCTTAATATTCACATGCTGTTTATAATAATGGATATTTTCTATTGGCAAAAAATCATGAATACAGCCAATCATCAACTTACAATGAATGTCTGGCAGCATGAAATTCCAGAGACTTAGTTTGACCCACAACAATAACCTACAGACAACAGCATGGTCAGTGAAATGTTGATATTTCTGCTTTACATCAGATTGATTGACAAGTATATATTGAAGAGAGTCTAACTGCTTCCATCACAGTCACTGTGGAGCCAGGCCACGGTCTGCTGTCTGATGAGGACGGAGATGAGAAGCACAGAGACTTTGACAGCTGGTGAAAGGAGAGCTGTCTGCAGACCAGAGTGGCCATGTGTGAGTGTGCATACGCATGTGAATTTGTTCAAAGTTCATAAGATCTTTTGTGTT
The DNA here is from genome assembly GCF_963924715.1 of Thunnus thynnus. Taxonomy (NCBI): domain Eukaryota; kingdom Metazoa; phylum Chordata; class Actinopteri; order Scombriformes; family Scombridae; genus Thunnus; species Thunnus thynnus. The sequence continues at coordinate 12,945,794 of NC_089533.1, forward strand.
TGAAGACAAATAATTTATAATCACTTATTGTAGAATAGACTATATGGACTTTTAATTAAGTTATAAATAATGCACAAACAGGATATTCTGATTGACTGCCAGATATATTATGAGTAGTATTTGTACTTTTTCTATTTTCAGAACAATGGGCTTTACAATCAGCTCAATCTTATCACTGCCATCAAAGCTGAACAAAAGCTCTCTGAACAAAACAGACTTTCCTTCTCCTGGGTCACCCCCATGCGATGGCAGAGATCAACCCCACTTAAGACTTGTGTCACCGCCTTACCAGCCTCATTTCATGTGGATGGATTTATTTCTATGCATCTGAATATTTGGATTACAAAAAAAGACATCTATTCTTCATCATTCTTTTTCAATACAATATTTTCAAAGAGACAAATAGGATTCCCTAACATCAACCCAGCCAAAGTGCTGCATTTCTCACATCTGGAAGATTAAATTGATGTGTAGAAATGGCCTCATCCTTGTATACAAGCAGTTCTTCAGAACACTTGTTAAATGTCTGAAAGATTGTTTTGCACTTTGAGGCAAACAAAAATATAATTTGACTGCACAGTGTACAATCTAATATTTCTTTGCCAGATAAGGGCGCCTGAGGACACAAGGTGCTATTTGCTTCCACTGAATTAGACCTTTTATTATCTTCCACGAAATTGCAACTTTATGGAAATTTTAATGATTGAGAGAGCCATGTCCCAGCATCAAAAGAAGCCTAGAACAAGGTCTTACAAGGGAAATCTAACACAGAGAGTACGCCCAGCTGTATTGTGTCCCCGACTGTACCCATCACGCTCCTGTTTTCTCCTCCTTCCAGTCCCTCTGGACTCTGTGCATTCAGTCCAACTCAAATTTGTATCCTTCTCAAACTTAGCAGAGCTCAGTAGAGACTATATGGCCTACTTTACTCATCAAGCTGACCTTATCTTTCTTGCAGTTTGTGTCTGTATTTATCATCGTTATATCTGCAGTAAATCATGTGAATCCAAAAAAAATTGTTCATACTTCACTCACCTTAACTGAGATTTTCTCTTGTGTGTTGTTTCATCGTATATATTTTTTTGTCTGTGTATTTGCTTGAAATATCTAGGGAGTAGAGGAATGGAGTTGTGAAGTCTTAATCTGATATCAAAGGTCCAATAGGAGCTCTGGTGTAAATTGAAATATTGTTAAAAATGATGCACCGAGATCAATAAAGATTGGGTAAAAGCAGTAAAGCAGTACATTCTGGCTCAGAGTCTTTTATAAATGTATTTTACACTGTATTTGTCCTATTTTGTTAACACTGGAATATAATTTTTCTTGTATGGTGTGGACTCTGACAAATCAGCACCACCATATCTTCAAATATCTTGTCTCAGGGGGACTTGTCTTGAAAGATGTGTTCATTTAAAACTAGCAGAATGTGGGTACACACCATGGTAACAGTAATAGAAAGTCAGGATGAGGCCCCAAATGACTGAGGATCTACCTCAAAAATGTGCAGCTGCAAGAACAAAATTTAAGATCTTGTGAGGATTTTTTTTCCCACCTTTTCTGTCTTTCATCTTCTTCCCTCTTTCTTATCTCTTTGTGGCTGAGTGCATTTCTCTCACCTCGCTCCCTGTCTGTGTTCTCTTTTCATGAATTGCATTGCTTTTACTGAATGTCTTCTGGTTAGGTGTGGAGAAAGGCATTGTGTGCTGCTGTCAGTCAAGTAGATTACAGCTCCAGAGGATCCTTATTGCTCACCCTCCAAAAATAAGTAGATGACTCCTAACTTTGCCGGCCAGATATAACTGAAGATATCTTTCTTTTCCCATTTTGAGAGGTTGCGGTACAAAAAACTCAATATGAGAAACAGGAATGTTAGACTAAATCTGAATTTGATGCAACAAAGCTGCCATCAATGAATCTTTGTACACTTTCTAACCCTGTAGATGCAAAGATCGTCTGATCTAAAAAGCAGAAGATAATCAAAGAGACACGTGTTATTCAAAACTTGAGTCCCTTTTTCATTTTATGTGTTGGTTCTCTGTTCACCTGTCAAGGCTCCCACTGAGCTGTCAGCTTAGCTAGATGTGGCCATGTGAGGTGTACAGTCTTTTCCCCTGAAGAGAAACAGCAGGAGCCCTCCCATGGCTAAGAGACGCCTATTACGGCTATGAGAAGCTTTACTCCATCATTAGCACGGTGGACACACAATGTTTACTGCATGGAAAGCGATCTAGGAAGACCTTATTGCTCCTCATCTATCCAACAGAGTCAAAACAAACCTTTTCATCACAAAGCTTTGTCTAAAAAAACAGCATGAAGCCCCTCAAAGTGCCTTCCTCTTTTTCACTCCTAAAATTGTTGAGATCTTTTAAAAGTCTGAACTTGCAACTCTGAGCATTAGAAATTCTTTGTATCACAGCTTCACCTGGTATACTCTATTATGATATGAAGCAAGTAGTGGCTTTAAAAGTAAAAAAAAAAGGGCAATGGTGTGTGTCCAATCTAAGTTGTGAGAGAGGGAAGGTGGGTTGGTGTGTGGTCTCTCTCTTTTTTTCCCTCCTGCTGCGTGACAGTTTTTGAGATTCTGGAGATGTGCAGGTGAGTCCTGTTGAAGATGGGCAGGGACAGCGAGAAGAGCTGCAGTTTGGGGAGGTGGAGGGCAATGAAGTTTTTCTTTTTTTTTTTTGAAATTGGATTTTATTTTTGTCCACTCTGAGACCTCCATCTTATCCTACAACCCAGTCCTCCCACTCAATTTCCATTTCACCGTGCGAAAATTGGAGTGATACAGAGATGTGAGCTAGAGATGGAGAAGACAGTCAGAGATGGTAAAAGGAGGGCAAGGGAATGGCAAAAGATGCTGACAGCAAGATATGGGGAAGAGAGTGAGTTGGAGGGCGGACAAGGTGGCAGCACACAGATTTCAGCATTTCCAGTGCACAGCAGCAAATATCTTGACCAGATTTCTTGTGATAGCTTTTACTCGTGTGGAGAAGCAAACTATGTAGCTATCACACTCCAGTAAATTATTTACTATCAACTGTTTCCTCCTTGTATCAAAATATAAACTACTGAAAACAAATACACTGGAAACCAGCAGTTTACAAGAACAGACAACAATAAGAAAAAAATATAATCAGTTAAATAGAAATATAGCTTGAAAAATCATGCATCTAATATTCCTTTGGCTGCTTAGTATTCAAATCATTGGTGAAATGAAACAAAGCCAGCCATCCCTGCTCTCCTCTCAGGTAGACAGACAGAGACTCATACAAATAATATAAATAGTGACAGAAGCATTGCTCATTTTGGATGCATTACACGCTGTGATTTGATAACAGGGCAGTCAAACAAAATCTCTCTACTTCAAATGCATTCCAGGTCTTCTTTTTTTAGAGTCTACAATGGAATGTATTTAACAGATTTACCAGCATGCATAAAAAGAGGGGAAAATCATTAGCTAAAAGTAAAGAGAGAAATCAATGAATAGAAAAAGGCCCTAATAGCACGGTGGGACAGGTTGTGTTCAGTTGGTTTGCATTCATAATGTATAGGTGGACAGCCCATTAGACAGCATTAAAAGGAAATCAGATTCTGGCCTTCCTCCAAAGCCATTAGCCGGTGGGGTCAGCCTGAAGACAAACTGTTAATTGACCAATAGATTCAGGTAAATTGCAGGCAAATTGTTAGTTCCTGGGAGGAACAACAATTTTGTTCATTGCATTTTTAACAGTAGGCGAGGGGATTTTGGATTACAGGTGTGTAATAGCAACGGCAGTGCCGCAATTGGCCCGGCAATCAGACAAGCCTATTGCTTCCAGTTCTGTAAACACGTCTTCCCAGCACTAATGCAAACACCAGAGTAATGCAGAATCTTTATAGTGTATACTGAGAGCATGGAAAGATGTTGTGAATAAAACTACAGAGAGTTTGTAATTGATTTGTAAGATAGAGAACTGGTGGTTATAGGTTCTGCATGAATGAAGGGTCAGGGATTGTTCAGCAAGACATAAATTGAAGTCCACTGGACACTAACAAAACCCTCATGAGCCAACTGTCAGTCACACTAATGGACCCTAACAGTAGTAAAGTCAATGCTTTTGTAGATATGTTTTTATGTGTGTGTGAGAAGAGACTTTTTTGTGGTCGTGTCAGCCTGTTAAGTGTGAATTCATAAACATGTTTGACCACGATGTGGTCAAGATGCTTCTTGCTAATTATTTGTTGATCAAGTCTATTAATCTGTTGATGCAGGCGCATGGTTTAGTAATACGTATTTTAAACAAATCTTCTCTGTGGGTGAAGTTGTTAAAGCATCTTTTCTGCTGAAGCATTCTCAAGGATGAACAAGAATAGGAAATCAAAATAACTGCCATTGCACATCTGAACAAACATGTTAATGAATTAAGAGTTTGTATGGTACACAGTATCTCTTTCACATAAGTATAATGTGCTCTTTTTGTTATTGGTTTTATTGGTGATCAAAGTTATTTAGACACTGTAGCAACTTGTTGAAATGATGTTGATTTAGTAGAGATACTGTAGCTTTCTTTCAGTCTGTGAGAGAAAGTTGGTATGCTGAACACATCTACCAACAGCTAGGGCCAATGGTTGTTCACAACATGTGCCAGTCATGTTGTTCAGACTAAGTGAATTCCAGGCTTGGTGCCATAGGACGGATTAGGAACTTGATCTCACAATAACGTGCAGGCTTGAATTTAATCAAGGCAAGCGAACCCAGGCAGAGGCTTAACAATTACCATGGGGAAATTTGAACTACTTGTGAGCAGCATGGTTTGTGCTCCATACCATCTGAAGCCACCTTTCTGACCTTCTGTAGAGAGACCCTCCTGGTCAAACACGCAGCAGCAGACTGGTTGATGGGGGAGGAGGAGGTGAACGTTCACCCTTAGCCCTGCAGAGGATGTGGACGTACACCCTTAGCCCTGCAGGTATGACTTTCGACAGTGGAAGAGACCTGCTGTTCAGTTACAGTGATGAACGACTTTGCCTACCCTCTGATAATTGCTCACTCAGGGGCAGAGAGAGGTCCATTAATCAAAATGAGCTGAGGTACTGCACGACTCCTCCACCTATGGCAGACTCCAGCATGCTTCAACAACCCCGGGGCAGACCCGGAGGCATCGGCTTCAAAGGAATCTAGCTGGTCAGGACACTGTCGTTCTGCGATGACAGTCAGTGCCTCCGCCTGAGTCTGCAATCTAACCTGCTGAACAGAGCAGACACAAGAAGAAGAGGGGAGGGGTCTCCATTAAATGACTGCCAAATGGAATTGCCTCTAAACCCGAAGTTGAAGCAATCTGCACTATGCACCTATGGGATTGTCACACAGACTGTTGGCATGCCTGAGAGAGAGGGAGGAGAGATAGAGGAGTAAATGAGAGAAAAAGAGACAGACAGAGAGAAAAAGGGAGAGCAGTTCTTCTTCTGGTATGACAAATTGAGGAAATACAGTGAGAGTAAAGGTCTGCAATTGATTTTTGCAATAATGCATCAGTTTGGATGTCGGTTTGTGGGTGGTGACAAAGTGTTTATGTTTTCTATAGTTGTATGCAAATATTTGGGCACCCCTTGACAAATGACATATTTTGGTGATGTTTTTAATTGAAAAGATGCAAACACTGTCTCTCTAGGATATAGAAAAAACACATTTTCAGCAAACATTAAAGCTGGGGTGCAGGACTTTGGTCTCCCCCTTCTGGCAGTGAAAATAATTACAAAAACAATGTCAACATATGCTTATGTCAGCAGCCTACTAAGTCGCTACCGTTGAGGCTGTAAAATGACGGATTAATTGTTTTGAGCATCACACAACCCCTACGAAATGACTCGTTTCACTATCAGAATTTGATCAATTCGATCTGATAACATTTGGAAAGTCTAGAAGGGCTGCACAATTTAATTATTTTATTCTCATTCAAGTTAGCGGAGGGCTAATCGGAAGTTAGCCACTCGGCCGGTGGAAGTCTCTCATGCTCAGTATGCATTCATCTGTCCAGCGCAGGAATGACACCACATACACCCCATTTAAAGCTTTGTATATTGTGAAATACAAAGAGATTTACCTGGTGGTGATAGGCTTAATCAGCATTATGTGAACTCATTTGACAAGAGCTTGAATGTAACAGATGTTCATTTATATGTAAAAGTTCTGCACTGCAGGTGTAATGCATATTTATAGTTTATGTCATAAACTGAACAAAAATAAAATAAAAACATCATTGTGGCATGTGCAAAAGTTTGGGCACCCTACATAGCCAGTTCTTTGTAACATCCCCTCTGGCAGATATCACAGCATGCAAACACTTTTTGTAGCCAGCTAAGTCTTTCAGTTTTGTTTTGGATTTTCTCCCATTCTCTCTTGCAAAAGGCATCTAGTTCTGCAATATTCTTGGGCCGTCTTGCATGCACAGCTCTTTTACTCATTCTATCTACCCACAGATTTTCAATTATGTTTAAGTCAGGGGACTGTGAGGGCCATTCCAAAACCTTCAGCTTGCGTCTCTTGAGGTAGTCCATGGTGGATTTTGAGGTATGTTTAAGTTTAAGATCATTATCCTGTTGTAGAGGCCATTCTCTTTTCAGCCTCAGCTTTTTTAGAGACAGTGTGATGTTTGCTTTCAGAATTTGCTGGTATTTAGTGGAATCCATTCTTCCCTTCACCCATATAATGTTTCCTGTGCCATTGGCTGCAGCACAACCCCAAAGCATATGCCTTGGAGTGGATAGATACATCCCCATGCTTAACAGTTGGCAAGGTGGTCTTTTCATGAAATGCTGCTCCTTTTTTCTCCACACATTGCTAATTGTGGCCAAATAGTTCTATTTTAACTTCATCAGTCCACAGCACTTGTTTCCAAAATGCATCAAGCTTCTGTAGATGCTCAATTGCATACTTCTGAAATTGGATTTTATGATGAGGACACAGGTAAGGTTTTCTTCTACTGACTCTTCCATGAAGGTGTTGTTTGTGTAAGCATCATTGTACAGTGGAACGATGCACCACCACTCCTGAGTCAGCTAAATCATCCTGCACGTTTTTTGCAGTCAAATGGGGGCTTTGCCCTTCTGACCAGCATACAAGCACTTCTCTCAGAGAATTTTCTTGGTCTTCCAGATCTCATCTTAACCTCCACAGTTCTCCTAAACTGCCATCTCTTTATTACATTTCACACTTTGAAACTGCAAGCTGACAACACTTTGCTACCTTCTTGTAGCCTTCGCCTGCATTGTCGGCATCAATAACTTTCATTTTCAGAGTCTTACACAGATGCCTAGAGGAACCTATGGTTGCTGAGTGTTCACAAGGTTTGAAGAGTCAAAGTATTTGTAAAGCTTTGAAATCAGCACCAACTGACATTCCCTAATGACAATTGTTGACATGCCCCAGGCCTAACAAGCTGATTAAGGTCTGAGACCTTTTAAAAGGTATCTTAGACTTCGGAACTCTTAGGGTGCCCAAACTTTTGCAAATGCCACAATGATGTTTTTTTTATTGTGTTCAATTTATGACATAAAAGGTAACTATGTATTAATGTTTGTTATTTATATTGTTATATATTATTTATACGCCCAAAGTTTTGCATACAACTGTATAAACAAAGGAACAGATGCAGCCAGATCACTTTGTCTCAAGAGTCAAATCCATTAGATCAAGCTTAAGTAATTTTGTTAAGGGATGATTCTGCTCTTTCAGTTAGATTGATGGCAAATCAAGGTTACAGTCTCATCTGTTTTGGAGGGTTCACTGGTACTTTACTGCTGTGATTTTTGCAAGAAGAAAATATTACACAGAGATGCATCATCAAGCTTTGATGTTTACATATATGTCTGCTCTGCTTTGATCTGTATACAGGCTTTGAATGCTAATATACCACTTTTTTTTTTTTTACTATGTCAGTTTTATTCTGTGCCATTATTCCGCTTTATAACATGTTAATGCCAAACAAGTTATTCAAACTTGTTTCTTAAGGTCGATTGTTATTGTCTTAATTCCTCACTGCATGGTGACAATTTCCTGTAAAAACAGAGTTGAAATACCCCAATTAGTTGTTATATATTATCAGTGGACCATGAATATGTCTAGAAATGTTCTCAGATATTGACCCGTGACTGTCAGTTCTGCATAATAAGTTCATGGGATGTGTGAGCTTGTTTACAAATTTCATGTGTTTTGTTCATTATTCATTTCACTACAGACCCATCGGGGAACGTTTTGCACTCTTGCTCTGAGGCTGTTTGCCGACTTGTATTGTCGATTGTTATGTGAAGCAATATTTCAGGGACTCTTTGTACTCAAGCATATTTATATCTTATCAGTGAACCATGGCTTTACAGGATTTTATTTATGCAATATACAAAAACATTCAAACCTCTATCGGTGGTGTGAGGTCACTCCTTCACCTCAAAGGCAGCTCCCACCAATCCTCAGTGCCAAATCTTACCATTCATGTCAGCAGGAGCCAGATCTTATTACCCTTTCCAGCCAAAGGTGGGCATACTGGTCCTGGACCTTTTTTCCCCCTTGCAGTGTGTGCAAGCCAATGTTTTTAGATGGGTCTGTATAAGTCCACATCACACAGCTGGTCATTAAATGAAAATCAGTTCCTCCCATCTCGCCCTCACACATGATAAACCAGCTCTACTGTTCCTAGCCAATCTGCAGGCACCCCGCCTATTTCACGGTCCAGTTTATGTGCAGTGTGTGTCACTCCTGTCCTGTCCTATCCCTGTGTATACCACACATCTGCTATGAAAGGCAAGAGAGGGAGCCTCGGCTTCAGGGACTCACATGGGAGCCCACGTTATTGTCCTTGCATTATATAGCCTATAGTGGTTTATGTCTGTATTAGCTCTGCCCATCACATTAGATTGGATATCAGCAGAGTGATTGAGACCTACAGTGTAAATGAGCAGTAATGGGCACCGTGTTGAACACTGAAAGAAATATATGATGCTGATGTAGCACTGCTGTGGAGACAGATCATACATATTGTTCGTATTCCGAGTTTCATAAAAAGCAATCATTCCCCAGCTGTGCTCTCAGTCCATCTGTTTTAAACACAACTGTAAAGATGGAAGAATTGTGCTCACACTCACACCGCAGCTCATCTTCCAGACAGTTGCATGAATTAATAGCAGACCGGGGGCTCACACTGCCACCTCACTCTTCACTTAGTGCGGAGACAGGTACTGCGTGGCTGCCAGCACCCTAGGTCGAAGCTGTCTTCCTCGCAGGACATCTTCCAGAAACTTCCACCAGGCATGTCCATCTAGCCTGTGCTGTGCTTTGCAGTCATTAAGTGAAGCACATGAAGCAGTCATTACCTTGTCAGCCTCTTATTCAATTGTTCCTAAAAGGAAAGGTCTACCTATTAATGCTCCAATTATCTATTTTTATTTCAGTTTTGCCATAGACACAATGTATAATCCCTTCCAAGAATACACAGCTCTGCTTGATGCTCTGTTTAATGCTCTGTGGGATTGTAGAATATAATTTACAGATTGATTTTTTTTATTTGTATATCAGACATACCATGTGCATCTCTGTCCTAAGTCAAGAAGAGTGATGGTGTGTTCAAGGTGAAAACTAACTCTTAAGTGTACGCTCATCTATCTTCCATCCCTTACTCACAGAATCATGGCGCCCAGTGAAAACATGTTCCGCGCTAACAGCGGCAGCCAAAAATCAGACGTGTTGTTTAAAACTAATGAAGACCCAGCTGGCTCAACTGTCCTCAAGCTATAATAAAGTACTCAGTGAAACTTTCTGATAAGCCTCCTCTGTGCTGTGCGAGGGCAAATGTTCAGGCTAACAAACAGCATGAACCCCTCGTTATTCTGTGACAAAGGGAATCCATTAGACAACAGCAACAGTTAACAGCTTGTTTTTTTGCTGCTGTTGACACATACAGAAATTATCTTTTTTGTTAGATTTTATGGCAAATTTGAATTGTTTTCCTGGAAAGTGGGAGCTTATCATTTCTCTGAATTGGTTTGTCTATGTAGCAGGGATCTATGACCATGGTAAATTAAAAAAAAAAAAAAAGCTAGGTAAAAATGTTAGGTATGTAAAACTTTACAGCATGTAATAAAAGTGAGGCCATGTGATGAAGAGTGTGGCTAGTATCTGTGTATCAGGAAGGAAAGTAGAATGGTTATCATTCCAAGCTCCTCTCATTTTCCACTGGCTGTGGATCTGTTTTCTGCAGCTGTGGGCACAAGTATGACACACACACACACACACACACACACACACACACACACTCACACACACACCCATGTATGTACACGCACATAAACACACACACACACATAAACAAGAAAAATTGATTGCCACCTCTTCCTGATTGCAGGCCCTCTGTCTTCTAAATCTAAATTGCAACTCCAGACACAAAAGCAGCCCATGTAGCTGAAGCATACTAAATCAATCTCTCGCACTCTCCAGCTCCTTCACTGCCAAATAAAAAGTATAACCTTTTGCAGTGAACTGAAAAACACCAGAATGTAAAATATGCCGTGGTGGACACCACTGTCTACATTCTACGACCTTGTGCTTGAAGGTTGGAAGTTCTCATGTTCAAGGCTAATGAATTTGCCTAGAAAAACCTCATGTCAAGACAATATCTTTACCAGATTTCTAAATGTGCGGGGATATTAAAATGACAGTGTATTGTTTATTGTCTCAGAATAAGGTAGTATTTCTTGTCCACATATGGTGTTCAATTTTCCCCGACCGTGGCTTCATATATTTCCTCCACATCCTAGAAACAATTGGACATTATTCCACAAGGAACCCTATCTGTCTAATTACCCACTGACTTTACACTCCATTGATTTGCATTCTTAGCCATTCAAATTATACAATACGATGCATTTTAAACACTGGCAAAACTACTTAAAATTCAGTGATTAAACTCATTGAAGTATATCAGCAGTTTGGAGACTACATATCTACTATGGAATACTTAAGATCCACACCCCCAACTTGTGGTACTGACTCACCACCACCACCACCACCACCACTCCCCCCGTTCATTACATTTATCTTGCATCAGCCCTCATTCACGTCTGCACACCTTTGCTTTCCCAATGCATTCTCTATACTGGGTCCCAAGTATTGTTTGTCACATGTATCACAGCCCAGTCTTTAATGTGCCCTTATCTGTCACTCAGACAAGGCACTTAACATAAGAATGAATCTGAGACCTTGTCCTTAGCAGGGTCATTATGTGTAATGGTTGTCAGCTGTTTGGAATGCATTAGCCATGTCACTCAAATGCTCTCATTTGTCCCCTTGTCTAGTTTTGCATTCAAGTGTACACATGAGCACTCTTCCTTATTCAATAATGGACATTGGGAAAGTCGCCAACCAAATGGATCTCTGTGATTTTGCCTATTCTTAAAAGATATTAGTTAGTATGAATCATCTGAGGCTGAGAGGTGTCATTGACAGAAAGAGAATATCATTATCTGCGATATCCCTCTCAAGTTAGCCTTGCATGAAGTTGGCTTAGTTACTTCTTAGAGGAGGACTCATCTTCAGCGTCAACAAGGACAGCTTCTACCAGGATTCTCACTGTACTTCATTCATTTGAGTGGCAATTTCACTCTCTATTCTATTAGCACACCACTGTGTTCGACACACCTCAACAAGCTGCTATGAGAATGTGTTTCTCAGAAACCTCTTAAAATAAACCACACACACATACACACACATACACACACACACACACACACATACACACACACACATACACACACATTAAAGCCTCGACACAAGAAAGATAGCGCTCCTGTATGAAGTCATTTTGGGACACAAACTCCTGAGTAGTTACCTAACAAGTACAGAATGTGTAATGAATTATGATGGATAAATCTAAACCCTGCAACTCACTTGTTATGCAGCATCAGGCTAAGACACATCAGCTATGCTGCAGATAATTATTAACTTAAGCATATTACACTCACAAGAATTCATTGCATGAAGCTTGGATAATCTCTCCTTATGAAATGTTATGTAGCATTGATAAGCAGCAGATGACCATCAGTTCATGGCTATGAGCTTAAGGTTTGGCCGAGAGTAGCAGCAGCATTAACTGTAGAACAGGAGCTCAGCAGTTAAGATGTAATTATGATAGGAAGAACAGTAAAGCAAGCTGTCACAAATGGCTTTGAATTGAAATATTTCTCTAAAGCTTTTTCTGAATGTGAAATTCAGTGTGGAGAGAAGAGGTGAATGTGACTACCTATCCAATAATGACAAAAGCCACAGTAACTATGAAGACAGTATTAGAGGGAATATGGGCTGTGTGCAAGGGGACACATTCCTAAAGCCAAACATACAATATTATACTCTCCACAGGAGACATCATTTTGCAAAAAATGCTGTAGGAATCCCCCCAGAACTGGCAAGAACACATACAGGAAATGTGTTACAATGCATGCACATGCACATGTCAAACAACAACCAAAATAAATATAAACTCAGCCAATACAAGAACGTAATTCACAATTAATACGTCAGGTAGACAACAGCAGAAATCAGCAGCCAGCAACACATTGCAACAAGCAGATCTGCTGGAGAGCAATAAAACAGCCAAAAGCCTTTGTAGCCTAGCTCATATCTGTCTGATGTTGCCAAGTACATGAACACTATGTCCACTTTGGATTTAAAGTGTGTTAGAGACCAACTGCTGATATGATGGCTGACCTAGCTGATGCAGCACAGCAGCAGGGAGCGTGGCGCACACACACCTATTTCTCTGCAAAGCTGTCTTGATGTGACATAATCAGCCTGTTGGCAGGTGAGCTTGCTCATGCAAAACTACTTTAGTAACAGCAGCAAAGGTATCAGCAAGTGTTATAGCAAAATTAGCCACTGAAAAAGAATCAGGATCCAATTTGGCCAAACATATAGCTATATAATATATGAATGAAAGTAATTAAACATGTGATTTAATAAAATAAAACAATGTTAAAATAAGAGTATGTTAGATAACCTATTTGCAGTAAATAGAGCATTTCATGTGTGAGTGTAGCTCTGCTAGTTCCTCTTGGCTTCTGTTTTGCTGTTTATGCTTACTTTTTCATTGATCAACTACTTTTGATTTTGTAAACCATAGTCTTAATTTTGGTATTGTTGCGTTGCCATAATCTTATAGCCTATCGACTTAATAAGCAAATAATTGTGTTATGCATAGGCAGTGCTTACAAAGGTAGGGAACTTTCTGTGAGATCAGACTTTTACATTTACTGTATGGGATAGTGAATATCTTCTGTACTGGAGCCATCTGCAGCATTTTCTGTCACTCTTGCAACTTTGTTTGATTTTAGAAAGAACAATAATACTTTACCTTAACAACATTCAAAGATTGACTAAAGGAACTGGGGGCATCGGTGGGGATGTTTTCTTCACTAGCAGACAATAAAACCTAAATCCTGTACTTTATCTTAATGCATCACTATTACATCTTCACAAAGGCCAGATAAACAAACCAAATATTATTGCACACAAGGAGCACCCTCTGCTTTTCTTTGTGTGTTTTGTTTGTTTCCACTCCATGGACCCACTAGATCAATGCAATGCTGTTGCAATTATTACCATCAGCAACCATTTGGAATGATTGGATTTGCTCCAAAGGCTGAAAAATAGACTTAGGCTGTATCATATGGTCCACTTTGCACTGCTGTAAATCCGTAATTGGATAAATTACAGGCTAAGAAAGCCATTTTCCTGCAGGGGAATAAAAAAAGGACAAATGTGCCAATGTCAGTTTAGTTTTTCTCCTCACAAAAATCATTACTGCATGAAATAGCCCTTATAGCACTGGGCAGTTGTATAAAATAATAGTATAATCATGACATCAGAGTTGCTGTCTTATACTCACATAACACCAACATCTGAGCTTCTCATCTTAAATGCCTAACCACACACAGAGTTGAAAAACCAAGAGAAGAGAATAGACAGTCAACATGGGTAAGTCACTGAAGGGAAAGCTCTCCGGGGGACTACGCTGAATGCTTTGCACACTAAAGGTTTCATTTGGGCCCCAAGCATTTGCACACTGAACAAGAATTTTATCTTAGTGGGGGATGTTAAAGGCAGTCTCCTTGTCAGAAACAAATTAAAAAACAAAATAATGAGAAGACTGAAAAAGCATATATGTTCAATCATACACAAGGATCAAACTAGATTCATGCCAAACAGATGCATACAATCTAACTTGAGACAACTCTTTAACATAATATATAAGGAACAGGACACAGAAGCATGCCTGATTTCACTCGATGCACAGGCATATATGTTTGCAACCCTTAAAAAGTTTGGATTTGGAGGAAATTTTACAAGATATATTAAAATTTATATGCAAAACCAGAGGCTTCAGTCATTACAAATCAGACCTTATCAGCTCCATTTATGTCGCACTGTGGGACCAGGCAGAGACGCCCCCATCCCCATATGTATTTGCAATAGCCATGGAACCACTTGCCACCAGCATAAGACAAACACACACTGAGGTCACCCCCATCATCACTGAAGGTCGACCCCAACACATCTCGCTATATGCTGACAATGTAATTTATATAGAGCCAAACCAGAGACATAAATTCCACCTCTACTGAACCATCTGGAAACTTTTGGTGCATTTTCTGGGTTTAAAATAAACTGGAAGAAAAGCATATTGATGTCTCTCACTACAGACATAGACCAACGTTTTTTAAACTCTGCTCAATTCAAAATAGCCCACAGTTCTATTAAATATTTGGGAATCATTATTACAAGAAAACCTGCAGTATTGCTACAGACAAACTGGCATAAGAAATTGGCTGAACTTAAAAATAATATTGAACTCTGGAAGACGCTATCCTTGTCCATGGCAGGGAGGATTAATGCAATCAACATGGTAACACTTCCACGGTTCTTTTATCTATTCCAATCAATTCCATCCTTCATACTATTATTTTTTTGAGAAACTAAATTCAGCAGTTGTCCCATTCTTGTGGAACTATAAGTCAGTGAGAATTGTTAAAAAAATACTTAGCTAAGTCAAAATCAGAGGGAGGATTTAGGCTCCCCAACTTCAGAAGACACAATTGGACAGCCAATTTTCATAATAGCTTGGTGGAGAAACAATCTTAGACAATGATAATGAGACCCCAGAATGGATCTGGTTAGAACAGGCCTCATGCAAAGGAACATCCCTAAGTGTACTGCACAATGGCCCATCTGAAATAGACACAACTATATACAATGGAAATATTGTCATTTTCAACACACTTAAAATATGGAAACAGATCAAATTGTACCTTAAGGTTCATGATACCTACTTGAACAGCCCGATGTAATAACCATACATTTCTTCTTGGTCTACAAGACAGGGTTTTCATTCAATGGAAACAGAGAGGTCTAGTCAAGGATTTATATATTGACAACATCTTTGGGTCATTTACTCAAATTAAACAGAAGTATGACATACATTCCTCTGATATCTTCAGGTATCTACAAATCAGGGATTTCACAGGGATACACCTCCATGATTCTGAGAAGATCAGTATTCACTCAACCATCGAATGTATAAACCAACACAACCCAATGGATCGAGGAGTGATCTCCTTTTATTATACCACAATGGCAAAGACAGACAATATAAGCACAAACAAGATTAGAGAAGAATGGGAAAGAGACAGCTGCCCATTAATGTCTACCCCTCATGGAAGGAGGAGGTTATTTCTGACTGTATCTATTCAAACTGACTTGACATAATCTTAAACCAGCCTGTCTGTACATCATTTACATTCTACATTATTTTTATTTTGCAGTAGTCTCTAAATTCTTCATGTGAGTTCAGATAATAATAATGGAAGGTTAGAGTAAGTTAGATAAAACCTTATTGAAAAGGGTTATATTGATAAACACGTCTAAAAGTTTTCATGTTGTGTCGAATTTAGCTCTTAGCTTAGTAGTTTCCCTAGCATAAGCACATTGTGTGGATATTGTTACATTGGGGAGAGGGTTCAACCTAGTTAGGACGGGTAATAAGGGAGAGGAAATAAGGGACTTAAAGGTGTTTTTGTATTCAGGTTTATTCTTAAATTTGTTTTATGTCATAATTTGTATTTTTTTTTTTTTTAACGACAGGCCTAACATGCAAATTATTATTTGTCTCTAGATATACTCATTATCTCTGGTCATGGCACAAAGTGTGACTACAGGAGGGATGGCTGCATGCCCAATTTCATTTGTGAGCTGGAATGGTAAGGGGATGAACCATTCTGTGAAACATAGGAGAGTCCTGCCACATTTATATCACTTAAAGGTAGATATTGCTTTCCTTCAGGAAAATCAGCCATGGGTGTAGATTTAGGTATGGATGATGGGGACATGTCCCTTACCAATGTAAAGGTGTTGCTGAATTGTCCTAGAACCTAGAACTATCTTGCCATTTTAACTCCACATAATGTTAACGGTAACCCCTGTGCAGAGTTTCCAGGTTTGTGTGTTTTCTGTAAAAAAGTGAGTTATTATGAGAAAAAGTGAAAAGATGGTTGGAGGATACTCAACTTGATTACCTAGCAACCCTCAACTTCAAACTGTGCAATGAACTGTCGACTAGCTGCAGCCTAAGAGCAGCAGCAGTAGTGGAGTCGGTGAACGGTGGAGAATCTGAAGTGGTTAATATTTACAGTTTAAACATTTCAAATATCACAGAGTTGAAAATGACTTCACTGAACCAAATTAACATCAGTTAGTTGATATTATATTTACATTTCAGGCATTAGGTAGGTGTTAGCTAATTTGTGATTGTGTGAAAATGTCTCAAATTGAATTTGGGTCCTTTTTAACCCTAATCCTACTGACTGGTGTACCCACAGACCCCAAAGGTATATTTTTTGTCATATCTCACAGGTTCTCATTTTTTTATGACTTTGTCATTCAATTTGTCCCTAATGACTTCATATTGTTCTCTGTTTCTGTTTTAATTAGTGCTTTTTAAAATTACCAGTGTACTGGGGTCCTGGGGGATCCCAGTCAAAAGCACCCAATTCTGCCTATGCAGTTTTAATAGATGGAACTATTTACTGAGTTCATGTTTGCCATGGGTCCTAATTTTAAAGTATTACACACTATTGCTGGGGTAGGGGCTCTCTGTCAGTCATCTTGAAGGAGACGGACACAGATGCAGCAGACACAGATTTCCTCATGTGCTCTGTCAACAACAAATTTTCGTTTTACACAATATGCAAATTCACTATAACTTTCCTAAAATAACAATAATCTGTTTTTTTTTCAGATGACATTAATTATATAACTAATAATATTTAAAGAAGAAATACGTTTATAAATAAATTTTGCTATGTCGGTTGATTCTTACAGTAGTTTATTCTTGGGGTAGTCCTTGTAAGTTAAATATGTTGGTAAGATGAGGGTTAAAGAGGGACCAAAAATGACACTGACAGTTTAGCTTAGCTAATAAAATTGTTCTGTATTTAATCCAAACATTAATCTTCTTTTAAATTAGTAGGAGAGATGTTAACTATTTAATGCCATCATTCCTTTTTCAAAAAGTGGATCACAAAACCTGCTCATAGACCTTGGTGATTCTTTTAGATAAAAAAATGTTCAGATTTTATCTCATCACAGATTGATCTCTTTCTAGAAATGAATCAGACACCAAATATATCATCATCAACAGTATGGGAAGCAGTTAAAGCATATTTAAGGAGCCATATTATTTCTTACAATGCATAGTTACAAAAAAATACTGAAATAATCGTGTTAATGAATTGATGAATAAGATTGGTAACCTTGATTAACAATTAGCAACATCCCTGTCAGTTTATGACATTAAAGAACGCCCACTCCTCCAAAAAGAATTTGACTTATGAACCCCACAAAAAGCTGGAAACCTCTTGATTAGGTCTTTCCATGCATACTATGAGCATGGTGATAAAACGGGGAGGATCCTTGCACACCAATTTCGTCAAAAAGCAGCCAGTCAGGTGATCCCTGAGATCTGGGATGAAACTGGTATGGTCTACATCACTCTGCCATTAACTCACATTTTATGAGGAGTTATCGTAACTTATATACATCTGAATCGCTGAAGGATGATCACTTAATTAAATCATTTCTTCAAAACATTGAGGTCCCTCACATAAACCCTGTTACAGCAGCCAAGCTAGAGTCTCCATTTTCAATTGGAGAAATTGAGATGGCCATTAGGAGTATGCAGTGTAGAAAATCTCCTGGCTCAGACAGGGATCCAACAGAATTCTTTAAGAAATTTTCAAATCAGTTGGCTCTCATTTTAAACTGGCTCTCTGCCTGAAACACTACAACAAGCAACCATATCACTTATTCTGAAAAAAGGCAAATATCAACAGGAATGTTGCTCCTATTGTCCTATCTCTCTACTTAATGTAAGGAGCAAAATCTCTGCAAAAATGATTGCTCACTGTCTTGAAACAGTCCCTCAAACCATAATCTCACCCGACCAGACAGGCTTCATAAAAAATCAACAACGCTCTGTCAACATTGGGTGCCTATATAACATCATTTATGGTCTCTCCACCAAAAAGAAAAAAAAAATGGAAGTGGCTATATCTCTAGATGCTGAAAAGGGCCTTTGATCAGGTGGAGTGGGACTATTTATTTCATACCCTTGAGAGATTTGGATTTGGGCCAAATTTTTTATCATGGATTTAAATTTTATACAGTTTGCCAATGGCAGCAGGACTTCTTTTTTACGAACAGGAGGGAAAAGACAGGGGTTGCCACTGTCCCCCCTCCTTTTTGCGGTCACAATTGAATGTTAGCTGTAGCTTTAGCTATAGCTAACATAGCAACAAAGATATTAAAGGTATTACAAGGGCAGGGGAGGAACATAAAGTCTCCCTTTATCCAGATGACATGTCACTCTATCTTTCTGAAACTTCCTCATTTCTTCCTGTAGTTCTTAATCTCTTAAGTGAATTCATCAAAATTTCTGGCTGTAAAGTAAACACGCAAAAAAGTGAAAGTGATGTCCATAAATTTGGCAGCAAGAGAATCCACACTTGTTCGGATGGTGCCGTTTAAAGTGTGCATGGACAAAATAAACTATCTTTGTGTCTGGGTCACATACAAATTTAAAGACCTTTTTTCAGCAAATTTCAAGGAGGATATTGAACATTGGGATCTGTTATCCTTATCTCTGGCAGGTAGAATTAACACTATAAAGATGAACATATTGCCCAAGCTTCTTTATATGTTTCAGTGTATACCAGTCTTTTTAACTAAAACACTCTTCATTTCCCTAGATAGAAAACTTTCTTCCTTAATTTGGAGTAAAAAAGAACCTACGTATACACAAAGCTATACTACAGAGACCTCATCAGCAGGGAGGACTTGGACTGCCAAACTTTCATTTCTACTACTGGGCAGCAAACATCAAAATGATTTCCTATTGAATGGAAAGAAATGAAGTAACAGATGTACCCGACTAAATTCTAGAGAGAGACTCTTGCGAGAAAACCTCATTATTCACCTTATTATGCTCTGGTGTGCCATATTCAGAGCCTATTACCAAATGTACTCCTAACCCAGTTGTGATTCATTCTTTAAAAACATGGAAACAATTCAGACAATCCTTGAGGTCTGTAAATTCTCAAAACTCGCTCCTATTGTAAAGAACCATGCTTTCCTGCCATTTGACAGATGCTGTATTCAGAGTTTGACTGAATCATGGTCACGTTCATTTAAAGCCATGTCCATAAATGGCTTACTTGCCTCTTTTGAGCAGATTGTTCAGAAATTCAATAACTCCAGGTCACACTTCTTCAAATACTTACAAATTTGCAGCTTCATATCTTCAAATATTACTCAATTCACTTCACAGCCCCCAGACACACTCCCAATCAATGACATCACATCATCCAGAAAGGGAAAGATAGGTGACATATACTCTTTATTAAAGAGAAAAATATGAAGTCTTAACTCCCTTAAAGGCGAGTGGGAGGGGGATCTGGGTATAGATATTTCAGAATCCATTTTAGTCAAAGATGATGGGGGAATATATTCATTTTCAATATGTATGAAACATGCTGTTATGCAGTTTAAAATTTTCCACCAGCTGAACTGGGCCAATGTTAAACCATCCCAATTCACATCCAATATAGACCCCATGTGTGACCATTGCAAGCAGAACCAAGCCAATTACAATTAGTTATACTGGGGGTCAGCTGACAAGTTTACATTGATATGGTAACCTTTTCTTAGTCATGTTGATGCTTTACCCTCCAATAACTTTATGGCTGAATAAAGTCTTTGGTATATATGTATGTAACTGGGAACGTTGGAAATGAAGCATTGGAAAGACCCCTGATATGTCTTAGTGTTCACATTTTTCTGCTTCCCACTCGCGCTTGTTTCTATGCACATCAGTGCCCTAGATAATAGGGTGTGCTGTTCTACTGTTTTAACTATGATTATCTTACATTATTTGTATATTTATGTTTATCTTTTTATTTATTTTTTTATTTTCCTTGCATAGTTGAAGTTGTATACCCTCTGAATGTTATCATGGATGGGGGAGAGATGGGTGTTTATCAGCCCAAATGTGTTTATACAGTGATTTGTCAAAGTTGTATTAACAAAACATTCAGAAATAAACTTTGTTCACAAATAAATATAGCAGTCTGGGTGGAGTGTCTTGGCAATATTAATAAATGCTCTATAAATGTTAGATGAGATATACTCTTAGGTAATGTATCTCCTACAGGACCTGTAATAAATGTAAGATATATGAGGGCACTTTGTTCAACTCTCTATGATCATGCTCAAAAATTCAGCCATTTTGGAAGAATATATTTGAATTTTTGTTAGAGGCTTATGCTGCCATGATGAAGCCAGATCCATTGATAGACATTTTGGGTGCCGCAACGAATAAGGCCAGTAAATGCCAATCTCAGGCAGTTTCATTATGTATGGTATTAGCGAAAAATGCTACACTTCAGAATTGGAAAGAGGAGCCTGTGCCCACCTTTGAAATATGGCTTAGGGAACTGAGCAATGTATTACACTCAGAAGAGTTGAGACATTATTTAAACAAAAAGCCAATGTCATTTGTAAAAGTTTGGCATTCAATTAAAACCTTTATGTACAATATTGGCCAAGGATATTAATATTCACCAAATATCCTTATTGTGTATAAACTTTTTATTTATTTTTACATATTACTATTTCAATTTTTAATTATCTTTTTGAATGTCTGTGCTCTGTGTGCCTTGACTGTCCTAAGCTGTTTGTCATGTAGTATCTGAAGTGACATTAGAAGTTCAAAGCATCCTTCATAATAGAAAGTCTAATCCTTTTAACAGTTTTACAGGGAATTAGCATACCCCATCGGAGGGGTAGCCGATAGTTTGCCTTTTTCACCTTGCGGTTTTTCCTCTTCACTACTCTTATCAATTATCAGTCTGCTTGACATAATTAGAAATTGTTAGGATATTAAGTGCACTGAATTAATATTGTTACTACAAAAGCACTATTATTCTTAATCTAAAATCAATGTATAATTACTCATAACAATTTCATGGAAGCAATGTTTGTCACATGAGTTTATCTGAACAACAAACTGTAAAGGCTCTTGAATGTATAACCCTGTTATGAGAACTAAAATAAATATTTGAAAAAAAAGAAACTGAAAAGCCTTTATTAACTGTATAGTTCGTGATGGAACAATAGTGAAAAGTCTACTCTTCTCTTCCTGAAAGTTAAGCCTTCTAATGCTCTGAGGGTACAGAAATGTTTACATTCAGGGTCAATAGAGTGTCTACACATAGACTGCTTGCTAAGCTCCTGTCATTTTAGTAGAATTTGGAGATAGTTGTCCATGTCAACAAATAATAACTGCAATTTTGCAAGCCATTGGAACATTAGTTTAAATTTTGGTTTTGCAATGTGGAGACTCCTACAGAAATGATTTCTAGAGTCTCTGCTCTATTTAATTTACAGTACAGACAGAGACAGATTGTAGTTATTCCCCATGCTTTTATTTATTTATTTCTAGGTCACCTGCATTGCTCTGACATTTCATTCTTGTCTCTATCCAATCACTCATAAAATAAATTAAACATCGTAGGCAACTTTTCATTAATTTAACAAAGCAATCTCCTACATGAGACATTACCTAAAAATAGACAAATCTCCTTGATCATAACATGCGGCTATAGCATCGGAGGGACCCTGGGTATATTTCAAAGTGGCAATATCCCAAGGATTGCTGCATTGATATTACACTTTAATGCAATCTCAGGAGCCACTGAGCAACCCAGTTTGATTGGATAATACCGGCACATTGAGCTCTCCGGCATAAATCTTCATTCATATGTATAAATCACTCAAAATAGAGCAAGCGGATTTGAGTCACAAATCCAAAAAAGCAATAACCATGAAGGAGGAAAAGTCCAATACAACACATATCCACATTCCACTGAGCAGTAACTGTTATGGCTTGGAAGTAGCCGTAAAGGAAGCAGAAGATAGGACATGAGTCTCTTCAAAACACTTTTAAATGAACCAATCATCCCTGTGATTGTTATGGAGACAGTCAATCAGGAGGTAAATTCAGCGCTTGTTGAGGACACTTGGGCACATGATGAGGAAGAAGAAACAACTATATAACTACAAGGACTCTGTAGAGTGTTTTTTTTTTCTTTCTTTCTTTCTTTTCCATAGAAATAGCCTCTGCAAACCACTGCACACAGCCAAGTTGTGCCTGGAAGTGTCAAGGCATCTCATACATTTTTTATGCTATACATTGGGTATCTTGAAAGGTTTCATAAAAAAGCAGGTTTATTGGAAAGTCGAATTTTACTTTTCTGTAATTCAACTCAGGGGTGTGACATTATTCTCAAGGCACTGCCAGTCAGCTCCGGGGTAAACGTGGCCGCTCACAGAAGTCAAGGTTGGAGTATCACCTGCTCCTAAAGGAATACTTGACCCACGATTTGAATTTCAGTAGGTTGCTGCGTTCTGTACAACATTAGAATAAAGTTATTGGAATATTATATGACTTTATTCCTTCACTACTCACTTTTAGTTTTACAGAGCAGAGTAAGTTATTTGACTTCAAAGCCTTCTGTGATATGTATTTCCTGTAATGTCAGTGCCCAAATGGCTGACCTTTATGGACAATATCGGCCGGTGATTTTAATTCACCGAGAATCCTCATTATGTATAAACTTTTTATTTATTTATACCTTTTTTTATTTCTATTTTTAATGATCTTTTTGTTCTTCTAAGACTCCTTTTGATGAAAGGCCCAAAAGAGCAGTGGATCTGATCTGTAAGACACAGTTCATTAAGATTAGGTCTAACTTTATGGACAGTATTATGTATTTCTGTACAATGATGGGTTGAGATTTTCTTCTTCTCATATACACAACCAGAGGACACCAGTGGACAATGTAGAAGCTGAGGTTCTCAGTCAGACATAAAAGTGTTGGGCTGCCACCTAATGGTTTAACTTCATTGTCTGTGAATGGAAGTGTTCAATGACCATTTGACCATTTTACATTTTGTGGTTGCTTTTATTTGTAGCACTTTAAGTTGCCATAGCTACATAAATTCATAGTAAATCCTCTACTGGAGCCAAACCTCAGTAGTGTTGGTACAATATTTTAGACACATATTTTACTAAATTGTAGTTGAGTTTGATTAAGAAGACTCAGAAAATGAACAACATTAGAAAGCAGGCCTTTAGAGGGTTTTGTGGCCTCACTCCTTAGGTGCAAGCTCAAACTGGCATCAGTGTGATTTGTGGCTATGACATGTTGTGTCTGCACTGAGATAACAAGAATAAATTGACAGCAGGCAGTGAGGCTTGATACATGTAGTCTAAATTAAAGAGACACAGACAGAGGTGCTTTTATTCATGCCACTCCTTTTTTCACATTGGTCCCTCAGTTCAAACGCTGAAAATGATTGGCACTGCAATCACCGGAGAGTTTTCTGGCACCAAATCCAACTGTTTGTAAATGCAGAGCACAGTCAGAATTCATATTCATACAGTGTATTTCAAGTGTCACTTACTCAGAGTATTCAGACTCAGAGCACACACTCTAGGCTCTTCGGCCGTGGAGGTGCATCAAAGCATCTAAATAATTACAGCTGTAGCCATATGATATAAAGATGGTTTAGCTTGCAAGTAAACCGCTCTGTACTCCACGTAGATAAAACAACTCTTCCTCAGGGCAATATGCATATGACATATTTTCATATTTCCTTTTATCTGCCAATGGAGTCCTTTCTGCCAATGGACTTTTATTTCATTTTGTTGATTTCTTAAGGCTTGCTGTTTACATCTTACATATTATGATAGTCTCTCTGTAATTATGTACTGAATCTGCTGTCTTGACCAGGTCTCTGTTGTAAATAAGATTTAGAATCTCAATGTGGTTAAACAAAAGATAGAACCCATTTGTACAGTTAATTCTGAAGTTCTGGAGGAATCTTTTTTTTTAAAATTTTAACAAATAAAATGGACCTACTGTACGATATACAGCCAGATGCAATGTCATCACACAGGAGCTGTATATTTTCTGACTTGAAACTGGCTTTGTCATTATATGCTCAGCTAAAGTAGACTTTGCTTGATCAAGATACTGGCATTAAAATGTTCCCATTTCCAGGAATTTGACCACAAGAAAGCACAGCATATTGTTGTGTTAAAGTCATACTTATAAACATGTATAGTATTATCATATTGACTTTTGTTTGATAAACATTTTATTAGCATTGCTTTTCGGTTACATTGTCAGTTGCCATCCGTAATGCCAGAGTTTACAGTATTAAGTGCATCTGCCTTGTTCAAAGACACTTCAAGATCATGATAGCAACATATTAACAACAGTGTCAACTTTCACCATCAGCATGCTCTTCTCAGGAATCGTCTCTTTGCTCGACATATAAGTAGCTGATTGTAACCCCTCTAATGCTGCTAATTGCTGTTTCATGCTGGGTTTTTTTCTTTTTAATTTTCCCAGCCTTTTTCCACATACTCCATCCTACTCAGTACCTCTCTTTCATGATGCACTGTTAGAGTCACTAATGCCGCTGAATGCCATGGTGCATGAATTCACACAGTGATGCTTTTTTTTTTCCTTCTGTGCTTTAGTAGTTTACTGGATTGCACTGTGTGTGTCAACATGAGTGAGTTGAAATGTGTTTCTCCACCAGAGCAAGTCCCTGTACATTTATTACAGTTAGTGAATTGATTCCAATACAGGTGTTAATGCAACTCGCTCCTCTGAAAGAAGTCATCAGACAGCAGAAGCTTACATATTGTATCAATGGATAAAGCATACCATGCTCATTACTGTTCACCTCAGTGTGCCTCATTGTCCACAAGAGGTCAGACATTAACAGCAGAAGTCATAAATAGTGCACTGAATACTGTATCCTTGCCTCTGTATGCCAAACCTAGTAGCCACAAATCGAGGCCAGACATTTTTTTCATTTTTCTATGTCTTATTTATATTGTGCAATCAAGATTTAGAGTTTCCCCAGGAAAAAAAAAAACAGTGATATGTGGAGAAGTAGGCAGGCTAATGTCATCCTTAAAGAGCTATGTATGATGTGTTTGATTTTAGTTTTCCAGTTTGCAAATTCGTTAAAAACGTTTTCCTCATATTTTTTTTCCCCAGTTCAGGGCCATTCATTGTTTACTTTTATTAAGTTAAGGTCGTAGCCTGGCCCACTTGACTGAAAAGTGGTTGTCACGCCTTCTCTGTTAAAGGAGGCAGCTTTCGTCACTCAACCCCTTCTCTCTGGCTTGGCCCGTTAGAAGCTGTATATGATTTTAGTAGTTGCGCAACTCAACAGTTTACATAGAACTATGGGAGCCGGAGTGGTAAATAACAATGGTGAACCTTGCTTTGAAGGTTTAATGGCAAAAGAAGAACTTCCTCTTTAATATTCTACGTTCATTGATTAATACCACAACTAAGGTCGCGTTTATTTTATTTTATTTTACTTATCGCAAAACCTGGGATTATTAAAGTGTCAAGGTCTCAAAGGGAATCGTGCCGTCAGTGGTTCGCTGGACTTTTCAAGCAGGGATGGCCACTGCAAGGCTTGATTACGTTGCTCCGTGGTGGACATACTGGCTGCACAATTTCCCTCATTTCAATTTCTTTTTCCAGACGGGCGACAACACTTTTAGACCGGAGGAGGCGAGCTATCAGCAGGTTGGTAACTATACTTGTGCGTAAAAGCGCACGTAGTTTCAAAAGAATCTCGCCAGAATGTCAGTGATGTTGTAGACCGCCGACTTACGAAAGCAATGGAAAAAACAAACTATTTGAATGTAAAGTTTAACAAAAAGATTGAGGAAAATTGTAGAAAGTTGTGTTGAGTGTAGCTCAGTTCAGTGATGCAAGTGTTGGTCCTAATGTCAGAGAGAAAGAACACAACTGCAGTTCTCACATGATGACACATGACCTGTATTAACTACCATGCCTATGAAATATCCCAGGTAGTAAACAACTATGCACTGATTGTATGCATGCATGTATGTACCGTATATATACGTATACATAAATATATGTACACACTGCTTTCAAAGATATAAAAAGTTTTTTTTTCAAACCTTATTCCTCATCACTCTTTAACAGTCAGTTTTATCCTACTGTGTGTATCCCCCCAACTGTGTAATTACACACTCATGCAGTCTCCAGTAGTTTACATAGCTAAACTAAAAAAAAAAATAAAATAAAAAAAAGATAAAATAGAAAAAAAAAATCATTCATTCATTCATTTTAGATTCGCACCCTAACACCATAAATAACACATTTCCTGTAGGAGAAGATGTTCTGATTTTTGCCCTGTCATGTTCTTGGATGTCTTTTAAGTGAAATTCAGTGATACAGTACATGACTAAAAAGAGGAAACACTTTTACAATTGTCAATATATCTTTTTTTTTTTTTTTTTCAAAATATGTGTTTTAATTTCGCCTGGGTACATTACCATGGCCATTTGATGCCATGCAAATTTTCCAAACTGTCATGTTTAGTGATGGGGACTGACTATGAGTAATAATGGGTAAAATAGACTGTATGATGGGAAAAAAATAAAAAAAATAAAAATATTGGATGCTCACGCTCAGTTATTGCCATAGTTTCCCATCAGGAATCCATCACTTCATTGCTGCCTTCATATTATGGATGTTTACATTGCAATACAAAAAAGTCACATGGTCACGACAGCAGTTTGACAGACACACATTTAATTAAAAATCACTAATGGAGTTCATATGAGTCAAACTATCAACACGGTGCAGTATTTGACTTATTCAAAGTAAATAAAAGCATTTTCTAAGGTTGTTGTGCAACAGAAATTAGTTTCCTAATCTAATTTAGAAAATTGTTGAGATGTTGTTTTACTGTATGAGGCTAACATTGCATGCTAATTATATTTTAGCAAAATAAAACAACAGTCCTTTGAGTCCCTAAGAAATATAAACTCAAGTTTATAAGTGAGTGTGTGTGTATGTGTGTGTGCAGTATGTGGGCTTGTGTAAGTGCATAACCATGTGGCACCACAAGCTCCTTTTGCCCCAGGTCATCTATGAGTACAGAATCCGTTAGAAAGAACCTCCCTGTTCTGACTTGTGTCCTCCACTGTACCTTTCTCTTCTTGTGTCAAGGTCCATCTGGGTCATTGAATCCCAGCAGTGTTACACTGGCTCAGCTGAGCACCAGTCAGTGAGGAGTGAAAAGTGCCATGTTGGCGTCACAGAGGCTAAACTGTAGGACTTACACAGCCTCTCAAGCCTGAAAATAACTGCTGTTCTTCATATGATGTGTTGACACATCTGTTGCCTTTTGAAAAAAAAAGGAAATTGCAGAACAGCTATAGACACATTTTCTGAGGCTTGCTGTTTACTTTTTAATCTAATCAGACAAGCCTCCATATTTAGGCCTACTTTATACAAGCATCCTTTTGGGAAGATAAATGATCCTTCCGGTCAGTGACTGAAGATGCTGTAGCAGTTTTCTGCCTCTCTTTCTACCTCCCTCTCATGCATCCTTTGCCTTGTTATGGTGTTGCAGACAGTCGAAATTGAAGTGCCTGCATGTCTAATTACAAAACAATGGAGTGGAAAATTAGATGGGAGAGAGTGGAACTAGCAGCATTGTGCCTATGAAGGGCCTGAACTGAGTTATAGTGACAGAAAATCTAACCAGGGCTGAAACCATTGTAGACGCTACACACAGAGACTCTTGCCTCATGAATAGTGTCCCCACAAGACAATTGGTTTTTGAGGTTACATCATCACATCATATATATTAGTTTTCTTATGCAGCTACATTTAGATTGCTCATTTGGGCATGATTGTCATACATCTTTGACATTGTTTTAAGGCTGTCAGTCCACAGGTTGAATGTATGATGATCTAATTAACTAACTAACAAACTAATTCCTAACCTACCTAATTTGTGACACTAAGGGTGAAATTGGGCTCATCATGACAAAACTTGAAACAGAGTTTGAACAATGAAGGACTTTGTTAGAATATGCAAAATGGTGTAATTTAAATTCAGTCACAGTTTCAATGTCATCCAAATGGAATAATCAGTCACAGATGTTGTAGTATAGGAATAGCTCTGCTTTGTCATCCAGACCCAGACTTTCTGAACTTGTGAACAGAGCAAATCATTTGCAAGTAAAACCAAGGTCATGCTTTTCTCTGGATTGTCTTCAAACTAACTAAGAGCTCAATGTGTTGAGTTTGAACCCACTAAATAAATGTCCCTACATTAGTAATGATAAACACTATGGGTTGCCCCTGTTTGGATCTTTTGGTTACAATACTGAGACCATGCAGAAAGTGTTGTGTCTGTAAATGGTTGCGAGGTTTGTTTTATGATGCTGCTGTAAAGAGAAGCATCAATTGACGGGTCTACTGCCTTTACACAGTTTTGCAGCGCAGAATAAGCTACAGAAAACCGCAAGCAGATTTGATCAATAAGATAGTCTTACGTGGCTTCTGTAAAGAAAAAATGGTGTTATGTAAAAATTCCCCTCAGTATAATATGAGCCAAATAAACTATGTATTTTTTTTTCTGTTTTGGAGCATATTGCCTATTTTGTACCGCTTAACTTGCTATAGAGATAAAAGAAATAACTTTGGAGAAAAAAACAAACACTGAAGGCCCATGGGGATATATCATGAAATAGTCTAAAACAGTGTTTCATTTAAAGAGTATCTATATACAAACTACCTCAATACAGTACTTCTCCTTTCCCTACGTCAGTGTTCTTCTGTTTCACTCCATCCCTTAGGCTTGAAATATTTTGTACACTCAGAAATCACAAGACTGAATGAAAGCCGTTGTGTCACATGACGCTCCCCTCCCACAGCCTTGGATCATTTCTGTTTTCCTGTTAGCCACAGTCCAACTTCTGCTATGCTACTTGGCAGAAAAGTACAGCTACTCTTTGCACCCAAACCCACCAAGGTCTTAGTTTCTATGCACTTTGCTGTAGGCAGTAGTCAGCAGTGACAATGATAATCATTGGATGAGGTAGCTACACACTAACCACTGACTTCAAATTATCTTTACACTTGAGTGTTGTTTGATAATGGTGAGTTGTTTTCACTCAGGCTGTCAACCTTTCAGGTGTTCGGGTCACCCAATCTGACACCTCAAGACCACACATAACAGCCGTGTGCCTCTTGAAAACTATTTGCAGGGGTGGATTTATTGATTTGGGGGCCCTAAGCAAACTCAGTCATGGGGCCTCCTTCGTGCCTTATTTTCACCCTTTCTGTATGTTGGTATTGGCGGTGATAGACAAAGTACTCAAAACTTTAAACTATTAATACCACACTAACAATACTCTGTTAAAAGTAAAAGTCCTGCATTCAAAATATACTTAAGTGCAGAAGTATTATTAGCACAATGTACTGAACGTCTGTTCAAGGTGGAGCGCATTTTAACTGCTTTATATACTGCCGTATAGTTTCATCTATAATAATGCATCATGTTTTATTTGTTCATCAGATATTTGTTGTGTAAAATCTTAATCTGTAAAGTAAATAGTAATAAGCTGTCAGATAAATGCAGTAGAATGACAGCTACAGTGTTTCCCCCTAAAATAGAAGGAACTGATTGACCCTAGTAGAAGTGGAGTAGAAGAAGCCTATAGGGTTGCATAAAATGGAAATATTAAAGTAAAAATAGGCTACATGTACCTGATAACTGTAAGCATAATACTTGAGTAAATTTACTTGGTTACTTTTCACCATATGATATGAAGGAGATCAGATTACCATGGATACAATCATTTATGGGGAATTTCCTCTGCTTCTCTGAACTGCTCACTGAACCAGCCAGTGAAAACTAACTACATTCATTTACTCAAGTTAGGTAGTTTTACTTTACTTGAATGTTTTCATTTTATGCTACTTTATATTTATACTCCACTACATGTGCTGATTAAGATTTTTGATACAAAATATATGAACTGATAAAATATGATGCATCATTACAGGTTAAACTACCCAGCAGTAGGCCTATATAAGGTAGTTAGAATTATATTTAAATTAATATTCAAATGTTACTTATAAGGTAATGTGTCGGTAATGATAATAATAATACAAGTAACATGTAACATAACACAAGTAAAACTTTAAATGCAGGACTTCCATCACTGGGACTGACAGGTTGCTGCACATTGTCTTCCTCTCTCCCTCTGTCCTGAAAGCAGTTTTCTTTTCTAATAGGCTACTAGTTGACACTCTATCTTCATAGAATGCAGCTTTTTCTTATATTACCATAATTCTCTTTGAGGGTTTGGGAGGGAAGAGGGTCAGTGCTCTCATCATCTAACAAGTGAGCCAATGTGACATCAAAATGTTAGTAACTGTGGTCCTGCTAGTTGTTTCAGGGGGAGCAACAGAAAAGCAGATCAACTGTTGGAGTTTTACAATGATTGTTTTACTTTTCCTCTTTGTTTTCCTTGGAAATGTGCTCTGTGATAACTCTATTTCACTGTTCGATGTTGTGTTGAATTTCATGTTACCTGGAAGAGTTTCAGCATCCCTATCAACATGAGAGGTGCACAGCGGTCTCAGTCGTATATTTTTTTAATGTGCTTTTGGGACCTTTTGTAAGTATTTCCCCCTTTAAGTTGGGGGCCTCAGGCTGTTGCCTACCTTGCCGAATGCTAAAGTCCACCACTGAGTATTTGCAGCTATAGTCTGTCCTTGGTAGACAAGTTTTTCAAAAGAAAAAGACATCTTAACTTTAACCGATGGTATTTTTGCCTTTCTCTCTCCACTCCTGCTACAGTCTCTGATCTTTCTAGCATGTATTGGTGCAGTGGGTCTGGGTCTGAGCCTGCTGGTTCTGGCAGTTTACCTGGTCTGCTTGTGTTGCTGTCGCAAGGACGTGGATGATGACGCCAAACGACCTGATACCTGCTGTGTAACCTGGGCTGCTGTCATCACAGGTCTCATCATATGGTGAGTCTGAATGGGAAAATAATGCTAATCTACTTTTCATAAACAAGGGAAAAGACTAAAAAAAAGCTGATCCAGACATTCATGAGGAGGTTTTCTTCAACAAGGCACCGAAATGTCAAAATAAATTACACTCAAAGCTAATATGAGTCAAATGACTTGGCATCTGTTGTTTATACCATACACAGTTTAAGCATATGTCAGATTTGTTAGTTTCCTCAGATTAGACACAAAAGTGTACAGTTTTGTAGGCTATAACAAAGGATGCTAATGTGCAGCTCCACTTCCTGCTCATTACCGAGGTACAGCTCTTTTTTTCTGAAGAATACAAATGAGACTAGTGTAGCTGACATATTTCTGACAGACCACATCACCAGCAGGGCCCCGATCAGCCTGCTAATCCTCAACTGAATGTCCAGCTGACTTTACCCACCAAAACTTTGACAGCTGATTGCCCCTCTGTCAAATTAGATGGTCTATTTTGATGATCCAACAAACCATCATGCTGCAGCCTTGCACTGACATTTTAATAGTATACTTTTACAATATATTCTCTATTGCAATTAGCTTCATTGTTTACCATTAACTGCTAACCAGGCTGAATTATGTAAGTACTTGGGAAATACTGCCAGTTTATGCAAGCATTAATGTGCAAGGAGCTACCACAAAACTTACAGAGCTACAGTACATCCCTAAACATAATGGTACTTTTTTCTTATGGTTTCATACATTTTGACAAGAATCATCTGGGCAGAAATGAAGGAGAACGAGAACAAGTGAGTCCCCGAAAAGGCTTGATTGAATTTGTGTACAGATCCGCTTAAACTTGTGACATTTATCCAAGTGTTGGGCTTTAACTTTGTTAGCTTTCTGTGTCCATACACACGCCACTGCTACAGCACACTAGACCTGTTGTAATGCTAAGTGACTGGGCATGATGCTGTTTAGCAAAGCAGCTCTGTTATCTCTTTCCTTTCCAGACCTCTCATCTCTCTCTCTGTAGAAGCCTGTTCCAACGGACAATAATATATTAATTTCAACAAATAAACTACCACATATGGCATCCAATTAAATAATCTAGTCTTATATTAATGTGAGGTTGAAGAGACATTCTTTACATTACAGGTTAAGTTTTGTGGTTTAAAATGACGGTTGTATTGCTGCCTTTATGCCCTGCTTCTAATTTGACTTGCTAATAACAGAGTTTTGTGATGTGGTTACAAAATGTGAAGTCATTCATTCCTGGTGACATTTTTCATGTTTCACCTTATGAGCCCATTGACTGGCATTGCTACTGATAGGAGCTTTGAGTAGTAGCAGTTTCAGCTATTCTTGTTACATATTTCTGATGTTTTTTTTAAGCTGGACTGGAACAATGAAGGCTTGTGCAGAAACACAAAGAGATGCATATAAAACGAAAATTCTTGTATAATATGGCACTAATGTTTTTGTCCTCTATTCTGATGGGTCATGGGATTTTTATTGGATAGAGATGTACTTTCATGTACCCCATTCACTTTGTCCAACTTTTAATTCTTTGTGATATTGGAGATGAATTACATTTCAGTGGTGCTGTAGAAGTTGAATAAAAAAAAAAAAAGATAAAAGAGCTGCTGCACCTCTCCAGATTATTATTTCTGACCCCAGGAGAGTGAATGAGGTAAATTAAGGTTAAAGATAGAAAACAAATCTAATATTGAAAAAGAAAACATCCTCCTTGTGTCAGTCTCTGTTAACCCTGATACAGTTTATTATAGGAGCAATGCACTGGTCTCCACAGCATCAAGGCATTTATTTGTTATTACTTGTTCCTCCAGTGTGGCCATTTGTTCATATCACAACATGATTTGAATACTAAGGTACAATTGTCAAGTTGTCACACATTATGTGAAGCGATCCAGTAGCAAATACACCATACTGAGCATCCTGGAGTGCAAATATATACTAGTCCTATTGCTTATTATGTTGGTTTCTTTTAACACCTCAAGCTAATGCAGACAGCCTCCTGCTCAACCACACCAACACTAACACTTCCCTGGAGGCTAAACTGCTACAGGGCCAGAACAGTGACAGTTACAACAGTGACTGTTCAATTTTGGCAATTTTGTCATTGTAAATTGGCATTGAAAAAAAACAGCCTGAACTCAAAAAGGCAACACTGGCCATGAAACACTTGTATTGGACAAAGCTGTATTGGCTCTGAAACGTATTGATAATGACAAAAATGTTTCACTGAAAAATAAAATACAGGCTTAAAAAATTACAATCTTATTATCTTATTTATATGTATATATATTATTATATTTTTCTTCATGTCTGTCTTTTTTCATTGACAGTTTTTGTTTTCACGCTGACAATTTTTTTTTAGCGTCACTGTTTTTCAGTTTTAACTTTCTGTCACCATTTTAGCATAGAGGGGAGGGCTCTTGCTTAGCCAACATTACCCAGTATGCCTTGCGGTCCAACTATATCCAAGGGCGATGGTATCATGGCAGATTTGGAGCCAGACTGTAGTAATTTTTGTTCTAGCACTGTTAATATGTCACTTTATTAAGATTTAATATTTAAGTAACCATGTAGATTACCAATATGTCCCAACTGTTTGCAAATCTGCTGCGATGTTTTGGAGCCACTGGCCAGGTGAGACCAGAGTCATCTCAGCTGCTAGCACCTCGACTCTTGAGATGATCGGCCAGTCAACATCCGCTGTCATCCCAGGGAGAAAATGATCCAATGAACTGATCATTGTAGCTCTTTGGTGATTTACCGCTGGCTCCAATGTCTCCACAGCATTTTGATATGATATAATTCCTTTTGGAAGATAAATGTTGGTCTCACGGATAGGGCTGTGTGATATGACGATATATATCATGTGACAATAGAAAAACATCTATAATTTCATATTATACTCTATCGTTTATTTCATTGTGTTGCAAATCACACTCTTTACAGTAATATTTTTAGTCATTTGGAGTCTGTTTATCTTTTGCGTGGATTACTCTTCTTGGCTTTTTACTCACAAAGCTTTTATTGTACTTACAGTAATGTAACGAGTGTAGACTAGACCAGAATCTATTTATTCATATCGTGATTTGTGTCATTATCAGGATACAAGATGTGCTATATCGGGATAAGAGATTTTGGTCATATTGCACAGCCCTGCTCACAGAACAAATCTAACAATCGTAGCTGCCACTGGAACTCTATATGTACAGATATCATCACATTTCAATAAATATAAATGTATTAAAATGAAAAGATCAGTCTATATTAAATTTTGTTTTATTTTATTAAGCTACATAAGTTTGGATTTTTATTACATTACAGACTGAATAACATAATTTACTGCATCTCTCTGTCAATGAGGTTATTTTTTGTGAGAAAAAAAAACGTTAGTGGAGCTTTGAGCTGAGATTATTTTGTCACAGTACAGTCAGGTAGTTTTGTTGAGGACTTGGCAAGTTTGACTCAGGAGTACAAATTTCCAAGGACGGGAAACACTTAATACAATAAAACAAAATTTAATGTAGACTGATCTGATGATGAGCCAATGTCTCCTTTTTCAGTTCAGGTTTTGTTTTCAATGCCAAATTTTTGTTTTCAGTGGCAAAATTGAACTGTCACTCTCTAGACCCGTAAGCTACAGGGTTAATGAAGAGCTCTTTGTCCAAACCACCTTGGATCAACTGCAACACAAATGTTTTGGGAAGCTTGAAGCAATATTGTTCAGTTTCCTTTAACTAGCTGAATAGAATCATGTTTATAACCACATCCATTCAGTTTAACTCGAAAGGATTACTGTAATTGTAATTTTTTTTTTTTTTTTTGCTCATACTGTATTGTACAGGATATGCCCCAAGTGCCC
The DNA here is from genome assembly GCF_963924715.1 of Thunnus thynnus. Classification (NCBI taxonomy): domain Eukaryota; kingdom Metazoa; phylum Chordata; class Actinopteri; order Scombriformes; family Scombridae; genus Thunnus; species Thunnus thynnus. Next base: position 12,981,189 of record NC_089533.1, read on the forward strand.
CAAATCATAACCACAGGGAACTAGTTTAATGGAGGGTGCATTGGTTTTCATTATGCTTACAAGGTTGCAGCAACAGGATGCTGGCGAACACAAAAAGACACACACCCACCCACATGCACACACACACACACACACATGCATACACACATATCCACATAAGCATTCACAGTGACATATCACACATATGGGTCATTGTAAAAGTAAACTAGAATTAAGTTTCCCCTTTGTGTGTGTGTGTGTGTGTTATTCCGAAAACAAGAAAACTGTTCTGATCTACTGTCTGAAATGCGATTGATGAGTTCTCACTTGCCTATGGAAACTGCACCTAAATGCAGTCAAAAGTGTTACTAACCTCTGACCTTTGTGTAGAATGACCTCTCAGCAGTCAAGTATAATGAAACTGTGTCATTGTTCATATCAGTGTCGGCTGATACTGTAGCAGTAGGGCTACACTGACTGTGAAGGTTAAGACACTAATCCTCCTCACAGAAGCTTGGGCACAGTCTCGGACTGCAGGAAAGGGTGAAATATGGATCTCATGTATTCCACTGGGATACATTTAAGATGTCAAACAGAATTCTGATGTGGTTTTAGTTATGAGTGGGAGAAGAAATTCAAACATACTGCTGAAAATAGAAGTTTAGTATTTTAAACTTTGAATCCCAAAATGTGAAGAATAAGCAAAACAGATGGAGATAATGGTGGATATAGAGGATGAGCTATATGAGATATGACAAATATAGAAATGACATATTTCACACATCAGCTCCAGCCCGTATGGCAACAAGAAGGTGGAAGGTGTTTTTAAATAGAACCTGGTCTTATTGAAAACATCTTGCAAATACAAAACCAAGATGAAAATGACTCATAATCTATAAATAATTTTTTTTAAAACTTATTATGTCTCTAACCAAAGGTGTCTTTTGTATTAATGATTTTTTTAAATATAGTTTCGGGTTGCAGTAGCATGTTTTAGTCTTAGTTCATTTATAATAGTAATAATATAGAGGATTAAAATTGAAAAAACAATAAAAGAACAATACAGTCTTTACCAGAATGATACATATTTCTCTAAAGCCTCAATGTCCCATCTGTCATTTCTTTGTCTTTCTTGTCCTCTAACAACCTTATGCAGTCCATAATGAATAAAGTAACATGCTGAAACAAACAGGGAATTAATTCTGATGATTTATTTATTTATTTGATCTGAATCTATCCTTTTCACAGTTCTGCTGTAGGAGTTGGTTTCTATGGAAACAGTGAGACCAACGATGGGGTGTACCAGCTGACCTACTCACTCTACAATGCCAATCGCACATTGGGTGGCATCAACAATCTGGTAAGAGGAGCATGCCAAGCTCTACTCAATTCTACAATTATATGATCTATAATCATATCTCCATTCTCAACATGAGCTGTGGTCACTGAAATGATTTCTATGAATATTAGTTGCAATTTAACCGTTTTCTAATTGAATCAGTGTGAGTTGACCAGGCGATAAATGTGTCAGAGCTGTAAGAAATATGAAATATGAAATATGAAAATTCATAGTAACCGCTAGTCCCATGCTTCCTATAATGCAGCTTTTTTCAATTACCTTTTTTTTTTTTTCTAGCCATGATGGCACAAAACAGGATCTGTTTTTGCTTACTGATCTCTATAAACAGATATCTGCATATGAATGCAGAATCTGTAGGCAACAGGACCAGATTTTGGTACCAGAAGTGTTCTGGTTCCTGTTTGTCGTCCAAGTAGTATTGACCAATCACGTTTGAGTGGGCTTTGGTTGCATGCAGATAAACAGTCTGTGTGGAGAGCAAAAGAGGCGGAACACATTATCCGAAATGCAATCTTGGAACCAATCGGCTATTGTCGCTTTTTATTTGCCTTTTTAATTTATCTGCATTCATATGCATATACCTGTTTATAAAGATTAGCCGAAATGTGGCTGGACTGTCTGTTCAGATGACATAATCAGACTGTTAACAGCAAGAGGTAGTCTTGGCCTGGATATCCGTTATCCTGATCCACTGAGAAGGGTCTTGTAGACTTACCCTTACCCTACACAACACACCCACTTTACTACATGACACACCCACCCAATGTTGTCACCCTAACGGCAGTTACACAACACCCCGCCTCCCCACCCCCCGACCCCTAACCCTAACCCTAACCATCCCCCTCCTTATGCCTAAACCTAACCAAGTGGGTGTGTCATATAGTAAAGTGGGTGTGCTGTTTAGATACAGGCTGTGGCTGCAGCTGGATATACTTGTATTCGGAGTATTTGGAACCAACCAAAATATTGGCCGTTATCCCTACAGGCTAAATCATCATTGGACTGATAGCCGATGGGTTCCAAGATTGATGGCTTACGGTCTCATTCTACTTGATAACACTGATTTACAGCGAGTATACACCAGAGCTCCTCCCCCATTAATGGGGTGTGCATCTGTCTCAGCAGCAGCACATCACTACAGGGGGTCTGTATCCGCTTTTTGTCACAGTGAAGGAATTGAGGCGACTGTTGCCTTGGGGTTTGTAAATAGGGATTATTTCTATACAACTCCTGACCTGCATTCAGGGAAGTTATTTGGGAGGCTTAGGAGGAGGAGGGATAGGAAAGAGGAAGGAGAGCAAGGGAGTCAGAACAAGGCCCTGCAAGAAGCAATAATCACAATGAGGAAGAAGAGGATTAACTCCCATCTGCAGTGCATTAATGGATGTTAAGCCTCTCCTCTTTCCATTTCTCTCAGTCTTACTATCTGTACTGTATGTGTATGTGTATGTGTGTGTATGTATGTGTGTTTGTGTGGGTGTGTGCATGTCCATGTCAGTAACACACATTTAAAGGCTTCATATGCGTGCATACTGTATTAATATGTGGACACAAACAGCTTTGTGTGCATTTTTTCATTATATATTCTGAATATTGCTTACTGAAGGGAGAACAGATTTAAATTTAATCCATTTGTAGCTCACACATTTGTTTGTATGATACAACATTTTAGGTAATGATGGATAAAGTAATACTCACTCAAAGGCCATTAAGTACACCTAGTTAAAGCTAATGCAATCTAATACTGCAACCTTGCAATAAATCCTACCTTCATGAGAGTGTTTTTTGTTGAAAGTATATGAGACAGGTGTTCAACATTTTGGCTGTTTGGGAGGATGTATTTTATATTCCTTCATAGATATAAATGGGGTGGACGAAATATTACAAACTCCTCTCAGTATTATTCAACAGCACTACAACTACAGCCTTCAAATGACCATAAAGTTGAATCAACACATCTCTAGAACAGTTTCAACAAAAACAATATTATAACCTTCATGAAGATAGGACTTATTGCAGGATTGCTGTATTATTTTATCTAGATGTACTTAATATCCTGGAAACTGAGTGTAGTTTGCAATATAGCGGTTTTCTTGTGCTGTAGGAGGTAAATGGGATTCAACTTCGATGATTTTGCATTGCTGCAGCTGACTTTCACTGTGGTATCTTGGTATTGATTTAATCCTGTAACATGATGTATGCTATGACTGCATGAGAAACATAGATGTTCCCCCAGGGAAACAAAGGCTTTCTCACTTGCAAAATCACAGCTTGATGTGATGTTCTCTACTTACAGAGCTAATGAGTTGGCTGACTGTCCATCCCATAAAGCCAAAGCTGCTTTAGTAAATGGATAGACTGCACTTATATAGCGCCTTTCTAGTCTTCAGACTACTCAAAGCGCTTTACAATACATGTCAAGTTTCACCCATTCACACACACAAATTCATATGCTGATGGCAGGCTGCCATGCAAAGTGCCATCCTGCTCATCAGGATCTAACCTAATGCACATTCACATACACACACACTCACACACTGCTGGCACAACCATCGGGAGCAATTTGGGGTTCAGTATCTTGCCCAAGGACACTTTGACATGCGAACTGGAGGAGCCGGGGATCAAATCTTCTGATCAGTGGATGACCCGCTCTACCTCCAGAGCCACCCCGCAGTTAGTCTTTATTTAGTCTTCACATTGAAAGAATCATTTCTCCACTGTGTTTTATTGGTTTACCAAATCCATTATTGGTCTTTCCATTAATTTGGTTTAATGGAACCAAATTAATGTTTGGTTTAAAGTTTGCTTTACCTTAATGGTGTATTTTGCACACTGTGTTGAAATCAGATTTGTAAATCGACACAAGAGTGACCAAATCGCTACTTCACAAGGCTCCTATAAGGTTAGTGATTTACACTAGGACTTGTTTGGTTCCACTGATATCATGTTAAGGCTCTTCTCATCATAAAATATGTACTTTCACACTTTGGAAGGGAACATCATCATGTGACATAAAGGGAAAGATTTGACGAGGAGGACCATTCTCTCTTCGCTACTGAAGGGGCACTCTTTATTTCAGTCTCATTTCTAGTGTTCAGCTTGCTGAGCTCTGCAACGCTGCCAGGAAATAACGGATGAGAAAATATGGCAATTGCACCACATCAGAATGTGTGCTTCCAATTTACAACTGTGGTTACACTTATATATAGCTCCTCTTCTTTGAAAGTGAAAGTTGTCTTGTGATTCTTAGAACAAAATGATTACTTGTACTTGCTGCACCATACATCAGTTCCCCTGAGTGTCTCTCTTCAGTGACCTATTTCACAATGTATTGCCTTGCTTGACTCTAAACTGCTTTGATCATATATATTGTTTTACCGTCACAGTTAATGCAGTAAATATCCGAAATATAAAATCAGTGAATGCATCAAACAAGATGGTTCAGTTGCATGTGCATCGGCATTTGGAGTACTGCTGCTGTGAGCCTCAAATCATTCAGTCTCGTTTAACAGGCGTATCAAATATGAAGAGGCCTCCTTGTGACCTGCTTTTAGTAAAAGTGAACTTAAATCCATTTTTAAAGGAAGACAGGACAGTTTAGATTAGGGAAATGTGCATCACCCCCGAGCAGCTAGCTGATGGATCCCATTTCTCACACTCAGGCAGACTGGCTTGCAGATAAGATCCGGGGCGCTGTGGCAGGAACTGTGAGAGATGATGAACACAGAGGTGGGAAAGAGTGAGAGCAGTTTACTGGCAATCACATACACCCCCCCCACCCCCACCTCACCCTTGGGAGTGCTGGAGTGGAGGATGGGCCTTTATCTTAGCCTCATCTCTGCATGGATACTCTGTCTAGGGTCTCACTTACAGCCCATCAGAAGCACAGACTCAGTAGAATTTAATTACAGTTTTTGAAATGTTTTAGTGTCAAGGAGGCTGAGATACATTTTTATCTTCTCTGTGGTGAGTTTTCACAGCGTGGGAATGAACAGTCTTACTCAGAATGCCTAAATGTGTAAAAGAAGTCATGGGTGTAATGGAGAAACGATGATAGATAAAGAGAGTGGGCCTGCAGATTACAATACAGACAGCAATATCTGTTCAGAATTAGTGAAGCATCCTACTCATTGTAATGTTAAATATACTATTAAGTGAAGAAGTCATTGTGGTGTGGGTGGTGTGTGTGTCATTCTAAAACTACGGTGCTCTGTTAAATTCTTTAAGTTTGAGAGTTTCTCTCCAGTATCTTTGCTGTTTCTAGAACTTTTCTAGACTGGAAATCTTTTTGTTTTTTTGTTGTTTTTTTTTCTTTCTTGAATCCACCTAAATAAATCCCTAAACCCTAAAATCCCCAACTCTAAAAAATCGAAGACCCTGATTTTCTGTTTCTATAAAATATGTAGGCTTCTTTTTCACGTTTCCACAAATATTACTGATGTTAACAAAGCCTTAACAGTGTTCAAAAGTTTAACTAACATTTCATTTTATAGTGTTAGTCCATGTATTGAAAGAACTGTCAATCAATTTTTCAGTGACAGCAGAGTCCATCCTTTTAATTTTATAGCAGAGTTGCCCTTTTGTTTACATTATAGAGTGGATTGTGCCTTTAATGACGTTTTTTAAAATATCTGGGTCAAGCTAGTTTGCTAAAAAGTCTCAATGAAAAGTGGCTGAGTCAGTTTCCCCCTGTCAGCATCGGGCTAAAATTGATCTGTTTCTAGCTCCATTGATGTTATAAAAGTGCAGGCGTTTACTGCGCCACGTTGTTTTTGTTTAAACAGAAAAGTAAAATGTATTTACTTTACTCCACCGTGCCTCCTCCCACTCTGCTCTCACTATCAAAGAACTCTGTGATAACAGGTCTCCCCGGTATAGTTATCAGTATTCCACTCTAACAATTGTTTATCTGAATAAAACACACGGTTGAGGAGAAAAGTTAATCTTTTCCTCGAGAGACTGCTCCTTTGGTTCTTTCACCTTTCTCTACATTTTCAATCTTTGTTTTATGAAGATCCAGTTTTTATGAATTTATTTATGTTCCTGTTTCCCTCTGATCCTGTTTTCTCTCTGACTCCTCTTCACCTCCCTCCCTTATTCTCTTACCCACTACTTCCTATTTTTTTTTTTTTTCATATTTTCCATTCTCTTATCTTTCTTTTATTTTTTTTAGGTTGCAGGATCTCTGGGTAATGTGGAAACTGGTCTCAAACAGCACCTGCAACGGCTGGATGAGATCTTTGCGGCAAGGTCCGACTACCTCCAAGCCCTGCGCTTCATGCAGCTGATGATCAACAACGTCATCCGAGAGATGACTGCTCTGCCGGACATCAACAAAGCCAATGTTGACTTGGCGGCCATTGCTGATCAAACAGCCTTCATTGAGTATTGCAGGTAGGCAGAGCCGACGTTACTACCCTAGGGCGATTATTTCACTTTGCCCATCTGACTGTGTGTAGATGAAGTAAACAAGCTGCTCAGAATGTGACTAGAAGTGATCCAGACAGAAACACAGAGCATATGGGATTTTATTGATCTCCCCCCTGGAATATAGACCGGAAAAGCAATTTTTCCTGATTGCTAAATAAATGAAAGCTGAAATTGAGCTTATTGGACACTGTGCAGTTTGAGCTCTAATGTGTATTGCTCTCACAGAATGTTATGCATGGCAGAGTGGCTATTAGACCATAAATGATCTCCTTACCCGCATACCACTCCTCACATTGATTGCAATTATTATTTTGACGTAGTTCTCTCTTTGAGAAATATGTTCGTTTCAAAAGAGGACTGTGAGAAAGTAAGAGGCCAGCAATGAAATTCAATAAACTGGAGGAAAAAGAACAAGCCCAATCAATAATAAAGTAGTCCAAATGAATAAAATATCCAACATTAATTCAGGAAGGGAATGCTAATTTGTGATAGGACTCCAAAGGCTGATGCTCCAAACTGTGAGTGTAATTTTTGTCTGTATTTTTTTGACTGCTGCTCACCATAACAACACAAAATCAAATTCCTCATATGTAATCTAATCTACCTACTTGGCAGTAAAGCTAATTCTGACCCTGATTGACTTAGCTTATATAGCTTGTTTTATTTTTGAGCACATAAAACTTAAAACTTCATAGTTCTTCAGAGTTTTACATTTGCAACCTGTTCATTATCGTACTGTAAGAGTAATTTGGAGTAATTTGCACCACACACTGTCAAATCTAAGCCTTTCCTCTCATATGTTACCAAAATATGCATGTCGCTTACTTGCGTAACTGTGTTCAGGAAGATGATTAACAACACAGTGTATTGATTTGTTTACTTGTTATGAGGCTCATCTCCCTGTGTCTATGGAAAGTTGTGTTAGTCACCTAGCCCCTGGTTATATACAAGACAGGCAGTCTTGGATAACCTCCTCTTCAGCTCCATATTCAGTTCACCATGTTTACAGATGACTTCGGTGTTCTTTTGCATAGGCAGGTTTATTCCAAACCGTTCACCTAAATAGTTAATTCAGCTGGACCTCACATGCTTCTCAGTGGCGAAATCCTTTTATTGCAGTGAAACACACTTGTTGTGGCTGGATTAACCTGCTAGATGGGCTGGAGGCTCCTGAGAGAAACAGGTCCTATGAGCCTTCGAGTGACCCCCAACCCCTGCTACCACCAGTAATTAGCACTGTCCATGCTGTGTGCTGTGCATTCAAAAGTAGAGTGTGCAGTGTACCCAACAAAAACTATAATGTAACAATGTAAATTTTAAAAAAAATCAAATCTCCAGGTTGTGTCCTTGTTTATTTCTTTGAGAGGAGACTTTTTTGGTCATGTATTTTGATTTAATCTAGAAATATGCTGAGCTATGCTTCTTGGCCATGGAACCAGCAGTTGACAAAACAATATCAGCTCAGAATCATAGAAAGTTTCAACATCTGTATTTCCACTGCTACTAAGGAAACTCAATCTGATGATTATCTGATGAGAAGGTCTGTGTGATATGGTTAAAAGCTTCAGAACATGTGAATAAGTGGACCTTGAGTTAAAATTGTCAACTAGAAATATTCTGTTAATTTATGTGCATATGAAACTAGAGTTATGTGCCCTTGATGATCTGAGCCTATGCACCACTCGCTATGTGAGTGATGATGGCTGTGGATTTATCTGTATCACATGCCAGCTTAATATTCATGCAGGAGATCTGGCCTACTGCTGTGTTATTTTTTATGTTTTTGTCTTTGACCTAACAAATTTCTTCTCTGTTTTGTCAGTAATTATCAATGTACTGATATGGGGATTTCTTATTTTAGACTGTATAAGGAATGCTTGGGAGTATTACACATATTACATTTTTAGATATGTAAGAAAGTAGTGTTCAAATTGACTCATGTGAAGATCCACAAGATCTAAGAGAACAGATGATCTATGATTCATAACCTTAAGTGTCTGTCTAGCCAGTTATTATGTAAATCCATGTGTAGCAGGATCAGTAGGTGTGTACCTGTAAAATAATTGTTAATGTAAAAAATTACTTCTGTATCATGCACTATAGTCAAGACCTGATTTGGGTGATTGGACAAAATAAGACTTTTTTTTTTGGTGTATTATTGAGATTTTTACTAGATTTTGGATTTTTCCATATTATTATAACTTCCTGTGTATACGTTCCAATATGTGCTTCTATACTTCCTATTGTATCAGCTCTAATGGTAACATGTATCTCTGATTCCTGTCGTGACAGAGCACAAATAGCCACTGTATGTCACTAGCAGTGTTGTGTCACTGACCTATTCCTATAATAAGTTTTATACATTCAAATTCCTGCATGGCTCCACATGGTGTGTTCTTTCTATCCTGACACCAGATCTTCTTTTGGACATCAGTTGCCACTTTGTGCAACCTGACACCAATCTCCTGGGTGCTGATTGGATTTCATGCAACCATTGGGCTATGAACAGCCTGTGGCGGGGCTTTATTGATGAACAGAAAATATTACAGCGAACCCAGTGTTATTCGATTCAAAATGACACCATTCTGTTTTCCAATTTTATGTCCTCCCTTCCCCATTCTGTTTCTGAGCTCAGAGAAACACTCCTGCAGTTCTGCTTATGTAGATAAAGCAAAGTCTAGCCTCTCAGTGGTTTTCTCCATCCATATGCTTTCTTCTTTGTGCAGAGGAATGGCCAGGCTGCAGTACATTTTCAAAGTCTATTAGGATACCAGTAGATGCTTTCGCATAGCATGAGTAAGTAACCCTAGTGTACAGATTTACTACAATAGTGTAGCTACGCCAAAGCAAGTCTGTGTCAATATACAGTATTTTCTGAATTTGCCTGTCTGTGTGACATCCTGAGGATCAATATTTTTGGTCAGTGCTATAAGATTTACAATGCTACTGGGGCTTGTGGAGTTAAGAATGAGTCATAAGCATTCCTGCGTGTTTAGTTGGTTAGAGGACACACACACACACACACACACACACACACACACACACTTGAAGTCCAGGCTGAGTGTAGACCAAGGACATTTTCAAAGCTTGAAAAATTAATGTCAATGGATCTGTGGTGTTGAATTATTAAGCCAACAGGGTAGAAATGACCTGAAACAGATGGGCTCTAACTAGCAGACAAGAATGCTGATATACGGCGTACACTGATCTCACACATTCAGTTTCAAACATATGTTTTGCCCGCACTTCCTGAGGCTTGTACATATGCATCAAGAAGTGTGCTGTCAGTAAGTGAAAGTGAGTGATGAGGCTTGTTGTGCTGATGTTTTGTTTTCCTGTGTCGTAGATGGCTGACCTATCTGCTATTGCTGATTCTGGATCTGGTCATCTGCTTGGCCATGTGCTTGGGAATGGCCAAGCAGTCTCGATGGCTGATTATCATGTAAGTACCATGAGAGTGTATTTTCTTCTCATCTTTTTTTCTGGGGCAATTATTGCAGTCTATCTGCACCTGTCCACATTGGACACTGCCTGGATCACAGACCACAGACAGACAGGAGACCAGTGAGCCTCTCTGGCACCATAGAGTCTCTCCATTAACATAACAAACGATAGCATTACATCATCAAATAGCACTGACAATGACACTGTCCTGTTCTTCAGTGACTTTTCACTTTTCAGTGACCTTTTATTTCATCCACATATAAGTTAAAGTAACCTTGTATAGGCTTAGATTTACTCTCATTCACACCAACTGACCAGTTTGCTGAATTCATACATGCTCAGTCTAGATCAAAACCACTACAGTTTCCTCACTAAATAGGAGAAGGAGGTTTAGATTCTAAGAGCAACAAAAGAAATAGGAAGAGGAGGAACATTTGAATTAGTAAATTGCAACCAGTAATTTAAACCAACACTGATGTTTGACAAGCAAAGCAGTCCAGACTTCCCATCCCATTTGCCCAATTTAGTGCAGCCTACGTGTCAGTGTTGGGAGATGATGCCCAGGATCAGTCTTCACATCCCTCTCTGATAGGCCTCACTAATGTCTATTGATCGCCTGAGCAAGTTGAGCCTGCTCTTTTAACTAATTATTAGGTGCTCTTGGGATTATTGGTGCTTTCAAGAAGGTCCGAGGAGTGAGTTGAGAATCGAAACCCTTTGCAGCCTTTATACATCCATCAGGGGGCAATTCTTTCTCTTTATACTCGGTTTATCTCCCTCTAACTGACAGTACTTCCTCTAGCTGCTGCCGGTGGTCACTGAGAAAGTGTAGCGTATAGTGTTGGGGTTTTTTTTAAATGTTTTTTTCATGAACCACCTCCACATTGTTAAGGCCCTGTTGAACTATTATCTCTTTTTGGACAAAAGGGGCAAATAAAACAAGAAGTCTTAGGCAGTGATCTCATTTAGGATCCTAGTGGCCTGAGGGTAAAAACTCTTCCTGAGCCTGTCAGTGCTGGCCTGTTGTATCCGGTACCTTCTTCCCAACTGCAGTAGGAAGAAAAGGCCATTATCTGGCTGGTTGAGATCCTTAATGATTCTCCTAGCCTTATTCTTGCAGCACCTGGTCTAAATATCTTTTAGGCAGGGTAGAGCACTGCCTATTGTATGTTCAGCCAAACAAACCACTCCTTGCAGGGCATTGCAGTCCTGTTTGGTGCTGTTTCTGTACCAGGAAGTGATTTTCCCCATCAGGATGCTCTCAATGGTCCAGGAATAGAAATTCCTCAGTATTTAAGGGGACACTTGTCTTAGGTGAAACAGTCTCTGCCTTGCCTTTCTCACCACTGAGTCAGTATGCGGCGCCCAGGTCAGGCCCTTGGTGATGTCATCACCAAGGTACTTGAAACTATCCACTCACTCCTCCAAGGACCTGTTGATATTAAGGGGGGCATAGTTACTTACATGTTACATGTGATCAGGCCCACCACAGGTGTAACATCAGCAAACTTGATGATAGTGTTGGAGTCCAAAGTGACTACACAATCATATGTGTACAGGGAGTACAGCAGGGTGCTCAAAACACAACCCTGGGGTGCTCCAGTGTTAAGGATGAGGGTAGAAGAGGTGTGTCTGCCTACCCTTACCACCTAGAAGGAAGTCAAGGATCCACATACACAGTGAGGTGTTTAATTCCAGGTCCTTGAGCTTTGTGATGACCCTGGAGGGAACTATGGTGTTAAACACTGAACTGTAGTCAATATCTCACACAATATCTCCACACCACCCTATCTCTCCATGTGAGATAGGGTGGTGTGGAGGATGTGTGTTATGGCAAATTGTAGTGAGTCCAGTGTGCTGGTTAGTGAGGAGCATGTAATCCTTTACCAACCGTTCAACCATACAAAGCACAAAGCCTGCAGAGATGAGTGCCACTGGGTCATTCATGCAGGCTGTTCTTGTTTTCTTGGGCACAGGAATGATGGTGGACTTGTGGATATGATAGACTGAGCCAGGGACAGGTTGAATATCATTGTGAACACCACTAGTTGGTCAGCACATAGTTTGAGGACCCGCCCACTGATACTGTCTGGTCCTGCTGTTTTCTTGGTGTTTACACACTTGAAAGCCCTCCTGACGTCATGCCATGATTGACAGAAAGTGCAGATAATCAGAATGTTGCTACTTAAATCCTGCAGAAATTACTAAAGAAAGAGATGGAAAGTCCCCAGACTTCAAATAGTATTATCTTCAGTTGTGGCCTTGTGAGACCTCTACTGAACAATTATTTTGCTCCAACCAAACTTATTTCTGAATAGAATTGATTCTTTTATAAGTCTAGAGCTAACAAGTGAATTCATCAAGGAGTCATGAGTTATTTTTTTCATATCACTCAATAATAAATTGAATTTCAGCTATATCGTCTAATCTATGATGCACCAGTACAAAGTAAGAGTTGGACCTCTTTCTTCAGGCAGATGGAAAATAGTTCCCATGCAAAAGCTGAAAAGAATAAATCAAATTAACTGAATAAAAAAAAGAGCTGACGATGACTGCTACAAAGACAAACTGATTCACCTGCATTGTGTCTTTGCCTGTATCTCCCTGTCATCCCCTCTCTCTGTCTGTCTCTCCTCTTTGGTGTTTTCCTCCAGGATCATCGCTTTTGTAGTGCTGTCTCTGATCCTGAGCTGGGCCTCACTGGGAGCAGGCACTGCTACAGCTGTGGTGAGAAAACAGTCTTTTTTTAAAAAAAAAAATCTCTCTTTAAAATCTTCCTTCTTATTTATTTGTTTTTGATCAAACCCCCGAAAAATGGAACCACTCCTCTTGGAACCAGTTGCTTCTTTTTCACAGAGTTGAACCAATAGACATCTTGGTAGACAGTGGTGGTATTTAGCTTCCCACCACATGCAATTACTTCCCAGGGGTTTTGCTGTCAATAAGCATGTGTTCTAGGGCATCGTTCCTGGTCAAAGTCTGTCTGTATCTGTTTGTTTAGTTGCTTTCACATGGTCAGTCATGCAGTAAAGTTGATTACAAGTCCCCAGTCTTTTTAGGTTGATCAACCCTTTGCTCCACTGTTGTAAACAAAGCTCTTTCTAGCTCTTTAATTGCTATCCCTCATTTCCTCAAAATCCCTTTTATTGTGCTTAGCCTTATATCTCTTTCATTCCTCTTGTTTCTGACAAGTTGCTCTATCTTCCTGACTGTACACCATGTGTTCAACACATCTGGGCTCAGTGTGTTTAATAGAGCTTGTATTAGGGACACTGTCTGGGGTACAAAGAGTAACCCCTTGCTTCCAGCCCTCCTCCATTCCTCTTGTCCACTGTCTCCCTGTCTCTTGCAGAGAGACCTGGTATCATTCTGTGGATTATCCCACAGGATTTGACATCTGGACAGCTGTGAGGCAGTTGAGAGAGAGAGACTGTAGAAGAGGGGGGTGGCAGCTGACTTTAACCTGAAATTAAGTACAAGGGTGTGAAATGCAGACATCTGCTGCGGTTGTCGATGAAAACTGAGCTTCTCTGTAGTTGTAAAGCCAGATTACCAATATCTTGGACTGTTCCTGTGGTTTAGCTCAGCTCATTACTGTAGAACATGACCCTGCATTAAAACCTCTGACCTTGCTGCTACCATGCATCTCCCTGTCATTGTAAGACTGTTTAATTTCCTCAATAACTATACCTACCTAGTTATTAATAGAATCAGAATCAGGTTTATTTCCAAGTAGGTTTGCACATACAAGGAATTTGCCTTGGTGTTGTTGTGGCGTATAACAGTCAAAAATATATATCAAAATGGAGTAATCCTTAATAATATTTAAAAAAAATAAAAAGAAAATAAAAAGAAAATATGTAAAATATATTCTAAGTGAGAAGAGCTGCTACCAGTTTAAATCTTAAATAGAAGAGAATGAGATGGATGAAATGCACAAAATATTGACCAGGAGTTAACAGTATATGCAGTTTGCAGTTAATAATAGTAATACAATTTTATGTAATACAATGTAACATGCCATGTTAGATCAAAGGTCACAGGTGTGCAAATATAAGATTACGGGGTTTTACGTTAATATAACATGTAATGTCCATGGGAAGTGTAGAGTCTGTGTCAGTGGGGGTCCCAGGCCTTGCAGATGGGAAGAAACTGTTTTTGTGGAGTGAGGTTTTGGTCTTGACAGACCTTAGCGAGGAGAATTTCAAAAAGTTTATGTCTGAGGTGGGAGAAGTCTGCCATGATCTTTGCTACAGGTCCTGGAAGGACGGCAGATTGCAGCCAATCACCTTTTCAGCACAGCGGATGATACGTGATGATGCGCTGCAGTTTGTCCTTGTCCTTGGCAGTTGCAGCAGCTTGCCAGATGGTGATGGAGGACATGAGGATGGATTCAATGATGGCAGTGTAGAAGTGCACCGTCGAAGAGCCCAATGAGGGTGGTGTCATCTGCGAACTTCAGGAGCTTGACAGACTGATGACTGGAGGTGCGGCTGTGGACGCAGCCTTGAGTAGAACCAGTGCTGGTGGTCAGGTGTGAGAGGGTGTAGTGGAGGGCCATGTTGATTGCATTGTCTACAGACCTGTTGGCCTTGTAGGCAAACTGCAGTGGGTCCAGGAGTGGGTCTGTGATGGCTCTGAGGTGGGACAGCACAAGGTGCTCAAAGGACATCATGACAACAGAGGTCAGGGTGACAGCTCTGTAGTCTTAATTTTCTGTGAACCTTGTTTTTTTGGACACAGGGATGATGGTGGAGGATTTAAAGCAGGCTTGCATGTGGCATGTCTTAATTGAGGTGTTAAAGTTGGTCAGCACAATGCTGGGGCTTTGGGGTGGCCGGCTAAGCAGCAGCCCAGCTCCCCACTGGAGTGGGGGAGCTGGAGAAGATAGCTCGAGTGAGGGGGGATGTGTTCCTGTGTTCTCATAGTACAGTCATTTAGCCTCTTCCACCGCCTTGCTAAACCTGTATTTCACCTCTTTAAATTCAACCCAGTCCTCCACACAAAAGTGGGTTGTCAAAGAACACAAGCTTAGGTAATGGAATTTGAATGTAGGGTAGAAAGCAAAACAAGCAAGTGAACTTGTTGCCCCTGTACATCATTACTCCAAACTGTGTTGTGCAAAAAACATGGTGCATCTTGAAAGGAAGGTAGATGATGGTGTTGTCCTAGAAAATGCTCATAAATTTATACATTTTTGATGAGACGCGGCATAAACAAAATGTCCCTGCTAGTATAATGAGGTAGAGATGAAGGGTAACATCCAGCAACAGCACCGACATGTTGCTATACAGTTTTTTTGCTGGAAACAAATGTCATATGATTGCAGTTCAGTTTAGGGATGTGTTTATAATCTGAAAGTAAGGTGGGAATAGTGTCAGTCTTACAATAGAAAGTGGAAATGAAGGTTAGGCACACCTATTTTGTGTCATGTGCTTGCTTCATGTAATCCTGTGTGTTTTATTTTGTTGCATCCTGTAGGGCATGATTTATTATTATTATTATTGTTATTATTATTTTGTTCATTGCTTTGTTTTCTCACCGTTAAGTCCTTTGAGCCATGCTTTACAATGACATTTTGTTGAGAGATATGAATGACATGAAAAGCAGTGGACACAAGACTATATTAGGAATAAATAGCATGAGGGTTTGATTCTGATTCTGCAACACAGCAGATTTCTTGATCCCTTTGAACTTAGCCTGTTATTTTCCCCAGATGTGAATTATGCATGCATGTGAGAAATTATTACGTTTAAGTCATTTTTATTGTTTGTGTTTTTTATTGCTGTCTTTTTATGTTCTGTTGAAGACTAAATGCACACTGAATGTGTGACTTTGACCCCTAATTGTTTACGCATGCACATTAGCAACTCTCCACAGATGAATTAAGGAGTATGAAAATATTTTGTAGATTTCATCCATGGTCAGCAAAGCAAGACATTTTGTACACGGTCAATAAAGCCTGAGATCTGATGCTACATACCATACATTTTTCAGTGTGCATGTGTATTAATGTGTGTGTGTATATGCATGTGGAGGTGCGGGCATTTCATTTCATGGGCTCGCTCGCACCGGAGTTGAAGGGTGATAAAAATGTTGTAAAACGAATAGTTTGTGTTGCTGAGCGTTTGTCAATAACTGCCCAGTGTAAAATCAGTTTTACTCAGTTGCTGCACAAGAAATTGGATCTAGTTCATGGCTTGAATACATTTCAGTCTTGCATGCTTTCAAGATTACAGGGTGTTGTTGTTTTCCTACAGGGCACCAGTGACTTCTGTGTGTCTCCAGACAAGTTTATTGTTAACCAAACCAAGGATTTCCTCAGTGCAGGTAATTTATCGCTACAAATACCAAATGCACAGATACCAGCTCTCTGTCAGTAAATGTTAAAATACAAGGCTAATCTCCCTCCCTCTCTTTTGCTCTTTCCCTTTTTCTCTCACCCTCCAGATGTTGCACACTATTATTTGTTCTGCAGTCCGAATCTACCAAACCCCTTCCAACAGGTACGACCAAAGTCTCAAATGTCTGCTTACACAAGTAGTTGTTTACTGAGAACTCACACACTAGAAAATGTATTGCTATTTTAAAATGAGTTTTTCCTTGTTAGATGCCAGGCAGCTAGATCATTATCGGGTCCTAATCGGGTGTTCTAAAAAATGATCCCCCAACACTAATTTAATTACTTAAAGTGATTTGATTTGAAACTTTGATCAAAGAATATTCCTTTTTGCATATGTGGGTCTCCAAAAATTAGCCGTATCTTTTACCCTGTGCATAATCTCTGCCTTGGGGTACTCTCACTAGCAACATTTCTGTTTATTTATTCAATTTTATATCATGCATAAAGGCAGCCTCTGTACATAGGCAGCTAATGTTATGCTGATTTATTTTGGTGTTCTAAGACATCTGCCCATCACTTGTTGTGTATATGACTTTTCAAAGAAACATTTGAAGTCCTAACATGTTCCAAAGAGCCCAATTATTGAATCCTAATGCTTGAGTTTCAGGTGCTTTTTTTAAATTTAAAGCAAATTTAAAAAATTGCTTTAAAAATGACTATATAAATGTACATAACCTTAACAAAAACTGAACAGAGTGAGCATCACAAAACTGGAATTTAATCCAGGGCTGCAATTTGGAAACGACTTAATTTCAAGGTCAGCAAACATTGACATATAACCTTATAAAAAAAGCACAAAACTCCAGTCGTCTTTCATTGTATTTCTTCATTTCTTACATCTTATTGTCTATTACAAACATGGTGTTGGATCTGTAAAGGCTTTGAGAGAATTTTTTGCGAGAGCCATTCGACTTGGTGTGGTAGTACAACCGTGAAGGTCTTTTTACATGACCAGATGCACCGGATGATGATGATGTGTTGTGCTGACTTATAAACAAATTCATGAACAGAAGGGTATAGTTCAACAACTTCCATGATCACCTAATCTATCACTGAACCCAGTGTGAAGCTCTGGGGGACATATTGTGCATTTGATGCCCACTTACAGATGAGAAGGTTTTCTTTCTTGAGGAACGCTCCGGTTTCCCACCACACACAGTTCAGCATTTGCATGGCATAATTTAAAGGAGAAACTATGCTAATTTGATCCAACTACCTCTTATGTTTATAGTGTCCCTTTTTATGAGCAGTACTGTATGCGTGTGGTATGTATTGAGCAAATTCATGGAGTCTAAATCCATGACCAATTATTATTAAAACCCACATGCTTAGTTATTGTCACAGTATCCATTTAGGGATTAAAATGATGCTTGTTAAGTAGGTACGGATAATCTTCTCTCTGATGGCCTAGTTGATAAAAATATTCCTGTTTTGTTTGTGCTTGAGATTGGGTAGTGATATTGGGAGGAGAGACAGTGATTGATGGGCGAGATGGTTGGTGGCAAAGGATAATCTGTCTGGAAAGAAATGTGTCCCCTGTTAAGCGCATTATAGCCTTACTTAACACCAAATTACTTGTTGACACGCTGCTCTTAAACAAAGCTTCCCTTAATATGATCCTCTCATTGTTTGTGGTGGATGTCTCTGCGTGTGTTGCTGGTTGGGTGATTATGTTTTCACAGTCTTTGACAATCTGCCAGCGTTCTCTGACCACCATGCAAATCCAGATCCAGGGTTTGATGCAATTCTCGGTGCCCCTGTTTCCCACTGCTGAGGTAAGTGGCAGGCTGACAGACTATTACACCAGACTGTGGAAAGGTGTGTATCATTCTCTCCCCTTTTATACCTTGTTATACAGAGAGACCTTTTGGGGATCCAGCGACTGTTGAACTCCACTGAGTTCAGTCTACACCAGCTAACAGCTTTGCTCGACTGCCGCGGGATACATAAGGTAAGGTCAGATTCCAACTAGGACACACTTTAATAGTTCTGCTTTGTAGCATTCATGGCACTTGTACCCCAAAGCCACTTAAAAGACCAACTGCACTGATTCTCAGTATACTGCCATGTATGATGTATGTGTATATACACCATTTCAACTGTCAGTGCACTCCATATCTGCTAGACAGGCTTTATTCACCACCCCCAGTTTTTCTGCCTTTAAAGTATAACTTTACTTTTTTCAGGTTTCACATCGTCAGAGTTTCATCTTTTACAGAGTTTTAGACTTTAAAAAATTCAATCTTGAATTAATAAATTGGGTTCACCATAAGCTAAAATAACTGATTTCTTTGTCGGGGTAATGTTAAGGCTTGTTAGGTCCGGTTTAGCCATCTGTTGGTTGCGATTAGCATTAGGAAAGCGTCCAGGAAATGTCTGTAACTCAATTAATTGTTTCCAGAAGTGACGTAAAACAAATAAAAATTGAGTCAGCATGCTCCAGCTGCTTATTGTCCATAAACTCCAGTCATCACTTTTTAACTTCAGTGTATGGTGAAATTGAGTGACATTGTCATAATATTGCAGAACCAGGAGATGAACACATAATACATTGCATTCTATCTGAAAGCAAGACTGTTGTTTGTGAAAGGTAATATTTTTTACTGGACACTGACAATAATTGATTTTACTATACTGTGTATCTCTGTGTGTCTGTCTGTAGGACTACCTGGATGCCCTAATGGGTGTGTGCTATGATGGGGTGGAAGGGCTCCTCTACCTCTCTTTGTTTTCTCTGCTGGCTGCCTGCGCACTCTCTGCCATGTTGTGTGCGATTTTCCGAGTATGGACAATAATGGGCAGCAGGTCAGCACCAAGCAACCCCCTTATCCCATAATATACTACCCGCAAAGCTCTCCTGCAAAGTGTTAACGGATGCACTCTCTCTCTTTCCGGATTTGTCTGCATGTGTGTGTGTGCGGATGTACAACTTTCATCCAGGGATAAAGAGTATGATGACATAGATGAAGAGGACCCGTTCAACCCCCAGGCGCGACGGATATCCTACAACCCCAGAAGGTCCAACATCCACAGTTTCTGTAGCTATACCAGCAGCCTCGGCAGCCAGGCCAGCCTTCATCCACCTCCACAATCTGCTTCTAATGTCATGCCGCCTCCTGAATACATGTAAGATCAGTAGATGATGACAGTATATTAGTATATGTGTGTTAAATCTCTCACTATCTTTCTTTCCCTCTCTGTGATAGGAATCAGTCCATGCTGTTTGGAGGGAGCCCTCGATATGAGAACGTGCCACTGATAGGAAGAGGATCCCCACCTCCCTCGGTGCGTTGGCCTTATGAGGCCCTAGTGTCCCTAGTGTGATGACGATGACGGCACTACTGACCTCAACACTGCTACAACACTAACAGGAAGCATGCATATTAGCACAATATACATAGCAATGCATATACACTGTGCACAACCTCACATTGTCACAACCTAGTGAGGGGCTTTGCAAGTGAGGGAAGACTGCTCTCTGCTGGCCATTGATTAAAGTGCATTCATCTGTAGTCGAATGCCATCTATATTCATGCAGACACTCTTACTACAAGCTCTAAGCATATGCTCATATCCTCTTCAGAATGGCCTTGGATTGTATTTCTGGTTGTTACAAATGAATGGTCAAGGCTAATTCATACATTTACGTATGTGTAAAATAACCCTGGTTTGGTGTTTGATAAAGACCGCATTGCTGCCTGCTGATGCTCACAGCAGGTGTCTAGTTTTAATGGTAGAGCTCAGCTCATACTCTAAAAGTGTGTGGTGTGTCTGGAGTTAAATAATAGATAACACAGATAAATCCACAGTTAAAGTTTCTCTTAAGCAAAGGTTTTTTTTGTTTTTTTTTCTATTGAGTTTTCTGTTTGCTTGGCTGACTCAGTGCTTGGACTGCATTCACAGCGTACCAATGAATTAGCACTTCTTTTAAGGCAGAGTTAGAGAATGTGGACCATTATTTAAGATTTAAGATTGCCTCTAGTTATGTATTATCTACAGAATGTGGTTTTGTGTGCTTAACAGATATGTCTAAATCTTTGGAAAATATATTTGCAGTAAATTAGCAACACTGCAGTGTGTGGATCTATTGAAAGAGCTATATAATTTCTGCTTCGTTTTGTTTTGTTTTTGTCAAACTAGTTTTGTTGCATTCTACTTATGCTTTCATGTGAGCAGTTGAACAAAAGTATATCACTGCTGAATATTAACCAGTGCTTTGTGACTAACCTTTTTTCTTATTTTTGTTCTTTAACTCAGACTTTTAAAAACCGTAAGTTTTCTGTTGTTTGATTTCATTTCCATTCCACTCTCCGAAACACACTGCAGGCTTATTTAATATAGCTTGCCATGCAAAATGTTTGATCCTACTGTATAATGCAAAGCCTAAATACATCCTAAAAGCTCTGTACCCACCCCGGGTTGCTGTTCCACAGTTATGTGACCTTTGACCTTCTGGCACTGTCCACAGAGTGTTTCATGTGAGTGTAACTTATTCTGTGACCCCTGAGTCATGCCCTCTGTCTGCTCTTCACTTGCACTTTAACTCCCTAAACTGTACCAACAAAGTTGATACCATCCCCTGCTTCCACAACCTACTAATTTAAGGGCATAATCACAAGAACATAGATTGGATCACACCATTTTAATGTGTCACTTAAAGATAATATTTTAAAATGCTGTTATTTAAATGCAAATGTATTAAAGTGTGTTTTTTAATAATTGTCTTTGCAGTATACGCCCAGTATGAGGACCGCCTATCTATCTATGACTGATGCCCAGATCAGACACTTTGGGGCTGACCTCCAGGTGTAGCCTGCTACGTACTGAATCCTTTTCAGAAAAGCGCTGTCTGAGACTCTGGGTTCTTACCAAGAAGGCTGTCTTCATGGCATAATCCTGTTTACAGGGGCTACAGTATGCCATCCCAGTCTGAAACATGATAGCAGGCCATATGAGGCAATTACCTCAGTAACACACCAATGCAGTGCTCTCAAAAGCCCTGCGTGCAGTTCTGAACAGAGAGGCCCTATACAGGTTGATCTAACACTGTTGTTGATGTCATGATTTATGGCTCCATACATCATCATCTGCAATGTCCAATGTAAGCATGTATGTGAGCCAAATCAAGTCTTTGAACTGATTGGATCAAAAAATGTTTTGTTTTTTTTGTCTGTGTGTGTTTGTTTGATTTTGCTTTTTCCTATATTCTGGTGGTCTGCATGGATATGATCATCAACATGGTCAGTACTTTGATGTTAAGTGCGATGGCTGAATATGACTAATACACACTCCTTCCATCATGGTATTTTGATTTTTGCAATATCCCTACTCTACTTTGGAGGTAATTTTATTTCTTGATATTTTAGGCCTTCATGTAATTTTTAACGGTGCCATATGAAATAAAACACCATATTTTTGACTTTTGAAAACAATGGATCATTGTAAAGAGGTCACTGACAGATAACATAGTTTTTTGTTGTAAACAGCCAAAGATGATACTCAGTTGATATGTGTGGTTAATTTTATTTCTCTGTTTCTAGATGTGTAACTGTCACTGGTTTAAGCATCTCTTTTTTGTTGTAATACATGTGTTGCATTGTATGACCTGCTTATCAGGGATGAGTGGAATAGTCATAGCTGAGGAATTGATTGTTTTGATACATTTGGAGACTGTATAGCAGCTGCATGTGGAATATTACCCTGGACTGAATGAGCATAACAGAGTGGATTTTAATTCACATCCAGGGGTTTATAACTGAGCTGTGACACAACCTCAGCAACAATAACCTTCAAGACAAAACTGGTAATATTTTTTTTGTTTACTGTGTTGTAGTGGTATTCCACTCTGAAATAATTGATTACATACACAACCCAGTGCCATTAGATACTGTCAGCTGGTAAAACATGAATGGAATATGAAGAAATTAGTAGTGTGTTTGCATCGACCCACAGTATCCTGTGGGTAAGAAATTGTACTCTTCAGTGTTGGAGAAATAGGCTGTATGCTGTTTTCTATGCTGGATGATGTATCAAACTAAACTGATGTATGACCATAAAATATATTCAACCACATGTGTTATTGTGCCATTATTCACTGCTATAACAGCCTGTAGGCTGGACTGTGTCTTGAATAGTTCACAAAATGAACTTATCAGACTTGCATGCAGGGCACGCCAGCTGCCTTCACAGCACAGTAATATAAACAATTCAATAAAAAAATATTGTTTCCACACAATTCGATAAAAACTGTCCTGTTGAAGCAGTGGGGTATGTGACTCATTTATTTGCCACCAGAGCCCATGTAAATGTGACTCAATGTGACTGGAGAGTTCTGGACCGAAACAAAACTATGCCAACTTCATTAAAAACTGTGACACCTGTAGGTTGAATTGATCAGCCCAGGCATTCTTCCGTCTTCTTGTTTTGTCAGTTATTTTTGCAGTGTCATGATCGCTGTCCAAGGTGCTGATCCTGGATCCCCTGGGGATTCAGGAACTGTCCATGGTTCTCACCCGGTCAATTACAGTGATGTCAGGGTGCAAATATGTTAGTTTGAAAGCTTGTCAATAATAAATAATTTCTGCAGTTATAGTGTGTTTAATCTGACATTTTTTTTGAGTTAATTATGATCATTATCTATCTATCTACCTATCTATCTATCTATCTGTCTATCTATCTATAGATATATAGATATATATAGAGAGAGAGAGAGAGAGAGAGGAAGAGAGAGAGAGAGAGAGACAGAGAGACACACACACACACACAGAGAGAGAGAGAGAGAGAGAGAGAGAGAGAGAGAGAGGGTAGTCCTGTAATACCGTTGACTATGCATGAAATGTCCTGCCTCAGTTGCCGTAGGAAACACGGAAAAACTGTGGATATGGTGGAAGATGGTTAGCTTGCTAGCCGTTTTAGGCTGTTTATTTTCATGGCAAAATGTTTAGTAAGAAGTGATACTTTATCTGCTGATGAAGGAGAATGTGGCGGGGATGTGGCTAAATAATGGGAAACGTTTTTGGGAGAAAGAGTCGACCTTCTCGTGTAACGGAACAAGACAAAGCCATTTTGGTGAGCTGAAAGCGGTGGAAGCAGCAGATTAGTCCCGTTAGATGAATACAAGGCTAGTGTTAGCAGCCTGCAATATGGATTAGTATTAGCCGATGTGTTTACCATTGGATTTCACTGCAGTTAGTCATTAGACATAAATTATTTGTACGAGCAAAGTGTTCCCCAACATCTGTCTCTTCAACAGCAGTTCGAACACTGAATGGACACAAAACAAATAAAGTCCCTAACCTTGTAATGCAGTGCAAATCAGCCATATACTGAGTATGACCATTGTGAGATATATTCTTAATTTTTTATTAACAAGGTGTCCGATATGTACTGATTCAGCTCTGATCATGTATTAGGCCATACCTATCTGTTTTGTTATTCGTTTGCATTATGTTGAGAGATGTGAACATTGTGCATATTTTAAGGATTTTTTTTGGTCATTGTGCTATGTAGTGTTTTGCAAACTAGTGAGATATTTATTTTTAACTTTACTTTTTTTCCCCCCCTAGCAATTGAAACAGCAGAGAGATAAGCTGAAGCAGTACCAAAAGAGAATCACTCTACAATTGGAGAAAGAGCGACTTCTGGCAAAGCAATTGCTAAAAGATGGCAGGAAAGAGTAAGTTTTAACAATACAGCAACATTTTGTCAGTACAGTTCAGATCTGAAATAATACTTATCACAGTGTAGGTTGACACCACTATGTAGGCAGGTACAGTTATTATTAATTATTTTATTGTATTATTTTTAAACAAATGTGTACAGTTGACCAAAATGCACCTTTTACCTGTACCTCTACAATTGTATCTGGAGAACTCTATGTAGTGCTACACAGTGTGGGCATACCTCAGAAAATCCTAAGAATATCTTTACATTTATGTATTAATTCATTTATTTTTTTATTGCAGAAAGGCTTTGCTGCTTCTTAAGAAGAAGCGGTATCAGGATCAGCTTCTAGACAAGACAGAAAATCAGATTTCTAACCTGGAGCGCATGGTAAGAGTTGATTCCAAGAAAAGCAAAGATTTAGTTCATTTTAATTCAGTTCAACTTATTTATTTAAAAACCAACCTCTCTAATAACTTAGAAAAAAAGGCAATAGCCAGTAAGCCACAGCTCATGGCTACATCTGATAGCTATATCCTTTTTTTTAAAAAAAAAAAAAAGAAATGTGTTTAACAAGAAGGACTCCATGTGAATATTAAAATAAGAAATTAACATTTCTAAAGGTGTCTCAATCATTCCACCATCTGACATGGAAGGAAACTCTGAGAGCTCTAATTTAATTTATGATTTGCTTCTGCTTTGTGCTGTAATCTCCCTTTGTGCTATAATTCAATCAAGCAGGTTTTCTACAAAATCCAAGCAAAATCCAAGCGGTAAAAAACAGGTAGAAAATGATAGAATGATAGATGTGTTGCCATTCTTGGCTGTTTGTTTACAGTGAATTGCTGTCTCAAAGTCAATGTTGTAAGAAATGATTGGTTTTGAACTGTATATAGCATAACCACTGTGAAGTCAATTTTGTTTGGGAACATAAAAACAGCTTACTGACTTGACCATCTATAAAAGTTTGCAACTTAGTTGTTTTTGTTTGTTATGCATGCCTTTAAGTTTGCAATTTGAATTTTTCACATGGTAATATTTGTCCACAGGTTCAAGATATTGAATTCATGCAAATTGAGATGAAAGTCATCGAGGGGCTTAAAGTTGGCAATGATTGTCTGAAGAGTATGCACGAGGTAGATATTCTCTTATGTTTTTTTCTTGTCTTTTGTGTTTATAATACAGATTTAACAATCCTGTTAAAGGCATAATAATACCCCCGTAAGCTTGTGATATGTGAGTGTATACTGTTACAATGTCAAACTTCCCACTGATAAGCATGCTTTCTTTAATGTTATCCTTGGGTGAGGATTGAGCAGCAGAACAGAAAGCGTGTGGTTTGTGTTAGCATAGCTAGCACACATTGTTTGAAGATTAAAGGATTAAGAAGCAAAGCCTTGACTATAGCGGTGTGACTGCTGCACATCCTTGGATACAGAGTAGAGATCTTGCCCAGGAAGATTCACGAGCCAGCCAGAATATGTGGAAAACACTTTTCATCCAAAACACTTTTCTTCTGTAACATGGGCTTCCTTCTCTTGTTTGTTACAGATAATGTCAATAGAAGATGTGGAGAGAATCCTGGATGAGACCCAAGAATCAATTGAATATCAAAGGGTAAGTGTATGCTTGATGTTAGTCAAGTGCACCTGCAGTTATTTCGACTTTTCCATTAATCGTTTATTAAAACCAGTATTGTGCACAACTCAAAGTCATTATTATTCATTGGAGATAATGGCCAAAAGCTAATTCACATCTTCTGCTCCTGTAGCAAATAGACGAAATGCTGGCCGGATCCCTGACGCAGGAGGATGAGGATGCTGTTTTAGCAGAGCTGGAAGCTATCACTCAGGTGGGTGTTAAGCTGCATGTTTAACCTTTATTAATACAGATAATGTTTGCTGAGCATGCACGCTTGTTTCCTGTAACACCCCACTTCACATTTATAGTTACACACACTGAGGCCTGGTGTAGCTACAGGCTTCGGTTGTTGGCCACTTCCACCACAGCACTTCCAATGGAACAGTGCTGTGGTTAAAGCAGTGAGGAGAGTCAAGTGGGGATTTCATACCAAAACTGCATGCTGGTTTTCTGACCTCAGATTTGCACTGTATCTGTTTCTCAAGGAGGGGAATAATTCTAGCAGAGGTTAGAAGAATTTTAAAGAGAGCCACTGTTATGTAAAAATAGGCTGTAATTTGGTTGATTAATAATTAAAACTTCCACACATTTATTTTTCTCTTTTGTAATCTAATTATTATTCCAAATGACACACACTCCGAAGCCTGTCAAACTACATAAATGACTGTGATTCGGTTTTGAAAAGAGACACTGATTCTAAGACTGGGTTTGTTCCACTTAAACTAATGAAACACATAGATTGTATTGCACTGAAAACTGCATTTGTAGTAGAATAAAATATCTAAATGTCTATTAAGACAACAAAGGAATACAGGGGAAAAATGACACAGTTTCCCTAGTAACAGTTCTAAATATTTTCTAAATTCAAATGCAGTTTAAATGCTTTGCTCTCCCAGCCATTGAATCTAGTTAGTCTGCATAACATGTGTTGTTTCTGTTCCTTCTACTGCAACAGGGAGAAGATGTAGCACTTCCAGAGGTCCCAACTGAACCAATACCAGAAGTCCCAGAGGCAGCTAAAGCTGGACCAGGTATTGGTGGTCTTATTTCACACTGTGAAGCATTCCTTACATACTTGATATATTTGTATTTGATGCCAAACTGATTGTATTTTCTTTTTTTTTGGCTTTGTCTTATAGAGAGGAGAGAAGCAAAGGACAAGCCAGACAGAGAGATGCTGACAGCCTAACAGACTTGATTTGTGGTTTATATTCAGTGTTGACCTCCCATTACAGTAGGCTCTCTATGTCCTGATGGGGATTCTGTTAATTTCAGTATTTCATCCTTCATTGTTAGTGGGGACCTGCAGATCGTATTTGGGTTTGCTGCTCCCCTCAAATAACTACATAAATGAAGTGAAATGTTCTTTTCCTCTGTGTCTGACATGCATTAGAAAAGTGATGTCACATTGTAACTGTACTGGTTATGGCATAACTGAAATTACAAGACTCATTTTTAGATGTTTTACACATAAAATTCAGTTGTTTCTACGTATTAAATTAAGCTGTGGCAACAATATGTTTTCTTGGTTTTCCTTTCACAACCTGATTTACCTTCTTTTTTCTGACTGTTTTTTTAAATGGCATGACAATAAAGATTCTATGGCTCCCTTGTCATTGAATCTGATACTATTTTACTCCTGTTTTCAGAGTGTGTAAAACGCTTTCTCCAGAAGGGGGCGCTCCTTGATAGTTTTTTGAATCGACAGCATACAAAACAGGTGTCTTCATTCACATCCCATCAGTGAAATGTGTGTAGTTATTGACAGAAAGTAGAAAGCTCATGTTGCTGATATATGGGACATGTTTAGACAAGAAAGCCAATATACTATTTACAATCGTACACTAAGTGGGCACTTAGTCTCTAATTAGCATGTACAATGAAGCTAACACAAATTACCCACTGTGAGAAAAACATCACCTACGGTGTTACTGATAACAGTCAGAGTATGACTAGCTTATGGCCTTACATAATGCAATTATATACATATAATATTTTGTAAACAGAAAGGAGATAAACTTCATGGTGACAACTGCACTTGACATCATTTTATAGGTTACCTAAATTACACAATTTGTGTGCACAGAGGCTATGGACAGGCTGAAGAAAGAGCAAAATGCATGTGCGTGGTTCCTCTGAAGCATACAAGTGGAGGTGGTACACTGGAAGGTGGGTGTCTATACCATAACTATGTCTGTTATGTTTTTTTGGCTGACTTGTTTTCATTTAGAGCATTCTTTGTCACAATAATGCTGTTTTAACATGGGGGGAAATAGGTTAGATTTGCTATTTGAAAAGAACTCATATGTTCTGAAGACAAAAATAACCAGTGGTAGAAGAAGTATTTTGGTCCTTTTATTAGGTAAAAGTAGCAATACCACAATGTAAAAAAGTTGAGAATCCAAAATGTTACTTAGGTGTAAGTGCATAAGTATTAGCAGAAAAATATACTTAAATACCTATCAAATAAGTCATTTTTATGCAGTAGAGTGGCCCTGTCTGTGTTATATTAAACAACATTTGATTTATTATACTGATTGTAATGTTGAAACAACTTTTAACTTTTCCCATAGGCTAATTTTTAAATGGATTCCAATCATAGAATAGGCCAAGCTCTTTAAAGCAAAAACCGGAAGTGTCAATATAGGCTCATTATAATTACATATATATATTTTTAAGGATAAGAACAATATTTCAAAATGTGATGGTATTTATACAAAAACACATTTGCCTCTCTATATTATAGGAATGGTGGAGCTCAATTGGTACAGAAATATGGGGGCGGGCTGCAAATCTGCACTTTCACAAGATGGTGCTGCATTGCAATACTGTAGGAAATATTGCATTTGGCTGTAAGCGCGCCTGTTTCGCTCGCTGTCCGTGCACTGATTCTTATGATCTACAAAATCAATGACGTGTATTAAATGTTGCATTATCCTGATATGTGTTTTTACTCTATTTCTAACTGAACACGCACCGTGCATCTGAGACTGCCAGAACTACCGCGTAGCTCTCGTAGAGTCCCTGAAGGCAGCAGCGGGCTGTCAGTGCGCGCTGGAGAGGGAAGGTGTGTTTAGTTGGAGTGGGGCTTCGGGAGCGCAGCATCGTCTCACTCTCACGGGCGCATTTCCTCGCCTATTGTTTTATTAAATTCCTGTATTTACCCTCCCCCCCTTTTTCACACGGATACACGTTTGAAGGAAAAAAACGTTTATGGTCCTGGCTGAAGATTTCACGATGTCTCGCACCGACGAGGTTCACCGCTTTACGGAAAATGTCTATAAGGTAGGGTTCAACTAATTAATAAAGTTTTGCAGTGCCTCTGTTAATGTGATTTCAGCCGTCAGACACAGTCTAATTCCATCATAAAGCCGAATTTATTATTCATTGATCAAATCGTCGCACTCGGTGCCTCATGGTTTTTTTCTTCGATAATCTCTTTAGGGAGAGGCGCAGTAGTTCAGTTGGTTGATTGTTTGATCAGTTGCCAATCGACCAAAATGATCTGTGTTTGGGGTTTTTTTCCGCCTCCATATTGCTACTTTTGCGCAACACTTTTGGTGATAATTGATTTGATAATGAAGACAGAATTGCAGCAGTGCTTGCAAAGTGGAAGTCACTCATTCACTCAGTCACTCACTTAGCCTATCCTACATGTAGGCCCATGTAGGCTATTCCCTGGATTCTTGTAGATTTCTATAGTTCTCTTGCGGAAATAGGGACGCATTGCATTCCTGAAGTCAATGTTTGAGGGCAGAGGGCTTCTCTGTTGCAACAAGTAAACATTTACCCCACAGGGATTTCAACATTCAAACACGTTCTCTACCTAAAAAAAAAAAAAAAAACCTGTTTGAACTTCGCATGCAATTGTAGAGCCTCACAAAAAAAGGATTAAAAGGATTATTAGCAAAACGGAAGGGCATAAAATTACAGAATATCTTTATACCAATGGATCTTTCTGTAAGCCAGGAGGGAAAGAAAAATGTCCATCACAGGTGCCTAAATTCCAAAATGATGCCTTTAAATTGCTTGTGTTGTCTGATAGTCCAAATCCAACATGTATTCTATTGGCATGATATAAAACAGAAACAAGCTACATATTCTTTTTCATATCTGAGAAACTGGAACGAGCAAAAATGCATGCCATATTGTTTGATAAAAGACTTGGAAAAATGCATTGATTATCAAAATGGTTGACAATTTTCAGCACTAACTACTGTATAATTCATTAAAACTTCCCAAAGGTTATTGCTGGCTTTGGTTCACTACCTTTATTATGTTTTTAGAGTTACAGGCACCTCCTGATGGATTGTTAACAAAACTTCCTGTTACGAGAACACCACACCTGTGTCTGCATTGTGATAATCTCAGGTTTCTATTTTGATAAAAGCTAGCTGATACCGAAGGAGATCTCTGTCAAAACATTACAGTTCATTATTTATACATAATAACTAAATGTTACTCTACTTTAAACAACCCCCACACCCTCAGGCAGCAGTAGTTCCCCTAACAGAAGGCCATAGCTCCAGAGCAGGTAGAAGGGAGCTGCTCATTGCCCTGCAGGGAATAGACATCCATCAGAAAGGAGGTCAGATGAGCAGAGACTGACTGACTGGTGCTTCTTTTAGAGCCAACATGGGAAGCAAATTTTTCAGGTGGCTATTTCTGTACTGAATTGTTCGTGTGCGATGCTCTGTCGGGGGTTTGTCCAAGTGTTTACACCTACTGATATAGGTTAATCAACATAGACGCGTTGTAGGTGTATGGATACTGAACCCTCTGCAGATGCTCTTGCTCATTCAAGTGCAAGCCCAGCACTGGGTCTATGTCTCTGGGGTGAAGACACCCCCGTCAGAGCCCTGACAGCTAGGAACGCTGATAGGCACTGGAGTGGAGAGACAGAGTCCCTCTTCCACACAGCGGATCTGACCCAGTGGCAAAGGCTAGGAGGTCAGAGAGGATGTTATCTATAGTCACTGCTTATTTGGCACTCTTCTTGCTTTCTGCACCGACCCTACACTGTAAAAGCAAGTTTCTTAGTATGCTTTAATATTTAAAGGGATGGGTTTCTTTTGACTCCAGCCATAAGGTTCTGTCAGTATACCCTTGAAACCACACTTGGAGTAGAAAGAGATGGTGTTTATTATTAAGCTAAGGCCATATTTGGCACGTTTGGTCACTGAACCTTGTGCTGCTATTAGTTTGGATGCTAAATGACACTTAGTCTGAGGTGGAACTGCAGACTGTCAACATAAATTTCAGGGTATTGTTAGCCACAATGAGGCAATGGTGAAGCTGCAGGGCTTGTTACATAAGTATTAAAATTATATTACTTATATAAGTAATTGAAAAGATGCAAATGTATCCAAAATCTGAGAGTTCACCCCATCACACAGACAGGTCAGCACAGACAGTAGGGCACAATTATTGGATATTTCTTATTGCTGTGCTGCATGGGACTCAAAATATACTTATCCACCAAAGTTTTTATATTCACATTCATACTACATACTTTTCACTCGTTGTACCTTTTTACCTGTTTTAATGGACTCACTAATTATTTGCAGTTTGCTCCGATGAGTAAACATGGAGACTTCAACTCCATCAATGACTTTTAGGGAAAAATGAAACTGATTTGAACTTCCTAATGCACATTTGAATCCCACTGTAGACAGTAATTGTGTATGTCTGCTTTGCGCACATGCAGACATCTCCTAAAAAAGAGGAGATGTAAAAACATATGGCAGCACTGCAGCCGGCAGCTGGGCAGGTACTGAGTAATGGCAGGGGAGAAGAGGGGGGTAACTGCACTGCTGTGACTCATGTTAGCCCAGTTGAGTGTGTGTGTTTAACAGGGCTGGGACTGTCAGCACAGAAAGGGTGAGACAGGAGTTTCAGAATCTCACTATGAATGTTGTTCCTGTGATAAAGGCCAGAGGCACTCCTTGGGTTTTTTTGAGATGGCCTTATCTTAATCAACAGGGGAGTCAACCCTGTAAACCCAGCAATCCCAGCATGATCCCTGTGTGACTCACTTCGACTCTCCTCCCTCTCACATAGACAGGCGGTCTTAGACGTGGCGATTGGCATCTAGTCATTCCCGCGCTGACAGGGTGAGACAGATACTTAAGACTGACACTCGGTGCTTGCGTGTTTGTGCGCGCCTGTGTGTGCACCACAGTCATCTCCACCAGCTGGTCGTGTGTCGCTGGCTGTCTGAAAGAGGCGGAGCTCCAGGTCAAGCCTCTTAACATGCCAATAGATGAAGTCTGAACACCGACCTGGCTTGGGGGGGGGAGGACAAGCTGAAAGTCAACTAACAGATTAATCAAAGCGGAGGCCGACGAAGAATAGGGCTTTGTGTTAAGTCAGTCAATAATGTGACCTTTTAACATCTACCATGATTCAAACATAAACTTTTATCCCCAAGTGTAAAGGTTGTGGAAGGTTACATGGATTAAGTCGAACACTCCCTTTAGCACAACGAAACTCTAACTCATATGTACTTAGAGTCTTCGTCACAGGAAGTGTGATGTGACCTGTGCCTGATACATGCGCTGCAGGTTTTGAACACACCCTGCCAGGTAAGGGAATAGAAGGGTGTGTCTTGTCTCTACCAGCCCTCAGGACACCACTCATTTTCCCATGCAACACCACTCCTTAATTGTCAACACAGCTTGGAAAACACTGGTTACCATTTTCTCAAATGACTGTTATGGAGAAGGCGAAATAGTTGTTTGACGTTAACCGGATCAAGTGTGACACACTATACTCTGCTTATAAGATCTTCATTGTGCCATGAGTCTGATACTGCTGCAGTATGCTGTTTAATAAAAATCCCTTATCTGAAATTCAGTTATTCTGCCTAAAAGACATCTTGTTATATAACAGGCTTCTCTCTCAGTTGCAATATTGTTGTGACATTCACTACACTCAAATGAATGATATTCTGATGATGATAAGAGGACTACGGTTCCACCACAATCTCATGTGGGAGATCTGAACAGGTGGTCTCTTAGCAACAACGTGCCATTATTCTTATGCGTTTCTGTCATATCGTTGTGCTAAAAGACTTACAGTTGGTGAAGGGCTGGAGAAGGCGAGTGAAGAAAAGAGATGGAGAGGGGAGGTTACATAGGTTTTTTTTTGCAAGTATGAATGTGTTTGTTTCAGAGAGAGAGATAGCGTAGAAAGGAGATGTTGAACCTGTCATAGCTGATGAAACATGCTCTCTAAAAGTCCCATAAGGGATCCAGTGTAAACCAAGTCAGTCTGCTACATATACAATCGAGTGTGTCATCCCTGTGGTCTTGCATTAGGAAGGCATCTGAAGTCACTGCCAGCAGTTGAATGAAGATGCCATCCATCACTTTATTTACCCTTTTTTTTCCCAGCAATATGTTTCATCGGGTGCCGCTTGCCTTATAATATGCGATTTAATGGAGTTAAGCTCCTGAACATTTGCTGCCAGAATATAGTTTCAACAAGTTTGTGCCCAGAGCCTTGAAAAGATTGCATTATGCACTGCAGGAGATATCATAACATTCATTGCCTGTGGAACAGCAGATTTGTTCCCTTTGCCTTTGACTGCGATGCAGAGAGGACTATTGCTCCACACACCCACCTTCTCTGCACGTCTGGGGGCGGATGGTTTAGAGACATTCTCTCTTTTCTTTTACTCATCACTGCTTTTTCAAGGACAGAGACGGGAGATGCTCAGTGCTCAATCCAAGGCTATGCTCTGTATTGACGAAGAAGCTTCATAGCCATCGCTGACAGTAAAGGTTTTATTTGAAGTCACCCTGTTAGCACGGCTAACATCCAAAATATTACTTTGTCTCTCACAAAAGCAGCATACTTAAGGATGTACTTTGCTTTATAGAAAGCATTCAAATGCTTCATCGTGGGGGTGGAAGAGAGAAGGAGATGAAGAAAGGGAAAAATAGATGGAGACATTCCACATCCTTGTTGAAATAGTCCCTAATTACTGTGGAGGGTGAAGCTGTAATTACACAGAGTGAAAGAGACACACAGAAGAAGCAGAGACAGAAAATTTCAGTTGTTGCTGTGGCAGTGGACAATAGCCTTACATTTATGGGTCATGGGTAACAGTTAACATGCCTGTGGCTAGTGTTACTGTATGTCTCTGTGGCAGATGCTGCTACTTTCAGTAGCATTGGCCACACTACACCCACTAGACTAGCTGAGCAGGCAACTGCACAGTTCCTCTGAGCCCCAGACCAGCAATGCTACAGAAAATAGGAAATTCAGCATGCATACCCACATGGTTTAAATGCTCCTTTTGGTGAGGACATTTCTACGCTTTGAAACTTTGCCAGTGGGATGTAAAGTGACTAATGCAGCAGACATACTGTTATGTCACTCTTTGTAATGGGTAATTTACTTTTTCAAGTGTAAATTCAGAATGCATCCACATTTCCTATTTAACCACTGTGATCCTCCTTGCCCTCACACAAACTCTCTGTTAGATGTACGTTTTTTTTTTTTGTCACTCAGAGATGCATCATCATCAAATTAAAAGCTGAGACGAGCTCAGTCTTTCACAATTGATTTGAATTAGAACGATGTTTTCAGGGATTTCAGAGTAATGCATTATCTTATCCCTACCAAAATGAAGGAGTCTTTTGCTGGTCAGAGAACTAAAGCTAGGAAATAAGTCTAGGTCTTGGTTGCTGTGGTAACCAGCGCCTGTGTTGGGTTAGTTGAGTGGCTGATGTTGAGGGGGGGGAGGAGGATCACACTGGCTGCAGATGACAGCAAAGCAAACAAACCCAGTAAACAGTTACTCCCTGGCAAGCAAATTGTTTGTTGTTCACGGGCAGCAGGAGAGACTGCGCAGTTCAAAGGTGGGAGCAGGTCAGGACTAAGAACTTATTTGAGGGGTGAATTGTTTTTCTCTTCCCACCTGAGACCCATTGTAGACAACTGGGGGGCCAAATATAGTCATCAAGCCTCATGTCTAGTCAGGTTGTGATTGAGTCTGCCAAAATTGCGGCTTTTGGCTTTTTCTTTGGAAAAAGCAAAACCCCTAAATGGATATATCTTTTGGTGTTGGCATAGCTTCATGAAAAGACATTTAACAAAATGTAACATCTTGCAGGAAGGAATACTGCAAGCACCTTCAACATGATAAAGCATTTTGCTTCCGCATGACATGCCTGCATTGTTTTGGTGCATCTACTTTGAGGAATTTTTCAGATACAGTACACATGAACAGCTGCCATCCTGTCTGTAGTGCAAATAAATTAAATATTATTGCAAATGATTTGTCTGTATTTGTTATTAATCTCAATTTAGCAGGAGTTTGCAGACCAATCCCTGACCAACTCCAGTTTACACCCCCTAGAGTCCTAGGTTGTAGCAAGGTGCATAATGTGTTTGCATGGCAAAGAAAGGCAAGAGCATGAGGAGTGTAAAAGGACAATTGTTAGTAAGAATCTGAATCTGTGGTGACAGTTGTCGTGTCATACGAGTCATGTTGGACTCAGAGCCATGACTGGATAAGCAGTATCACAAAATCACTTGATGCAAAACTCTTTATTGTGTTATATAACGTGTTTCTTAAACTGACTGCGGAGCGCTGATTTTCTCGTCTTGCGTCTCTTAAAGATTTTGCAAGGTCATGAGTTTTAATATGACTTCTGCGGCCACAGCCCATAATTGGATCCCTGCTACTAATATGTTAGCTGTAATAACTAGTGCTTCGTGTTGCTTAATAAAGCTGGACAGAGAGATCACCAGAGGTCAACTTTTCTTTGACATTCCAGAGAAAAAAAAATCCCTATTAAGTTATTTATTCAGGTCAAAGGAGACTAAACCTTTCCCCCCGATCCCAACAGAAAACTGGGATAATTCCATCGGGCGATGCACGTTATGTTTACAATCACACCGCTAAACCCGAAACTCACACTTATTCTTCTTTTATTCACGCTGTGTTTGCATGATATAAGCAACAACATTATCTGAGCAAGTGCTGAAACCATGTGTATTTGCTGCATCAACAAACAAAATATTGCCAGCTCTTTCTGAAGTTATAAGAAGACGGTCTTTGGTCTTTTTGCAGTATGCATCCTGTTTATGTTTAACATGATTGATGCACAATGATATACTCTGTATTCCCCGTGACAAAAAGAACATGTGAGCTGTACAGAGTCTTCTCTCTGCTCACGATCTTGAAAGGTTTGCTGTCTTCAATACAACTTGGAAAGGACACAAATATTCACGTGGTATTTTCGGATTTGATGTTCGCCTTGGCTCCCTCTGAAAGCACATGCTGTGCCTACTGCAGTATTAGTAAGACTTTAGGTATGCAAGAAGGACAAACTTCTTCATGGCATCCATCCAAAGTGTATACATGGACTGAAATAAGCATTTGACTTTCTGTATGAGATTCTGTATGGATGTTTAGCTGTATTACAGAATAATTTGGCTGTGTTCCCTTCACTTGTTCACTAGCTCTGCAGTAATTCTTCAGACTCCTTGTACTCCACATCCCCAGCTATAGTGTGGTCCCCTTGATAATGGATGAAAACACCACTATATTGCAAGAATTTCCTGTTAATATATTACTCTGGGGTTGCCTGATTTAACATGAAGTTTGCTACCATCTCTTGTGAGGATACGCCAGAAGCCACAACATTGACTTTTGTCTATTTTCGAGCTTGAGCTTTAAATTAAATTGGCATTCTTCTGGTGAAATGTAATGAAATTTCCATGGAATGCAACCTCTCGCAAATGGCTGTCGTCTTTCCAATAATGCATACATGTCTGACATTTTCAGTGATGACAGCAAGAGGAATAGTTTAAAACATATAAACAATTTATGATGAGCAATGAAAAGACTTGGTGCTAAATTGGCTCACTTGTGAATAAATACCATGAATAAATACCATGTAAGTTTGAGTTCGACTGGCCCTTG
Source organism: Thunnus thynnus (assembly GCF_963924715.1). Classification (NCBI taxonomy): domain Eukaryota; kingdom Metazoa; phylum Chordata; class Actinopteri; order Scombriformes; family Scombridae; genus Thunnus; species Thunnus thynnus. The sequence goes on from NC_089533.1 coordinate 13,018,047, forward strand.
ACAAAATTCCAGGGCATACATCTCACACATCTGGAATTTTCACATTTTGCCCACGCACTTTTTCAATACAATTAAAAGTTGGACAAAGACTCTTACAAAGTCACTTTTATACTATAATGTACATGCAGTGATACATTTAAAATTAAAATACAAGATTTAATAAAAAAACTTTTACAATCAGTTATTGATTTAGGAAGCATACATTCACATGCATTGATCATTATCATTCAATGAGAAATCCCAACTGCCACTACTATGTACTGTATATAGCATTCTCTACGTAGTATTGTTCATGAATGTGCAATTGATGATTGTGATATTTACGATGTGCTCCTGAAGGCAGCAAAAATGTAGTTTTGTCAGGTTGATTGGGTCAATCTGTCTCCTATCTCAAAGTGATGCAGCCATTTCTTAAGAGGCCGTTTAGACTGAAGGCGAATTTGATCCATATCCATGCTGTTGCAGATGTCAGATTCGTATGTTAAAGCAATTTTAACCCTAATATGCATTGGTTTCTGTGGTAATGAAGAAGATGTGAACACATAAATAATTTGCATTTAAGTTCTTTTTTTTTGCCAATATATATTTTTTTCTAAACTGACCTAGTCAGTGTGGTAGCAGTGGATTTGCAATAATATGCATTTGCTGCCCTGAGGCAGCACTAAGTGGCATTGATTTTCTACATTTAAATGTATTTAATTTCTTGTGCAAATGTTTGCATATTGCAAAGTTAATTTTAAAACCGTTAACTGGATAAATAATGAAACAAGTTTATTTAGCCCGTACCCTCGCTTGCTGTGTTTCTTTTCAGTAGACATTTTCACCAGTATTAGGGTGTTATTCTTCAGCATCACATAATAATATCAGAACATAATAGAGCAACATTTACAGATCCTTCTTAAATGACACAGTTGATTGAGACTGTTAGACCACACAATGTACTGTTGTTGTGTTCAATCCATCTGTACAATCACTTTGATAATTCAGGGTTTCCCCAAAGAACTAGTTAGCCACCCAGATCCTGATGCATCTCATCTCATGATCAGTTTATTAAGTAAATGACAGCCTAAACAATAGACACACTCTCTTTCCCCATGACACAATATTGTGTTTCTTAAAAGTGACTCGGTTTAGTTGGCCCACTTCCACTGTAAGGGCCACAAAGAGGCCTGGGCTAGCCTTTCACGCATGCACATATTGGTCCAGTGTTCCTCATCAATCAGTTGACTCAACCAGACAGACGATTACACTGCAACCTTACTATTTTCTCTCGGCACAGTAATTAGTTTATGTTAAAGGTCTCAGTTGTTCTCCAGCTGATTGAGACCCATCATAAACTCACACTGCTCCTCGTTAAGAGAGAAAAGACTGACTATACGGTTGTCATATGTCCATCCACACATTATCCACTCTCTCTACATTCCTCCCTGATTACATCATTGGGCTGGGCTGCCTCTGTTGCCTGTCACTGCATGACATGTCTTATAGTCCTCACAAATACAGTAATTGGTGGCTTCAGTGCTCATCTGATCCTGGCCGTTTTCAGGCCTGGCACTGGTTGCTGTGTAGAAGAAGGAATGAGGAAGAATGAGCGAGGGGAGGGCGAGAAGGAACATAGGATGGCATCCTGGTTTCTGATTGCACGTGATTTCCCCCACCAATTTTTATCAGCTGGTGTTACTTTGAAATTACCCCCTTTGAATGTCATTACTGTGTTTGTGTGTGTGTGTGTGTGTGTGTGTGTGTGTGTGTGTGAGAGAGAGAGAGAGAGAGAGAGAGAGAGAGAGAGACACACATCCAGAACAGAATGAGCAGGGAGATGGATGAATATCCCATAGTTTGAGTCTGCAATCTATTTCTAATACACTGACCTTGTTTCAATTGCTACTTCCACGCTGTGGAATAATTTATTTGGTTAGAGCTCTGGGAGAAATCATTTTAATCCTCTTAATAATGTTTTCCCTTATCTGCAGCCTTTATGCTCGTGCTCCTGAGTTCTGCATATTCTTCCTTTGTCAGCTCTCGGTGCAAATGGGTGTCAGACAGATTTAATTCATTTTGTAAGAGACATTTCTCTGCCCTCCTTTAATTGTCTGCTTTAATTTTTGCCCCGAGTGCTGATAATGAATTCATTCAGTCCTTGTGGAAGGCATTCACAAAATGGACAGGGGCTCCGTCTTGGGAAAGGAACAGATTACACTTCAGCCGTGACATATTTCTTATTTTATTATTTCTTTAATTGAAAGATGATACAGATGAGTTTTTGAATGGGAAAGGATATGCATATATCATTATATACCATTGTTCAGAATATTTCACCCTTGCAGTTTTCTACTCTATTTCCGTCTCTCTCTCTCTCTCTCCGTGTGTGTGTGTGTGTCTCTCTCTCTCTTCAAGTCACACAACTTAAAGTACCTCCTGGCCCCATTTCCCAATTAGCTGCCACAATTAGGGTAACAATGTAGTACAAGAGAACTGGGATGACAAATTTAGCAACAATGGGAAGAGATGACGAAAGAAACTACCTTACTAGTTTTTTTTCTCTCTCTCTCTCCACTTCCCCTTGGCTGCATATCATTTAAAATGCACTGTAATTGATGTCCCTTATATAACAGTTATATCAGTAGCTAATCATCTTATTCTCTATGTAGAGTTGTTCCATAACTGTGCATATTTTCTGTATGTTTATTTATTCAGTGGCAGTGGGTCAGTGTATGTGTGTGTGTGTGTGTTCGTGTTCGTGTTCGTTGCAGCATGTGTAAGAAAGGCGGCCAGGTCTGTGTCAGCTACCTTTGGCCTCTTCAGTGGGAGAGTGTGCCGTAATGATGCTGCACCAGGCTTTGCTTTGTTATGTAATCCTCCCACCAGTTTTAAACACCACCACTCTTTATTATAAAGCCTTGTATTAATGTAGGTGTGTGCATGAGTGCACGCACGTGTGTGTGTGTGTAATCTGCACACATTCATGTGACCCCGTCCTCATCAATGAGATGCACTTTACATCAGAATCTGGCAGAGCGAAGAAACATTTAGGAATAAACATTTCCTTAGCGAGGTCCTGAGGGATGTGTTAGTCTTTCATCTTCCCAGAGGCAGAGAGAGCGGGAATACCTTTTTATACGAGCGCAGTGTGTAATGTAAGAAGGGATTCTCCCCCCAATTAAGCTCCTATTCTTCTAGTATATTAGACTAACACAGCCAGATGGTAAATAAAGGGAACTCATTTAAACATGAGTTGCTGGTAGAGTAGTTTGCACTGCTCATTCTGACATGTCTTCATGGTAGGTTTTCAATAAGTTAATGTAAAACAATGCCCTCTGTAAAAAGCAATCAGCTATAGTAGTCTGTAGTATAGTTTTTGTTCTTCAGGAACAACTATTGTCTTTTATCCTTTTTTTTCAAAATAAATTTCTCTCCAGAATCTTGCTGTGTTCCTGTAAGCTGCTGAGCCAGTGCATAGTGGACTTGCTGTGAGTCCATTTTGCTTGAGGGCTAGACCCAGTTAACAGTGGAAGAGGAGGATGGGACCTCTGTGTTAATCCAGCCAATAGCCATGGGAACCTGAATAACACCTGACCTACCTTTTTGCTTACTGCTGTTACTCACTTCCATTTTCTGCCACAAAGACCACATTTTAAGGTGATAAATATTTTATACACAATCCGGAGATTTTTATGCGGCTGACTATGTTTCAAACAACTACTTTAATATGTAATTTAAAATTGAATATGTGATAACAAAGCTTTATTGTCAGCACAAATGAACCAGTCATAAAAATCATATACAAAAGGACAAGCTTTATATTTTATGGTTTGTAATTGAAGGCAACTCATAACAGCTTTTTTTCATATTACATCATATCATCGTTCCTATTTTTGTAATCCAGTCAAGTTTTGCTGCACCGGCTTTAGATACAAGCATAGTCATGAAGAGGCATAGTAAAATAGTTACTGTTGGTGTTGAAAGTATTGGGTGTTTATGTCTGACTCATTGGTATTTCTGCTGTAGGTGGGTTGAGCTGCACTCAAGCCACTTGAACTCCCAACTCTTGACGGGATACACACCACAGCAAGCACACACACATATTGAATACCATCATATCCAAATCTCGGCTCTCATTAAAAACAAAAGATAGACAGCAAGATAAAAGAAAAAGCAAAAAATGCTGAGGTCTGACTGAAGATGAGAGACATATGATTTTCAGGATGAGCTGCTGGGGGGTTGTTTCAGTTTGACATTAGTGGCATCTTGCCATATTATTCTGCCACAGTGTGGATTCAGGCTCGAAAGAGTAGATTATTAAGTGTTCTCCTGCAGTATTGATGGCTTGTGTGGGGACTGCTGCTGCAGCAGTGTTGTGGTTGTCTCTCTGTCCCCTGGCTGTTCCTGACTCGCTGACTGGGGACCGGCTAATTGGAGGAAGCCCTGGAGGAGCGCAGGAGGAGGAAGGAGAGGAGAGGTGTAAGGGAAGTAGAGGAAACGATGATGGTGGGAGATGTCAGACATTGTGCATTCTCTGCATTTAAACTGACTCTGCCTGCAGTGTAGTATCGTACTGTATCTCTACAGTAATGCAGCATATTGCTGCTGTCATGACAAAAACAATCTTGGTTTCTCAATATAATGCAATATTTTATTTTTCATGTTGAAAGATATATTTCTCTCATTATCTAGTATACCAACTTATCTTGCTATAACGAGGAGCTTTTCTTATTATAACAAGATAAGTGGGTATGTCGTTATAACAAGAAACTTTCTTATAGTGTCCAGTCATGGTATAAACAATACACTGCCATGCCATAGCATTGATGGTGATCAATCATGGCCAGCAGCTCTATATATTATGTTCATCTGTAGAGTTCTCTGTTCTTGAGCAGCCATAATGAGCCTCAGCGTCCATCATCTAATGCTCTAGGGTAACTATATGCATCCCCGTCAATGCAAATTTCACAGTCACTCTGTTTTTAGTCCACGAGTACTTCTCCCACTCCTCCGCCACCATAATCAACCCTAGCCTCTCCTGCCTCCTCTCACCTGGACTATTTCTCACTACAAGAGGGCAGGGTGTGGGTGGAGGAACCCATTCGTGCCCTCATTTACATTCAAGACAACCACTGAGCGTCCAAAGATCTGTCAATAGATGTTCACTTTGTACAAGGCCGATTTTGTTCAGCTGAGGGAGGTATGTAAGAAAGGGAAGGGAAGAGGCAGAGAGAAGTGTAAGGGAAAATGAAAAGAGCAAAGTGTAAGTCCTGCTTCTCTGCCCTTGACCCCTCTCTGTTGATAAGTAAACCTTCCATCTATCTCTTGTTTTCTGTTTCAGACCATCATGGAGCAGTTCAACCCCTGCTTACGGAACTTTGTTGCCATGGGGAAGAACTATGAAAAAGCCCTCGCCAGTAAGTCCTTTTATTTTTCTCATTTATTTTCTCCTTGCTCCCTGTTTCACTGCAGGTTCAGGCACACAGCCAAGCCAGCACTGTCTTCTCTTCACTCTCTCTCTCACACTCTTCTATTCTTTCTCTCCCTCTGTATATATAGCTATCTAGCGATCTTTTCCTTTTTGTCTTACTAAAAAAGGACAATATTTATCCTCCTGCCAAATGGGCAGGCCTTATCATCTAGTGCAAAGCCCTCTGGCACAGCTTTTATACTGAAGTGGAGGTGTATTCAAAGAAAAACAAAAAGGTCTCTAATCTGATGCAGAAGTGAGGATAGCTCACTGTGAGCAGCTAGATTAACAAAGTGTATGTATAATGTATGTTTTCCTAAACCCGCACACCATTTTTCATTTGCCCTCTGACTTTGTAACAACATCCCCAAACTTTTGCCCAAAAACATCCTCAAACTTAACCCAAGGCCGAGCCCCCACAGTCCCAACAAATCCAGCAATTAGTGGGGCTTCTCCCTTTGCTTGTGCCTCTTTCCCCCTGACACACGCAATAACTAATCCTGGCCTTGGTGAAGGTAGGAGACAGACTGGTAGGGACTCAGTGAGCCATTAAAGACCCACTTTGCAGGATTGGCTAGACCCAAGGGACTAAGAGGCTCTGATTTGCGGGGGCAGGGGATGGGAGGACACACTTCACCCATATGTTGCAATCACTGAAATTATTCAACACCAGAAATGCCAAAAGGGCTTCATGGGTAGGCTTGCTAGATCTGGATATGGGTGCATTCCAGGTTTTCAAACACAGCAGTGAGTTGCTAAATATCACAGTGTTTGGTAAGTGTAAAAGCAACAGATGCATACAACTGAGTGACTCCAACTGCCTATCAAACACAGCCTGGAACTTGTTATACAAGTCCCCTGACAGCACGATGAGGGTGACACAGGTAGAGGAAATGATTGTTGTCCTGATTGAGAGATATGTGGTTTTGTCCTCCTCTTCTCTATAGCGAAGGATGATGGATCAGTGGCTCTGAGATGAGCCCCTCCCCTCCGGATTGTCTGTCTGCCTTACAATCCGAGATCCCGTAATCCTCTCCGTCTGTCTCTGTGAGCCCCTCACCACACATTTCATTAGACAGAAGTAAAGTATCCATATAGATCCAGCTTATCTACTCTGCCACCCAATTGCACAAACATACACTCTCCCATGCAGGAGCAGCTTCGACAAGAAGAAAGTGTTTGCAGAATGGAGATCCCTTTTGAAAATCTGCTGTAGCTCCCGCCGTCCTACTCGCACAACCCCTTTAACACACATGTGCAGACACACACACACACACATTCATACACACTTTCCACATCAAGGCACGCAGGAGGCATGTTTGGCATAATGAAGAGAAATCAGCCGTGATGCACTGGAGGCTCTGCGCTCAGTTTGTCAGGTGTTCCTCCAGCAAGGGAAGACGGAGGAAATGTGCAGCCTTTTCTGCCGTTGACTCAGCTGTAATTGGGATTAGCATTAACATATGTCCGTCAGTCTTGGAGCAGACCTCCGAGGTCTCTAGCCTGAGAGACTTCCTATATCTCAGGGCTACATCTGTCTGCTAGAATTAGCCTGCCCCTGCCAGGCTATTGTTGTTAATGTGTCTCTCACCTGGCAGCTGTCTGCAGGCACAGGGCCCATCTGTCACCTGGACCGCTGTTGAATTCACTTCCAAAAGCGGTGGCCATTATTCACCGGAGATGGGCTGATTGACGGGATGTATGGCAGTCAGACAGAAATCACTGGAAGCTCACTCTGCCCTGTGTGACCTTTGTTGGCCAGCACAGCAGCAGCTAGAATAATAGGGGCTGAGGTGGATATTGATCCGGACAACCACGAGTACTCTTGATCTTTATTTAGTCAGTGAGAGACAAGAAGAGATATGGCTGCTGATTATGATTAACCGTAACGATTGTTTTGTGTATGCTGAAGATCTAGAGCAAAGGTTTTTTTGTATGTACATGAGCACTGTAGGTGTGCATGCACAAATCTGCAAATATCTGTACATGTGTTTCCGTGACCCTCGGACTCTACTGTACATCAGTGAATAAACAGATTACTATGCACAGTCAGTAAACCCCATTACATTCTAGAGGAAATTAGAAATGTGATATACATTTGACTGATAATAGGGGGAAAGTCTTAGTTTGATTGCCCTCTCCAATGAAAAGTCTTGGTGCAGTGTCATCCATAAGTTGTGGACATTCATTGTCGCTGAATGACACCCCAGCAGGTTTAGTCCTTGTCTATATAGGTGTACCTAAATCTCTCTGCTTATCAACAGTCTCCCCAAGTCACTATGTCTCCCTGATGTCCAGTGTTCAGACATATCGACAAAAAAAAGATGAAATGGAATGGAAGAAGGAAAAGGCCAATGGTGGTTAACCGCATGTGGTTAACAGCTTGACATTGTTATTTCCTTGGTGGGACAACAATGTTTTCTCAGAGCTATTGGCTGGCAAATATTGAATTTTAGTGGCCCATTTGTACACAGATCAAAAAGCGCCAGCACATCCATACTACCACTCGGTTACTCTGTTCCAGACAGACGTAAACACCAAAATTGACTCAGGAATGACTGCAAGGAATGACTTTTTGAGTCACTGCAATGTGTGGTACGTAATATAAGTGTCAAAACATGAAGTATAATCCTGGCTTCATAGAATGTTAAGTGTATGGAAAACATACTTGCCAAAAAAGTCATCTCAATGACTTAACACTCACATACACATTTGAGGTATAATAAACAGAATTTCTTTCCCATTATAACTCCAATCTAGAAACAAAACCTAACAAAACATTTTTTAGTGCCTGTGCAGCTTGGCCAGCATGCACAGATAATCTATCAGGCGATAATTTCCTCTTTGCAATCATGCATGGAGAATGCCAACAAGATGATGTTGAGTAATCGCGTAGCAACTTCAGTATTGCCTTATTTTCTGAAGGTGAGAAGCTATGATTCATCACTTCAAAAACATCTGAGGGAAAGCAGAGGTAGACAGGAAGGAGAAGACTGCAAATGTTCCAGCGTCACTGGCCAGAATGCTGTCGACTTAGTTTACACAAAACTAAGCCGTGTAGTGCTTTGTTTTTTTACACTGCACTGTAACCTTTTAATTTAATAACAATCCTGCTTTCCTTTTTGTTCTTGCTTCTCTTTGTCTCTAGATGTGACATTTGCTGCCAAAGGCTACTTTGATGCTCTGGTCAGAATGGGTGAACTGGCCAGTGAGAGTCAAGGATCCAAAGATTTGGGTAAGTGACATATCTGATGACCTCCTGTGTTTTTGGTACTTTCTCTCTTTTTCTTTCTTGGTGTTTGTCTTGGTCACACTGAGCTTGAACAGCAGCACCAGTACTTAATACACTTAATACGCACACAACATACGTTTCCTGTTAAAAATGTTGCACAAGAGGCTAAGTAGCACTCAGAGAGAAACGTGTGGGTTGATACAGGAGGTGTTTTTTTTTCATGCCTTCATGCCAGCGACAGCCGCGGCCAGAGGCATTATGTTTTTGGGTTGTCTGTCTGTCCGTCCCATTCTTGTGAATACAATATCTCAGGAACGCCTTGAAGGAATTTCTTCAAATTTGGTACAAACGTCCACTCCGACTCAAGGATGAACTGATTAGATTTTGGTGGTCAGAGGTCAAAGGTCAAGGCCACTGTGACCTCACGTCTGTCCCATTCTTGTGAATGCTTGGTGGGAGTTTCATTACATCTGGCACAAACATCCACTTGGGCTCAAGGATGAACTGATTAGAATTTGGTGGTGAAAGGTCAAGTTCACTGTGACCTCACAAAACACGTTTTTGGCCATAACTCAAGAATTCACACACTAATTATCTCAAAGTTTCACATAGATGTCTAATAGGATAATAGGATAAAGTGATGACATTTTATATCCAAAAGGTCAAAGGTCAACTTCACTGTGACATCATAATGTTCTGCAAAAACACTTTTCTGGCTATTATTCAATTCCATAACTCAGGAACAGAAGGGGAGATTGTGACCATATTTCACTTGTAGAATTTGTAGCTTCTCTGCATTTTGCTTTCCCAAGGTACTTGTATGAGTCCACGCTCCTCACTTCCTCTCACTGGATGACAACCAGAACAGGGGGCCTCCTGTTCCTCTGCTAGTCCACCACAAGTTCATTGGTTTTGCTGATACTGAGCTTCAGGTGATTATTGTTGAATCATGTGAAGAAGCTCTCTATCAGTCTCTGTACTCTTCTGTAAATATAGTTTCTACAGTAAGTGAAGACAGCATGTTTCTCACTGGAAATTATTCACTGGAATCATACTCAGTTAAACTCAATACAGTGATAAATTCCATTTTGCCAAAAATACACTTAGTACCTTTTTATTAAATTCCTTCAAAATCTTCTCTATAAATATTATATAAGTCTGGACAGACATGGATGTAAACTGCAACTTGACTGGTTGGCAGAGGCATGCAACCGCGAGGCAGTATTTCTAGTTTTTATTTGAACCTTTGCAGAATCATTGAAATCCAAAAGAAGGTTGTTGTTGGTAGAGCCCAACTGATATATGGGTGAGCCGATACTTTTTAAAGTTATATAGGCAGCGTTTTATGTATATTTGATCCTTTTCTTAATTCAAGTTTAATATATATATATTGATATCAGATTTTTTATTACTCCCTAATATTGGTATTAGCATCTGCCCCAAAAATCCAGTATCGGTCGGGCTCTACTTGTTAGATCGTGTCCTGGAGGAAATAACTTTTTTTTTTCTTTTCAATTCATGGGCCTACTGTTATCAGAAAAAAATGTTGTAAGAAATAGAAAAAGGTAACAGTGTGGAGTGCAGTAGCTAGTAGAGGTGGGAGCTGAACGTCATTTATTTATAACAGTATAGAGGACGGCAACGTGTTTTCATCTGAGCTGAAGATTAGATTTCTTGAAAAAAGCCTTTTTATATGACTTGTAGTGGTTTGCCAGTTTGATGTTTTTCCAGTGTGTTGCTGTTTGTATTGATTCTATATGGAAGAATGTATCAGGATGCCAGATGTCAAAAATGTTGCATTGCATATGATATGTGTATGCCATGTCAATTAGGTGTGTATTTGGTGTGTTCTTGTTACAAACACTGAGGTCAATTGTAGAGCCAACACCTGCTCCTCTCATAGTGAGTAGTTTCCTAGGTGATCGCTGTGTCTGAGTGTGTCTGTATTTGCTGTCACCAGCCCATGGGAAATCAGTTCCTGTTTGAAGAGATTCCCTTCGCGCTGATTGTGCTTTCGACTGCTTGATCTGCGTAGAAGTAGCTGTTGATTTGACGGGGCCTTTGTTGCAGTGAAGCTGAAATCCAGTTTGGGTTTCCTCCAGCCCAGCCAACAGGGATTGACATGAAAGTGCTCTCAGGATGTTTTATTCAGCAAGCGGCCCCCCTCTCTCTCTCTATCTCTGTATCTCTCTATCTTGCAGCCTCTGTGAGCTTTTCCATTGATTCCAGAGTTTACAGCTGTACCTCCATGTTGAACTGAGCCTCACTTACAGTAGTGGGCACTTCTAAGACAGACATCCTCAGTTGAACTTGTCATGAAAAGAGAGTAGCATGTACGTGATGTGACTGACAGCTGATTTTTAGCTCTTCTTGCACCATGCACCACTGTTCTGCTCTCACAGCAAGTCATTCAATCTCACTTTAAAGAAACTCCATTGTAATACACTATTAAATGTGCTTTCATTTATGTGTGTGCCGGTAGATGAGTCGACTCTCCTTGCAGTTACGCATGTACACAAGGGAACTTAAAAATGCCGGTTTTAGAAATTGTACATAGCACAAGTCTATCAATTTACTCAACTCTTTTGTCACAAGTGTGTATGAAGGAACTGAAAACTGATTCCAAAGCATTGCCTGGAGAAAGATTTGCAAAGGGGACTGGATATTTGAAATGACTCATTCTCTTGGTCAAAAGACTCATCTTCTGTCTTTGTCTGTGTTTGCCTATTTTCATCAAGCTATTTCAAAGACTGAATCACTCTGCGCTGTTGTAGGATGAAAAAAGAAAGGTTGTGATGTAGTTTTAAGATATGATCCCTTGTTCTTCACTGATGGTATTCAGTACAATGCAACAGCTACACCCAACACTCCCCTGCATGCCACTGTGAGTCCCAAAGGAAGGATTGATGTTTTATTTTCCAGCCACCTGCACACAACATTTCGGAGTCCCCACCCTGAGGTTGATACTAGTGCCCTGACCTCTTGTCCAACCACGTGCATAACAATCCATAACCTGTTAGCTTTGAGAACAATAGAAAATGGATAGATAACACCTGAATATACTTTGTCTAATAATTTAACCCAAGACTGAGTTTATTTTTTTCTTATTAGTCTTGTCCCAGTCTTATTTATCTTAACATTTGTTACCATGCATTATATTTCGAACCAAAACAGTAACTTAATGTCTCACTGCTTCTAATGTGTTTATTGATAGATATTTTAAAAAATCACATCCCCACTTTGGTTGATATTAATTCTTGATGAGAGGTATATTTTAGGGCAGGTCTCTCAGGCTGTCAAACTCAGCCATGATGATCGCTGCTGGCTTGCTCGTCCCATTTTTAATTCCACAGAAGCCCCGCCTCGCCGGATACATGAGTGTAAACACAAGCTTCAAAACATCGCTCTAGATCCCACAGTGACCTCGTACAGTAGATTTACATCCTTGAATTTCTTCGCACATAATCGGAGCAATCGCACAATCAGTTGGCGTGATGATGATGTTACTTGCTTTGAAGAGGGTTATTAGTATTGTTATGTCTTCATCTAAAAATATATATATATATCAGCTTGTTTCTATGTCCTTTTTGTATGTGCGCATGCTCAAACTTGCATGTGCATGTATGAGTTTGAGTTCTTGTCGCACCTCTTTAAAGCCTGTTAATTCCATAGAGGCACAGTAAGAGACGGGCTGCAAATGGTCCCACCTACACACCTAAGAGTCGCAGCTGCTCTCCATCTCTTTCTTCCTCCTCCCTCCCTTTTTTTCCCTCCTGTCTTTCACACACACAGATAAACATTATGCTTAATGCAGGGAATGAAATTACCTTGTGAAATAATGCCCTCTGTTGCTGTTTTTAATTATCAACAAATCAGCATGCACTACCCCGGCTTAAGCCGTAATTCATTTTTGTCAGAACACAGTTTGTTCCCACAGGAATCTGCCCTTGTCTGTGTATGTGCATGCGTGTTTTCATGCCTATTATACTTACATGGTTGTTTGCATTTTCTGTGCATAAATCTCCTGTCATTTCTATGCGTTTATACAGTATCTCTCTCTCTCTCTCTGTCTCTCTCTCTCTCTCGCCAGCCCCACTACTCCCACACACTCCCTCCCACATATCCTCCTCTGGTTGGGCTAATCATCGCCTGTCACTTTACCACCCACACACACATGTATGCACACACGCTTACACACACACACACACGCACCTGCTCTCCCTCCCTCATCTCTCTCTCTGTCCCTTCAATTCCCTGTCTGCCATCCTCCTCTTGTTTTATCCCTCTTCATGTAGAAGGAGTGAGCACTTATTACCTCAGTGGCATTTGTTGCTTCACAACCCTTCCAGAAAAATACAGGAAACACAGAGCGTGGCGCTGGAGATATTTACGACAATCCTAAACCGAGCAGCTCTGCTCCGTTGTGTTTATATTCAGAACTAAGAGGCTTGTTATTTATGGCCAGGCACACAGCCAAGTAGGCAATTTACAAGTTTTAACTCCTCCTGAAATTCCAACTATTTTGATTTGTCACCATTCCTGCAGCTTTTTATCTTTGTTGTTACTGTCAGATCTCTAGCCAATCACATATCTTTTCCAACAAATAAGCTACGAATTGGAGTTGTCAAAAATCTGAGCAATATTGTAGAGATGACTTTTGATTATCTTTTTTCCCCACTTGAGTGTAGTGCACTGATATTACGTAACAGTAAAGAGGTTATATGTATCTTTCTGTGGGTACAGGTGTCTGGTAAAGGCATGCCGATATGGTCAGCCTGTTCTTGTAGTGTCCTCAGGTGAAGAAGAGTTCAGAGCTGCTCTGTGCTTGGCTGGGTGTGTTCCACTATGCCTGTCCTGCATGGCTAGTATTTCACTGCTGGAAGTAATAAAGAATACTGTGAAGCACAGACTACAAACTGGGAACTAATCTAATTCTAGAGCATGTATTGAGTGCGGACATAATGTATTTTATATGTTAAACTCCAGCTGGCTTTCCTTCATCCCATCCTCTGGTTAACAATGAAATAAACTCCCTCTTGGCCACTTGGCTGATTAGTCACTCTTCAAGAACCTGGACCGGAATGTGAAGTACTTACAGTTCAGCCTCCCCAGCCAGAGGAAATCAAATATCTTTCACCCCACTTATCAACTTCTGTCACCTTGCTAATTGACATGTTGTAATAACATTCATGTATGATTCAGCACAATGACATGTCTTTTGGGAAATTACATGCATTAGAGAGAAAAAAAAAGAGGCCAAATTAAACTGTAGTCAACCAATGGATTTCATAGCTTTCTACTGGGGAGAAGGCCCATAGCCCTCCATAATTACCTGAAGGAAAAAAAAAAAAAAAAGGAAAATGAGGCTGCAAACTGACGTGGCAGAATTGTCTTTTTTAGGTTAATGGATCTGGGACATACGTGCTCTGCATTCTGCAAGTAAATGGATGCTATCTAAAAGGCTAAATGGCGTGTCTGCCGTTAAGAGCAGAGGTTAGCAGTGGCGGTTGAAGCGTTAACCGTGACATGCTATATTTGAATGAGTACACATACTGTATACATGCAGCTCTCTCTCTCTCTCTCTCTATTTTCTGTTTCCCTTCTCTGTCTCTCAGTCTTTAGTCTGGCCTACCTCTCTCCTCCTCCAGCACCTGTCCCTGTTTAAATGAGAGCAGAAGAGCTCTTTTCTTAGCTCTGTGCCACCATCCCAGGGGTCCCTGCCTTTTCCTGCTCTATTTCTGAGACACGCACTGCATGATGGGAAGCCAGTGGCCCCCACACTCTCCATCTTTCGCATTGCCCTTCATTTGTTCGTGCCAGTGAGATGCTGAAGGTTAGCTTAGATACAGCTGGGATGGACACGGACAAGACCGCACAGACTCATTTCTCTCTGTTTCCTTTAGATAAGAACACACACTTGCTCACCTGTGCGGACTTGTCAGCATAATTGATGTACTTACACTCTGCACCGGTTAGGGTGGTATACAACGACACAAAGCACCACAATCAGTGCCATACTAATGTGCAAGTGTGATCAAACCAGTATGCCCACGTTTTGGGTGACTTGGTATTATGATGTATACAAATCTGCATTTTGTTTGTGTGCGGGCTTTAGATATTGTCTGGGGGATGATTATGCAAGATAACCTGAAGTATTTGGAAGTCATCTCTGAAGTGAAAATGAGAAGAGTGAGAACTGATCATAGAAATGTCGTGATTTTATAATATCAGGCATCATATGCTCTGTCTTTTGTATCCTTTGCTCATATGATCTGTGTATGTGTGTATGTGTGAATCTAAACTCAACCCAAACTCAAGTGTAATAGTAAGTTGCAGCAGCAATGTTTTCTGCACTTTCAGCATCCCTTTGCCTACTTTCAAATATATAATTATCAAAATATATGCATACCTGCATGCTGGTATCAGAGTGCATGCATGCATATACTGCACAGTTTAAGGTCTATGCAATATTAATGACTTTATTGCTGAATTTTACAGTTCTGACATGAATTGTGATACTTAAAGACAGGCTCATTATATACAGTAACATAATGCAGTTATGCCTAAAGGCGTTTTTCAGTAGTAAATAATTATAAATGCATCAATTGAGAGAGAGAATAGTTTGAGTTCTCAGTCCTGGTAAATATTTTATATGATATGTGTCCTGATTTGTAAGGATTCTGCTTGATGGCAAAATACAGACTTAGAAAACGGTTTGAAAGGTCTTTCCTTAAGAGAGAGAGAAAGAGAGAGACAGATCAACCATGCACACTTTTGAAACTGAAGTAGCCATTCTACCATTTACCCACACTAGTGCATGTTCAAACATGAATACTCTGTCTGTGTTTGGAGACCCTTACTGACCCTGGTTTTCGTAGGCTGGATCAAATAACACACACACACAGTCAAACAGCACAGTTGGGGTTTTCACTCACCCCCTCCTTGAATCTCCATACCTCAACAGGTAGCTGCATGACTATGCTGTTTTTGGTGCCTCCATTCAAGTTGAAAGAGCATTTAGGCTTAAAATGTTGTGTGAGTTCATGAGTCTCTTCTCTGTTACATTGAGGTATCACTTGTTATTACTGCATTCTCAGGGGATTTTTCCCTATAACTCCACTTTTTGCCTTCCTAGCTGTTGCTCTCCCCATCTGCCCCAGAACAAAATCCGTTTCACTTTCATGTAAAGCTTTCTTTACTTTGAACTTCATACTTTGATTCTTTGAAAAAACTTTTGTTTCAAACAGGGAAGAGACAAAAACACCTCAGATGTTTTAAAGAATTCCATACTTAACCGCCCACAAACACTCATAATCCATGCGTCACAGTCATAGTAACTGTTCCTGTTGTTTTTCTTTTTACTTATCTTGCCATTATTTGACTTTCTTTATTATTCGCCCCCCTTTCTCCCTCCACATTTCTCCCAAGCTTGTCAAATCAATCACACTGCTTGTAATTCATCACTGATGCTGTCAGCGACAAGGGAAAGCAGATATGTTATCAAAAAGGGGTTTTGTGCAGTAATCAAAGTTTCTCTCAGGGGACATACGTTTTTTTTTTTTTTTTTTTAATAAGGGTTTAAGTCATGTCACATGATTGCTTTTCGCAGACTTGCACAGGTTTCTGTTATTAACCTCTTGCTGTAGAAGGTCTTTGTTTTTTTTAATCAGGGTAGACAATTGATAGATGAATGATACGTTGATATTTCATGACTGTAAGGTCAGGTTTTATTGTCATTAAGTTATTTTCATGGGATGTCACTACCCTTGCGCTGCCAGAATAACTGTACATCTCATGACCTCAGCAACATGATGAAAATGATTAAGCTATACCTAATAATAGCAGGAATTAATGGATTGGAGACCAGACACATTATAAAATGTTTGCTTTTTGATAGCTTTAGCCTAATAGATAACCAAAGTCTCACCTTTCCTCCAATTTAGTTTATTTTGTCATGATTATTACTAAAGTTAAAAGCTGATACCTGGGCTTTCTGTCCTTATTCTAAAATATTTTAGTAGCTACTACTGGACAGTAGTATTTTGTGTAACTTACTGTCAAGTTTTATCAAGTTTAAACACCTAATCATTCAAAAACTGCAATGCTAGTGAGGCTTTGAGAGCCATTGGCTAAGACCCATTTTTTAGCCCCTGAAACACTCCTTTTATCTTGGAATATGGACAGAAAACTGCACTATCATGCATTGTTTTGTTTTTTCTTTTTTAAGAAAAAAATGATCGTAAAAAATCTTCTGTCTGAAGATATGTGGTCAAGGCTAGTGGAACAGATGCTTAAAACGAGGCAAAGATGTTGTTTCTCTAATACCAGATGGTTTGAATTTGCTACATACAGTATTATCCAGTAGACAATGCGTGACAACCTGCTGTACCTGAGACCTTCTTAGACTAAATGTCAAGATTACTTGAAACTGCTCTTTGGCCCACTTCTGTTTTTATTTCTCCTGGTAAGTCTTCATTTTGGCCTAAATGCATGACACCATTGCTGGACAAACTTATATTAGGCTAGTAGGTTGAACAGCTGTGATGGCTGGGCTTCCAATTTTAGCAACATGTCATATATGCAGTCAATAGTTCTCTTCTTTGAGACATGAATGAGTAAAGTGGGAGAACAGTTCAAACTGGGTTTATCATCCATTTCACAAAGTGTGTGTGTGTGTGTGAGGGAGAGAGAGGATAAACTGTAAGGAAAAGCTGCCCTCAAATTTCAGATTAACTGTGTTTAAATGTTGTGTTTTTTTCACTGAGAATTATACTTGCACATGTGTACACAAACGCATCCACCTACACACTCACGCGGCCACCCAGACTCTCAGCTATTATCTATGTCTCGCACATTATCCCGCTGCCCCATTATTCTTGCCCACTTGTTTGTCTCCCTTGTGACTTAGCATGCCAGGTAGGCAGGCTTTAACATCACTTTTAGTCACACACACACACACACACACACACACACTCATTGTACACAGATTACCGAGATGGGACTCACTCTGCTTTCCTCCCTAGGGAAGTGTAGAGGCTGATGTAATGATAGCTGATAGTAAGGGTGGAGATCTTTTGAGCAGCATTTTTTAACACAACACTTCTCAGCCGCTGCCCCTCATCTTGCAACTTCTCCCATAGCAACGACCCTAGCATTATCCTGCTTCCATGACAACCTGTAGTGAATCCGGCTTGACCTTCACCAGTGATTCAGTGTCTCTCCATCCACCTCCATTCTCTTCCTCCCTCCATCTCTGTCTCTCTTGTTCTCTCTGTTCAACATAGCAAACTTCCACTTTTTTTAATTTTTTTTTTTTTTTTGCTGCTCCATAGCCCACATTCTCTTATTCTCTCTTTTTGTCTCTCTTTCTCTACCTGTGTGGGTGTACCAATCTCTGCTGTTACACAAGCAGTCGATACAACTACACAGGCTGATGTCATATTTCAGGGGACAGTCTGTTCATATGCACCTAAGTCCTGCGTCCGTGCTTCCTTTTCTGACTCAGTAAGCTTGCAGGCGTGTGGCTGCTTGTTGCTGAGCTGCAGGTGCAGATCAACCTGAGCTCACCTCCCCACAAAGGAACTATTGTTTTCTCTCAGCCAGGAACACAGGCGCGGTTGAAGCGAGCTGGGAAATATTGATACAATAATGACAAGCCTTTGGGGGTTTATTTACTGGTGTGTACTTATGTGTATCTGTGTGTGTAAGAGAGTGCGTGTTTCTGCTCTTGTTCATAAGCTTGTCACCGTGACTATAGACCTGTCTGTCACGTCGCTTTTAGCTGGTATGCGGATATCCTCGTCAGGCTGGAAGCTCTTACGCTAAGTCTCACAGGTTGTGTCATGCCTGGCAGATATTTCCTTTATGAAACAATAATGTTGCAAAACACATTTAAATTTTCCTCATTATGCCTTTTTATTGATTCTTGATTGAATTCTCTGCTGTTAAATGCCCCTGAAGGTTTCAGTCCAATTTTCCGTTACTGTTGTTGTGCGATATGGTATCGAAGTTGCCATGGTAACTATTTGCATTGCCAAAGTGTGATTTTTTTTTTTTTTTTTTTTTCCCTCCCTGTGCTTTGGCATCGTACATTCTGCAGTAATGAAACTGCAGATGACAAGATGAGATCTCTCACAGATTGATTCATTCTTTACCTTTCTGGCTACTTGCAAACACTCTGTCCTACTGCCAGTTCACTTCACATGTGTGTGTGTGTGTGTGTGTGTATGTGCGTGTGTGCGATATAGTGATGGCTGCTCATTTGTTAATTGATCCAGCTAGTTAAGGCCGCCAACAGAATGCCGGGGTTCTCTGAGCCTGAAGGGCTGTGATCAGGGATGAGTATCTGTAAGCTGCTTAGCAGGCCTGCTGGGAACTGACAGGATGCTTTGGCCTGCTTCTCTGCTCCTGTGAGACACAAGATCAGCAGACAGGTTGCACATGGGCAAAAGGCCTGGTTGTCATTGGCATACAGGGATGAGCTTATCAGGTTGTAAGGGCAGGGAGTGCACTGAATGTAGCTTGTGATTAAAAATAAAAAAGAAACACTATTTTGGATGTAGCCCTACACACCATGAACACGTCAACAAGATGGTTAAAATAGATTTTCACAAAGTAGTAAAAGTCATTATTTATATTAGTCTTAATAGTTAAATCACTGCTTTATAATGTCCATGATTGTCCAAAGTTTTTGATATCATTGGCTCTTTACAATAAAAAAATAATAATAATTATATTATTATTTATAATTTACTGTTTGACTTCAATACAAAAATGTCAAAGTACTCCATTGTTTAAATTACATATTGCTTTTCCCTCTTCCATACTCTCTAAAGCACCAACCAGCTTCACTGCTTTTATGTCCCTTTTTTTTTTTTTTTTTAACTTTTGAGAAGTTAAAGTCAACTCCATCACAGTCACTTCAGTGTTGTCTGTCTGTCAGCAATTTACATCATACGTGCTGTCTGTTGAGACAAGAAACCACTCCAACGCTCTTTAGTGAAGACTAAAAGTTTGGAACTGAAAACACTTCAACAGTTAGTTCTGGTTTCACTCATGAAGTATTTGGAGATAGGTTGAGATGTTCTCTCTTACATTCCAGCTTTCAAAGGACGACACAGCAGGGGAGTGTGAAACGAGAAGAAACAAATATTAGTTAACCTGTATTGCCCCTTGGGGGAAATTCCTCTTTATAGCACCGTACATCACAGGGAAAATCAGCATCACACTTTCCACACATCATCACACAACAATGACAGACGGAAATACATGAAATACAACACAACAGCAACAAGCAAAACAACATGAAAACAAAACTGGTAGTTCCCTCAGTGAGTCACACTGTTTAGGGCTGCTAAGGCTGCAGGTACCTGGCTTTTGCCAAATCCCTTGTGCACCTCAGGGACCTGTACCTGTGCCCAGAGGGCAGTATAGTGAATTGAGTATGTGTGTAATGTCCTGTGCTGTTGTATCTGCAATGCTGGTGATGGCCTTACAATTGAGCTCTGAGAGGTTGGGTGTGGGGAGACCTATTATTTTGGCAGCAGTGTTGGTAATACGTGTGAGTTTGACCTGGTTTGTGACAGAAACCATTTTGGAGAAACTGGTGGAGCAGTAGAGCAGAATGGGTCGAACAATACTTTGGTACAACAGTAGACATCGTGTCCTTCAGGTTTATGGATGGCTGATAGTCCTTTGTATGCTGGTCGAAATTGAGTTCATTGTCCAGTGTGAGTCCGAGACATTTGAAGCTATCAATCATTTCAACTGTTTCGTTATTGATGAGGATGGGGAGCTGAATTGACAGGGTACCTATTACTATTTCTTTTTGTTTTCCTGACATTTAGATGAAGGTTGTTATGCTCACACCACTAGGTGAAGTGAAGTGCAACAGTATGATGTGCTACACCTCAGTATGTAGCTCCTGCTCAGCCACAAATGCTTGTTTTTCAAAAGGTCTGTAGTGAAACTGTAATAGATTATATTTGGTCCACTTCTTCTAATTCATTCAGTTCTTCATTTACTAAAATGTAATAAACCTAATAATTAATGACACCAAAATATAACCTGTCACAATTCTGTTTAGCTTCGTATCAGTGGTCACTTACTGAACTTCTCTTCCTTACTTACTGAAGTTTTTGATGTTTGTTTTACACACCAGAGGTGACATACCCTGTATCAAAATTGCTTCCAGAGGGCACAAATTGACAGGGGTGCCAAAAAAAAAACATCAATACATAGTAATTCATATTTAATGGAAATGTGAATAATTGAATGTAATCAATAGCAATCATCTCATATGTTTTATACGGCTAAGACTAAAGGGCTTTGGACCTTTTGGTCTGGGAAATCTGTGTGTGTCTCATTTTTCTGTAGGTGTCACACTGTCTTTCCACCAGGTCTCGATGTATATGTGTCCTTCGCTCAATGTAGCTCTTTGTGTTCCTTTTCTTGACAATGCACTGCACATTCAGAAGAGGCAGCCTGTAGGTATATGAAAATAAAAAACTCTCACTACGGTAGCTGCATGACCTTCTTTATACCCTCCCTTTTGGTTATTTTTTTCTTTTTCTACTCCTTTTTTTGTGTGGAGACTTTAACCTTTCTTTGAGGTGTTTTTTTTTTTCTTTTTTTTTCTTAGAAATCTCATTGCCTGACGTTTAGATTAATCAAAGAAAGAAAGGCAATATGTTTGATCTCCACGAGACATCAGTACTTACACGCTTGAAGAACCAGAATTTGATTTTAAGCATTTTGCCTCCTTCAGCTTGTTTTTTGTTTTTCACTTCATTTCATTTTTCCTACTTACCATTTACTTGTTATTGTTTCATTTTCTCTGTGTTCTGTTATCTTGTACCAAAAACCAACTTCCATCATGTTCTTCACTGTCCTAGTTACAAGTCACTTGTCCTGTATGTTTGTGTGTCTTGTATTTCTGCATGAGCTCTGCACGCTGGGACTCTCTCTTTCTCTTTTATGCTTTCCGTGTTTCTTCTTTTCCTCTTCTAGTTTCCTACCTTTCTCCTCTCTTTTTCTCTGCTCTAGAGATGCCTGTGCCGCTGAGTGTTGTTCATGTGTTTTCTCCTCGTCTCCCTCTTTCTCTCTGTGCAGGGGATGTGCTGTTCCAGATGGCTGAGGTCCACAGACAGATTCAAGTGCAGCTAGAGGAGATGGTTGGTATTCTGAGCTCAAAGGGTTTTTAGCTCTGTTATTTGACACTACAGCACTCCCCATAAAACTCAGGCTATGTAAAAGGTCTGTATAAATGTAACGTTGAAAAAGCTTATTGTTGAGGTAAGCTATTTTAACAGTGTTACATTTAAGTTTGGCGATATGGCTGTGCTTCCATAATGCTCCTGAACAGTTGTAACACAGTTTTGTAGAGCTGCAACTATTAGTCGATCAACAGAAAATTAAACCCCAACTATTCTGACAGTCCATTAATACAAAAATGTTCTTATTCCAGCTTCTTAAATATGAATATTTTCTGGTTTCTTTAGTCCTCTATGATAGTAAACTGAATATCTTTGGGTTGTGGACTGTTGATTAAGATAAACCAAGACAACTGAGGTTGCATCTTGGGCATTTATCACCATTTTCTTGCTTTTTATAGACCAAACAACTAATTGATTAATCTACAAAATAATCTACAGATCAATCAATAATGAAAATAATTGTTAGCTGCAGTCCCACAGTTTTGTCTCTGAGCTCTGGAAGCCCTGTGGGCAATGCAATGGATACACGGCAATTAAATGAACATGAACTCATATTGAATGAACAGACATGCTGAGTTCGTATAAACCCTTATGCCTAACACAGATGGTGGCTGGGGATGAAAGTGAGTTAATTGAAGAGTGGGGCATCCTGGGAAATATGCTTGTTTGCTGCGTTATCCACAGTTGGCATCAAGTTCATTATTGTGTGTTCCCCCTTCATTTAAGCAGCCTCTAAAGGATATGTTCATTGTTTTTTTTCAAGTCTTTCTTAATTTTACTTCCATCTTATACTCACTGCCCCTATGTACATAATCATCCCTGTTCTCCACACTGGCACTACCAGAGTTATCTCATCCAGCACGTGTCAAATTCAGATTCATAGTTCTCACTCTGCACAATGTGATGCCTCATCAGTCTGAGTTAGCCAATTCAAGATTGAAGATTAATGTAATAAATGTAGACACATATATTGTTGTTACACATCAAGACCACTTAACTTAAATTTAGATTTTCCATTCAGTTCATTTGGAAAAAAAAATCTATGCATTAAGAACATTTTCTGACCAAAGGGAAATAAAACAAAACCAACAGAGGAAGGATCATGGTAAACTGTTGTTGCATAATTGATGTTATAGCTAACAATACATTTATAGAAGTTAAAGTTACCAGATATTTAAAATATCTTGCTGGCTCTCCAGGCAGGTCAGTTTACAATCTAGTGACTAAATATTGTGTCAGATAGCACTGAATCAGTAACAGTGACTCTGATTTGCAAACTGAGAGAGGCTTCACAGGCCAGGACTTTGTCGGTAAACATTTATTCAGTAACTGATTCAATGAGGATAGCATATGTAATTTAATTGCTTATTGGTCTATTGTACACAAGTTAATGTGGAACCCTCTGTATCTACGTGCAGCATGTATGATTTTGTCATTGACATATCTTTCATTACTGTTATTTAACTGTTTTTGTGCTTTTCTCCCTAGTTGAAATCCTTCCACAATGAGCTTCTCTCTGAGCTGGAGAAGAAGGTGGACCTGGATGCTCGTTATCTGACTGTGAGTATCTGATTGGCTCGCTCTCCCAAAGCCAGCCGCGATCCAATAAGTGCGCTCCATATTTTAGTACTTTATGTTATGTTACGTCAGATCTATTACGGCTTAATTTGACTGAAGTGATAACAGAGATGGAGGTGAAGCTGTGTTTTAACATCTCGATCAGAGTCTGTCTCTAAGACAATTAGAGAGGATGCGTCTGTGAAAAGAGATGCTTTGAAATAACATTTCATGTCTACTCACCCGTCAAGGGTAGACTGATTATAATAAACCCCTCCTGGTGTGTGTGTAAGCACTATGGAGCTGGTCTACATGTGATATCTTTAGAATGAGTGGGTTGCAGCCTCAGTGTAGAACGGCACTGCTGCAGCACAGCTACTCACACACACACACGTGATACAATATTGGTTTTAATATTAAATGGACAGAAGGTTGTTTATGAGTCACTTATGCGTGTTAAGTTAACAGAGGGACTTATCACTAATATCCGATCCTGTGTCAGGTTTAGTTCAAATGAAAGTCGTGAGTGTTTCTCTCTACTTGATCTCCAAGTAATCTTTTGACTCTACACATCTGCCAAATTTGTGTTTGCTGTCTAAATTGAAGTGGAAAATGTATGGAAATGTTTCACGCAAGAATATTCTCCAAGCCTCAACAAGCCTCCTACATTAGTTCTGATGCATCAACCATTTCAGACATTTTTATCTCAGCATATCCCTGAGGTTTTAACATCCATTACTTATAATGAATTTCCTACAGATCTGCCGCAGTGATAATAGCAATCATTTTGCTTCAGACTTTGTGAATTAATCATCTGAAATTTTGACTCTGTTCAAAGCTTTCTGTTTTCCAAGACTGAAGTGTGTGTGTGTGTGTGTGTGTTCCTCTATTCCCAGCAGTGCATCTCTCTCTGTTCTCCCTCTGTCTCTTATCTCTCTTCTTTTGTCTCACATAATGGCTTACCCGGGGTTTTACAACACTCATCAGTCATTCACTGAGGCCAGAATTTAGGCATAAACCTAAATTACAAAAACAGCACATAGATTAGCAACGAAGAGAAGGATTTCTGGCAGATCGGCCTTTACAGATAAGGGTCAGATTCTCCAAGTGTACCAAAGTTCATCCACTGTCCACTCTGTTTCTAATCAGATTGAATCAAGCTGTTATCTGTCTGCAGTAGCAGCCAGTGATTGAGAGTTGTGGATACGGGCACTGGCAACAAAAGTCAACAGGCTTTTGCTCTGTTAATTAGAAGCAGCATTCCAGCTCAGTGAGGCAGATACTTGGGATATTATCTTGTTTACCTAATATGACCCCGCAAACTAGAGGCAAACTTTTCACAGTAGCCAATATTGTCTTCTCTTAGCCATTATTGTGATATGCTGCTGATTTTCAACTGGGGAAACTCCATTTCTGGGAATTAAATTGTAGATATGAATAGCAGAGAAAGCCATATT
Source organism: Thunnus thynnus (assembly GCF_963924715.1). Classification (NCBI taxonomy): domain Eukaryota; kingdom Metazoa; phylum Chordata; class Actinopteri; order Scombriformes; family Scombridae; genus Thunnus; species Thunnus thynnus. The sequence continues at coordinate 13,042,959 of NC_089533.1, forward strand.
GGTTGTGCTGCTTTACCTCGAAGACTATGAGAGGATTCATTGTTATTGTTGAGTCATTGTTATATGGTTACAAAGACGACACCTGTGTAAAGGAATGTTTTGTCGATTTTGTGTTGAAATGTATTGAACAAATCAAAGTTTCTGACTTGGAAAATTGATTAACAGTAGATAAAATTTAAATTAAGAAAAAACCTTGGCTGCACTCAGTGATTGAGAAAGCTAAACACAGTTAATCCTTGGAAAACTCTGTGAGGTAGCTAGAAGAGGTTTCCAGTGTAGCTCAGGCCTACAGAGCTTATACAACCCTCCTCTGTTATGAAATCCACACAGTATGTCATACTGTTAGTCTTCCAGTGAAGTTCAGTCTGGTCAGTGTCAGTCTTCCGGCTTCTTTTCTGCTCCTTTTTCAGCCAAACAATACCTAGAGGGATACCTTCATCCTAAATGTCTTACAGTATGCAAATGTGGGTGTTGAACCCTCATGCATGAGCTCTCCTCCGCCAATTTCGCCTCATACTGAAACCACATGAGCTTTGTCACACCAGACACAGTTACTATAGCAACAGAGCTAGTACAGCACGGAAACAAAGCTGTTTTTCTCAATAAATAAATAATTAAATAAGCAAATTAAATGAATTAAATTAATTTTGGATGTAAAAAGGACAAGGCCGGTCGTTTTGCTCGTCCTACAAAAACACATTTGTTTTAACTTTCCAGGCTGCCACTGATTTCTGTTTATTTCACCGAAATCTACTTGAAACCTGCTTGAAATTAGTTATCAGTTACGGTGGATGTTTTAAGAGGCACAATCATGAGATGTGTTGCTGCATAATCAAACCTAGAAGAGAAATAATAAGCAAACATTACGCCTGTAAAGGATCATCTGAATCTGCTTGTTCCTTTCATTAAAAAGACTGCTCTCGGATGTCATAGCGCTCCACAAGGAGTTCAAAACAATCCCTGCTCGCATCTGAAGTACCACACAACAGTAATGAAGGTAAAATCCTAGATAGCAAGCAAGGTTCAACACTCTGCAAGGTAATTTCCATAGTACAGTGAAGATAATTGAATCAAGTGAATGTTTGTAAGCTTGGAAATTAGTTTAAAAAGTTTTTGAAAAAGTACTGGCAACGCTGTTATGTATTCACCCTGGCTTTTTTAATTTGTGGTCCCACAAGAGGTCTAATTTTGTTCTTGTGCACTGCCTGTTGCCCCATGTAGGCTGCCCTGAAGAAATACCAGATGGAACACAAAAGCAAAGGGGAGAGTCTGGAGAAGTGCCAGGCTGAACTGAAGAAACTGCGCAGGAAGAGCCAGGGCAGCAAGAACCCCTCCAAGTACGGAGAGAAGGAGATGCAGGTGAGCCTCTTGCTGGGGTTTTGCACGGAGCCTATTATAACTTTAGGACTCAGAATTAATGCATCGATTAGAAGGAAGATGCCTCAGATGACCATCAGTTTGGAAAAATTGACCTTTTTCGCAGCAGATATTTTGACGCATCATAGCAGGAAAATCATTAACGGTGGCTTAGTTCCATTTAGGTGTCCAATGAGGCCTTACTGGTGAACCATCATGCATCATCATCAATACAAGGGTCATGAATTTAGAAAAAAAGCGAAATGGGATCCAGCCATCATTAACGTCATTAATCATACTTGTGCTTTTCCTGCTTTCATGTCAAAATGTCTGCTGTGAAAAAGGTCCAAAATCATAGGACACAAAACTGAGAAAATATAAGACTCAAGTTTTGTAGCAATGCTGCACTTAATTTTAGTTTGAGTTTGTATGCATGTGGGTGACTGTTGGATTCATGAGTCTTGCAAAATAATGACTTTATTCTTCATAAAGTAAAGTAAAATGCACAAAACAGCGAGGATGGGGGTGGAGGCAGTGGCGACGAAATGCCCTGAGTGGGAGGGCAAATAGTGGAGGTTTGATTATGAATCGTGTGCCCCGGCTGATCTTTAGTGCATCTACACACATGCGGCAAGCACACAGACACACACGAGGAAAATATAAGGGTTTTAAAAGGGTTTTAATAGAATGAGTAAAAATATACACCACAAAATAGCTGACTCAATTATCTAAAGAGGAGTGGATTAGATGGCCAACTTCTAAAGATATTATGACAGTTCAAAATAAAACCTCACTGCAGAATGCTGTTATTTGCAACTGTTTTAATATCAGAGAGTTTGGTTACATAAATAGAAGAGTAATTATTGTTTTGTCAGTATTTAAGTGTTATATTAAGTCTTCTTAACTAACTTTACTCGCAGTTGTTTATTATAGGATTCTGCTGTAAGTGTTAATATTGACATTTTTGTGATGCTAAGGCTTGAAGGAGAGCTTTGTATGAACATGTCATGTGTGCAATTGAGCAAACCCAATTCAAGTGCATGCTTGTGTAACTACTGTAACGTGTGGATGAAATGTTTGATGACTTTTTTTTTTTTTTTTTTTAAATCGAGAACAAGGTTTTTTTGCCACACTCTTCCGTTTCCAGGAATCTAGACAGCCAACATTTCAAACCTGTCAAAAAGGTTATGTGTCAAACCGAAAACAGTCACCTGACCGACTGGGGGATCAAAGCAGTGTTTGCTTTTGGAGTCATCATTTATGGGATTATTTCCATAGCAAAGCAACCTCTGACAGAGCAGCTTAAGTGTAATGAATTTTGATGAGTTGAAATTAGTTTAATGCACGCATCAGCCCTTCAGCGTTAGACATAACATAATTACTTATCTTTCACATTTAGTTTTCCATCACTTCAGTGCCTACTTGCCAGGGGAAGTAGCCACAGTGTACTCTGTCTACATAGACACACACACACGTGGGTCTGCAAATACACCATCTGTGTTAACCCCCCCTATTGTAGGCCTTCACTGTGGTGTTGTGTCTTTGTTTAGTTCTGTAGCCAGCGTTACTGTCAAACTGTGAAAAATGACACAGCAGAAAATGGCATCAGTGTGACTGCTGCTCCTTCACATGGGTTTCACTGGAAACTGGAAGTCTGACTGCCTGGAGGGATGGAGGAAAAAATCTCAAACAGGTCAAGGCTTGCAGGGTAATTACTGAGCTGCTCTTGGTGTGGCTGTGAAGTTGGGCAATGACAGAATCAGATCGATAGCTGCACCAGAAACATGTGTCTATCAACACTTACTGCTGAATATTTTGTAGAGTTCATTAGGTACAAAAACTTCGCTCCTTACACACCTCCTCTTTCCAGAGTTAACATACAATCACAAACACACATGCGTGCATTTTGTGCTGGGATGGTTATGGCAGTGCTGGATTGATCTGACTGCGGTGTCATATTGAGTTTGTTCCACCGTGTCAGGGGTGCCATGTGGAGATAAAGTGTCATCTGAAGGCATCAAAGTCTGCAGTGTGTGTGTGCAGTGGCCTAGTTTTGCATGGAATTGTTTGGAAGGGGTGTTTGAATGCACTAAACCAGAAAAATCTCAGTCAAGAATGGAAAGTTGTTACACATACTGTACCTGTCTGTCTAATCATGCCTCATGTTTTGGATAATTAGACCTCTCTTTGTTTTGTAGTATCACATTAAGCACGATTTGAACAGAAACAGGAATGCAGGCATCATATTTTGAAAACTAGTAGGACATAAACAGGAATATTTTAAATAACTCAACTTACAAGTCTAAAGCCTGATTAGGGCCCCTAGAGGTGGTAATGTTCATTATACCACAAAAGAGCCTTATGAGTAGTGGGACTAATTTGAAGATTGGGGATATGAAAAACAATGAAAGGCCTTGTTTGCAATATTTAAATTTTTGTCCTAATGGTGCAAGAGGAAAGCTCATACAGTGTCCACAAAGGAAAGATTCATATTCTTGGCATTTCTTGATAATCTTGGCATTTTTATATTTCATATGTTAAAATTTATGATTTGGCCTATGAGGGTGACATGAAAGGTCAGAGAGTTACTAAAATCGCCAGCATTCATCCTCTGGGAACCATTAATGTTAACAGAAGATTTCATAGAATAACCTTAGACATATATCCTTATGACTGCTGTCATAAGGTTTCAAGACACAGTGGCATGACTGAAGTGCTGAGATATTATTAACTGATGGTAGCACCAGACAGAAGTCAAAGGTTCACCAAAAGCTTTAGGCTTTAACTTCTGGGGACTAGGATACCACACTATTAGTTGATATAATACAATGTCTTGCTGCGGACAAGAGTAGATGGAGGGATCGACATCACCATTCTTAGGCCCAACCAATAGCATGACAAAAAACCCAACATTTTTAAATTGGTGCATATTGGACATCCAGAGTAGTAGAATTACTTCACACGTTTGCAGCGTCTGTATGACTCATCAATTGAGCCCATCTGTGCAGAGGAACAAGCTCATCAGGCTCTGGACTCATAACGTACAGTCAGTTAGCAGGGAAAAGAAAAATTAATCTCCCTTTCTCATTTTTTCTGCCTGCTCACTTTCACTGATCATATCATAGCTGTGGGCGTGTGGGAGAAAAGTCAACCCGTTTGTGCTGGATTCCCCCCCCGGGGGAAGACGAAACGCAGAGAGGGAGAGACCTCTGCACTCTCACAAGACCTGCGCTCCACAATGATGCTCGTCCACCTAGAAATGCTTAGATAGTGACTGATTACAAATATCTAGCCTAAAAGTGTTAAGTTTAATTTATGCGGACCAGAATGGGTGCTAGGAGGCAAGTAAAAGTTGCTCAAGATTTCATCCTCTCCCACCACATCTGTGTTATTTTAGCAGATGAGAAGCACTAAGTTTTTTTTTTTTAATCTTCTCTCTTTTCATTAAAAAGTAAAGGATGTCTGAACGCAGTCTGGCAGCAGACACAGATGGCGACCGCATCTCATTGAGAGCCTCATCGCTCTCTCCCTCCTTCTCTCTCTCTCTCTCTCTCTCTCTCTCTCTCTCCCTCTCCCTCCCTCCCTCTCTCTCTCACTTTTTGCTGTTGTCTCTCCCACTTCTCTGTCTGTCTCTTTGCCTATCTGTCCTCCCCCTCCCTATTCTCTCTTGTCTTCAGACACTTTCACTGTGCCATCTCATCAATGGGCAAAGCCCCTGCCAAAATGCTAATCAGCTCATTATGTAGTTCAGTGGAGTGGACCAAGGTACCGTAGAAAGAGTTTTCATCTAGACAGACTCCTTTACACTGCATAGGCTGTTAATAAGAGTCCAGACAGAGAGAAAGAGATGGAGTTCAGGATTCTGTATTAATGTCACAAGCTGTCTGATAAGTTCAGTTTCTTCAGCTTGATGTCATAAAAATTGAAAAGTTGGAATCAGATGCATGCATTCATACAGATGCAGAAAAAAGGTGTTATTGACGTGCAAGCGCAGGAGATGAGCAATGACAAACACACACATGCAGTATATTCATGCATGCACTGTAGGTGTAGGTGTTTTCTGTTGTGCCCTGGAGCATTACAATACAATTCTTCTGATTCCAAAGAGTGCTGATGATGAAGGAACAGATTAGCAGATCTAAGCAGCTTTTTACTGTGCAGGGAAAAGCTTCTGAATCCCCACAGGAATGAAAGAGAATATAAACAGCTTTGTTGTTGTGAATCCTATGTTTTTGCCTTTTTAAGGGTGTGAATCCCTTCTTTCCCAGTACTTGCAATTACTGGAAACAGTGTTGGTGGGAAGTGCGATAAATAGTGCATACTTTGTTGGTTTATTAAGATGTTGCCCTGAATATGTCAACGTAAAGGGATACTCACAAAAAGGCGGTGATGCTGTTCTCTTTAGGTCTGATGCAGGTTTCATTTATATTCATAACCTTTGTAAAACAAGTCATTCTAGCTGTGATGTAACCTGAGGTCACTCGGTTATAATAGTGGCTGGTGTCTGCCTTGGCTTTTCCCACTGCACTCATTGTCTTGGGTTACTTTGGTGACCTTTTTAAATGGTTAGAGAATTGGGCCATGTGGATTTGACAAGAGGAGAGGGCACACTGGTTGAGCCGCTCCTATTAGCTCTGCTTAGAAGTGCTAGAGAGGCCAGCAGACTGTGAGTCAGAGGCTGCAAGAAAACAGAAGGGTCACTCCACCAGAGAGACTTAGAGAGAGAAGGAGCAGCCAAGTTGGCTGTGATCTTTAAATGGTTGTTATGTTGCTTCCTTGATGTAAGACCCATTCACAAATGTTATTGCCGGAGTGTGTGTGTGTGCGTGTTTTTGTGTGTGCGCTCGCTAGACATTTTCTCACCATGGCATATTTCTCCCTTCTTTCTTTATTCTTTCTCTGCAGTATGGGGTATGACTCATACCAAAACAAAATCACTATCTTTAACTTTTACACAGGAGAGAAAATGACAAGGGGCGGAAAAAAGATTTCAACTTGGCAGCTCCGGTGGCATATCTACAGTAGCATGACTTTGCTCCTCCCTTCCCAACCCACCGCATTGAGGCAATGCTCAGGTCTTTAACTGAATGCTGTGCCTTGAAAGAAATAGAACTAACTGAACCAGTTTCAAAGCTCTTAATTTGAGCTTAAGGTGTACAGAAAGAACAGAATAAGGTCAGGTTGCTCTCTGGAGAAAAGGGGATTTAACACCTAGGCTTGGGCGGTATCAGTGTATTACAGTGTACCAGGGTATTAAGAAATCCCGAAGGTATGATTTTCAATACTGTCAAAAATACAGACGCTCTTCCTTCTATTAAAGTGATACAGAGATCCTTTATTGAGGCGTATTGTAGTGCACAGCACGCGCCACCAGAGGTCAGTCTCTACTGGTGGAACAGGCAGCTGAGCTGACGAAGATGGCGACTGCCATATTTGTATTAGTATTTTGGGTTTAGTCCCAAATACCACATATAACTTTATCTTGAGATGACTTAGCCACATGATATTATTCAACTGCCAGTCTGCCACCACCATCCGCACATCATCTCCATTCAGCCCACTGATGTGTCAGTATCCGCCACAGCAACAAGTGTCACCACATCCTCCAGTAAGAATCTATGGAATAAGGGCACTTATTTCATATCTCGTCATTATTCTATGGGCCATAAGTATTTAAACCGAGCAAGACTTGTCTAAGTAGGCTAACTGCATATTATCCACACAGCACTGTAAGCTAGACAATGTCATACATACATATACTGTATACCCCAGTGAAATGTCAGGAAGGTATGAACAAATAGATACCGCCCAAACCTATTATCATCCTTTCATCCTTCTCTTGCTTGACTTGACAACTTGTCTCAGTGGATTTGTGTAATAATTTAGGTAGATTTCTTCCAGTGCTTGGTTGGTACAATAAGCAGAAGGCCTTTCCTCAAATTGTTTGTGTTCAGTATCATTTAACCACTTGAAATATTCCCCCACACTTGAAATTCCAATGAAGTAACCTCGGGGCTGTTGGCAGTGAGGAAGTAGTGTTCTCTGGTGGTACTAAATGAAATGCATCTGAACTATGTGGTGGCACCACAGTATTTTACATTTGGCCGCAGGGAGGTACTCCAACTTTAGATACTTCGTTAGTGTTTTCATCAGTATTTGTGGAATATAATGTGAAACCTCCTGAAATCGTATCTAATGCTCTGGGAAAAGCTGAACTATTAATCACACCACAGCAACAACAAGTCACCCGACACTACAGTTTATGTTTCTCTCTTTTCTCCCACAGAGACTAAAAAGCCAGCATTATTTGTATACCAACATAAAATTGTGTGCATGGTTATTTGCTTCAGGTTGTAAATGAGAAGCATACCCCTCAATGAAATTCAAACCAAATGCCAAATCAAACAAACGCAAGTGAATATAACACACTCTTCTGGGTCAGTATTTATCAGCAGATGTCACAGTATCAAAGCCATGAAGCTGGTCTCAGTTCAGTTGGCCTACTTTAAGACACTAACTAAAACTTTCAGCGAGCATCTACCAACATTCAAACTCTGCTTTTGTAAATACAGTGAATGCACACACTCATTAAAAAACACCTACAGTAAATGTCATTTCCTCTTCAAAACAGGACTCCCTGTAGCTTCTCACCACTGCGCTGACCGTTATGTGTGCATGCGTGTGTTGTTGGTGAACTCAGTGAGACAGTTCCCACTGACATTTCCCGTTTTTAGAGAGCTCATGCTAAGACAAACTGACAGCACTGGATCTCGCTCTCTTTCTGTCACTGTTACTCACTCTTATACACACATTAACACAGCTGTTATTGTTAGCTGTTGTTATTGTCCAACATGTAAAATGGATTAGCGGGTCTTAGTGAGCAGTTCCTTCTCCACCCTGTGGGATCGTCATTCATGATTGCCTTGCCTCTGGAGCACTTGGCAGTGAAAGTCTGTCCAGAGGAAGTTACTGACTAAGGCTCTCTTCTTGCACTACTGTTACTGCAAAGGTACACTTAACCCCCTTATTGCTCCAGTGGAGCTATGCAGTGATTGATAGTACAAGACTGTGCTGTACTGAGTGCCATTCAGTTGTGAATGTGTTGTGTGAATTTGCAACAGGGTGTTTTTAGTTATAAGTTCAAGTTATAAGTCTGTATAAGAACATCTGTCCATTGGCCTCACCTGCTAAATGTAAAAAGTGTCCTTTGACATTTTTTCTTAAGATATGAAGGACCTACTGTGCACCAGTAACCAAAATGTCTTTCTCACTGTCTCAGCAAGAAACTCTATATGAGCGATAATTGGACAAATTGGACAACTCTGTAGATATTGTGTTTAAAAGTGGACCTGTGTTATTGTATATTCCCCTTTAGTTTGTGGAGACCATCAGCAGTAAGCAGACTGAGCTGGATACCTTCATCGCTGAGGGATACAAAACAGCCTTGTCTGAGGAGCGTCGCAGGTACTGCTTTCTGGTGGACCGCCAGTGTGCTGTGGCCAAGAACAGCAGCGCATACCATGGCAAGGTAAGGGTCACTTCACCACCAAGAGGATAAAAATAAAAAAAATCTCCTACTATCCTAGAATGATAAAGACAGACATGAATATCATAGGATAGATCAGGACATATTTACAGTTCACAGTGGAGCTTTGTTGCTGGACATAACCTCAGTTACTAACCAAGCTTAGTCTGTCATGAGTGTTTTTGGTCTTTGTACATATTTTCTGTCTATTATGTTCAAAATGAATGTGCAGAGCTGGACAACATAGGTCAGTTTACAAGACTGAACTTTTTCCTTTTGTGCTTTTGTGTTGACTCTAGCCGACTACTCTCCATCTGTCATGTCCATTTTATTTGAAACTCACCTGCCCTAGACCATTGTTCAGCAAAAAGCGCATACTAGCAGATATATAATTCAAAGTCACATTAGCTTTGACCGCTCATAGAGACCTCTTCGTTTTAAAAATTCATTAAGACTGTAGACAATGCCCAGCTGACAGGCATATCTGAAGCTGTAATCCATCATTGCACCTTCAAGCGTCTGGCCACCTTTTTGTGTAGCAAACTGCCTCGCTCTCTCAGTTCATAAAAGGAACTTGATAGGAAAAGGTATCAAAACGCTGAATCTGGAGCAAGATGGATAGAAATCAAAGCACAGTGCGCTGAACAGGACGTGAATTGCTAACTGTTTCTTATCCATATTGTTTACAACAACAGTTGCTGAAAAATTTTGTGACAGGTCCTTGTTATTTTCACATTGCTGCTGACATTTGTAGCAAAGAACCTTTGAAACCAGATTCACCCTTATATATCATACCGTCAAAGTTTATAGAGCGTTATTTAGTCTAATTTATTTTTTTCATAGGAAATGTTTGTTGTGGTTTGTTTGTCTCTTTGTGTACTACACATGTACGCCTATCCAGTACCCCAGAATATCAAATTATTGGGTAATAGAGTACATCAGTCTGCTGGGATTACTGGTGGGCGTGAACTGTCAGCCTGAAGATGTGGCTAGAGGAGGACTCTGTGTGTGTGTGTGTGTGTGTGTGTGTGTGTGTGTGTGTGTGTGTGTGTGTGTGTGTGTGTGTGTGTGTGTGTGTACTGCGTGGCTGCATCCTTTTTCAACATGGAGTCTAGTCATTAATCAGGATGGGGGTGTGCGTGGGAAGAGTTCACCTTCAACAAACTGAAGAACCCTCTCCCAGAGGGTTCCTAGTGTGTGTTTGTCTGAGTGCAAGATCTGTGTGTGTGTGTGTGTGTGTGAGAGAGAGAGAGGAATGGAGACAGAAATAGATGGAGAGAGCTACAAATTAACACATACAAAAGGACAAAATTGTCTGTGTTTTGTATGTGTGTGCGCATGTATACTGTACAATCATTCTGTCCATTAAACTCTATCTCTATATTTGTAGAGAGAACAACAATGTCCACAGGCTGTGAGTTACTGCAGTGGGCAGCTTGGTTATATGTTATCCTGTCCCACTGCCTCACCCACGCAGCACATTATCATAGTTGTGCAAAGGGCAGTGGTCAAGGATACACAGTAAGGAAAAACCTTTGAGGACTAAATGTTTTTTTACAGAATAGAGAGCTATTGAAGGTATATCAAAGAAAATTCTTCTTGCTTTTTTTTCCTTGTCACATTACAGCTGTATCAAAAACTCGCTTCTCTGACAGTAATACTGCATCGTGTCTGTATTTATTTTTTGTTTTGTTTCTTAAATCTGTCCTTGCTCCTTCCAGGGTAAAGACCTTCTGACCCAGAAGATTCCAGTGTGGCAACAAGCCTGTTCAGATCCCAACAAGCTGCCAGAGAGGGCCATGTTGCTGGCCCAGCAGATGGGCTCTGCTGCACTTGGGGGCACAAGCCCCCTGCATACCTCCAAATCCAACCTGGTCATCTCAGACCCCATCCCCGGAGCCCAGCCTCTTCCTGTGCCTCCAGAGCTGGCTGTCTTTATGGGCAGTGGCCTCGGACACCCAGCGGTGAGTTTAGGAGATGCAAGGCTTCATATTTGTCTTTTGTGTCTTTTCTTTTTCTTATAGTTTGTATATTACTGCTTCATACAGATGACCAAAATAAACCAGAACAAATGACTCATCTCAGTCTAGTCAGACAGATTAGACTCAGGTGAACTCTTAATTGACATTTCTTCAAAGTCAACTCAAGTTATAGTTTATCTTTTTTTTAATCAGTGTGAATTAATAGAAATGCAGCATATGTAAATCATAATATATCACATCAGCTCTGTTTACTCATAAATCCATATGTCCGCTGGTTCATTCCAGAGGCTGATGGGCCCTGATGGTATGTCCATGGTCAATGGGACAACAGGAGTCCACGGTGAGGAATATTGGACGGATGGAGGAAATATGTCTGTGTCTCAAGTCAGGCCTTCGTCTCCTCAGACCCAGGCGCAGGGCCCGTCCCAGGCTCAGCCTCAGAGACAGGTCAGCGATGTCTACTCCAACACCCTCCCTGTCCGCAGGCCTGCCCCCGCCAAGAATAAGAACCCCGTGGGTAAGAAGATAATCCAAACGCTGCTTGAATCTAATGAGAAACAGTAGCATTACAGGAAGAAAGACATAGAGAAAGACATAAATGTTACCTTTAGTTGTCACTGCAGACTCCAGTTATTTAGAGCATTTATGACTCTGGGACTGAATATTATGTCTCTGACCATTATCTCTGTCTACAAAACTCCTAAGGAGAGACACGGACCCTGCCCAGGTCTAGCTCAATGGCAGCAGGCCTGGAAAAGAACGGGCGCTCTCGTGTCCAGGCCATCTTCTCCCACGCCGCGGGTGATAACAGCACCCTGCTCAGCTTCTCCGAGGGAGATGTCATTACCCTTCTAGTGCCTGAAGCTCGCGACGGTTGGCACTATGGGGAGAACGAGAAGAACAAAATGTAAGTAATATATTAATTTATTCTATTTCGCCTGAATCCCTACTGTGACTTTGGATAAATATGTTTCCAGTGTTTAAGTACAGTGAATGTAGAGTTTAAGTTTAACAAGGTCTTCTCTTTTCTCAGGCGTGGCTGGTTCCCCTTCTCCTATACACGTGTGCTGCCTGAGAGTGACAATGAGAAGCTCAGAGTGAAGTATGTAACAGTTCTCAATCATACGTCATGTCAGCTAAATGAGCCCGAATGAGTGTAAGTCTGAGGCCTTTATTTTCTTCCTGTCCCAGCCTGCATCATGGGAAAAGTAGCAGCACAGGGAACTTGTTGGAGAGTGATGCATCACTGCCCACCCCTGACTACGGCCTGACCGCCCGACTGCTGGCACAGAGCCTAGCACAGTCCCGCCCACGCCCCTACAGCATGGCAGGCTTTGGCACACAGGTAGGTACAATTTGACATGTGTAGTATCTGTGAACAATACAATTTTACACTTGTTACACTCGCTCAGTTAATTTGTAGCCCCCATCTGGTTAAGTTTTATGTTGCATAATTGAATATGAGTAATCCTGCAGTAACTGAAAAGCAGACTTCTGCTTAGTTTCTGCTTCCACCTAGTGTATGTTTCTAAGTATAGCACATACTTCAATCCAAGGTATCTATGCACACAAAGTGAAAAATGTTATTTTTGATCTTTTTCAGCCTGCTATTGAGGATTATGATGGTCGCTTTGCCACAAGGTAAGTGCCTTTTCTGACCTTCCTTTTAAGTAATAATATGACTGCTGCTGACATCTGAATCATTTGACTTGGAAAGTGTAATGAAAGGTGTGCTCTATCACAAGACAAAGGCATGAGAGCCAGTCTCTTTCACCTGAGCTACAACATGCTTGAACACTCAAGAGACAGCAAGGCAATGGCTAAACATATGCTATGTCCCAATTAAATGCTCCATACAAAATTCTTAGCAGGATGTAGTATACACAAAAAAGTCAGTATGCATACTGAAAAATGCTTGATTTGTTAGTGCGCTGTTGATGCACACCATTGTGATAATTGTCATAATGCAATGCACAAAGAACATGGACTAGTTACTCACAGCTGCAGAAAATAAAATTAATTGTAGATGGTGATTAGACAGCTCGAGAAAGATGCAAATGAAATCTCAATAAATTATTTTGTAGCTTTCTCTCAGTTAAATTCAACTGGCAGTGACATCTCAAAGTGCCAATTGGATTGACGTCTGGTTGCATCATTTTATGCTAGCACAAAATATGGAAGTACTTTGATATCGTACCTAGCTGCAGAAAGAGTATATTATGACAGTTGAATACATACTGTATGCAGTAAGTATGGCGTATGGATTTGGGACACTTTGTTAGACTCCTGCATTTTGTTAACACTGAGGCAAACCTATTACAGTTCCATGCAGTGTCAAAAACAAAGTACACATTTATATAGTATGAGTAGAGTAGGGCTGGAGTATTTTTATTCTTGATTGCTGTCTTTCATTTTTTTAATTTTTTTTAATTTTTTTTTGATTAATCCTTAAATGTCAGAAAATCTTAACTAACGTCAATCACAATCCTGTTGAGTCGTCTTCAGATTACTTGTTTTGTCTGACCAACAGTCCAAAACCCAAATATATTAAATTTATAAGGATATAAAAAAAGTGAAAAGCAGCAAATCCTCACATCTTAGAAGTTGTAACTAAAGAATGTTTGGGGGTTTTTTTGCTCAATAAATGAATTAGACAATTAATCAATGATCAAAATAGTTGGCCATTGATTTCCTTTCCATCAACTAAATGATATAGGACTAATGAGGATTCTAATTAAGCTCAAGCAATGAATTTCATTTTGCTGTAGTGTTAAAATCCCCACCTCATCAGATATGCACAGTGTTTCCTTTGAATATATATATTTTTTTTTTACTGTGTCCTCTGTCTTTTCCTCTTTGCTCTTGCTTATTTTACTTTTTTAATAGCTCTTTAAAGTAATGAATGCAGTATAGCGGGCTGAGTGTCTCAGTTTATTGTCAGAGTGCTCTTGGCCCAGTATATTTGAACTGTAATCCTATCAAGTCCTTGCTGAGTCACTAGGGTTGTTTGAGGTTAGCGTTAGGAATTATGCTGTGCCCTGTTTCTGCTGTCCAATCAGGGAGTACATCCGTGTGTACGTGTGTGTGTGTGTGTGTGTGTGTGTGTGTGTGTGTGTGTGTTTATATATTTGTATATGTGTGTATTTGTGGGAGAGACGCTGTGTGTGAGCGAGAGAAATGGACTAGAGTGTAAATGCACTCGTATTGGTGTCTGGTGGAATACATGTTGTGACAGTAGACATCATGCTGACCTCATCTCAGTCATCACTGCTTGTCAGCCTGGAGCTTTGGGCACCAGTGCCAAGCTGTTTTACATACTCTTGTCTGCTCTGAATGTGTTTTTTTCTTTCTGAATCAGTATTTTGAGACAACACTGTCCTGCAGGGTGTATTCACCCCAACAGACTAATCTAAGACTAATTACTACATCCCTCCAGCTAAGGAGATGACTTGATGATTTTCTCATCAACAGTAACGTATAGGCTTTATCTACCATTCAGTGAGCGACAGAGGAAAACATTGGCTCAAGTCTGTTTATATGGATGGGCAATAATATCCAACCGGCATATCTGGATTAAAAAAAAAACAGTGTTGATGAGGGAATTGGAAGTCCAATCTTCCTGATCACGGCAGGTGTGTTTGGAGTTGTAGTTGTAGGTGGGGCAAAGTAGATTTCTTGATCCCACCTACCTACACTTCTCCTAAACTCTACCCTGCCTCCTTGTGCCTGTCTTGTCTTTCTCCATTTCTCTCTGAGTGTGTCCGACCTGGCAAGCTTCCTTCTCTCTTTGTTCCACAGTGACAGTCCTGATGGCAAATTGATTTCGACTGTGTGAGAACAGACATACAGACAGACACAGACAGCTCCGGATAGCACAGGGGCCTCTTCCTCCCCATCTTTCCCCTCCTCTTAGCCTCCCTCCTGTCCACTTATCTCCACCTCTCCTCCTCTGCCTCCACACACACCCCTTCTCCAAGTGGAAGAGGCCAGTTTCATCCCTCCTTTCTGTCCTCTCTTCCTCCCCGGGTTACTCCTTTCCTCCTTCCGTCCATCCTGGGTGCTGCTGCTGGTGGTGCCGGTGTGGACAGTAGCGGTTGGTGGGTGGAGGATTGCGTTGAGCGCGAGAGCCAGAGCGGGGCCTACCTGCTCGGCATGCAGCGATATGGACTCTGAATACTCTATCTCTGATCACAGTCCACCATCATGGACTGATCTCTCAAGAGACTGCCTTTGCTACTGCTTGTCTTTCATGCATGTACATGGTTGTGTCATTTTGTCAAACTAAAGGACATGTTCATGTACTGTACAAGTGCCAAAAGACTTCAGTGTCGTTGTACTAAAGCCACTGGCTGAATGGCCTTTTTAAGCACACATGGGCCCAGTATTATCGAGCTCCCTGCCAACACACACACGCTCAAAGCTTTGTTCAAAGTAAGGCTGTGCAGCAGATTACAATGTTCCTTTTTCTGAGAGATCCCATAGGTCGCGCTGTGCTTCCTTGTGTCAGTGCTAGATTTGATTTTCTGTCCAGAGGGTGTGTGTCATATGCCTTACTTTGCATCTGTTTTTTTTTTTTTTCTTTTTTCTAATAAACACATATTTTATGTGCAACTGAAGCAAAATTACAAATTGAGCTTCAAGAATATACAGTATATATATCTATACATATATATATATATATATAAAATTTGTTTCCGTCAGTCCACCAAATTGCACTGGATTATGAGCATTGCAAAACATTTTTAATATAAATTTTCAAATTAACTTTCAACCCTCAAGCCCCACGGAATCCTTCTTTTCACCATTCTTGGCTGGACTTACTGCCAGATTTGTCAGTTAAAATAAAATGTCTCACTCCAGCAACCTTCAATTTGATCTTTTTTTTTTTTTTTCCTGATGCTACAGTGAGTTTGGAGGGGTCTTCAATCTTTTATTGACTATCCTCAATAACAGCTATGAATTAGTTTGCGTTTAAATGACAACCACGGCTTTTGCAGCTCTCAGTGTTATTTATGATTGTATTCCCTGAGTGGCTATGTAGTTTTTGGTCTTTTCTTTTAAAACAATTATTGTCCTTGTAAAAAAAAGAAGAAAAAAAATAAATACCAGAAACAGTGAGAAACTACTGATTAGTTGAAGTGTTTATCTTATGCATGCTGTGGAGGGATACCAGAAAATGTGATACTAAAAATTGACCTTGAATGTATGGTGACTTTTTACAAAGGTATTCTAAATAAAACATATCTCTATATATTAATAAACAGTCTGGTCTGACGAGAAATCTGTTCTGTCACTGACAATTACGTTTTCAGTTTTGTTTAACATTCTTCCTGTTTCAAAGTAAAAGCTCTGAACAGATTTTTTTCTTCTTAAATGTTTAAATGAATTCCTTTTTTTTTTTTTTTTTTCAAAACTGCCACCCTTGTGCGAATCATTTCAAGCCACGGCGGTGACTTAAGCATGCAGTTTCATCCTTACCCCTTTCCCTGACACCCATAGCATCCGTGCTGCTCTCTGTGTCACCATAAAAAAAAAAAAATGACTGTCTGTGTGTGGTGGTGTTGTGTACAGTTTTGTGAGTATGCGAACTTTGCCTGCCTGCTTACCTCCGTTTTGGTTGTATACAAGTGAACTTCTGGCCTGTGTATGTGTGGTATTTGGTTGATGATACACACATTTGAAGCAGTTGCAACTTCAGAAATACCTGCCTGTTGATCGCATTGCATTTACAGTAATCACCCACTAAGACAAGCTGCAGACATGTTTCCTCACAGTTTTGGATTTGAAAAGGAGCATACTAAACAGCATGTTGTGCATGAAGTGTGTATTTCTGTTTTCCATCCCTCATTTCAGTTACAGTTATTATTATCAACCTACAGTATGTTCATCTTGCACCAGACTAACCAGCAGTGTCGTTACAAAATGTGACCCATGCATGATCTGAGAGATGAGCCATTCAAACCCAAGGGTTCTCTTTACCTTCCAGTTTGGGTCCAGAATTGTCCCGGTTCTGAGCGAACAGGACCTCCGTAAGTCACCAGCCTCCATCGCCTTTCAGCCAACCAATCACTTTTATCTTTCTCTCTTTTTACTGCCTGGTTTTCTATGCTGTCATTGGCTGTCTGGCTGCAGTAGGATGCGGGGAATCACTGGTCTTTTCTGTCCTTTGACCTCTTTGGATGTGGCAGCATTTGGTTCTGTCAGTCCAGCAGGCCTTGGGTTGCAAAAGAATCACTTTTTGTGTGTGTCCGTAACACAGTATCATACAGAGAAGACACTAATCCTGCATGCATGTCTATTTCAAGCTCTTTTTGGTTCGCTTTTATTGATCTTTTCTGACTTTACTAGAGTTTTCTCACTACATGCTTGCTAAAACTCACAATACATAACGCAATCATTTGCTCAACTTACTGTAAAAAAAAAAAAAAAAAAAAAAACTTAAGGAAGGCAGATTTTTTTGGGTATGGTTACATAATTGACTCTATATCTCTAGATTTTTTAAAAAAAATTTTTCATTAATGTGTTCAACCTAACTGTCACTGTTCCTTGCCCCACCCCTCCTCTCCCCACAGTGACCGTTCCCTGGAGGTCTATTTCCGGCCCAACTTCACTGATGACCGATCTGCACCCATCTTCTACTAGCGGACTGCTGCCCCCTTATGTGCACTCATGGGCCCTTTTTTTCATAAGGAGAGAGAGAAAATGGCCAACACTGGCATGTTTGAATTATTTGATGTTATCACAAGAGGGCCCAGAAGTGTGATTAGGGGGGGAAAAAATCACTTCAAGGAACATGTTACACTACTAAAAAATTAGTTTATTTGCCGTGAAAATTCACTCTTGAGTACTTACGGTGCAAACGCTTCCACAGCACTGCAGGTAAACACTGGATGTCTTGTTCTGAACATTCAAGTGCAAGTGTGACAGTAGATTTTATTAGTTATTTAGATCACACCACTTGTGGATAAGGTATGGCTAATAGGTTTTACTAGTGATGCCGTCACATTATTATTTATCTGCACTTCTACTATGGGATATCTTGTTTTCTTCAACACTATACACTGTAAATTTCATTCGAGGATTATTTACATTAATGGACAGCGAGGAGACACTCTCTGCATTAGTTGTTTTTTAAGTGAGGTTTGAGGGTGAAGATACGGTAAGATGGTCAATAACCGTTTTCAGTGCATCACTGTAATATGCACTCATGGCAGAGTGTAGATTGGGTACTGCCACAGATAGGTAGAACTGGACAGTCGGTGAGTAAACTGTACTTTTACTTTTAAGTGACATAGAACTATATATTTACTAGTTGTGATACAGTATACCCAGATTTACAATGTGGGAACTGTGCCTTCTACTTTTTTTTAAACATGCTTCAGGCAGCATTGACCAAATCATCCTGTAAACTGGTTTGAGGGCATATGCATCACAGTTCTACTTGTATTTTTATATTTCTTAAAATATCAGTGGGATTATGTCCCCTTTTGTCTTGTTTGCTTGACCTTTTTTTTCTTTTTTTTTTTGCTTGAGCATGCTCCAGTGCAATTTGCATTTCCACCGCAATAATACAATGTTTTGAATTGCTATTCTTTCCTTCTCTTGTACTTACAATAATAGCTAAGCTGCCAGATAGCCAAGAGGTGAAATACAATGCATACATAATGGAGTTTTTATAATATTTAGCTTTGAGGGAGTGGTAGCTTATCAGATAAGGTACAGTATTATCATAGCTTTTGATCATTCATTCTCAGTATTATACACTCATCTGGGACAAGAGCTTAAAGCAGAGGCATTTATGTATAGTATGCTGTGTGTGGATAATAGTGAAACTGTATGTGAAAAGCAAGAATGTGTATGGTATGTGAATGAGCTAAAATGCCTCTTAGACTGCAATAAATCAACAGTTACAACATGAAAAATTAATTACCCATGGATGAGAGTCCTCTACACTGAGTGATATGATCACGCTTTTATTACATAGCTCATTCGGGCAGCAAATTTCAAATGCATTTTTTACTTTTGTATAGCTTTCATTTTGCCCATTTCCCACTTTTGTCCCTGTTTGTATTGTATCTGTACTGTACAGAAAGTGCATATAAATTATCTTGTCCAGAAATAAATCTAAATGGGCACAAATATACTTTTATGTGTTGTGTCATGTTGTCATGGTTTATGTTTCAGAAAAATATACTTCTTGGACATTACTGCAGATAAATATATCACAGACACAAGAAGGGAAAAAGTATTTGGATTTATTTGTTTGGGATAGTACAATAGCCATGAGTGAGGGAGAAATGGAAACAGCAATGATGTTACTACTGGTGCATAGAACAACCCACCTCATCCTCATCTTCTCCAAACATGTCTGCCACTTTTAGCCAATGGGCTTTGTAATATCTCTTTGGCAAATTTGAGAGATCGTCATCCTGGATTGCATCTTTTCAAATCCTCGTACAAAAATACTAGCAATGTTTTCTCTTCTTGCAGAACTTAAAAGGCAAGGTGAGAGGAAACAGAATTGGCACTTTGAGCTACAGAAGGATAGAGAGGGGAAGGGAGCTGTCGATACAGCAGTAGTAATTCAAGTCAAGCTACCTGCTACATGTTGATATAACATTCGTACAATATGTGAGATATGTCTTAGTTTGTCTTTTTTTTTGTACACCTCGGACCCGGGCTTCAGCACAATTGTAATAGAATTATGTAACTTTATGTATGAGACTATGGACAATACATAGACATAGAAAAAGATGCATAAAGATGATACTGACTGACATTCAACATTTATGACTGGCATGTTGACATGACACTGGCAAATTGTGTTGAAACACCTCTCCATCCCTTTGGTGTCATTCTATTGCAGATGAAACGTAATTTAAGCTAATGTGCCACAAAATAAAGTGAACCTGTAGCTGGCACTGTGGACACAAATGGGGAGTCTCACATGTTCACATATTTCATTCCAGGATGGGGAGATGTAGAGCAACTTCTACAAATAAGGACCCAGTTTGGCTATGCAAAGTGCTTTAGACAGATGCAATAAGTCATCATTAACAAGAGCAAGTGGTGGTGAAAATTAGGGAGTGACAACACCGTGTTTCCTTTCAGTCCAACTGTCAACATCATTTTGCTTTGTCAGAGTCTAAAACTTGAATGAAGACTAAGTTTCAGCACTTCCATCTTCAAACATTGTCACCACCACCCACAACTGTTAAAAAGAGTCAGATTTTGTTTTTGGAAATCCACCAGAACTTTGTACGCAACAATCACCAAGCATTTTTTCTCTGGCTCCAACAATGAGAGCTATAACAGTCTTTAAAAATGCCAGATCAGTGGTAAGCAGATGGACCAAGGCAGCAAATGAGAGGAGCAGCTAGAAAGCCTCTCATTTCTCTTTTTTTATCCTCTTATTTTTATGATTATTTTATAATTCACAAATTAAATGACCTGTAAGGTCACCAACAGAAGTTGATGCTGCATTGAGCAAATAAGTTACTGTAGTTATTGTCATATACTGTATGTTAAAACTAATATAATTTTCTAATTCTGCAAAATATATGATCTGATTTTATATCCACTCTCCTGCTTGTCTAAATCAGGTTGCCATATCAGCAGCTATCACTCTTTCTTCACAAAATAAAAAAAAAAAACAAAGTGTGCAAATCATCAAGGGTGTTTCACTACAATATGAGGCACTGTCTCATAAAGGGTCACCAGGGTCAGATGCCCCAAACGTCGATAAAAATAAAACTCTGTATAACATCTAGATATAATAATGCTGCTTTTCTGTGTTGAGAAGAAACTCGTCCTCCTCCAGTCGGGGCCGTGCGTAGGGCACTCAATCTTTTGGACTATCTTCACTGTTCCCTGTTGGACACAATCAATTGAAAATAAGTATTGTAGCTTTACAATTGCGTTTAATCAAACAGCGTTAAGTGATACTCCACCCAAAAACATGTTTAAAGTGTCAATACTGTGTGCTTGAGATGTAGCTTTTAAAAATTAGCAGTTTTGACCCCCATAGAGCGAATTCATGTCAGTGAAACAAAGTCCAATTCAAATTCAAAAGATTTTCACAGCAGGAAAATAACAACTTCTCAAACCACTACTAATTCCCTTCTCCACTCACCATCTTTAGATTCAGTATGCTACAAACATTCAATTATCCACCAAAATATCTCTCAATACACAGATTATGTTTGTAGTTAAAGTCATAAGCCTTTTTATGTTGGTAACACATGGCTATGTTTGCTTAAACCACCAACAGCCACGTTTCCTAGTGTTATTTCGCACTTAAAATATTTTTGGTGGAGTATCAATAAGACATACTGTGCACCAAATAAAAAATTTAGAAAAAAAACTGTTAAGACTACAACATTATATTAACATAACATATTGTAACATATTACATGTTTGTGACAATGTTGTTGATGTTGATGATGGTATTGATGTCATATTGTTCATGCAAATAAACTGACATTATATAACAGTCCAAACTCTGTATAGAAGACAGTTAATACAGACCTGTTGCTGTGCCCATGTGGGGGTCGGAGACGTGTGTAATGGAAAATCGTGAGACAATAAAACGGTTAAGTGCTACAGCTGCAGGTTTCGGAGCCTCAGGACTCTTGGGTGTGGATGTGGGTGAGGAGTCTGGCTCAGGGATGGTGTCAGGTGAAGACGGGCAAGGCTCAAATGGAAGGTCATCTTCCCACTCGTAACCCCCACCTGAATACACACAGTCACAATTATAGTGAACAATTTGGGATAAGTGAACTAGGAAGTATGGTGTTTTACGTCCTTGAAAAACTTACCCTCTTCTGAGTTGTTCCCATCTGTTTCTTCAGAAACACAGTATGTCTCACAGGATTGGGCTTCAAGTTCAGGGTCAGGTTGTGGCTGGTGGTCAGAAGTTATTTCCTCTGAGGATTCCTGCCCACTGGACTCTGCTCCTGTGGAGAAGGTGTAGTCAGCCAGCTCTCCCGTGGGGCTCTCCTAGAAGTCAGAAACAAAAATATTCCACACATACATAATCTTTAATAGACAAACATACTGCATAACTTTGACCTAATTACATCTCATACCTGGTCAAAAAGGAACACTGTGACATCATCAAAAAAAGACACAGCTTTTTTCTTTCTCTCCAACTCATCACAGAAGGACTGGGTGAGCAAGGTGGGCATCTTCAGGAGGCTGCGGAGGTGTCTAGCCTTGCTGCAGTCGCTTACCACCACTGGCACTGTGGTAAAATCTTCCTCACTCTCCTCACTGTCCTCATCCTGGATGTTGTAGGTCCTCAACTCTTCATCAGACTCACTGTCATCCGAGTCATCTTCATCCTCCGCCTCCTCCAGAGGAGCTCTTACATTCTCTCCGCACAGCTCCAACAACGATGAGGAAGTGGACAGGTCAGCAGGGCCGTTGGATTCTTCACATAAACTGTCCTGTGAGTCACATTCCTCTGCGTCTATGTCCTCAAAATCTTCCTCATTTATTCCCACACCCTCCCTTCTGTCCTCTGTTTCTTCGTTGTCATGATTGAATTCAGGCAGCTCCTCCTCCTCTGTGGATCCATCACCATTTTCATTCTCTTTTGGGGCCTCGTCTCTGTAGTCAGTTATGGTGGAATCAGAACATAAATACTGGACAGGGGAACAATCTTCTGCTCTCCTGTTCCCCTCCTCGTGGTTTGCTGAGGCCTCCTGAACAGTAGAGGAAGGTTCAGACACAATGGAGGAGCTAATCTCTGAGGAGGGCTCTTCTACTGAGTTCTCTGTCTCCAATCCAAGATCATCATCTGCAGGGGAAGACTCTTTGGTCAGGCAGCCGCCCATCTGCGGAGGAAATGGTGACAGCATGGACAACCCAGGAGTGGAAAGGGGATGGCGTGAACCTGTGTCAGCCTCTGAGAGATTTGCCAAAACACAGCTTTTGATATGTCTCAGATTCATTAAATGTTCCTCGTCGTTGAATTTCCTTTTGATATGATCATCATCTCTGTTAGAGCTTAATTTCTCAGCATGCAAGTCATGGCTATTTGGACCTGTAAAGAACTTACTGCCTTCCTCTCGAGGGCTTCTCTCATTCTCGGCATCATAGTCAGAGAAATAGGCCGAATCCCTGTATGGGTTCTTATCAGTCAGGCCCTTTAATTGTAGCTCTGAGGTGCTGGTGGAAGTGCAGACACCTTGGCCTAAACCCACTTGCAGAACAAGTTCAGTTTCTCCACCCAGCCTAGGGCTCCTGTCACCACCTCGGGGATCTCCAAGCTCTTTGAAGATAAACTCTGGAGACTCATTGTTCTCTGTGTCGTATCCACTGTCCAGTGATTTGGGCAGGACAGGGGTATTGAAGGGATCTGGGCTGAAGGCCTGGTCACAGGGGCTTGCCATTGATGAGGACAGGTTAAGAGTGTCTACAGAGTCAGGAGTTCCCTCTGGATTCTTCAGTGGGCTTAGCTCTTCCTCCTCTGCTTCAGCATAGTCCAGGTTGAAGTCGGCAAAGATCCCTGATGTAATATCTGCAATGTCATCGTCATCATCCTCACTGTAATCCCCAAGCTCAACAAGGCTAATGCTGGAGTTTCTGATGCCCACTCTGCTGTCTAACACTCTACAACTCTCTGATGTCTCTGGATAGGTTAGCCTCTTGTCTCTCAGACCAACAGAGACTCCTGTTGAAACCCCCTCCCAGATATTACCCCTCTGCTTGTCTGTCAAGGCTCCAGTTTGACCCGTCTGAGGTTCCTTGAAAGAGGATGGGGACTTCACATAGCTTGCCTCAGGTATCATCTTAGGTTCAGAGTACAGTCGTTCTCCATTAAGCAGTGGTTGCTGTTCATATTTTACCTCTAATTTCTCACCCTCTGTGCCCCTGGCATTCATACTTGAGCTGATAAGAGAATCAATACTTCTTAGATTATCTACAGGTAGGTTATTTTCCATTGGAGTGGCCTCTCTTTCTTTGTGACACAAGTGAATGTATGAACCTAATTCACTGGGATTGCTAGCAGCTTTACCTCCTTCTGCCTCCAAGGTGCCACAAGACCTGGAGCTGTGGAAGGTTTTAGTGGTGGCCTTAGTCAAAGACCATAATTCTGTTGTGTTAGAGTGAGCTGTATATTGAAGGTCCAGATAACTTTCATGCCCACTGCCTGTCTGCCTGCTGTCAAAACTCAGGCTATTATTGTTCGCTGAATGGTTTGAGGTCCAGTTAGTGGCCTCTCCCTCAGAGAAAAAGTCATCATCAATGTCTCCATCCCTCCGCTGGCCCACCAGCAGGCCATCATCTGTACCTACATCAATGCTAATGTGGTTAACAATGGGTAGTGTCTTTCTGAGGGGACCCATCATATTATGGCAGCTTTCATTAACCACGCTACGACCTGTGCTTGCTTCAAGGTAGGGATCGCAGAACCCTAGGCTGGGGCTGCTGACTGCTTGCAACAAATTGCGTGGGTTTTCTAAGCCCCCCACTGGATGGACAATGTTTGATCGTGGCTCTGGTGACGTATCCAGTTCAGACAGACAGGATTGGCCTGTTTTGTATGTTGATTGTTCACAGTAGACAGTGTTGCTCTGGTAGGATGAGAAGCAGTTGTGGGAGTGGCCTAGCTTTATAGGACTGGTGCTGGATACCTGTTTCAGCAGTGGCTCCATGGTTAGTTGGACAGTGGGACTTGAATCAGAGTCATAGGCAATAGATTTAGTGTTGTCAGCAGTTGACCAATAAACACTGGGCTGTGCCATGGATGAACCAGTCCGACTTTCAGAGGACAACCTGCTGTTGCTGGCTTCCAGTCCTGGGCTGTAGTCTTCCTCGTTATCATCCAGGTTAATGTTACACTCTACTGGCTCCTCTATGCGAATATAGTACTCGCTGCTGACTGAAGGGCTGTGGGCACTCAACACTGGGACCACACCTGGGTGCTCGGGTTCATAGTAGGATGGGGAAATGCCTGAGGTCAGGCCGTCAGTCTTGCAGCCCCCTGAGGTGTTTCCTTTACTTGAATAGTAGATATCTTGGTAATGTGGGTTCCCCTGGCCCAGTGGCCCACTGGTGGAGGAGGAGCAGTAGGGCTGTTCAGCTCGGGCCTGCTCCCACTTGTACTCAAAGTTGAGACCATGGCTGGTCTCTGTGACAGTCAGTAGGTCATCTCCTGTGTCAGAGTGAAAGCTGTCAGAGAAGTGCTCTAGGAGGGGAAAGGAGGATGAAGCAGAGGAGGCCAGCTCCACTGCCTGAGTTTGATCTGCACCAGGGTCGTCAGCTGAGGCAGGTGTAGGGGTCAGAACCAGGGCTGTGGATGTAGCTGTGTGGGAGGCGCTGCCAAGCAAGTTGGGTCTCAAAGCATTCCAACGTTGTTCGAAGTCCTCCTCAGCCTCACTGGAGCCTTTGGCACACAAGTATGTAACCAAAAGGTGTACTTCCTCACTGCTAGGTCTCAGCTCTGGCTGCAGCCAACAGAACTGCATAACTTCATACCTGCACATAAAAATAAGAGAGAGAAAAGATCAGAGACAAGAGAGAGTAGAAGAAAAACAAAGTAATAATTATGTCACTCTCCTCAACTCTGCATGTCAAATAGCTCAGAGGGACTTATTGAAGTCTTAAGAATAAAGTTTTTTAAACAAGCAGAGAAATGGGCAGAAGTTAAAGGATTGATTCTAGATTTGCAACAGGGAGATATAAAAGAGAACTTTTGTGGTCAGCACTCTCAAACAAAACCAAGTACTTTTCAATGAAATAAGCTCAAAGACATATAAAGTATGAAACAGGTGCAGTGCAGATACTGACATAGTTAGAAGATGTTTACATTCCTCCTTGCATGTGTTTGTGTATGTCTGTGAATCCTCAGTGTTGGTACCAAAGATGTTTAATTTTTTGGGGAACAATTAAAAAAAAAGAATTAAATAAAAACAATATTTGGCTGGATTCCCAGGTAAAGATGAATGAGGTGATTCAACTCTGGTCGATGCCAGAGGATCATAAAGAATAGGGAGTATTGATCATCTGCTCGTGCTAGCAAAGAGAAATATTGCCTCAATGGAGTGGTGCACCACCATAAGCAGAAACCGATTTTGAAAATAGGACACGCTGACTAGTGTGCTGGTATAAAGGACATTTATTGATCAGTGAGAGGTGAAAGGCTTAGTTATCAGCAATGTCTAAAAGGCAGCTTATATGGCATCAAGATATATAACATTCTGTGTTTCAGCTGGTGTATGTGTTTGTATGTCTCCATGAGTGTGTGGGCGTGCAACTATGTCTCACCAGCGCTCAGCCAGGGGGAATTGGAGCTGGGGTTTGGGTAGTTTAAGCTGCTGTTCCTTCACAGCATATGTCAGTACCTGTCGGTCGGAGTAGTGTCTGTACGGCTGGTTTCCCAGCTCAAACAGTTCCCACACAGTCACCCCCAATGACCTGGAACGGGCAAAAACAAAATCATTAAGTGCGTTCACAAACCATTCCCAGGCCATTTGGCCATGTTCCAAGCAGTTAATTGTTCTAACTGTTCATTTCATAATCTTTATATTATATCGCAAGTATCCTTGTGCTGTACACATATTTCCCAATGAGTTTCACAATAAAAGCAGACCAGATGACAGAAAAACAGGAAAACGTAACATAATCCTGGAAGAGAGCTAAATTGAATCCATCCAAGTTGCTGGTGATGTTAGTATGGTAGCTTAAATCTGCAATAATCTGTGTGCTGTACACATATTTCCCAAACAGTTGAGTTTCTCAATAAAATACCAGATGACAGGAAAGCATAACATGATTCTGTATAAGAGCTGTATACATTCTGGCACTATACTCTGCAATCATTCAATGTTAGAGCAATTGATTCCCGCTTTCATATATACGCGGAGGAAAAAATGAAACATCTAGCTCAACAGTTAAGGTGAAAGTTATGGTTGAGTCAATAATATTTCCTGTTTGTCACTCCCTACATATCTCACCATATGTTGCTTGACTTGGTTTGGTCAACAACCAGCAGGTTTCCGTGGACCTCGTCTATGAGCTCAGGTGCAATCCATCGCAGGGGGACCCAAATCTGGTCTTGTGTTACATAATAGTCCTCCTAAAGAACAAAAAATAAAAAAAATATATATATATTTTGGGTCCTGGGTGATATGGTAAAAATCAGTCTATAAATATAGTGACATTATCAAAAGACAGTCTAACCTTGTATCTGCTGTGAGAAAGGCCATAGTCCCCGATCTTAACTGACATTTCTGAAGTTAGCAGGCAGTTTCGCAAGGCCAGATCACTGTCAAAACAAACATATCATACACATACCCTTATTTATTTAGTGTTGGAAGTTTTATAAAAAATACTGTTGAGTTTTAACCATTGTCAGTACATTCAGTACATCAGTATTGTCTGGGTTTGCTAATACATATTGCTTATGATATATAGTCAACTGATTATCCTATCTAGCCAAAGCATTAAATAAAGCATAGTATAATATGTGTACATGTTGAATATCAACAACAATATGACCGTGTGAAGACACAGACTAAACTAAGTCAGTTTGTTTAATCTCACCTCCTCCACAAACAGGGAGCTCTTTAGCCAGGCAGCCACTGACTAGTTGCTATGGCAGCCACCGCACGGAGATAGAGCGGGAGGGGTTCGCCCCCGGCAACAAAATCACTGATGCTGGAGTTCGTGACAACTACTCAGGCAGCACCAGGATGTTGTTGCAGGGAGAGACCAGCAGAGGGCACACAGACTGTTCAGATGGTTCAGATGGATTCTTCTTTTCTTTTCTGGGTCATTCATATCCTGACTGATGAAGGTAAACAGAGCTGGACTGACTGGCATATTGTACCTGTGTATAAAGTTGTATTTGTGGAGGTGTAGAAGCCCTGAGGCAATGTCACATGCCATTCGCTGGAGGATCAAAGGGTCAGGAGTCTCAGAGTCAGCCACCCGGCAACTGCGGAGGTAGCTCTTCAGATCACCCTGGGGGAAGAAAGTGAGAAGACAGTGAGCTGCTATGATTATTTATGAACGATGACACTGCACCAAGGAAGGGAATAATGAATGAATAAACAATATTTGATAATTAAAGTATGTCCCACCAGAGGGCAAAACTCCATGACCAGCAGATAAGGAGTAACCTCTGAGCACTGTGCCAGACATTGCAGGAGAGCAGGGTGCTGGAGGGTTCTGGCAGAGGAAACAGAATTTGAGTAGGTAGAGAGTGCAAAGACCATACATTCAATAAATAATCATATCAATAATTCATCTCTTCATTCATTTACATGGTTTTGTTACTATGCAGTGCTACATGTGTTGAAAGGCTACGGTGTGCAAGCTCTGGTGTTTCAGTGAACTGACCGGTATGGCTGGACCTCCTCCAGGAACTGCATCTGGTCCTGGACACTAGCACTGGCCTTCAGCTCTTTCACCACCACCTGGGTGGTGCTAAGGCCCGCATTGACCTCACCCAGCAAAACCTGAAAAGTATACATATGGGAGAAACTTTTGTGCCAATCTCAAAGCAGGTAGACTGGAATTTCCTACAAATAACATCAGCGTGCATTTACAAAGTGAGAATGTATGAGAAAACAAACAAAACTAGAATGGGAATAGTGCAAGAGCAATTCTAGGAAGTGTTAGGGCAGCATATACTGTACAGTAAATTGTAAGGAATTTATGTGAATTTGTATGGAATTTGTGAAATTCACTGTGCCTGTGAATTTCAACTCGTCTCCCATGGAATCAACACCCTGAGACAAGTGCCAAAGATTAGCCTCGCTAGAATGAGATCATCCTCACATTACCCTCGCATTCCACACAGAGTAGAAAGCACATTGGTGTACAGTTAGTAAAGTAAGGATAATTGCAGTTTTGCAAATTGCAATTGAAAGAATGAGTATGTGATGATGATTACTGAGGTGGTGTCTCAGAACCCAAATACTGTGTGTCTGTGTGTATGTTTTAAGAACAAAAAAGCATGTTTTACCTTGCCAAACCAGCCATGTCCAATCTCCTTTAGATAAAGTAGACTATGGCGGCCAAGGTCTGATGATTTCAGCAGCTGGACTGGAAAGAAAGAGTAAGAAAGATGGAAGATTACTTTCTGACAGAAAAAAATATAAGACTGTAGGGGAACAACAAAGATTTTCAAATACAGAAAGGAAAATAGAAAGTTGTGAATTGTTTTCAGATACAGAAAAGAAGCCTCAAAGACTGAGATTAGGAGAGAGAAAATAGAAACCGCCCTCAGCCAAACTATGAATGCACATTTCCCTAAATAAAAAGTTGTTTCAACTAAAGAGCGAAGATTGCTTGAGAGGAAATAAACCCAATTTTCAAACTAAATTAAATTCTTGGAGAACAAGGAAGCTTACTGCTACCACACACAAATTTACAACAGGGACACGGCACTATTCTGCAAATCAAACCAAGTTGTGCTCAAAATCAAATACCTCCATGGATCCTCATACTTCAGGAATGGAGATGATGATGACGGAGCAGTGGAGCGGCCAGCCACTCTGAGCACCGTGACAGGAACTGAGTCCGAGTCCCAGGCAAGGATGAAGTACTGGTTCAGAGTGTGAGAAATGAAAGCCCGTGGCCCCAGCCCTAACCCCAGGCGCCTTAGCCTCATTGTGTGTATGTGAGAAAGAACCCACGGTCGCAGTGTGTGTGTGAGAGAGCCTCGGCAGGATTTAACCCTCCGAGCCCTCGCACAGCTGAACAAGCTTGCCACGCTGCCTCTCCCCGTCTGCACCGAGCTCATCCTCCAACTGGGACACACACAAATACACACACTGTCCTCGTCTAGAGCTCTCCAGCTGTCGAGCAAACACCAAAGTCCTTGGTTCCTATACAGACTACATTTAAATCTACGGTGAACAGAGCCAGGTAGAAACTTATCACAGCTTCAAGTCAGTGGATAGATTAGCGGACGGTTCGACTCAGGAGTCCCGAGGAGGATTTCTGCGCTGGGTGCTGAGGTTTTCTGGTCATGTATCACGCCTGATGTGACCATCACGCATGTTGGTAGTGTGCCGTTTGACGCGCCAGCTCTGTGTGCAGCTTCAAGACACCCAGCAGTGACATAAGGGCCACATAATGCCCCCCCTGTCACCCAGGACAGCAGCATTCCTCAGCCAAACAGGACACAAACACTGCTCTGTCAGATGCAGAAAAGACCTCTGTCATACACACTCGCCACCACTATCTCAAGCGTCCCCTCCCCACTTTTAGGTCCTGGTGCATGCCACCACCCTTCCCCTGTCTCTCCTCATCCTGTCACAGACCTCTCACTGTATTCTGCCCATAATGCCAGTCCTCCGCTAGTGCGTTCCACGGACGTTTCAGTCCGGCCTTATGCTGACCCACTGCCCAGCCGGACTAAATCAGGGCCATTGTTTGGCTCGCTCACTCACACATTCACGCTGTGTCTCCTGGTACCCAGTGCACCAAATACACACACACACAGGCGCGCAATCACTCATATGCAGACACACACAAGGCCCATTCTCCACTGGAACGCTAGGCAGAGGTTGTCACGGTGATAACAATCCCACACTTCTCCACCCCAACCCCTGAGCCTCCACCACCCCTCCCTGACAGAGAAAAAGAGACAGAGACATTAAGAAGTGGTAATAGTCCAAATGCGGAATGTGTGAGCGTGAGGGTGCATTCCCGTCCTCTCCTACTCATGGCATTCCCAGTGAAGATGGTAGGGTCCAGTGGGATTGTAGGACCGGTGGGCCCGTGGAATGAGACACACACAATTGTCTCACACACGCTACATTTTGATGCATCGAGCCACAGTCGTGGGTTTGAAAACTTTGCATGACCTCTTGAATAAAAGATTAGAGCAACAAGTGAAAAACAGGACCGCCAGATCATCTGCAGATATTGTGCTGTGTGTTCATGAGTGCTGCTCGGTTCATACAGAAAACATCATTCATAGTAAGTGTACAACAGGTTTTTTTGTTCCACACTCAGCTACTAGGCTCATTTGCAACATCTTTATGTTACTGTGGGGTGAATAATTTATGAAACAATGTTATTATGTATGCAGGAGCCTTCAGTGATTATGCCTAGCTAACAACGGATGAGCAGTATAGAAAACAACCTGTTCAGTTCTTGACCTGTAGCTTATAGATGTCATTAACATGAGATATGACGTCATATCTGTAATTTTCTGTTGTCTTGATCTTTTCACACTTTTACATACATATGACAATTTGAACACTGCAAAGACTGCAAAATTGTAAATTTCTTATACATCAATACCTAAGCAAACACAATACTTACAAGTAAAAGGGTTAACATGATTATAGCACATGTTGTACTTCCTTTAAAGAAGAAAGGAAGCAAAAATAAGAGAGCATTCTCTTTCTGACTCAGTAAAAGGACACTTTCTCCCTTATTCTCCCCTCAATCTCCCTCTTTCACAATCTAGCCTCTCCTTTTGCCATTTATCCATTCCTCACCCTGCAACACCTGGACCAATCATACAGCGGTAGCTACGGAGGACAGAGGGGAGGCCAGTGATTGGCTACAAGCCTGAGGCTGCCTTGTCCAATCATTGCTGGAGCTCACATCCTCGGATGCTGAGCCCCAACTCGCCTCCCTTCTGGCTGAGCAGAGTGGAGCGCAGACAGCCAGTGAGTCATGCAGGGAAAGGGACTTTGAGCACCCAGGATCTGGCTTATACTGAGATTCTCACACACACACACACACACACACACACACACACACACACACACACACACACAAACCCCTCATACATGTACATAAGGTAGCCACATACACATTTTAACAGGCTGGGTTTGAGGCAGCATGAGAAGAGGAAGAAAAACAGCCTGTGACGTTGCTGGGAAGATCATGGCTACAGAATACAAATAAAAGCACTAGCATAATATGGATGTGAGCTGATTCTGGATTTTGTAAGAAGCAAGTAAAATACAAACAAATGCCACACTAGATTCATGTTAATGTGATGTAAAATGCATTTATAAAAACACTCAGAGCTAAAGAAATAATGGACAGTAGGGTTAGGTCAGATTCCTTCCTCTCCAGTAGGCTGCAGTTTTCACATATGATATGAATTGCAGCACTGCAGTAGGTCGAGTTCTAAATGCATTACACAATGGACAGATGTCTGTCCCTTGTTGAGGGAGGGGGCAAGAAGGAAGGGACATAATACAAGATAACAAATGAAAGAGGCCATGGTGTTCCAACTAAGCTTGGCAAAATTGCTCAGTTTTTATCTCATACAAATCAATAGCGCCAGTAAGATGTTCATAATCCACTTGCCATATACTCCAGAGAAGTAATAGCCTCTTTTTAATTGTCTCTGTAAGTGTGGTAGATATTCACTCCTAAAAAGCTGGGAATTAATACTGAATACTGAGATATGCAATACAAGAAAGGATAGAAGAGAAGTAATGAGAAACATCATGAAGCAAGGCAATAAGTTAGAGGAAAGGAGGTCAAGTAACACTCAAAAACAGGTCATTAAAAATCCAGACAGATATAATTCAGACGGGTTATGTGTGGATAATGTTATGTAATTTCTTACTGGATCTGCCAGGCTGTTTGGAGACAGGCAGGGAGACTTCGGTGAGGGGAAGAATGTAGACCTCGGGGCCATTCTGGGAGGAAGGCGAGGCCAGGGCCGAGAGATCTGCCTGGTACTCCTCTCCCTCAGTGTTTTCAAACTCCTGGTGCAAAGACACACGCTGGGATTAGTCATCCACTTGCAGCCATCCCACCACTGAGATTGTGGGAGACAATGGTTCAACTGTGAAGGCATCTAAATGCACTGAGGCACACCCACCTACCCATATACATAAGTCATGTACATTGTGGGGTGTACTGTGTGGCTCACTGTAAAGACACTGTAGGGGAGCTCACTAATGCACAGTACTATTGAAACTGTATACAGAAAGCCATTCTTTCTTTTCTTCTGTCTTCACTTTCTCCCTCATACACACACACGCACACACACACACACAACACAATGTTCTTATTAGTCAAAAATGTCACTTAAATATTATATGATAAGCTTAAATAAATAAATTAAAATAAAACAGGGCCTCAGGTACTAGTTGTAAGTTTTGTGTTTTTAAAAGTAAAAAGTACATTTTAGTGCTTATTTTAACCCATAAGAACTTCTTGTTTTGATGGATGTGCTAGTTTTCAGGAATTATCACTACGTGCAACATGTCAAAACTATGAGAGAGGAAACAACAGTGTCCTGGTTATTTTGAGCTGTGTGGTTTAAACTGTGCTGTTAAATCTGTCAGTGCATGTCACCGGTACATACTGAGCTCAAGTTTTTTCCATCTTTAAGGTCTTTAAGTGCTGACTAGTTATCGTGTTACACAACTGTGCTGCAAATATACACAAAATACCTGTTCTGGACTGCCATCAATAATCATTACTAGAACTTTAAGACCACAATGTTTTCTTGAGCCCGCCATGTCACTGCAAAATCCTATTTCTCTCTGTCCCATTCAAGAAAAAAACACTAGAGAGGGTGGGGACTATAATCAATTACGCAGAAAAAAAAAAAAAAAAACCTCTCCTCCACCGTCAATAAGATGGATGAGGATGAAAGGGTGTTGGAAACAGTGACCCTTTCTCTTTCCTATATACACCATGTCCAACATCATGTGCTCTGTGTGTCTGGTTTATCCCTGCTACCCCTCTTTCAGCCCCCCTTCCATTTTGCTCCTCGGTCTGCTGCAGTGTCCTTGGCTTGGTTTGTTATGGTGTGGCCCTATAGTTGCCTGTAAAGCATTGCATGTGCAGCATAAAGAGTGCTGATCTTAAACAAAAAGGAAGGTCATATGTCCTAAATCAACTTCAACAACAAACCATACATGCATAGGCATGGACAGCTGAGAGAAAAACAGCAGTGTAGTGGAAGATACACAGCCAAAGGAAACAGTATATAAACACTAAACTGAACATGATTTGCTGTATGACGATGATCACATAGTATATTAGCAGATTATTCTCAGTGTGAGTAAAAAATTCCATTAGCTCATAAGAGACCTCAAAAGTACTCTACTATAAGTTCAATATTATTATATATTTATATTCTGTTTGGAAACAGTGCAACTGTTGTTCAGCAGCTGTGCTGGTCCCATGGTAACCCTAAATTCTTTAAGGGTAACATTCTCCAGTCACTCTGGGCTGTGAGTAGGAATGAACTGTGTTCATTGAGATTTCAAGATTTCATCCTTAAAATCTACTCTTTTCCTGGAGTAAATACCTGCAGGAAATCTGGATTATTAGCATGTATGCGCTTGTGAGTCTGCGTTCAGTGCTTTAAGCCATAGAACCACTATCTGCATGTGATGGATTTTTCTCTGCTGCTAGTGCATGCAATTATAACCTCAGGGCAGCACTATAAAGATGGTCATACACTCCAACATGTCAAAAACATTACACACGACTGTCCCTTATAAACTACAGTAGATAGGAACTAAAACTAACTTGAGGCAAGAGGTAATAAACTCACAATGCCTCTACAATAATATTGAAAGTAGTGCAGTGGAAATTTTGCAACTTTTGCAATAAAAAATACAATTTTAATCTCAATAATAATAAGATAAAAAAGAAGTGCAGTAGGGTAAGTCCAATTAAATGAAGTATATACCTATCTGTATTGTTTAATTACATACACATTTACATAAGTAACTGAGGCAAACTTATAAACTGTATAGAAACCGAAGTAACAAAGATTACACTAACAATGCCTACAGTAACTGAAATCCTACAATTGTGATGGTTTCCTTGTCTGTAACTTTTTTAGGTTATAGCGGAATATATGGCCAAAGCCCCTCTTAATGCTGGTCGTGAGTGAGTCCTACCATCTCAAGCAACATCTCACAACTATTAACATTAAAGTCAATCTTGTTAGTGGTTTCGAGGACTGTGGCTATGTTGGGTAACTGGGCTGGCCATAGTGCTCTATTCACAAGCGCTGAGCCATCCACCCATCCCTCCATTCCCTGGTTAATGAACTGTAACCCATAACAAGCATATCTCCCACTTGCAGCAACACAGAGGGAAAGAAAGGAGGAAGAGTGAAGAAGAAACAGAAGGCAATGAGAAAGGAGGAGAACAAGAGAGTTGGTTGCAGGCTGGATTAATATGAAATA
Organism: Thunnus thynnus; assembly: GCF_963924715.1. Classification (NCBI taxonomy): domain Eukaryota; kingdom Metazoa; phylum Chordata; class Actinopteri; order Scombriformes; family Scombridae; genus Thunnus; species Thunnus thynnus. The sequence goes on from NC_089533.1 coordinate 13,077,974, forward strand.
TTTGAATGGCTCAGTGTGTGTATGTGTGTGTTTGTCTTCATTTACATGTGTCCTAAAACACCAGTGTCTGTACATCAGAATGTGTGTACGTGTGTTTCTCATTCAGGAGAACCATCTGCCACTCTCCACAGAGCAAAGTGTGAAAGTGAGCACCTGGCTGTGAGTCAGCGTTGCATAGCTCCTCAGAGAGCCTTCAGTTTAGAAAGCACTTAATACCCAGCCTCGCACTACACGCTTCAGTAAGAGCACCGTGATGGAGAGGAATAATGAAGCTTTTTGGATGGTGCAGCGGTGCGATTTTGCAGTCCCACACGAATGCACACCTTACAAGTGAGCTGCTGAGTGACGAGCTGGTGCCAAGGAGCGTGATAAAGAGTGGGAACCATTTAACCATTCTGTGATGTTTGCTGCAAGATGACGATTTGATAACTTTAAAGCTTAAAGATCAATAGACTCCAAGCATCATACTGGCTTGTCTTATCTGAAATTACAATGATTTCTAAGATCAAGACAAGTGCACATTTTATTACTTAAGTCACAATCTGTTATTTTGAAATAAATGTTAATATATATTTCTTTCACGTACTATAAGTACCCATAGTTGCAATGGCTTTTTCTCCTTATTTTAATCATTTCTTTGCTTTAGAGCTGCAATGATTAGTCGACAAATAAATAAGTCAATCAACAGAAAATTAATCACTAACTATTCTGGTAATCCATTCATTGTTTTGAGTCATTTTTTAAGAAAAAAAGCAAAAGTTCTGTGGTTCCAGCCTCTTAAATGTGAATATTTTCTGATTTTTTTTAGTCCTCTATGATAATAATCTGAATATCTTTGGGTTGTGGACTGTTGGTCAATACATTGTAGGTTGCATCTTGGGCTTTGGGAAAAAGTGATAGAAATTTTTCACCATTTTATGACAATAATGAATATAATCGTTAGTTGCAGCCCTACATTGCTTTATGCATTATGTCATCCCCCAACCTGAGTCACATCTCTGCACTTGAGACTATGGAGAAAACCATCTCCATGTAATTGTTTTCACAACTTGTGGATAACATTAAATAGAGAAGAGGACAGTGAGCTAATAAATGTAGCAACTACTGTATAAAGGAAACCTATCTTAGTCCAATCATTTTTAAAGGGGGCTGGTAAAAGGCAGAGTCCCTGACTGACTTTGTAGACCTATACTCACCTCTTTTCCTGAATATTTACAACATAATAAACCCAGTATGTGTTCTAAAACAACATACAGAGTAAGCAGAGTAGCTTATTTTTAGCTAAACGTTCACTCTGAACACCCCAATGACAGGGTGCTATGACGATATCTTTGCAGGTATAGGTAGTGACATAGCTTAACAACCAGGCTCAAGGTGGAGCCATGGTTGATCATGACAAAATGAATCAAGTTTTGTCCGACACAGACCCAGACTCCCACTGTTCTTGCAGATTATTATAATAGGTTAACATAATGAGGCAGAGGAGAAAGGACAAAGAGACAGACGTGGGCGCACACACACACAAACACACACACACAGGAGAAAAGTTTAAAAGTCGTTAATGGTGCCTGTCTATGCCGTGCTCATTAGTGACACTGTTATCCCTGCAGCATCCACCTACCACAGGCTGTTCTCGCTGCAACGCAGACCTGACTCTCACCACATACATAACCACGATACAAGCTGCTCTCGTCCTCTCTCTGCTTTCTGCAGCTTTCTAATCAGCAAAAAAAGTCAGCCATGGTTTCATTCCCTTCATTCGAATTACAAAATGATTTGCATAAGTGATTTCAACAGAAGGCTCTGGTGTTCAGCTGAGGCTGTAATTTATCCATTCTCCAACTAAAAGACTTAGAAACATTAAAATGCATGAATTAAAATATGTTGTGAAGCTAGCGCCATAATATGAGCAGCATGTTAATGGGAAACTTTTAATGACAAGGATCAGCCAGTGCAGCAGCTCTACAGTTCCCTCTCACCCCCTTTTATGCTCCCTCTTCATATGCCCCCTGCCTGTGTCAGTATCTGTTAGCACCCATCAGCTGCTCAGTTCAGCGCTGATGTTTGACACAGCATGGCTGAGTCAAGCTGGCAGCTGAAGGCAACACAGAGACAATGTGTGCCAGGCTGGGACGGGTAAGAGTACTTGGTCACATCACTAGCACACAATGAAGCAAAAGACTGCAGCATTCACAGTACAGTCTGTGTGGATTAGAGAGTTTGGTCGATCAATAATAAAGTACTGATACTTCACAATGCTGATATCTCCTAGGAAAAAAATGTCAATACAGTACAGTAAGTGTTTTCTCAAACAAGTTGTTTCAGGAATGCTTTTTAATGAAACATAATGTTAATCTCATGCCAAAAAAGTTTTGTAAAAATTTGTGATTATTTAAAATTAAAATCATACACATCAATACATTTTATCCTGGAGCTGAAACAGATGATTAATTGATCAGTCAATGAACAGAAAAACGGCAGCAATTTTGTTCTTCTTGGTATTTCAGAACTTGTGATGAGTATTTTTCACTTTTTTGACATGTTGTACACTACAATTAATCAATTAATTGACAAAAATGAGGGGCAGTTTAGTCAATAATAAAAAATAACTAAATCTTTCCTTCAAACTGTAGCTACTGGCACACTTAAAGAGAACATTGAATGGCAGTTTATTACTACATATGGCAGGCTTTTATATGTTTTTTAATGTATCAATATCTGTTACAAGCTCATCTTGTGTTGTCAACTCTTCATAAGTAACCCACAGACCAAGACAAGCCATCCACATTCCGTCCTGTGGCATCTTTTTTTTGTGCACACACATTTTGTGCTTTCCTCACCACATGCAGCAGGGGGCAGCAGTGAGCTCACCTTGAAGCCGATGTCACCCTTCTTGCAGCAGAGGCAGGCCAGCATGAGGAAGACGAAGGTGAAGAGGCCAGAGAAGGAGACAGCTACCACAGCCAGGGAGGAAGGCCACGACAGCTCGCTCAGCGGAGCCCCATCTGCAACATCAGAGCATAAAGCCTGTGTTAAAAGGGTGGAAGCATACAGATCAGAGAAGGCAGACTGCAGGGTCATACAGGAAATTAAAAACAAAATAGAGATAACGGTGATTTGTATACACGCAGATCGTTTGTGACTGTTTTATTGGCAGCTTGAAGAAAGAAGCATGTGACACTTCATTAGCATTCTCTTCTGTTTCCCATTCATCTCTATAGACTCAGTGACTCCGAATAGGAAGCAGGCCCCGCAGGCATAATTACAGTAGTTACTATGCACCTCTGAGTCATGGAGGCTAAAAGTTTGATACCACCCACGGACACAATTACTGCCTCTTCATAATAATTTAATAAAGCAGTGACAGAGTAGGTGCAGTGGCTCATTCTGTTTTCGTGTAAACAACTGTGATGAATGAAAATGCTTACAGTGAATCTATAACCTGTTTTTCATTTACTGCAATGCCCTGAAAATATTCACGGATCAATATATAAATCAAAGTGTATTTAATTGAAGTAACTGCTTTCTAGAGCAATGCACGCAATGGTGCATTTTGAAAAGGGGTCTAATATAACATCGCAGTGAAAAAGAAACATTTCGTGTGCGTCTGTGACCAAAGAAGAAAGTTCACGCATGCATGCATGCATGTATGTGAATGTGCATAGTTATTTCTTGTTTGTGTGAATTATTCACGATATGTCATTGTCTTCCTGTGTGCATATGTGCAGCCCACATGTGTCAGTTTGTCTTTTGGCCTTCAGTAGCTGAGGACAGGCCAGAGGGCCAGATGTCAGTTTGGAGCATCTCCATGTAATCTGATTTACAGTTTTAAACTTCCTGTCTGCACAGATGAAAAGGAAGAGAGAAATACAGAGGGATAGAGAGATTGAAAGAAACAGCGGGAGAGGAAAGACACATACAAAACACACACAGACACAAAATACCAAGAATACCCATCAACATTCCTACAGCATGTCCCCTCCAGACATGTTTAAAGCTAGATAAAAATACTCTTTGAATTATAAGTTGTCTTATATGTTTTTTCTGCATTAACCTAATTAAAATCCTTAAAATGACATCTACTCCTTCTCCTTCATTGAAAAAAATGGGGGGAAAAAAGATGCTAATTTTTCATTCCAAAAGTTCAACTGCTGGATACAAGATGTCTCCTACTTCACTGAAGACTCCATTATCAGTGCAAGCAAAGCAACAATACTCTAAACTATCTGTGATGTCACAAATCATACTCGCAGATATACGCCTTTAACTCAGATTTAAGGTGAGCACATGAGAAACTTTTCACCTTCGGCAGATGAATGTGAAAACAGCCCTCTAGTGTCTCTGCACATACAATACATCATTCTGCACAGTGGAGGTGAAACATCTGAAGTGAAGTAGCAATAAGCAAAACCCATGTTTCAGTGGAGGACTTTAACATTCATTCCATTAACTATCCCTTCTCCATGCTGTTTCATTTCTATCCACATTGAGGCCCATTGCATTCATTTGTTCACCTGCAGCATTCAGACAACATGGTCGAGGGACTTAACCTCAATCACTCAATTGGACAATCGATTGTGGTTACTTTATTACAACACCTCACCACTCCCTGCATTAACAGACTACTGGGAGTGATGAAGAGAGCTCTACTGAAGCCTCCATTTTTATCCTCTAGAGGAAATATAATGTATGTGCTTATCAGCCTCTCAGCCATATTTAATGCTTTAAAATGAGTTACTGGAGAATCGATATTCATGCATTTGCCTGCATGTACTATTTTGGTTGCTATTTTATTTAGTAATACTTTTTAATTAGTTGTTATACTGTATGCTATTTTAAAGAATATCCATCTGTCATTTTCATCAAGGATGAGGTATCCATGGAGCTGCTCTACTGAATATGATTTAAAAGGGTATTCCAACAAGTGAGTATCATATTGCCATAAAGCTGGGAGACTTATGAGAGGATGATTAAAAGAGGAATGGAAAAAAAACAAAAAACCAAGCAACAGAGGCCAAGGTATCCTGACTTTTAGTCCCTACAGTGTGAGCCAGGTTGCAAAAATGCTGGATCTTGCAATGCACTTCAATGATGTCATTCTTTAAATCACAATCACCCCCTAACCTTGCCCACATGGTTATCATGATGAAGGTTCCTTAACCTTAAAGTAGTCATTTTAACTCAAACCATGATGTTACCCTAAAACTAACCCGGTTGTTTTTGTGCCTACATCTAGTCAGGCCTTAACCATAGTATTGTCACATCATAAAATGTATTTATTTTTCAACAGGAATTTGTAATGGTTTTGGAAGGCACATATGATGTCATCCTGTTGATAAAGACGTCAGATCAGAAAATGTATCACTGTGTTGTTCTGGAGTACATGGACCAACGACTTTGTTTCTTTAATTTAGAGGAATTGTTCTTTTTTACTCTCTTTACATCTCTTTTTCTCACAGCACACGGTTTGGTAAAAATAAAAAAATAAACCAAATTACTTCAATTTCTCTTTTTATTGTGCCATACCCAACTGTAAAAAACTCCCATACCCACAATTAAAGTTCAATAGTGAAGCAAACAGCAATCTGGCAGCACACTCCGTTCCTTCATCATGTTGGCACACTTCTTGTGAAAAGCTGATGTCCCAGGTCTGTCAATTCTCATTCCCTTTCTATATGTATATTTACCTCTTTGCCTGTTAAAAAAAGACAACTGGCAATATGTTCTCACTCCGGGATTCCCTCCATCTCTCTGTCCTTGTGAGGAAGTACACAGGAATGGGCCTCCACTGCTGATTGAGTCTACTAGGAATAGTGGTCTGTGATGCTTGTGTCTGGATACTTTTCCACCTCACTGATTGGGACCCAGCGGTCCTGACCCATTTGGCTGTGGGAAACACACTGTTCCAGACCTGACAGCTCCCGCAGCCCCGACAGCATTGCTCCAACCAAAGCTTGACCCTAAGATCACGGCAACAAAGCCTGTCACACTTACACAGACCAACATGCACAAATGCACACACATGGGAAAACAATGCAAACAGACAGGCACAATGCAGCCAGGTTCCTACTTGTGTGTGTGTGTGTGCATTTGTGTGTGTCTGTGTGTGTGTGTGTGTGTGTGTTGGCACTGAACTGCCAACACATTGCCATGGTAACAACCTTGCTGGCCAACACATATTAGTTGATTGGCTTTTACGGTGCGGTAAACCTCATGCCCCCTTTTTCTGTCTCCACTTTTGGAAGAACACATTTTTGCTGATGCCTTATCCACTGGCACTCTCTCTCGTCTATTTGCCTGTATAATGCCATGACAGATTGTGAATGTGTGTGTGTGTGTGTGTGTGTATGTGTTTGAGTGTCTGTGAAATGGAAAAGAAAGAGATTACGAAGCTAAACCAAGAGTGCCCTTTCTGGATCCGCCACATACCACAACACACAGCCTGAGTGGGTAGTGACAGGACACATTGTGTAGAGGCTGATAGGGGGATGATGCTTTCCTCAAAATGTGAACATTCACAGCTTCTATTCCCTCCCTCTGATATCTTGGTCAAGCAGCTAAGAATTAAAACCGTAAGAAATATGCATTCTGCCAACATACAGTTATATTTCCAGCACAATCTCAAATGAAGCTAACACTAACTGTGTTATTCAGCCATTTAGTATAAGTTTGTGAGCATTTTATTTTAAATCTGCTGCATATTAATTACCTTGAGGAATTACATACTAAACTTATCAATGTATAGTATAGGTGAATGGATGGATATGAGCAAAGAGGGGGCAAAGAGGAGGCACACAGTGCAGATGGTGCCAGAAACAGCGATGATACATGCTGAATCAGAGGGCATGGTGACTCAGGGCTCCCTGAAGGACACAACATAAAACACACAAACACATGTTGGAAATTCTGGTGGAGAATATTAAATGGACTGTCATGATGTGCAGGCCCCGGGCCTGATCGATGGCTCTGGTTTCTGTTTGAAATCACTAAAAATAGTCTCTCCTGCAGTGTCACAACAATACAATAGCTCAACACTAGAACCGCCAGGGGTCGCTATATACCTAAAACCACCAATGGGTTAAATTTACCCGTGCTAAAAAATGTACTCTGTCATTGTATTTAGGCATTGTCTTCACAAAGGAATGTCTAAAGTTACGAGTTTGTTTAATCATCACCTGTGTTTTGGTCCTGTTGTTTTGAAATCCAGATATCTTTAAGAGCACCGATTGCTTTGCATGGCCATCAGTAGCCTATAAATGAGGCTAAAATGACACTGAAAATGGTTATTAAAAGGAAATATTTACATATTTGGGTGGTGTGCCAGTATTATAAAATGACATTCATCACATAATGAGATAACCCATGTTATTTAAATTACCAAAGTAGACTTAATAGGACAATAATGACCCATAATAATAGCAATATACAACTACTGCACTTATGTCGTAACAAAATAAACATGACAAAGTCTACTGCACCTAATTTTACCTAATCAATTATTTATTTATTTTAACAATGTTCGAATAAGAGGACATCACCAAGAAACCATTACAGCTTTTTTTTTCTTTTTTTAATTTATAACATCTTAACACAAATACATATTTTTCTTTTGGTTCCATTCATGAAAACAGAGTAAGGCAAAGGGGCAAATTAGGTTAAATAGCCTATAAACAATAAACGGTAACATGGCAAAACAAAAATGAATGAATAATCAATTGACTAAAAATACATTTTACACACAATGAACATTTGTGAGTAAGCTAAATCATCTTCCTTTCAACACATCTGATCTTACATGTCCCTCAAACATGCTTTGGGCAGACATTCAGCACCTTGACTGTGTATTTTCCACACATGGCTGCACTTAGCAAAGGTTTTTATATGCAAGTCATTCTTCTCTGTTCTTTTTATAATTTAATTATGACTTGATGTGGTTGTCAGATCAAACATATCAATGCCTAGTGAATGATTGCATTTCATATATGGGTAAATTTTACCCGCTGACGGTTATAGGTATAAATACCTGTGTTTTTAATCTGGATTCATCCTCACTTATTTAACAATAGGGGGTGCTACACAACATTATTTTAGGAAAAGTCAAAGACTGGGTGACTTCAATATTTTATTAAAATGTAGGCTACAACTGAAAAACCGCTATGGGTAAATTTTACCCTGCAGCGGTTCTAGTGTTAAAAGAGTATACAGTATTAACATAGGCTATGTCTAACCACTCTTTCAAGAAGAGCAAACTTGTTTTTTTCAGTGTTATGCTATGATTACACATCATCCGTCTATTAAGCTTAAAGCAACGAGATGCAACTTTTCACCTTGAGGCAGGAAGTGTACGATCTTGACCACTTCCCCCTCAGTTGCTTATATTCCCATCACAAAACCTCATTCATTTTGATAAACTGTCTAACTTGAAATGTTATCTAGCCTGAGGCTGAGGTAACTGGCAAGCTTCTACAGGAGCTGATAAAGCAGATGGTGAACAAAGGCGTGGACCAATGTTATACTATCTCAGATGATAAAGCAATCATGGAAATTAGAAATCCACTCTAAATTTGTTTTGTAAGTCTGAAGAAGGCAAATGACGAAGGTGAATGTTTTTCCAGTAAAGTGCTGAGAAGAGTCCATTTGTCCCTCTAGTTTAGAGCAAGACCCATGTTTGTATTCGTTCACATGTACACTACTCTGACAAGGGTGTCTTGCCACCTCTCCTGTATGTTAGTCTAAATGATAGTTATTAGGGTGAAGCAAAGCTCTGGAGAGTGTCAGGTTTGGTGGTATGATTGTAATTTACTGCTGATCGCGTACACTGGAGCCCTGTTCTGGGAAAACGAGATTGCTCAAGTCAGGTGGAGGTCAAGCAACTACCCTTGGTAAAGGAGATGAAGTATTTTGGGGTCTTAATAATGAGTAATGTACTGTAAATGGTTGTGAAAGGCCACAGGTTAAGGCCATCAACCCAGTAATGTCAGCATATCAGACCAGGGAACTGAGCTATAAAGTTGAACTCTTGACTTACCCATAATTTTTTCTTAAAAACCCCCATCTTGGGTCATAGGTTTGACATAATGATATTTAAGCAGTAAAGATTTTTCAGTTTCAAGTCAGTGTTCTTTTGCATCAAGAAGGGCCAATAATAGTGTTACAAATACCTCATGAGTATGTTTGAATGCATTATCAGCTGGGTGGAGGCTTGGGGAATCCCAAGGAAGACTGTCCCTGTCCTGTGACATCTTAACTCACCTAAACTCACACAAATGGCAAACATACCAGACAGGATTAAGTGAAAAGCCAGTTTTAGTCATCTTCAGGCAAATTAGGCATGCATGCATTCAGTAGCAAAACAGATGACAGATCATATCTATACTATAGCCTGTTTTAGTGCAGACGGATAAAGCTTTATTAACTTTTTTTATTCACCATCGGAAAGTCTAATATGGTCATCCAGAGGAAAATCAGTGGTACTATTTTCATAAGTGCGACATTTGGAGAATTCATCTCCCTCTCTCTCTGCGGAGCTGTGGGCGAGCGACGACCCGGGGTCCTCCATAAATATTTGAGAAGCACACATTACTTCACCAGCTGCACGGCGAAATGAAAATAAGGCACTTAAAGCCGGGTTCATACCCGCTTTATTAAAAAGCTGTCTTCAGGACTGGGGGAAGATGAGCAATGTCCTGACAGACAGGGAGGGGAGAGTGATAGAGTCACCCTGCCACCTCCACAATTCAGGCTGACAGGACGCAGTGGGATAAAAGGAGGGAGGGAGAGAGAAAAATGTGTGTTTGGGTAAAGGAGAAAGAATGGATGAGGAGGCCATTGCCGTTGCCTTTTTTAAAAAAATCACAGTTGCCAACCTTGACAAGAAGTGTACTTCCCAAAAGTAAGACAAATAAATAAAAGTCTTATTCCATTTAGCATGACTTTGCGCCTCGACATAGATTGATTTCACTAAACTAACCTTCAGTTTGGATTAATGAAGTCATGCTCTAGGACATGATGGCAAAAAAAAATGGCCAAAAAATGTATATTTTCATCAACAAAGCCAGTGATACAGCATGGCAGTCAATTGCTGTCCATATCAATGTAAGAATAAAGTGTGCAAATACAAATGGAAGCAACCCAAACTAATAACCTTACTATCTGAGGTCATGAAATACCAGGCAGACAGACAGAAAATAATAAACAGAGAGAGAAAGAAATATAGACATGTAGAGAGATGAAGGCTGAGGGAAGAAGCAGGAAAGCAAAGGAATGCTCAGTTCAGTGGTGTGTCTGTGCGTGTATGTACAAGATGAGGATGTGGTGTGTTATGCACAACTACTGAGCTTTTCATGGTGGATCATAAATAAAGCATGCACCAGTGAGGTAGGGCTTTCTGTTGCTGTGCAGCTGCAGCAGTTAACTAAAGCAACTGGACATCAGGTCAGCTGCTGTGCAACTAACTACCTGGTAGAGTGCATCCACTCAACAAATCTGCTCTAAATGGACACTTTGAGGAGGGGGAGAGTGGGCAATGCAGAGAAAAGAGGGGGATTTATTCAAGTTTGTAGCTAAGGTAGAATGAGGCATATTAGTCTTGGGAAAGGAAGATCCTGCACACTGCTCTTGCTCAGCATCACAATTTATTTATCATACTAACATTTCAGTCCCTCTGTGCCTTCATCAGGAATATTTTAAACTATTCTTACAACAATGAGCTTAAGTAGATACTATATTTTTATTATTACAATGTAATGGTCAAGTTTAACTACTTTACTAATCCTCATACTGGGAAAAAGTATTTTATCACTGATATCATCACATTTTCCACTTCTCATGTTATTTATATGATCAAATGTCCTTGTGGGTTAGCCTATGTTAGTAAGAAATCACATTCATTACAACAGAGAATAAGTGAACAAAAGAGCTCCATCAGGAGAAATGATAAGAGATTACCCAATAGCGCTACATTTCAATGACTTCAAACATGACATATCATTCAGATTCCAGGGCATTGAAGATGTGACTCTGCCACAGAGAGGTGGTAACATTGATGAAATTCTTAATAGAAGAGAAGTGTACTGGATATTTAATGTGGAAATTTTACCCACCAAAGGAGTGAACGATGAGATCCCATGGCATGTCATGCTCTAAGGAGCTTTGGGTTCAAACAGACCTATTTATGGTGCACTCAAGATACAAGTATTCCATATGATGGCACAACGTTGAATAACTTATGAAAGCTGCAAGGCTGATGTTTTCATTTCATTCAGATATGCAATTTCTGTAAATATTCTTGTAAATAGACGCATGTATGTGTCACGGTGTCTCACTTGTTCCTGTTTTTCTTATGTGTGGACTACAATGTGACAGATTATACATGTCACTGTCAATTATTGAAAGACGCTCCCACAGGAGAATAATTGTCCGACACTTGAGGGACTGAAACATTTGCATGATCAATAAATTGTGATGCTGACAGGAGCAGTGTGTGGGATCTTCCTTTCCCAAGAATGAGGTGATACTTTCCAACGCACTTGCATGTGAGGTAGTTGGGTGTGTGAATATCTCCTTTAAAAAAAAAATTGAGGCATATTACAATGCCTCCCACACTCCATATCAAGGCCAAGGCCGAGTCATGTGTTTATATTCACACACATGCATAAGAACATGCACCCACACAGAAAGCCCAGTCCAGTGCAGGTGTTGCACTGGACTGAAAAGGAGAAGTTTGGAGTTTCCGTGGTAACTGAGAGCAGTGGGATGTATTTTCTGCTCCTGATAGCAGCAACCCCTTGACACAGTCCATGAGAAAGAGCACTAACACAGTACAGATAATGCTGTATGCTTTGATTCGGACCAGCTGAACAGAAATAAATGTCCCTCTCCCTCAGAAATGCTGCATTCTCATTTCCCTCTGCCTCTTTATACTTCAGTCTTTATCTTGCTGGTATGGTTGCTATGCATGCACAAATGCACACGTACAGGTTCTTGTTTTTGACCAAGGGACCAACTAATGACAGTGGTGCAGGATGGGCACAGTGCCAAACTACACACCACTGCAATCAAATCGTCTTGAAAAAGAATGAGGGGGAGACAAAGGGGGGATGAAGAAAGGGTAAGATACAGTTTCAACTGCAGTGAGTATTCAGTACATTGGTTACAAATAGGGACATGTGTTATGCAAGTGTCCAATTGATATGTGGTCAGTGGCCACAGATTGCAGATGAGGTTGTTTAAACTTTCCCATCTATTCAACAGCACACATCATGGTCTAACATTATCTCTACACTTTGTTTCTACCCATATTGGAACTGTCTCATATGTTAGAGAAACATGTCTAGATAACACTAATGACCAAACCGCGTGTATTATTTGGAAGACTTTGGGAATATTTAGGCTGTGGAGATTAGTGTTGTATGCAACAGGAGGCCAGCTGCTGTTGTTATTTAGCCACTTAACTGCCTTCCAACTCTTTTCAAAGCTCCAAATGGGTAAACATGAAAATTTGTGTTAACATGTGAGGAGGAAAAAAAACTCACACAGAAAGACAGAGTGCAAACTAGCCCCAAATCTCTCTGAGCATGCGTTTACATTCAGGACAGTGCTGCAGGGGCTCCTCCATCTGCCCTGCCTAGGCTGCACCAAGTGGTTTCCAACAACACACAAACTCTCACAAACACATAAGTGGAGTGGGAAGAATGGTGGGGGAGTGCTTAGGATACAGCAGACAGGAGAGAAGTGTGACCTTTGGGTGTAGATTTACAGGTCAGTCAGGAGGCAGCTGGAGCAGATCTGTGAGTCTGTTGCAAACAAGTCACATCCAGTTTATCATTTAACTTTCAAAGCTACACTGATATTCGACTGGAAGTTGCTGGATGAAATGTGTGTCTGCAACAGGACTAAAAAAAGAATTCCAGTTAGGCAGAAAGCTAAAGTATATAAGCCAAGCTATACATTAATTCTGCATTGCTTTTCTGTAAATGTATATAAAATGGAGAATCATTACATTGCAGATCACTTGTTGGCTCAAGAGGGTAGCTCATCTTCGGTGTCAAGATGTCATTTGAACACCTGTTTTAAAAGACTTGTGATGAGAGACTTGTTCAATATGTATCAGTGTTTAGAGTTAGTTATCTTTTTTTCACTTCCAACAGCCACTGAGGGAGCTACAGTAGTGTGCTGCATACAAGGAGAAGTCAGCTGTGCTCTGACACAGCCTGACTTCCCAAGAGAGAGAAAGTGTCAGATAGCAACCCTCTGTTAGAGGCTGCATGAAGAGGAGAGAGATCATGGGTTAGCACACAGAAAGGAAGAGGGAGGGACAGAGGATGGTGTGGAGGAAGATGGAGGAGCAGAAGCTTAAAAGCTGAAGAAAAAAAAAATTGAAAAGGGGTCCCGGGGCTAAAAGCAAGAGAGAGCAAGGGGCATGTGATGAGGGAAAGCTGAACACAGAGGTGTGAGGAAACACTTTGCAAACACACACACATGCACAAATATGTCAGTCTCGGGAAGGGTTGACAGCAGAGGGAACAGCATGGCATGATTAATGGCAGGGTACGGTATCCTCCACCGATATACATCCTCTCTGCCTTTCTCTAGTCCTGCTCTCTGTGAATGACTGCAGATGGCAGAGGGATGTGCTGGCCTGCAGAGAGCCATGATAACTGTCATTAACTGGGAGTGAGAGCCCAGGAGGACCACCATGGATCAGCATTACAGGCCTGTCATGTCCGTCCCCTGACAGCCTGGGCAAGGGCAAGCTGCTGGAAGAATGTGCATATTAACTCTGTCTTTGATGGGCGGGGTATTTTCAGCTAATTTCACAGATCGGCTAACTACTTGACAAAGGCATTGCATATAGTTGTAGCATTTAGCATCGATAATTAATTCATTTGAAACATTATCATAATTAATGTAAGCACAGACCATCGCAGGGGAGACTGGCAGCCTGTGCTAGCCTCTATTCTGCACTTTGCCTTGTGGGCTGCTGGGTCAGATTTTGAGGTAAATCTGCTGAATTGGGTGATTATTATGCAGCAAAAAAAAAGAATCAGCGCTACTGTTTTGCACAAATGGAACAAAAGCTGTTCACAGTTTATCACATTGGCAAACAGACGGTTGAATGAATGAATGGATTGAAAAACACGTTCATCCTCTTTAGTCAAGTAGATGGAAAATGTGACTCAAGGATCCTCTTTTGCAACAGGAAGCAACACAGTTTATGAAATTAACTGTAGGAAATTTTGCAGAACAAGCAATCCCATCAAATAGATGCTACTGATCAGAACAATTTTATGATTAGCTCTTAACAGTGACATGCTATGATCACAATTTATTTAATAATGACAGAGAAATGCTACATTAACACCAGATTATTATCATATTAGATCATACGTAACAAAAGTTGAAACAGAAAGTATGAGCAGCCCTGACGCAAGACTGATGCATTATTCAATTGCAAGGAATACCAGCGGGAGTTCTGACTTAAAACAGCCCTGACTTAAAAAGCAGGGGCCTGTGTTGATGAGGGTGTGATGTCTAAGGTACATGTGAGACGGTAAAATTCGATCCAGGAAGTCCAGTTGTAGTGACAGAATTATGCATCTAAAGGTGGATCAGATACCACAACACAACACAACAGTTTACATTACTGTGGAAAGTTTTCACTGCTGCAACTATTTTATCTTTTGTCATGATAACTGCAAGGTAAACAGCAGAAATACTGTGTTCATATCACAAAGTAATCTTCCAGAAATGTGTGCTTGCATGTATGTGATTGGCTGACGGATGATACCATGTTGCGTTGCATCAACGCAGATCCAGCGTTGTTTTCACAATGTTTTTTTCAAGGACTTGAATGATTAATTGAATAATGGAAAAAATAATCAATTAATATATGCATTAGTTTGTCATGTGCCACATGCAAAAATCACACCCAGAAATTCAAAGAATCTATCAGAATTGTCATACCACACTTTAAAAAGCTACTATACTATATTAACTGCATTACCCTATCTTAAAAATTAAGAATACGATACCGTAGATAAAACTCTAAATTGTAAGATTAATTAATTAAACTGATTAAACAGTAACACAACTTTACTTGTGCACAGTTTCTATCCATGACTGGGGCATCTGCACACAGACCTGACAGAACACAGCTCTGCACACACACTCCAGTATTTGAGCCCTCATGTGTTTAGGCCTCTGGCTTGATGAACACAAATGAGATGCATGTGCAAACCATATGCAGACATAGAAATATGCAACTGAGAAAACATTTCAGCCCAGGTCTCATGATGTAGACAAAGGCAATGTGTGTGTACATTGGCAGCGTGTGTGTGCCTGTGTGTGTGAGAGAGAGAGAGAGAAGAAAAACTGAAATACGAAAATACCTAAGCAAAATACGTTAGTGTGAGTAATGCTGACTCCCATGCCCTCACTCATCCTCCCATATTTCTTGTTTTCCTGGTTGCTATTGTATGCACATTCTCCCACTCTGACACACATGCAGTGAATTTACACACTCATACTTTCCACCAAAATGTCTTCTGTCTCTCCAACCAATTCAGAGCTGTCCATGTGAACACAAGAACGTGGTTACATATTCTTCTGTGATTTCTCCATCTTGGGATCATAAAGTCAAACCACTCCACCTCAACCTTGCTTCCTACCAAACTTCTCCGCTTCCATCCACCTCCATGTTGAGATGTTACTAAATGGCTCCCAGAGTGCTCTAGCATTTGCGGACTACAGTCCCCCAGTCTAAAACAGACATGCATACAATTGCACACACACACAAGCCTTCAACGAGTGTGACACCAAGTAAACCCACATCCCCCACATCATCACACACAGAGTAGAGGAGACATAGATGGTTCCCCTTCACTGCTTAAATCCACTTCATTCTTATTCTAGTTCCCCCAGGGGCAGACTTATGTAACTAAAGTGCTTGGTGTTACACATGGATAGATAAATAATCAAATAGTCAGCGGTGGCTGGCTTGTACTGACCCAGTCCTGGGAGGAGCTCTGAGAGCAAGTCAAGATACCGTTGTTAACATCCTTCCTCTCCAGCATCTGTACCTCCCCGCGTAGCCTGCAGTGGTGTGTCCATGAGTATGTGAGGACACGTGTAAGCTTTCCTGCATGTGGAATGTGCATTATGCATTATGTTGTAGTGTGCGTGAGTGACAGAAAACGTGTGTGTGCTACTTTGCGCCTACATCAAGATACCCACGGTAACACGCACGTTGGCTGCCACTGCCACCTCCAGGCATCAGTGGAGACTGCTGAAACACAGTCTCCCATGGTGCTGCACTGTCAGCGTGTCGGGTGTATCAGTGCTGCCTTCCAGGTCAGTCTATCTTTTGTTTGTCCTGGCAGTAAAGTGATGCATATTAATTCTGTATGAAGAATGCAGCCAAGTTTTCAAATACCCACCCTTCACACACACACACACACACACACACACACACACACACACACACGACATTCTCACATCTGTTCCCTCTCCTGATGCAAGAGCTCTCCGTGGTGCTGAAGCAGTAGTAAGCCAGGTGCTAGCTGCGATTGTCATTGGTGCAGAAAGCCACACGTACGGTAGGCTACTCTCCCCGTGGCAACACAGAAAAAAACCAAGCCCCAGCCGAGGCTTATGTAGATCTACAATCCTACTATGGTATGTCTGTCCCTGCTGATGGCTTACATAATGCCATGCAATGTGACGACTGACCTGGCCCCCATAGTTGTTTTCCTCTCTCTGGGTGTGTGTTTGCACATGTGTGACTGTTTGTGTGAGTGTGTGCAGAGGTAGAGCACACTATGTTCTTACATAGCCCTAGGCATAGGGAGGAAGTGCAGCTGTGGAGGATGGCTTGAGGGGTGCTACAGTTCAAACACTATCTGAATTTGAGATTTGATGTCAAATCAATCCAGTGTGTGTATTTGTCTATAGATAGAGATAGAGATAGAGATAGAGATAGAGAGAGATAGAAAGATAGATAGAGAGGATATGTACATAGCACACAACTGGGCTACATTATTAAACAGTTTGTTAAAACACAAAATGGTGTAATTATGTAGTATCTGATGTGTTTCTGATGCTGCCTTCAATTTTCAGAGCTCCAATCTTCTAGCTGTCTGACCACAGTCTGAGTATTGTGACATTTACTCATCACAAAACCATGCATTTGTTTTTATCAAACCAAACAATCCTCAGGTCTTTGCACTTGTAAATGTAAGTTTTATTCATCTGCTCGTTAGCCACAAAGACAGCATATTCAGCATTCACAGCTGATTGAATGCCGTTTCTCCCCAAATGTGTCCCTTCCCTTTAAGGGACTCTAGCATTTCTCTGTCCTTAGCACTGGCCATGAGAATGATTGGTTCCTCCTCACACGCCCCCTTCCATTGCCTAGGCAACATTGATTCTCAGTCCAATTACTGGGAAGGAATAGGATCACAAGTGAGGTGCTGCTCTTATGAGAAATGTATATCATTATGATAGAGGAGAGGGACACCAGCCTCAATTCAGACCACTGATGCCCCACCCTCTACCTAAAATTAACTGATCCCCCATGCATGTGCTGATTAGCTCCTGACCTGTCACTGAGGCTATTCATTCTGACACCAACGGCTGAGCAAAGGAAATGTAAATATTCCACTGCACATTCCTGAGGGGGAGGATTCAAAACCTGTGATCTGCTCCAGGAAGAAAATACCAAGACACAATTGAATTAGGAAATGCCCCAGAAGAGCCAGTTAGCTGGCGTTTTACCCATAATTCAGCTGGGAACAATTTATCTCGCTTCATATTAAAAGATTACACTCCTCTGGTAGGTTTGTATCATATCGCACTGCACAGAGCCAGGAATAGCAAGCTCAGCACCCACAGCACAGTCCAAACAAAGAATTGCTTTTGTCATTGTTTCCCACATATCTAAACACTGAAATGATCTGTTTGTCTTTGCAGCATATGGTAAAGAAGACAGAAGAGTAGCTGAAACAGGCCAAGCGTTATTTATGAAGAAATTCCTCAAAGCTGTCATGTCGTATCAGTGCATTATCTTAGTCTTACATTACCAGTGATCTGGGGATTTATTAATCAAAATTTTTTGTATTCAAAAAAGCTATATATGATGGTAAAAGCATGAGCTCAGAATATGAAATTGTATGTCTTTCTAGGGCGCTTTACACAATAAAACTGTACATTTGTTGACAGTCTAAATCGTCTCTTTTTTTCTTGCCATAATGTTGCACAATGTTGTTGCAATTGTAAGCAGAGAAACTTCCCAAATGCACAGCAGCAGCACACAACCCATTAATAACCTATCTGACTTTAAATGGAAACCTCTTTTAGTGTGACATCCTGACTGAGGAACAACAGAGATCAGATACACAGGATGAGAAGTGAAGAGAGTCACAGGAAGGCAGACAAGGGTGGAATAATTGGACAAAGAGGGATTTAGTGATCACAGAGTGTGTGCGGTTTGGGGAGGACAGATTGAGCCTGAAACTTGAGAGGCACTGGGCTCACCGTCATTTGTATGCTCAGCACACTGCACCCAGTGCAGGGACTCTCTCAGTCCTGTTTACACTTGTACACAGTTATTTATTCTGCTCTAATTCAAGCCCTCAAACAGGCTCTCTGCACGGCCATATGACGTCCTGCTCGGTGGTCCTGTAGCACTGCAGCAGCACCCGGGTTCTCCTTCGCCAAGGATCCCATCACCCTGACACCCAGGGGATGATTAAATACTGCATACAACCGTCCCCAAGAACCGCAACCTCAAACAACAGAAACATGCTCCTCTGCCAGCAGATTACCTCTATAATGTTGTAGTCAATACCACGCACACACCCTGATCACAGCACACACACACACACACACACACACACACACACACGCATACAGTACACACCTGCACACACTCAGCTGCAGGGATGTACTTGTAGGACTATGCAGATTCAGTGCAAGCATAACTTTTAACCCTCTTGTCACCAAGCTCAAAGGAAATGATTGAATGTAAAACCTCCTTATTGAGCTATTATTTTGAGGTTTAGGCCCACTGTGGTGATGATGGTGATGATGATGATGATGATGATGTCATGGCAAGAACGCTGCAGCTGGTGAAAATGATGTATTCAGTGATATAACGTCAAGCCATGGTGTATGGCCTTTCGTCAATCACCAGATTCAGAGGAGATCACTCAGCCTGATCATGAAGATACATAAAAAAATCACAAGTAGGTCTGCACCAAATGGATAAACGCCCTCATTCATTTGTCAGTTTGAGCCTTACCTGTATCAAAGTGGGAGCTGAAGGCAAAACTGGGATTGAAAAACGCTGAAGACATGACAATCACATGTAGGGCAAAGACCATCCTCCTCGTTGCGTTGCAGAAGACAGCAAAAGCCTAAAGACAGAAAAGGTCAAGAATAAATTCCTGACTCAGGCGCGTTTCAGATTCAAGTAACCTTTCCTAGAAGCAGCAATGCGCAGCATATTATTCCACTTTAGAGAGACCCCCAAAATCCAGCTCCACCTTCAGCTCGAGCAGATTTGGAGACAGATGTTGACAGTCAATTCCATTTTAACACATCTGTTAGATTACTTGTTTGACAACAATATCCCGTCTCGCGCCTTCTTTCATTTGACTGTTTATCTGGACAGGTTTGGACGGACAGTGTACCTACTCGCTCACCCGGTGAAACGCTTATCCGTTATTTACACCGATTTTATACACTGGAAAATCTTGACAGCTCCAAACATTTGGTAATGTCCCATTTGCATGCTCTTCAAAATGACCCTGTGTTTGCTCCTTGTCCTGTACTACATGCAACATGCCGTAACTGACAGATAAGCTGCTTCATTTTAACAAGATGCGTCGGTCAGCGATGCGCATTTGCGTTTCAGCTTCGGCACAGAGCGACATCTTGCACCAGTGTCAAGCACAATAGAGCGTCCAAGCACTTCCGTTTAGAGCTTTCAAACTAAAACGTCATACGTACCAGAAGTCTATTTTTATCGTATTTTGAAGACAAAATCCCCTTGATTTCCGCAATGCTCCAGCTTCCTCTGGCACACTTGACGCAGACATTTCTAGAGGAATCCTGCTGGTGTGCGTATGATAGGGGGTGAAGAGTCGTTTTGACACTGGACAATTTTACTGAAATTATTCTATGTTTTAATATGAACTAGCACAGGAATCACCATACCTACTCCTGGCACCCCACACCATCAGTGCAGGGCAGGAGGCGAAGATAAACACAAGCTCCATGGATAGGCAACCCCACAAACATTCAGACAGCAGCCTGGTTGCAAGGACAACCGCATGCTTGGCTGCAGAGACACTGAATAAATGGTCCAGTGAGTCTGCTGCCGAGTTCATCGTGGTCTGATTGCTTTGTCGCTGTTTAATTACGCCGGCAGCATTAGCATGCAGGCAGACATGAAAGCAATGAGAAGGTTTTTGAGGTAGTTTTCCACAATCCAGCACTGAGTCACAGAAACATACAAACAGGTTGATTTAATTAAGCACAGCAATGTAGGAAGTGGTCAGGTGACAGGTGAAAAATTAACAGGGACGACTAGTGGACAGGTGAGGAATAGCAGAGTCCTTTGCGAGGGAGGCAGGCCGCACATACGTCACCATGACGTAAAATGTGGCCAGCATTGTTTAATTAGCCTATATCACATTTAATAATAAATAAAATTAGAGCTGCAACGATTAGTAAATTAGTCAATTAGTCAATGGACAGAAAATTAATCATCAACTATTTTGATAATTGATTAATTGTAGTAATTTTCAAGCAACAAAGTATTTCTTAAATGTAAGACTTGGCTGCATTTCTGGGTCTTCCATTATAGTAAATTGAATATTTTGGGGTTGTTGATGTCTCATTGGGCTTTAGGAAATTGTGATGCGTATTAATCGATTCATCACAAGAGCAATTAGCAGATTAATTGATAATGAAAATAATTGTTGGTTGCAGACCTAACTGAAACAAAAGGAACTCCCATTCATTTGACAAGGGCTGGTAATTATGGTATTTTAAACTGATATATGCCAAATCTACTCATGCTAAAAAACAGATTTTGCATTTGTGTTGGTAATTTTCTTCACAGTCAGTCAGTGTGGATCATTTTGCAGTCCACAGGGATTTGCTGTATGTACACTATCTAGAACTTGGATGCACAATCTATATTGCTTAAGAAGTGGTGTTTGCTGGGGTCTGCTTGACATGTGCTCTGAATCATGTTGGCTCTGTGGGACTCCCGAGTTGTAATCCACAGTAGGTTGTCTGTTCGGTAGATTTGTGCAAACTGTAGATTTGCGCAAATCTGAACTGTAGATTTGTCTGTATACTTCAGACACCAATAATCTTAAAGCACGAGAAATCGTACAGCATATTGCTTAGGTTTTTATTGATTTTATTTTCTCTCTCCCTATATTATTACCTCTCCCTCTCTCTCTCTCTCTCTCTCTCTCTCTCTCTCTCTCTCTCTCTTTCACACACACACACACAGACACACACACACACACACACACACACACACACAGACACACACAGATGTTTGCTACTGGCCCTCTGCTGGTTGTCAGCAGTAAAACAGATAAAGTCATCGGGTGAAAGAAAAGCAAACTGCCACCATATGCGCTCAAGCATTAAAGTAAAATCCGCATTTTCCAAATACTAGACATTAATTTAAGTGCATTGTATCACTATATAAGAATGTTTTAGATTTTGTATTTATTTAGGGAATGTATTTATTCATATATAGAAAATAATATTGTACAGAAGTCTTCAATACATTCTTTTCACTTATTTCTTTGAACATATGTAATATTTTATTATTTGATCTTTTTTACACATATGTTCCCACCAAGATAACACTGGAACATGATGATATATTTATATATATATATATGTATATACACAATAGTGTTATTATGTTGAAAGCACACTAGAGAGCAGCACAGGACTACTATTAGACAAGCAAGGGCACCATGTCTGTTTGGAATCGTTAAAAAAAAAGACAGACAGTCAAGTGTCATTTTCAACTCCTCCCTCTCTACTGACTCGGGATGCACCTGCAGGCCTCCTCTCTTTATTTAGCTTCATGTAAATTAATAGATTACGTGTGAGTTCTCTGTAAAACTGTCCTTAACTGGAAACAGAGAAACCCACTGATATTTGAAGTATTATCATATAATCAGTAGAAGTTGGCTTACTTGTTATGTGTTTATTGGTGTACATGTGCAGAGCTACAGCTTATATCCTGCTATATAAAAAAAAATCATATATACATACTTAGATGCATGAATCTCATTTAACAAAGTAACACTTCTATTACAATACAACTTTATTTACTTTATTTAGTTTTCAAATCATGACCTTGTAATGTTCTCTCCTCAGAAGATAAGAGACCTGATTGAACCTAAGCTCCTCCTCCTGTCAGTCACTCTCAGTTTCAGTGTTGTATTAAATTGCTCCTCCAGCACCTCCTCTCCTCATCCTCCAAACCCTCTGATCTGTCAGCAGTAAGCTCACTTTCCAAGTTACAAGGCCATTCTCAGCACACACTGACAACATGCTGGGGACCCTCTGCACTCTCATCACTGCTCTAACATGTAAGGAGGCTGACTTACTGCAGCTTTGACCTCATGTTGGATTCATCAGTCTGTGTGTTTCTCTTGACTCCGTGTCATCTTGTTGTTTCCAGGTGTGAGTAGTGTGACGGTGGTGACACAGAAGCCTCCTGTTGTGACAGTGAGGAAAGGAGAGACAGTCACCATGGACTGTAACCTGGGAACTGTTACTGGCAATGCTGTTCACTGGTATAAACAGATTCCAGGAGGAGTTCCTCAGTATGTTCTGAGATTTTATCACAGCTGGAGCTCTCCAGAATATGGCTCTGGTTTCTCCTCTCCAAAATTCACACCTACTTATCAGTCAGGAACAGACTATCATTTGATCATCACCAATGTGGAGGAAGGAGACACAGCAGTCTATTATTGTGCTACATGGGACGGATCTGCTCAGGAGGTTGTATCACAGTGATTTACACTGTGACAAAAACCTCCTCACTTAATACTTCTGCTTTTTGAGTCAATTTCCACAGATGATCAAAGATATCTCTATTGTTTTAGTAATAATGATAATAATAATAATGAACTTTATTTATAGAGCACTTTTTATACAAGAGATGTAGCTCAAAGTGCTTTACAATAAAATAAAATAAAAAATAACTAAAAGTGCAACATATTAAAACAAGGGCAAATAGAAAGACAATAAAATTAGACAATAACAAGACACAGAGCCTGCATCTCTTATAGCTCTTGGGAGGGTATTACATAATTTTGGAGCACAGTTAACAAAAGCTGTGCTGCCTATTTTCTTGTGCGTATAATTGTGTGTTTTTAAAAAACCCAGTAGTAGAAGATCTAAGAGCTTGTGAACAATTATAAAACAACAGCAAGTCTGCAATGTAAGCTGGTCCCAAACCATTAAGAGCTTTAAAAACATGTAAAAGAACCTTAAAATCTATTGTAAAAGATACTGGGAGCCAATGGAGTGCAGCTAGAACTGAGGTAATATGCTCTCTTTTCCTTTTTTTGGTTAAAAGTCTAGCAGGACATTTCTGAATAATTTGTGATATTTTTTCAATTGACTGCTCCAAAAGACAAATAAAAAGAGCATTGCAATAATCTATTTGAAATAAAAGCAAGAATAAGTTTTTCTACATCTTTATAGGAACAGTTGTACCTTGGCATTGTATGCTGTTTTGGTCACCTCCTTTATGTGTAAAGTAAAATGTAACTCTCAATCTAGAACATTGCCCAGGTATTTTACTTCTGATTTAATCTCAAGAGCCAGACACCCAAGTTTGCAAGAGAGTGGATCTCTTGTAGCTTGGGGACCAACTAAGAGTATTTCAGTTTTATCTTCATTTAGTTACACGAGGTTATTGCTCATCCAATTTTTGTACTGGCAAAATAAAGTTTGGTCACTTTTAGCTTTAGATATTAGAAGGGTTGTGTCTGCATGCTTCAGATGAATGTTGTGTGAATGTGACAGGTGGAGGTGTATCAGCTTTGAAACTGAAAAAAATATTTTTAAAAACTCATTCAATAAAAAAAAGCATTTTGATTAAAATTTTTTGAAAAAAAAGTGCATTAATTTGTACTCAGGAAAACATAAGTCAAGAATAGTTTACCTGCAATAATTTGACAGTCAATCCAGAACACACAGATGATAAGAAGATATATTTCTAGATTATGCCTACTGTATTCAACATTAAAACTTTTTATTACACTTAATCACTGTGACTTGAATTATTTCCAAAATTATTTCGTCACAGAACAAACACAGTCTGTTTTTTTAGGGTCAATACATACAGCACACTCAAACTTTCTACATTGTATTGAAAACATCCCAGTGAAAACATATGAATATCGTTCATAATGAAGTTTTCCAATGTAATTTTTCACACTTTCAGCAGCACCAATGAAATTCAGTTCACTTTCATCATATTAGGGCAGGCAGAAATCTCAGAGACAGATTTCTCTGAACCTTGGCACATAAAACAAAGTATCTGCTGGATAACATAAGAGGTAAGTGAGAGAAAAAAAATGGTGATTTCTGAATTTTCCTCTCTTTCATGAATACAATAACATGAAATCAAGTCTTACAATCACTTTTCCTTTAAGAAACAGATGGCACATTATTTACATCTTTATCACCATCATGTCTACTGTTCCAGTGAAACAGAGACCGTCACTGGTAATATCATTAAGAGGATGCGTATCTAAAGTACACATGTATGGAAACAGCTTGTCAGTGAAAGTGTGATGGAAAGTGTGTATGTGTGTGTTGATGTCAGGGTCAGTGAATGAAAGCTTTCCTTTGTTCCAGTCCAGATGTACTCTGATCTTCTGGGGGTTTCTCCTAAGTGGCAGATTTATGCCTTCATCTGACAGGGAGAATGCGATGTATTTATCATGAGACCACCTCCTTCATCTTGTCCCAAATGATGAAGGTCAGGTTCCCCAGGTGTTTGGCCACATATCAGAGCTCCTGGATGCAGCTGTGGATCATGCAGCAGGGGATACTGGACTCTTTCCACTGTAGCCTTGTAGTTGTGGAGGAATGAGACATCTGCAGCTCTCAACTCCTCCCTTGTGACTCTGATTGTGTTTGAAACAGCTGCTATCGCTCTATTCGGAGCCTCAATCTTCTCCTTCATCATTTGACTCTTCTGCTGCTCTTCCTCCCTCAGTACAGAGATCCTGGCCTCATATTCCTCTTCTAGAAACTGGTGAAGCTTCTTTAACTCCCCTTTAATCTGCCTCTCTGCATTTTGATCCTGGACCTTGATATGCTCTGCTGTTTGATCCCAGTGTTCTTTAACGTTATTAAATATCTTCAGCTTCTTGTCTAACGGGCATCAAGCATTTCTGGAGCTCCTCTCTTTAGATCCTGTGCAGCTTCATCAATGGGCCTGAATCTGTGATTGGTATGTATTTTGGAGTCTCTGCAGATGAGACACACTGGCTGCTGATGATCCAGACAGAACAATTTGAGTTTCTCAGAGTGCAGACTGCAGAGAGCCTTAGACCCTGGTGAAGCTCTCTGATTTCTCTTGCGCAAGAAGGCGTCACAAACCGGCTGAAGTGATAGTATTTCAGTATTCCCTCCTGTAGCTTTCCTCCTTGAGTAGAAGCTGTTGTTTTTGTCCCACAGTGACTCTTGTTATGTCTGTTGGCGTGTCAATTTGTTTCTCTCTTCAGGCTGGAAGAATAGTGTACTGTGTTTCCTGGTTTGTCTCCAGTGATTCAGGTAAAGGGTGGAGCTTTGCTGGCAGAATCATGATGATCAATTTTAATCATTGCTCTTTTATTGCTCACTGGGTATTGTAGGCTGATCCTATATGAGGCTTGTTACTACAGGTCTTCAAAAAACAGACATGCAGGAATTCATTTTCAAAAAGAGAGATCTGAACAGAAACTGAATTAGGAACAGTCATTCCTGGTCTGAAAAGACTTGAGGATGATGTCCTGATCCCAAAATTTCAGTTGACCTGATAACAGACAACAGTGGCAGCAGCATGATGATCCACTAGTTTAGGAGCTGCTGGTGTGGAAGAGATGCAGAATAAACCAGTTGTTGGAGTGCACCATAAGAAGCTCAAACAAGCACGGCTATACCTGTTCACACCACTGGGAGGCCCCCTTTCACTTTTTTTGAATATGAAACATTTGAAAATATAGATTCTTGTAAATTCAGAACATTGTTATAAGTGTGTGTTTAAAAGAACAACAAAAAGCAAAACCTGATTAATATTTCATCATCTGGTTCAAGTCGCCTGCAGTAGTTAAGACATCAGTCAGTGAAGCATCTCTGTCTCTTACTTCCCAGGATGCACCTGAAGGCCTCCTCTTCTTATTTATAACTTCATGAACTTTCCCTGACTGCCAACACATTGATGTTTTAATTATCATTCATAGACAGTTAACTGGTGTGAATTATGTGCATGTATGCAAAGCCACAGCTGATATCCTGCAATGGACATCTCTTGTTTAGCTCTAAAAATTTAAAATGTAATTATACATGAAGGTAATTCTTTACCTACAACAAAAGCAAAATTTAAAAAATTGTGCGTACAGTACTTGAATGCACAAATCCCATTAATTGGGAGCCACACAGAGTAACAAATCCGTGAAAAAAAAAAAAAAAACCAAAAGCACCAGACAGTCAAGTGTCATTTTCAACTCCTCCCTCTCTATTGACTCAGGATGCACCTGCAGGCCTCCTCTCTTTATTTAGCTTCATGTAAATTCATAGATTACGTGTGAGTTCTCTGTAAAACTGTCCTTAACTGGAAACAGAGAAACCCACTGATATTTGAAGTATTATCATATAATCAATAGAAGTTGGCTTACTTGTTATGTGTTTATTTATGTACATGTGCAGAGCCACAGCTTATATCCTGCAATATAAAAATTTCAAATATATATATATATATATATATATATATATATATGTATACATACTTAGATGCAGGAATCCCATTTGACAACGTAACACCTCTATTACAATAAAACTTTGTTTTATTTAGTTTTCAAATCGTGACCTTATAATGTTCTCTCCTCAGAAGATAAGAGACCTGATTGAACCAAAGCTCCTCCTCCCGTCAGTCATTCTCAGTTTCAGTGTTGTATTAAATTGCTCCTCCAGCACCTCCTCTCCTCATCCTCCAAACCCTCTCATCTGTCAGCAGTAAGCTCACTTTCCAAGTTACAAGGCCATTCTCAGCACACACTGACAACATGCTGGGGACCCTCTGCACTCTCATCACTGCTCTAACATGTAAGGAGGCTGACTTACTGCAGCTTTGACCTCATGTTGGATTCATCAGTCTGTGTGTTTCTCTTGACTCCGTGTCATCTTGTTGTTTCCAGGTGTGAGTGGTGTGACGGTGGTGACACAGAAGCCTCCTGTTGTGACGATGAGGAAAGGAGAGACAGTCACCATGGACTGTAACCTGGGAACTGTTACTGATGTACGAGCTTGCTGGTATAAACAGATTCCAGGAGGAGTTCCTCAGTTTGTTCTGAGTTTTTATCACAGCTGGAGCTCTCCAAGGTATGGCTCTGGTTTCTCCTCTCCTAAATTCACATCTAATCATCAGTCAAAATCAGATTATCGACTGATCATCAACAATGTGGAGGAGGGAGACTCAGCAGTCTATTACTGTGAAACAAAGGACAAGTCAGTGAATGAGTACGCATCACAGTGATTTACACCGTGACAAAAACCTCCTCACTGAATACACTCACTTTGAAACCATCCATTAACCAAAGCCGTATCCAATTGACCCATGTTACATGAGAAAATATTTCTAAAGTATGTCTCTACTTTATTCTACACAACAACAGTAAAAGTAATAGTTTACATGAATCCATCTTTTCACTACTACAAACATTCACCCCTGCAGTGTTGAAAGGAAGCTGTTACAATAACAGATTGTGGTTTAATCTACACAAATAAAAGCAGCTTTAGACTGAAACCATGTTTGTGATCACACGATAAAAAAATGCCCAAATATCTGTATTGAAGAAAATTATCCAACTACGCCTTCAGTATAATCTGCTTGTTACCTCTAGCAGAACTTTAATGCACATAATATGACAACAGATCTTTATGGTTTAGGTTTCAGATCAATAAATTTATGATTTTCTATGTTTTCAGGGTTAAGTTTTGCAAAAACTGAACTCCATCAAAAGGGTAATTTCTTCTCAGACTTAACAAAATGGAAAGATTATTACAAAAATGTATAAAACCGCTTTTTATCTGCAACACTTTTTTTGGTTTATTAATGATGAGTGTTTGGCCTTTACAAGATTTAGAAATGACAAATTCTGACATTAAAACATATTGTTATTTGTGTCCCAGTGAATATTGTTACAGTTCACACCTATTTAGTTGGAGGAAATGATTTAGCTTTGCTGTGTTTTGCATTGATTGTTTTAATAAAGAGCATTTTGTTTGAAAAAAAAAACCCAAATCAAATCTGATGTAGTGAGATTATATAAAGGCACAGGATTCTCATTTATATAATTATCAATCAAATAGCTACAGATCAAACAAATATGAAGCATTGAGTTCATTCATTACAAATTCACATTGCAATAATCTATGTTCATTAATTAATGATTTTTTAGGCCCCCTTGCCCCTTGTGGCTAAATATGACTTTGTGAAAACACCTCATGGTGTTCTTTGTTTAATGGATTGTTACTGACAGTGGTGTTCGCTGGTATAAACAGATTCCAGGAGGAGTTCCTCAGTTTGTATTGTATTGTATTCACACTGCAAGCTCTCCAACATATGGTTCTGGTTTCTCCTCTCCTAAATCCACATCTAACCATCAGGCAACATCAGATTATCGACTGATTATGTCCTTGAGTAAAACACTGAACCCCAAGTTACTGCTGATGGCAACGCCTTGCATAGCAACTCTGCCGCCATTGGTGTGTGAGTGTGTATGTGAGTGAAGATAGAAGTGTGCTATATAAGTTCAGTTCATCCATTCACCATTTACAGTCAGCAACCAAATCCATCAACAGCACATTGAGATTACATGAATGGTAATTTCTTCAGCACAATGATAAAATAGTAATGATACAAACACCAGACAACAGATCATATATGCTATTAATGAAAACAGTCCAATATTTAACACACCACAGAGAGAAAACTTGAGAAAAGGGCAATAAACACACTGCATAGTCATAACACACTACCTGAGGAGACAACACCTAAAAACCTTTAAACATGTTTTTATTCTATGATAAATTATTGTAGATTTGGTTTAACGTTATTTATGTATTTGAAGATAGTTTACTGTATTGAAAATCTAGATAGATAGATAGATGCTTTATTGTCATTGCATATTAAATTACAAATCATAGTTCGGCAGAAGTCCACTCCAATGAGCAGCGTTAATGTATATATATGTATACACACACACACACACACACACACACACACACACACACACACACACAACACACACACACACACACACACACACACACACACACACACACATATGTTTATATATACACATGTACATATACATATACATATACATATACATATACATATACATATACATATACATAGTCTAAATAACTTAAATCACCATGAAATCCAAAATGAATCTGATACAAAATTGCAGTTACTCATGGAAACAAACATTCACTTATTTTAAATTCTCATAAAATTGCAACATGATGATATTTGGACTTTCAACACAACCATGAAAGTAAAAGGCAACAGATAATTTAAAATTAATCCTCAAGTCTAGATGTGTTTTGGAATACAAACAGACTGATGAAGAGAATAAGATGTTGACAGTGAAAGTTGGTTTCAACAGGATGTTTCAGTTTCACTCCCTTCATTAGTGAGAGTCAGGAGGTTTTTGTACAGCCATGTGTACAAACTGAATCACTGTGGTATTCGGACAAGGCACCAAGCTGATCGTGACAAGTAAGTACTTTTAAACTGATCATAAAACAAGAATCATTTCCCATTTCTGATGGATATTAGTGGAATGTATATGATTTAATTGTTACTTTTAAGAGGTTTTAAGTGAAAATGTATTGATTGCAGTTTTTCAGCTTTGATATAGAACCAAGCTGTGTCTTTAAAAGACAAAGAACAGATGAACAGCTGATTACAATATTTGAAATGTTTTCTATACAATTCTCTAAAGTTTTTTGATTATTTTGTAATTTAAAGAGATGTGAACCAACTCATTTACTATTTTAAGTTTTGAATGAACATTTGTTTTGAGAACATTTAACATTACAACTTATTCCATCATTTGTCAGTAGAAATGAACATTATCACTGTTACTATCAATAGTTAATGACAAAGATATGAATATTAATCTGGTAAAACTTTAAAGAAAAAATATGATTTAATTGAAATGTATTTTTGGACAATAAAATAGACAAATAATTGTGCATTTAGCCCTTTTGAAAATATATTATTTGGTGAGATGGTGGTCTTATCTGATGTAACTTTACACAATGATTGATGACATTACTTGACATTGAAGTACTGTTGAGGGATATCATTTCTATGGTTAAATCATAATTTTCCAGAAGTAATCTTTGTATGTGTGAAGTCTGCTCTTGTTGTTAGTGATGATTTCTAGATTCGTCTGATTTAAAACATTTTACATCTTGAGATTATTCAATTAATTATGAACATAAATTTTCCCCTCATCCAATACTGTGTCAAACTGCTTAGTTTGACTTTTCTATTTTTTATGACTTTAATGGCAGTTTTGTATAATTCTCCTTCATGTATTTTCAGGCTCCAGCCTCTCTCCTCCTGTCCTGACAGTCTTCCCTCCGTCCAGTGCTGAGCTCCAGTCCAACAAAGCCACTCTGGTCTGTCTGTCCAGTCAGTCTGTGCCTTTTGCAGATATGACCTGGTTGTCTGCTGGGAGTCCAGTGAGCAGTGGGATCTCTAGCAGCACCGCTGTTCAGCAACCAGACCAGACTTTCCAAATCAGCAGCTATCTGTCCATCCAGACTTCAGACTGGAACATGGACAAGGTTTACACATGTAAAGTGTCTTTGGGCTCCCAGACTTCAGAGAAGAACATCAACAAGTCAAAGTGTCCCGCTGAAGAATAGTAGAGGACCAGAATGAGCATTTAAAATCTGTTTCTTTACTGTTTGTGCTGTTTGCTCATAACAAGGTTTAGATGTTAGAAAAGATGTGTCTGCATGCTTGTAATAAATGTTGTGACAGTTAGGTGGAGGTGTTGTATCGGCTTTGCAGTTGTTACATTTTTCAAGACCTGTTTAATTAAATAAAAGCATTCTGATTAAAAAACAGTTTATTGTATTTATTTTTGTCATGAAAATATGATTTAAAACAATAATGATTTAACTGAAACCTTCACTAGATTTTATTTTTCCTCCAATGTTCATTTCACTGACAGATGACAGACACATGTCTAGTTCATTCTTACTTGAATATGTATTATCATATTCATATAATTTAAGAATTCTGTATTGTTATTGGGTTTAAATGTGCAATAAATGCATAAGAGGCAGCAAACTTGATGAATAATTCTTTATTTTCTTTTAGTCATTTGTAATAGTAGAGATAGAAAATCGGATGAATTGAGTAGCAACTGAAACTGAGTTTTCATCCTTCATCAGTGAAGCATCACTTCTCTCCTCCTCCCTCTCTTTCTTCCCAGGATGCACCTGCAGGCCTCCTCTCCTTATTCATAGCTCCATGTAAATGAGGAGGTCAAGTGTCAGCTCTCTGTAAAATAAGAGGGAACTGTAGCTGATAGAAAACACACAAATGTTTTAATCATTTTCAAATTACACAGTTTATCTTGTATGTGTGTGAATTATGTACATAAAGCCAAACCATTTTTTAAAGACTCCATCTCAAGCATGTGAAAGATTGAATAATTGTATGAATTTGAATGCATGAATACTTAGGAAGGTGACAAAGTAACACATACAGCATGAAAGCAAAACAGATTCAGCTCCTCCTCCTGTCAGTCACTCTCAGTTTCAGTGTTGTATTAAATTGCTCCTCCAGCACCTCCTCTCCTCATCCTCCAAACCCTCTCATCTGTCAGCAGTAAGCTCACTTTCCAAGTTACAAGGCCATTCTCAGCACACACTGACAACATGCTGGGGACCCTCTGCACTCTCATCACTGCTCTAACATGTAAGGAGGCTGACTTACTGCAGCTTTGACCTCATGTTGGATTCATCAGTCTGTGTGTTTCTCTTGACTCCGTGTCATCTTGTTGTTTCCAGGTGTGAGTGGTGTGACGGTGGTGACACAGAAGCCTCCTGTTGTGACGCTGAGGAAAGGAGAGACAGTCACCATGGACTGTAACCTGGGAACTGTTACTAATGAACGAGCTTGCTGGTATAAACAGATTCCAGGAGGAGTTCCTCAGTATGTTCTGAGTTTTCATCACAGCTGGGGCTCTCCAAACTATGGTTCTGGTTTCTCCTCTCCCAAATTCACATCTAATCATCAGTCAAAATCAGATTATCGACTGATCATCAACAATGTGGAGGAGCGAGACTCAGCAGTCTATTACTGTAAAACATGGGACACCTCTGTGAGTGAGTACGCATCACAGTGATTTACACCGTGACAAAAACCTCCTCACTGAATACACTCACTTCTGCTTTTGATACTGTAAGAACGTTCACTAAATATGAAACCATCCATTAACCAAAGCCGTATCCAATTGACCCATGTTACATGAGAAAATATTTCTAAAGTATGTCTCTACTTTATTCTACACAACAACAGTAAAAGTAATAGTTTACATGAATCCATCTTTTCACTACTACAAACATTCACCCCTGCAGTGTTGAAGCTGTTACAATAACAGATTGTGGTTTAATCTTCACAAATAAAAGCAGCTTTAGACTGAAACCATGTTTGTGATCACACAATAAAAAAATGCCCAAATATCTGTTTTGTAGAAAATTATCTACACCATTAACTACACCTTCAGTATAATCTGCTTATTACGCCTAGCAGAACTTTAATGCACATAATATGACAACAGATTTGTATGGTTTAGGTTTCAGATCAATAAATTTATGATTTTCTATGTTTTCAGGCTTAAGTTTTGAAAAACTGAACTCTATCAAAAGGGTAATTTATTCTCAGACTTAACAAAATGGAAAGATTATTACAAAAATGTATAAAACCGCTTTTTATCTGCAACACTTTTTTTGGTTTATTAATGATGAGCATTTGGCCTTACAAGATTTAGAAATGACAAATTCTGACATTAAAACATATTGTTATTTGTGTCCCAGTGAATATTGTTACAGTTCACACCTATTTAGTTGGAGGAAATGATTTAACTTTACTGTGTTTTGAATTGATTGTTTTAATAAAGAGCATTTTGTTTGAAAAAAAAAACCCAAATCAAATCTGATGTAGTGAGATTATATAAAGGCACAGGATTCTCATTTATATAATTATCAATCAAATAGCTACAGATCAAACAAATATGAAGCATTGAGTTCATTCATTACAAATTCACATAGCAATAATCTATGTTCATTAATTAATGATTTTTAGGCCCCTTTGCCCCTTGTGGCTAAAAATGACTTTGTGAAAACACCTCATGGTGTTCTTTGCATTTTGTTTGTAATATTGAACTATTATTAAGTTGTGACTAAACCTGCTGGTGTAGATTTTTTTCCATGCACACTCTCTACATGTGAACCTTTTTTTTCCCATCTTATGGAAACATGTAAGAATGAGTCACAGAAGAAACTTTGAGTCACACCTTTCAAATGTACCAGACTGATTGTGTTTGGCTTGAGACACTTTTAACACTGGTGTGCATGTGCCGGCTCACAACACAAATAACTTCCATGAAATATCTGCTGATAATATGGTTTTCCCTAATTTACTGATTTCACCTGAACAGAAATAAGATTTACATTCTCACATAGGAATAAAAACAAAACAGTCTTTAACATATTATCTGCAACATGCTGAGGAGGAACTCAGCTGATAATGGGACATCTTGGTAAATATACAGTATTTTATAAACAAATTGAATTCTGGGCCCAAAACAGAATGATAGATTATTGACCATTTAATGAACATATCAAATGACAGAAGTCACACTCAAAGGCAGATAATCACTACATCGCTATTTGTATGGATAAGATTGTTGTTGAAGACTGTAGCACTGTAAAAGTGTCTTTTTCTTTGTCCAGTATGAATGAGATATTTGGATAAAAGTATATTTGATGATATTTATGCTTGCTCAGTTGGAGTTTAAAACTAATCTTCATTGAATTTCCACATTTTTCACAAGTCAACAAGAGATATCTATTGCAGTATATCTGCTTTGACTCTGCAAACATGTCCATAATTCACACAAATTGGAGGTCTATGATTGATCAAATGATAATAGTTAAAACATCAGTGTGTTCCCAGTCCCACCAGGTTCTTCTGATTTTACAGAGAGCTGACGTTTGAACTCTTCATTTACATGCAGCTATAAATAAGAAACGAGGGCCAACAGGTGCATCCTGGGAAGAAAGAGGGGGAGGAGAGAGACGATGCTTCACTGAGTATGAAAACTCAAAGTTTCAGTTGCTACTCATCTTATATTACTTTTTACATCTTAGACTCAACCTGATTAAAAATATTGATCAATTCTGCACACAATAAGGATACAATTTTATTAATTTAAGTGTATACTTTTTTGATATTTCAACCACAATCTAGAAATATCGATCATACAATATATGTCTCTTGAATTAACTTTATTAATGAGATAAACATTACAATCAATAGCTCTGGTGAGGTTAATTTTGCAAGAAAAAAAATCAACACAAATATGTTTTGGACAAAATGTTTATTTTTTTAAAATTTTTATTGAATAAGACTTAATCAATTTTAGCAATTGCAAAGCTGATACAACACCTCCACCTAACTGTCACAACATTTATTACAAGCATGCAGACACATCTTTTCTAACATCTAAACCATGTAATGACTAAACAGCACAAACAGTAAAGAAACAGATTTTAAATGCTCATTCTGGTCCTCTACTATTCTTCAGCGGGACACTTTGACTTGTTGATGTTCTTCTCTGAAGTCTGGGAGCCCAAAGACACTTTACATGTGTAAACCTTGTCCATGTTCCAGTCTGAAGTCTGGATGGACAGATAGCTGCTGATTTGGAAAGTCTGGTCTGGTTGCTGAACAGCGGTGCTGCTAGAGATCCCACTGCTCACTGGACTCCCAGCAGACAACCAGGTCACATCTGCAAAAGGCACAGACTGACTGGACAGACAGACCAGAGTGGCTTTGTTGGACTGGAGCTCAGCACTGGACGGAGGGAAGACTGTCAGGACAGGAGGAGAGAGGCTGGAGCCTGAAAATACATGAAGGACAATTATACATCAAATCAGTAACACAAATAATGACAGTAACAGTACTGTAACATATTAATTCATTCATTGTTTTGACAATATATAACAATCATGCTGATGAAGTAAAAAAACTAAACATTTTAAATGGCAAAAACATTTATCAATCACAAACTCAGAAATTCAATCATTATCTCTGTATAATTTTTCATATTGGAAACAAATCCACAAGCACAAAATGGTATTTGAATCCTAATGAAATATTTTCAGTCAAAAAAATTAAGTTCTAATATATCAGTAGTCACTTTGCTTTAGTGGTGTCTGAGCATCAAAGAAAAATACATATTTATTTTTAAACAGCCAATATAAAGTTCAGATAAATTCAAAATCAACATCAAACTTTAGAAGATAAGTAATTAAATAACACAAGCACAGTAATTTACTATCAGTGTCATGATGTAAAATCATTTTGACAGATAACCTTACAAACCTGTAGCTAGAATGCCTTTACAAGGTTAAATCTCGTCAGAATATTTAAATTAAAAAAAAAAAGAAAAACTCTTTAAAATGCCTCAAACATAAAATAACATAAGAATATTTGTGGAAAACATTTTAAACATTGTGATTGTTTACAGATATTTCATTTGCCTTCAAACACATAGTTTAGTATCTAAACTAAAGTACAAGATGAATCTATTATTCACTGAAAGAAGTACAACAACAAGTCACACATAAATTGATTATTTTCTCTTAATATTCAACAGAAACAATAAATCTATCTTGTTTTATGATCAGTTTAAAAGTACTTACTTGTCACGATCAGCTTGCTGCCTTGTCCGAATACCACAGTGATTCAGTTTGTACACATGGCTGTACAAAAACCTCCTGACTCTCACTAATGAGGGGAGTGAAACTGAAACATCCTGTTGAGACCAACTTTCACTGTCAACATCTCATTCTCTTCATCAGTCTGTTTATATTCCAAAACACTGCTGGACTTGAGGATTGATTCTGAATCTTCTGTTGCATCATTTTGTTTTCATGTTGAAAAGTAAAAGTCCAAATATCATCATTGAATGAAGAGGGATGATGGTGGAAATGTTTTCCTTCATAAATGCATCACTCACACAATTCAGCAAAGTTGATGTGGGTATTATTGAGTGCAGGGTGATATAAAAATCATTGTATGTTTAACTTGCTTCCTCCAAAAGTCATCTTCAAACATCATATTTTATTCAAACCAATTAAAATAATCAAAAAGAAGTAATTACACAGAAAATTGCTCGTGCAACAGAGGACTCATCAGGGTGTTTATTATGTCCTGTGTTAAATGAAGTGTTTTTAGAGAAATCATTGTTTCTTCTGTTAAATGATCTAAAAGCAAGGTCCACTTACTGAGCTGTTCCCCGACTGTTTAAGATATTTCTCACATACATGTGTCCCCAAAGTCAAGAATAAATCTCTATGCTTATATTTGTTCATCACTGATCAATGTGTTTGCATTGCATTGTCCAGTGCAAATGAAAAGGAAAAAACAACAAACACTGAGTTTAATTATCTCTTCATGAAATCAGCCACTAAACTTTTACATGAAATGAGTGTTTTTTTAAGAACAGATTGATGAAACTGGTTTGTATTGATCTTTAAAGTCTCATGTAGCTACAGAGAACATTAGTTGATGTGTGAGAGACTCAAAAAGCAGAAGTACTTTGTGAAGAGGTTTTTGTCACAGAGTAAATCACTGTGATACTCCCTCATTAGCAGAGTCGTCCCATGTATTACAGTAATAGACTGCAGTGTCTCCTGCCTCTGCCCGCTTAATGATGAACTGATAATCTATTTTTGATGAAGATCTAGAGTTGAATCTGTCTGAGGAGAATCCTGGTCCAAAGCTGAGTGAACTGCCAGAATGGTGAAATCTCAAAACATACTGAGGAGCTTTACCAGGAACCTGTTTATACCAGCTGACATAATTTCCATCATATCTCTGAATGTTGCAGTTGAGAACAACTTCTTGTCCTGTAGAAACTGTGTGGACAGCGGGCGTCTGGGTCACAACTATCGCTGCATCAACATCTGTCAACAAACACAGAAAAATACATGAGTTAAAAGGTTTCAACCTGAAAATATGAAATATAAAAGGAATCAGAAGAATATCTTACATGTTAGAGCAGTGATGAGAGTGCAGAGGGTCCCCAGCATGTTGTCAGTGTGTGGTGTAAACGTCCCTTACTGTCCAGCTGAGAGGTGAGCAGGGTTGGAGTGTGAGGAGAAGAGAGACTGAAGCTTATAAAGACACTGAGGAGAGGAGAAGTGGAGGAGGAGGAGTTTCAACACTCAACACTGTTTTCATTTATGAATCTCCTACATCACATATGTGGTTTCATATCACATTGACAAATTATTTCAAGGCAAAAAGCGTTACTGCTGTTGTTGTTGATCATATATCTATTTTTCATTATAAAGGTGTTTTGATGACATGTGTCTCCATACTCACATCACTTATTCATAACAATAAAAGCCAACATGGTCATTTGTCATCAAGAGAAGCAGACGAGATGATCACTCTATCATCAACCACTGCTATAAAACATCTCACATGTTAAACAAAACAGAAATAATTGAATTGACGCAGTCACTCATCATTGGTAAGTCACAGAAAGTGTTGCAGATAAAAAAGTGGTTCTATACATTTTTATAATAATATCTCCATTTTGTTTAGTCTGAGAAAAAAATGAGCCTTTTGATTGAGTTCAGTTGTTTCAAACTTAAGCCTGAAAACAAAGAAAATCATAAATCTAATGGTTTAAAACCTAAACCATAAAAATCTAAGATGGTTGTCAAGTTATGTGCATTAAAGCTCCGCTAGATGAACAAACACATTATACTGAAGGTGTAGTTGGATCATTTTCTTCAATATACATATTTGGGCATTTTTTTATTGTGTGATCACAAACATGGTTTCAGTCTAAAGCTGCTTTTATTTGTGAAGATTAAACCACAATCTGTTATTGTAACAGCTTCCTTTCAACACTGCAGGGGTGAATGTTTGTAGTAGTGAAAAGATGGATTCATGTAAACTATTACTTTTACTGTTGTTGTGTAGAATAAAGTAGAGACATACTTTCGAAATATTTTCTCATGTAACATGGGTCAATTGGATACGGCTTTGGTTAATGGATGGTTTCATATTTAGTGAACATTCTTACAGCATCAAAAGCAGAAGTGAGTGTATTCAGTGAGGAGGTTTATGTCACGGTGTAAATCACTGTGATGCGTACTCACTCACAGAGGTGTCCCATGTTTTACAGTAATAGACTGCTGAGTCTCCCTCCTCCACATTGTTGATGATCAGTCGATAATCTGATTTTGACTGATAAGTAGATGTGAATTTGGGAGAAGAGAAACCAGAGCCATAATCTACAGAGCTATAGTCATGACGGAACCTCAGAACATACTGATGAACTCCTCCTGGACCCTGTTTATATCAGCGAACACTACTGTCAGTAACAGTTCCCAGGTTACAGTCCATGGTGACTGTCTCTCCTTTCCTCACTGTCACAACAGGAGGCTTCTGCGTCACCACCGTCACACCACTCACACCTGGAAACAACAAGATGACACGGAGTCAAGAGAAACACACAGACTGATGAATCCAACATGAGGTCAAAGCTGCAGTAAGTCAGCCTCCTTACATGTTAGAGCAGTGATGAGAGTGCAGAGGGTCCCCAGCATGTTGTCAGTGTGTGCTGAGAATGGCCTTGTAACTTGGAAAGTGAGCTTACTGCTGACAGATGAGAGGGTTTGGAGGATGAGGAGAGGAGGTGCTGGAGGAGCAATTTAATACAACACTGAAACTGAGAGTGACTGACAGGAGGAGGAGCTTTGGTTTGATCTTTACATAAATGATGAGATTCACGCATGAAAGTTTTGGAAATTTTCAAAACATTTTTCTAGTTAGACTTTTATGAAAAATCATCCTCTAATTTACAAGTTTTTCACAAGTAAAAAAGAGACATTTGTTGCAGGATATAAGCTCTGAAACTGCACACATAATCTATGTTTGATGAAGATCTAGAGTTGAATCGGTCTGAGGAGAATCCTGGTCCAAAGGTGGGTGAACTGCCAGAATGGTAAAAACCCAGAACATACTGAGGAGCTTTACCAGGAACCTGTTTATACCAGTTGACAGATACATAATCATCTCTCTGAATGTTGCAGTTGAGAACAACTTCTTGTCCTGTAGAAACTGTGTGGACAGCGGGCGTCTGGGTCACAACTTTCGCTGCATCAACATCTGTCAACAAACACAGAAAAACACATGAGCTAAAAGGTTTCAGCCTGAAAATATGAAATATAAAAGGAATCAGAAGAATATCTTACATGTTAGAGCAGTGATGAGAGTGCAGAGGGTCCCCAGCATGTTGTCAGTGTGTGGTGTAAACGTTCCTTACTGTCCAGCTGAGAGGTGAGCAGGGTTGGAGTGTGAGGAGAAGAGAGACTGAAGCTTATAAAGACACTGAGGAGAGGAGAAGTGGAGGAGGAGGAGTTTCAACACTCAACACGGTTCTCGTTGAAAAATCACCTACATCATGTTTGCAGTGTCACATTAAATAATTTCTCATTAAACAATATTGTATAACTACTGTTGTTCATGAAAACCTGTTGTTGTGTGAGTATTATCTACTCTAAGGGTGATATCAGATTAATTCTATTTAACTTCCTGTGTTAATCATTAGATATTTTTAGATTCATTAGATTACATTGACCACATGATAAATATATCATAATTGTTTGGTTTTTTTTATCAGTTTATTTTTTCATGTTCTCCCAAAGTTGTATTTTATATGCAGCAAACTCTGTTCTATAATAAGCAGGATATTGAGTAAACTCTCATCTCAGTATTTTTATTCTTCTAAATATTTCTCTCACCAAGCAAACATGTTTGCTAATAATCCAAAATGATCAAAAATCAAATCAAGAATCTCTGTATCTACTTTAGAGTATCTGTTGTTACATTAATATAGCAATGATCTGCTCATGTTTTAGCTGCATTTGAATGAACTGTTTAATTCTGCAACAGCTGTGTGTCAGTAAGGGTCTGTCCCATGAATGCAGGATGCATGTAGTTAGATTACTGTTACCTTATTGTAAGAAATCGTGAGAATGCATGAAGAAGATTTGGGAGTTTGTAAAAAAAAAAAAAAAATTGTGTATATAGGAAGTTACAGAGAGTTTTGGTTCATTGCTTCACACTCAGTGCGGATGTGTCAGTGACTCAGAAAGCAGAATGTGAGAATCCAATAAAAACTGTTCTGAAAACATATGTTTCATTATGTTGGGAAGGTGAGAGCATTAGCTAATGGCTTCACTCTCAGTCATGTGTAGGCAAGTCAAAAAGCAGAAGTGTTTAGTGAGGAGGTTTTTGTCACTACTCGTTAACAGAGCCATCCTATGTGTTACAATAGTAGACTGCTGAATCTCCCTCTTCCATATTGTTGATGATCAAACGATAATCTGATTTTGATTGATGAGTAGATGTGAATTTGGGAGAAGAGAAACCAGAACCATAGCCTGGAGAGCTCCAGCTGTGATAAAAACTCAGCACAAACTGAGGAACTCCTCCTGGAATCTGTTTATACCAGCGACCACTACTGCCAGTAACAGTTCCCAGGTTACAGTCCATGGTGACTGTCTCTCCTTTCCTCACTGTCACAACAGGAGGCTTCTGTGTCACCACCGTCACACCACTCACACCTGCATTGTGTTATACAGATAATTGCTTCAGTTCTTATCTTAGAGAATCAAAAAGCAGAAGTGTTTAGTGAGGAGGTTTTTGTCACGGTGTAAATCACTGTGATACGAACTGATTCACAGAGCTGTCCCATGTTTTACAGTAATAGACTGCTGAGTCTCCTTCCTCCACATTGTTGATGATCAGTCTATAATCTGATGTTGACTGATGGTTAGATGTGAATTTAGGAGAGGAGAAACCAGGGCCATAGCTTGGAGAGCTCAAGCTGCGATGAAAACTCAGCACAAACTGAGGAACTCCTCCTGGAATCTGTTTATACCACCAAGCTCGTTTATCAGTAACAGTTCCCAGGTTACAGTCCATGGTGACTGTCTCTCCTTTCCTCATCGTCACAACAGGAGGCTTCTGTGTCACCACCGTCACACCACTCACACCTGGAAACAACAAGATGACACGGAGTCAAGAGAAACACACAGACTGATGAATCCAACATGAGGTCAAAGCTGCAGTAAGTCAGCCTCCTTACATGTTAGAGCAGTGATGAGAGTGCAGAGGGTCCCCAGCATGTTGTCAGTGTGTGCTGAGAATGGCCTTGTAACTTGGAAAGTGAGCTTACTGCTGACAGATGAGAGGGTTTGGAGGATGAGGAGAGGAGGTGCTGGAGGAGCAATTTAATACAACACTGAAACTGAGAGTGACTGACAGGAGGAGGAGCTTTGGTTTGATCTGCATGGTTTGTGACATTTTTTGGTCGCTTATCATCTGTGGTGGGAAATGTCTCATCTGCATTGACCTTTTCTTCAGTGTAGAAGTAAACTTTTCTTTATAAAATACAACAATGGCAAGATGTGAAAAAGGCTTGTAGTTTTTATGGATTTCTTATTATTTTCAGATCATAAATGATGAGATTCACGCATGGAAGTTTTGGAAATTTTCAAAACATTTTTCTAGTTAGACTTTTATGAAAAATCATCCTCTAATTTACAAGTTTTTCAGAAGTAAAAAAGAGACATTTGTTGCAGGATATAAGCTCTGAAACTGCACACATGCGTATATGAACAGATTAGAGGTTGACTGTCTTTGACTGAATGACAATAAATAAAACATAAGTGTGTTTTCAGTCAGAGACAGTTCCCTCTGAAATAAGTAGAGGAGGCCTGCAGGTGCATCCTGGTTAAGAAGA
The DNA here is from genome assembly GCF_963924715.1 of Thunnus thynnus. Lineage (NCBI taxonomy): Eukaryota > Metazoa > Chordata > Actinopteri > Scombriformes > Scombridae > Thunnus > Thunnus thynnus. The sequence goes on from NC_089533.1 coordinate 13,120,390, forward strand.
GAAGGAGGAGAGAAGTGACGCTTCACTGATGAAGGATGAAAACTCAGTTTCAGTTTCTACATAGTTTATCAGATTTTTCTAACATCTCAACTGTTGCAAATTACTAAAACAAAATAAAGAAATATTAATCAAGTTTGTTCCTTCTTATGCATTTATGGCACATTTAAACCCGATAACAATATAAAATTCCTAAATGTCATCTGTGTGTTCTGGATTAACTGTAAATATCAGTGAGATGAACATCAGAAGAAAAATAAAATCTAGTGAAGGTTACAGTTATTGCAGTTCAGTTAAAACTGTTTTTAAATTTTTCATGAGAACAAATAAATACAAACCATTTTTTATATCACAATGCTTTTATTTAATTAAACAAGTCTTGGAAAATGTACCAAATGCAAAGCTGATACAACACCTCCACCTAACTGTCACAACATTTATTACAAGCATGCAGACACATCTTTTCTAACATCTAAACCTTGTTATGAGCAAACAGCACAAACAGTAAAGAAACAGATTTTAAATGCTCATTCTGGTCCTCTACTATTCTTCAGCGGGACACTTTGACTTGTTGATGTTTTTCTCTGAAGTCTGGGAGCCCAAAGACACTTTACATGTGTAAACCTTGTCCATGTTCCAGTCTGACGTCTGGATGGACAGATAGCTGCTGATTTGGAAAGTCTGGTCTGGTTGCTGTACAGCGGTGCTGCTAGAGATCCCACTGCTCACTGGACTCCCAGCAGACAACCAGGTCACATCTGCAAAAGGCACAGACTGACTGGACAGACAGACCAGAGTGGCTTTGTTGGACTGGAGCTCAGCACTGGACGGAGGGAAGACTGTCAGGACAGGAGGAGAGAGGCTGGAGCCTGAAAACACATGAAGGACAATTATACATCAAATCAGTAACACAAATAATGACAGTAACAGTACTGTAACATATTAATTCATTCATTGTTTTGACAATATATAACAATCATGCTGATGAAGTAAAAAAAACTAAACATTTTAAATGGCAAAAACATTTATCAATCACAAACTCAGAAATTCAATCATTATCTCTGTATAATTTTTCATATTGGAAACAAATCCACAAGCACAAAATGGTATTTGAATTCTAATGAAATAATTTCAGTCAAAAAATTAAATTCTAATATATCAGTAGTCACTTTGCTTTAGTGGTGTCTAAGCATCAAAGAAAAATACATATTTATTTTTAAACAGCCAATATAAAGTTCAGATAAATTCAAAATCACCATCAAACTTTAGAAGATAAGTAATTAAATAACACAAGCACAGTAATTTACTATCAGTATCATGATGTAAAATCATTTTGACAGATAACCTTACAAACCTGTAGCTAGAATGCCTTTACAAGGTTAAATCTCGTCAGAATATTTAAATTAAAAAAAAAGAAAAAACTCTTTAAAATGCCTCAAACATAAAATAACATAAAAATATTTGTGGAGAACATTTTAAACATTGTGATTGTTTACAGATATTTCATTTGCCTTCAAACACATAGTTTAGTATCTAAATAACTAAAGTACAAGATGAATCTATTATTCACTGAAAGAAGTACAACAACAAGTCACACATAAATTGATTATTTTCTCTTAATATGTAACAGAAACAATAAATCTATCTTGTTTTATGATCAATTTAAAAGTACTTACTTGTCACGATCAGCTTGGTGCCTTGTCCGAATACCACAGTGATTCAGTTTGTACACATGGCTGTACAAAAACCTCCTGACTCTCACTAATGAGGGGAGTGAAACTGAAACATCCTGTTGAGACCAACTTTCACTGTCAACGTCTCATTCTCTTCATCACTCTGTTTATATTCCAAAACACTGCTGGACTTGAGGATTGATTCTGAATCTTCTGTTGCATCATCTTGTTTTCATGTTGATGTTAAAAGTCCAAATATCATCATTGAATGAAGAGGGATGATGGTGGAAATATTTTCCTTCATAAATGCATCACTCACACAAGGCAGCAAAGTTGATGTGGGTATTATTGAGTGCAGGGTGATATAAAAATCATTGTATGTTTAACTTGCTTCCTCCAAAAGTCATCTTCAAACATCAAATTTTATTCAAAACAATTAAAATAATCAAAAAGAAGTAATTACACAGAAAATTGCTCGTGCAACAGAGGACTCATCAGGCTGTTTATTATGTCCTGTGTTAAATGAAGTGTTTTTAGAGAAATCATTGTTTCTTCAGTTAAATGATCTAAAAGCAAGGTCCACTTACTGAGCTGTTCCCCGACTGTTTAAGATATTTCTCACATACATGTGTCCCCAAAGTCAAGAATAAATCTCTATGCTTATATTTGTTCATCACTGATCAATGTGTTTGCATTGCATTGTCCAGTGCAAATGAAAAGGAAAAAACAACAAACACTGAGTTTAATTATCTCTTCATGAGATCAGCCACTAAACTTTTATATGAAATGAGTGTTTTTTTAACAACAGATTGATGAAACTGGTTTGTATTGATCTTTAAAGTCTCATGTAGCTACAGAGAACATTAGTTGATGTGTGAGAGACTCAAAAAGCAGAAGTACTTTGTGAAGAGGTTTTTGTCACAGAGTAAATCACTGTGATACGTCCTCATTAGCAGAGTCGTCCCATGTTTGACAGTAATAGACTGCAGTGTCTCCTGCCTCTGCCCGCTTAATGATGAACTGATAATCTATGTTTGATGAAGATCTAGAGTTGAATCGGTCTGAGGAGAATCCTGTTCCAAAGCTGGGTGAACTGTCAGAATGGTAAAAACTCAGAACATACTGAGGAACTTTACCAGGAACATGTTTATACCAGCTGACATATGCACTATCATCTCTCTGAATGTTGCAGTTGAGAACAACTTCTTGTCCTATAGAAACTGTGTGGACAGCGGGCGTCTGGGTCACAACTATCACCGCATCAACATCTGTCAACAAACACAGAAAAACACACGAGTTAAAAGGTTTCAGCCTGAAAATATGAAATATAAAAGGAATCAGAAGAATATCTTACATGTTAGAGCAGTGATGAGAGTGCAGAGGGTCCCCAGCATGTTGTCAGTGTGTGGTGTAAACGTCCCTTACTGTCCAGCTGAGAGGTGAGCAGGGTTGGAGTGTGAGGAGAAGAGAGACTGAAGCTTATAAAGACACTGAGGAGAGGAGAAGTGGAGGAGGAGTTTCAACACTCAACACTGTTTTCATTTATGAATCTCCTACATCACATATGTGGTTTCATATCACATTGACAAATGATTTCATGGCAAAAAGCTTTACTGCTGTTGTTGTTGATCATATATCTATTTTTCATTATAAAGGTGTTTTGATGACATGTGTCTCCATACTCACATCACTTATTCATAACAATAAAAGCCAACATGGTCATTTGTCATCAAGAGAAGCAGACGAGATGATCACTCTATCATCAACCACTGCTATAAAACATCTCACATGTTAGACAAAACAGAAATATTTGAATTGACGCAGTCACTCATCATTGGTAAGTCACAGAAAGTGTTGCAGATAAAAAAGTGGTTCTATACATTTTTATAATAATATCTCCATTTTGTTTAGTCTGAGAAAAAATTGACCCTTTTGATTGAGTTCAGTTGTTTCAAACTTAAGCCTGAAAACAAAGAAAATCATAAATCTAATGGTTTAAAACCTAAACCATAAAAATCTAAGATGATTGTCAAGTTATGTGCATTAAAGCTCCGCTAGATGAACAAACACATTATACTGAAGGCGTAGTTGGATCATTTTCTTCAATACAAATATTTGGGCATTTTTTTATTGTGTGATCACAAACATGGTTTCAGTCTAAAGCTGCTTTTATTTGTGAAGATTAAACCACAATCTGTTATTGTAACAGTTTCCTTTCAACACTGCAGGGGTGAATGTTTGTAGTAGTGAAAAGATGGATTCATGTAAACTATTACTTTTACTGTTGTTGTGTAGAATAAAGTAGAGACATACTTTGAAAATATTTTCTCATGCAACATCAATTGGATACGGCTTTGGTTAATGGATGGTTTCATATTTAGTGAACGTTCTTACAACATCAAAAGCAGAAGTGAGTGTATTCAGTGAGGAGGTTTTTGTCATGGTGTAAATCACTGTGATACGAACTCACGCACAGAGGTGTCCCATGTTTTACAGTAATAGACTGCTGAGTCTCCCTCCTCCACATTGTTGATGATCAGTCGATAATCTGATTTTGACTGATGATTAGATGTGAATTTGGGAGAAGAGAAACCAGAGCCGTATACTACAGAGCTCCAGTCATGACGGAACCTCAGCACAAACTGAGGAACTCCTCCTGGAATCTGTTTATACCACCAAGCTCGTTCATTAGTAACAGTTCCCAGGTTACAGTCCATGGTGACTGTCTCTCCTTTCCTCACTGTCACAACAGGAGGCTTCTGTGTCACCACCGTCACACCACTCACACCTGGAAACAACAAGATGACACGGAGTCAAGAGAAACACACAGACTGATGAATCCAACATGAGGTCAAAGCTGCAGTAAGTCAGCCTCCTTACATGTTAGAGCAGTGATGAGAGTGCAGAGGGTCCCCAGCATGTTGTCAGTGTGTGCTGAGAATGGCCTTGTAACTTGGAAAGTGAGCTTACTGCTGACAGATGAGAGGGTTTGGAGGATGAGGAGAGGAGGTGCTGGAGGAGCAATTTAATACAACACTGAAACTGAGAGTGACTGACAGGAGGAGGAGCTTTGGTTTGATCTGTGTGGTTTGTGACTTTTGTTGGTCACTTATCATCAAAGGAGGGAAATGTCTCATCTGTATTCACTATTTTCAGTGTAGTTGTTCATTTTTATTTTTAAAATACAATAAATTCATGGTGTGAAAAGAGCCTTCGGTTTGTGTGAATTTCTTTCTTCTTCATAATGACAGATGAAAGTTTCAAAAATTTTGTGACATTTTGTTCACTCTACATAGAGATTTATAAAAAAAAAAATCTTCTAATTTTTTCAGAAGTGACTTTTGTTGCAGGATATAAGGTCTGGTTTTGCACACATGCGCATTATATACAGATTAGAGGCAAACTCTTTGATTGACTAAATGATAAGAGAGCTGACACTTGACATCTTCATTTACATGGAGTTATAAATAAGGAGAGGAGGCCTGCAGGTGCATCCTGGGAAGAAAAAGAGGGAGGAGGAGAGAAGTGATGCTTCACTGATGAAGGATGAAGACTCAGTTTCAGTTGCATTTCTCAACATGTTAACAGGAATCTAAAACCAGATGAAGAAGTAGTTCTGTTCTCTCTTGTGCTTTTATTGCAAATGTAAACTCAAATACAATGTAGCTTTCTTCATTTATATATAATAATGAATATTTCAGTAAGAATAAACTACACATAAGTCTGTCATCTGTGTGTTCTGGATTAACTGTAATTATCAGTGAGATGAACATTACAGGACAAATAAAATCTAGTGAAGGTTACACTTATTGCAGGTAAATCATTACTGTTTTAAATCGTATTTACATGAGAATTAAAAAAATACAAACTATGATTTTTTATCACAATGCTTTTATTTTATTTAACATCTCTTCAAAGATGCAACAATTGCAAAGCTGATACAACACCTCCACCTAACTGTCACAACATTTATTACAAGCATGCAGACACATCTTTTCTAACATCTAAACCTTGTTATGAGCAAACAGCACAAACAGTAAAGAAACAGATTTTAAATGCTCATTCTGGTCCTCTACTATTCTTCAGCGGGACACTTTGACTTGTTGATGTTTTTCTCTGAAGTCTGGGAGCCCAAAGACACTTTACATGTGTAAACCTTGTCCATGTTCCAGTCTGAAGTCTGGATGGACAGATAGCTGCTGATTTGGAAAGTCTGGTCTGGTTGCTGTACAGCGGTGCTGCTAGAGATCCCACTGCTCACTGGACTCCCAGCAGACAACCAGGTCACATCTGCAAAAGGCACAGACTGACTGGACAGACAGACCAGAGTGGCTTTGTTGGACTGGAGCTCAGCACTGGACGGAGGGAAGACTGTCAGGACAGGAGGAGAGAGGCTGGAGCCTGAAAATACATGAAGGACAATTATACATCAAATCAGTAACACAAATAATGACAGTAACAGTACTGTAACATATTAATTCATTCATTGTTTTGACAATATATAACAATCATGCTGATGAAGTAAAAAAAACTAAACATTTTAAATGGCAAAAACATTCATCAATCACAAACTCAGAAATTCAATCATTATCTCTGTATAATTTTTCATATTGGAAACAAATCCACAAGCACAAAATGGTATTTGAATTCTAATGAAATAATTTCAGTCAAAAAATTAAATTCTTATATATATCAGTAGTCACTTTGCTTTAGTGGTGTCTAAGCATCAAAGTAGAATACATATTTATTTTTAAACAGCCAATATAAAGTTCAGATAAATTCAAAATCACCATCAAACTTTAGAAGATAAGTAATTAAATAACACAAGCACAGTAATTTACTATCAGTATCATGATGTAAAATCATTTTGACAGATAACCTTACAAACCTGTAGCTAGAATGCCTTTACAAGGTTAAATCTCATCAGAATATTTAAATTAAAAAAAGAAAAAACTCTTTAAAATGCCTCAAACATAAAATAACATAAAAATATTTGTGGAGAACATTTTAAACATTGTGATTGTTTACAGATATTTCATTTGCCTTCAAACACATAGTTTAGTATCTAAATAACTAAAGTACAAGATGAATCTATTATTCACTGAAAGAAGTACAACAACAAGTCACACATAAATTGATTATTTTCTCTTAATATGCATCAGAAACAATAAATCTATCTTGTTTTATGATCAGTTTAAAAGTACTTACTTGTCACGATCAGCTTGCTGCCTTGTCCGAATACCACAGTGATTCAGTTTGTACACATGGCTGTACAAAAACCTCCTGACTCTCACTAATGAGGGGAGTGAAACTGAAACATCCTGTTGAGACCAACTTTCACTGTCAACATCTTATTCTCTTCATCACTCTGTTTATATTCCAAAACACTGCTGGACTTGAGGATTGATTCTGAATCTTCTGTTGCATCATTTTGTTTTCATGTTGAAAAATAAAAGTCCAAATATCATCATTGAATAAAGAGAGATGATGGTGGAAATGTTTTCTTTCATAAATGCATCACTCACACAATTCAGCAAAGTTTACATGGGTATTATTGAGTGCAGGGTGATATAAAAATCATTCTGTGTTTAACTTGCTTCTTCCAAAGGTCATCTTCAAAAATCATATTTTAATCAAACCAATTAAAATAATCAAAAAAAAATGATTATATAGAAAATAAAAATGGCTCATGCAATCTGGACTCATTAGGCTATTTATTATGTCCCGTGTTAACTCTTGTATATTGTTGACATTGTTTGGAGTCCCACAGTTCTGTATTTGTAAACAATATTCATATTATCTGCTAAATCAACCATTTTTGTTCTATGAATATTTTTCTCTCTTATGACCACATTGAAACCCAACATGTAGAAAAGTATGTTTTGTTTGCCAAAAAGTAATTCACATACAAAGACATGTGCTGTATATCATCCCACATAGTGATGTCACTTCTGTTTGGGGCCAGTTAGACCACAGAGAGGTTGAACTCCCTGTTAGACCTCTTATGAACAGACTATAAAGACTAATTTTGGATTTGGGAGGAGTAGTGCTGTGAAAAAGTGCTGACAACATCAATCACAGATAGAGCTGATGAAAATTCATTGTATTTAAACATGTTTTACAGCTGGGTTCTCAAAGACCACAAACAGAAGAAATGTATCATTTTCTGTAGCTGTCTCCTGAAACATGTCATCTGTGCAAAATCATATCAGCAATTTTCATAAAAGCCATGAAGTATTAAGCTGATAAAACAATGTTAAGTATATTTTGGGGGTCTCAGGACTCCAAACACAAAATTAGAGTTCAATTATAAGCAAAGCATAGTGTGAACAGAAATATTTATCTCTTGTTGCATTTTATCACAGTTCTCTAAGTCATCTACTCACAAAATTGCATATTGACTCTTAATCCACATTAACTTTGATTTTGTAATGTTTGTACTTGTTGATGATTTTAAAGTATGTGTCAAATGAACTAATCGAAAGGTCCACTTAGCAAGCTATTCCCATTTAGAATATTTATCACGTGTCCCCAAAGTTAACAATAAATCTCCATTCTTACATTTCTTCACCACTCATTAGTGTCTTTGCATTGTCTTGCAAATGAAAAGGAAAAAACAACAAACATTGAACTTAATTATCTCTTCAATAAATCTTCAACTGAACTTTTATATGAAATGAGTGTTTTTTTAAGAACAGATTGATGAAACTGGTTTGTATTGATCTTTAAAGTCTCATGTAGCTACAGAGAACATTAGTTGATGTGTGAGAGACTCAAAAAGCAGAAGTACTTTGTGAAGAGGTTTTTGTCACAGAGTAAATCACTGTGATACTCCCTCCTTAGCAGAGCTGTCCCATGTGTCACAGTAATAGACTGCAGAGTCTCCTGCCTCTGCCCGCTTAATGATGAACTGATAATCTATGTTTGATGAGGATCTAGAGTTGAATCTGTCTGAGGAGAATCCTGTTCCAAAGCTGGGTGAACTGTGAGAATGATAAAATTTCAAAACATACTGAGGAGCTTGACCAGGAACCTGTTTATACCAGCTGACATATGCACTATCATCTCTCTGAATGTTGCAATTGAGAACAACTTCTTGTCCTGTAGAAACCGTGTGGACAGCGGGTGTCTGGGTCACAACTTTCGCTGCATCAACATCTGTCAACAAACACAGAAAAACACATGAGTTAAAAGGTTTCAGCCTGAAAATATGAAATATAAAAGGAATCAGAAGAATATCTTACAAGTTAGAGCAGTGATGAGAGTGCAGAGGGTCCCCAGCATGTTGTCAGTGTGTGGTGTAAACGTCCCTTACTGTCCAGCTGAGAGGTGAGCAGGGTTGGAGTGTGAGGAGAAGAGAGACTGAAGCTTATAAAGACACTGAGGAGAGGAGAAGTGGAGGAGGAGTTTCAACACTCAACACTGTTTTCATTTATGAATCTCCTACATCACATATGTGGTTTCATATCACATTGACAAATTATTTCATGGCAAAAAGCGTTACTGCTGTTGTTGTTGATCATATATCTATTGTTCATTATAAAGGTGTTTTGATGACATGTGTCTCCATACTCACATCACTTATTCATAACAATAAAAGCCAACATGGTCATTTGTCATCAAGAGAAGCAGACGAGATGATCACTCTATCATCAACCACTGCTATAAAACATCTCACATGTTAGACAAAACAGAAATATTTGAATTGACGCAGTCACTCATCATTGGTAAGTCACAGAAAGTGTTGCAGATAAAAAAGTGGTTCTATACATTTTTATAATAATATCTCCATTTTGTTTAGTCTGAGAAAAAAATGACCCTTTTGATTGAGTTCAGTTGTTTCAAACTTAAGCCTGAAAACAAAGAAAATCATAAATCTAATGGTTTAAAAGCTAAACCATAACAATCTAAGATGGTTGTCAAGTTATGTGCATTAAAGCTCCGCTAGATGAACAAACACATTATACTGAAGGTGTAGTTGGATCATTTTCTTCAATACAAATATTTGGGCATTTTTTTATTGTGTGATCACAAACATGGTTTCAGTCTAAAACTGCTTTTATTTGTGAAGATTAAACCACAATCTGTTATTGTAACAGCTTCCTTTCAACACTGCAGGGGTGAATGTTTGGAGTAGTGAAAAGATGGATTCATGTAAACTATTACTTTTACTGTTGTTGTGTAGAATAAAGTAGAGACATACTTTAGAAATATTTTCTCATGTAACATGGGTCAATTGGATACGGCTTTGGTTAATGGATGGTTTCACATTTAGTGAACGTTCATACAGCATCAAAAGCAGAAGTGAGTGTATTCAGTGAGGAGGTTTTTGTCACGGTGTAAATCACTGTGATACGAAGTCATCCACAGAGTAGTCCCGTGTTTTACAGTAATAGACTGCTGAGTCTCCCTCCTCCACGTTTTTGATAATCAGTCGATAATCTGATTTTGACTGATGATTAGATGTGAACTTGGGAGAAGAGAAACCAGAACCATAGTTTGGAAAGCCCCAGCTGTGATAAAAACTCAGCACAAACTGAGGAACTCCTCCTGGAATCTGTTTATACCAGTAAGCTGGTTGATCAGTAACAGTTCCCAGGTTACAGTCCATGGTGACTGTCTCTCCTTTCCTCACTGTCACAACAGGAGGCTTCTGTGTCACCACCGTCACACCACTCACATCTGGAAACAACAAGATGACATGGAGTCAAGAGAAACACACAGACTGATGAATCCAACATGAGGTCAAAGCTGCAGTAAGTCAGCCTCCTTACATGTTAGAGCAGTGATGAGAGTGCAGAGGGTCCCCAGCATGTTGTCAGTGTGTGCTGAGAATGGCCTTGTAACTTGGAAAGTGAGCTTACTGCTGACAGATGAGAGGGTTTGGAGGATGAGGAGAGGAGGTGCTGGAGGAGCAATTTAATACAACACTGAAACTGAGAGTGACTGACAGGAGGAGGAGCTTTGGTTCAATCTGTGTGGTTTGTGACTTTTGTTGGTCACTTATCATCAAAGGAGGGAAATGTCTCATCTGTATTCACTATTTTCAGTGTAGTTGTTCATTTTTATTTTGAAAATACAATAAATTCATGATGTGAAAAGAGCCTTCAGTTTGTGTGAATTTCTTTCTTCTTCATAATGACAGATGAAAGTTTCAAAAATTTTGTGACATTTTGTTCACTCTACATAGAGATTTATAAAAAAAAAAAATCTTCTAATCTACATTTTTTCAGAAGTCAACAAGAGACTTTTGTTGCAGGATATAAGGTCTGGTTTTGCACACATGCACATTATATACAGATTAGAGGCAAACTCTTTGATTGACTAAATGATAAGAGAGCTGACACTTGACATCTTCATTTACATGGAGTTATAAATAAGGAGAGGAGGCCTGCAGGTGCATCCTGGGAAGAAAAAGAGGGAGGAGCAGAGAAGTGATGCTTCACTGATGAAGGATGAAGACTCAGTTTCAGTTGCATTTCTCAACATGTTAACAGGAATCTAAAACCAGATGAAGAAGTAGTTCTGTTCTCTCTTGTGCTTTTATTGCAAATGTAAACTCAAATACAATGTAGCTCTCTTCATTTATATATAATAATAGATATTTCAGTAAGAATAAACTACACATAAGTCTGTCATCTGTGTGTTCTGGATTAACTGTAATTATCAGTGAGATGAACATTACAGGACAAATAAAATCTAGTGAAGGTTACACTTATTGCTGTTAAATCATTACTGTTTTAAATCATATTTACATGAGAATTAAAAAAAATACAAACTATGATTTTTTATCACAATGCTTTTATTTTATTTAACATCTCTTCAAAGATGCAACAATTGCAAAGCCGATACAACACCTCCACCTAACTGTCAAAACATTTATTACAAGCATGCAGACACATCTTCTCTAACATCTAAACCTTGTTATGAGCAAACAGCACAAACAGTAAAGAAACAGATTTTAAATGCTCATTCTGGTCCTCTACTATTCTTCAGCGGGACACTTTGACTTGTTGATGTTTTTCTCTGAAGTCTGGGAGCCCGCAGACACTTTACATGTGTAAACCTTGTCCATGTTCCAGTCTGAAGTCTGGATGGACAGATAGCTGCTGACTTGGAAAGTCTGGTCTGGTTGCTGAACAGCGGTGCTGCTAGAGATCCCACTGCTCACTGGACTCCCAGCAGACAACCAGGTCACATCTGCAAAAGGCACAGACTGACTGGACAGACAGACCAGAGTGGCTTTGTTGGACTGGAGCTCAGCACTGGACGGAGGGAAGACTGTCAGGACAGGAGGAGAGAGGCTGGAGCCTGAAAACACATGAAGGACAGTTATACAAAACTGCCATTAAAGTCATAAAAAAAACTGAAAAAAAAAATAGAAATTAAATCATTTATAAGAAGTATGACACTACCAGATTCATTCATTAGATGTTGCGACAATATAACAATCAAACACAAGAAGTGAAAAGCATTTCAAATGGTAACATGTAAAAATCATCACTTAAAATATGAGCAGTGTTAACTTTTTTAAGCAAATTTTTATCAATTATGAAGTGAGATTACAATGATCACTTGGAAAAAGAAAACATTAATTTTTCTTCTTTTTCTTAGAAAGTGGTGTTTGAATTCTACTGAAATCACTTCAGTCAGTGGGGAATGAAAGTATATCACTTTGCTTTAGTGGTGTTTATATAACCATTAAGAAAAAACAGAATTTAAATAAACTCATAATCCAGATAAATTCAAAATCATCCTTAAACTTTAGAAGATTAGTAATTAAACAACACAAACACAGTAATTTAGTATTGATATCATAATGTAAAATACTTTTGACAGATAATATAACATTCCTCTAGCAGATTATTCAGTGTTTTTCAATGTTAGAAAAATGTTAGAACTTGTTACTAAATGTAAATAATAAGCAAAATCTTGCACATCTCTTAAACATAAATACACACAACTTTAGAGTATTTGTATAAAACATTTTAAATATTGTGTAAACACTGTGTCTTTGCATTCAAAGACATAGTTTAACAAAGCTGAAGTACAAAATGAACCTACAATTCAGTGAAAAACATATTAAACATTATTGTCAAGAACACATATATTGATTATTTTCTCTTATAAACACCAGAAACAATAAATCTATCTTGTTTTATGATCAGTTTAAAAGTACTTACTTGTCACGATCAGCTTGGTGCCTTGTCCGAATACCACAGTGATTCAGTTTGTACACATGGCTGTACAAAAACCTCCTGACTCTCACTAATGAGGGGAGTGAAACTGAAACATCCTGTTGAGACCAACTTTCACTGTCAACATCTCATTCTCTTCATCACTCTGTTTATATTCCAAAACACTGCTGGACTTGAGGATTGATTCTGAATCTTCTGTTGCATCATTTTGTTTTCATGTTGAAAAGTAAAAGTCCAAATATCATCATTGAATGAAGAGAGATGATGGTGGAAATGTTTTCTTTCATAAATGCATCACTCACACAATTCAGCAAAGTTTACATGGGTATTATTGAGTGCAGGGTGATATAAAATTCATTCTGTGTTTAACTTGCTTCCTCCAAAGGTCATCTTCAAAAATCATATTTTAATCAAAGCAATTAAAATAATCAAAAAGAAATGATTATATAGAAAATAAAAATGGCTCATGCAATCTGGACTCATCAGGCTATTTATTATGTTCCGTGTATATTGTTGACATTGTTTGGGGTCCCACAGTTCTGTATTTGTAAACAATATTCATATTATCTGCTAAATCAACCATTTTTGTTCTATGAATATTTTTCTCTCTTATGACCACATTGAAACCCAGCATGTAGAAAAGTATGTTTTGTTCTCCAAAAAGTAATTCACATACAAAGACATGTGCTGTATATAATCCCACATAGTGATGTCACTTCTGTCTTGGGCCAGTTAGACCACAGAGAGGTTGAACTCCCTGTTAGACCTCTTATGAACAGACTATAAAGACTTATTTTGGATTTGGGAAGAGTAGTGCTGTGACAAAGTGTTGACAACATCAATCACAGATAGAGCTGATGAAATTCATTGTATTTAAACATGTTTTACAGCTGGGTACTCAAAGACCACAAACAGAATAAAATGTATCGATTTCTGTAGCTGTCTCCTGAAACATGTCATCTGTGCAAAATCATATCAGCAATTTTCATAAAAGCCATGAAGTATTAAGCTGATAAAACAATGTTAAGTATATTTTGGGGGTCTCAGGACTCCAAACACATAATTAGAGTTCAAGTATAAGCAAAGCATGGTGTGAACAGAAATATTTATCTCTTGTTGGATTTTATCACAGTTCTCTAAGTCATCTACTCACAAAATTGCATAGTGAATCTTAATCCACATTATCTTTGATTTTGTAATGTTTGTACTTGTTGATGATTTTAAAGTATGTGTCAAATGATCTAATCGAAAGGTCCACTTAGCAAGCTATTCCCATTTAGAATATTTATCACGTGTCCCCAAAGTTAACAATAAATCTCCATTCTTACATTTGTTCACCACTCATTAGTATCTTTGCATTGTCTTGCAAATGAAAAGGAAAAAACAACAAACATTGAACTTAATTATCTCTTCAATAAATCTTCAACTGAACTTTTATATGAAATGAGTTTTTTTCTAAAAATAGATTGATGAAACTGGTTTGTATTGATCTTTAAAGTCTCATGTAGCTACAGAGAACATTAATTGATGTGAGAGACTCAAAAAGCAGAAGTACTTTGTGAAGAGGTTTTTGTCACAGAGTAAATCACTGTGATACTCCCTCCTTAGCAGAGTTGTCCCATGTTTCACAGTAATAGACTGCAGAGTCTCTTGCCTCTGCCCGCTTAATGATGAACTGATAATCTATGTTTGATGAAGATCTAGAGTTGAATCTGTCTGAGGAGAATCCTGTTCCAAAGCTGAGTGAACTGCTCCCATTGTAAAAAGTCAGAACATACTGAGGAGCTTTACCAGGAACATGTTTATACCAGTGGACATATCTCATATCATATCTCTGAATGTCGCAGTTGAGAACAACTTCTTGTCCTGTAGAAACTGTGTGGACAGCAGGCGTCTGGGTCACAACTTTCGCTGCATCAACATCTGTCAACAAACACAGAAAAATACATGAGTTAAAAGGTTTCAGCCTGAAAATATGAAATATAAAAGGAATCAGAAGAATATCTTACATGTTAGAGCAGTGATGAGAGTGCAGAGGGTCCCCAGCATGTTGTCAGTGTGTGGTGTAAACGTTCCTTACTGTCCAGCTGAGAGGTGAGCAGGGTTGGAGTGTGAGGAGAAGAGAGACTGAAGCTTATAAAGACACTGAGGAGAGGAGAAGTGGAGGAGGAGGAGTTTCAACACTCAACACGGTTCTCGTTGAAAAATCACCTACATCATGTTTGCAGTGTCACATTAAATAATTTCTCATTAAACAATATTGTATAACTACTGTTGTTCATGAAAACCTGTTGTTGTGTGAGTATTATCTACTCTAAGGGTGATATCAGATTAATTCTATTTAACTTCCTGTGTTAATCATTAGATATTTTTAGATTCATTAGATTACATTGACCACATGATAAATATATCATAATTGTTTGGTTTTTTTTATCAGTTTATTTTTTCATGTTCTCCCAAAGTTGTATTTTATATGCAGCAAACTCTGTTCTATAATAAGCAGGATATTGAGTAAACTCTCATCTCAGTATTTTTATTCTTCTAAATATTTCTCTCACCAAGCAAACATGTTTGCTAATAATCCAAAATGATCAAAAATCAAATCAAGAATCTCTGTATCTACTTTAGAGTATCTGTTGTTACATTAATATAGCAATGATCTGCTCATGTTTTAGCTGCATTTGAATGAACTGTTTAATTCTGCAACAGCTGTGTGTCAGTAAGGGTCTGTCCCATGAATGCAGGATGCATGTAGTTAGATTACTGTTACCTTATTGTAAGAAATCGTGAGTATGCATGAAGAAGATTTGGGAGTTTGTAAAAAAAAAAAAAAAATTGTGTATATAGGAAGTTACAGAGAGTTTTGGTTCATTGCTTCACACTCAGTGCGGATGTGTCAGTGACTCAGAAAGCAGAATGTGAGAATCCAATAAAAACTGTTCTGAAAACATATGTTTCATTATGTTGGGAAGGTGAGAGCATTAGCTAATGGCTTCACTCTCAGTCATGTGTAGGCAAGTCAAAAAGCAGAAGTGTTTAGTGAGGAGGTTTTTGTCACTACTCGTTAACAGAGCCATCCTATGTGTTACAATAGTAGACTGCTGAATCTCCCTCTTCCATATTGTTGATGATCAAACGATAATCTGATTTTGATTGATGAGTAGATGTGAATTTGGGAGAAGAGAAACCAGAACCATAGCCTGGAGAGCTCCAGCTGTGATAAAAACTCAGCACAAACTGAGGAACTCCTCCTGGAATCTGTTTATACCAGCGACCACTACTGCCAGTAACAGTTCCCAGGTTACAGTCCATGGTGACTGTCTCTCCTTTCCTCACTGTCACAACAGGAGGCTTCTGTGTCACCACCGTCACACCACTCACACCTGCATTGTGTTATACAGATAATTGCTTCAGTTCTTATCTTAGAGAATCAAAAAGCAGAAGTGTTTAGTGAGGAGGTTTTTGTCACGGTGTAAATCACTGTGATACGAACTGATTCACAGAGCTGTCCCATGTTTTACAGTAATAGACTGCTGAGTCTCCTTCCTCCACATTGTTGATGATCAGTCTATAATCTGATGTTGACTGATGGTTAGATGTGAATTTAGGAGAGGAGAAACCAGGGCCATAGCTTGGAGAGCTCAAGCTGCGATGAAAACTCAGCACAAACTGAGGAACTCCTCCTGGAATCTGTTTATACCACCAAGCTCGTTTATCAGTAACAGTTCCCAGGTTACAGTCCATGGTGACTGTCTCTCCTTTCCTCATCGTCACAACAGGAGGCTTCTGTGTCACCACCGTCACACCACTCACACCTGGAAACAACAAGATGACACGGAGTCAAGAGAAACACACAGACTGATGAATCCAACATGAGGTCAAAGCTGCAGTAAGTCAGCCTCCTTACATGTTAGAGCAGTGATGAGAGTGCAGAGGGTCCCCAGCATGTTGTCAGTGTGTGCTGAGAATGGCCTTGTAACTTGGAAAGTGAGCTTACTGCTGACAGATGAGAGGGTTTGGAGGATGAGGAGAGGAGGTGCTGGAGGAGCAATTTAATACAACACTGAAACTGAGAGTGACTGACAGGAGGAGGAGCTTTGGTTTGATCTGCATGGTTTGTGACATTTTTTGGTCGCTTATCATCTGTGGTGGGAAATGTCTCATCTGCATTGACCTTTTCTTCAGTGTAGAAGTAAACTTTTCTTTATAAAATACAACAATGGCAAGATGTGAAAAAGGCTTGTAGTTTTTATGGATTTCTTATTATTTTCAGATCATAAATGATGAGATTCACGCATGGAAGTTTTGGAAATTTTCAAAACATTTTTCTAGTTAGACTTTTATGAAAAATCATCCTCTAATTTACAAGTTTTTCAGAAGTAAAAAAGAGACATTTGTTGCAGGATATAAGCTCTGAAACTGCACACATGCGTATATGAACAGATTAGAGGTTGACTGTCTTTGACTGAATGACAATAAATAAAACATAAGTGTGTTTTCAGTCAGAGACAGTTCCCTCTGAAATAAGTAGAGGAGGCCTGCATCCTGGTTAAGAAGAGAAGGAGGAGAGAAGTGACGCTTCACTGATGAAGGATGAAAACTCAGTTTCAGTTTCTACATAGTTTATCAGATTTTTCTAACATCTCAACTGTTGCAAATTACTAAAACAAAATAAAGAAATATTAATCAAGTTTGTTCCTTCTTATGCATTTATGGCACATTTAAACCCGATAACAATATAAAATTCCTAAATGTCATCTGTGTGTTCTGGATTAACTGTAAATATCAGTGAGATGAACATCAGAAGAAAAATAAAATCTAGTGAAGGTTACAGTTATTGCAGTTCAGTTAAAACTGTTTTTAAATTTTTCATGAGAACAAATAAATACAAACCATTTTTTATATCACAATGCTTTTATTTAATTAAAGAAGTCTTGGAAAATGTACCAAATGCAAAGCTGATACAACACCTCCACCTAACTGTCACAACATTTATTACAAGCATGCAGACACATCTTTTCTAACATCTAAACCTTGTTATGAGCAAACAGCACAAACAGTAAAGAAACAGATTTTAAATGCTCATTCTGGTCCTCTACTATTCTTCAGCGGGACACTTTGACTTGTTGATGTTTTTCTCTGAAGTCTGGGAGCCCAAAGACACTTTACATGTGTAAACCTTGTCCATGTTCCAGTCTGACGTCTGGATGGACAGATAGCTGCTGATTTGGAAAGTCTGGTCTGGTTGCTGTACAGCGGTGCTGCTAGAGATCCCACTGCTCACTGGACTCCCAGCAGACAACCAGGTCACATCTGCAAAAGGCACAGACTGACTGGACAGACAGACCAGAGTGGCTTTGTTGGACTGGAGCTCAGCACTGGACGGAGGGAAGACTGTCAGGACAGGAGGAGAGAGGCTGGAGCCTGAAAACACATGAAGGACAATTATACATCAAATCAGTAACACAAATAATGACAGTAACAGTACTGTAACATATTAATTCATTCATTGTTTTGACAATATATAACAATCATGCTGATGAAGTAAAAAAAACTAAACATTTTAAATGGCAAAAACATTTATCAATCACAAACTCAGAAATTCAATCATTATCTCTGTATAATTTTTCATATTGGAAACAAATCCACAAGCACAAAATGGTATTTGAATTCTAATGAAATAATTTCAGTCAAAAAATTAAATTCTAATATATCAGTAGTCACTTTGCTTTAGTGGTGTCTAAGCATCAAAGAAAAATACATATTTATTTTTAAACAGCCAATATAAAGTTCAGATAAATTCAAAATCACCATCAAACTTTAGAAGATAAGTAATTAAATAACACAAGCACAGTAATTTACTATCAGTATCATGATGTAAAATCATTTTGACAGATAACCTTACAAACCTGTAGCTAGAATGCCTTTACAAGGTTAAATCTCGTCAGAATATTTAAATTAAAAAAAAAGAAAAAACTCTTTAAAATGCCTCAAACATAAAATAACATAAAAATATTTGTGGAGAACATTTTAAACATTGTGATTGTTTACAGATATTTCATTTGCCTTCAAACACATAGTTTAGTATCTAAACTAAAGTACAAGATGAATCTATTATTCACTGAAAGAAGTACAACAACAAGTCACACATAAATTGATTATTTTCTCTTAATATGTAACAGAAACAATAAATCTATCTTGTTTTATGATCAATTTAAAAGTACTTACTTGTCACGATCAGCTTGGTGCCTTGTCCGAATACCACAGTGATTCAGTTTGTACACATGGCTGTACAAAAACCTCCTGACTCTCACTAATGAGGGGAGTGAAACTGAAACATCCTGTTGAGACCAACTTTCACTGTCAACGTCTCATTCTCTTCATCACTCTGTTTATATTCCAAAACACTGCTGGACTTGAGGATTGATTCTGAATCTTCTGTTGCATCATCTTGTTTTCATGTTGATGTTAAAAGTCCAAATATCATCATTGAATGAAGAGGGATGATGGTGGAAATATTTTCCTTCATAAATGCATCACTCACACAAGGCAGCAAAGTTGATGTGGGTATTATTGAGTGCAGGGTGATATAAAAATCATTGTATGTTTAACTTGCTTCCTCCAAAAGTCATCTTCAAACATCAAATTTTATTCAAACCAATTAAAATAATCAAAAAGAAGTAATTACACAGAAAATTGCTCGTGCAACAGAGGACTCATCAGGCTGTTTATTATGTCCTGTGTTAAATGAAGTGTTTTTAGAGAAATCATTGTTTCTTCAGTTAAATGATCTAAAAGCAAGGTCCACTTACTGAGCTGTTCCCCGACTGTTTAAGATATTTCTCACATACATGTGTCCCCAAAGTCAAGAATAAATCTCTATGCTTATATTTGTTCATCACTGATCAATGTGTTTGCATTGCATTGTCCAGTGCAAATGAAAAGGAAAAAACAACAAACACTGAGTTTAATTATCTCTTCATGAGATCAGCCACTAAACTTTTATATGAAATGAGTGTTTTTTTAACAACAGATTGATGAAACTGGTTTGTATTGATCTTTAAAGTCTCATGTAGCTACAGAGAACATTAGTTGATGTGTGAGAGACTCAAAAAGCAGAAGTACTTTGTGAAGAGGTTTTTGTCACAGAGTAAATCACTGTGATACGTCCTCATTAGCAGAGTCGTCCCATGTTTGACAGTAATAGACTGCAGTGTCTCCTGCCTCTGCCCGCTTAATGATGAACTGATAATCTATGTTTGATGAAGATCTAGAGTTGAATCGGTCTGAGGAGAATCCTGTTCCAAAGCTGGGTGAACTGTCAGAATGGTAAAAACTCAGAACATACTGAGGAACTTTACCAGGAACATGTTTATACCAGCTGACATATGCACTATCATCTCTCTGAATGTTGCAGTTGAGAACAACTTCTTGTCCTATAGAAACTGTGTGGACAGCGGGCGTCTGGGTCACAACTATCACCGCATCAACATCTGTCAACAAACACAGAAAAACACACGAGTTAAAAGGTTTCAGCCTGAAAATATGAAATATAAAAGGAATCAGAAGAATATCTTACATGTTAGAGCAGTGATGAGAGTGCAGAGGGTCCCCAGCATGTTGTCAGTGTGTGGTGTAAACGTTCCTTACTGTCCAGCTGAGAGGTGAGCAGGGTTGGAGTGTGAGGAGAAGAGAGACTGAAGCTTATAAAGACACTGAGGAGAGGAGAAGTGGAGGAGGAGTTTCAACACTCAACACTGTTTTCATTTATGAATCTCCTACATCACATATGTGGTTTCATATCACATTGACAAATGATTTCATGGCAAAAAGCTTTACTGCTGTTGTTGTTGATCATATATCTATTTTTCATTATAAAGGTGTTTTGATGACATGTGTCTCCATACTCACATCACTTATTCATAACAATAAAAGCCAACATGGTCATTTGTCATCAAGAGAAGCAGACGAGATGATCACTCTATCATCAACCACTGCTATAAAACATCTCACATGTTAGACAAAACAGAAATATTTGAATTGACGCAGTCACTCATCATTGGTAAGTCACAGAAAGTGTTGCAGATAAAAAAGTGGTTCTATACATTTTTATAATAATATCTCCATTTTGTTTAGTCTGAGAAAAAATTGACCCTTTTGATTGAGTTCAGTTGTTTCAAACTTAAGCCTGAAAACAAAGAAAAT
Organism: Thunnus thynnus; assembly: GCF_963924715.1. Taxonomy (NCBI): domain Eukaryota; kingdom Metazoa; phylum Chordata; class Actinopteri; order Scombriformes; family Scombridae; genus Thunnus; species Thunnus thynnus. Next base: position 13,141,463 of record NC_089533.1, read on the forward strand.
CATAAATCTAATGGTTTAAAACCTAAACCATAAAAATCTAAGATGATTGTCAAGTTATGTGCATTAAAGCTCCGCTAGATGAACAAACACATTATACTGAAGGCGTAGTTGGATCATTTTCTTCAATACAAATATTTGGGCATTTTTTTATTGTGTGATCACAAACATGGTTTCAGTCTAAAGCTGCTTTTATTTGTGAAGATTAAACCACAATCTGTTATTGTAACAGTTTCCTTTCAACACTGCAGGGGTGAATGTTTGTAGTAGTGAAAAGATGGATTCATGTAAACTATTACTTTTACTGTTGTTGTGTAGAATAAAGTAGAGACATACTTTGAAAATATTTTCTCATGCAACATCAATTGGATACGGCTTTGGTTAATGGATGGTTTCACATTTAGTGAACGTTCTTACAACATCAAAAGCAGAAGTGAGTGTATTCAGTGAGGAGGTTTTTGTCACGGTGTAAATCACTGTGATACGAACTCACGCACAGAGGTGTCCAAAGTTTTACAGTAATAGACTGCTGAGTCTCCCTCCTCCACATTGTTGATGATCAGTCGATAATCTGATTTTGACTGATGATTAGATGTGAATTTGGGAGAAGAGAAACCAGAGCCGTATACTACAGAGCTCCAGTCATGACGGAACCTCAGAACAAACTGATGAACTCCTCCTGGACTCTGTTTATACCACCAAGCTCGTTCATTAGTAACAGTTCCCAGGTTACAGTCCATGGTGACTGTCTCTCCTTTCCTCACTGTCACAACAGGAGGCTTCTGTGTCACCACCGTCACACCACTCACACCTGGAAACAACAAGATGACACGGAGTCAAGAGAAACACACAGACTGATGAATCCAACATGAGGTCAAAGCTGCAGTAAGTCAGCCTCCTTACATGTTAGAGCAGTGATGAGAGTGCAGAGGGTCCCCAGCATGTTGTCAGTGTGTGCTGAGAATGGCCTTGTAACTTGGAAAGTGAGCTTACTGCTGACAGATGAGAGGGTTTGGAGGATGAGGAGAGGAGGTGCTGGAGGAGCAATTTAATACAACACTGAAACTGAGAGTGACTGACAGGAGGAGGAGCTTTGGTTTGATCTTTACATAAATGATGAGATTCACGCATGAAAGTTTTGGAAATTTTTCAAACATTTTTCTAGTTAGACTTTTATGAAAAATCATCCTCTAATTTACAAGTTTTTCACAAGTAAAAAAGAGACATTTGTTGGAGGATATAAGCTCTGAAACTGCACACATGCGTATATGAACAGATTAGAGGTTGACTGTCTTTGATTGACTGAATGACAATAAATAAAACATAAGTGTGTTTTCAGTCAGAGACAGTTCCCTCTGAAATAAGTAGAGGAGGCCTGCAGGTGCATCCTGGTTAAGAAGAGAAGGAGGAGAGAAGTGACGCTTCACTGACGAAGGATGAAAACTCAGTTTCAGTTTCTACATAGTTTATCTGATTTTTCTAACATCTCAACTGTTGAAAATTACTAAAACAAAATAAAGAAATATTAATCAAGTTTTTTCCTTCTTATGCATTTATCGCACATTTAAACTCGATAACAATATAAAATTCTTAAATGTCATCTGTGTGTTCTGGATTAACTGTAAATATCAGTGAGATGAACATCAGAAGAAAAATAAAATCTAGTGAAGGTTACAGTTATTGCAGTTCAATTAAAACTGTTTTTAAATTTTTCATGAGAACAAATAAATACAAACCATTTTTTATATCACAATGCTTTTATTTAATTAAACAAGTCTTGGAAAATGTACCAAATGCAAAGCCGATACAACACCTCCACCTAACTGTCACAACATTTATTACAAGCATGCAGACACATCTTTTCTAACATCTAAACCTTGTTATGAGCAAACAGCACAATCAGTAAAGAAACAGATTTTAAATGCTCATTCTGGTCCTCTACTATTCTTCAGCGGGACACTTTGACTTGTTGATGTTCTTCTCTGAAGTCTGGGAGCCCAAAGACACTTTACATGTGTAAACCTTGTCCATGTTCCAGTCTGATGTCTGGATGGACAGATAGCTGCTGATTTGGAAAGTCTGGTCTGGTTGCTGAACAGCGGTGCTGCTAGAGATCCCACTGCTCACTGGACTCCCAGCAGACAACCAGGTCACATCTGCAAAAGGCACAGACTGACTGGACAGACAGACCAGAGTGGCTTTGTTGGACTGGAGCTCAGCACTGGACGGAGGGAAGACTGTCAGGACAGGAGGAGAGAGGCTGGAGCCTGAAAATACATGAAGGACAATTATACAAAACTGCCATTAAAGTCATGAAAAAAACTGAAAAAATAGAAATTAAATCATTTATAAGAAGTATGACACTACCAGATTCATTCATTAGATGTTGTGACAATATAACAATCAAACAGAAGAAGCGAAAAGCATTTCAAATGGTAACATGTAAAAATCATCACTTAAAATATGAGCAGTGTTAATTTTTTTAACAAATTTGATCAATTATGAAGTGAAATTACAATGATCAGTTGAAAAAATTGATGGTATTTGACTTTTAATGAAATCACTTCAGTCAGTGGGGAATGAAAGTATATCACTTTGCTTTAGTGGTGTTTATATAACCATTAAGAAAAAACAGAATTTAAATAATCTCATAATCCAGATAAATTCAAAATCATCCTTAAACTTTAGAAGATTAGTAATTAAACAACACAAGCACAGTAATTTAGTATTGATATCATAATGTAAAATACTTTTGACAGATAATATAACATTCCTCTAGCAGATTATTCAGTGTTTGTCAATGTTAGAAAAATGTTAGAACTTCTCACTAAATGTAAATAATAAACAAAATCTTGCACATCTCTTAAACATAAATACACACAACTTCAGAGTATCTGTAGAAAACATTTTAAATATTGTGTAAACACTGTGTCTTTGCATTCAAAGACATAGTTTAACAAAGCTGAAGTACAAAATGAACCTACAATTCAGTGAAAAACATATTAAACATTATCGTCAAGAACACATACATTGATTATTTTCTCTTATAAACACCAGAAACAATAAATCTATCTTGTTTTATGATCAATTTAAAAGTACTTACTTGTCACGATCAGCTTGGTGCCTTGTCCGAATACCACAGTGATTCAGTTTGTACACATGGCTGTACAAAAACCTCCTGACTCTCACTAATGAGGGGAGTGAAACTGAAACATCCTGTTGAGACCAACTTTCACTGTCAACATCTCATTCTCTTCATCAGTCTGTTTATATTCCAAAACACTGCTGGACTTGAGGATTGATTCTGAATCTTCTGTTGCATCATTTTGTTTTCATGTTGATGTTAAAAGTCAAAATATCATCATTAAATGAAGAGGGATGATGGTTGAAATGTTTTCCTTCATAAATGCATCACTCACACAATTCAGCAAAGTTTATGTGGGTATTATTGAGTGCAGGGTGATATAAAAATCATTGTATGTTTAACTTGCTTCCTCCAAAAGTCATCTTCAAACATCAAATTTTATTCAAAGCAATCAAAATAATCAAAAAGAAGTAATTACACAGAAAATTGCTCGTGCAACAGAGGACTCATCAGGCTGTTTATTATGTCCTGTGTTAAATGAAGTGTTTTTAGAGAAATCATTGTTTCTTCTGTTAAATGATCTAAAAGCAAGGTCCACTTACTGAGCTGTTCCCCGACTGTTTAAGATATTTCTCACATACATGTGTCCCCAAAGTCAAGAATAAATCTCAATGCTTATATTTGTTCTTCACTAATCAATGTCTTTGCATTGCATTGTCCAGTGCAAATGAAAAGGAAAAAACAACAAACACTGAGTTTAATTATCTCCTCATGAGATCAGCCACTAAACTTTTACATGAAATGAGTGTTTTTTTAAAAACAGATTGATGAAACTGGTTTGTATTGATCTTTAAAGTCTCATGTAGCTACAGAGAACATTAGTTGATGTGTGAGAGACTCAAAAAGCAGAAGTACTTTGTGAAGAGGTTTTTGTCACAGAGTAAATCACTGTGATACGTTCTCCTTAGCAGAGCTGTCCCATGTGTGACAGTAATAGACTGCAGAGTCTCCTGCCTCTGCCCGCTTAATGATGAACTGATAATCTATGTTTGATGAAGATCTAGAGTTGAATCGGTCTGAGGAGAATCCTGTTCCAAAGCTGGGTGAGCTGTCAGAATGGTGAAATTTCAAAACATACTGAGGAGCTTTACCAGGAACATGTTTATACCATCGGGCAGAATAGCTATCATCTCTCTGAATGTTGCAGTTGAGAACAACTTCTTGTCCTGTAGAAACTGTGTGGACAGCGGGCGTCTGGGTCACAACTTTCGCCGCATCAACATCTGTCAACAAACACAGAAAAATACATGAGTTAAAAGGTTTCAGCCTGAAAATATGAAATATAAAAAGAATCAGAAGAATATCTTACATGTTAGAGCAGTGATGAGAGTGCAGAGGGTCCCCAGCATGTTGTCAGTGTGTGGTGTAAACGTTCCTTACTGTCCAGCTGAGAGGTGAGCAGGGTTGGAGTGTGAGGAGAAGAGAGATTGAAGCTTATAAAGACACTGAGGAGAGGAGAAGTGGAGGAGGAGGAGTTTCAACACTCAACACTGTTTTCATTCATGAATCTCCTACATCACATATGTGGTTTCATATCACATTGACAAATTATTTCAAGGCAAGAAGCTTTACTGCTGTTGTTGTTGATCATATATCTATTTTTCATTATAAAGGTGTTTTGATGACATGTGTCTCCATACTCACATCACTTATTCATAACAATAAAAGCCAACATGGTCATTTGTCATCAAGAGAAGCAGACGAGATGATCACTCTATCATCAACCACTGCTATAAAACATCTCACATGTTAGACAAAACAGAAATATTTGAATTGACGCAGTCACTCATCATTGGTAAGTCACAGAAAGTGTTGCAGATAAAAAAGTGGTTCTATACATTTTTAGAATAATATCTCCATTTTGTTTAGTCTGAGAAAAAAATGACCCTTTTGATTGAGTTCAGTTGTTTCAAACTTAAGCCTGAAAACAAAGAAAATCATAAATCTAATGGTTTAAAAGCTAAACCATAACAATCTAAGATGGTTGTCAAGTTATGTGCATTAAAGCTCCGCTAGATGAACAAACACATTATACTGAAGGCGTAGTTGGATCATTTTCTTCAATACAGATATTTGGGCATTTTTTTATTGTGTGATCACAAACATGGTTTCAGTCTAAAGCTGCTTTTATTTGTGAAGATTAAACCACAATCTGTTATTGTAACAGCTTCCTTTCAACACTGCAGGGGTGAATGTTTGTAGTAGTGAAAAGATGGATTCATGTAAACTATTACTTTTACTGTTGTTGTGTAGAATAAAGTAGAGACATACTTTAGAAATATTTTCTCATGTAACATGGGTCAATTGGATACAGCTTTGGTTAATGGATGGTTTCATATTTAGTGAACGTTCTTACAACATCAAAAGCAGAAGTGAGTGTATTCAGTGAGGAGGTTTTTGTCACGGTGTAAATCACTGTGATGCGATCTCACTCACAGAGGTGTCCCATGTTTTACAGTAATAGACTGCTGAGTCTCCCTCCTCCACATTGTTGATGATCAGTCGATAATCTGATTTTGACTGATGATTAGATGTGAATTTGGGAGAAGAGAAACCAGAACCATAATGTACAGAGCTCCAGCCATGATAAAAGCTCAGCACAAACTGAGGAACTCCTCCTGGAATCTGTTTATACCAGCAAGCTCGTTCATTAGTAACAGTTCCCAGGTTACAGTCCATGGTGACTGTCTCTCCTTTCCTCACTGTCACAACAGGAGGCTTCTGCGTCACCACCGTCACACCACTCACACCTGGAAACAACAAGATGACACGGAGTCAAGAGAAACACACAGACTGATGAATCCAACATGAGGTCAAAGCTGCAGTAAGTCAGCCTCCTTACATGTTAGAGCAGTGATGAGAGTGCAGAGGGTCCCCAGCATGTTGTCAGTGTGTGCTGAGAATGGCCTTGTAACTTGGAAAGTGAGCTTACTGCTGACAGATGAGAGGGTTTGGAGGATGAGGAGAGGAGGTGCTGGAGGAGCAATTTAATACAACACTGAAACTGAGAGTGACTGACAGGAGGAGGAGCTTTGGTTCAATCTGTGTGGTTTGTGACTTTTGTTGGTCACTTATCATCAAAGGAGGGAAATGTCTCATCTGTATTCACTATTTTCAGTGTAGTTGTTCATTTTTATTTTTAAAATAGAATAAATTCATGATGTGAAAAGAGCCTTCGGTTTGTGTGAATTTCTTTCTTCTTCATAATGACAGATGAAAGTTTCAAAAATTTTGTGACATTTTGTTCACTCTACATAGAGATTTATAAAAAAAAAAATCTTCTAATTTTTTCAGAAGTGACTTTTGTTGCAGGATATAAGGTCTGATTTTGCACACATGCGCATTATATACAGATTAGAGGCAAACTCTTTGATTGACTAAATGATAAGAGAGCTGACACTTGACATCTTCATTTACATGGAGCTATAAATAAGGAGAGGAGGCCTGCAGGTGCATCCTGGGAAGAAAAAGAGGGAGGAGGAGAGAAGTGATGCTTCACTGATGAAGGATGAAGACTCAGTTTCAGTTGCTACTTAATTTATTGCATTTCTCAACATGTTAACAGGAATCTAAAACCAGATGAAGAAGTAGTTCTGTTCTCTCTTGTGCTTTTATTGCAAATGTAAACTCAAATACAATGTAGCTCTCTTCATTTATATATAATAATGAATATTTCAGTAAGAATAAACTACACATAAGTCTGTCATCTGTGTGTTCTGGATTAACTGTAATTATCAGTGAGATGAACATTACAGGACAAATAAAATCTAGTGAAGGTTACACTTATTGCAGTTAAATCATTACTGTTTTAAATCGTATTTACATGAGAATTAAAAAAATACAAACTATGATTTTTTATCACAATGCTTTTATTTTATTTAACATCTCTTCAAAGATGCAACAATTGCAAAGCTGATACAACACCTCCACCTAACTGTCACAACATTTATTACAAGCATGCAGACACATCTTTTCTAACATCTAAACCTTGTTATGAGCAAACAGCACAAACAGTAAAGAAACAGATTTTAAATGCTCATTCTGGTCCTCTACTATTCTTCAGCGGGACACTTTGACTTGTTGATGTTTTTCTCTGAAGTCTGGGAGCCCAAAGACACTTTACATGTGTAAACCTTGTCCATGTTCCAGTCTGATGTCTGGATGGACAGATAGCTGCTGATTTGGAAAGTCTGGTCTGGTTGCTGAACCGCGGTGCTGCTAGAGATCCCACTGCTCACTGGACTCCCAGCAGACAACCAGGTCACATCTGCAAAAGGCACAGACTGACTGGACAGACAGACCAGAGTGGCTTTGTTGGACTGGAGCTCAGCACTGGACGGAGGGAAGACTGTCAGGACAGGAGGAGAGAGGCTGGAGCCTGAAAATACATGAAGGACAATTAAACATCAAATCAATAACACAAATAATGACAGTAACAGTACTGTAACATATTAATTCATTCATTGTTTTGACAATATATAACAATCATGCTGATGAAGTAAAAAAACTAAACATTTTAAATGGCAAAAACATTTATCAATCACAAACTCAGAAATTCAATCATTATCTCTGTATAATTTTTCATATTGGAAACAAATCCACAAGCACAAAATGGTATTTGAATTCTAATGAAATATTTTCAGTCAAAAAATTAAGTTCTAATATATCAGTAGTCACTTTGCTTTAGTGGTGTCTGAGCATCAAAGAAAAATACATATTTATTTTTAAACAGCCAATATAAAGTTCAGATAAATTTAAAATCACCATCAAACTTTAGAAGATAAGTAATTAAATAACACAAGCACAGTAATTTACTATCAGTATCATGATGTAAAATCATTTTGACAGATAACCTTACAAACCTTTAGCTAGAATGCCTTTACAAGGTTAAATCTCGTCAGAATATTTCAATTAAAAAAAAGAAAAAAATCTTTAAAATTCCTCAAACATAAGATAACATAAAAATATTTGTGGATTTTAAACATTGTGTTTGTTTACAGATATTTCATTTGCCTTCAAACACATAGTTTAGTATCAAAACTAAAGTACAAGATGAATCTATTATTCACTGAAAGAAGTACAACAACAAGTCACACATAAATTGATTATTTTCTCTTAATATGCATCAGAAACAATAAATCTATCTTGTTTTATGATCAATTTAAAAGTACTTACTTGTCACGATCAGCTTGCTGCCTTGTCCGAATACCACAGTGATTCAGTTTGTACACATGGCTGTACAAAAACCTCCTGACTCTCACTAATGAGGGGAGTGAAACTGAAACATCCTGTTGAGACCAACTTTCACTGTCAACATCTCATTCTCTTCATCAGTCTGTTTATATTCCAAAACACTGCTGGACTTGAGGATTGATTCTGAATCTTCTGTTGCATCATTTTGTTTTCATGTTGATGTTAAAAGTCTAAATATCATCATTGAATAAAGAGGGATGATGGTGGAAATGTTTTCCTTCATAAATGCATCACTCACACAAGGCAGCAAAGTTGATGTGGGTATTATTGAGTGCAGGGTGATATAAAAATCATTGTATGTTTAACTTGCTTCCTCCAAAAGTCATCTTCAAACATCAAATTTTATTCAAAACAATTAAAATAATCAAAAAGAAGTAATTACACAGAAAATTGCTCGTGCAACAGAGGACTCATCAGGCTGTTTATTATGTCCTGTGTTAAATGAAGTGTTTTTAGAGAAATCATTGTTTCTTCTGTTAAATGATCTAAAAGCAAGGTCCACTTACTGAGCTGTTCCCCGAGTGTTTAAGATATTTCTCACATACATGTGTCCCCAAAGTCAAGAATAAATCTCTATGCTTATATTTGTTCATCACTGATCAATGTCTTTGCATTGCATTGTCCAGTGCAAATGAAAAGGAAAAAACAACAAACACTGAGTTTAATTATCTCCTCATGAGATCAGCCACTAAACTTTTATATGAAATGAGTGTTTTTTTAAGAACAGATTGATGAAACTGGTTTGTATTGATCTTTAAAGTCTCATGTAGCTACAGAGAACATTACTTGATGTGTGAGAGACTCAAAAAGCAGAAGTACTTTGTGAAGAGGTTTTTGTCACAGAGTAAATCACTGTGATACATACTCCTTAGCAGAGTTGTCCCATGTGTGACAGTAATAGACTGCAGAGTCTCCTGCCTCTGCCCGCTTAATGATGAACTGATAATCTATGTTTGATGAAGATCTAGAGTTGAATCTGTCTGAGGAGAATCCTGTTCCAAAGATGAGTGAACTGTCCTCATGGTAAAAACCCAGAACAAACTGAGGAGCTTTACCAGGAACCTGTTTATACCAGTTGACATAATATCCATCATATCTCTGAATGTTGCAGTTGAGAACAACTTCTTGTCCTGTAGAAACTGTGTGGACAGCGGGCGTCTGGGTCACAACTATCGCTGCATCAACATCTGTCAACAAACACAGAAAAATACATGAGTTAAAAGGTTTCAGCCTGAAAATATGAAATATAAGAGGAATCAGAAGAATATCTTACATGTTAGAGCAGTGATGAGAGTGCAGAGGGTCCCCAGCATGTTGTCAGTGTGTGGTGTAAACGTTCCTTACTGTCCAGCTGAGAGGTGAGCAGGGTTGGAGTGTGAGGAGAAGAGAGACTGAAGCTTATAAAGACACTGAGGAGAGGAGAAGTGGAGGAGGAGGAGTTTCAACACTCAACACGGTTTTCGTTGAAAAATCACCTACATCATGTTTGCAGTGTCACATTAAATAATTTCTCATTAAACAATATTGTATAACTACTGTTGTTCATGAAAACCTGTTGTTGTGTGAGTATTATCTACTCTAAGGGTGATATCAGATTAATTCTATTTATCTTCCTGTGTTAATCATTAGATATTCATTAGATTACATTGACCACATGATAAATATATCATAATTGTTTTTTTTTATCAATTCATTTTTTCATGTTCTCCCAAAGTTGTATTTCATATGCAGCAAACACTGTTCTATAATAAGCAGGGTATTGAGTAAACTCTCATCTCAGTATTTTTATTCTTCTAAATATTTCTCTCACCAAGCAAACATGTTTGCTAATAATCCAAAATGATCAAAAATCAAATCAAGAATCTCTGTATCTACTTTAGAGTATCTGTTGTTACATTAATATAGCAATGATCTGCTCATGTTTTAGCTGCATTTGAATGAACTGTTTGTTTCTGCAACAGCTGTGTGTCAGTAAGGGTCTGTCCCATGAATGCAGGATGCATGTAGTTAGATTACTGTTACCTTATTGTAAGAAATCGTGAGAATGCATGAAGAAGATTTGGGAGTTTGAAAAAAAAAAAAATTGTGTATATAGGAAGTTACAGAGAGTTTTGGTTCATTGCTTCACACTCAGTGAGGATGTGTCAGTGACTCAGAAAGCAGAATGTGAGAATCCAATAAAAACTGTTCTGAAAACATATGTTTCATTATGTTGGGAAGGTGAGAGCATTAGCTAATGGCTTCACTCTCAGTCATGTGTAGGCAAGTCAAAAAGCAGAAGTGTTTAGTGAGGAGGTTTTTGTCACGATGTAAATTACTGTGATGCCTCCTCGTTAACAGAGCCATCCCATGTGTTACAATAGTAGACTGCTGAATCTCCCTCTTCCACGTTGTTGATGATCAGTCGATAATCTGATTTTGATTGATGAGTAGATGTGAACTTGGGAGAAGAGAAACCAGAGCCATAATATACAGAGCTATAGTCATGACGGAACCTCAGAACATACTGAAGAACTCCTCCTGGAATCTATTTATACCAGCGAACACTACCCTGTAACAGTTCCCAGGTTACAGACAAACACTGAGTTTAATTATCTCTTCATGAGATCAGCCACTAAACTTTTACATGAAATGAGTGTTTTTTTAAGAACAGATTGATGAAACTGGTTTGTATTGATCTTTAAAGTCTCATGTAGCTACAGAGAACATTACTTGATGTGAGAGACTCAAAAAGCAGAAGTACTTTGTGAAGAGGTTTTTGTCACAGAGTAAATCACTGTGATACGTACTCATCAGCAGAGTTGTCCCATGTATTACAGTGATAGACTGCAGAGTCTCCTGCCTCTGCCCGCTTAATGATGAACTGATAATCTATGTTTGATGAAGATCTAGAGTTGAATCGGTCTGAGGAGAATCCTGTTCCAAAGCTGGGTGAACTGTAAGAATGGTGAAATTTTAAAACATACTGAGGAGCTTGACCAGGAACCTGTTTATACCATCGGGTAGAAAATCCATCATCTTTCTGAATGTTGCAGTTGAGAACAACTTCTTGTCCTGTAGAAACTGTGTGGACAGCGGGCGTCTGGGTCAAAACTTTTGCTGCATCAACATCTGTCAACAAACACAGAAAAATATATGAGTTAAAAGGTTTCAGCCTGAAAATATGAAATATAAAAGGAATCAGAAGAATATCTTACATGTTAGAGCAGTGATGAGAGTGCAGAGGGTCCCCAGCATGTTGTCAGTGTGTGGTGTAAACGTTCCTTACTGTCCAGCTGAGAGGTGAGCAGGGTTGGAGTGTGAGGAGAAGAGAGATTGAAGCTTATAAAGACACTGAGGAGAGGAGAAGTGGAGGAGGAGGAGTTTCAACACTCAACACGGTTTTCGTTGAAAAATCACCTACATCATGTTTGCACTGTCACATTAAATAATTTCTCATTAAACAATATTGTATAACTACTGTTGTTCATGAAAACCTGTTGTTGTGTAAGTATTATCTACTCTAAGGGTGATATCAGATTAATTCTATTTATCTTCCTGTGTTAATCATTAGATATTCATTAGATTACATTGATCACATGATAAATATATCATGTTTTTTTTTTAATCAATTTATTTTTTTCATGTTCTCCCAAAGTTGTATTTTATATGCAGCAAACTCTGTTCTATAATAAGCAGGGTATTGAGTAAACTCTCATCTCAGTATTTTTATTCTTCTAAATATTTCTCTCACCAAGCAAACATGTTTGCTAAAAATCCAAAATGATCAAAAATCAAATCAAGAATCTCTGTATCTACTTTAGAGTATCTGTTGTTACATTAATATAACAATGATCTGCTCATGTTTTAGCTGCATTTGAATGAACTGTTTGTTTCTGCAACAGCTGTGTGTCAGTAAGGGTCTGTCCCATGAATGCAGGATGCATGTAGTTAGATTAATGTTACCTTATTGTAAGAAATCGTGAGAATGCATGAAGAAGATTTGGGAGTTTGAAAAAAAAAAAAAATTGTTTATATAAGAAGTTACAGAGAGTTTTGGTTCATTGCTTCACACTCAGTGAGGATGTGTCAGTGACTCAGAAAGCAGAATGTGAGAATCCAATAAAAACTGCTCTGAAAACATATGTTTCATTATGTTGGGAAGGTGAGAGCATTAGCTAATGGCTTCACTCTCAGTCATGTGTAGGCAAGTCAAAAAGCAGAAGTGTTTAGTGAGGAGGTTTTTGTCACTACTCGTTAACAGAGCCATCCCATGTGTGACAATAGAAGACTGCTTAATCTCCCTCTTCCACATTGTTGATGATCAAACGATAATCTGATTTTGATTGATGAGTAGATGTGAATTTGGGAGAGGAGAAACCAGAACCATAGCCTGGAGAGCTCCAGCTGTGATAAAAACTCAGCACAAACTGAGGAACTCCTCCTGGAATCTGTTTATACCAGCGAGCTGATTGATCAGTAACAGTTCCCAGGTTACAGTCCATGGTGACTGTCTCTCCTTTCCTCATCGTCACAACAGGAGGCTTCTGTGTCACCACCGTCACACCACTCACACCTGGAAACAACAAGATGACACGGAGTCAAGAGAAACACACAGACTGATGAATCCAACATGAGGTCAAAGCTGCAGTAAGTCAGCCTCCTTACATGTTAGAGCAGTGATGAGAGTGCAGAGGGTCCCCAGCATGTTGTCAGTGTGTGCTGAGAATGACCTTGTAACTTGGAAAGTGAGCTTACTGCTGACAGATGAGAGGGTTTGGAGGATGAGGAGAGGAGGTGCTGGAGGAGCAATTTAATACAACACTGAAACTGAGAGTGACTGACAGGAGGAGGAGCTTTGGTTTGATCTTTACATAAATGATGAGATTCACGCATGAAAGTTTTGGAAATTTACAAAACATTTTTCTAGTTAGACTTTTATGAAAAATCATCCTCTAATTTACAAGTTTTTCAGAAGTAAAAAAGAGACATTTGTTGCAGGATATAAGCTCTGAAACTGCACACATGCGTATATGAACAGATTAGAGGTTGACTGTCTTTGATTGACTGAATGACAATAAATAAAACATAAGTGTGTTTTCAGTCAGAGACAGTTCCCTCTGAAATAAGTAGAGGAGGCCTGCAGGTGCATCCTGGTTAAGAAGAGAAGGAGGAGAGAAGTGACGCTTCACTGACGAAGGATGAAAACTCAGTTTCAGTTTCTACATAGTTTATCAGAGTTTTCTAACATCTCAACTGTTGCAAATTACTAAAACAAAATAAAGAAATATTAATCAAGTTTGTTCCTTCTTATGCATTTATTGCACATTTAAACCCGATAACAATATAAAATTCTTAAATGTCATCTGTGTGTTCTGGATTAACTGTAAATATCATTGAGATGGACATCAGAAGAAAAATAAAATCTAGTGAAGGTTACAGTTATTGCAGTTCAATGAAAACTGTTTTTAAATTTTTCATTTTTCACAAATAAATACAAACCATTTTTTATATCACAATGCTTTTATTTAATTAAACAAGTCTTGGAAAATGTACCAAATGCAAAGCCGATACAACACCTCCACCTAACTGTCACAACATTTATTACAAGCATGCAGACACATCTTTTCTAACATCTAAACCTTGTTATGAGCAAACAGCACAAACAGTAAAGAAACAGATTTTAAATGCTCATTCTGGTCCTCTACTATTCTTCAGCGGGACACTTTGACTTGTTGATGTTTTTCTCTGAAGTCTGGGAGCCCGCAGACACTTTACATGTGTAAACCTTGTCCATGTTCCAGTCTGAAGTCTGGATGGACAGATAGCTGCTGATTTGGAAAGTCTGGTCTGGTTGCTGAACAGCGGTGCTGCTAGAGATCCCACTGCTCACTGGACTCCCAGCAGACAACCAGGTCACATCTGCAAAAGGCACAGACTGACTGGACAGACAGACCAGAGTGGCTTTGTTGGACTGGAGCTCAGCACTGGACGGAGGGAAGACTGTCAGGACAGGAGGAGAGAGGCTGGAGCCTGAAAATACATGAAGGACAATTATACATCAAATCAGTAACACAAATAATGACAGTAACAGTACTGTAACATATTAATTCATTCATTGTTTTGACAATATATAACAATCATGCTGATGAAGTAAAAAAAACTAAACATTTTAAATGGCAAAAACATTTATCAATCACAAACTCAGAAATTCAATCATTATTTCTGTATAATTTTTCATATTGGAAACAAATCCACAAGCACAAAATGGTATTTGAATTCTAATGAAATAATTTCAGCCAAAAAATTAAATTCTAATATATCAGTAGTCACTTTGCTTTAGTGGTGTCTGAGCATCAAAGAAAAATACATATTTATTTTTAAACAGCCAATATTAAGTTCAGATAAATTCAAAATCACCATCAAACTTTAGAAGATAACTAATTAAATAACACAAGCACAGTAATTTACTATCAGTATCATGATGTAAAATCATTTTGACAGATAACCTTACAAACCTGTAGCTAGAATGCCTTTACAAGGTTAAATCTCGTCAGAATATTTCAATTAAAAAAAAAAGAAAAAACTCTTTAAAATGCCTCAAACATAAAATAACATAAAATATTTGTGGATTTTAAACATTGTGATTGTTTACAGATATTTCATTTGCCTTCAAACACATAGTTTAGTATCTAAATAACTAAAGTACAAGATGAATCTATTATTCACTGAAAGAAGTACAACAACAAGTCACACATACATTGATTATTTTCTCTTAATATGCATCAGAAACAATAAATCTATCTTGTTTTATGATCAGTTTAAAAGTACTTACTTGTCACGATCAGCTTGGTGCCTTGTCCGAATACCACAGTGATTCAGTTTGTACACATGGCTGTACAAAAACCTCCTGACTCTCACTAATGAGGGGAGTGAAACTGAAACATCCTGTTGAGACCAACTTTCACTGTCAACATCTTATTCTCTTCATCACTCTGTTTATATTCCAAAACACTGCTGGACTTGAGGATTGATTCTGAATCTTCTGTTGCATCATTTTGTTTTCATGTTGATGTTAAAAGTCTAAATATCATCATTGAATAAAGAGGGATGATGGTGGAAATGTTTTCCTTCATAAATGCATCACTCACACAAGGCAGCAAAGTTGATGTGGGTATTATTGAGTGCAGGGTGATATAAAAATCATTGTATGTTTAACTTGCTTCCTCCAAAAGTCATCTTCAAACATCAAATTTTATTCAAAGCAATTAAAATAATCAAAAAGAAGTAATTACACAGAAAATTGCTCGTGCAACAGAGGACTCATCAGGCTGTTTATTATGTCTTGTATTAAATGAAGTGTTTTTAGAGAAATCATTGTTTCTTCTGTTAAATGATCTAAAAGCAAGGTCCACTTACTGAGCTGTTCCCCGACTGTTTAAGATATTTCTCACATACATGTGTCCCCAAAGTCAAGAATAAATCTCTATGCTTATATTTGTTCATCACTAATCAATGTGTTTGCATTGCATTGTCCAGTGCAAATGAAAAGGAAAAAACAACAAACACTGAGTTTAATTATCTCTTCATGTGATCAGCCACTAAACTTTTACATGAAATGAGTGTTTTTTTAAGAACAGATTGATGAAACTGGTTTGTATTTATCTTTAAAGTCTCATGTAGCTACAGAGAACATTAGTTGATGTGTGAGAGACTCAAAAAGCAGAAGTACTTTGTGAAGAGGTTTTTGTCACAGAGTAAATCACTGTGATACGTCCTCATCAGCAGAGTCGTCCCATGTATTACAGTAATAGATTGCAGAGTCTCCTGCCTCTGCCTGCTTAATGATGAACTGATAATCTATTTTTGATGAAGATCTAGAGTTGAATCTGTCTGAGGAGAATCCTGTTCCAAAGTTGGGTGAACTGATCTCATGGTGAAAACTCAGAACATACTGAGGAGCTTTACCAGGAACCTGTTTATACCAGTTGACAGAATTTCCATCATATCTCTGAATGTTGCAGTTGAGAACAACTTCTTGTCCTGTAGAAACTGTGTGGACAGCGGGCGTCTGGGTCACAACTATCGCTGCATCAACATCTGTCAACAAACACAGAAAAACACATGAGTTAAAAGGTTTCAGCCTGAAAATATGAAATATAAGAGGAATCAGAAGAATATCTTACATGTTAGAGCAGTGATGAGAGTGCAGAGGGTCCCCAGCATGTTGTCAGTGTGTGGTGTAAACATCCCTTACTGTCCAGCTGAGAGGTGAGCAGGGTTGGAGTGTGAGGAGAAGAGAGATTGAAGCTTATAAAGACACTGAGGAGAGGAGAAGTGGAGGAGGAGGAGTTTCAACACTCAACACTGTTTTCATTCATGAATCTCCTACATCACATATGTGGTTTCATATCACATTGACAAATTATTTCATGGCAAAAAGCGTTACTGCTGTTGTTGTTGATCATATATCTATTTTTCATTATAAAGGTGTTTTGATGACATGTGTCTCCATACTCACATCACTTATTCATAACAATAAAAGCCAACATGGTCATTTGTCATCAAGAGAAGCAGACGAGATGATCACTCTATCATCAACCACTGCTATAAAACATCTCACATGTTAGACAAAACAGAAATAGTTGAATTGACGCAGTCACTCATCATTGGTAAGTCACAGAAAGTGTTGCAGATAAAAAAGTGGTTCTATACATTTTTATAATAATATCTCCATTTTGTTTAGTCTGAGAAAAAAATGACCCTTTTGATTGAGTTCAGTTGTTTCAAACTTAAGCCTGAAAACAAAGAAAATCATAAATCTAATGGTTTAAAACCTAAACCATAAAAATCTAAGATGGTTGTCAAGTTATGTGCATTAAAGCTCCGCTAGATGAACAAACACATTATACTGAAGGCGTAGTTGGATCATTTTTTTCAATACAGATATTTGGGCATTTTTTTATTGTGTGATCACAAACATGGTTTCAGTCTAAAGCTGCTTTTATTTGTGAAGATTAAACCACAATCTGTTATTGTAACAGCTTCCTTTCAACACTGCAGGGGTGAATGTTTGTAGTAGTGAAAAGATGGATTCATGTAAACTATTACTTTTACTGTTGTTGTGTAGAATAAAGTAGAGACATACTTTGAAAATATTAAGTTAGTTCCTTATATAGCAAGCTTTTGGTTAATGGATGGTTTCACATTTAGTGAACATTCTTACAGCATCAAAAGCAGAAGTGAGTGTATTCAGTGAGGAGGTTTTTGTCACGGTGTAAATCACTGTGATGCGTACTCACTCACAGAGCTGTCCCATGTTTTACAGTAATAGACTGCTGAGTCTCCCTCCTCCACATTGTTGATGATCAGTCGATAATCTGATTTTGATTGATGATTAGATGTGAACTTGGGAGAAGAGAAACCAGAGCCGTATACTACAGAGCTATAGTCATAACGGAACCTCAGAACATACTGAGGAACTCCTCCTGGAATCTGTTTATACCAGCAAGCTTGTACATTAGTAACAGTTCCCAGGTTACAGTCCATGGTGACTGTCTCTCCTTTCCTCAGCGTCACAACAGGAGGCTTCTGTGTCACCACCGTCACACCACTCACACCTGGAAACAACAAGATGACATGGAGTCAAGAGAAACACACAGACTGATGAATCCAACATGAGGTCAAAGCTGCAGTAAGTCAGCCTCCTTACATGTTAGAGCAGTGATGAGAGTGCAGAGGGTCCCCAGCATGTTGTCAGTGTGTGCTGAGAATGGCCTTGTAACTTGGAAAGTGAGCTTACTGCTGACAGATGAGAGGGTTTGGAGGATGAGGAGAGGAGGTGCTGGAGGAGCAATTTAATACAACACTGAAACTGAGAGTGACTGACAGGAGGAGGAGCTTTGGTTTGATCTTTACATAAATGATGAGATTCACGCATGAAAGTTTTGGAAATTTTTAAAACATTTTTCTAGTTAGACTTTTATGAAAAATCATCCTCTAATTTACAGGTTTTTCACAAGTAAAAAAGAGACATTTGTTGGAGGATATAAGCTCTGAAACTGCACACATGCGTATATGAACAGATTAGAGGTTGACTGTCTTTGATTGACTGAATGACAATAAATAAAACATAAGTGTGTTTTCAGTCAGAGACAGTTCCCTCTGAAATAAGTAGAGGAGGCCTGCAGGTGCATCCTGGTTAAGAAGAGAAGGAGGAGAGAAGTGACGCTTCACTGATGAAGGATGAAAACTCAGTTTCAGTTTCTACATAGTTTATCAGAGTTTTCTAACATCTCAACTGTTGCAAATTACTCAAACAAAATAAAGAAATATTAATCAAGTTTGTTCCTTCTTATGCATTTATCTCACACTTAAACCCGATAACAATATAAAATTCTTAAATGTCATCTGTGTGTTCTGGATTAACTGTAAATATCAGTGAGATGAACATCAGAAGAAAAATAAAATCTAGTGAAGGTTACAGTTATTGCAGTTCAGTTAAAATTGTTTTAAAATTTTTCATGAGAACAAATAAATACAAACCATTTTTTATATCACAATGCTTTTATTTAATTAAACAAGTCTTGGAAAATGTACCAAATGCAAAGCCGATACAACACCTCCACCTAACTGTCACAACATTTATTACAAGCATGCAGACACATCTTTTCTAACATCTAAACCTTGTTATGAGCAAACAGCACAAACAGTAAAGAAACAGATTTTAAATGCTCATTCTGGTCCTCTACTATTCTTCAGCGGGACACTTTGACTTGTTGATGTTTTTCTCTGAAGTCTGGGAGCCCAAAGACACTTTACATGTGTAAACCTTGTCCATGTTCCAGTCTGATGTCTGGATGGACAGATAGCTGCTGATTTGGAAAGTCTGGTCTGGTTGCTGAACAGCGGTGCTGCTAGAGATCCCACTGCTCACTGGACTCCCAGCAGACAACCAGGTCACATCTGCAAAAGGCACAGACTGACTGGACAGACAGACCAGAGTGGCTTTGTTGGACTGGAGCTCAGCACTGGACGGAGGGAAGACTGTCAGGACAGGAGGAGAGAGGCTGGAGCCTGAAAATACATGAAGGACAATTATACATCAAATCAGTAACACAAATAATGACAGTAACAGTACTGTAACATATTAATTCATTCATTGTTTTGACAATATATAACAATCATGCTGATGAAGTAAAAAAACTAAACATTTTAAATGGCAAAAACATTTATCAATCACAAACTCAGAAATTCAATCATTATCTCTGTATAATTTTTCATATTGGAAACAAATCCACAAGCACAAAATGGTATTTGAATTCTACTGAAATAATTTCAGTCAAAAAATTAAATTCTAATAGATCAGTAGTCACTTTGCTTTAGTGGTGTCTGAGCATCAAAGAAAAATACATATTTATTTTTAAACAGCCAATATAAAGTTCAGATAAATTCAAAATCACCATCAAACTTTAGAAGATTAGTAATTAAACAACACAAGCACAGTAATTTAGTATTGATATCATAATGTAAAATACTTTTGACAGATAATATAACATTCCTCTAGCAGATTATTCAGTGTTTTTCAATGTTAGAAAAATGTTAGAACTTCTCACTAAATGTAAATAATAAGCAAAATCTTGCACATCTCTTAAACATAAATACACACAACTTTAGAGTATTTGTAAAAAACATTTTAAATATTGTGTCTTTGCATTCAAAGACATAGTTTAACAAAGCTGAAGTACAAAATTAACCTACAATTCAGTGAAAAACATATTAACCATTATCGTCAATAACACATACATTGATTATTTTCTCTTATATACACCAGAAACAATAAATCTATCTTGTTTTATGATCAGTTTAAAAGTACTTACTTGTCACGATCAGCTTGCTGCCTTGTCCGAATACCACAGTGATTCAGTTTGTACACATGGCTGTACAAAAACCTCCTGACTCTCACTAATGAGGGGAGTGAAACTGAAACATCCTGTTGAGACCAACTTTCACTGTCAACATCTCATTCTCTTCATCACTCTGTTTATATTCCAAAACACTGCTGGACTTGAGGATTGATTCTGAATCTTCTGTTGCATCATTTTGTTTTCATGTTGATGTTAAAAGTCCAAATATCATCATTGAATGAAGAGGGATGATGGTGGAAATGTTTTCCTTCATAAATGCATCACTCACACAAGGCAGCAAAGTTGATGTGGGTATTATTGAGTGCAGGGTGATATAAAAATCATTGTATGTTTAACTTGCTTCCTCAAAAAGTCATCTTCAAACATCAAATTTTATTCAAACCAATTAAAATAATCAAAAAGAAGTAATTACACAGAAAATTGCTCGTGCAACAGAGGACTCATCAGGCTGTTTATTATGTCCTGTGTTAAATGAAGTGTTTTTAGAGAAATCATTGTTTCTTCTGTTAAATGATCTAAAAGCAAGGTCCACTTACTGAGCTGTTCCCCGACTGTTTAAGATATTTCTCACATACATGTGTCCCCAAAGTCAAGAATAAATCTCTATGCTTATATTTGTTCATCACTAATCAATGTCTTTGCATTGCATTGTCCAGTGCAAATGAAAAGGAAAAAACAACAAACACTGAGTTTAATTATCTCTTCATGAGATCAGCCAATAAACTTTTACATGAAATGAGTGTTTTTTTAAGAACAGATTGATGAAACTGGTTTGTATTGATCTTTAAAGTCTCATGTAGCTACAGAGAACATTAGTTGATGTGTGAGAGACTCAAAAAGCAGAAGTACTTTGTGAAGAGGTTTTTGTCACAGAGTAAATCACTGTGATACTTCCTCATTAGCAGAGTTGTCCCATGTGTGACAGTGATAGACTGCAGAGTCTCCTGCCTCTGCCCGCTTAATGATGAACTGATAATCTATGTTTGATGAGGATCTAGAGTTGAATCGGTCTGAGGAGAATCCTGTTCCAAAGCTGGGTGAACTGTCCTCATGGTAAAAACTCAGAACATACTGAGGAGCTTTACCAGGAACCTGTTTATACCAGTTGACATAATATACATCATCTCTCTGAATGTTGCAGTTGAGAACAACTTCTTGTCCTGTAGAAACTGTGTGGACAGCAGGCGTCTGGGTCACAACTTTTGCTGCATCAACATCTGTCAACAAACACAGAAAAACACATGAGTTAAAAGGTTTCAGCCTGAAAATATGAAATATAAGAGGAATCAGAAGAATATCTTACATGTTAGAGCAGTGATGAGAGTGCAGAGGGTCCCCAGCATGTTGTCAGTGTGTGGTGTAAACGTCCCTTACTGTCCAGCTGAGAGGTGAGCAGGGTTGGAGTGTGAGGAGAAGAGAGACTGAAGCTTATAAAGACACTGAGGAGAGGAGAAGTGGAGGAGGAGTTTCAACACTCAACACTGTTTTCATTTATGAATCTCCTACATCACATATGTGGTTTCATATCACATTGACAAATTATTTCATGGCAAAAAGCGTTACTGCTGTTGTTGTTGATCATATATCTATTTTTCATTATAAAGGTGTTTTGATGACATGTGTCTCCATACTCACATCACTTATTCATAACAATAAAAGCCAACATGGTCATTTGTCATCAAGAGAAGCAGACGAGATGATCACTCTATCATCAACCACTACTATAAAACATCTCACATGTTAGACAAAACAGAAATATTTGAATTGACGCAGTCACTCATCATTGGTAAGTCACAGAAAGTGTTGCAGATAAAAAAGTGGTTCTATACATTTTTATAATAATATCTCCATTTTGTTTAGTCTGAGAAAAAAATGACCCTTTTGATTGAGTTCAGTTGTTTCAAACTTAAGCCTGAAAACAAAGAAAATCATAAATCTAATGGTTTAAAACCTAAACCATAAAAATCTAAGATGGTTGTCAAGTTATGTGCATTAAAGCTCCGCTAGATGAACAAACACATTATACTGAAGGTGTAGTTGGATCATTTTCTTCAATACAGATATTTGGGCATTTTTTTATTGTGTGATCACAAACATGGTTTCAGTCTAAAGCTGCTTTTATTTGTGAAGATTAAACCACAATCTGTTATTGTAACAGCTTCCTTTCAACACTGCAGGGGTGAATGTTTGTAGTAGTGAAAAGATGGATTCATGTAAACTATTACTTTTACTGTTGTTGTGTAGAATAAAGTAGAGACATACTTTAGAAATATTTTCTCATGTAACATGGGTCAATTGGATACGGCTTTGGTTAATGGATGGTTTCATATTTAGTGAACGTTCTTACAGCATCAAAAGCAGAAGTGAGTGTATTCAGTGAGGAGGTTTTTGTCACAGTGTAAATCACTGTGATGCGTTCTCACTCACAGAGGTGTCCCATGTTTTACAGTAATAGACTGCTGAGTCTCCCTCCTCCACATTGTTGATGATCAAACGATAATCTGATTTTGATTGATGAGTAGATGTGAATTTGGGAGAAGAGAAACCAGAGCCGTATACTACAGAGCTATAGTCATGACGGAACCTCAGCCCAAACTGAGGAACTCCTCCTGGACTCTGTTTATACCACCAAGCTCGTTCATTAGTAACAGTTCCCAGGTTACAGTCCATGGTGACTGTCTCTCCTTTCCTCATCGTCACAACAGGAGGCTTCTGTGTCACCACCGTCACACCACTCACACCTGGAAACAACAAGATGACACGGAGTCAAGAGAAACACACAGACTGATGAATCCAAC
The DNA here is from genome assembly GCF_963924715.1 of Thunnus thynnus. Taxonomy (NCBI): domain Eukaryota; kingdom Metazoa; phylum Chordata; class Actinopteri; order Scombriformes; family Scombridae; genus Thunnus; species Thunnus thynnus. The sequence goes on from NC_089533.1 coordinate 13,164,562, forward strand.
ATGAGGTCAAAGCTGCAGTAAGTCAGCCTCCTTACATGTTAGAGCAGTGATGAGAGTGCAGAGGGTCCCCAGCATGTTGTCAGTGTGTGCTGAGAATGGCCTTGTAACTTGGAAAGTGAGCTTACTGCTGACAGATGAGAGGGTTTGGAGGATGAGGAGAGGAGGTGCTGGAGGAGCAATTTAATACAACACTGAAACTGAGAGTGACTGACAGGAGGAGGAGCTTTGGTTTGATCTTTACATAAATGATGAGATTCACGCATGAAAGTTTTGGAAATGTTTAAAACATTTTTCTAGTTAGACTTTTATGAAAAATCATCCTCTAATTTACAAGTTTTTCACAAGTAAAAAAGAGACATTTGTTGCAGGATATAAGCTCTGAAACTGCACACATGCGTATATGAACAGAATAGAGGTTGACTGTCTTTGATTGACTGAATGACAATAAATAAAACATAAGTGTGTTTTCAGTCAGAGACAGTTCCCTCTGAAATAAGTAGAGGAGGCCTGCAGGTGCATCCTGGTTAAGAAGAGAAGGAGGAGAGAAGTGACGCTTCACTGACGAAGGATGAAAACTCAGTTTCAGTTTCTACATAGTTTATCAGATTTTTCTAACATCTCAACTGTTGCAAATTACTAAAACAAAATAAAGAATTATTAATCAAGTTTGTTCCTTCTTATGCATTTATTGCACATTTAAACCTGACAACAATATAAAATTCTTAAATGTCATCTGTGTGTTCTGGATTAACTGTAAATATCAGTGAGATGAACATCAGAAGAAAAATAAAATCTAGTGAAGGTTACAGTTATTACAGTTCAGTTAAAATTGTTTTTCAATTTTTCATGAGAACAAATGAATACAAACCATTTTTTATATCACAATGCTTTTATTTAATTAAAGAAGTCTTGGAAAATGTACCAAATGCAAAGCCGATACAACACCTCCACCTAACTGTCACAACATTTATTACAAGCATGCAGACACATCTTTTCTAACATCTAAACCTTGTTATGAGCAAACAGCACAAACAGTAAAGAAACAGATTTTAAATGCTCATTCTGGTCCTCTACTATTCTTCAGCGGGACACTTTGACTTGTTGATGTTCTTCTCTGAAGTCTGGGAGCCCAAAGACACTTTACATGTGTAAACCTTGTCCATGTTCCAGTCTGACGTCTGGATGGACAGATAGCTGCTGATTTGGAAAGTCTGGTCTGGTTGCTGAACAGCGGTGCTGCTAGAGATCCCACTGCTCACTGGACTCCCAGCAGACAACCAGGTCACATCTGCAAAAGGCACAGACTGACTGGACAGACAGACCAGAGTGGCTTTGTTGGACTGGAGCTCAGCACTGGACGGAGGGAAGACTGTCAGGACAGGAGGAGAGAGGCTGGAGCCTGAAAATACATGAAGGACAGTTATACATCAAATCAGTAACACAAATAATGACAGTAACAGTACTGTAACATATTAATTCATTCATTGTTTTGACAATATATAACAATCATGCTGATGAAGTAAAAAAACTAAACATTTTAAATGGCAAAAACATTTATCAATCACAAACTCAGAAATTCAATCATTATCTCTGTATAATGTTTCATATTGGAAACAAATCCACAAGCACAAAATGGTATTTGAATTCTACTGAAATAATTTCAGTCAAAAAATTAAATTCTAATATATCAGTAGTCACTTTGCTTTAGTGGTGTCTGAGCATCAAAGAAAAATACATATTTATTTTTAAACAGCCAATATAAAGTTCAGATAAATTCAAAATCACCATCAAACTTTAGAAGATAAGTAATTAAATAACACAAGCACAGTAATTTACTATCAGTATCATGATGTAAAATCATTTTGACAGATAACCTTACAAACCTGTAGCTAGAATGCCTTTACAAGGTTAAATCTCGTCAGAATATTTAAATAAAAAAAAAAGAAAAAACTCTTTAAAATGCCTCAAACATAAAATAACATAAAAATATTTGTGGATTTAAAAAATTGTGATTGTTTACAGATATTTCGTTTGCCTTCAAACACATAGTTTAGTATCTAAATAACTAAAGTACAAGATGAATCTATTATTCACTGAAAGAAATACAACAACAAGTCACACATACATTGATTATTTTCTCTTAATATGCATCAAAAACAATAAATCTATCTTGTTTTATGATCAGTTTAAAAGTACTTACTTGTCACGATCAGCTTGGTGCCTTGTCCGAATACCACAGTGATTCAGTTTGTACACATGGCTGTACAAAAACCTCCTGACTCTCACTAATGAGGGGAGTGAAACTGAAACATCCTGTTGAGACCAACTTTCACTGTCAACATCTTATTCTCTTCATCACTCTGTTTATATTCCAAAACACTGCTGGACTTGAGGATTGATTCTGAATCTTCTGTTGCATCATTTTGTTTTCATGTTGATGTTAAAAGTCTAAATATCATCATTGAATAAAGAGGGATGATGGTGGAAATGTTTTCCTTCATAAATGCATCACTCACACAAGGCAGCAAAGTTTATGTGGGTATTATTGAGTGCAGGGTGATATAAAAATCATTGTATGTTTAACTTGCTTCCTCCAAAAGTCATCTTCAAACATCAAATTTTATTCAAACCAATTAAAATAATCAAAAAGAAGTAATTACACAGAAAATTGCTCGTGCAACAGAGGACTCATCAGGCTGTTTATTATGTCCTGTGTTAAATGAAGTGTTTTTAGAGAAATCATTGTTTCTTCTGTTAAATGATCTAAAAGCAAGGTCCACTTACTGAGCTGTTCCCCGACTGTTTAAGATATTTCTCACATACATGTGTCCCCAAAGTCAAGAATAAATCTCTATGCTTATATTTGTTCATCATTAATCAATGTCTTTGCATTGCATTGTCCAGTGCAAATGAAAAGGAAAAAACAACAAACACTGAGTTTAATTATCTCTTCATGAGATCAGCCACTAAACTTTTACATGAAATGAGAGTTTTTTTAAGAACAGATTGATGAAACTGGTTTGTATTGATCTTTAAAGTCTCATGTAGCTACAGAGAACATTAATTGATGTGTGAGAGACTCAAAAAGCAGAAGTACTTTGTGAAGAGGTTTTTGTCACAGAGTAAATCACTGTGATACTCCCTCATTAGCAGAGCTGTCCCGTGTTTGACAGTAATAGACTGCAGAGTCTCCTGCCTCTGCCCGCTTAATGATGAACTGATAATCTATTTTTGATGAAGATCTAGAGTTGAATCGGTCTGAGGAGAATCCTGTTCCAAAGTTGGGTGAACTGTGAGAATGGTAAAAACTCAGAACATACTGAGGAGCTTGACCAGGAACCTGTTTATGCCAGCTGACATAATATCCATCATCTCTCTGAATGTTGCAGTTGAGAACAACTTCTTGTCCTGTAGAAACTGTGTGGACAGCGGGCGTCTGGGTCACAACTTTCGCTGCATCAACATCTGTCAACAAACACAGAAAAACACATGAGTTAAAAGGTTTCAGCCTGAAAATATGAATATAAAAAGAATCAGAAGAATATCTTACATGTTAGAGCAGTGATGAGAGTGCAGAGGGTCCCCAGCATGTTGTCAGTGTGTGGTGTAAACGTTCCTTACTGTCCAGCTGAGAGGTGAGCAGGGTTGGAGTGTGAGGAGAAGATAGACTGAAGCTTATAAAGACACTGAGGAGAGGAGAAGTGGAGGAGGAGGAGTTTCAACACTCAACACGGTTTTCGTTGAAAAATCACCTACATCATGTTTGCAGTGTCACATTAAATAATTTCTCATTAAACAATATTGTATAACTACTGTTGTTCATGAAAACCTGTTGTTGTGTGAGTATTATCTACTCTAAGGGTGATATCAGATTAATTCTATTTAAATTCCTGTGTTAATTATTAGATATTCATTAGATTACATTGACCACATGATAAATATATCATAATTGTTTTGTTTTTATCAATTTATTTTTTCATGTTCTCCCAAAGTTGTATTTTATATGCAGCAAACACTGTTCTATAATAAGCAGGGTATTGAGTAAACTCTCATCTCAGTATTTTTATTCTTCTAAATATTTCTCTCACCAAGCAAACATGTTTGCTAATAATCCAAAATGATCATAAATCAAATCAAGAATCTCTGTATCTATTTTAGAGTATCTGTTGTTACATTAATATAGCAATGATCTGCTCATGTTTTAGCTGCATTTGAATGAACTGTTTGTTTCAGCAACAGCTGTGTGTCAGTAAGGGTCTGTCCCATGAATGCAGGATGCATGTAGTTAGATTACTGTTACCTTATTGTAAGAAATCGTGAGAATGCATGAAGAAGATTTGGGAGTTTTTAAAAAAAAAAAATTGTGTATATAGGAAGTTACAGAGAGTTTTGGTTCATTGCTTCACACTCAGTGCGGATGTGTCAGTGACTCAGAAAGCAGAATGTGAGAATCCAATAAAAACTGTTCTGAAAACATATGTTTCATTATGTTGGGAAGGTGAGAGCACAGTTTTCATTCATCAATGTACTACATCAGATATGTGGTTTATTCTCAAATTATTCAGTTACACAATAAATTGCTTCCCTTTTGTTTTTTATGAGCATATTGTATTTCTCATGTCAGTATCTTCACACGTCTAAATTCTTAAACAGGAATCTCTGTTTCTAGATGATCTGTTGTAAGTCACTTTTTCATTTTGTTTTGTTTTAGCTTCACAATTAGATTACTGTCATTTTTACTGCACCTAGGACTGTAACAATTATCACTACCTCTGTATTAGAGGATTTCACTCAGGAAAGTTTTTATCATGTTTTGGGGTTGAGAACAGTAAACTTCCAATTACTTAAACATGTTTAGTGGGAAGATACAGTAGCATTTAAGCCTGATTTATATCAAAATGTCGGATATAGTGGATGAAGGTGGGGTGCACTCACTGGTGCTTGGCTTTTTTATTATTTAAGCATAATGAAAAGCACAAGTGAATATAATGTTGGAAAGATCATAGTTAGAATCGACAAAGAGAATTGAACAAGAACATGTTTGAAAAAAAATATTGTGAATTGCAGTTGTTATGTGCCAGAGACTCAAAAAGCAGAAGTGTTTAGTGAAGAGGTTTCTGTCATGGCGTAAATCATTGTGATGCCTTCTCATTCACAGATTCGTCCCATGTTTCACAGTAATAGACTGCTGAGTCTCCCTCCTCCACATTGTTGATGATCAGTCGATAATCTGATGTTGACTGGTGATTAGATGTGAATTTGGGAGAAGAGAAACCAGAGCCATATGTTGGAGAGCTTGCAGTGTGAATAAAATACAATACAAACTGAGGAACTCCTCCTGGAATCTGTTTATACCAGCGAACACCACTGTTAGTAACAGTTCCCAGATTACAGTCCATGGAGACTATCTCTTCTTTCCGTTGTTATACATAGTATTTTATGTCTTTACTATCAGATAACATCTGTAAGAGACTCAAAAAGCAGTATTTAGTTAGGAGGTTTTTATCACAGTGTAAATCACTGTGATACTTTTTCCTCAGCAGAGTTGTCCCATGTTTCACAGTAATAGACTGCTGAGTCTCCCCCTTTAACACCGTTGATGATCAGTCGATAATCTGTCATTGACTGATGATTAGATGTGAATTTGGGAGAAGAGAAACCAGAGCCATGATATACCGAGCTAAAGTCATGATGGAACTTCAGCACATACTGAGGAACTCCTCCTGGTATCTGTTTATACCAGCGAGCTGATTCATCAGTAACAGTTCCCAGGTTACAGTCCATGGTGACTGTCTCTCCTTTCCTCACTGTCACAACAGGAGGCTTCTGTGTCACCACCGTCACACCACATGGAGTCAAGAGAAACACACAGACTGATGAATCCAACATGAGGTCAAAGCTGCAGTAAGTCAGCTTCCTTACATGTTAGAGCAGTGATGAGAGTGCAGAGGGTCCCCAGCATGTTGAAAGTGAGCTTACTGCTGACAGATTAGAGGGTCTGGAGGATGGAGGAGAGGGGGTGCTGGAGAAGCAGTTTAATACAACACTGAAACTGAGAGTAACTGACAGGAGGAGGAGCTTTGGTTCAATCTGCACGATTTTTGATATTTGTTTGTCTCTTTTCATCTGTGGAGGGAAATGTCATTATTCACTATTGTCAATGTAGTCAAGTAAACTTATCAAGTAAACTTTTATTTATAAAATACAATAATGTCATGATGTGAGAAAAAACCCTGCAAATAGTAATGGATCATCATGCATGAAAGATTTAGACCTTTGAAACATTTTGCTTATTGTAATTAGAGTTTTATAAAAAAAAATCACCATCTTGTAACTTACAAGTTTCTAATAAGTCAACAGGAGACATTTATTGCAGGATGCAAGCTCTGGTTCAGCACACATGCACATAATTGACAGACTAAAAGGTAAAGTGTCTGAATGATTTTAATTCAGAGAGCTGACACTTGACCTCTTCATTTACATGGAGCTATAAATAAGGAGAGGAGACCTGTAGGTGCATCCTGGGAAGAAAGAGAGGGAGGAGGAGAGAGGTGATGCTTCACTGATCAAGGATGAAAACTCAGTTTCAGTTGTTACTCATTTTATGTGTATACCAGATAAAAAAATATTAATTAGGTAATTCAGTTTTGCTCCATTATTGTCAGAGTAGGCAAAAACTTTCATGGTTCAATGTAAGAATATCATGATCTGCATAAGACAAGCTGCAGTTTTATTGTCAAGCATTTGTTACTTTGTTAGTTTATTTTTAATCTCCAGGGTAAAACATCTTTCATTTTATCAAATCATCATGATGGTTAGTTACCTCTCATTAGCTTTTCATGTTCATTATACTGAGTGAATTTTGCAGCTGTCCGGAATCAAATAAACTTTGTACAGTGTTGTTACTGTACATCAAAAACTGCTTATTTATTTCTTTATGTTGGAACAAGGACAAGATTCACACTGTTTATGCTCTCCAAAACCCATCAAGATGTCAGAAACAGGATTTGCTTCAATCTTGCTTGTGCTGACAGACAGGAAAAATTATTAAGCCAATATTTTTGCTTAATATACTTTTGTAAACCAATTTGAAAAGAATATAAAATAAATTAAAAAGTCTGTTTGAAAACTTTTGTATGTTATCCATGCTGTTGTATTCCATCGGTACTGGTGGCAGATGTGGCACAGCGTTGGAGGTTCAATCTCTGGCTCCTTCTGTCTACATGTTAAAGTGTCTTTGAGCGAGACACTAAACTTACCAAATTGCTCCTGATGTGTTGTCTAGCACCACCACTAGTGTGTGAGTGTGTGAATGAGGGGAACATTGTAAAGCATTTTGTACTTCTGAGGTTGAAAAGTGTTGTATTAGTGCAGTCCATTTACAAAGTACCAGTTGATTAATATGAGTCTGTTTTTAATAATGAATTAGGTAACATAGTCCAAATATATCAAGCAATACAAACAAATGCCATACAATGTTAATCAATGTGAAAAAAGTATCTATGTACTGCATTAGACAACATTTTCAGCCATTATGTAACATTAAGTCCAGCTATTGCTATTATAATGTATAGAGCGGCAGGATGACAGTTGATAAATTGATAAATGCTGCCACCTTGTGGTTCAAAGTGACTTTGTACAGAAAGGGAGATTTACTGGTAATAATATAGAGGTCTATCATCGTGTCTACGCCATGCAGCCTTATTTATGTGACCCTTTCTCACATCACACTCATCAATAAAATAATAAAACTCTTCTCATCTTCTCACTCATCTTCTTCTGAAAATATATAAACATATCAACTCTTGTTCACAGCAATACATCAGCACTGATACTAGACAAAAGCCATAAAGGCAACAGGTCTAAGGTCTCTGTTGTCCTCTCCTTCTCACTCTGATTGGTGTTGGCTTTGTAAAAATCCTCCTGTCAGGAACCCTCATCTGTGCTCGCATTGGAGACCTCAGACCAACATTGGGGTGAATCCTTTGTATGGGTCGCTGAGGCAGCCTGGATCTACCATCCTTGAGGTCATCCACAAAAGCCTCCACTCTGTCAAGCTTTGCGGTGAGCGCCCCGAGCTCATCTTTGAGTGTGTTAAATTGCTTGTAGAGGTCTCCCAGAGCATCTGACAGAGGCTGGATCCTGGATAAACGCAGAGATATTTGGGAAAGTACAAATGAATAAATGGTTTCAACATTCGAATGGCTTGTCACATAACTTTGGCACTGCAATGTTCCACAAGCCCACATGAAATAGCAGCATTGTTTATGGGCAAACAATTACCAAGAGAAGAATCAAGTCAATTGGCAACATGAACAAAGTCATGACATGCAGTTAAGCAGAAACAGTCCCATCATCTGCAGGAAACATCAGGATAACAGGCATAAAGAATGGAAGTCCCCCAAAAGAAGTATAAAAATAGTTGTTTTTTGGCCCAAATTTAAGCAAGAACTGAGGATGCTATTCACTCTATTACTGGAGAGTGTCCATATTAAACACACTTCTACACATGTTATCTGTTGTTGGTATCATGGGCCTAATCAAGGATCAGCAACTTGAAGCAATGTCTGCCAGAAACACCAGAACACAAGGCTGCAACATTTCCCGTTTTCTGTTGGCACTGTCTCCAAAGTGAGGTCATTACAAAGCAGAGTTGGCTTTGTGTTGACCAGAGCAAATGTGGATCGTTATACTGGCTGTGATAGGTCTGTGGTTATGCAAAGAGCAAAGAGTTAGCTACTAAGTTCACATGACTGTGAGGAATAATAAATTGTTCATTGACGTCACTGTTATTCTGTTATTCTTGCACATTAAACCTCTCTCTTACTCAACATTTGTTTTTTTCTTCTTGTTTTAGTGTGTTTGTCTGTACTATCATCACTACAGCACAGTTACAGTCAGATCAGAAGCCAGTGTGACTCACCTGCTGTACTCAGGAAGGACAGAGGAGTGGTCATTGATCAGCAGGTCTTTCACTTGGGTTAGAATGGCAAATTTCCAGTTGTCCAGTACCTGTGTAAGGTTTGAGCACGTCTTGGCATCGGTGGGTTCTACTAGACACGGAAATTTATTTAGTCATGACCTGAAAGGTGAAGGATCCTGGATTCAATTGCTTTCGAAATGTAACATTTATGATAATCATTTACAGATTGTGGAAAACCAAGCATGACGGCACATCGTCCCTGACCTTTAGGGTCCCAAGGTGAGGTTTCCTGTTTCCATTTCTGAGCTCTGCATGTCGAGATCATGCAGAAAAGGACCAGAACCCCCTTCATCCTAATGTTCATCACCTGGCATAAGCAGAAATACAGACATGCTGAGAAACAAAAAAAAACCTCTTATACCTGCTGACAAAGTTAAAATTCCACTGTAAATGTATTAATATATTTAGCAGCTTCTGCTAATAACTCAAAGAACTTTGTTTTTCTAAATTTAAGAAGGTTTTTTTCATCCACATTATGGCATTTTATGATTTTCCGAAGTAAGACTGACACATGCCTATATTTGAGGAAATTTATTCTTCTCTAATCTATCTTGACCTAGATTTACTGCCCTGTAGGTGAAACAGAGTGAAAGGAATTTCAAGTTTAGTCATATTGGCAGTGGGTTTTACTATACCTTTCCGTGAAGTAGTGCCAGGGGTCTCTCCAGGTCACAGCAGCAAATCACTGTGGTACAATCCTTCCACAGTGACAACTGAGAAAACATGACCTGGGCAGCACTCTCTTATAACTGCCTCCCCAAACTCCCGGAGCCTTTCCCCCCACCTGCTCCCACCCACTTCAGAGATGCAGGGCGGTGACACACTGCTCCTTCCACATGCATGCACACTGCTACATGCATATGTACAGACATAACATGGCACTAAAGGCAAATCTTCATGCTTAACCCTGTGTGTCTTGCAGCCTATGCATCTGCTACAATGATAAATAACTCACAGAGCCTGAATGGGAGGTTCTGATAATCCCCTGTATGTGCTCCATCTGTCCTCCACATATCTTTTTGCTGGTGTGAGCAGTGTGGGCAACTGTACTCCCTGTAGGCACCGATCCAGAGGAGGTGTTTGATGTAGCAGTATTGATCGAGCCAAGCATTCTTACTGCCTACTGTAATACAATCTGCTCAACATCTGGGCTACGACAGACGAAGCCAGCAATGGTCCCTTTAACTGTCGAAACCTGAAGAGCCACATGTATTTGATGAAGCTGAAAATAAGAAAATGAAAGTATATGTTCTTCGTTGTCAAAATTTTTAATAAAATACCATTTTATTCTTCATGCAGCAGCAGATCCTGCGTATGTCTGCTTTGTTGATGAGTGTCTAGCCAATTTTAAAACAGCCGTTACGTATTATATACAGGTCCCAAGAGATCCCTTCAACCGAAAACCGCCCACGGCCATAACTCAAATAAGAAGTTGCCTGATTTAATCCATTAGGTTTGACATAAATCTTTGACATAAAGCTTTGATGAAACCAGATATGTACATAGAAATAATCATACTGTTGATGGAGGGAGAAACAACAAGTCTTTAGTTTTGTTTCAGATTCTTTCAATATATCTATAATCTGGACAGTTTCGGACAGGCAAGTGCAGCTGGACCCCCTCCAAAAAAAATATAGATCAGTAAAGCACATTTTCCTTCATTTTTAAATACTGGGCACAAGCAATGGTTTTCCTTTTCACTTCTACCTTTTCTCATCTTCTTTTGTCACAAGAAATTCCAGATCTGATCTATTCCAGATTACAGCTCCTTATTCTATTTGGAGCACCTTTTAAAATGGAAAGACTGTGAATGCTGCTCCATCCTGCTGATGTCTGCAGGCTGTTGTATTGATATATTACACAACACTAGTACGCTGCTGAAAAGGAATCCGACTGGGCAACACTCCCTGCCATCTGCACCAACTTTAAGCTCACAGAGACTATACTGTACTGTATGTTGCAAGTAGGATGAACATTATTCCATCAATACCATACATCCTCAGTGCTGACAACACAACACAGGGAGTTGGATTCCTTTCAAAGAGTTGGAACTAAATGTTCTATTTATCCTATCCCGTCAAAAGATTTATAAACAAGGAAACAGTGAGATTTGTAAAAGAATGTAAAAAAAAAAAAAAAAAACACTTGACATCCAACTTCTAATAATCATGTAATCATGCTTCCCTGTTTTTTGTTTTTTTTTTTTGGTTCAGTTTGAAGGAATATTTTTTGTTGAGTTTTATAAATGCCTTTTTGTGTGGGGATGTCTTTTGAATCTATCAGAATGTTTATTGACTGTGAAAGTGTGTGTCTTGCATTATGTTCAGTGGAGAATCAAGCAAATTAGCAATAACTCAAGGTAAAATCACTCCACTGCAAGTAAAAGCCATGCATCAAAAGTACAAAAGTATCAGCAGGAAAATGAACTTAAAATATCAAAAGTAAACATATGATTCCTGTCAATATTATATTTTTTAACTGGATCATTATTGCTTCTAATTTTACAGCGTCTTATGTGTAGCTGGTCGCAATGAAGCTCTTTTTTTTTTTTTTTACTTTTTTGTGTCTTTTATATGTGGTTGGGTAGTTTAATATATAGCAATGTATCAAATTGAGCTGATCTTGTATGCAAGACTTGATCTTCAAAGTAAACAGTAACTACAGCTGCCAAATAAATAGTACCTGTGAAATGAAGCGGAGTAGTATGAAATATGAAGTAGCATAAAATGGAAGTAGTTTAGTCAAGTACAGAGTAAATTTACTTAGTTGCTGCCCATCACTTAATGTGTTATTTTAAAGCATTGAATGCAGGCACTCCACACATGTTTATCTGGTATTTGCTGGTGCAAACTAGTAATACTGTGTGTATAAATATATTTTCATAGAGACAAAGTTGTATCTGCACTGTCAGGCAGGCAAAAGCATGCTAGTGTGAAACTATTATGAACTATCCACAGAAAGTAATCTGGCAGTTCAGGAATGAGTATAACAAATCACAATTTGTTTTTCTGTTAATACCCATTACTGTGGAAACAGATTTGTGGCGGGACTAAAGCCACACCTCCTGGAGCCCACCACCAGTCAATCTCAGGCTCTGTCTGCAGCAGTAGACTGACTGCCTTCCAGCTCCCTGCAGCCCAGTCCAGCACAGGCAGAGGAAAGAATGACAGCAGTGGACCTGCAGCCAGAGAGTGAGATAAACTGGCTTCTCTCTCTCTCTCTGTTTCTTAACTCACCGTCACATGTGCTCTCTCACATGATACTTTTTATTGACTCACAGCAGCGCATTACTCTATAATGACTTTATCAGAGACATGTTAAACTGAAATATATCAACTCTGTTGCCAAACAGAAGGTGCACCCTGAGGATTCCCATGTTTCCAACGCAGAAGGAGACAGATGACCACGAAGACACATAGCCTGATGAGCCTTACAGGAGGGAAGGAATCATTTTGCATCAAGTTCAAGCATTGTAGTCCCTACAATGCTGATCTGCTTTTGATGACAGTTGCTGAGATGATGCATCTTGTGACTGACTGGACCAACAGATGCATGCATCATTCATTGAGATTAACATGCTCATTTGGGCTGGGCATGGTGACTGCATGCAGAATTGCAGAAATGCTGTCTTCATAGTGAATTACTCTGAACAAAAGGTGGTTCTTGAATAAGAGGCACCACATAAACAAGACAATACCTGATCTGTTGAAGGTTGAAGGTGTGGTTTTTCAAAGGTTTGCCAGTGTGTGACCTTTGACTTAAATTGGAAAAGTGCCTGCTTGGTGCAAAGATGGTTGACCTGAGTGTGTTTAGAATCTCAAGGGTTCACTGCCCTCCAGTGGTCACAGTGAGGAACTGCATCACTACATTAAAATTGTGGCTAACACAGTGTTAATATCAGCATAAATTGTTAATAACAATATGTACAACTCATCAACTATTAGTGTGATTATTACAAACAACAACTGCAATAAAGTATTGGTATAATTATGTGTATTTATAGTTTTCTGGCATGTAGTCCTGTCTACACCATCAGAGATTTTCATACTGCATCATGGGAAACATCATAACATCTATGGTGAATAGTTTTGCAATAAAGTTAGTAAAAACAAACAGGCATAAGAAATGAACAGAAATGATCACAGAATAATTATGCTCAGTGTTGATGTGGCTAAAACACAGAAAAGGAACAATATATAAAAATTCATATTTAATGTGTGTGTATGTCTGTGAGTATTTTTTTCTGCTAAAACAGAGTGAATAGCCTTGCAGGAGCCAGTAATATGCAACTGATAACAAGCCTGGATCACTTTTTCTCACTACAACAAAAGACAGGTGCTGTATACCATAAGAGGTTGTGGGAGATTATAGATTTTGAATTATGTTGCTATATTCCAACTGACAAGATAAGTTATACAAGGCCAGCTGACAATCAGCCATAACTGTTCCAGCAATGAAACTGAGAAAAACTGACAACAAACAGCCTCACATGATAACAAGTATATTTCTCGGATGTTAGATCTGATCTGCATTGATGACATTTGACCTTTTAAGCAGATAAAGGCAGTATCTGTTAATACGGTAATAATCATCATTTTCAGTGCCAGAGGCTGTCAATGGAGTAGGATGAAATAAATGAATAGTCAGATGTGTGAATAGTTAGGGCCAGAAATATTACTAATCTACCAGGAGTTTTAAAAAAATGGTGTTGGTGATTGCAAAGTTGGTTAAAATGTGTATTTGTTGTAACATAACTGTATATTAATACAGCTACAGCTAATTATATAGCTACACGGGTACTTAGTCATGATGTCTTGGTATGGAGTATTCAAATTAGCTACAGGTGCGAAGTGACACACTGAGTCTAAAGTCTGTTGAGTTTTTGTCATAAAATTCAGTTTCACTATTTCAAGGTTTAACTTTTTTTTTTTTTTAAAATGGACATGCATTCTTTCTTTGACCACCCACTTTGTCTTTTCCAAGTAGAATCAAATCATTACATAACAATAATGGTTTAAAACTTTGTGGTTTATGTGAGTAAACCTCACATCAAAAGCCTCTTGTGCGAGTCTCTCTCTCTCTCTCTCTCTCTCTCTCTCTCTCTCTCACACACACACACACACACACACACACACTCCGATAACCGTCTAATCCCCTAACTGTGACTCTCACATGATGAAGAAATCCCACGCTTCACAGCCAGGAGCTAAACACAGCATAGTTACTGCACCTCAGCTCACATGCTCCTCTGTTCTTACTGTAGCAAATGCTCCCCTATGCTCCACTTCAGTTTGTGTCATTCTGACCAGCTAAAAGCACAGGGAGGATCATCTCCCAGTGGTTGACAACATGAGGAGATATATGCTGATAAGAAGTATCCCTTTGCCCTGGTTGCGGAGGGACACCACACAGAATGAGTCTAGTCCGCTTATACCAAAGGTAAGGGGCCATGTTTAAACTTCTGTCTGGTTCTTTATGCACTTCACTCTTATAGGTATGGTATTTAGATGCTTTTCTCTGTGTCTGAAGGCGGGCTCTGCAAAGGAAGATGCTGAGGAGGTTGCCCATGTGACCACTGAGTTTCACCAAGGAGGGACAAACAATGGAGAGGAGGACGATAGCCTTGTATTCTCAAGGATCCAACCCTACTACAGTTATTCTTTGATGGACTATTTTCTAAAATACTTCCTGTTCCTATGCAATCTGGTGTTCACAGTTCTAGGCCTGGTGGTCCTTGGTTTAGGGATGTGGGGCCTCATCAGCAAAGAGTCATTTGCCAAGGAGAAGATTGGCAGTATAGGCACCGACCCGATGCTGATACTTGTGACTATGGGTATGGTGCTAACTATGCTTTGCCTGTCAGGCTGCGTTGGTGCCTTAAGAGAGAACTGCTGCTTACTGAAGCTGTTCTCCGCAGTTGTGCTGGTGCTCATCACAGCACAGGTGCTAACCGCCATTATGGCCTACAGTCTACAAGATCAGGTTAGAGGAGTCCTGCGGTCAGGGATGTTAGCTGCCATGGCGCGCTACCAGGATGATCTGGATCTGAGGTTTATCACAGACGAGATTCAGTTTAATCTGCAGTGCTGTGGAGCAGATAACTACCGTGACTGGGAGATCAACATGTGAGTAGAGTGTGACTAACTCGGGTATTTATAAATAAAAAGTACATCATAACTTATTCCTCATGATGTAGGAATGCCTTGAAAAGCAAAAAATGCTTCTCAGTGTGTTGTTGGACAGAAAAACTGAACATACTGTACTTTTTTAAGTTTTCCTTTCCTTTCCTCAGATATTACAACTGCTCAGCTCCGGGCGTGCTGTCATGCGGGGTTCCTGCTACATGCTGCATTGACCCTTTGGAGAACGGCACTGTGTGGAACTCTCAGTGTGGTGTAGGAGCCCAGCTGCTGGATGAGTTTACTGCTCAGAGTGTGATCTTCCTAGGTGGTTGTCTGGGTGGGATCTCTCGCTGGATTGAGCAGCACGAAGGCCTGATAGGGACAGTTACCATCGTCGTACTGGGGGTCCAGATTCTGACTCTGTTTATCACTACAAGGCTGCTAGAAAGCATCCAGTGGCATAAAGTGTATATATAATGTGGAATGATGAATAGATTTGTATGCTGATATTTAATGAGTGCTGACTGCTTTTGGATCTCTGCCCTGTTTGTCTTACCTATCCTTTAAGTACTAATTTTGAGGAAAATAACACATCAAGGCGACAGACCAAAATGCATGATTTGCTGGCAAAATTCAGCTTTTGATTCTGGTTTTGAACATTTAACATTTAGTTACATGGCCCCTGATGGCTTAGCTAAATCTAAATCCACAGTATGTGCCTTACACCACAATTTTGCTGTAAAAACAAGCATAATATGTGTATGCTTGATGACAGCATGTTGTACCCTTTCACCCAGGCAAACAGGCCATCTACTGGGGATACTTACAATATATTATAAGTGTCCATTTCCAAAAAGAAGTGTGACTTAGAAATAATGTGACAGTTACCCTAGAATTCTTATTTTAAGCCCTAATTATTCTCATGGGCTGTTAACGAAAACAAAAATGATCAGTTTTGGTGAAATGCTCAGAAGCACACACATTACATGGGAATAGACAGAATTTAATTGACCCTTATTTTTACATTCATGTGTAATTTATGCACTTTTCTGATTATTTTGCAGCTGACATGTTCTACTCTCAGACTTTTTTTTCTGAAAAGGGACAAATAAAGAAGAATTATTATTGGAATTCTAATGTTTAAAACACAGTAGCCTAGCATTGTTTGATAGCACAGTGTTTTGGTTTATGAGATATCAAATTGGCACAGAGGAACAAAAATGAAGACAAAGTTGTTTGAAATTGTTTTAAAAAAAAATTCCAAGCTTTATTCCGAGTTTGATTAAACATAATAAACATGATGCTGACGATCATTGTGCAGACACTCCCTCAATTAAGCCAGTAACCTGAGCTTTCAGTTACAGCTCTCCTCTCCAAACTCAGGCAATAACACAATGACACATTCAGCATCAGTGGGTGATGGACATTAAAATGGCAGCTTGAGAGTCTTATGAAAATAGATATATTGTATAAAAGAGCTTCAGCAGCATCCACAATATGCAGATGTATACTTGATATGCTAGTTCTTTACTTTGTGGTTCACAATTCAAACAAACAGTTATTTATAAATTGAGATTGCTAGAATTGAATGTTGTAATTCAAGTTGCTGAACTTGCCACATCAGTTCCCTTTGGTACAAACAAAAATCATTTCATAATGCAGAGCCTCAGATGATGCCATACTGAGCCAGTTCATGCAGCTCTAGATGGCTGTATGCTTCCCAAGGGCAGATTACAGTGATGTCTGTTGAAAAAAGAAAGAATAGTGATTAATTAGTCTGTTAATTATGTTTGGTTTGTGTGTAGTGTTTAGTGGTGCGGTCGCGTAACTGTGCCAACTCTGCTTACCAATGCCAAGCCCTTCCATTCCAGGGATGTCCTCTCCAAAGCTGAGGGAGAAAGAAAATCACAAGCTTTATCATGGGAAATTTGCCATTTTTAAAGACAAACTTTCTGGATTTTACTCAAGAGCATTAACTCTAAAAAGGCCTACCCAATGACACCTCTCTTGGGAGGCTTGCTCTTGAACTGGCGGGTGTTCCTCTGTTTGAACTTGGGTGGGCCCTTGCGTGGGGATCCAGGGGCCGTGGTTCTGGGGGGAACTTTGTTGCCAGTCTTCGCCTCAGGTTTGGCCACTTCCAAATTCATACTTCTGTTGTTTGAGCTGTAATGGGACAGAATAGTAATGGGTCATAAAAACTGAATGAAAAAAATAAGAAATGTTGGGTATCATAGCCAAATTTATTGAAGTTTTGCTTCAAAAAGAACAATAATCAATATGAATTTCTACTGATCTGAATTTTGTAGTTTCTGCCAATAACTGAATACCTGAAGAAACATAGATATGTGTACAGACAATGAAGGCTCCTGTAATCCCATGCTCACATTAATTGACCCTCTACAATGCCTTTAAGCTTCACAGCATCTTGATAATCAGATTAGTGATTGGACATGCTGAATTTGCTTGTCGTCCTGATCTGACAGCAGCTCACAAAATACTCAATCAAATTATGTACCATGGAAAGTAGATTTGGTAAGAAACTAAACAGGAAATTTTCAGAACTGTAACTCTTTAATGACGAAAATGTGTAGCCATGTCTGGTATATAGTCATTTAAGAACCAGTAATTAAATAACATTTTAAAAAGCATATCAAACTGTGTAAATTTGTTTGGTTACATAATCTGACTACATATAATATATAAATTCTGTTGTAAAAAAAATCTAAATATTGCTTTTAAAAAAAAACACATTGTTATTTTTCTTGTACACATACACATTTTCCAATTTCCAGTAAAATTTTACAGTGAATCTGCTTTTTGTAA
Source organism: Thunnus thynnus (assembly GCF_963924715.1). Classification (NCBI taxonomy): domain Eukaryota; kingdom Metazoa; phylum Chordata; class Actinopteri; order Scombriformes; family Scombridae; genus Thunnus; species Thunnus thynnus. Next base: position 13,182,490 of record NC_089533.1, read on the forward strand.
TCTAATTTAAATATGAAATACATACAAAAAATCCTGAATTAAAAAAAAAAAAAAAAAAAGCTATGTGGATCAAAAGTCCTTGCCACATATTAATCAAAAAAAGTCACATCTGAAGTTGAAGGTGCCAAAAAAAGAGGCAAAATACTGTTAAACAAATTGTTATATGCAATATAGCAATATTACTGTTACATAGGATAAATTGACATGTGTCCAAAAAGTATATTTGCATTCAATTCAGTTGTTGCTAATACTCACCACCTGTGTTGCTGTATGTATCAGCTGGTGATGTTGGAGGTCTAGGTTGCTGGTATATGATGAGCTGTGTTCAGTGGAGCCCTCTTATACACCTCAGGTTCTGAGAAGATTATGACGTTATCAGCTAATGAACTATCCAGGCCCCTCATGACTCGCACACACGTATGTACGCACGTTCATATTGTATATGGAACAGTATGTTCATTAGGGATTGGCTGACAGGCAGTTGAGGGGATATCAGTTCGCTGTTGCTGAGACTTACCTGAACAGACACATGACAGAGGAGACAAATGCAGATGTTTAAGAATAACAATAAGGATGTGTGTTGGGGTGACCATTTGCATATTTCTACAACCTTCCAGAAATGTGCAGTGAAGGGACAGAGTTGTGGGATTTTCTCATCAGTAACTCCCCACCACCTGCAATATTATGCAACGTACATCAGCCGAGAACATGCTAGCATGAGCAGCAGCAGCATTCTCCTTTCATCAGCAGTCTCTCAGATTGAGTTGCATTATGTCTCACTGGTAATCCCCCCAACTCCACCCACCCCTACAAATAAACACACACCTGGTCCATTCATCAGATGGTCTCGATAATCTATACTACTCATACACATGCATGTGCACGAGAGATGGAAGGATACACTCCTACCTGATTTATTTGCTCTCACTGTCTGTCTCACAGATTCAGCCAACAATCTGTGCACAATCAAAAAAACAGCATTAGGATCAGAGGATGCATTTGATACCAGTATTTCTACTTTTTTATGATCTATAATGGTGAGTTTTTGATGAGATCACTTTCTCTGAGTAATCCCCCACACACATTGAAAAGCATGCAGGCTCAGGAGTGCTTAGGCTACTGGAAATATCAATGACACGCTGAGTGCCACATGTCTGATGCTCAGTGACAAAATGCTGAATGAGATATAGATTAATATGGTGCCCACTGTGCTTGCAGAGCTCCAACTAATGGTCACTATTGATTAATATGTAGATTCTTTTGATTCATCAATTTAATAATTTAGTCTCACTTATACATTTATGCAAATGTTTAGTTTCACAGTGGTGCAAAGTGAGTACATTTAGTCAAGAACTGCACTTTTATACAATTTCGTAGCAGTTACACTTTCCTTGAGTATCAGTACTTTACTGTATATTTCCACTCCACTACCTTTCAAATTGAAATATTTTGTTTTAATCCACTGCATTTATCGAACAGCTATAGTTATTAAGTTATGTTTGCATATAAAGTATACCTTCAATTTATAGGATACATTGCTAAAGATGATATGACCCAACAGTAGTTAGCACTAGCCCAATCAGCTACATAATTAAAATGCTGCTTATATGTTAATGCATCAGTACCAATAACAGAGGGAACTATTACTTCTACTTAAGTAAAACAATGAGTACTTCTTCTGTGATGCATAATGGGTACTTCTGCTTAAGTAAAGTTCTGAATGCAGAACGTTTTTTACTTTATGCACTGAGCATCACTATGTTTACTTTTATTCTGTCAATCAATCAACTTTTGTTTCAGCTCTAGTAGATTGTCATTTAATGTTGGTTGTTACAGTGTTTGCTTGAGTTAAGTTGACTTAGTCTTAGTTTAGTATTAAATAGTAAACTTTTCACCATACTACTTTTGTTGAATACGATTTTTTAAAATAAATAAATTATGCACTTTCTAATATTCCAAATATGATCACATCCTTTATTTTTTATTATTATTATTATTTGGAATCAACTAAAACCAGCTTGGACATATTTTGGATTGAGGCTGCTTCAGGATAGTTCCAGCGACAAAGAGGAGCAGGTGCGTAGACCACAGTGTGTCCATTCATGTCCTAAGCCCCTGCAAGACAAAACTAAACAGTCCTCATGTCTTGTAAATGCATCGGTGGACCAACTTTCTGAATAGGAGAGTAGATAAATGCAAACATTCTGGTAGCTACTTGTCAGATACTGGCTTTATTGACTTAGCCTATGATTTACTGACAGGGGCCCGAGGATTAATTGATTGTGCTCTAAATTATCTCCCTGATAGTATAGATCTGTAAATTTAGATCTGCTTAAGACGGTCCAATTTAATATAAGCATAACACAGAGTGTAAATGGTTGATTGAACTGAGCTGCATCTGCACTTTCAATTTAATATGATCATTGAAATTCAAAGTTCTGGACAATTGGAGCATTGTTCAAACAAACTGAAGTGTTGACGCCATCTGGTGGCAGATAGAAGTGACTGCAGTTACTTTAGCCAATCAGGATGACGTTTCTAGAAAAGATCGTCTATTCTATCAATGTATCACTTTGAGATAAAAACAAGTCCACCATTTGGATTAGTTGTCCTTTCTTCTTAATCATATGTTTAAAAAACAAACAAAACTAAATATTTTAGGTGCAGCAGCCATCGACTTTGTTATGATATATGATGAGATTATTTTATTTTATTTTATCTATTCAGCAAAATCGATTAGGCAACATATAGGCTTACTGGCACCATTATTACCTGGAAAGGGAATTAGATCATGAGACCAGGTGATCAGCATTAATTAATTATCTGGGACATACCAGGGGTACATCTCAAGTCTCTTAATTTATGTCTCCTCGCTACTCTAGCGGTGATAACTGTGAACCTTTATTAGTATTAGCACAGTGAACATGTGTGCAGACACAAACTCCATCAGAGGTTTCTACAGCTGTTAAAGCCGACTGACAGCTGATCCAGCTGTGATCAGCTGTCGCCGTCATCAGAAATGGACGTCGCTTCACATGACGCTTCAGAGGAGAGCACGTCTCATGTCTCTTAAAACAAATTTCCTCGTTTCCTCTCTCCTCGCTTGATTTCCTTGCGTCTCTCCTTGCATCCATAGTGGGAGAAACTAAGACGCAAGTGAGGTAAACGTGGATGCAATTTAAGAGACTTGGGATGCACCCCAGGTGTGCTACCTCTCTGGATATTTTGTCCATTGTGGCAGATTTTGTCCACACCTCTCTCTGTGAGCTTGATGTCCCCGACAAGAGTGAAGGCATTTACGGTACCCAGAAAAAAGTGGCAGAGTGAGACGTCGTCTTTTCCGCCTTTTACCCACTCCGAGTTTGAGGTTCATAGGTCAAAGGCTATACACGCTGCTCCACATGTGTTATTGTTTTGTTCATATAACGTGTAATGCAGCGAAATAAGCAGCAGTAATATGGGGAAGAATAAGAAGAACAAAATGAACGAGTCGGGGAAACAAGCTGTCAAGGCCGGGCAACAACCAAGGTAACCTAAAGAAGCTAATGTGTAAAGGCTAGCTAGCTGTTATTAGCTCGCTAAGTTAGTTGCCTGCAGTGGAGGAGGAAATATTCAGATCTTTTTCACAAGTAGAAGTAGCGATACAACAATGTAAAAACACTCCAGTACATGTAAAAATCCCGCATTTAAAATCTTACTCAGGTACTTAAGTATTATCGGCAAAATCAAAGTATGAAAAGTAAAAAATACTCTGAAATACAGTTGAATGGTTGCTCTAATGTTATTATTACTGTTGCATGAACGTGTAAGAAGCTTTTTGATGTTGTATAACTGTTAAAAAAGTGAGCTGATTTTAACTACTTTATGCACTGTTGGTTAATTTAATCTGTAAAAATGATGATTTTATAAATTGATCCTATGTTTTGGATGTAAAATATTGATATTGATCTGTAAATTCCTAAAAGTAGAGTAAAAGATACAATAATTCCCTCTAAAATGTATCAGAGATATTAAGCAGCAGAAAATGGAAATACTCAAGTAAAGTGCAAGTTCCTCTAAATCGTATCTCAATACAGTACCTGAGTAAATGTACAAAAATAAGATCTAACAGGTGTATTTGTATCTAAATAAGGTTCAAGTCAAAGCTAACATTCCCTTTTTTTTTCTTGCATGCTAACTGGACTATGTGTCAAAATCTCAGTGATAAGAAGCATAAACGAGATGGTAAACCCAAGAAAGCCAAAGAAGAAGACCACCTCAAACACATCCCCTTCAGGCTCCGAGAGATTATGAAGAGCAAGGACAGAATGAAAGCAGGATCCTTGAAGGCAAAAAAGCTAAAAGATTGTGAGTAAGAAAAATCATCCTTATACTTTTTTTAAATGTATTTAGTACCTACACGTCTGCTATAACTATATTTCTGTCTCCTCAGCCATCCTCCCTAAAAGCAAGGCAGATGATTCCCAGGATGGAGACATACCTGTGCCACATTTCAGGAGGAGAAAAGAGGAAAGTGAGGGAGCCTACAGGCGGCGCATGGATAATGAGACCAAACATGTCCTCTTCCTTACCAAGAACCAAGTAGAGAGAAAACCTGAGCTGGATGCAGACAAACAAGAAAGACCTGCAGACAAGGGCAAGTCGGAGAAGAAGAAGGAGTGAGTACTGGTTTTATAAATTGTTGTCATCTTTGGTTGTAGCTTCAGCCTAAATACATCAAGAAGTCACATGATTTGTCTTGGAAACATGTAGTGAATTAAAAACAACAATACTAAACCTTTTTAATGGACACATTACACACAAAAATGGTAAAACCCAACATGCAGTTAAATGACAATGACTACAACAAGAACAATAGAAAATAGACTATAACACAGAAATGTAAAAGTAATTATTATTCTTGGATGATATATATATAATATGTCTAATTCACTTGATCTTTGCTGTCTTGTCACAGGTACGATAAAGCAAGAATACAGAAGCAACAGCAGAAAAAGTTGCACAAACAAGAGGCTCGGATGGAAAAAGAGATGTTCGTAGGTAATGTAAGCTTGTATCTCTGCAAATGTTACCACTACAAATGATGAGAGGTAGCAGTTCTTACCTCTCTAATTCAGTACAAGCATGCATATTGACTAGCTAAAATTAGGTGCATTTAAGATTATCAGGGCAGGAGGAAGGTTACATAGTACCTACATGCAGTGTCTGTGTTAAGATTTAAAAAAAATATGAATGACGTGTTCAGTTCTCCTGAAGTTCTGTCAGCAGCATTTCTTAATGTTCTGCAGTAGTTTGATGGTGTTTTGAGGTTGATGTCAGACAAGAGATGATTTCCTAAAAACCTTGTTTGGACATGAAATCTTGTTTCAGGTGACCAAATGCAGGTTCACTTATTTCTTTAATGTAGCTGATGTTGCCTGACTTTAGTTTTTAGAGCCCTGAAATCAAAGTGAGAAGTATCTTTAATTATTTAAATTTTGAACAGAAAAAAATGAAATGTTAAGAAATCTAAACTTATATGCTTATAGAACAAGGTCTCAGCAATCCAGCACTATTTCATAAAATACAGTAGTGTCCAAAAGTGTGAGACTTTTGGACACTACTGTATGTGTTTCTCCTGTCATTACTTAGTTTTTGTCAACACCGTTAGACACAATACAAAGTAAGTTGTTCCTATTTATTTAGTCTAATATAGATTTAGAGCTTTTAAATCATTGTCTCTGCACCATAGGTACACATATGCGCTGTTAAATGTTGAATACTAACTTCTGTTCATTTTTTTATACTTTCACGTGTACTCCTTTAAAAACTTACATTACGCAACTTTTATCATCAGCCCTAAATATATAAAATAACCATTTTAGACATCAAAAAACACATTTTTAATTTTAAAAACACAGTTAATTTAATAAATCAACTGTATTGGAGGAACAGATTGTAAGCATAATCATTTAAAACAAAGAAAATTCCATCTGACAGTGGTGACAGTGGCCAAATTACAAACAATTAACAAACAATTCCGACATTGTCGCCACTCAAGTGAATACTTCCTTGCTTAACAAATTTATTTAGCTAACAATTTGGTACAACAAATAATTTACATTTTCATGGTATTGCCACTGGCATGTCTTTTGGTCAGATGGTTTTGGTGTTGAGACATAGAATAGATGTAAAGCACAGAAGGATGAATAACTTGAGTTTTACAGTTGGTTTCCTTTGAATGAACTTCCTGTGGAGGTTGAATATTGTGTCAGTCAGAATCATTCTCTGATGCTTTACTTTCTTCCGTGTTATCGTGTCCTGTTTGTCAGTCATCATTTGTTCAGCATCATGGTAGAAATCCTGAACCATCTGGGTTATTGTTTGAATGCAAGTGGAGTTTTTCGTCAGTAGCCCTTCTCTTTCGCAGTGTGTTGTATGTCAGCACAAACTGTTTTGTCTGGTATATTAGGGAGCATTTCTTTAGAACCATACCTAACAGCAGCTTTACTGTACATTACCTGCCCTGCACCAGACAACAGACAGACAAAGTTAGTGACTAGCTGGTGAACATATTGGAGTGTTAAGCAGCTAAATAACTTTTCTTAGTTGATGGAGACCAAGATAGAGCTAAAAGGAAAGTGAACATTGTACTAACATTTGTTAGCTGAAGAAAGAAACATATCAACAACTTTATAAGGTAATAACATGTCAGTGTTGTGTTTACAGCATGTTCTGATGCCTCCAAAAATGCCATAAATGCTGCTTTAATCACATAATTTAATCACTTGAAAAAGACTGGAAATAAAGCTTGTTTATACTGAGCTAATGATTTTTATTTTCTAGATAATGTCCCTTTTGGTGAAGTTACAATGGAACCACCTTCTCTGAGCGCCAAACCCAAGAAAGCTCCGATCAAATCTCAGGTAACCTGCTATGGTGTGATCACATGTTCTGTCAGTGTTCTTAAAGCTTGAGTAAGTGGTTAACTGTCGTTTCTATCTTCTTCTCCAACCACCAGAAGGCATCAAAGGAGCTGCTTCTCAACACTCTCCTAGGCCACACAATGACCTCCACAACCAAACCCTCCATGGCCAGACAGAGAATCATGGAGGAGGAGCGGGAGCGAGCAGTGGAGGCCTACCGTCACCTCAAGAAACAGAAACAGCAGCAGCACAACGCTAGGATCGCTGGTCTGGAAAAACTCAAGAACCTTCAGTGATGTCTGATGTCATGTCACCTTAAGGAATTATATTTTCCTCAATTACACTCAAGTGTCAGTGACTGTGGGAAGATGTGTTCAGAAACTGACATAGATTGTATTCGTCAGCAGACTGTATATGTGTTGTGTAGCTCTGGAACTGAAATGCTAGTGGGGGAGCTTACCACAATGTTGCTTCCTGTTGGGAAAAGCAGCACACATTTGCATCCATATGGTGCATTTTCAGGTGAGTCATTAACTACATTCACCTACCACAGTCCATTATCACATATTGAGGTCAGAAGAGAGCAGGACATTCAAATGATGAATGGTTTTATATCTTTTGAAGAAGACAAACTGATTACTCCAAAATGAAATCCTTTTCAGAAATGTGTTGGTTTCTTTTCTTTGTGACGTTGTCGGATGTTTACTGGCAAGCATTCATTTGTATATTCACTCTTCTCATTGCGTTTTTAGGCTACCACAATGACATCATTTGGGATGCTGTGGGCAATAAAATCACAATAAAATCACAAAGGTTATATCAAGTCAAAGATAAACCTCTTGACTGTGTGCTTAGGTCCCACTAGATGGCAGTCCTCCTGTAGAAAGCTGCTCTCACACTGTTTGGAGAGCTGACAGAACATGCTGACTGAACTTGTCTTTTGACTTTTAAAAAATTAAACATTCATTTTTGGTGGCACATTTTGCCATTTTATATATGTGAGCAAATGACTGCAGTATTTTACCATATTTAGATCTGTATTTGGTAAGTGAAAATGAGCAATTTATATATAAAATGTGTATAAAGAAGAACAATCTCACCACTGGGTCTGTTTAGTAGTTTTTCTGGAGCCTTCGGTCATACTACATGGTCTTCATCAACAGAGGGAGTTTGCCCAGTTGTCATAGAAATTGCAGATGCTCAAATTTCCATTTCACCTGAACACTAAGATAAGACATCACTCTTGACCATGGAAACAGCTACTGAGCAAACAATCTCACATCCACCATGTCCATTTAGTAGCTGCTCTGGAGCTTTTAGTCACATGACATGATCATCTTTGAACATCATGTGGTTTGTTTTCTCAGCTGCTGTTCCCAAGATCAAGAATTCACTTTGGAAACCTCAACAATAAGAATACATTTATTAAAAAAAACAAAAAAAACTGTTTTGATATGAAATGCAAAAGCTGTTCATACTTTGTGTTCATGTGTACCTCTCTGAGAACCCTGAAGCCTGGGGTAAATAAATCAGCCTTTTTAAATGCCGAACACTTATTAGAGCCTGGCACAGCTATTTACATTTGTAATCCTTTAAAGGTTACCCTCTGTTCATTCCAGCTATGAACAAGGCCTTTGTTTGAACATCGACCTCTGGGACAAATTGTACAAATTCAAATTCAGAGATGTTTTGTCTGACAGCTTGATCTTTCAAAGCATCTTTGACCTAAAAGCAAACATTACGCTGATAATATTTTTGCAATATAACCAGATGGTATTAATATTGAATACCTGTTGTCTGGACTGTGGGTTCTCAGTCATTTCTGTTTGATCAGCTTGACCAGTAAAACCCTCTGTCCTTTTTTTTTGTTTTGTTTTGTTTTTTCTTTCTCTGTGTTTGTCCACTCAGGGTTGTCACAGTGACAAGGAAATGCATTAAGTGAGGACAGCTGCTTGTGATTGGTTGTGGTGGCTCCCTTGAGCTGAGCACAGCCACCACTGGTCACGTAACCACAAATGTCCATGTGCACAAGACAGCTATTCGTATTATCAAGTGATTTACAGTTGCTGCCTGTCAGAGGAAGGTGGTGATTTTGATTTCAGCTGAAGTCACTGACCAGGAATAAATGTCTAATACACTTACTATATACTGTAAATACTTTAAATGTATTTCTGCAGAGTGACACCTCACCAGCTTACAGTGTTGTCCATTAATCTAGAGCTAACCAGGTCAGTTACATTAGGCAACTACTGCCTGAATGCTCTGTTTTGTTTAAATTTGGATACATTTTTCCTGCGCATGGTCACCCTTGGGAGTCATTTGACAAAGCTGCGGTGTCCATCTGCATCTATTTTGCAGCTCTTTGCATCAGTTTTTCTATCTATGCACTGGGGTTAAAAGGGTATAAAGCAAAGCCTTACAAAATAGTTTGTGCCAGTGAGTGAGTACTCATGGCTGCTGACAGTACAGGATGGTGGGAGTAATTGGGAGTGAGCCTACTCAGCCTGCTGCTAGGCAGCCACAGCTCACTCTGAGGCTTGTAAAAGTGTGTGTGTGTGTGTGTATATATGAGAATTATTGTATCTCTTGCTGTAGAGAAAAGGAAGAACTCATAAGTCAAAGCACTTGACTGTACTAATATGTCCTTTCACAGTAATGTTTTTATTATAGGTTTATTTAAAAACCATATAATCTCTGTAGCATTTTAAAACGGTTTCAAAAATTAAATCACATTGAGCCTGTGTGTGTGTGTGTGTGTGTGTGTGTGTGTGTGTGTGTGTGACAGAGAGAGAGATAGAGAGAGTGTGATTATTTGCATCCCACTCAGCTTCTTATGTAACAGATATGCATGCGGTGAAGGCCCCTGGCCAGTATTGTGTTGCTGTTATTGTCAGACAATGCAGTTTGTATTAAATCTTATTCTTTCGTCCCCAATACAAAATATAAGTGCGTCCCCTCGGTGCCACTAAAACTATCACAGCCCTAAATTCATACTGGAAAAGCGCATTACTTGGATTTATTGTTTGGGTTTAGTAACACTCCCACAATATCACTCTCAGTGCCTCCTACGATAGTTTTCTGCCTCGTTCAGCAGCACTCCACAGTGAGAGAGCCTTTCCCCGACGAGGCCCCAGGTAAAGCTGTTAAAGCTTATCAAGCCAACATATGTAAATAACTGCCCAGGGCAGTGTATATGGTAATCCTTGTGACACTTCCTCTTGCAGAATGCAATATTTGCTTCTTCATGACCTGTTTAAATCCAAACATCCAACAGCCATACATGATTTAAGTAACCTTTCATAGGTTTAATAAGTTAGAATTTACACCGTTTACATAAAATTACATATTTTATGAATCCAAGGCACTACGATATCACATGGCTTTCAGAGGAAGTCTGAATCACAACATTTCACAAGTTGACATATTATGCAACAGCCCACAGATTAACAAATTGCAGTCAGCAGAAGCAGATTTATGAACAAAAAAAAATGTCTGTGATAAAGCAATTACAACTTTCAATGTTTGTGAATGAAAACTAACATGTAATAATTCAATTATATAATTATACCTCCTTGTCTACCATTTCTCCAACATCAGTCTACAATAGTCAGTGCAGTACAGTGGAGCAGCTGTCACCTAAAAATGATATATATTTTTCCACTTTAGGCACTATTTGAAAAAGAGGAGACATGCCGTGCATGAACATCAGCGGAAATAAAGAATAAGGCAAAATGAGGAAGTCTGTGTGAGAGGAGCTAGATCATATTACTGCATATTGTTAAAGATTCACCACAGTGTGTTATTATGTAAATTGTCTTCCTAAGGAAGAGGTATGGGGATGTACATTACATTTGATACTAGGAACTCAGAGGCTACAAAAAAACCCAATTGGGGATTAATTTCATACTGGAGCTGTAACAACCCAGTGTCTGGTTGACAGTGCAATGTCCTCTCGACTTATGCTGCCTGTGTGTCCTTAAGGTGGCAAAGACTCGGCTGAGTGGGGCAGGGAGCTGCGGCCTCCTGGGTTCAAAGATGGGGGTGTGGCTCGAGGAATCTTTGTGTCTTGGTCCATCTGTGAAAACACACAGAGAAGTGATTATTTTAGATGTGACAGAAGAGGAGATGGTTCGTGGTGTAAAATATTGAGGACACTCACCTTAGTCAGACCCTTGGCAATCAGGGCGATTTCAGTTGGCTGGTATACACAACTTCGTAGCTGACCGTTATAAGCACCATATGGAGACACTGGAAGAGTATGTGATGATTGTCATTGCAGACCAATTTAGGTCAAAACAGCTAGGAAAATTAGCTATAGGAACAACTAATGACATTTACTCAAATTGACCACCTACGTGAGTCCATATTTGCTGCGTCTGTCAGGAAAAATCAGACACCATGTACAAGTTGGATATTTTGAAACGCTGCAGTATCCTACCTGTTTTAAATATGTGACAGTGTCCTCACATTCAAACATTTTGCAGTTATTATTTCCCTCTTATAAATTTCTGTTTATCATAAGAGTAATACATTGTAAACACAGCATGGTAAATATACCTGTCTCAGCATTGTTCAGTAGTTGACAGTGCTGATTGAATATAAAGAGATGAATTGTCTGTTTACAAGCAAGTAAATAAGATTATTATAAGACCTTGTAACTGTAATGTGGGGATTTTCGTTTCCAAGTGACTGAGTGATGTAAGTGCTGTATAATATTGGCCAAGGACACAACCTTCAGTAAGTAGATCAGACCTTTTTCCTAAAAAGGGGCATGATGTATGAATGGCACATATTTAGTTTTATAAGTAGACTGTCGTGGGCACTGCCAGACACTAAAACATGGACAAAAAAACCCAATTCACTATCTGTAGGCCTCACAATGTATGACAGTGACAATGAATGTGTTAAAATAAAGCCTTTTGTAGGGCCTTAGGCTATGGTCATTCCACAGACAAATTTTGCATAACAGGCGCCACACAGTATTCAGCAGGAAAGGCTACAGTGGTATACAGTGGCTATAAAAAGTATTCACACAGAATCCCCTCCCCCTCTTAGAACAGTTGAATAGCAGCGGATACTGTTCAAATTTATTTCCATTCAAATTCTTGACTACCTGAACAGTTTTGCAAGTGAAATGTTGTGTTTTAGAATCATTTTGTATAGATGTGTTGGTATTTTTTTTTCTTCTGTTGATCAGTGTCCCATGGCTGACATACTCTTATTTGTTGTGAAAGATTTTGGCCAAACATTAAATATATAATAGACTTCATTGTGACTGTTTGTCAGCTCACCTGTGCTAATCAGGATTAAAGCTAACAGAAGGGGACAAAGACTTTAAGGAAGAATTCAAAATAATTAGCAACTGTGAGGAAAGAAAGCCTGCAATAGTAATGTTTTACTGCCATCAGCCTGTCAGCAGTTTGTGAGGGGATTTTAACAATAATGATTATGCTGACAATTAATTACAGTGGACTTTTGGCCTGCATGCAAGTTGTTACTTCCATGTATTTCATGGTTATACTTGCTAACAAGTGCTGGGTTCAGATTGACAAATGGCAACTATTCTGCTACTTTTTTGCTGTTTTGTCAAAAATAGAAATAGTAAAATGACAATTTTACAGTATTTTCCTTTGATGCAAGAGGCAACAGCAGATATACTGCTTTCTGCAAGTATTGTCAGATTAATGGTACCTCACAACAGCTACATTGTTGCACTTCATTATGTCATATAGGTCTGTGTTTGGTTGAAACACTATTGCCAATTTTTACACAAAAGAAGGGTGTCTGCCCAAAACATCCGTGCTTAAATAAATCACTTAATTGGAGTGCTTTCCTGCTCAATCTTGATGTTTAGCTCTGGGGATTCCATCTATACAAAAGGTGTTGATTAATTATTATTGTAAGATTAAGGCAGACCATAATGTGTTATGCTGTACCTGTTGGAGATTCATCCATAGAGAAGGCTTTATTCTCCATGTACACATTCTGGTGGGGTGGCTCCGGCTCTTTAAGGATGTTGTCGTAAACCAGGCTCCTGGCAGGATAGACATCTCCATCATGGGGCTCTTCCTGGTCTGGGTCCTCCTGGGTCAGTAAGCAGATTTCTGGGATGGTGTAGAGGAAGAGGAAAACCCAGGCATTTGACACCACAGCTACAGCCAGAGTAGGATCGTCCCAACTGGGGTTTCCAACCACTTGGTTCCCATGGATGTACATGACAATCCAAGCTACCCAGATAGCCATGGTTAGGAGCCCTGTGAACAGGATAAAAGCTCCATCTCGGCGCCACTTCTTGTTCTTATGTGTCAGTGAGGGCAAAGCCATCAGCACCACAGCAAGCAGCAGAACCATCACATAGATCAGTGCCATCACAAAGTCCTGGTTAGCAATGCCGCAGGACAGGTCAGGGATGTTGATACTTCTGGGTGGGCTCCTGGCCACAGTGATGATAAGCCACTCAGTGTTGATGATTACTTCGACGAGCCAGAGACCCAGTGCTCCCAGGCATAACATCCAGCTCCTGGGCCCCCGGCCTCGCCGCTCCAGCAGAGCGAGCCACAAACCATGCATCACCAGGCAGGCTAGACAGCCTGAGAATAGTACCCCGAAGAGAAACCTCCGTGCAGCACAGCTGGTGGAATACCGACCCACAATGAAGGCAAAAGTTAGGCCAAAAAGTCCCAGAGTGAAAACTAGAATGCTGGCCTGCAGGGCCACCATACCTTTCCTCTTCTTGTCTGTCACAAATGGTAGACAGGCCATGAGGATGACAAACAGAACAAAGGAAGTCACCACACCAGCAGCAGCAACAGCCTCCACCACGACCCCCCACACTACAGTCAGGTCACACAAGTTGTAATATATGGAGCTGATGCTGGAACCACATCCTTTCGGGGCACTTGTCGGGACCATGGCTTCCATGCAGATTTTTTAAAGATGCTGCAAAAAAAAATTGAATGACAGATTATATATCGATGTATAACTGCAAAGATTCTCAGTCAAGTAGGTCATGGTTGCAGAAGTCGGTGTAATTCTACATGCAAATACAAACTTTATTATTATTTGCATCACAGATTATTAAAACAGACATGCAAAGAAACCTAGATACTTTGCATTCAACTGCAAACAGAATATCCCCACAATATCCCATAAACACTGTCTCACAGAAGAGTAAATAAAGTTAGCTCTATGATCCACAATATATTACACAATTTATCTCAGTTGTGTGGAACCCCTGCATTTAATAACAACATGGGATGATTGTGCAATGGATTCTTATCTCAGACACAGTCTAGACTTACTACATGATTTCATTTGCGGAGGCATCATTTTAGCATTTTTACCATGAGACAGAATGTTCCCCATTCAGCATCCCTGCTCCAGCAGATATAGCCCACTGATGTCATTAAGTGGTCAAGAAGGATTGTTTTGTATTTAACTTTCCAATAGTTTTTCACTGTCAATTTAATAATATTTCTTCTGTAAGATACAAAAATCTACAGTATATCCTAATCTACAGTATAACCTAAATACTTATAGTCGTCAAATAGAATTGTTGCTTTCCAGTGAAAATCATGTATTTCCAAATTTGGTCATTTAGAATTTTTGATATAAACTGAAATAGTAAGTGTTCCTGTATGAGTTTAGAAAATTCTTATTGTCACTTATTAGCTAAATAAACCATTTAAAACCCATTTCTGTGGATTTTTTTTTCTAAGACCATGAAAAGTTGACATTTTGAAGTTACGTGGTTTTCACAGGACAGTGAATATTAATCTTATGCTGATTTTAGAATGGCACATTAAAAAGTCCCTTACTCAACTATTATTATAAGTGTATAAGGCAAACACGATGAAAGTAATTGATTCAAGGGTGACTTTCCGTCAGGTAGTCTCACCTGGACTGATGGCTGGCTGCCGCTCCAACAGGTGACTCAGGTGAATTTACTCCGGTAAGAATAACCCACCTCAGAAAAAAAAGGTTGCCTTTGCCGAAATATTTGTTTTTCGCGAGTATTATCAGGCTGCAGACAGATTATTCGACCAATATCCACGCGTTTAAATGTCCCCTAATGAACCCTCGGGATGTTCCGGGCGGAATCAGTCATCCATCCGCCCACTCCTTCCCTGCTGTTGTTGAGCCATGTAGTACTGTACAATCCACTCACCGGCAGTCGCATCAAAGTAATTGTCCTGTACAGTTACTATTCTGTGAAAACACCTTCTGTAACGACTCAAGCTCAGACCTCTCTGTCTCTATATCCGACCTTTCTGGTGTTCCCAGCTTTGCATATTCTATGAGATTAAAAGCTGGTATTTATTTCAGGCAGCTTACATCCAAACAAAGGGGCCACTCACCTACCAAGTGAGACATTTCCACTTGTATACAGGCTATTCAACATGGCCAGAGCCTGCGACCAGTTTGTCATAAAGAGACTGATGATGATGAATGGCTTTAATAAGTTTAGTGATTATATCAGTATTGTGATTGGTCTTTAAAGGTCCTTTCTTATGACATTATCAGCTGTTGCACATACAACAGTTTATAGGCCTGTTTGTCAGCATTAAGTAAAAGCAAAAGGCCCATGTTAATTTGTTCAATTTAAGAATAACTCAAATGTGTGCCGTTTAGTGTGCATAACAGGCATAGGTGAAATCTAATCATAATCGGGTATTTTCTCACTTAACCGTCATCCTACCAACAATATATATTTGTATTTAATATTTAACACACTCAACAAGGACTACCAACTGGGGTCCCCAAGAATAAACTACTGTAACAATCAACCATCATAGCAAAAATATTAACTCACTTCTTCTCAAAACATTATTAGTTAATATGATTAATGTCATCTGGAAGAAAACAGATGATTGGCTATTAAATTTAGGAAAGTTACAGTTAATTTGCATATTGTGTCAAACAAAAACAAAAACAACAACTTTCAATTAGGACCCATGGCAAACATGAACTAAGTAAATAGTTCCATCTATTAAAACTGCATAAGAGGAATTGGGTTCTTTTGACTGGGTTCTCCTAGAATCCCAGTACATTGTTTTTTGTTGTTTTTTTTTTTTGTTGTGTTTTGTTTTTAAAAAACACTAATTAAAACAGAAACAGAAAACAATGATATAAAGTCATTAGGAATAAATTGATTGACAGAGCCATGAAAAATCAGAATGATAGAATAAAGCATCTGTGAGATATGACAAAAGCTATACCTCTGGGGTCTGCAAGTACCCCAATCAGTAGAATTAAGGTTAAAGGATAGTACTTCAGATTTGTCAGCATCAGAAAGAAGACTGTACATCCAGTTTGCAGAGCCACCTGGTGGAAAAATATTGTCATAGGAGAGATGTACTCCTGTGTTTTTCAGTCAAACACAATCAAATCAGATTACACAATAAAATAGATCTTGTTATTGATCTGTTGTGGGCCATGCCATTTAACAACCATTGGATAAATAAGAACATTGACTGATGCCATTGATTTTAAGCTTTTACATTGTCCCTATTCAAAGAGTAAAGATATATTTAGAACAAGGCTCTTTTTGGAAAAAATGTGAACACCTGAAATTTGCTAAGATACTGGGGTACAAATACATTTTAGTTTTATAAATAACTTTGACATATATTTAATTTAATATTTTGTATTTTGCACTTTGCACTTTTAACATGTTGTAGGGCTAGGAGTATTTTTGAGATATACAGTATTTACTCTGATTTCCTGATTATCAATCTTACTCATTTAATTATAATACTTGCAGTTTCAACTAGAAAAAAAGACAAGAGAGTCGGTAGGCCTCCAAATGCAACTAGTGCAGCACTGACATACAGTGACACACAGAGATGCTTATAGAAATAATAGAAATAAGTCAGTGTGAGACACAATAGCAGAATGCACCATATATTCCATGTATTTTATATTTTTTTGTAATTTATATTTTATTTTATTTGACACTTGATGCATTCAACATGTAAAATGTGTGTTTACAGTATATAAAAAGCCATTTGTGTAATATTTTAGAATCCTGGTTAGATGGTGCATCCTCTCTGGGTTCAGCACAAGAGTAAGGTCATCCAGGACACCTTGCTGAAGCCAACTTTGGCGTTCAGCCTGTACTAAACGTACTGTTTAAACTGTGTGATGGAGCCCCCTGTGGTGCATCGATCCCTCAATGGATCTCATCCCGAGGGGTGCTCTACAAATCCAGCAGTTTGTCAATCCACCCCCCCCCCCACCCCTTTGCATTGTGGTGCTGTTAGCACATTCTTAATAGGAGCTGATCTCAAAGGAGAAAGCAATGTGACCTTAATGAAGGACATGCCCTTTACAAATGTACACTCTGTTTCCAGCTACACAGCAGTTGCAGAAATGTGTTTTAGTAGCTGGAAAAACCAATCTCACCACAGTGTTACTATACCAGATAGACCAGTATGTTAACACAAATCTCATTATTTGCTTTCATATAAATTCATTACATTCATATAAATCTACCTCCCAAAATAAAAGCAGATATAAGATGCTACCATACATGATCCTCCTTGTGTAGCAGGCTTCATTAGGGCACCTCAGAAGCACCGCTGTCCTCTGAGAACCTGTCAGGTTATTCATAGCAGTGGCTCAGGTTGGGGTCTTGCAGGATGTCTCTTCTCCTGCATTTTTACTGCAGCCCAACAGCCCTCACGGCTTCACTACAACCTAATTCCCTCTGAAATGATGTCTCTCCCTGTTTGTCTCATAGCGGGCACAGTAGCTATTTTAAACACATTAATCCCATCGCAGCATGTTAGCATAAATATTTCGATTGGACTAATGGTCTAGTCAGATGCACAGATTTTTTTTAAGAATATCACATCCATACCAAACTTATCTGTTTGAGAAGATTTTAACAGGGATCTCAGTATTGACTGACCCATCGCTGAGGACAGATCAATGCTAGCTGAGTGGTAAATAAAGGCTCATTTAACTGACACTGTAAACATCTTTCTCTGAACCCTGAGGTCATGACCAGAGGCTTCATCTCTGTCTGTTGTATCCCAGTTACTGCATGTTATTCTAGGATGTGTGAGTCTTTCATGTCATGTGGCTCTTGAGCTCCCTTTGAGTAGTTTAAGCATTTTGTATTGATTATTATAGTTCGAGGTTAGTGTGTTCCCTGCAAAGCTGCAGACCATTAACTCCATATCCAGCTGGAATTAGTCTATCACATACATTCATTTAGCCATCTGCACCCTGTAGGGCTTGTAATGCAACAACTGCTGTTGCATGACACCTGAAAATAGTTTTACATGTACTTAATGATGCACTGTGAAATTTACAAAGTCTTATTCTACACAGATAGCTAAAAATAACTGCCTTTCAATGTTAATGAACCAACTATGTGACTCCATAAAATCGTGATTGGCACTTGGATTTGATAAACAGAGTTTCCAGTAAATTCATGAGCGGACCCAGCACCAATGAAATTATCCTCCCATTAGTTAGATTAACATGCCATCAGAAAAGTAATTGCTCTCAGCTGAAAAACTGTCCTATAAATGGATTATGAAATTTGATTGACTGCAGTTGGTCACACATATTAGAACCTTAATTACATTTGGCAGATAGTCTCAGTGGCAACCTGCCGTAATTAATTGACTAATTATATGGCACCCTTTGTACTTAACTTTGATATCATAAACAAAATGTTAAAGTCCAGAGATCTGCTGCATTCTGAGTGCCATTAAAACATGAAACTGTGTTAATATTGATTGTTAATAGTGCCTAACCCCCTTGACTTTTAAACTAAAAAAAAAACAAACATTGAGCTGAGTCCTTGGCTGGCCCAGTGCCGCTGATCAATGCCATGTAACATCCAAAAGGGAGAAATTCAAAATCAAAGCTGTCGCTATAGCAACGCCCCTGCCAGATTCCACCAATCAATGGAGTCTGTGGGGTTGCGAGATGCGCCAGGGAAAGGCCAGCGTCCTATATAAAGAGTGCGGGACAGGGAGCCAGGCGGCACACAAGGGGCAACACACCTTTCTGCACGCACACGACAGAGGCACAGCAGCAAGAAGAAGGGTCAGGAGAAGAGTGGTGCTGAGAAAGAAAGAGAGAAAGGGAAAGGACAAAGGAAGAGAGGCAGGGAATAACTGAGAAGATATGGTGCGCTCATGTGAACAAGGCATCCCTGCCTGGGTCTATGTGGGCACTCTGCTCCTCTTAATCCACTTCAACTCTATCACAGTTAGCGGAGGTAAGACATCAGTAGTTTAAATTGTTTGCTACAAAGTCATCTCACTTTTGCATCCCTTTTTTTTTATTTTATTTTTTTATAGAAACACATTGTAAGGGAAGCTGTATTGTTCTATTTCAGTCCAGCTTCCCCCATACTGTCAGTGGGTAGTAGGGCACAGCATGAATGTGTCTCGTGCCCAGCCTCAGGGCAGGGGATGGGTATTTATCTGTTCTACTCATCCTGTCCTCATCTATCTGTCTGCTGGGTGCAAGGAAAGAAAGGCAAGTCCATTTGCTGCCTGGCTTTGTGCCGGCTCAATAATACAGTCCAGTACAAGCGCCTAGGGAAAGGTTTTCTTACTCCTTAAAGAAGATCTTACTCTGACTGATTTTGACCGATATTGAAGGCCACATTCCTCTGCTTTGAGATTAAATTTCATTTGAAATTCCTCATGAGCACAGACTCATGTTATCTGAAATACTTGGGGACTGTTTTATTCAGTGTTTTCTGTTCTTCTCAGCTGGAGTGGAAGAGACACTGCATCATTCTTTATTCATAACTTTTTTTTGTCTACTTGGACTCGAATCTCTCAGAAGTTTTTTTTTTGTTTTTTTGTTTTTTTACAGAATATGTAAAAAGGTAAATTATGTAACAGATAGTGTATACTGGCTTCCCCAGTTGCAATGAATGTGGTAATTTTTTCAGTTGGTTACTCTGTGCCAGAATAATTTGTCAATACACAGTCCCACTCCACCATGCTCAGCTGGCTCAGGGTTCTGGCTGGCTAATTGGAAAAAGGTTACTTTGAAGTGGGGGCACTTGATTGTGGTAGAGAAATGAAGACTGTGAGGCATCGAGGGAGCCAAGTGTGCTCCCCCTGTGTCTCATTAAACCCCCAGTAACAGGCCAATGAGGCTGCTGATGGCTGTGGCAGAGCAGAATGGAAACAGCAGCTTGTCATGCTGTGTCTTTCATGTGTGATTCTCCAATATGTGCCACTTGCGCTTATGCTCAAGAGGGCCCATAGAAGCAGCCATCTGCAATGGCGCCGCAAACTCAGGGTTCTTTTCTGAACGTATCAGAGGTTTTCTGAGTCAGCCACCTGGCTTGTTGCTCTCTTTTTCTGTTAATTGAGAAGAATAGAGGGATCTGCCAGTCTGCTTTTCTCTGACATATCATCAGTTGTGGTTTAGTAGATGGGTTACAGAGTGCATTTTCCAAATCTTGTGGTGCCAAGTCTGATTTAAGTTGTAGAACAAATGCACATGAATCTTGCTGTGGATGAAATTCCAGAAAGCAGAGTCAAGTTGATGCAAATTATGGTGATGAAAATAGAAAATACACTAAAACTTAATGCACTGTCAAAATTCAAACAAAAACAATCTCATAATTTCTCAAAAAAAATCTTGTATGTAAAAGAATGAATGAATATAAAAAGTGACGATTGTGTTTCTGTCAGGTGTTGCTCGACCACCATCTTTTTTTTCCACAGCTGCCCTGAAGCAGGAGGTAGCATTGGACAATGGTGCAACGGTGCTGAATCACTCCATGAGTTTGGTGCAGCGCATGGAGACCCTACTGGCCATGGGGAATGGTAGTGATATCATTCTCCGTCTGGAGACCATCAACACGGACGAGGTTAAGGTGATCCAGGCCCACAGCCTAGTTCTCACTCTGCAGAGTGATGTGTTTGAGGAACTGCTGCTCACCCGCAACAACAGTGCTGTGGTTTTGAGGGAGACATCTGACTGTGCAGCTGTCTTTGACAAGTTTATCAGGTGAGGATGACTCGGGTTGTAATCATTTGTTTAGAGTACATCAGGTTAAATTAAACCTTTTTTTGTTTGAGTTTGTGGAGCTGCTTGTAGATGCCGAAAGTATAAGGTTATAGGTCTTCACTCACCACTTTGCCTCTCTCCTTTCTATTTAGAGAAGTGAGATGCTCCATTTTGTGAAATATTTTAAAATTACTCCTGCTGTTTGAGGCTTGTAGTCTAAAATCAGTGTGGGTTTTTTGGTGACTCAGATGTGCGGAGAAAAAACAAGTTTCAAAATATAGTATGCTTTACAGCTTTAAAAACCATTTTGTCAATTACTTTAGATGATTATTCCAGCTTTTTCTCTTTCAGGTATCTTTACTGTGGCGACATCTCTGTGCGGTTAGGTCAGGCCATTCCTCTACATAAGCTGGCCAGCAAGTACCATGTGTGGAGCTTGCAGCAGGGTCTGACCCAGTATATGACCCAACATCTGTCTAGTGATTCCCCCGCAGGCCATGTGGTTGGTTGGTACAACTATGCACTACAAATTGGGGACATGGCCCTGCGGGACAGCTGCCTGCAGTACCTGTCCTGGAACTTGTCTTCTGTGCTGCAGAGCGAAGAATGGGGTTCCATCAGTGAAGACCTGCTCCTCTCCTTGCTCCAGCGATCTGACCTCATTTTGCAGAGTGAGCTGGAGCTCTATGAGGCCCTGGAGGCCTGGATTAGCCTGAACCAGCCTGTCAGTATGACAGTGGAGAGTGCCCTAAGGGCTGTTCGATACGGCATGATCCCCCCTCAGTATCTCTTCCGTCTTCAAAAGCAATCCCCCCTCATGCTGAAGTATTATGAGTCTATCCGTGATCTCCTCTATCTAGCTTTCCAATTCCACTCTGCCTCACCTATCCAATTGGCCAAGTACTTTGATGTCAACTGCAGCATTTTCACTCCCCGTAACTACCTGTCCTCCTCCTGGGGTTCCCCTTGGATCATCAATAACCCCACCCGTGATGACCGTAGTTTCAGCTTCCAGACCCAGCTCGGGCCCAGCAGCCATGACTCCAGTAAAAGGGTGACATGGAATGCCCTTTTCTCCCCTCGCTGGCTCCCACTCAACGCCAGGTCAACCTATACTGAGCTGGGTGCCATGCAGCCTACCCGCACAGATGGAGGTCGACCTCGCATCATTGTTACACCAGCCACTTCTAGTCCAGATTTTGCCGGTGTGAGCTTCCAGAAGACGGTAATCGTGATGGCAAGACAGCAAGGAAAAATAGTGGTTCGCCATGTCTACAACTTCCACCAAAGCACTGAGGAGGCTGGGGATTTCCTGGTGGATGCTGACCTGCAGCGCCGTGCATCTGAGTACCTAATCGACAGCTCCCTCTATCTGCACATTGTAATAAAACCTCTCTACCATACCCTCCTTGTCGCCAGGAAGTAAAGGCAGCAATTTGGTGTGGCCTCACCATCAGTTATCCACCTTCCACCCACACAATCACAATGCATATATTCCAAAGTACACTCATATCACAGCATATGTTTGTTCGTCAGGTATGGGACATCTCCATTGTTGATTAGTTTGTGCATTTTGTTGTCTTCCAACTATTTAGCATGGAGGTGTCTGATTCACTACTCACAGTATTCACAGTTTAATGGATTAGCAGTAATTATCACATATATGATGGTGGGTTTACAATATTTCATGTCTAAGAAAAAAAAAAAACACTTCACTGTACTGTATTTTGGTCAGGTATTGTATGGTCTGGCAGTTTGTTCCTTGAATTTATTAAATGGTTAAAGTTGTTTGCATAGGTGCTATAGTAGTTTTACTTTAAAATAAAATGTCATTGTTATTAATTTTATGCATTTCACCATTAAGCAGTCAATTATAGATTTTTAGTTTATGGCACTAATATTCTGTGACATATAGTTATATTTGTTGTTTGCTGTTTACATACCAAATTGTGTAAAATGAAGTGCAATCCCATTATCAGTGTTCCTTTGTATTCCATAGTTGACATGCAAAACACTGGAGACTGTAATTGCAGCACTTTGGTTTTTTGTTTACTTTTACTTAATGTTACATGTAGCCTACAATTTATCTAGCTTTTAAAGAAATGACACCAGTATGTAGTTTTCATCCTGAAACAAACAAATAAATATATAATAAAAGATAATACAATCTGTCTGTGGTGGCATGTTATGCATTGGCAAAAATGATCAGAATCAGAATCAGGTTTATTGTCAAGTAGGTTTGCACAGATATCATTTGCCTGGGTGTTGATGTGGTGCATAACAGTCAAAAATATACACACAATTAAGTAGTCCTTGATAATATAAAAAAAAAGAAATAAATAATTAACAATAAGCAACTCATATATGGCAAAATTAAATGTGTGAATAATTTCTGTAGTTGGGTATTTTTGATTAGTCACAGTAATGTATGAAAATATCCTGGCTTGGGGGTGTTAGGTTACAGAATAAGTGTTCACGTCAAAGAAACTACGCATCCCGTGATGCATAGTATGAGACAGGAAATACGTCATTACGTCGTTGGAACCTTCAGCTGTCAGACTTTGGCCACCCTAAAAAGTGCAGGTTTTGTTAGCAAACTAACTCGAACTGTACCACCCGCGCCGACTTTATTTAAAGTTGTGCATTCGTCTGTTAATCGATCTTTGAACTAGTGAGCTGGTGATTAAAGCACTTAGATTGCACGAAGACGAACCATCTTGTTTTAGTCGCTGCTAGTTTTTGCACGACAAGCCAGCGATCCTGAGCGGGTGTAAGGGTAGATGCAGGGAGGGAGGGAGTAAAAAAAGGCAAAAGTCTTTGTGCTTCCCTTCCCCCTCATCAAAGCAAAGGGGAAATGTCTCTGTCTAAAGGAGGTAAGTGTGTTTTCTCCAACTCAGCCGCTTTCTTTAAACAACCGTGCATATATTTTAAATAACGAGGTGCAGTTTGCGCGGAAGAAGTTTAGCTAGCTATGTTTGAGAAATGTAACCTTGCCAGGTGGAAAGCTGCATGTATGAGAGGAGGAAAAAAAGAAGCTAGCCAGCATGTCTTTCCTGCTTTCTATCATGCGAAGTCTCTAGACATCCCGATGTCTGAAGGTATTCATCACAAACCTACCATTAGCGGGCTAAATAATATTCAATGATAATATTTCAGCTAATTTGCATACTCGTATCGCTTCATTTAAGTTGCCGTGTTGCTGTTAGCTAGCTTAACTGCATTTTCACGACAATTAAGGACTTTAGCCAAGCTGTAATTAACAACTAACTTGCCCTTCAGCTGGAAATCACCGCGCTGGGACTAGTTTATCACTTTCGGTGAAGTAAAGCACAGCGGGACCACAGGTGTTTGTATGTCTCGGCCTCCTGACTCATCGATTGTGTTGGGTGTACAGTGTGTTAGCGCAAAAACATTTTAGCGCCGCTTCCATGGAAATGCATCCCCCCCCCCTCCACCCCCCGCCTCCTGTGGTGGAAATTCCTTTATTTTTAAAACAGGCGGCGATGCCAAGGAGTCACTGCGCTATCTATCACACACTTGGCTTCCGCCCGTCAGTCAGTCTGTGACTCTTGTGTTGTGTAATTACTGTACACTGCTGAATAAAACACACACCTTGGAAAAATCAAGGTCCTTCCTTTGCGTCACACACACAGAGCATGATGATGATGTCAATTTACATTTCAAGTTCACCGCTTGTGCTGTTACACAATCATACTAGCGTTACCATGGTCGGGAGTACACACTGTTTTGAGAGGGCTGTGTAGATTGGCTGGGTGCTGCTCAGGCAATCACAGCCTTTGGCCTACCATGGCATGTTTTGACTTGCAGCACCAATAGCTAGAGCCGCAGCTCTTTGTTGACAGTTCACTGGCTGCAAACAGATACTCCATAGCTGCTACACAGGTTCTGCGTTGTTATTATTGTGTGCACCAAAGCAGATCCGAGTTGTCTTTTGTGAAAGTGTAATTTCTTCCCAGCCACTACAAGGAATTGCTCGTTCAGTGGTCAATAGTGAAGTGAGTGAAGCTTTAAGTGCATGCAGTGCTGTTCATAGTATTGCTGAGACATGTTTGGAGATTGGGTTCTCCCTAACAGCACTGATAGGGTGGTGTGGAAGATTATCTGTGCATGAGTCATCATTGTCTGTCTGTATATGGACCCACTCTGAGGCTGGAGCTTCCTGATGGTGACTCGCCACACAGCTATTGACACTTTAATCCCATGCACAACCCAGAAATTCTTGTTCACATTACGTATGTCTTACTGCACTGATATTTTCCACTGAACATCATTGGTTTTCTAAGAATTGCTGAATTTCCTGTAAAAGTGCACCGACTCTCCACTGCTATCTTTAGTAGCTGATACTGACCTCAATAAGTCTTTGGCAGCATCATTGATCTGTTTTAAGAACTATGATACTTCAAATGAAAAGCTTTTTAGGGTAATAAACATATTCACTTCTGAGGAAAAATACAGAATGCAACTATAATTGAATACAGAACAAGATTTCAGTGCACACATTGATTGTTTCATATCATGATATATCACTCACATATAATATGAAATACTTGGTACTCAGATCTAGGGCTGCAACTAACAAAAATGGTGAAAAATTGTCAATCACAGTTTCACAAAGCCGAAGATGCAACCTAAAATGTCTTGTCTCGACCAACAGTCTACAACCCAAAGATAATTAGTTTACTATCGCAGAAGATTGAAGAAAAAATATCCACATTTAAGAAGCAGGAACTAGAGAAAAGAATCAGAATGATAAATTGATTGAAATCAAATTTGTTGCCGATTAATTTTCCGTCAATCAACTAATCAGTAATCTACTAATCGTTGCAGCTCTTCTCAGATCCCTTCTGAGAAAACGGTAACTGTGTACATGTGTTTTTTCTGTGCAGCCTCAGTATACTTTGACTGCAGCTGTGGCTGATGTCATGGTACTGTTGTGTCCTATCAGGCTCAATTCAGGCAGGTCTTGCGGCAGTGAAGCCGGCCTCAGTTCCCCTGAATGGGGACAGTGAGCAGCGAAGTGACATCATATTTCCCAAAGAGTCCTGACAGTTGTTGTGTTTTGAGCGGATGTGTCCAGTCTGACTGGCTGTGAGTCATATCCCACCCCACAGCCCCGGCCACAGGGTCACTGCACACGCCACACACACTGGCTCCCCGGCTCAGCCTGCTACCTGAGAGGGGCTAGTGTTTCAAGTCCATTAATACTTCACAGTAAACATGTCTTGAGTGTTAACTCAGACTTAAATATAATGCACTGTATTTAAAACTTCATGTGCATATTATAATTGTGGTAGTTTTCCTGCAGCAGCAAAGCATTGTTGAGTATCTCTGACAGCTTAAAAACATCCTTGGCATGTCAGATGTTTTTGTACCGCGCTACCCTAGTTTTGTTGCACGAACAAAAGGCTGACTTATTTGTCAGGTCATTGGAAGCCTTTGAGTGCTCGTTATCCCACACAGAGGAAATGCAAAATCTATTTTTGACTGAGCATGTGTGAGTAAATCACACGTCAATCTCTCCCTACCACATGAGACTAGTGTAGTCTGTCCAGACACTGTAGGCCTATTTTAGGGCTGCTGCACAAAATGGACCTGTCTGATGTTTCAGTGGTTGGCCATGGAATCTAAAATCTAGAGTAAAACTTAACTTCCCTTCCAGCTTGATCTAGCAAGGAGGGGTTTACCCAATCGTACTTCCTCCAGACTGGAGCGGTGTGACTCACTGAATGGCAAATACAACCCTACAGTAACAATGACAGTTTAATTGTAGCATTAAACTAGTCCATTACTAACTTTTGCTAGTTTTATAAAGAGCCATTTCATTTTGTTCTGAAGTGAAAGCAACTTGCTTGCCAGTCGCATTAAACCAGTTTCTCTGAACTGGGGTAGAATAATTACACAGCCTGGCCTGAGCCTGTATGCAGCAAGAACAGGAAATAACCAGCCAGGTCTAAACTGTTTCTCATCATTTCCCAGTGGGTGAAAATCTGGCCAAATGCTAGCACACACACACACACACACACACACACACGGATAAAGGTCAAGAAAAGTGTTCTGTTTTTCCTGTCGACCTTGCAACAAGAGCAAACATGCTGAACACGAGTGTCCATGTCGAGAAAAGTTGAGATGTTTTTTGTTTTTTTTCCCTGTGTGTTGCTCGTAGGCCCGGTAGCTGTGTCATTTTGGCAGGGACTCGCAGCCCCTTGTGGGAAATCCCAGAGGCTGCTGGTAAACCGTGTTTATGAATGGACTGCTGTCACTGATTTAACACAGAAAGGTCCCAGAGCTGCAGTTTACAGCACCGTGCTCTTTCACATATTTGAAAAAAAAAAAAAAACAAACAACAAGTAAAATGTCACAATAATAAAATAAAAAACGGATATTTGATTTGTTAGAAGTTATCATACCAGAGAAAAAAAAATCATGACAGGAAGAAAGGCTTGATTCCCTTGCATCCCCCCCCCCCCCCTCTCCATTTGAGTCATCATACCAATGTCGATTAGTCATTTAGTCTACCTTCTCTCTATGGCAGGGCCTCAAGTTTGAGTACACCTAATCTCCAGTTAGATAACAGATCATTTTGTGTCAGAGGCAACTGCATATTGATTGTAACCTTGAAAACACTCCTTACAACCAGAATAGAATTAAACCACCTATTAATATGCCCGTGTGGACATATGAAAACAAGCAAAGTCCATTTAGTTGGCACTAAGTGATCTGAATTACAACTTGGCAAACATCTGCTTTTAAACTCAAAGTAATGTGGCAAATGGCGTCTATAGATTCTGCACTTGCACCTGAGTCATAAGTCCATTTGTCTGTAGGCTTCTACAACACACTGCTAATCACACTAGCTTGTGGTTGCTGCTAAACACAGATGTATTGATCAGTGTAGATATATCATGGAGCTGAAATGATAATGGCTTTCTAATTTCTTGTCTTTCAGGGAAGAAGAGGAACCCAGGGCTGAAGCTGGCCAAAGAAGTGTTTGCACAGCCCGCACCAGCAGCAGCAGCGTAAGGCTCTTTTTTTTTTTTTTTTTAAATCAACAGTAGGTCTCAATAAGCTAGTAAACAACAAGACATTGCAGGGCACAGATGTGAAAGATGTGTTTGAAGTAGTAGAAACAATGTTGCCATTACATAGTTTGTCCACCAGAGAGCAGTGACAAGTCTGTTTTTCAACTGTCCTGCTTACCACACATTGCTCACAGTTCGGTTAAGACAAATGTAAAGGGGTCCTTTTTAAAAAATAAATGTTAATTTTATGAGTTTATGTTACAAAAATAATACAGATTAACTCTCAAATATCTATGTATTGGCCTTAAAATTCCAGTGTCAGTCAGGCTATACTCAGAATTTTCTTAATGGAGATGACCAAAGATTTGAAGTCACACCAATTGACATTTAGATAAGAACTGTGTTTTCAAGTAAGCAAAATTTATAGAAGTTATAGTTATAAAAGTTTGAACACACTTTGCCATTTACTTGAATGAGAAAGTGTGTCCAAACTTTTGACTGGTACTGTACATTTTTGGGGGAATGGAGTCTTTGCACTTTGCCTGCCTGGTGCAGTTGTTAATTACAAGCACTAGAGTTATACGGGTGCAAAGAGAGTGAGTTCTTGCATAACTATAAATATATAAATGAAGATTTGCTTCAAATAAAAGCACAATTTGCATTATAGTATGAAAAAGCCCATTTTGCGGCATTCAAACTGACTGCACACTGTTATTTTGGCTCGATTTTAAATGTGTTTCTACCCTGCAGGCCCCCTCGTGATCTTGACTCTAAAGCTTGCGTCACAATCGGAGATCAGGTAAATTTGGCTCTGTATTCCTCCGAGACATGCTGTTCTATATTTTTGCTGATCTGAATGCATAAATTAATGTAACGTCTGTCCCCCCGCTGTCCAGAACTTTGTGGTGAAGGCAGATGACTTGGAGCAGATTGCAGAGTTGGGGAGGGGAGCGTACGGTGTGGTGGACAAGATGAAACATGTGCCCAGTGGTGTTATCATGGCTGTCAAGGTAGGCTGGGAAACCACTATTCAGGTTACATGATTTGGCATCTCTGTGAATGCACCATTGCTTTTAAAATAATACTGTGAGTCATACAGTAGATGTAGTCAACATGTGAGTTCAGCTTGCAAACATTTGGATCAGATTTACTGGATCGATGTTACATTGGGGGGGGATGAAAGGACACTGGACACCAGATGATTTAAGGTGACTTCTGATGCAACTGGCAACCCAATCTGTGATGTTTGTGTCTGCAGAGGATTCGTGCCACAGTCAACAGTCTGGAGCAGAAGAGGCTTCTGATGGACTTGGATATTTCTATGAGGACAGTGGACTGCTTCTTTACTGTGACCTTCTATGGCGCCCTCTTCAGAGAGGTGAAGCCAGTGTCTGAATCTCACTCATTTATGACTGGTATGACCTTCTTCCTGTGTTCTATGGAGTGTCTGATCATCTTGTTTCTTATTTGTGGGCGACATCTTAATTTTAGGGGGATGTTTGGATCTGTATGGAGCTGATGGACACCTCTCTGGATAAGTTCTATAAGAAGGTTATTGAGAAAGGCAAGACCATCCCAGAGGACATCTTGGGCAAGATCACAGTAGCAGTACGTCCTGTCCCATATCTTACACTGTAAAATTAGTGTTGCTAAGATATCAAGTGCATTTACATGTATATTAAAGTAGAGCTGCAACTAACCATTGTTTTCATTATCTATTAATCAGACAAATATTTCCTTGATTCATCAATAAATCATTTTGTCTTTAAAATGTCAGGAAATAGTCTAGAGCCCAAGGTGAACACTTTTCTGGCCATTATTCAACGCCATAACTCACGAACAGAAGGGCAGATTGTGACCATATTTCACATTTGGTCGGATATGAATTGCTGACACTAATCTCGGGTGCCCACCTTGAAACTGTGGTGATTGTATAGATCTTCTGTGCTGTCGGGTTGAAGATGTGTATGAAGCATCCACGTTTTAGAATTTGTAGCTTTTTTGAAGCAACATCCATATCTGAAGCACTGTCTACTGGCTACAACTTTGTGTTCTATCAGAATCAGCTTTATTGGCTGAGCATGTGAACACATACAAGGAAAATTACCTTTTTATTAAATTCCTTCAAAGTCTTCACTACAAATAATATGAGTCTGGACAGACAGGGATGTAAACTGGAACTTGACTGGTTGGTGGAGGCATACAACCGCAAGGCGGTAATTCTAGTTCTTTAAACAATGACTAAAACAGTTCTTTGATTATCAAAATAGTTGCCAATTAATGTTCTGTTGATCAACTAATCAGTTCGACTAATTGCTGCAGCTCTATATTAAAGGAATAATTCAACATTTTAGTAAAATATGCGTAGTCGTTTTCTATCCAAGAGTGAGATGAGAAGAACAACAGTTTTAGGGGGAGTTGTGTGCAACGAGCCAGATGCAGTGACTTTCTGGAGTCTTGCCATGTCTGTGAGGTTGCCAGGCAACCAGCACTTAAGCTGGAGATGCTCTAGATGGAAGTGCTGGGTAGATGGATACTATTTTTTGTCACATCACACAACTCCTCCTAAAACCATGTTGATTATTAAACTTCCATTCGAAAATAGTCAAATTTTCTGCACTTTGCGGCTGAGTTTGCATGTTACTTTAATATTTTTTGGAGATGAGTGTGACTACAGGTAACAATACCACCGAACCCAACAATAAGCAAATTATAAAAAAAATAAAGTTGTTGATATTGTCTAAATATTGTTTTATTACTGTGCATGTAAAACTCTCATTGTAATCACTGAGATATAGCTCTTAAGAGGTTTTCCTGATGCAGTATTTAATATTTTCCATTGTTTTCTCTCTATTTACTTTACAGATCGTCAAGGCATTAGAGCATCTGCACAGTAACCTGTCAGTTATACACAGAGGTAATCAGAAGAGCACACCAGCACACACAGTTTTCACTTTAATGTTTATCATTGTTGGTTTGCTATTTTCTTTCTCATTACTCTCCCAACAACACCCCTCTGCAGATGTGAAGCCCTCCAATGTTCTGATCAACACTCAGGGCCAAGTGAAAATGTGCGACTTTGGCATCAGTGGCCACTTGGTGGACTCTGTAGCCAAAACAATGGATGCAGGCTGCAAGCCCTACATGGCGGTAAGTGGGGACTGTGAAGGATCAGGGGAGATATTCCTGGTAAAGGCTGGTTGAGGTTTAGGAAAGGATTCTCTAGAAATGTACTGATGGATTGTAATGTTCAGTGAGGTCTGGCCCATATCAATGTCTGAGCTCTTTAACCAACCATAACACCTAAGCTTTCAAACAAACTTGCTTGGGATGTAGTCTCACAAAACCAGTATATTATTTAAATCCTCTGAAAAACCACTTTGACTGCTGAGATTTGTTCTTTACTCAGCGACACTTATTCCCATTTTATATGTCTTTTTCATTCATGAGTGAGTATAATTCACTGCTTTTATTTAAATTGCTTTTATCAGTTTGTAAAGCAAACCTCAACAGTCCTATCACTTGCTAATTTCTTTTTCAGCCTGAGCGGATCAACCCTGACCTCAACCAGAAGGGCTACAGTGTGAAGTCAGACATATGGAGTCTTGGTATCACGATGGTGAGTACGGTCGGATATCAAAATTAGTCTCTTTGTGATACTCACAGTTGGAGCAAGCACGGTCCATGCCCTTTTTGATATTTGTAATTTTAAGAAAATGAATAAATCACTGCACAAATCTGTGCTATTGCTGACTGGCACTATGCACAGTTACAGGTAGTAAAAGAAATTCATATTATGCAATATGTTACTAAAAGAACTCAGAGATTATGTTTTGTCTGCCAGATAATAAATGCTTTCATGTGTTCAGTGTGTTGCTTATTTCAGATATTGCTAACACTGATGGCAAACCCCAAAATGCAAATGTTAGCTTAGTCTTATGTAATCACTTTTTTTTCTTCTATACTCCTTTACGTCACAACGGTTATTATCTCATAATAGTAAAATGATACATTTTTATTCACATAGCAACTTTCATGAGAAGGTTACAAAGTATATTATAAGGAATAAAAAGCATTTCTTCTTCCACTCTGTCCAGGACAGCTCTGGCTGCTTTAGTACAGCAATTACAGGTATCTTTCCAAACACAGTCCAGCACTAATGCTGAGTCATTGTGACCGTTGACAATTTTGATACCTATGCCATGTTGGTGGCAGATTTTAGTAGTTTATGTCGTCCTCAATTAATGTACAGCACGGCTTACAGATTGATAGAATTTTTATTCATTAAGTTTTACTTTGACTACACAAAGTTATATATGGGTTTCAAATTACGCTATATTAAAGATGTTCTCACCAAACGCTTAGACCAGAGAGACCAACGGGAGTTTATTTCATTACACACGAACATACAAAACTCAGAAAATCACTAATGCAGCAAAATTAAAACATAAGGAAGTTTTTTTACAGAAGAAAAATAATTCACTGAATTATCAAAATAGTTGAGTTGCAGTTGAAAGTCAATATCACTCACTTTGCACTGAAACGTGACCAAAATCATAACATGCAGTTATGAAATTTAGCTGTAACTTGTATGATCCTTGTTAAATCAGCCTTTCTCTGTCTCCTAGATTGAGCTGGCCATTTTGAAATTCCCCTACGACTCCTGGGGCACCCCGTTCCAGCAGCTCAAACAGGTGGTGGATGAGCCGTCTCCACAGCTGCCCGCCGACCGGTTTTCCCCAGAGTTTGTAGACTTCATCTCCCAGTGGTAAGCCTCATACTCACTGATGAATGTACAGACTGTTATCCTTCTTTAAAAAAAAAATAAATAAATAAATGGCACAAAGCACAGCAGGGGTCAGTGTTTGCTCTCCATTTACTGAACGAGGTGGCGTAAGTACAGTACAGAGTTCCAGCATGATGTCAGATTATGTAAATGGATGGTTCTGTTATGTCGTAGGGGGCCTTTTTATCTCCTTAGAAGGAAGGGTCACTGCAAATCAATACAAAGTTGTTCTGAGTGATCACCTTTATCCTATGATGAAACATTTCCATCCCGATGGGAGTGGTCTCTTCCAGGATGACAATGCCCCCACCCATAAGGCACGAGTGGGCACTGAATGGTTTGACGAGTATGACAATGATGTGAATCATATGCCATGGCCTTCACAGTCACCAGATCTCAACTCTATTGAAGATCTATGGGAGGTTTTGGACTGTAGTTTCAGACAGCGCTCCACCACCACCGCCATCATCAAAACACCAAACGAGGGAATGTTTTTTTGGAAGAACGGTGTTCATCCTTCCAGTAGAGACTTGTAGAATCAATGCCAAGGCGCGTTGAAGCTGTTCTGGTGGCAAATGGTGGCCCAACACCTTATTGAGACACTTTATGTTGGTTTTTCCTTTAATTTGTCACCCTTTTTGTGTGTATATATATCCAAAGTGGTTTGTTGTTTTGCTCTCATTCACCTATTCACATACACGCTCAACTTAATGGAGTCGGGTTTCATTGTCTTGCCCGAGGGCACATCGAGGAGCCGGGGCAAACCCTGCACTTAATGGATGACCTGGTCTACCCACAGGATATGTCATTTGATTATTTTAGATGTGGTTTTATATGTTTTTTATAATATAATACATATAAATTGTGATTTTTGGAGATTAATCTTTTGCGTTCATCTCTTCTTTGTCTTTACAGTTTAAGAAAGAAGCCAAATGAGAGACCAGCTTATACAGAATTAATGGTTAGTAGTTTTTACATTTTCTCTCCTCCTCTAACACATTAACACATGTTTTAGGCTATTTTGTTGTAGCTTTGTCACAGCATCAACATCTGTGCTGTAATGTTCAATGTACTCTGATTCTTGCTTTTGTCCACAAGAGGCCAGGCTTACCCAATTAACTCACAAAGACTATGACTTTGTATGTGTCACAAGTAAATAACAACACAGGGCATTATTTAAATTTTTTAAAAAAAGCCTATTTCTAATCATGCATTTTCTCCTTCTGATGCAGCAACATCCGTTTTTCACCTTGCACGACTCCAAAGAGACAGACGTGGCCAGTTTTGTCAAGGTCATCCTGGATGACTGATGGGCTCTCTCCGGGCTCCACCCCGTCAGGGTAGGCGGGACCTCTCAAACGAACCAATGGCCTACCTTTTTTTTTTTTTTGTTTCTTTTTTTTTTTTTTTTTTTTTAAACTCACTGGAATGACAGACTCTCATGCATCCATGCACACAACAGGGGGTGACCCAAAGACTGACAGCAGCCCAGCAGCACTGGAGTGGGAGAGTGGCGGTAATATGAACTCATAAAACCAACTGGAGAGGTTTAATTCACTCCTCCAAGCTTCCTGTGTGTGCAGTTATCCCACATGACAAATATGAACTGAACTTGATTTGTTGTTTTTTTTCTTTCTTGTTCATACTTTTGTTTTGCCCCCACCTCCCCTCTTATTTCTCTCTTCAGAACGGACAGAGCCAGCCATTATTTCTTTGTGACACATATTGTATGAATACTTTTGAATTTCATCTGCAAAACCAACCTTTAATGTGTATGTTTGTTGTTGTTGTTAATTGAAAAGCTATATTTGCATATGCGTTTGTATGTTTTCTCATTATACAGAGTTTTGATACTGTATATCGTCAACAAGGTTGAATTTTACAGGACTAGAGCCTTATTTGTCAGATCGCATCGGGTCAACAGTTTGACCTGGCTCTGCCCTGAGGCGATTGGTCAGTGCAGGGGGCCGCAGTTGTCACAGGGTGGGCTGCGGAGGCTCCAGGACTGAGACAAAACTTGTGACCCTAAGGTCACATTCTGGACGGGAGGAGTTGCAAATCATTCCTAGAGCTCTCGGCGGTGTGAGGGAGGAATGTGAGGCGTCCCATATCATCTGAACCTGTAGTGATCCGAGTTGTAGCTCTTCATGCCGTGACCCCACCGTACTCTTCTTTTCTCTCGGGTATGAAGAGTCCTCTTCAGTGCCGCCAATGATACTACCTGGAAATGTTCAGGGGTGACCTAATCAAGCTCACAGCTTATCTTTCTGTGTGCCATTTTGCAAATCGTTCTCATGAATTACTGCATTAATTGTGTTTTTCTTGTTTTTGGACTTGTCCTGGCCTGCATTTTTATTTTATTTCAGCATTTAAACTTCCCTTTGCTTATCTTTCTCAATTTTGGAGTCAGCATAGTCTTTTCATATGAGGCACTTATTTTTTTTTTTTTTTCTTTTTCCAGAGACCTTATTATGCCTTACACAGATAGTATGTTTAGGGGAAATAATTTATGTGTTGAAGATGTAAATACTATCTCCTTTTTTTAATGTAACATGGCACTGTCATAACCTGGCAGTGTAGATGAGTGGTAGAGTGGTTGGTATTAGTTTTAATGCAGTGTGACACAAACACACACACACACACAAACACACACACTTCTCACAGGGCCAGCTGACTATCGTACACCTATTTTGGATTGATGTGCTGTCAAGCTCCACCGCTCAGGTTTCTGTGCTCTCCTTCATGTGGAGACAGCCCCCCCACCCCACCCCACCCCACACCCCCCTTTTTTTTTTTCTCGAGGTCGTACTTTCCTTGAGTGCCAGACTTAGAGCCTCTATTCAGTCCTTGGTGGGCAGCCATTATCTCTTCTGTCTGACCATACTATGCAGAGCCCCTTCGCCTTGGACAACACAGCAAGAGGCCCTTGCCATGTGGCAGTTTCCCCACTCCAAGTGTTCAGAGACTGTGATAATGATGATGAAAGTGGTGGTTGTGATGGCGATGGTGTCGATAGTGATGATGAATGCCTGTGTTCATGGCTAGCACTCATCGTCGCCTCTCTGGTTTACACTGTAGTGCGACCTTTATCAAAAGTCTGCGAGTTAGGAGTATTTATGATTGTGAATAATAAGGGAAAGCTAGCAACACCACAAAGAAGCTGCTGTTTTTTTTTTTGTTTGTTTGTTTCTTTTTTTTTTTTTTCTTCTTCTTCTTAGTCGGCCTTCTTTGAATGGCCATTCCCTTGGTGTGTAAAAGTGAGTTTTTACGCTGATCACAATGAGAATGGAACACTTGCTCTACCTCTTACTCCTTCACTCTATTTGCCACCTTTTCATTGGGTGGGACTGACAAACTTGAACTATGGAAAGACAAAAAAATAAAGGCTTTATTGTTCAGTATGACCGTTTTTAGCTTTCATTTCAAGATTGCTGCAGGTTGAGCAATAGTGCACTCCTTAAAAGACCAAAACCAATAATTGACCCTCATAACAAATATTGCCTGTGTGGCTTAAGTCTGATCTAGCTTATTCCACTGTGCCACAGACCTCCATTGTTAACCAAAAGCTATTAAAAACCATCAATGAGCCTCACTGTTGCACTGGGTGACATGTTCCTTCAATATGATGTGAGCATAGACATTGTTTATTTTTAGTCAATGCCACATGCTCCTGTGAACACTCACTAGCATAACAAAAGCGTATTTATCCACAGCTGAAAATAGTCCCTGACAAATGCACTATTAGTCATGTTTAAGTAACATTTGCTTAAATTACAGTGTCCAGCTGTTTCAGGAAATGATTTAGTCTTAAAAAAAAAAAAAAAAAATTATGATTCACAAGTTAGCGAGAACAGGCTTGAGCCTACAGTCAGTGCCACAGACAGAGTGAGGAAATCAGACAGTATTAAGACACGGACTAACAAATTTTTGTATGTGGTCAACTGCATTTCAGGCCACTCCTCAACCAAATTAATTCCTGCTCCTATGTCTCTAAAAGTCCCACTTAGGACTCTTATTCTTGAAACCACATGCTCTAATCGCGATGAGAGATACTGGAGCTGACTGATCAGCTGATAAAGGAAGCCAAGTCTTTGGGTTTCAACTTGCAGCAGTATGTAACTCTCATTTTTCTCCTAAGACATGTAAGCAAGGCCATGTTTTCCATCCTCCTGCATGTGATACTGTAAAGAAGGTATAATGTAATGAAAGCGTGATTGAAGCCAGAGGCGGAAATGGTACACCAGGCCGTAGCACATAGACTCAGTGTCGTATAACTTGCACTTGCAGGATGAAACTCGAGTAATCCCCTCACCTCCAGTTCTGTTTCGTGACTATTTGCTATGAATTTTGATTGAGGGTTAAGGTTTTTAACAGTTTTCAATGAATGCAGTTTTCAAATCCAATGTGCTTTTTATATCACAGTGTGCCTGTTGCTGGTAATAATTCAGTTTCTATTTGTGTAAACATCCTTATGTAAGTGCAAAGAAGTGAACGCACACTTCTCAGCAAGTCGTGATTCTCCAGGATATGTTATGAATAGAGAGAAGAATTCATTTTGATGGCTCTTTCTGAGTGCTTTTTTGCTGTGAATATTAACAACAGAGGTTAACAAAAGCTCACTTTGAGCAGACTACTCCACTCTTGCGTGTGTCTGTCAAAGACCGATAACTTCATGCCAGGATGAGGAAACTCAATGGCAGTAGACTGCAGGCAGTGGTCCAGTGTTGTGCAGCCAGACCAAAGACACTCTTTTTAGGAAAGAAGGCCTTTGAAGAGACCTAACTTACATAATGCCGCTCAAAAGATCGTCGTGAGGAAAAGAACCAACATCCATTTGAATTACTGTCCCAGCTCAATTCAATGTGGACTGTGATGCAGAAGTGAATCACAATCACGCTCAACTGTAAATGGGCATTTTAGGAACTCAGCAGGGTGGCAGTACAAGTGAATGGTCAGGCAATCATGGCTTATTTACATAATTAATATTATGAATGCTAGACAGCACATAAGAATGCAGTATTCAGGGCATGATAACCATATTATCTGTCTTCATATCTTTCCTCTGTCTATGATAAACAAAAGCTACAGGAAAAATTCAAAAAGTGTGTAGCCTTGGCTAACAGTACACCCTATGTTTCTTTTTAATTAGACATGGTTCTAGGAATGACGATGTCAGTCAGTCCACCACTTTGGTCCTGAACAAAATATCTGTTAAATGGATTACCATGAAATTGTGTACAGACATTCATGGTGCCCAGAGGATGAATCTTTATGACTAGTGATCAGTTCATGTTTCATCTAGCACAACCAGTAGGTCAAATTTTCAGGTATCCAGGAATATATCTCAATATTTATGAAATGGATTGACGCAAATTTTGATACAGACATTCATGTTCCCCAGAGGATGAAGCTGACTGATTTTGGTGATCTCCTGATATTCCCCCTAGCGCCACCATGACGCTGACATTTGTGGTTCAGAGTGAATTGTCTGCATCTTTTAGATGCAGTTTGATGCAGACATTCCTGATATATGATATTGATGATATATAAAATAACACTCATACATGCATGACTGTTAGTAAATGTATACATTTACATAAGCATTTACATGGAACAGAAACATCCGGATACAAGCACTGTCTAGTCCTACTTTTCCCCCATCGCTCCCCACCCTCTTCCCACCCCCCGCCAGGAAAGAGAAATTTATAGCAGCTGTTTTTTAAAACAGGTGCATAAGAAACAGAGAGATGATACTGTGGCTGGTCATCACACACTTCTTACTTTCTTAGCAGCTCCCATGATTTACTAATTACAAAGTAGCCAGTCAAGCAGATTTCTGGCTCTGTGCATTTCTTCTCTGTACGAATCTTCCTGTCAGCTATTACTGATTCTTTTTTTTTTTCCTCAGGCAGGCCTTATCTAACAAACTAATACTACTGATTAAATTCATGCCTATTTTTGCCTGGTGAAGTTTGGGAACTCTGTTTGCCCCAAGAGACCTACAGATAGACAGATGTGTACCAGAGAAGACATTGTAAGTATGTGCGCTCCGTTTTGGAATTGTTTCCTTAATCTTACGCCAGATCTCACGATCTCCTGACCTGCCTATGTCGCAGAGTTGGAAATCCAGTGACAGTGTTTTGCACACCACCACCCAACGAGTCATTACCATGCCACAAACACACAATGTTCCATACAATCATGTTGATGACTGTGATATGCCACTTATAATAATTATGCATTGTGCTATTTAAATGGACAAAATGGGACATCATCCCTCAAACCTCCCTCTGAATCAGTATCCCCGGCCTCTCTGCCTCTGTCTGTTGCCAAGGAAAACATGGCCACCACCGTGCCTTAGATGGCAGACCTGCAAGCAGCATATGACCTTTGTATAATAGCGTATCCTCTACAGGCATGACACAGGGTGCCCTGCGGTGGGAATTTAGAATGGTGTCCCTTCTCTGAGGAGGGTAAAAGAGTTTTTATGGAACCAGATCTTCCTAGGCCCTGGGTTGACACTGTAAAAGCTTATGCAACATGCTGGACTGTAGATGGGGTCCTATTGCACTGTGAGTCGAGATCTTAGAGAGGTGGAGGGAGGGGTAATAAGACGCAAACATGCGTATTGTATCACCTACACAAGAGAAATTATGTCAGAACCCTACTCTGTTGTCTTCAGCCATCCTTTTATTTCTACAAATGGAAAAAGAAGTGAAATAATTTATGCATTTGCCAAAAGATAGAAATAAATACCCACCCATTAGCAACACCCAACAATTGCCTTGAGTGGTTAAACAATAAATACCAAAAATGTTACCGATATTTTTGTCATTTGAATGAGCATTTCAAATGTTTTCAAATATAGTAAAATTCAGCAGGGCAGATATTTACATGACTGTGTGCAATTGGCTGAATTTGCATCTTGCCTGTAATGAATTTTGATTGTTGCAGTAGCACATAAGATTTGGAAAAATTGGCTAAAGCAAAAGATGAAGAACAAAGAAAAGTAAAGTCTGAAAAAACTAAAAATGAAACAGAATATAAACACTTTTACAAAATGGTGAAAGTCCAAGATAAGAGATAAATTAAAGAAATGTATATTTTAGCACAACAAATACAGAAGATATATGTTCTTGTTAACATAGAGAGCATGATTGAATACCAGCACTTTTTTAATATATAAAATGTCATGAATTTGATCATTTGTGTAACCTGAACTGTACTTCTGCAATGTTAGATGTAAACTTCCCCCTTTCTGTCAAAAGCCTTGAGGGGAGTGCTGTGCTCTCTGGATTCAAAGGATTGGGTGACAAAGCAGACGCAATTCCATGAATAAATCTCCTGCAGAAAAGAAAATGTCTCAGAGGGACTCGTATGGGATGAGGCAATTACATAATTACATTTCGGTGCGATCTTTGGGAATAAAAAGGCCTAATGGCTTGGGAATGTCTACTGTTGTATTTTAAAGCTTCTCAGACTTCTTAACCCAGTTGGCAATTGGGATTACAGATATGATGCAGCTCTCACATGGCATCAGATACAAGGTCACGGCATTGCGTATCAAATGGGTAAAGCTGGATTAAGCATTGAAAAGAAACAATAAAGGGCATCTTGGATCATGAGTAGCACCATCATGGATAATGAGAAGATTTTTTTAACCTTGGTAGCTTTAGAGGACTGTGTGCTTCTAGCTGATATCCCCAGACTCTTACTGCTCTTTGTAAACAGAGTTTAAAGTTAAATAAATAATTGGAAACACAACATTCTAGAATTACACCTTTACAATCCAATACACCAGCTTAGCTTTTCTTGTCTGTGTTGAAGCAATCCGTCTGTGGACATTACACCTCTTCTTGTGAGTGCTGAAAGCGATACCTGGACAGATTAGTGATTTGATAGTTGAGCCTGGATTAAAGCATGTCGTAATTAAACCCTGAGGCACCGGTGGCAAGCATCCACCACAAATCACAACACACGCAGCAAAGCCTGAGAGGAGATCTGTCTGCCAGCCTGTGCTGTTTCATACATGCAGAATGATGTGTGCAGACTGAGTATGTGTGAACTAGCAGGCGTCACAATATTAAAGCAAATATTTGTGATCAGCGCCCTACATAAAAAGCAGATGACGGCATATGTAATCAAACTGGTGAAGGTGAAAGATGCTCTGTGTACTCTTTCCTGGCACAGATGCAGCACGGTTGAATGGACAGGGTTTCTGCAATCATTTGTCAGCTCTATTTTGTTTTAGTAAGATAAACCCACTGCCGTGATCTAAAACAGTTGAGTTAGCATTTGAAATTGCCTCCTGACTTTAGTTATGTTTAATTAAGTGATCAAATGATGACTCCTCATGGGAAATAAAGAGACTTGAGGCGCCATATGCAGTAAGGAACCGTAATAGAGACTATAATTATATATCAGTAATAGCCAGTAGGATTACAGTTTCAACATGCACAAGACACTGCATCAGCCTGCAGATTTCTTGGAGGGGGGGGCATGTGTTGTTTACAGCATGATTCGGAACATTTGGACTATTTTAAAACCTGGGACAGCCAAAGAAGGTGAAATGTAATATCTCCACATTCACTGCTGGAGAGGAAGTGCTGTGGGGCGACGTCAGCAAGTGGAACAGCTGCAGCGAGGCAAGGCACCCTCTCCTGTCATACCAGCCCTCGATATCTAAATCTGGTTAAACGTCCTCATTGATGAATATTTACTCAGTTAGTTTGTTTCTGACACAGTTGAATTGGAATCACACCCATTTTATGCCCCTGGGTTTTAGTTTTTAACCAGACCTAAAGGTTTTTTCTCTTTCTTTTTTTTTTTTTTTTTTTTTTTTTTACCTCACATCTCCCATTCGCCTGATTACATAAATGTGTTTCCGTGTTTCCATTGATGACCTCCAGCAATACTGACAAGCATCTATTGATCTACCAGTTTTGTTGTGGCAGGCAGCTAGGCAAATGAGCAGATAGAACTCTCACACCAATCAGACTACTACTCAAACTACTAGAACATTCTCGGACAACATGAATGAATGCACAAGAGTTTTGGGTGCCTGAGGCAGTACTGTGTCATAGCCTACACACACAAATGCACACAAGTAAACACATACACTCGCACAGAGTCACACAGTCTACATCACATGGATGTAGATATGTAAACATGATACTTTGAAAACATGATACATGATAATGACTGTTACCATGTGTATTGTCCAAGCTGTTATTTTATTTATCTCACAAGATGTCATTGTACGTTCATCAATACTTTGTTTTGATCAGCTCTTATGCTGTCATTTGATATAAGGCATCCCTTTTAACAAGGTGTATGTACACTAAGTCTTTGCCTATTAGCATTCCAGTAGTAGATACTTCAGTTGACCTGTTCAGTGTTTCTGCTCCATACACTGTATGTACATGTATGTATCATGTGGCGTTCCCCAAGGGTCCATTCTTGGGCCTCCACTTTTCAGCATCTACATGTTCCTACTAGCTCACGTTATAGGAAATAAGAAAATATCATAATTATGACAATATGACTATACACCCATACGTTCCCATACAAACATTTCCTCCAGTTAAGCAAAGATCAAACAGAAATAATTGTTTTTGGAGCCGAAGAAGGATTCAAAGTCAGGGATCAACTTCCATCTGCAATATTAAAGACTACAAAACAAGCCATGGATCTTGGTGTCGTTATGGCCTCTTTAACATTCACGTTGAAACAATTACAACAATTACAATCTCCTTAAGATCTCTATCTCCTTAAGAATATATCAAGAGTTAGAGGAATAATGTCTCAGAAATACTTGACACGTGTCCATGTCCAGACCTCTCAGACTGTCCAGGGTAGGTCTGACTCCTTTCCCCCAAGATTAAAACTAAACTTATCTGCACCATGTATGTGAAACAAACTCCTAGAACATTTGAGGTCAACTTCAACTCTTTTATATCAAGGCTTCAAATTTTTCTGTTTGCCTTTAACTTTTATTAAATTAAATTTGGCACTATTTATTCATATTTCTCACAGCACTGTAGCTGTAGCTGTACTGTGCTTTTTATTTACCTTTTTAATCTGTTTCATTTTTATCATTGCTTGTGTTTCTTTTACTTCTTGCCTTAATGCATGTTTATGTCTAATGTCAAACCCTTTGCATCATCTTGTTGTTGAAAGGTACACAATTAAACTTGCCTTACAAATAATAATCAACTGTGAAACTTCAAACCTCAAATCAACCAGGCTAATATAGGGATCAAAATACTCCCTGCCCAAAGCACACACCTCAGGTGCTCAGATTTCTGGAAATGGGATTCAGCCACAGACTATTCCTTAATGGGTTTGCTTTCATTGCCTACAGTTGGCCAACTTCATACTCAAATGAAAGGATCCTTCTCCAGGACAGATTATATTAAGTCAAAACAGTATTTCTCCAGCATCTGCACACCTGTTACTGTTGACACTGCATTGAGAGTTTTCTTTGTTGTCATCACATGGCTCCTGGTTGCACATGGTGGGAAGAGGAGCTGGGCAGCAGAATCCAGGAGAATCAAAGAGCAGTTCCCCCTCTAGCCCTGTCTGTTTTCCTGAAGGAGAGCCGATGCGTTTAGAACCCAGCTGGTCTAATGGAAACATGCTTGTCCCCAGTGAGAGAGAGTGTAGAGAGATACTTCTCATCAAGGCTGCCTCGCTGCAAGTCTGTGCCTGTTAAGGCAAAACAACCAGCACTAAAAAAGAACCAGACCACTGAGACTTCATTTTATATATACCTCTCTTCCAGTGTTCTGAATGTAGTGAAGCCCAATCTGATCATGAAGCTACCGCTCTTTTCCACTGAGGATTATGTCTTTTTATACCGTCTCTCTTTCCATACCTTTGCATCATGCTGTAGCAACAGATGCTGAAAAAGTGCAGCCAGGTCAGATGGTCAGCCACTTTGTATTCAACGATATGATGCAATGATGGAAGATTTTACAGCTTTGGGATCCTTTCAGATTGATTGTGTAAGATACAGACATCAGCACTAAAGAGAAGAAAATAAATAGGATGTGTAAGTGTGTAAGGCGGATGATAGAGTGTCACCATGACGTTTGCTGGTGTACAGTATGTTGAGGATTAAGTTACACACTGGAAAAGCGAAGAGGGTCTTTCTTTCCAATCATATGATTCACTTGCAGGAATAGAGCCAGCCAGCCAGTCCTCCTCCCGAGGCCTTACAAGATTCATTGGGGAGTGATTAGTGTCCATGTACCCTAACATGCCCCATCATTCACCTCTTTTTTTTTTTTTTTTTAAGCGATGGAAAGTAATCGTCTCTCATGAATGGAATGATGTATTGTTCCTGAAATAGTATTGGCAAAAAAGTATTTGACTTTTGCCCAGCTTATTTCCAAGTCTGCCAATATTTAAATGACACAAATAATCCTTGTTTCTGGTAAAGGGATGATCTTGTATGTGCTCTGTTTCCTTTTCAGCATTCTTTCAAAACAATGCACAGCCACTGGATTATGTGCATGTGCACACAGCCGCAGCATTGGCAAGACCATGATTTTAGCTATAATTCTGGTCTGTCACTATCTTTATTTCACTGTCACCTGTGTAATACTTACTGTCTTGATATCAGCAACTTGACTCTTAAATGCCAGGTCCTCAAGCTGCTTGCCGAGTGTTGTACACGACGAGGAAAGTCAAGAGATCAGAATGCAACATTGATTACTTGAGCCCACAGGTGTAACACTGAGCCCTCTCTTTGGTGCGACGACGTCCTTAAGTGGCGTGACGCTCCTCTCCTGTTACCTGTTCCTCTCATTGGACATGGAAAACTTCCCTTGTTTTCAGTGCTCTACTAGAGTAGAGATGGCTTCCATTACACTTGTGGTTCTAGTACATTGCTTTAATTAGACCATATTGGAGAATCAGTCTTTTCCTTTGGCACCATGCCAGGAGAGATACTGTATGTGTTTACTATTCCAGAGGTGTACAAACATGTCACTCTTGTATATTACAGTAGCTGCTATTTTAAGGCATTGACTTAATATTGCGGAGCATCAGATTGCCTTTAA
The DNA here is from genome assembly GCF_963924715.1 of Thunnus thynnus. NCBI lineage: Eukaryota > Metazoa > Chordata > Actinopteri > Scombriformes > Scombridae > Thunnus > Thunnus thynnus. The sequence goes on from NC_089533.1 coordinate 13,227,284, forward strand.
GCTGATAAGGCTGATAATAATAATGCTGTGTTTTTTTGATCATTACCCTTGGAAGAAAATTGCCCATCCTGTCAACCTTGACCTGTTGTTTCTCTCTCTCTCTCTCTTTCTCTCTCTCTCTCTCTCCATCCCCTCAAGGAGTTTCTAATCAGAAGTCACATGTCATCTCCTGGAGAGCTTCTGCTTTATTGTTTTCCTTATGGCGGACCTACTTAAACCGGGCATAAGCCACCTCTGTAATCTCAGGCGGGACAGGAGAGAAAATTGTGTTGTGACGTAAGGAATAATCTTCTTGTTGGGAGAAATTGGACTCTGGGCAGAATGAAGAAATCACTTGTTATTTTTAGAACAGAGTAGCTGTTTGTTTATTAACGGTTAAAACGATATTTAAATAGAAAAACCCAGTCAAACTTACACTGTAAATGAAATTATTTACTCAAGGCTAGTTGTCAAAGTCATTCATTTTGAATCATCCTCTATCACCCTCCTTCTTGGATTCTCTGTTTGAGGTTTTGAAAGTGATATATACAACTCATGATGTAATTTCGCAGTGGGACATCCTGGACCCCATCTCTGCCTGTTCATTCTGGGTCTCAGGTAGTTTGCACCATGGGAAACTCAGCATCAGCATCCTGCAGCCGGATGGCAGAAAGGCCACTGTCGCAGTATACATCCACCCATGAGGTCTGACGCCTAGGAGATAATCTCACCTAGAAAAGGGAGAAGATGATATCGACCATCTGCTTCATCTGGAGGGGATTTGATTGGCTTGCCGCAGCAGAGTGGAGCAGTGGGGATGATTAGGTCTCCCTGGTGTTCCATTGCACTGGGTGCCAGGCTCAATGTCACCACTGATTGGATCCTCTAATCTTGTTCTGTGTGAATTAAATCTAAAGTGGGGAGGAGGATGCCTTCTGCCCTGATTTTGTTTGTGTGAGTGTGTGTGTGTGTGTGTGTGTGTGTGTGTGTGTGTGTATTACTGTTATTCCTGCTTCCTGTCTCTCATGATTAACAGGTACAGTATGAGAACTACCCTGGCTCTGGACAGTGATTTGTATCTTTGATACCATTTCTACCTGAAATGTCTATCTGTTAACAGCCATTCAGTGTGATGGCAAATGGCAAATGCAGCTTCAAAACTGCATCAAAGATCCAATCCAAGTGCTCAAAGATGCATTTCTCGTGATAACAATATACATTAAATCCCATGGGGAGACTTCGTGATAAATAAGTAATGAGGGTTTTGATAATGAAAAATTGTCTGTCATCATCTCAACAACTACTGGATGGGTTGCCATTAAAGTTTTTACACACATTCATGGTCTCCAGACACTGAATCCCACTGATTTTAGTGAGCTTCCGACACCATTAGGTCGTGGTTGCCACATATATTCAAGTTCCCTTGAGAATAAATCCTAACAATATTGGTGACCCCCTGACTTTTCCTGTAGTGCCACCAGCAGGTCAAAGTTTTCACTCTTTCACGAAAATATCCCAACATCTACTTAATGGATTGGCAGCTAATTTTGTACAGATATGCATAGACAGACAGACAATGCATTTTAATGACTGTAGTGATCCCCTAACTTTTCTTGTAGCAGTACCATGACATTTTAATTTTAGTTTTTCATTGATGTATCTCCACAACTATTGGATGAATTGTTCTGACATCCACAGTCCCCAGATGATGATGATGAGTTTTTTTTAAAACTTTGATCCCTTGACATTTCATCTAGCACCCATCTAACACCATCATCAGATGTGTCCAATATTTTTGCCATTAGGTTCAGCTGTACTTTGTGTTTAGGGCTACTTAGCATATGTTAGCGTGCTAACACGCTGCTTTCAGCTAACTCTGATACAAGATATGATACATGACAACATACAAATAATGTATTACAGAAAAATGAAATTAAAGCAGTCACAGTTGCAGCTGTCAGAGATATATTGAGGAACAAATTAGGCAGGAAGGATGTGAATTTCCTATTTGCTTGCCAATATGTGTGCTAAAAATAATCAAACATTTGACACTACCATCATCCATACGCAAACATGACCAATAATGCTATCTTTGGAGACTTAACAAACAGCAATAGTTTGATTCCACAGTTCTCTCTCTATGTCACTCCATCAAACCTCCAGAGGGATCTGGAACTGACGTTGCTGGTTGCCCAGATATTGTCATAGTAACCCCTGGCTGTAGGCCTTTATTGGCTCTTTTAGGTGCAGATGCTGCTTCGTCCTGAGGGGCTGATGTGCCACACATTCAGCAGAGAGATGTCAGCTCCATTCACAAAAACAGGTTTACAACATGGAGTGAGCAGCTTTGAACATGGAGCCAGCAGCAGTGCAGGTTACAGAAACGGGCAGGTGGTCAAAATGAATCCCAAAGGAAGGCTGGAAATATGTGGGTAGGAAAAGTGAATGGATTACTATCCCCTTGCCTGACAGTTGTCACAGCAGTGTCCAAACTCCCTGGTGTGTGTGTGTGTAACTGTGTGTAGTTTATAGTAATTTAAAGATTTAATCTTTGGGGAACATAAGAAAATATACTTTGATTATGTTACATCCAGCATAGTTTGGCTACGTGGCTGACATCAACAGATATAAATAAGCATTGTACTAACTGGGACTTAAGGGGCAGTTGGTGGTCCTAAGTGTATGAACATGCTGGCTGTAGAGACCAGTTTGGTGGTAACCTTTATCACTGAATGGCTGGACACAGTTCAGATGTATCTGTCTCTCCTCAGCTGTCCTCATAAACAAGCCCTTCTCAAGTATCCCCTGTCCTTTAAATTATCCATCCATGAAATAAACCAACGTTCATGAAAGGCTGTCTTTATATTCATATTTGATTTGATTATATTTGATTTTATTATAGTCCTCCATAGTTGCACTGTGTTATATTTCAATCTCAGCTCAGAGGGAGTAATTTGTTTCAACTCTTATCTGCAGGTGGATCCACATTGCCAGCAGGGCTTGTCATGATGGAAGCAGGCATCATAAATGGAGTTCAGGGAGGCTTTGTGTTCGGTGTTGTGGTTCACTTGCTGATGCACCTCCATTATAGGCAACAAAAGTGCGACACCACTGAGTGCCAAATCCTCTCAGTACAAGGTGCTTCTGGTCAAGAGCCAACAATGAACATAAAGTAGGTATCGCTTTGTTTCCTGGCTCTGGATGTCAGTGTCAAGGTCAGGGCAGCCAGAGCCAGTGGATAAAGGTCAGCAGCATGAATAGACAAGTAGTTACTGACAGAGATTTCAAAACTGTCAATGTTTTCTACTCCAATGACAATGGGCAGATAAGATCAGACAATGACATAATCTTAGATATGTTTGCATGAAGATGGCAAAACATGAATAAAGTCATGCAATGAACAAAAGCTGCCATGTGCTGAATGTCTCTTTGTTGCTGCCTGTGTCAGTGGACACACCCACGCTGAATAAATATACATATTGTCTTTCAGCAGGCTTTGGAGAATGGAAAAAGCCTGAATCCTGTCCAACATATTGTACCTGCTGGATTCTCCTATTCCTCCCCTGAGTGTCATGAGACACTCAGCTGTCAAAGATAGAGCCAAAATGAGTGTCAGCAGGTGTGTGTGTGTGTGTGTGTGTGTGTTTGTGTGTGCACATGTGTAAGTTTATCATAGTTCAAAAATCTGAAACTATAATTAGAAGGATGCAGAGAAAAACAAGCAAGCAAAACAGACCAAGAAAGCGACAATAGAGTGTTTATAAAGAGGGTAAAATTGCAATCAGTTTATCCAGAGTTCTGTGAAATCTGGAATGAAATACTAGCAAATTATATGACTATAAGAGCGAGACACATTCCTCAACATCAAATTAGTTTGGATTTTTCTATGTCCATGTTAAAACAACTAAAGTGGCAGATAAAATGAATAAAAACTACTAAATTAAAACAAGTACACCTCATTTGACAGTAAAAAGAATTGGAATACCCCAGTATGACGAGAGGTGACAGATCACAGCAGGGGTTTCACTGACACTAGCCAGGAATCCCCTACACACACAAACACACACACACGCACACACCCACACAGACACGCACATCAACAGAAGGTTCTGGCAAGTGTATCAGCTGTTGACTGATAGGAGAAACACATTTGTCTGTGATCTGACACTCCAGCTCTGTTTTAAGTGAACTGTAAACCTTTATGGGTGTGACCAAAATGTCTGAGTGTATTCTGAAATCTCAGACATGCAAATTAGGCTTCATCAGGTTTACAACAAAAAACAAGAAGAATATTTTCCAGTTTCCTTTAAATGGCTTTGACATGCAATAAAAAAAAAAGTTTTTATTTGCAAAAACTCATCAAAAATGCATATACGAATCTCCCCGATCATCTTAACTGCAGTACTCTATACTTCACCAGTGTATGCTTTCGTTCATTGCCACTACCACTCCTTGAAGCATGTTGGCAACTGCATTGGGGTCGCATTTCTTTGCTAAGTGGGTAAGCATCTCTGCAGCAGTAGCATCAGGAAGGAAGGATGGCAACATGATCACCCTCAAAGTTGCAAGTTTAAAGACGACAGGTGAGTATCAGCATTTTGCCCCCAGACTGACTGACTGACTTACTGGCTGCAGCAGACAGCATACACACTGGAGGTCTTATGCAATTGCCATGTCATCAGCATTATGTAATTACTTAATTTAATCTCATTGCACTCAAGGAAGATATATTGTTTTTCTTTTCATGCCAGCTGAAGTGCAAAACTTAAAATCATGCAGCAGATGACAATTCTGAAAATTGGAATTAGAAGTAACTTCTAATTCCTAAAATACAGTGGCATTCCCTGCCAAAGTGACCTGACTGTATCAGATCACAGGCTTCACCAGGCTGTTAATTACAGCCTCGCCATGAAGAGACACACATTGCATGAGTTATGTGCTTGTCAAAACCAAAGTCAAAGCTCCCATCAAGCACATCGCTCGGACTTGGATTGGCTTTCATCCACAGTGAAAAGTTTGCCATCTGCAGTTTCTGTCCCACTTCCAGACTTGTTGAGGCAATAAGTCATTTTGACTGAATGGTTACAATTTGTGAACGTCACGGCTACTTCAGTTTTACTTTACTGCCAAGATTATCACACCACATTCTCGGAAGTTACAAAATATGGAGTAGCTGAGTGTAACACAGACGTCACGTCCGATGGCTGTAAACCAAGACTGTGATGATGGACTAAACCTGTGTTTTGTTCATTTCAGCAATAAACTGTATTGCTGCACTGCATTTTGATCATTTTTAAACATTTGGCACTGCAGATACTTACTTCTACTTGACATTCTCAAATCTGTCTCACATAAGTAGACGCATACTTCTTCATAATTAAGAGAAGAATCATCATTACATAAATTATTCTGATTCCTGAATCCTGTTAATATGGATGACGCCTGCTGACCTGAGCAACACGCACGAGACATGAATTTAGGCCAAATACACACAGTTTATTTATAAAGTAAGTGTGAACATGGCCCACATAAGATCAGGAACAGAGAATTTTCCTGATATAAAGCCTTTTCTAAATAATGTTCTGGAAAGACTTTGTCCAGACTGCACTACACTTCCTCCTAAGTGATAAATATGCCTGTGATTTTAACACTTGCTAAAATAATGTGTATAAACTTTCTCTAAGTGACAGTTGCTGAGATTAACCAGGGGTGTTTCTAAGCTTTCACAAGGGGTAACAGGAGGACAAATGTAACACTTCCACTGGTCATACCTTTCTGTTTTATTGGTTCATACTGAGGTCTGGGAGCATGGAGTATGTCTAGTGGCCTTTTTGTGGACAAAATGGAGCAAAAAACATGAAAAAATGATGATGGGTGTGAACTTGATTCCTCTCCCTCTTCTACTTTTACACAGAGATACTTAGTGTGGAAAAGCATCATCCTTAAGGGACAACTTCATTTGTAGAGAGTGCTGCACTATCACAGATTCTTTCCTGCCTTATCTGAAACCATCAGCTTATTTAGCATTAAACAGATAAGTCACACACTATAAGTCATGACTGCCTTACTCTGCTGATTAATTGTTTATGTTTATGTTCACCCATCTAATCTGAAGGTCAAGCTGATGTTGATAAGCCGGTTCAGGGGAATTCGCCAGAGAGACGTCACCAGCAGCATCGACAGGGCCACTCTGGCCAACGCTGGCTGTCAATTTTTTTCAAACAGTACATCCTGCACGGACTGAACAGCCACCATCCGTTCGGTTAAATCAGTCATCACAGAGCTTTCACAGGTTTAGCTGTGACATTGCTGAAGTCAAGAGGATTCTTTCAAAAGGAGGCTGGAAATAAATCATCGAAATGTTCCATGTAACAAACCTCGCTGCAAGAGAGTCATCTTGAATCAGAAAAACTTGATCATCTTATACAGTTAAGTCAATGTGAGACTGACTTGGTGAGAATTAATTAAAATGTCTTTTCTAAATGGAATAGGGACAGTCCCCATTTTCATTCCAAGCTGATCTTTGTGGCAGTTTCATTGGCTAATGTGGAAAAAGCCCCGAGGCAGCACCAACTTCCTATGTAGAACCAAATCAAATCGGCTCACCGCCTCCCTCTGGACGTGTCGGATCAATAGATCCCCCGACTACGTCTCATGCTGGGGATGGAAATTAACTAAATTTGCTGACAAATGTGTCATGCTGCGCAGGTTCATCTATGATACAACCATATCGATCACATCATATGCTGAATAACATTTTATGCATGTTTATGTTAGATTAGAGGAGTTGGCAGATGGTCACAATGCTGGCTGCACTTCCCCTCTGGAGTATTGGTTTGTTATGCAATAACAAGTGAGTCCACATGGTCTTGTAAACAGATCACCATCAAATAATATGTCATTTTTATTGAAAATCTCTGAAACATGTGAGCAAATCTGGATAAAAAAAAACAGTAGATCAGGAAAGAATTAGGGGTAATCATCATTCAAACTTTTTGGCTTAGGGTTAGGGTTAGGGTTAGGGTTAGTCTATACCCCTGCTAATTTTACACTTTAACACCATTCCTAAAGATGACCTGTGGTGCAGAAGTACCCTCTTTTATACAGTTAACTGAAGGTGATTGAGCAGGATGAGCGTTTTTTCCATCGCTGTCACTGAAAATGACTTCCAGTGGAGTAGACTGATATAGCATGAGGTCTCTGTAGGTTTGCACGGAACTGGAGTGAGTCAGTTCGGTGAATTATAGTAAATGATGGTGTGAGCTCTGACAGCTAGCAGCCTGGAATTTGGGTCACAGCTCCAAATTAGAGGAGCAGCATGTGTGTCCACAGCTAAAACTGTCAAGCAGGCCCCCAGATGTCACACATTTTGGGTCAAAATGCAAATCCTTGTAACAGTAAAATGCAGGTGCATCTCTTAGCTCTTGTACATATAAAAGATTGGAACTATTTACAAAAGGTCATAAACGCCCAGAATATCTAGTTGAAATGTGTTGTTTACAAACAATGCATCAACTTCATAATGATTTTTACACTTTTATTGAAAAAAGGACATAAACAGTTTTCAACAACTGCAATATCAATATTCAGTATTTGCATTATAATTTACAAAAGATTTTTAAAAAAAACCTGTACAGTCTCTGGTTTGTGCAGGAAATTGGGAAGACCCTGGTAGAAAAATAAAGACCTAAAACAGGAGAAGTGTCAAAGTGAGAACAGATAAAATGTTACGTATAGATTTCCCTACCAGAGAAGCAGCACAGTGTTCTGGCTTCCACTGACCTTATCCAAGCATGAATGTGTCAATACAAACAATACACAATAACACCCCAAGTGATTATTTAAAAAGAAAAAAAAAAAGAAAATCAATAAAGCTCCATCTTGTGTAAGACTGAAGTCAAGTGCTGTTCAGGATTTGTGTTTAGAACTGAAGTATTAACTAGCAGACCTGAATCTAGTTTTAATAAGACAAAGCAAGGGCCCATTCAGAAATGACAAATAACTTCACATGACCCGCAGTGGTGAAGCGACAGGGTTAACTAGGATGTGTCCAAATTTTGCACGACTGCCATGCCAAGAACACTGATCTTAATATAAAGTAGACTACGTCAAAAGCAACTCAAATAACGTACCATACTTCAGTGTGTCAACAGCCAACCACTGTTAGATGAGGAAAAGTTCAGGTTTCAAATCAACATCAATTAACAGATGAGAGTTACAGTTGCCTCTTACTGTATATATATGTACACATTTGGCTTTGGGTAATAAAGCTGTTATGAGGGGCATGGGGGGGTGGGGGGGAGGGGGTCTCTGGTGAGGAAGAAAGTGCACTAAAGCTTCGGAAAACACACTGACAGACTCATGCTTGTCTACATCTAGAAATAACATTATAGGCTGCATTAGCAAATCTCCAAATGGATACTTTAAAAGACAAATAATACATTTTGGCTCCTAGATTTCTCTCTAAACATACAATATGTAACTTAGCAGCACTTATCATCAACATTCATAACCTCGGCTCAGGGTCGAGTTTCCTGTCACAGTCTACCACTGAATTGAACCGTATTGCACATTAGAACATGAAGACTTGTGAGAAGTGGCAGTGTTCGGCACAGCAAATCACCTCCAATTGCTTCTTCCTGTGACATCTAATGCAGTGTGTGCTCAGTCGAAGCCAAACCTCCTGAGTGCCTCCGCCGGGACTGAGACTTTTGCTAAGGCACACGTTGCAAAAGATGCTACTGGGTGAGACAAGATGATAAGAGCATAACGTACTCGTGCTCGTAACCTGTGCAAGACATCTCTTTCCTGCCTCACGCCATGAGAGCAACACCTAAACCGCCACACTGAAGAAGATTATAAATATACTTTGCTATGAGACCAGCTCATTAACAAACAGTAGCCTTTCTGGCGCAGGTGGTTTAATGGGTTAAAAATGTGATTAGTAGCCTTTAAAACAAGATTGTTGAGCTTTAAATGATTTTAAAAATCTCAGAACTTAAAGTTCAATTAAAAATGTTTTAATTGAAATTAAATATATTAAATTATTTTTGCCAGTCACAACTTCATGTGACATTTTGGCCACAAGTGGTTGAAATGAAATTACACACTCAACACTCTTTTCATCAAAAATAATTATCTATGCAAAATGCTCCAACTGGGTATTGCACTGTTGCACTAGAATAAGTTAGAAATTAGATTTTCTTAAGCAAACATTGAATTTTTTTTTATCCAAATGGCTTTCTACTAACATATTTTGACTTCAGAAGTGCAGTATACTCAGAAACAGACTGCACACTGAGTGCAAGTGAAGGCATCTAACCCATTTTATCCCTCTAGCCCTGTTGCAACCAGTTAATTTATCACCACCGTCACCATAAACAACATTAACATGTTTGGATTTCCATGGTGTCTTGTGCGTGAGCTTCTGCATAGAGAATTTCATACTCAACTCACAGTCTTTTACAAACCGTCATGCAATATCATCAAAAGCAATCAGGAACAAAGTTCAAGCAAATTTTAACATACCCTGTGGTAGTATTTAACCCTTCAACATCCCCTGTAGTCATATTTCTGATTCTGCTGTCAAAGGCCTTGATTCTAAAGGCAAAGAGTCCAGATTGTGTTCAGAGTCTGAAACTACATCTGTGTTTGTGTCTTCAAGTGCACCAACCTCCACACTCCTCATCTCCCTGTTTTCATCCTCCTCGAACTCCTCCTCCATCTCTACTTTTTCAAGAGCCACTTCGTTCTCATAACAAAAGGAGTTCCTCGAGCTGGAGGCGTTGGACTTCTTCTCTGCTAGTTCCCTGGCGCTACAGTGGGGTGTGCTGGGCACCTCGTAGGTGTTGTCAAAGCGAGAGTAGTCCACTTTGTAGTAGTTCTTTTCTTCGAAGAGCACCGGCTCAAAGCGGTGGCCCCAGAGGATCTCGCTGGCCACATAGGAGCTCCGACATTGAGTAGTCATGGCTGTGGCCTCGACCATGCCCTCAAGAATCACTACAATCTCAAATTCTGACGACTCCAACTCCTGTTTGCTCATCTCAAAGAATGGGCTGTCCTCATCAATCTCATGCACAATGGTGATTGGAGACACCAGGAAGATTCTGTCAATGCCGCTATCGAAGCCTACGTCGATGTCTACCTGATCTAGAGGGATGAACTCTCCCTCTGCAGTGGTGCGAGACTTGAGGAGCTGGGCCCTAACATGGGCCTCCACCAGGTGACTCTTCCTCAGGTTTCCCACGCGCCACATCAGGCACAGTTTGCCGTCCCTCATGGCCACTGTAGCAAAGTGGCTGAACACAAGGGTCTCATTCCTCTTTTTGGGCTTGGCCATCTTGGCCATGACAGCACCGATGATGAAAGCATCAATGATGCATCCCACAATGCTTTGGAAGACGACCATAAAGACAGCAACGGGGCACTCCTCTGTCACATAGCGATACCCATAGCCAATAGTGGTTTGGGTCTCCACCGAGAACAAGAAGGCAGCAGTAAAGCTGTCCACATTGGAAACACACATTTGAGTCTCATTCTCCAAGTCCCCATAAGAGAGGGCCACTAGCCAGAAGACGAGGCCAAAAAACAACCATGACAGCAGGAAGGAAAGGCAGAAGATGAGCAGCATCCAACGCCAGCGAATGTCCACACAGGTGGTGAAGATATCTGCCAGGTACCGCTGGCCTTTCTCACTCATATTGATAAACTGCACATTGCAGTGACCATCCTTCCTGACAAAGCGGCTCTGATGTTGGTGCTCTGTGTGCACCTTATTAACATTGCCGTTTCCGTAGCCATTCGGGACGGCAATAGTGGCCAGCTTCATGCCATCTTCCTCAGAGGACACAATGCTGTAACGGTGACTTCGCACACTCCCCATCACTTCCGCCTGGGAGGGCTGGGCCGATTCTGCTTTGGAAAACAGTCTAAGTTTTTGGTAGAAGCGTTGGAGAAACAGTTTTGAATGATCCCGGGGACAAAGTCAAGCAGAAATAATGGACAACAGGAGTAGATCCTGAGGGGAACAGGGGAGACTGCGCTTCTGCAGGCGTGTGCACCTTTGGTGAGGGCAGGTCACTCCTCTCTGATGGCTGTTTTGGACCTCATCAGTGAAGTGGGCTGTGGAAATTGCAGAGAGAAAAACAGTTTTAAAGTAATTGGCAGGAACCAGAGCAAAGATCAGTGCATGTGGGTGTGTGGTTACCTGCTGTTTAAATAATGCAGTGTACACTCCAAGTTAGCGGCACTATTCTTGCATACATAGACAGTATAAAGCATTGTATGTACTGCAGTCAGAAAGCACAAGGAATGCATTGTGCATGCATTATCAGTAGTAGATTAAAAATATTATCTAAGCACTCAGATAGCTGACAAAGAGGGAAAGGATGTTTACCCTGCTTAATGTAAGTATTAATTAGGCAGGTCAATCCATGGGGAGCAGAGTCAAATTACAGATCAAGTTCATGTTAATCCAGCGAGTGGCTGGAACAAAGATACTATACATGTAGCAGCTCTTTGCAGACATATTGACATAAATGAGAAAGAAAATTATATGACATGCATTGAAAAATCAATTTACAGCATGTTCACTTTTACATTTCTTGCTACTTCATCTTAGTTATTGAAGTGTGCTCAGTTACAATAACAAATGTGCACAAGAATTTCCATAACTAATTCACAACTACATTCTCACCACTAAATGATGTAACAAGATTTAATGAACCACGCAGCTATTCAGAGAGGATGGGTCACTTTCTCTGAAAGCAACAGTAACCTTGCATCATATGTAATAGAGCAACAAGGACAGCTAAATTAGAAAAGCTATTGACTTGGTGTTTGTGTGGCCTGAAAGGTCCATTAAAATGCAACACCACAGGCTACAAAAGGCCACAGTTGGCCAGACATGCTCTGCTAGTGCCAAAATCACTTCCAACCTCCACTTTTTAAACTATCTTGTCTGTGTATGTCACTATTGTGTCAGAGTGAGAAGGTCCATAAAGAACATGTTGGAAGTATGAAATAAAGCCTGGTGGCATTTTAAGTGAATATGTTGAAAACGTAATTGTTCATGTTTTGTTGATTTAGTTAAAAAGTGAAACTTTTTGTCAGCATAGGTCAGTTTTATTCCACTATCTAATTTTGTAACTATTTAACTTTTCTGAAAGTGATCAAATGTCAGCTGGGATAAAATATGCAAGACCTGGCCCTAAATCCCCCTGCATCATCTTTGTTTTTTTCAACTAATGATGTCACTGCTGGGTTGACTCAAAATAGCAACCTGTCACGCACACTGTTGGGAATAAGGGGCTTAAAACATCCCATAGAATTTAAAATAATACGTTTCAACGGATCCCAGACTACGTCAAACTTCTTCATGACTTTTCAAAGGAAGTCATCTTTTGGTTTTACCAAGTATTCTATGTTATTTTGGTGCCCAAATAACATAAACACCAGCCTGCTAAAAGTCTTCAGACATGATTGGAGAGAGTCTGACAGAAAGACAGTTGAGAGGGCATTTCTAGGATACTGTAGTCTGAGTCAGTGGAAAGTCAACAGAGCATACATTTTTAACATGGGTGACCCCCTATGGGAGTCAAACCCCCTAACTTTGACAGAGAAAGAGAGCATTAAAAAGTCTCTCTCTGTCTGTCATTACAACTGTCACTGTTTATACCTTTCACTATATCACATCACTTATTGCTGCAGGTCGGTACATGGTGACAGACCAAGGCTTCCAGAGGCTGCACAACCTGTGACTGTTTGTTTTACATGTGTTCTCAATTAGAGCCAACAGCTGAGGCAGATGGAAACTGGTTACATAAAGCTGCTCTATTTTTTTTATTACACAAATCAATAACTATAGCCAATCATTCAGCAGATGCTCTCTTTTGTTATAAGCTCTGCCAACATATATTATGTTAGAATAAAAAACAATTTCTAAGTTTTGCAGCAGTTTCACACATTTGTATTGATTTTGTTTATTATTATTGTTATTATTTTTTACACTAAAGGCTTCAGCAAAGTATAACAAAATTCAGCTCCTGCACAGACATCATGAGTTACATCGAGGACAGGGGCAATGCAGGAGATCATCCAGTCTACATCCTGCAATCTCTAATGGTAGACTTATTAAAAACAGCGGCGTCCAGTAATTATAATAATAAGATTAATGCTAAATAATACTATTAATTTTAAAAGCATTTTTATGAAACATGGATTTCTCAGGACTGAATCATTTTCATACTGCAGGCATCAGTCTGTGCAAGATTGCACCTCAATTATTGTAAACCGAAAGTTAGCTGTATTTCCCACGCTACATCACTCCCACAGAGAGAGACAAATGTTTTTCCGCTTATTACACCTACCTGTTGGTCCATGCACTGCAAATCTGCCGTTTTCTTGTTGTAATAAGTCCCATATGCGCCACATACGCAGACTGCATCCCTTTTATTCTCACTGCTCTTTTATTGTGCTCACCTAGTTTCCCGTCCGGCGCTGTAAATTCTGCCATAACCCTCTCCAACAGTACTGAAGAAGATGTTTGTCGTCGCAAAGACGGACTTTAAAAACACGTGTGCCTGTCCCCGCCCCCATCGCGTTGACGGCCAATAGAAAGCTGCAGCGCCTGTTTGAGGCTCTGAGCCCACAAGATTTTTTTTTAAGTGGAAGACAAGGGGGGTGAAAAAAATGTACGTTGCAGACTTGAAGTTCAAAGTGGAAAAAGAAGCGTGACTCGAGCGTGAAAACATGACAGGGTTGCAACAAAATTTCATGGGATGTGACATTGAAATTAATGAACTATAATTGGGGTTTAATGTTAGGAAACTTCATGTTTTTCCCCTTTCTGTGGAATAATAAGTAGTATGTTTGATTGTGAAATCTGTGACTTTCCACGATAATCACCATTGCTGGAGTAATATTGAGTGTACTCGGTGAACACAAGGTGGTGGTGTAGAGCTACTAGAAGGACTAAACTCACAAGCACTGGCATCATGTACAATAATTGGTATTATTACTATAATTCATGTAAAAAAATATATTAGAAAGTAACTAAAGGACAGTTTTACAAGGAAATTTCAGTTTTATTTGACTTACATTTATTCATATAAAGCATAAAAACATAATAACAAAAAAAACATCCTTACATGAACAGTCCATGCATTGTAATGTATTGGCTACACTGGTTTCTCTGGTTGTTTAACCTACAAAGAGGTTTGGTGCATCACCTCTCCAGTAATGTCAGGTGTCACTGCACAGTTGCCTCCGTTTCTCTTGACTGATGGTGAGTGTGCACGGTGGGACTGACTCCTGCCTTCTGGATGTCTCCCCCTGTCATACTGCTCTGCACTCATCAGGGGCACCGGCACCCACGTGGTCTCATTGAACAGAGCGTAGTCCACCATGAAATGCTTCTTGCCCAGTTTCAGCATGTCCTGGAAACGTTGCCCCCAGCGGATGTCTGCCGATGTGTAGGAGGTACGTGTCTGGTGGAGCATACCAGTTGAGTCACCAGTGTAGGTGAAAGACACGACCAGTTCAAAGTCGTCCACCAGCAGGTCGTCCAGGCCCAGGCTGTAGAGGGGGCTGCTAGGTTCCAGCTTGTGAATAATTGTTGCTGGTGTGGCGAGGACAATGTCCCGGTTCTGGATGTCCAGGTCCTGGGATGATATCACAACAGTGCCCAGAGGCGCCCTCACAAAGCGGACTAACTGGGCCCTGGCTACACCCTCCAGGATGTGATTACCTCTGAAGTCCCCAAGGCGCCATGACAAACTCAAAACCCCATCTCGCAGGTTGACCACTGCACAGTTGCTAAAGCCCACTGTCTGAGCTCTCTTACGAGCAGATGCCATTTTAGCCACAATAATACCAATGATAATGGTGTCAAGGAGGCAGCTGAATACACTTTGAACTGTCAGTGCAATAATAGCCGCAATACAGTTCTCAGTCATCCCCCTGAAGCCATAGCCAATAGTTGCCTGGCTCTCCATTGAGAACATAAAGGCTCCAGTGAAGTCATGCACATTGGCCACACAGGGTTTATCCATATCTTCAGTGTCTCCATGTACATATGCAATAAGCCAATAACAGAGACCAAAAAAGAGCCAAGAGAGAATGTAAGACAGGGAAAAGATGAGGAACATCACCCTCCAGCGGATCTCCACAAGAGTAGTGAAGATATCCATCAGGTATGGGCTCCAGTCTCCTGGGGCCTTCTGAAACAGCACAGGGAACCTGCCATCTTTCTGCATGTAGCGCAGCCGCTTGCCCTCATTTTGGCTGCCAAGTGTGTGGATTGTAGTGTGAGTTTCAATGATGACCTGATCACTCCTCCGTGTGCTCATTTTGACCAGCACTACCTTTCGCTCTCCTGTAGAAAGACAGAGAAAATGCAGATTAGTATTGTACTTTCAAAGGCACATCACTAAAAGTTGACTCACATGGAAAGATGTACTCATGGGCAGGAGGGATAACATTTTACTCATTACAAGTGAGTAAAATGTAAAAGGCTCTCGGACTGTTTGTTAAGCTGAATTCTTCATGTTTGAGCAGGCAGCCTAGGTCACTCTGTGCCTCCGGCTATCAGCAGCAAATGACTTGAGTTATGCCGAGCTCTGGGTGTGAAAAAAATGTACACCAAGAGCACAAGTTTCTCTTTGGTTGATTATTTACCAGAAGTTCCATTACAGTCTGGATGACGTCCAAATCGGTTTGTGCGAGAAGATGTCTACAAAACTTAAATATCTCCATATAATCAAATGTAATTGTGCAGAGGATTTTTTCCCCATTCTGCTTGTAACATTAAAAAAATCTCCAACACCAAATGAGAGCTATTAAACAGTTTGACATTCAGTGTGGAAGTATTACATATATAACAGCTGTCATTATAAAGACTAATTCAAGTGAATTTGATATAATTTATTTCATTTCAAGTGATGTGGTAGACCAGAATGTGAAATAATGTGCAACAGTTGTGCTTCAGTTTGTGACATATTTAAAGTTAATCCTTATTTACAAACATACATTTATTGATATGCTACAACTATATGTGACCTGTTGAGGTCAAATTAATAATAGCTGGACTTCTAGCATTTTTTATTGATTTATTTAACTTTCTCCCAGCACTACCTGCTGTTTTATCTTTTATCTAAACCATGTACTTTTAGGGTCATCCTGGTTTTAAAAGTTTTGCCTGTACAGCCATCTAAACCTTGTTCCCCTTCTTGTTCATGTGGCTGCTGAAGCTTGATTTTCAGTTTGTGTGCATGTCACAGGTGCTGCACTGAACTTTATTGGGATTTTCACCCATTTTCCCACAGGTTTCAACAAGCTAACAAGCTGATAGCTTTATTATGTCGCTGAATACAGAGTAATTTTATCAAATGTAATACATTTCATATGTTAAAACAAACATTTTTATACTCATTTCATTCACTGGCCCCATAAAAAGGGTTTTTGGTGCTGTTTAGTATTTGGTGTCATTAACCCCAGGTCATAAGTATTTAGTGCAGTTAAGTATTTGTAGCCTTTGACATATCTAAAAACAATGTTTTGTAGGGCAACATCTGGGTATGCTTTCCCCATATCAGGGACAGGGAAATCTATTTTCACAGAGGGAGAACCTCTTTTTAATCAGTTTGGCTTATCTCTTTAGTTTTAAGTTTTGGCAAAGTCTGTTGACTTCCCAGATGTGATGCAGAACAAAAGCAAACAGGGAACAGTCAGCAACCCTTTAACAACAGTCATACATTGAAGTTTTTATTTGATAAATAAAATAAATTAAACAAGCATACTTGTCATGAATGTGTTTGTATCATCTATGTCTTTACTCCTTGAGTCTGAAGAAAGCCTGTCCCGCTTAATTAAGCGCAACCCTGACCTCAGTGTGCTGCAGTTATTAATCTATTGTTCTCCCCATGAGGGTAAATTATTATCCTCCAGCCGCCTTTAACAGCTCTCACCTCCAAATGTTACTGCAGATGTCAAACTTTAACCACACAACCTATTTGTCATTGAGATACAGTGTAAAATAAACTCAAGTCAGTATGTTTTTATCATTTTTATACACTGTACTTAACTAAACACAGTAATCTGGCGGCTGCTTGAGCTGTCACAGATGAAAGACACGCTATCAAGTTTATGTTTAAGTGCAGAATGCTGAGTAACTTCTCTCACTGATCAATACATTTTTCAAGCCATATCCCTCCTTACCAGAATCTGTCAGACTTTTATCTCAAGTTTTTATTGCTTAATTGAATCACCTGCGAACATGCAGCTGATGATTATCTCAGTTTATGATGAATGACTTCCCGAAAGTCCTAAGTTTACACCTACACTGTTGTAATTGTGTAGCCAAACTATTGCACGTCTCAGCTGTGGTGTTTGTGCAGTATTGCAATGTGCAGTTTTTAAAAACACAGTGTTTCCTGTTAGTAAGATGAATGTCAATCCAAATGAGCTTTGAACGTAGTTTTAATGGGCTCCTGTTGGTGGGTGAACAGTAACTGAACACATAAGTAAACAAAAACACTCAACACTCACAAAGTGAAAAAGTCAAAGATTATGACTTTTTCACCTCGGTAGCTATTGCATGAGCTACCGAGGAGCCAAACTGCTGAAAAAACTTCTAGTTATACAAGTTTTCAACTGCATTATATTAAATGCTCAAAAGATTCATAAAACAAAATTTTAAATTTTAAACAGATTTTAATGAATTATCTCTAGTATTGTACAACTACTTACTATAATTATAACATTTCTTTTGCATTGACTATGATGCAGCAGTAATTTCACACCAAGTTGTAACAGTATTTGATAAATACTGTAGAAAAGAGGAAAATGCATAGACAAAAACAAGTTACTACAACAACGTGTCAAATAAAATACCTATAAACAATTAAATGACATATGCTGCAGTGCCATGGGTTTCAGTCAGTTGCAGCCTGATTTCTACACAGCAATCATTGAGGCCATGGACAAGGACAAGAACAGGTTACAGGACAATCAGGTCTGTGGAAAAGGCCACTAGGGCCCACCCACCCGCCCACCTGCCCTCCAGCACTTAAATGATTCAGAGTTGCAAAACGAGCAGGAAACATTGTTGAGGTATGTTATTTATAATCTTATTCTGTGACAACTTTACCAAGGTTATATAGCCATTGTATGTATGTTTACTATACCTCACTAAATTTATATTTTATATATATTGACCCTTTTTTTCCTTTTTTGAATCTTTCTGTAAGACACTTAATGTGAGTACATGCACACTGCACACTGGAGCAATAATCTTGAGTGTGAATTTTAAATGAAATGTCATCATTCTTATAGAATTTGCTTCTTTTTCTCAGTTTTTTTCCTCATATTTCACCCGTATTGTTTCCAGCTCCAGGGATTGTTTTGTATACACTGGGGATCTTATACTCTTCTATATGTCCTTAAAGTTCTATTTATTTCCATTTCTCATTTCACTTAGTACAGTTGTACTGAAATGTGGTGTCTCCCCCATTTTTATCATGAATTTTTCTGCAAATAGTAAAACACTTGATCCCATGCATAATATCCATACAATTCTATAAAATATATAATCAGTTCATTGCATTACGTAAAAATTGCTGTCACGTGTGTTTGTCAATAAGGAGTTTATTTAAGATTTGAAAATAATATTGCAAATTTTTATAATTTGATGGCACTTTTTCTGGCTAGTTTAACACTAGTAAGATATTGAAGCTATTACTGTGTATTATTTGTTATTATTCACCTGCAGTTGTATTTAATTTGCAATTATTTAAAAGCAGTCTGGTAAAATTTTTGACTCACTATCCTTACCATGTATTAGCTAGTACTGGTTCAAAATTTTAACACTCTGCTATTCTTCATAGTAAAATAAAGATATATACTTTTTCTCTTCAGCTTAGAAATTGGGATCTTTTTGGAACTGATACAAAGCACAGAGTATGTAAACATCAAACTTACTTGCAGAGAAGAAATTAGAGTTTGTCAGGTGTCAGATAAGCCCATCAGTTCTGCCAAGCATTAGGCGATGTGTTGCCACAGCCAAAGTAACCTCTGAGTTCAGCTGCTTGCAGAGTGTGACAGTGTTAGGGGACGTCCTGGTCCTGAAACAAAGTCCCATTTTGTTCCGATATCACAGCAATCACTTCCCTCTGACACCTTATTGGACAATCAGGAAGAATTTATGACCTATGGAATATTTTAAAGGTTCCTCAGGAGAAAAACATCAAATGTCCTTGACCTGTTTGCTTCAGGATGATGACACATAATTGCATCCTTTTAAAAGTCTTTCACACAATAATAAAGGCAGGGATTCTATTTGTAGGTTTTTAAACAGGTTATTTTGCAGCTATGTATATTTCAGTCATTTCTCTTTGGATTTCCATGATTCATTAGACAGAAAGTTAACCTTTGATCCATCAGGTGGAGTGCTGTCATTGGTACAAGGATTTTCTTTGTCTCAATTGTCCTCAATTGGGTTCTGATAAGACAAGAGAGATCACAACTGAACCGCTGGGACAAACTGACTTTTAAAACCACATTTATTGCAGTCATAACAGCATTCAGAGCTGTTATAAAGAGGTCAACAACACCAAAACAACCTTATTTGTATGGTTAAAAATAGAACATAACCCCCACTTCCTTCTCAAACCTACCTGATTCAATGTGTATTGATTTTTTTAAGATGATGTGCAAAGACACATTCCTCTGAGAGATAACCTGGAAAGAACAGTTCATCAGTCTGTCATTTCCAGGCAGTAACTTTATAATGACAAACTGAAAACACGAGCAAAACCACAATAACATTACTTACTTTACTGCAGTACATACCCATAAACCATGAAAGTGCAGAACAGTAGATTGATTGATTGCTTGATTTAAAGTGTCCTGCACCACATGATGCTTACAAGATGTCAGACATCCGACATGGTTACAAACAAATCATGATGTACGGATCCAAAATTTCACAAGGCAATATTTCAAGCTATCCAATTTACATAAGAGATATGTTAAATTTGAATAATGCTCTGTCTTCGCTGATGCTAGCCAAATAGCCAAATAGGCCAATATATAATGACACATGAGTCATGAGTCATATAAAGTTCATGAGTTTTTTTTTGTTTTTTTTAAGTATTTAGCAGAAAATCTTGAATGGAGAAATATGTGCAACAGTAACATATGGCAACATTTATCATAATCATCATTATGGGGACAGGATTTCCCAGGATTAAGCACTGCTCGGAAAGTGCTCATAATGAACTTTATGTGGTGGGAGGACATACATTTGAAATTGTCAGCCAAGTATGCAGAGATGTGTTTTGAATCTGGGTGTCAGACAAAGAAGAGAGGCAATAGTGTAGTATTGTCTTCAGGAAACCTGAAATAGATAGGAAAAGATCCATGTTGTTGGTACTGAGGATGAGGTTGAGAACACAGCAGCAAACAGGATGAAGGCCTTGAATACAGGGATTAAAGCAAGAAAAGATTTGTGAGCCTGAAAAGTTGTCCAGGACGAAATGTGTATAATGTATTGAATTAAGTTAAATTATATGAATTTAAAACTGTTCTATGCCTGAAATCAGGCCTGGTGCCTGAGAGCTCTAACCCCTGTGAATATGGCCTGATCAGTGTGGAAATCTTCTGAAATAGATGAAATAGTCCTTTATCTGACATATTGGAGACCAGAAAGTGATAAGTTTAGCTGTGATTGATGATGATCTGGTCAATCAGGCATGAAATGTGTGAAATGTGAAATGTGAAATGTGAAATGTTCAAGTTAAAGTACCTGTTTCTCAGTGCACTAATGCTCCAGAGTTTGAAAATAATTTCAAAATTTTCCCTTTTTTTGTGATGCACTTGACTTTATTTGGAGACATATGAACAAGTCCAAATACAGAGCAATCTGATTGAAGTATCTGTCCAATTCTATCTATATTTTTTCCCAATTTTCAACATCTATTGATCATTTTTGACCAGTCCACCATACATAATACATTTTTTTACATTTGACATCATTACTTTGGCTGTGCAATCTGACTTATAGAAGGGTTTGCCAATTAGCATTATATAACTTAATAAGCATGTGTGCCAAATTTTCAAAAGGGAAAGACAACAATCATCCAGCTGTCACCACAAAGAAGTGTGTTTAATGGTTGTTCTGTGAGAAGACACGGCTTTGCCGGACCACAGCGAAACCACAGCGGTCTCAAGTCTTTGTCATTCCTCTATGACTGGGAGTCCTGGCTCCATCAGGTAAACTCATGTCTCCATTATTGGCTGCTTCAGTCTGCTCACTGTTTTCTATGACAGCTACAATCCTTTTGTAATGCAGAGCAGCGTAGGCAGGTGTAATGACAAACAGCAGCTGGAGCTACTTGTATCTGCTGGCAGGTAAACAGACAGTGGGACTAATTGCACTTGTGTTCTGACTGTTTACACAGGATCACTATCACACAGCGGTATTCTTACAGACTATTATGGGAGAGTCATGTTGTCTTGTAGCGTGCCTGCATGGGGTGATGGATGTTGTAAATATGTGGTTTCACGTCACACACAAGCCTATTTAAGTGCATGTCAGGCAAAAGGAAGCTAAGAGAGGAGAGCTGTCAGTCAATCTGCAGTTATTAGTCATTTATCGAGTTTAATAATCTGATTCCTGCAGTGATGCTTTCAGATATGTTGAGATTTCTTAATCAGAGTTTGTGGAAGGATGTCTTTTTACTGACTTTACTTGCAGTAGGTAAGTGTAAATTCTCACAAAATTATTTTTTAAAGACGTAGTAGGCTGGAAGATTAGTTTCTAAAAAGCTTTAAAACTCTGGTTCACATTTATTTCTCATTTTAGGATGTGGATATGCCAAGTCCAACTGCACGACACGGCGATGTCTGGCTGAAATGCTGATCAATAGAAACTATTCATCTCAGCCACAGTATGAAAACTGCACCCAAATAATACATGTGCCGTTTATTGAGTATCAAACTCTGTCTGTTGTAAGTATGGTCTTATATATTTTATAGTGGAGCTGAAGTTTTTCTTCTTGTAGATCTTGTTATAAGTACAGAAGAAATTGAGAATTTTAATTGTACCACTTTTTTAGTGGGTTTCTTTCAGCGTTTCATATGTTTATTTATGTTCGAGTTTCTTGGCAGAAAATATGCTCATGGAAACTTGCTGATCATTTATTGAGAATGACTTTCCATCATGTGAAATGCTTATCTTATTATTGCTTATCTTATCTTATTTGTATTTATTATTTTTTCTTTAACAGGACACAAAACATCTCCGCTTAATTACTCGTCTCCTAGCCAGAATTGTAAGTCTCAAGATACTTTCAAATTAACAAAAAGTGAAAAACAGTCAATCACATTAATGTTGATTATAACCACAGGTATGGAGAGATCCTGCGCTGAAATGGGACACATCAGTTTACCGATATGATCAGGTGGTCCTGCCAGTAGATAAAGTCTGGACCCCAGAGCTCCATGTGACAAATGGGTAAGTCCATCACATCACAGAAGAGACTCAAACTAGTCAAGTTATCCCTAAATCATTTCTTGGACTTCTTTATGTTTATCTGTAACATCTGGTTTCTTTCATGTGTGAGTAAAGAATAGTAACAACTATGAAGCACAGTTCCCATGATCTGCTGGCGTACAGTAACGGCACCGTGAAGCACACAGTGATCATAAATGCAGAGGTGAACTGCGAAGTCAACCTATTCAACTACCCATTTGCTGCTGATGAATGCCCCGTCGCCATCCAGGCCTGGTCCACTGACGGTGAGCTCAGAAATTCACTGCATGTAATATTCTTTCAAAGCTTTGGAGCAAAGTGGGTGACAATTTTCTGATTTTGCATATTTTAATCATTTTACACGTCTCTGTTCATTGTGAAGACTCCTCTGCTCTTCTTACTCTTTACAGTTATGCTTTTAAAAATCTGCTTTATCTTTTGGATGATATTCCAACTATTTTAGCATTGTCATAACAATCAATCATTCGGTGTCAAAAGAGAATAAATGCACATCATTCTGTGCAGTTTTACCCTTTTTGCACTAAATTTAATCTAATTGTTTTCTGCCGACAACCATTTAAAACCATTCTGTCCTTCTGATGTGAATTCAGAGCAAACAAAATGTAAAGGTCCTTCATTTTATGTCAGGATGTGGTACAGAGCTGGTATTGGGTGATGTGAGGATGGTGGACAGCACCCATGGAGACTGGAAAACTGACTTTGTGTCCCTTCAGAAAAAAAGAAATGACCGCAATTACATCATGGTAAGTTCATAAAGTTAAGGATTCTCATCTGTAATTAATGTTTCCTGCTATAATGTTATTAATCTCAAGTTTTTTAACCACTTAAAAACCAGCCGTTGACCTGATCTTGCACTTTTCATTTGTTTGATGATGTGTTCTTCTAACTGAAATCTTGCCAAATAAACAGCACAACTTCAACTGAAGATATTTCTAGCACAGCTACAGTTAGAAATTTTAAAAACAATGAAAAAAAAAGAGTTTTTTAAGAACCTACTATAGCCATGAAACTGTCTGCCATTCTCCTCAGGTGGGATTGAGCATCAAATATGTGAACCCCTTCATAACTTTAATGCTGCCCAGTATCTTGATCATTTTGGCCGATGTGGTCAGCTTCGCCCTGCCACTGGGAGGCGGTGAGCGTAACTCTTTCAAGGTCACTCTGGTGCTCAGCTTCACCATGTTCCTCATCATCCTCAACAATCAGCTCCCCGGAGACAGCTACTGCAGCCCCATCATCCGTCAGTCATCTCGCATGCATGTCACAAACACACTCAAAGTTTGACTCTGAACTGAATATGAATCACTAACCATCTGTCTTCGCTGCAGGACACCACTTCTGTATTTGTCTGATCTTCTTGGTGTTGAGCATGTTGGTGTCCCTGGTGCTTACACGGGTAGCCAAAGATGGAAGCCTCATTTTCTGCTGCTGGTCCAAAGGGTCAGTCCTTGGAAACACAGGAGACAAGGAAGAGAAAGAGGATGAGGGTGAGGAAGACATGATTGTTAAACAACTGCTATACTTCTGATAAAGAGCTGCATAGAGTGTCTTAAGTGTTGATTTTTGAGAAACAAAACACATTCCACCTCTCCTTATTGTCACTTCTATCCTTACAGAAGCCAAAGATGATGTTAGTGTCGCTCAGCTCAGTGCCTCAGACAGTCAAATGCTCAGAAAGGCGATCAACTTCCTGGAAAATCTTGAAACCAAGGAACTGGAACAGGAGAAATGTCAGAAGCTTGCCAACACACTGGACAAGATCTTTTTCTGGTTCTATTTCATTTTTTGCGTTATATACTTTAGTGTCATGATTTGTTTGATGGTAAGTTATAGATGTGAAGTTGACCATTTTGATTTCTGGTACTAAAAATAATTGACTTACTCTCCGGATACTGCATGTCATTACTCACAATATATTACTTGGACTAAGCTGCTCTCATGGTTTACTGTTACATTTATTTATCCTCACATTCACTATAATATGTCAAAAATCATTGCATCATTCCTCCATTATGATTTGTGCCTGCATAGCCCTTATTTGGATGTTTGTTAAAAAATGTGTTAGTATATTTCTGAAAATCAAATAAAGAAATTTCATTTTTCACTCCTGAACTTATTTATTCCAATTGAGTCACATATACAAATTATA
Organism: Thunnus thynnus; assembly: GCF_963924715.1. Lineage (NCBI taxonomy): Eukaryota > Metazoa > Chordata > Actinopteri > Scombriformes > Scombridae > Thunnus > Thunnus thynnus. The sequence goes on from NC_089533.1 coordinate 13,251,961, forward strand.
TAATAAATTTCACCTGGGCATTTGCGCACATGACAAAATGTCACATCTACACAAATATTATATATTATATATATTAGATCCAATAAAAAAAAAACATAAAGGTGTACAAAATGATTCAACTTTCCCTTGCTCACTGTTTAAGTTCACCACTGAAAACAAAAATATGCACAGTATTCTTCTTCTGTTCTATTGTGTTTTTTGATCTCACCAAAACCTTGATGTTCCAATCCAATTGTTTGACTCAAGAGGCACCTTTATGACCAGTTACTGATGAAAACACCACTTAATGTTGGAGTTACAAAGTAATGACTGTGTGTGTGTGTGTGTGTGTGTGTGTGTGTGTGTGTGTGTGTGTAGGGTTCACTTAAAATGTTCAAGCAGCTTCACTTGGCTTCTTAAGCCGTTGCATGATGGCAGAGACTCACAGGTGTCACTACATTGTTGTGAATGACATCATCAAAAGTTCACTGCAATGAATTCCCAATACACAAATGTTCCTTTGTTGCCACCTTGTGGTTGAATCATTCCCTGCAGAGACTGGTGACCTACTGCACTCCTTGACCTTCACTTGATTATTTCCCACACAACTACTCTGTGTCTGACTTCATGACATTTTAACCAGCGAGACTAGAACCTATGCTGAATATTTCACAAGTCTGTTTATGTCCACCATAAAGCTGCTGAAGGGAGACTAAAGAGAGGTGAATACACCAGCAACTAATATTCCTATTGAGTAAGTGTGTACGAGGTATTCAGCAGGGACTCTATGGTAGGATTACGACACTTTTAATCTTCTGTGAAACCTTTTGAACACATTGGCAAGCTGTTAAAATTTAGACTTACTTTTAAATATCTGCATAGAAAACATTATCACAGAATTAGTGTAGTTGCTCTATTAAAGCATTTGCGATGAGCCAGAAAGATTGACATTTTCAGTCAGAAATAATCATTAGATGTTAATTATCCTATTTTTAAAGCACAACAATTTCCCAGGGAAATCCTGAGTAAATGTTTTTCGTATAAATCACACCCAAGTAACAATTTAAAAAAAGATATTTTTAACTTTAAAAACTTCTCGCTACCATATCTTAAAATGTCAATGTTACAAAATAGTTTGATTAAATTTAACTGTAGTATAGGGTGACTTTCATTGCCGAGGTTTAATCTGCAGGCACAATAATGTTAACAAAATCTATAATGAACAGGCTTTTTTAAGGAGCAATGAGTAGACATGTAAGAGTTAACAACTTTATTATTTATACATACATACATATATATATCCAAAATAATTAAACCATTTTTCCCAAATGCCCTTAGAAAAAATACATAATATTCAGCTGAGCCGTCAAAATTCACAAAACTGACTCAGCCTCAAGGCACAGCAATATTTCTCTTACATGTGAAACATATTTCATGCTTTACATTTGAGAAAAAAGTGCATAGTTTGATCACCATTCTGATCCAAATCCATTCATCCAGACATTTCAACATTACCATTAAAGCCTATTGTGACAGTCTTGTGATTGATCTTACAAGTAAGGTTTGATACTGTACAAAATTATGCAACAATTGCCTCAAATCAATGAAAATACACCTTTCCCTGTGCTATGCATTGGTGCCATCACCTGCAGTACCAATACAACTGTATGAAATTTTTAAATAAATCAAAAACTAAATGGTATTTTAATGACATTTTTAGAGATCTTTGGCAATTATTCTTGAATTCATTAGTCAATGTATTCAAAGGAAACAACACAAACAAAATCCAAAAACCTTTACCAAAAACTCTAGTGAAAGTACAAAAGCCCATATACCCTAAAAAAAGACATGTTTTCAAGTGAATTTAGTGTGTCCATCCAGCATTGTAATCCATCACACTGCAGGTAGTCGTCACTCATCCTCTTTAACCTAAAGGTCCTGTGTTTTCTTCATTGCCTTTTTTATGAAAAAAAAAAATGGAGGCATTAATGCAACATGTCACTACAACAAAAGAGTAAAGAGGGGATCAGGATTATTTTCACATACCTCTTTAAAAATCTGGACACCAAGGTAGTTCTTTGCTATGCTTCTTAGGTTGGACTTTCCACCCAACTTGCATCTGACATAGCAATACAGGTTGGCCCATTGTAAAACCAAGCCCATTATTACTACAGCCTGGGGGGGGGAAACATCACAAACAGGAGTGAGACATGAACCAATAGGCAGCTATTTAAATTGACATTCATATTAAGATGCACTGAACCGACCAGCCATTTAATCTTGAAAGAAAAGATGGTGCTGAACACAAAAATGATCCAGAAGATGGGACACACGATGAGGCCAAGCCAGAAGATCCGTGACTCGGCACTGGATGTCAGGTTCAGATTGTCTGTCTGTTAAGAAAAAGGAAAAAGATTTCCTTTCATTCTATTCATTCATTCAATAAAGCCCCATTGTGACGTGTGACATTTTGAAGAGATAACAAAGCAGCTGTGATATGTTACATTATCTACGTTGGTCCAATAAGGAAGATACGTTGACCCAGGAAAGTGCTTGGCAAATATTACAGAGGCACTTTAAAAAATTCTGCAAAGTGAATCCAGTTAGTGAAATTGTAGCTGGACCATATTTTCCACAAAGTACAGACATTTTTTTCACAAAACATGATGAGGCTGTTTAGTTTGCAAAGGATGTTTTGTTCCATTTTTGTTTTCCATGTGAGAAACCTTCTTTGTTAAGAAGACTGCAGTATAAAAAACCCAAAAAACACATTGTTTTGAGCCTTTGTTTATTACAGCTTAAGCCGTGCAAATACCTGCTGAACATTTGAGATGAGCCCAATGAACTCCTGCTTACCTTCCTTGACTCAAACACCCAGTGGCTCTTTCCATCTTCATCCACTTGATTCCACCATCGAAGGCCCACCAACAATCTGCCAGATACATTCTGGGGAAATAAAAAAGAATGAATTAGTAAATAAAAGCCTGATAATTTGATTTGATTCTGTCGTAAACAACACACACATAACACTCATGTCCAAATTTCTACAAAACAAGGAAAAAAATAAAACAAAACAGAAAACATAACACAAACAAAATGTTACAAATAAAACTCAAGCATGGCAAACATTAAAAGTCAATGCAGTATAACTTGGTGGTCCTGAGGTAAAACATAACCCGACCAGACCCATACTCTTATTAGGCTCACCTTGACAGTCCAGAAGTCACATGACAGCAGGAGGATGATGGTGACCATACAGACAATGAAGCGACTGCTGAAGATATCACAGAGTAAGTAGACCACGATGGCACTTGCTCGGAAGAAAAGATGGAAGAATGAAGCCAGTGGATGCCTGCAACACAGATGATCGTCTACATGTCATTATATTTAAATGCAATCCAATCCAGTTTACAAATTACAAACAGCTAGACCACTTTATAGCCACGAAAGTAGGACATCTCACCTGATTTTGGACCTTCTTAACCTGTTGTTATCGTCATCTTCACCGAAGAGAGGAGCGTCTGTGTCGTGACAGTCCTGTTGACATAAATATGTATATATATTAGCAGCTTAACGCTAATGCTGCATGCAGAGACTGGGCCAAATAGGCTGCTGTATGTTTTTTCGGCTTAGTTTGTGCATTCAACATGAAAAGTCATACATATTAATGTCTAAAATATCAATTAAGACGTGTTTCACCATACTCAAGACGAAAAAGACAAAAAGAAAACGTTTCTAAATAGTCACAAAATCAGACTGTGGATTACCTGTATCCGCATTTTGACCATAGGATTTTGACACTTCAGGATGTATTATCTGGTGACGTGGTTGTAAACAAAGCCGTGTGCTAAGGACCCCACGGAAGCGTGGCTTTAAATTTGCCTGACTCAAAGGTAAGTCAAGCTCTATTAACCTTCGCAAATCATTTATGAGCATTTTCATTCGCTTATGATTGTTCACATGTTTTTCCGGACTGGTAAGTTTTCCCAGATGCTTTGGTGAAGAATTTCTTTACCAACTTTGATTAATTTCCTTGCGGATTTGAGTAGTGTATTGTAAAAGAGTAGTGTTTGAGAAGTGTATTAAAAAAGTAAGGTACGACTGTAACTGTTATTATGTGTTTCTCTATTAACTTCAGTTGGTCTGTAAAATAAAAGAAAATAGTGAAAACAATGCCCATTACAATTTCCTAAAGACCATGGTCTTTAAGTTGCTTGTTTTTGCTCAACAGTCCAAAACTAAAATATAGGTATTTAGGCTAGTTTGCTATAATAAGACAAGCAAAACTTCAGTGGCGTGGAATTAGAAAAATAATTAGAAAATATTTGATATTTTTGGGTGAAAATTGACTTAAACGATCATTTATCAACATGGTTGTTGATTAACTTTCTGTCTAATGACTAGTCAATCAATCAACTAATTGTTTCAAGTTTTCAAAGTAGATGTAGGTGCATAAAAACTAGTCTCTCAGATTATCACTAAAATAGTTTTTTCATTAGGTCAAATACTTAAACTAATTCTACCACAATCAGCAGAAGTAGTAGTAGTAATAATATTAATACCAATAACAATAACACACAACTATTCACTCATGCATTTTATTGCTCATCTTTATTTTGTACAAACAGAGTATGAGGCATGAAACAAGATAAACTTCACAACTACTGTTTTTTTTTTTTTTACCTCTGAAAATAACATTTTGAATACATTTACATGGTCAAATATACAGACTATAACATACTGAGAAACATCAAAGTAATGTTGTCAGTCAGTACCTACGTCACAAAAGCATCATCCAAACAAACTACAATTTATACAAAACGGTTTTATAATGTCATAACAGTTTGGCTGTACACATTTTGTCCCCCCTTCAGTGTTATGAGGTGAGGAACACTTCAAACAGACTGGCAACTGAATGCATGCGGTAAAAAATGCCAAAAGGAAGTCCGACATTCACGACAGCGGCCCACATGTTGAACTTGTAGAATTTAGCTTCGGTGGAGTGGTCAAACTGGGGACGAGCACCGAATGCTGGCATGATCCACAGCTGTTATAGAAAGAAACAAGAGAACAGCTTTAATATTTGGTGAATTTAAAAGCAGTGAATTTGAGCGAGCGAGGGAGACTGGTACTCACTATGACATTGGCCAGCAGAAGAAACGCACAGACCTCCTTCAACACCCGTCTCTTCCATGACAGTTTGGGTCTGTGTTCAGTCGTGTGGCTGTGCAGGCTTCGCTCTGTGAGTACTGGGCTCGCCTTGGTGTCCATGTCTTTTCCTTCAAGGCTGCCCAGCTCTTTGCCTGGCTGCAGCACGTATGGATTTGCAACCACAGTGACCGGGTGCACCTCGTGGAAGGGCTCTCGGTGAAGCCCTTCGACTATGAAAAGGTTCTGCAGGCCGATCTGCATCACCATCAGGATACCCCAGGTCAGGTTGAGCCTGTCCAAGTAGCCTTTGGCTTCAGTTGCCACCATAGCTACAATAGTGAAATAGCTGATGATGATTTGTCCCAACGAGGCACCCACCAGCAGCCCCACATCAAGGCTGCGAGTGGGGTTTTTCTCTGTCATGTGCTCTCTGTGGTCCACCTTGTAGACGGCATAGCCGATCACAGTGGACACGGACATCAGGGTTACTATCACTATATTCATGACAAAGTGCATCATCAGAAATGTATCTTTCTTGCCATTGCTGTTGTCCTTCTTCATTTCCATCTCGTACACAATGAAGGTTGCCAGACCTGCAATCACCAAGAGAAAACCCGCCACAGGACCGAGAAGTACATCCCTGAGACGGAATTTTATGTCGTGGTGGCCGTGTTCTTCTGACACTCGACCAACATTTCTCCACATGACATAGGCCATGGCAGAGGCAAAGAGACTGTACTCGATATTGAAGGGGTACAGGTAGTAGTAGGCCTCCTTGAAGATGCTGCATGAAGTGTGGCTACACTTGCACTTATCGCTGCCGTAACTTGCTGTAAGACATGACAGGATACAGAGAGAGAGACATGTGTTATGTTGTGGTAGTTCCTGTCTTGTGCCATCTGCTTTCATCGCTTTATCTCCCAAACATGAACGACAGAGCCATCAACGCCTCGCTGACACAGTGTATGTGTGTGCAGATACATGTATATGTGTTGGGATACAGTCAGGGGAAGGAAAGTTATGTGTTTATGTATATCAGTATGTTTGTAGTGTGGCTATTTGTATGTTTATATGTGGAACATGTACAGGCTGTGAAAACACATTTCCTGTGGGACAATAAAGACTATATCTATGTATCTACTTTGATTACCTTTATGGATGAACAGGCTTCGTCCAGAGAGTTTAGTGACGTTGCTCGAATAGTCAGGAACAGTTGTTTGGTGAAGGGACTCCTCGGTGACTGCAGTCATCCACAAAACTAGATTTGTGGAGAGGGTGAGCATCAGCCCACAGCTAAATAAGAGGACAAGAAGAAAAAACATCAGATTTTAATGTTTTAAAATTTAATGTTTAAAAGTTTAAAATCAGTATCTACCAAGTAATGAAAGTCTTGCTTTTCATTTATTTATGTATTTATTTTTCAAATCAAATTTGGTGTATTAATTACAGTAAAGAAAATAAATAATAATAGAGCATTTTTCAAGGTCTGCAAATAAAGAGAACGGCCTGATTTTCTGAATGTGGCGACAACGGTATCAGTATAAAGCTACTGTTACTCTCATGCTTTACAAAGACAGTGAACGATGAAAAACAAGGAAAAGGAAAATTAATCACATACCGTGTGATGTTCTTTTGTAGCTGCACACAGTCCTTGGAATGGATACACATGAAGTATGTCTGCAAATTGATTTTACAATTATTAATATTATATAATATAATAATAATATTTTGCAACCATTAAAGACTTAATTTAACTCATTTTTTTCCCACAATGTGTCATTTCATTAATCTTAATCCTACCGACTGGGGTACCCGCAGACCACAGAGGTATACTTTCTGTCATATCTCACAGGCGCTTTATTCTATCATTCCAATTTTTCACGACTTTGTCAATCAATTTGTTCCCAATGACTCCATATCATTGTTTTCTGTTTCTGTTTTAATTAGTGCTTTTTAAAAATACCAACGTATTGGGGTCCGGGGGGACCCCAGTCAAAAGCACTCAATTCTGCCTGTGGGGGGGGGGGGGGGGGGGGGGGGGGGGGTAAGGGCACTCTGTCAGTCATTTTGAAGGCTTTGTAGAGAGACTGTACTCTGGATAAAAGCTGCAATTAGTATTAAAGAAAAGTATATATTTTCATTTTACACAATATGTAAATTAACTGTAACTTTCCTAAAATAATAATAATAATGATCTGATTTTTTTCCAGATTATATTAATTACATAACTTATAATGTTTTGAGAAGAAATGAGTTAACATTTTTGCTATGATGGTTGTTTCTTACTGTCGTTTATTCTTGAGGTGTTCAGGGACCCCAGTCGGTAGTCCTTGTATGTTAAACATGTTGGTAGGATGAGGGTTAAAGCATGCTGGCATTTTTAGTTATATTTACCTGCACAAGTATAAAAACAACTTGCACCACAGGGAAAGCAACCTTAACAGCAGAATCACAGTGGAGGTAGCCAGCATAGCTGGCTATCTTGAAAATGTCCATGAGAATACCGAGGAGTCCAAATACCACAAGTCCTCCTGAAGGAGTGAGAACATGTAGAACAGGGGTAAAAATTGTATAAGTGTTCAAAAATTGCTCTGTAAATGAAAAATCAATCAAGAACAACATTTACTTACCCCGGAGCCACAGGGGTCCAGCATGGCCATCCTTGTACGTAACAGCGTCTTCTTTCCTAGCTGTGTAGATGGCATAATAAATCATCCAGATGGAGGTGAGGAGGAGGAGGATGATGAGGAAAACCTGCAGGTCAGAACTGCCGATGTTGACGTAGTTATACGCACTGCCGCTGACCAAGGCGCAGCCCAGGATCAAGATGTTTACACAAATGATCGCAGACAGCCCCCATCCCCAGTTTCTGACCCGTTCCCTCGCAACTCCACTGGAAGAGATGTTCAGCTCAGGCTCACATGCGTTCCCCACTTGGCCCACTGCATTGATGTTGTTGGACAGGTGGGCCTCCTCTGTTTCCCTGTCTTTGGCCGTCATCCTACATGGTTCACACGGATTGCCATCGGTCAAACATTTGCACGGATAGCCAGTGTTCAAACACATGATTCCTCTCTGTAGGATCTGTTCACAAATGAATTGTTAGCTGCATCTGGTTCTGCTGTGAGACATCACAGGTTTAACAGCTACACCCATTCACCGGTTTCCTTTAAAGGCAGTTCCCGCCCAAGTGAAATACAAAATCAGCATAATTGTCACCCTTTCAGTGCTACACAAAACAGCTCATTCAAATCAACAAATAGGATTTAGTTTCCCCCTCTTTTGGTTTTGGTTCTGACAGAGCTGTATTGAATGATAATCCACAAAGTCACCCACACTCTTCCTTTCCATCTCTGATCAAATCAAGAATAACATCAGGGCAAGTGAAATTGAAATTGAATACCAAAACCAAGATTGTGTCATTTCACCAAAACAGCGACCTGCTAAAAATCAAGAGAAGCTTTCAGGATACCTGTAAGCTTACCTGATGTATAGTGTGATCCTGAGAAGCAGTCTGAGCCGTCATGGCTTTTATATGCCTTCAAAAACACATGGGTTTACCGTACAAAGAGTCATAAATGTCAATAAATCTGTTATGAACAATACCATATTATTACCACACACAGCATGTTTTGCACAAAATATTCACGTAAAGTTCAAAAGATGTTTCCAGGAAAAACCTAATCTCATGAATTCCAAAATACAAGAAACCGGTTCCTTTTCGGATAAACAGCATTTTTTTTGATATTACACAATACATACATACACAATACCAGTCATTTGTTATAAAAAAGTGTTAATGGCAAACACAAAATAAATATTGAAGATGAGGGGGAAAATATCTCTATCTCTTTACATTCATAGACACTTTACAGGCTTTATAGCTTGAGTTGTCTTGTTCAACTTGATCCACTTTTTTTTTCTGCGGCTGACCACACACAGCTACGCCTCACAATCTCATTGTGATCCAAATTCTCTAAATAGGCGTAGCATACTACTCTACTCGCCTATCTTTTTTATTCAGTGCTTGAAGGGAATACTTGCAGTACTTTAATGCTATTCATGGCTCAATTAAGAGATGTGCCTCTATCTCTTGTCTTTGCAAAATGCCTGAGGTGTAGCACATGACAAGCCTGGCCACTATCTGCCTATTGTTATGGAAGTTTCAATAGGGTGGTATGTATGAGAACTTCTAGTTCCTGAACCACTGGTGCAGTTTTGCTTATTTTTTCATCAGTGCTAACTTGGGCTAGTTTATACCCTATTCCTCAGGGTGGGGCCGGGAGCAGAAATAGCCTACTTTTTTATTTCAACACTCCATGGTACTCAATCCTTTGTCTGCTCTCATATTTCACATCCAGTCTTACCAGTAAAGGACAATTAGAACAATGGTTTATTCAAAGGAAAGGGGGAAAATAAATATCAGGTTCTCACAAGAGACTCATATGCTTCCTTGTGTGTTAGTCACATTATGACAAAGCATAATTTTACTTTCTCAAATGTCTGATCATACTTCTAATCATTTGCTAAACAAGTTTGTTCAACTTCAGTCTGTGTCTTTAAGTTTATTATTGTATGATTAATGAGTTTGAAAGAATAGAGGAACGTTTCAGAAGAGTTTTCAGATCTAATAACATGAAACTGTTAATATTAGCCCAGGTCATCAACTGGCAGTGCATGTAAATATTATTTTTATTAGCCATTAAAATGCGCATTGACTAAATTCCCCAAATACCTTGCTTGATCTATCAGCCACATGACTTAACCACAGCAGCAAATCTACACATCAGTAGTAAAGTTCTCTGTCTCTTGCAGTGCCTGCAGCCATAAAGGGCAGACATGGTTAAGTACAACGGCATACCAAAGGACAATGTCTTTTTTAAAGTAATTAACCTACTGAGAGCTTCAAACCCATGGTGCACAGCCGGGATCATCTAATAAATACCCCATAAGTCACAATAGTAATGTTATAGAGACACCATTAAATGAAAGCTGAGCTACAGATTTTGTGATATTTGCTTTTGTTTGGGTTGGCAGTTTAGGACAGGCACAGACAAGACCTTAACAGGTTCCCCGGTGGGTTTAGGACCACATCGGCCACCGGGAGCACTGTTAACCAGGCGATGCGCATCGTGGCGTCCCTGGATACCGGCGACGCGCTCTGCCTGTACATGATCAGGAGACCGGTGGGACGGTGGGGCACAAATAGGCACTTCAGCCGGTCTACTCCCACCACATCGCCTCATGAGGATGATAATGCTGGTGTTGATGAAACGAAATGGAGTCGAGCAGGGTGGATTAATTCTGCACCATGAATGACAGATACCACAAGGCGGCCCGGGACGGCTACCTGGACCTGCTGAAGGAGGCTACTCGGAAGGATCTCAACGCACCGGATGAGGATGGCATGACACCGACGTTATGGGCTGCTTATCACGGCAATCTGGAGGCTCTGCGGCTGATCGTGGCGAGGGGGTGGGTATAAAGCTTGGTAGCCATCGGGACGTGTGCGTAATACTATATGGACTGCCACCAAATTCACTCAAATGTGTTCATCCTCATCCAATAAAATGCATTTTTAGAGGAAATTTGAACTACCATTTTCCCTGTCATTTCAAACAATTTTACATTTTTTTCCGTGTTAAGGAGGCAGGTAAAAACAAACCTTACACACCAAATTGTCAAAGAATAAAGTAAAGTTTCAGTACTCGAATAGCTTTTGTGTAGTTGAACCATCAGAAAATCCAAGTTTGAGTTTGCATGCCCAGGGAAGAGAACGGGCCCCGGCATGCCACTAACACAACTAACTTCGGGCTTTGCTACAGGCTAAGAGCAATCTCAGGCAAAGAATTGAAATACTTGTTTGGTAGATTGTACAAAAGTGCAGTTTATTGCTTGGTCAGGTCTGGAAAACCCCCATGTTGGGCGGGACACTTTTTTTTTTTTTAAATGATTGAAATCTGTTTCTGCAATGGAAGCAGCAAAGGAGTTCATTTGCTTTCGAGGTGATGATCAAACATTAATTTAATGTTTTCGTAACATTTTAATTGGCTCTTTTCCCATCATAGTAGCTTGTCAACATCTGGAGGTCATATACCTTGATAATTACCAGTACATCATAGCAATATAGTTTACCATTTTCAAAGCGACGCAGGACTATTGAGTGTAAAATTGAACACTTCTATGATGACATTTAACATGATGACACTGTTAATTTACTGTAGGAGCACATCACCTAAGAGCACCGATGAGTCATAGAGACATTACTCCATTAAATGTATTGCTGTCCTGTATTCCCTGACACATTTACTGTATAATTACAAGAGCATGTATGTAAGTTGACCCATAAAAAGGACTTATAGGACATATTGCACACCTCATTCAGGGTGCATTTGCCTTGCATTACATAATTAACAATTAATAACATACATAAAAGCAAGGAAGGGTTCATAGGATTACCACATTATAATACTAAATTCACTATTTCCCATGAAATAAGTGTAAACAAGGCCTTGGAGTCATTTAGCTGCCAAGGACATAGGATTCCTCTATTGATTAATTAACAATTTTATGACATCATCACAGGCAAAGGATAATGTTTGATCAAATAAACAGGATACAGTGATTTTAAAAGGCGGCATTGTAGCATGAATGTTTGCTGTTCTTCAGCACACTGTGTAAATGGAGTTGGTATTCAGGGTCAGTTGGCGTGAGGAAGCACACAACATCCCATTTCTCATGTTTTCTGGCTGACCTGGTTTGCCTGTCAGCCAGGAAAATGGACCCATTATGAACCTGCTTAATTGAGTGAGGCTTTTGAGAGGCTCACTGTAAAAGTGAGTCATCAGTGTGTGTCCCATTATGTTTTGAAATTCCTAAAAGCTGTCTCACCTTGCACAGAAAAGATTTGCTTGAAAGCAAAATATCAGAATAAAGAAAATGTTTATGATATTTATTTTTATAGTCCCAGTTTCTTATAACACTCAGGCAGCAAAGCAAGGAAGGGTTCATAGGATTGCTACATTATAATACTAAATTCACTATTTCCCATGAAATGAGTGTAAACAAGGCCTTGGAGTCATTTAGCTGCCAAGGACATGGGATTCCTCTATTGATGGTATTCCTCTGATTGACATGAGGTAGTAAAATTAAACATTAATACCTGCCGTAATTTTTCACAGAGGCACCAAACTCGTGAAACCCCGGGATATATGAAGAGACGTTAAATGTTGCTCGACAATTTCATGGGAAAGATGCCATACCCTGCTATATTCAGCAAGTATATTGCATCGGGTGGCCTGCAGTAACATCAAACTGTCATAGGAAGTGAGGATGCAAACAGCTCATAATGTGATAAAGAACAAGGGAGGGATAAGTGAGCAGAGATATTACCGCTGTGGTCAGCATTTTACTGGGCAGAGACATGAATTATGACACGTAAAGCTATCATTTTAGATGGTCCCTATCTGTGACAAGCATATTGTATAATCTTAAGTTTAGAAAGTCATAAATATTTTGTCTTCAAATAAAAATTGAACAAAGCTAATTACTATATCTTTTGACGTCAATTTATAGCATGTTATCTTCTTCAGCTATTTCAGTCCTGAGTTGACAGTGCAATTCCTTTGTCTGATTAATGTTTTATTGTGTCTTTCTTGGCTGTTTGCCACATGCAGTACATCACGTACACTGATGACACCCACTCCTCTTTTACCTTTGAACTCAAGCAACCCTTGATCCTAAAATTAGCTTTTTTTTTTCTCTCCAAACCCAATCCTGTCCAGACAAAAGAGCTAGGGGTTGAAATCAGAGTGGGTCTTTGCTAATCGCTGCCTAGGTTGGGTCTGGCAGATCCGACACACATTCCCTGTGAAAACCTTACAACGAAATGCATCAATAATATATCCGCACTTCGACAGTAGCTTCACGTCCATCTCATCAAATATTCAGCGGTCTGTATGTGGCTACATTGGAGGATGGAGACGAGACAATGCATAGCTATTTCAGTAACATTTATATTTAGGGGGTTTGCCAGAAACCGCCGAAGTCTAAACTGAAAAAAAAAAATGCTGAAAAATTTAGTTATTACAAATATGTGGTTGCTGAGACCACAAACAAGTTGTATATCATGAATAAAGCCTGTTTTCCTTTGAAAATGACTGATTATCAGTAAGATTTTTGATGGAATATCAGTTTGAACAAAATTTGAGTAATGTAAATGATGATACAAATGAGCTTTCATAGATTTGCACACTAGGCTTATGATAGGAAAGAAATACACAATAAGCATCATACATATCTGTTCTTCATATCATCTAAGCAGCTGTAATACTGTATGTTTTGACTTGAGGAATTCAGCATGACATCACCGGCTAGGCAGAGTTATGCTTTTTGAGTCAGGCGCAACCTATTCGGCCTCCCCCTGAAACTGGATACAGGTAGTGTAGCGCTGATCCTGGCAAGCCTGTGGTCATATTACAGACCGACAGCAACAGTGCAGCACACAAAGAGGTAATCCTAAGGTCGTGGACTCTCAGCTAAGGGTGAATGCGGCTAAAATGTTATTTATGGTGCCATGTAATAATGATAAATTCCCTGTGCAGGATACATTTAATCAAAACATCCTAGTAGTATCCTAGTAGATCTGAGATCTATGGTTGATTTTCTTAAAATGCAATGTGTTGTATAGACTTTAAATTATTAAATAAGGTCCCATTAACAACCCATGTATGGCAGGTCAGTGCTGAAAACATCACCCAAAAAATCATATGCTTAGCCTATTCATGAGTCTACTAACCAGCAGATATATAAAGGATGTATCCATAATCAGTCTGAACACGGATGAAATGATCTGTTTATTAAATTTGTGAGAGATTTTTTGACGGTTTTATCTAATAACTTTCTTCTACAGAGGGAACCCTGACAAGTGTGACATATGGGGGAACACGCCGCTCCACCTGGCAGCTGCCAACGGTCACCTCAACTGCCTTTTCTTCCTGGTGTCTTTCGGTGCCAACATATGGTGCCTGGACAACGACTACCACACGCCGTTGGACATGGCCGCCACAAAGAATCACATGGATTGCGTCCGCTACCTGGATTCCATCGCTGCCAAGCAGACAGGCCTCAACCCCAAGCTGGTCAGCAAGCTGAAGGACCGGGCATTTCGTGATGCTGAGCGGAGAATCAAAGAGTGCATGAAGATGCAGAAGAAGCACCACAGGCGCATGGAGAGGAAGTTTCATAAGGAGGCCTCCGAGGCTTCTGCGTCAGACGTCATGAGTTTTTCCAGTTACACCAGCAGCTCTTTTAGCCACAAGCTGCACAACTTAAATGCAGCCTCTGTCAGTGTGCCATATTCTCAGGTCAGGAGTTGTCTATTCATGCTGTTATGTTTTTTGCATGATTGCATATTTCATTTCAATTAGAGCACCAGCTATAGAAAAAAAAAATATTTCAAATTAATCCCTGCTCTTAACTGCATGTATTTTGACTTTTCATACAACATTGTCTGAAAGGTATCAAAAGATGAATTGATGTCAAAGCTTTTCCAACTGATTGGCAGAAATAATATTTGGCTAAAATATGCAAAAACACTTGTTTTGGTCGTCTGAAATCTAATGTTTTCACAGGAAGTGATTAATGCCTGATTACTGTATTATTGCTGTTCTGTTAGGCTACTCTCCATGCCACAAACCGAGGGAAGACAAAGATCCAGAAGAAGCTGGAAAGGAGAAAACAAGGAGATGGGACCTTTAAAATCTATGAGGATGGAAGGAAGAGTGTACGCTCCCTCTCTGGACTTCAGCTAGGCAATGATGTTATGTTTGTCAAACAGGGGACCTACGTCAACCCAAAAGACCGTAGCCGCCGCAATGTTCGTGACATGTTCCCCAGAGACAATGACGATGCCATTTCACGTGCCATGAGTGAGCCGGACCTCCACGGGCCTGATGTGGACTATTCTGAGATCAGCACCGACTCAGGACATGATTCCCTGTTCAACCGGCCTGGTTTGGGCACCATGGTTTTCAGGAGGAACTATGTGAGCGGGGGAATGTTTGACCTCGGTGATCGGGAAGAGGCCAGTGTGAACCAGTCAGGCAATACTGTGCGATTACGCAGTCGGCTGCAGCAATACCCAAGTCTAGATGAAGACAGCATCGGCAGTGCACGTAGCCTGCAGCAGAGGAATGTAGAGGAGCTGCCTTGGGAAGAGGTCGAGTTAGGGCTGGACGATGATGATGAGCCTGACACAAGCCCTCTGGAGGTCTTCCTGGCCACACAGAGCATGAGCGAGTTTTTCTCCATCTTTAAGAGGGAGAAGATCGACCTTGAAGCTCTGTTGCTGTGCTCTGACCATGACCTTAAGAGTATCCACATCCCCTTAGGGCCGAGGAAAAAGATCTTAGATGCCTGTAAGAGACGGCTGGAGACCATAGAGGAACCAGACTGCATTGAGGACACAGAACTGTGAGTGCAGATTTTTCAAGAGAGATTTCCAGTTATACAGAATAGTGAGGAAGTATTTAGGCGATGGTATATTGTTTATGTTATCTCTGTACAGCACAATGAATTATAAATGAAACGATGAGGAAATGCTATAAAACTATCAGCTTTAATTTGAGCTTTAATTTGTTTACATCCACATCAGATGGAGAGTGTGGGACTTTTTATACAACCTCTCAATTATCAGGGATAAAACTAGTTGGACACTTAAAATTATATTAACATAATTAAAGGTGCTCTTTGTAGTTTTCTGGTAAACAAACAAAGTTTATGTTTACATCCAGTGTTTCTCAGCAAAATGCATTATGTGACTTCGAGGTGCATTTTCTTCCTCATAAAACATTTGCAAATCTGTTTTGTTTTTTGTTTTTTCCAAAAATTTAAACCATTGGCAACATCCATGTTTGCTAGCTTGCATTCCTTCTCTCTCCTCCCCTTACTGGTGCACTGCTGCGTTTCTTGGCAAATACCTCTCGTAGATGAGTGGAATAGTGGAATGTGTACTGCGTCACCTGCGTGCATGTGTGTCTTCATGTGTGTACAACAAACAAAACAGAGACATACGCATAAAAATATTGCTCAGTAGTGCTACCAGTGAAGAAAAAACTCCACAGGGTGCCTTTAATATGTAATTGAAAATCCTTAGCAGCCATAGACTGACTGCAGTCTGCAACCTGTAGACATCAGCAAACAATTGCTATAGTGAGTTCTTGGCACGCTTGTACTGGAGCCGTCTTCAGTTGGATTGATATCAGGTGACTACATTTTCCAGTCAAGAATAATCCACTGTTCTGTCTTCAGGCCCTCCCCCCCACCCACCCTTCAGTATGGATGTGTAAATCATCTAAATCATCTAAAAACCCTTAAAGCTAATTCATATTTATTGTTTTATTTCATGTGCTGGAGCAGAGCCAAACATAAAATATGTAATTGTCCAAATATTAATGGACTGCACTGCTTCTAGTTGTTGAAATCTAGCCACTGAGAAAATGTTTTGTGAAAAGAAATCTTGAAACTGTCTTCCTTCTGTTCTGCAGATAATAAAATTTGTTCTAGATGATCCTCTCGCTGTGAGCTCATCCCGCCTTAAAGGTCAGTGGAGCATTATGGAGTGAATGTCACGTATGGACAGACAGAACTAAATGATTTACCTCTCCTGGTAACTCAGCGGTAACAAAGCAGAAAGAACACTGTCGAGATGAATATGTCGAGCAAGAAGAGATGTGAGCTAAATTCAAAACAGGGGTCTTGTTAGACTCACTGAAAATATCTGTAAGAGTCCTCTGCACTGAATTGTTTAACAAACTGAATGACAATAGTTGCAGTGTCATTGTATGCCATGTGGCATAGACAGCAACAGAGAGTTGATTGTGGGGTCTGTGTCCCCTGAACATGTTTGCCCCTGTGGGGTCAATCCAACCACATCATGTGCCTGCATATCTTGTACCTGTGCATTTGCTTAAAAATGTCTTTTGTCGTAAATATTTTTGACATAACAGTTCTGTTATCAATGGTTTCAATAGGAAAAGTTTCTGCATTTTCTGCATTAATAATTTTAAGTCTCATATTTTATTTCTGTACATGTTTACATACAGCAAGCCATGTCAGTCCACGTGTGGCTCACTGCCAATGCAGGCCAATTACTCACTGAGTTTTCCCTTCTTATTTACTGTAGTATTGTAAACTGCCTGAAAATGCAGCATCTGTTGATCATTTTATAAAACACAACATAATATGTGATAGTTATATATATTTGCATGTTCAGTCAATACACTGGGAGGTTTATAAACCTTTGTATATCATTCATGTCAGTCTTCCAACAGTTTATATATTGAACAGTTTTTATTTTCATCATGTACATCTGCACGTGCATGTGTTTAATGTCTTAACTTTTTAATATTTTAGGTGGATTTTAATAAAAGTACTAATATAATTTAATTATATAAACTACTTCACTGGTGTATCCTTATACTTTGCTCTCCTTACTGCACTTTATTTACTATATTTCATCAGCAGAGCGGCCTACAAAGATATGCAGAATATATTTAAAGATGTGCCTAAAGCGGAGCCATAACTACCATTGAGGACACTGAGGTCATCATATTCCTGTATGTTTCAGGGGTTTAATGACATGAAGTAGGGTTTACATGCTACAAATACAGACATATTACAGTTTATTGGATTTGTTAAGGCTGAATCAATATGTTTTTTATTTAATAGTTTTTACTTAGATTTAATATCTAAAAAAGTAGCCTATCCTTTTAGGCAAAAACTTAAAATAAGAGGGATTTGGTCTTTTTTTCCAGAATTACATAAAGATAAAGTCATGTACAGGAGGCTTTAAAGCAAGATTTTTCTTAAATGCTCAGAAAGTTTGTATAGAGTTTGGTCAGTGGTTTGACAAAAAAATTCTGATGGGTGGGATCTTGCTTGAAAATTTTGAATTTATGACCTCAGTTTTTATAAAACCCTGGGTACAGCCCTTGTATAAAGTAAAAAGATGCTCACTCATCAGTTTACCAAACATATTAACAACTGAGTTCCTACTTATGCATAGTGTAACTACTGTAATATGTACTTTTTGTATGTAGTTATATTTTATTTTACAGTTTTTAAAGGTCAGTGAACATCCTGTGGCATTCATTATCTGTTTGGTGTGTGTGTGTCTGTGCGAGAGAGACAGATAGACAGAGAGTGGAAAATACTTGTTTTGGCATCTTCAGTCAGTGTGATAATCCTAACATGCTGCTCACACACAAACGACAAGCGTCATTGTTGTCTGCATGACATGAGGTCAGGAAATTATACTGTAGATAAGTGCCGCTGTCAGGGAGCTCCATGCCTCTTACATCGATAACATTGTTATCAAAAGGAAACACTGCCTGACTCATAGCAGCAGCAAAGTTCTAAAACTATTCTAAATGAGTTTAAGCAATAATCCATGAATCATACTAATATGTACACCCTGGTTGTGTTTATTCATTAGCCTTATCACAGATGGACCTAATCGTTTGTTATCACCGACATTGTTGAAATGAACTTTTGAGCAAGTAAACAAGCCAGAGGTCATTAGCTAGGAGAGAATGAACAGGAGGATGTCCATCCCCCCCTTGGGTGGGCCGTAATACACTCGTCATTTCCTCCCCTCATCTTTTAGATTTGGTGTGTGTCTTGAGCTTATGAGGTTGGATACAGGGCAAGGAGAAGAGTAAAACAGGGGAGGGGTGAAAAATAACAACGCTTCAGCTGGCTGAGTACAAAATACCTTAGGCGTGGTTTTCAATTATTTCCTTATGCAGTTGCGAGGGTCTTAGGATCATAGAAAAGGCAGGATAAAGCAGCAGTTTAGGCCTTGTTACAGTCTAACACAGAACTGAGCTGTTTCAAGTTTAAGGTGACTAGAAGAGTGGCGGCTAAGGAAAAGAATCATCCTAACTGGGCAGAAACTACAATAGATCTCAAACATGACAGCTATAAGCAGTAACAATGAGGAGAATTTGAACACAAAGGAGGAGCCGAGGGATCCTACCAGCCTGACTTTGGACACACTGCTCCCGCAAGATGTTTTATGTGACTCCTGCATGGATAACCCCAGCAAGGCCCTGAAATCCTGCCTGACTTGTCTTGTTTCCTACTGCGAGGCTCATCTCAGACCTCATCTGGAGAACGCCAAATTTCAAAACCACCGGCTGGTGGACCCTGTCCATGACATCGACTGTCAGGCTTGCGAGGTTCACCATCTTCCTCTCGAGCGCTTCTGTCTGATGGACGGCTGCTGTGTGTGTCTAGACTGCGAAAACCAGGAGCATAAAGGTCACACAACTGCATCTGTGGAGGAGGCATGCGCTCAGATTGAGGTCTCAGCACAACACACACAGTTTTTATTCAGCACAGAGCATTTATTATTGTGAAATGAATTGCTATTTTGGCTGTTGCTCTAAAAATGCAACAGAATTTATTAGTTAGATAGTCTTGTATTAGTTGCCACTATATGGTCTTATTTGAAATCCTCATGTAGCATCTCTAGCAATTGTGTTTGTGATGATTGTTTGTAGACTGAACTGCAGGAAAAGCAGATAGAGATCAGTCAGAGTGCCTCAGCAGCTGAGAAAGCCATTGGAAAACTGCAGAGCAACAATGACTTAATTAAGGTATGTTACATGGGAAAATATCACACCAAAACCCATTTTCTCTAAATTCATTGGATGCACAATGATCTGGTTTAAATACATTATTCTGACTTCGTTTTCCACCTTTCAATTTTTCTCTTTTCTCTCTGGACCTTCAGTCTTCGGTGCAGGAGGTTTGTGTCATCGTTGAACAGCAGTTCGCCAGGCTGCAGACAACCGTGGAGGAGGCCAAGAAAGGGGCGTTGGAGGTGCTTGAGGGTGAGCAGAGACAAGCCCTTAGACAGGCAGAGGGGATACAGGCACATCTGGAGCAGAAGAGAACAGAGCTGACAAAGACTCTGGCCCAAATGAACAAACTGTCCAGGAGCAAGTCTGATGTCAACTTCCTGCAGGTACAAAATATATATGAAATACTTAAAATGACGATAAATAAGTTGAGAAATAACAATTGTATGCCAGACGGTGTGAACTCATTTCAGTCAAATATCTCCTGATCTGGGATTAGCACAGGATGTTCCCTGAGACTTTATTTTGGACGCCGGTGTGTTGTTGACAGTGTACACAGAACAGGCATTTCAGCATTTCGGTAATCTCACGAAGAAAATTTCTCAGAGAAAAGGGATTGTGTAACAGCTTCGTTTCACATCCTTACGCAATTTTGTTTTGCTTGTTGTAGAAGTACTCAGAGTGGAAGACAGGAGAGGCAGCTGTATGTTTGCCCAGTGTGTACATCAACCCCATGGACCATCTAGACTCTTATGTTCAAGTAGTGACTGATGCTACCCAGGAGCTGTGTGACCTGATTCTCTCATGTTACAGAGAAAAACTGAACATGATTTGCAAAAGTGGTGGGTGTATATCATATTTTGATAGTTTGGCTCCTTTCTTTGTTCATCTGCATACTTTTTTAAACCTCTCAAATGTTTTCTTGTTGATGATAATATAGATACTAAATCCCAGATGCCAGACGTTTCTTCGCTGCCTGATCCTGAGACTCTAGAGGACTTTCTAAAATGTAAATTTCTTTCTTTTCAATGTGCATGCAACATATTTTTTCGTCATCATATCTGGTTATTTAAACACCAACTGTCAGTCAACCGTAAAGCACTTTGAATCGCACTATCCTGTACAACAGGTGCTACACATATAAAGTTTTACTGATTGATTGAATTGTATTTCCCCTGTACTGTAGACACAAGGAGTTTGACCTTTAACCCAGACACCACTCATCATTTCCTACGTGTAACAGAGGACAACAGAAAGCTGACCAACACCAGCCCCTGGCAGCACAGCTACCCAGACCACCCTGATCGCTTTGAGTATTGGCGCCAGGCAATGACTTCAGACAGCCTTTACGTGGGGAGGCACTACATTGAAGTTGAGCTGAGCGGGGAAGGCGCACATGTAGGGGTCACGTACAAGAGCATCAATCGTAAGGGAGATCAAAGCGCAGACTGCATCACCGGGAATGACTTTTCTTGGTGCATGGGGAGGAGCAGCCGAGGTTTCTCTGCCTGGCATGCTGGTGTGGAGACACTTTTAGAAGCCTCTAATATCACAAGAATTGGCTTATACGTTGACTTTCACCGAGGCTCAGTGTCTTTCTATGATGTAACCGGTCCCATGAGGCTGCTCCACAAGTACAGGGGTGATTTCATAGAGCCCTTGTATGTTACTGCCTGGCTGTCAAAGAAGGACAATGTAGTTTTTCTGGTTCATGCTAAATGAAACCTTTTCCCATGTTTACTTGTGACACTGCATAAAATAGCAGCTGCCTTCACTGTGAGCTTGTAAAAGAAAAATTAGTGCGTTGTAAATGTTTATTGAGGTTAGATAACAAGGTACATAAAGTAATGATTTTTTTTCACATACATGTCAAAGAAGGTTAAATTTACCACCATCTAGTTGTAACTGTGCAACGTGAACATAAAAAATTGTGCAGCAGTTGGTGTGTCAGGAATTTATTGCAGCTTTACAGCTTTTGAATGTGATATGAATGAGGAGAAGATACACAACTGCCTGCCAACAATTCCTTTATTTGTCTTACAAGTTCATTCAGTTATTAATTGCTTCAGTGTCTAGCACCAATTGTATGAGTTTATTTACATATTTGAATTATTATAAACTATAGGAGGATTTATTATCTATGTGGTGACTGTAAAATCAAGTTAATAAAAAAAGTACATTTGGAAATGATTAACATACCTAAAGTTCAATGCAGTCAATTTCAGACATTAAAATCAGTTTCATTCTCATCATAAACTGGATTTACAAAGTGCACACCTGTTGGAGTCAGGGAGATAGAATTATTAGTTTCAGTTCCATATAGGCTAGGAACAGCAGGCAGCATGACTGGCTTGTCAAACATGGGATTATCAAAGCCATGGTCAAGAGGCCCTCCAAGGTCTCCAGTATCATTGTTCCTAAAGCTGCTCAGAGATGGCAGCGAAGGCATTGATGGCATCTGAACAACCCCCTTACGAATCAGGACAACCAAAACAACAATGAGTGTGATCATAATTAAAACTCCAAACACAACTCCAACCACCATTCCAGCACTGCTTCCAGACTGATCACTGCTGCTCCCAGTGGAGGTTTGAAATTCAGCCTCCGTGATTCCCAGATTAGACCCATGAGAATTGGCATCCCTCACTATGTCCTTGGCCAGAGCCTCCGCCTGTGTGCCTTTCTCTTCATCCAGGATAACTACCTGGATCTCAGCTGAGGAGCCAAAAGGGATGATCCCCACCAACCGCTGTGATTTGAAGACTTTAGACATGCCCAGCTGAATAGATTTGTATTGTGGCAGGACAAGAAAAAGGTGGCGGATTCGTTGTCTGTAATTCTGCAGGTTGAAACCGGGGGCATAATGGATGGTGACAATGGCACCGCACACATCACAGCAGTGTCCTACAGGGAGCAGAGGCTTCTTACAGCTAAGAGAGGGACATGTGACACTGGCACAGATCTGCTGATGGTTTACAGAATTCCCACAGTCACAGCCAGAAGGATCCACGCAACCCGAGTTCCCGACAGTGACTGCAGAGGATCCGTGAAACTGCAGTCGGCCTGAGCGTGAGCTGAGATACTGGGTGAACTCAGATCCGCTGTCAAACGTTTTCCCCAGTACAGACACAGATTTGACAGAGATGCTAGGCTGGCTGGAGCTGGTGTCCACTCTGAAGGAGGAGCGGGCTTTGAAAACCACATCGTCATACTGGCAAGGGACACTCTCCTCATGGACTGAGAACAGAAAGTTTTCCCGCTGCATGTCATCCAGAGTTGCAGCCGCCTGCCACAGAGCTGGGTTAAACCACTGTAGAGACTCTGAATTTTTGAACTTGGTAGTGACACCTGCTCCACAGCCCGGCTCTTGTCCCGCAACAACATAAAATCCAGCTCCTGAGTTCAGGATGAACTCTCCATCAACTGGCATCCTCATCTCCCGCACAGCATGTGTGGTCTCCACAAACACAGACACTTTTCTTTGGGCTGAAAACTGAACTCGGTCATTGCCACAAGGAACGGCTCCTTTGTCCCAGTTGGTCTTATTCTCATAGTTGTTGTCAGGAATCCACTGTTTGTACAGAGCATTCCCTGCCCCGACAAGACAGAGGAGAAGGAGCGTGTGTAGTGTTTTCAGCATCTTGTATATTTGTGACAGAGTGAGAGAGCAGTAGGTGACCTTTGTTTCCAACCTTGTGACTGACACATGAGTGCACACAAGTTACCAGGACAGCAGATGAGCTCTAACATCAACCTGTTCAAGCAGGTGATCTGTAAAAGATTGACATTTTCTGCAGTAACAGATCTGTTTTAAGATGACATGTTTTTTTTTTTTTTGTGCTTTGTATTTTGTGGGGTTTTTTTTGTTGTTACTTTGTCTGCCTGAGAGCCATCAGAAAATTTTGAACAATGATAAGAAATTTCAATTAATTTTCTAGAGTTTATTGGTTATCTAGATGTGGATTTTCTTCTATCTATTCACATCACCATAGCCTAACTAACCAAGTTCAAATAGTATAAACTGCAGGATACTGAAAGCATTTTACATTAAAAAAAAACATGGTAATGTTTAGGCAAGCATTGAGTTCAGAAATGGGCAGAGACTAATCTTCTTAAAGGACAAAGTCTGGATGTTTCTCTGAGATTATGTTTCCCCTCAAATACTTTGGTGTCATCATAGAAATTTTGCTTCATGTAACATACATTCTTTCCATTTTTATTTATTTTTTTACAATTAACTTTTTAATAAACCAGGAATGCTATGAAAAGATTGTTTAAAATCTCATTTATGTTTAGTGCAGTGGTGTGTATATGTCTTTCAAGCAAGCATCTCTAATATTTTAGCCCCTGACTGATTAAAATTAATATGAAATCTGATTACTCTAAACAACTCTCAAATTTCAATTAGGACCCCAAAGCAGTCAGTCAGGGTCATAACTAAATGAATTTAACTTCTATATCACAATAAGCCACAAAAGCATAGCAGCACTAAATGTGCAGCTATGCACATGAAAGACAGAGCATGAAAACTACTCTTAATGGGATCTACTTCGTATCCTTCATGTATTTACACATTGATTGATTGATTTTATTGTCTCTGAAACGGTTCCATATAATTAGGAAGTAAACGAGATCGTTTTATCTGTAATTAATTGGATTTGTATGCCTTAGGTCAAGGTTTTACTCAGCAAAGATATCCAAATATTTCAGTGAACCTGTATTTTGGGACGGGTACCAGGATTAGGCTTTTAGACAAAATAAACACAGACTCATTGAACCTGAATTCCGCCTGAGGCAGTGTCTCGCCCAACCTGATCTCACGGGAGATACGTAAATGGAATAACAATGACATTCGGGGCCAAACGGTAATTTACACGGAAGTGGCCATCGAAACTCCCCCTAAAAACGCGTTGGAGTGGGTGTGAGGCGAGAAACGAGAATAATTAATCAGCTGAAACTAATTGCACCTGTGTTCCCTCATTAACTCACCTCCGTCCGGTGCTTGAGCTGTTTGCATTATCTATCCAACAGTGAGAGAAAAGGCGGGAGTTCATTTATTTCTGGTCTTTGTTTTCCTTTAATCTTGGTAAAGTTATTTTATATTTGACATGTTATAAACAGGCCTAAGTGTCATTAAAGTGGCCGCTGTGCAACATAGCTGACGTTATAATCTCCATTTGGTCGCAGGGACATCATGAAAACTGTAGCTCAGCAGATGTTCCGGACCTGCAACAAACTCTTCACAAGGTAAAATTCAAAATTTTAGAGTCAGGTTTTTTTTTATATGCATAGCTACTATCTAGCTACTAGTATGATGGCTGACATACAGTATCTATTATCTAAATAACTCTAGCTACCCACATGGCCTCTAATATAGGAAGGATATGGTGAAATCTAAATGATAAGAATCCCAAAATAACAAGTTCTCGGTTCTGGTGCACTACAGCATGTTTTGAAAGACCTTATCTAGGTCTGTAATATTACAGTGTGAGCTTGTATGTTTTTACAGTAAACATTATTACTGCTGTTTTCTGAGAAGCACGGATTAATGTAAACATAGTTAATGAATTTCATCAAATCATTCCTGTTTATTATTTTTGGTCTGTTACGTCCGCACCTCATAACAGTGGTGGGGTTTGTGTGTGTTTGTGTTCAGCGTAGTTACGTAGTTGTGTGCACGCACGCACGCACGCACGTCAAAACTCAGATAGAGAGGTAGGCTGCGTAAACTGAAACTCCCAGATAAACTTTATTTTTTTAAATGCATTAGATATGATACTAACGTGATCTAATGGTTGTATCTTGCTCTATGTCATATCACTTCCATTCTGTGTAAATCCTGCCAATATTTGAGATCGCTAATCCGTTTTTTTTAAAATTTAGGCTAATTTAAAGTAGATTTGGAGAAATTGGGCGACCGTTAGAGTGCTGAGTTCGTGGCCAAGTTAGCTTAACAGCGTTGTACTTTCTATATTAATTGTATACATTTTGTTCTTTGTCAGGGGAGCCAAGCAGACACACACACACATACGACCAGCTGATGTTTTTTTACTTTGTATATATTTTACTAGAGATTGCTACTAAAGATGTATTGTATTTATTGGGACAACGTACAGTTTTAAACATAAATGTTAACATTTGATGTACTGCACCAGAGTTAGCTTTAAAGTTAATTTTCATCTGCGCTCCCTTACAAAAAAAAACATAACAGCACAACAACAAACAGTACAAAGCAAAAAAACACACAGGACACATTATACAAATACAAAGCTAACGTTACACACAGTAGCACATCACATACACCCACAATGTCAACCAGAAATTAATAATGTAAGATTGTCAAATTACAACTCTGAGACCCAGAGTTGCCTCCTGCCTCTTAATTGAAAACACAAAGAACACAAGGAGGACATTATAGGCAATACCCAGCTGGCTATACGCACAGACACACACCTTCATGACGTGTGTCCTTATTTATAGAAAAACACCAAATGATGTTCTTGAAGCCCATCCATCCAACATTGAAACAGCAGCACAGATGGAGAACATCCAGCACTTGCCCAGTCCCTCCCGTCCGCCCAGTGATGAGACTGTGAGAGACATTATTCACCATGTGGAGGCAGTGATGGAGAGAGCCCATCACGGTGGTGGATGGCTCCTGTCCGGCATCATCTGCATCAATATCCTCATCCTGGGCTGCGCTCTGGTCAGCGGCAGTGCCTTCAACAACGTGGCCGTTACTCCTGTGCACAGGCAAATCTTCCTCATCATTCTCCTCCTCCTCACTATGTTATGGATGCTGTTTTACACAGTGTTCACCTTCCGGAAAGATCAAGCAGTCTTGTTCAAAGATAGCCACGCAGGGCCTGTTTGGCTCCGAGGTGAGAACTGCTTTACAGTCCTTTTGATATTTTTTAAGTCTGTTTTTTAAGATGTATCTGATCTCACTTAAATGTTTATATTGCAGTTGGACTTGTGCTGTTTGGCCTGCTTAGTTTCCTCATGGACATCTTCAAGATTGCCACCTATGTTGGCTACCTTCACTGTGACTCCGCTGTTAAAGTTGCTTTCCCCGTCGTGCAAGCTGTATTTTTGTTTTTCCAGGTTGTTGGATTTTAAGAACATTGTAGTTATGCATTACAAGAAAATGGTTGAAATGAGTAAGGGGAAACTTAACAATGTATTTGTTGTTAGACATACTTCCTGTGGATTCATGCAAAGGACTGTGTGCAACTTCACACAAATTTCACTCGGTAAACTATTTTCTTTGCTCACTTCAGACAATTTTCACACGCTAGAATGTCTTTCTATAATTTTTCAGGATACTAACTGTTTTCACTCTTCCAGGTGTGGGCTTACTCTTACACTTTCAACAAACCTGGTGGTATGGATGGCAGCTGTTACTGAAGAATCCCTTCACCAAACTGAGATTCCTGATCTGAATGTCAGTGTTTCACATAAGATGTACAGAGGTATCAATTGTCTTTTTTTGTTTGTTTGTTTTATTTGAATCATAATCATTTATGATCACTGGTTAAGAAAAACCAACTCAGAACTGCTCTTCTTTCCACTTCAGCCAGCTATGGTTACAAGAAGTGTAAATGCAGTCACTCGGCATGTGACACCTTCAAGGAGGCCTTCTACTACCTTTACCCCTTTAACATAGAATACAGCCTCTTTGCCTCCGCTATGGCCTACGTCATGTGGAAAAACGTCGGTCGACTTGTGGAGGATCACAGCCACCACAACGTTAAGTTCCGTCCAAAGGATGTGTGTTTGGGCCCCGTCACAGGAATACTCCTAGTGGTGGCAGGACTTGTAACATTTATAGTGTACGAGACATACATACTAGAAGAGGAGGAGGAGAAGAGAAACAAGGCACTGCTGATTCATTTTATCATGAATATAGTGATAGTGAGCCTGATGTGCATCTCCACTGTCGTCGGCTGTATCGTCTACAGGCTGGACCAAAGGGAGCACGTGTCAGAGAAAAACCCCACACGTAGCCTGGATGTGGTGCTGCTGGTGGGAGCCTCAATGGGACAGTTCATCATCAGCTATTTCACTATTGTGGCTGTGGTGGCGACAGGAGCCAGAGGCTACCTGAACGCCCTCAACCTGTCCTGGGCTATCCTGACGGTGCTCCAGGTTGGACTGCAGAACTATTTCATCATTGAAGGCCTTCACCGGGAGCCCTTCCATGTGATGCAGGAAGATGCTCTGCACACAAATGCTCATGCTTTCCAAGAACATGCAGAGATGAGCATTGTTGTAGAAGGCAATAAATCCAGCTACTTCCTTACTTCAAGTCCTCGTAAGCCAAGCTTGAAGAGAAAAGTACTGAAGGAAGTCTGCGCCTTCCTGCTGCTAGCAAACGTAATCGTAAGTTATTTGAATTAATTTTTCTGATATTTTCGTAACTGCAACTGTCGCTTCTAGTGTTTTCTTCTGGAAACGTGTCCTGCTCATTGTCACCTATTTTTGTATTGACAGCTGTGGATCATGCCTGCCTTTGGCGCTCGTCCCCAGTTTGATCACTCCATCGAGATAAAATTCTATAAATTCACAATGTGGGCTGCTGTTGTGAATATTGGTCTTCCTTTTGGAATCTTCTATCGCATGCACTCAGTCGCCAGTCTCTTTGAAGTGTACTTAATCTCTTAACTGGACTTGTTTTTGAACATGTAGTATTTTTATTATCTTATGTATTAAATGTATAACTTTTTTATATATATATATATTAATAAATTTTAACTACAAAGAAATATTGTCACACCGTTTTCATTCATTAGTTGTCAGTCTGGTGCCCTTGGAACATTTAAATTCCCGTTGCAGTTAATTTAGATAAGATGGTCATTCTGGAGTGCAAACGCAGCATTACACTCAATTGCAGTGCCAGTTTCAGGTGTTACATCTATAGTTATGAAAATTAAATTTCATTGGTCATGAAAATTCTTGGTCATCTCAGTACTGCGTTAGTCACAAGTTTGAAGACTTCTTGTCAGATGGTGTGAAGATGATGCCTTGTTGATTACAAGCAGTGCTAATTACAACTATACTGGTTTATATTTAATATTGGGCTTTTGATATCCAAATTCGAACCATACAGTAGAGGGATTTGGTAAGGGAAAAGTGTCAGCTGCTTTTTAATTGTGGCAGTACTATAAATGCTGTTCAAAGGTCAAACCTTAAGTAGACTGGTTGCTGAGAGGGATATGGTGCCATCTAGTGGTCAAGGGGTTAAAAGGTACTCATAAATAGCATATTGTTGCCAAGATACATACAGTAGCATCAGAAATGAATTGAAATAGTTTAACAATACACTTCCCATGAGATCACACAGAGTAACGTGACCAACACAGATTTCACATATACATATCAATATATATTTTCAGGATAATTTATGGAAAATACAATTTTCAACATCAAGCATTGTAAGCATAGCCAGCCAGATCGGAAACCGAAACCTGGTCTTATACATAAAAACATACAATCTGTATTATCTCCAAAATCCTGTAAAGTTACATTGTCACATAAATTACAACCATTATAACGGACAACTCAAAGAGTGCAAGTTCACTTTAAAGCATGGCAAGTACAACAAATAACGTGAAACACCAATATTGTGCCGTCCAAGATGTGTAGCAAGCCTCTGGTGGAAAGCACCACACTTCGTCTATAGCAAGCCTAACTGAAAATTTAAACAATATTTCCCCTCTCATATCTATGCTGTCAAGAAAAGAGCCATCGGCAAACGCTCCAGTCATCTCAGTGCTTTGACAGACATTCTGCGGTCTTGAGGTCTGAAGAAATGTACAAACACAGTAGTTTATGGACAATATTGATAATTTCTCCTTTCAATCTGACGGGTATCTCCACCTCACTAGTCTGAATGACTTTCCTACCAAAGTCCGTGGTGTACGGGGCAAGCATTATGATGGTGATTATTAGGCAAGATAAACACAGTGAGGTTTACTGGGAAACCAGCAGATACTGAAGGGAAGAGGAATCCTGGTGTTGAACAATCCCATTTCAGTCAGAAAATGCTCCACCTACATCCTCTGAATTTCAAAAAGGCGGACATCAGTGTCATACCAGATAGGAGGGTCCACATTGCTAGAATTGGGAAAAAAAAAAAAGAGAAGTTTTAGTCAGTGTGCAAAGATGACAGTCTGAATAATACTTAGCTCTTATGCCTTACTCACCGCAAATAGACAACACCCCACATGTAGGTGCGAAACCACATGGCAGTGCCTGCGTTGGCCTGATACTTTCTGATGAGGATGGGGTGAGGAACTGGCAGCAGACCCACTAATGTGCCATGCTGAAGAAACTTCAGAATCTCAGATTCATCTGTCAGACCCCTGCAGGGAAACACGTGAGGTTACATTAAAATGTTCCTGGAAACATTGTAAAGGCATCTCAGCCAATTTAAATTTGTACATGAGAACCCAGAAGGAAGAAATATATTTATGTACTTGTCGATGCAGATCTTCTCCACCTGGGGAACTAGCACTTGTAGCAGACGCATGATAGTCTGCAGGGGAAGCTTACACTTCCAGGAGAGGACCTGTGACAAAAAATAGTCAAATACTTGTTCTACCTAATACACAACATCAATAAAAAACTAAAGAGAAGGCTGATAGGAAAATAAGTTACAGACCCATTCAGGTGTTGGAGCCCAAAATGATGTTGAAGATGCACTTGACAAACGTCTTCTCTCCATTTCTGCTTCAGTGTAGAAAACATCCTGATATTGTAAGAAAATAGATTTACTAACATGCAAACGCATTTGAAGAAGTACAGTACATGCACACACAAACACACACACACACACTTACTTCATTGTCTCTGCCTGAGTTTGACTCGGTGTCACTGGTCCCGACGACTGCACTTTGGTCTGAGGGGGCTGTGTGTGAGGAGTCTGTCTTTGGGACTGACACCATGGTGCCATCCTCTGATACTTGGGACTTCTCAGTCAGTTTATCAATACCTGCAAGAAACACCTACCATTACTTATCATTACATAAACTTATCAAGGATAAGTCTGTTGATGTTATATATTTTTCTTACTGTCAACAAACACCATTAAAAAGACCAAAACCAACAATGATTTACTCTTCATTCCTCAATTTTGTCCAAAAACTATTAAAAACCCATCAATTAGTCACACTGTTGCGCTGAGTGACATTTTTGTTCATTACCATTAACATCGGCATAGTAGTTTATTTTTAGTCAAACCCACATACATCCTACTCCTGTCATAAATACTCAGTAGCACACCAATACCATGGCTAAAGATAATACTACCCAACAAATGCACCATTTATGTGTACTTCTGTTTGAGTAACATTTGCCAGAAACTTTATGTAACTATTTAGCCTTTAGCCTAAATATAAAAGGATTATAAATATAACAATTATTCATGACAGATTTTCAAGACTTACACCTTCAGTACGGAACCAATGGGCTGATTAAATAATGCACATTGGCTTTGGTTTTTCAATGGGATGTTTTGAGAGTAACAAAAATACAGAATATCACCAGACCTTTAAAATTAAAATTCTCATTTTTACATTTTTCAGAAACTGACCTAATGGTCCACTTGACCATTTCAAAATTACTGACAAACCAAATATGCCCATTCTAAATGACTAAACAGTTAGTCCTCTGAGTTAGACAACCATAGTTTTCTTGCGGTGCTTTATGCTCTGTAGGCTAACAAGTTAGCTGTCAAGAGATATTTTAGATATTACAAAATGAAAAGTAAGTTGACCAAAGAGCCAATTCTTCAAAATGTGTGTCAGTAACATCAGTCAGCACCTGGCATAGCGACCAGACTGGTCTTCAGTGTACCAGGCTCTGCCGGCACTGCAGGGTGAGAGCCCTCCATAGATACAGTCTCCTGGGAACTGGTGCGGGAAATGACATCTGGAGACTTCCTCTTTCTCTGCAAAGCCTTCTGAATGGAAGCAGAATCAGATGGCAGGTTTGCCAGCTGGTGGAACACATTACGTTTGCGGATGATTGCGTACACCAGGTTACAGTTTCCTGGAGGTGAGTGAGAAACGGACAGATTACATAAGATGTGTTTGTTAAAGCTGTAAAACAAAGTCCCATCTAAAACCTCGATCTGCGGTTCCATTCAATTCCAGAAATCTGTCACATGTCAGCTTTCTCTCACCATCAAACTGGTACTGGATGATATTGTTAAATGCCTCGAGGAGGAAGAATACAAGGTGATGGTTCTGGGCTGCAGAGAACAGGTACCAGCTGGTGGAGAAGGCCTCCAGCAGGTGGAGCAGTTTATTGGCTGCTACCATGGACAGGCTCTTCAAATAGGGAGACACTATAAAGGAAGCAGGAGAGATGTTAAGCAGGTAAGTGTGTAATTAAGTGAAGAAAACTATATTATGAGATGATATATATTTATGAGACAATAAAACTGAGTCGATGTTATAAATAAAATATGTGCATTGCCCAACAGATGGCGCCAAAACAATTCACCATTAACAACAATGGTGAGGAGGCAGTCAAATAGGGGCTGGAGACGTTGATGGCCAGTGGTAATAATCTTGTGGAAGACCTACAAAACAAACAAAGTGACAGCTGTGAGTACTGACTGACTGTTTTTTTCATTAGGCAGCCATCAGAACAGGATGTAGCAGGCATCTCACCACTATAAGCAGATCAGCATGAGTCCCTGTGAACACCGGGATGTCCATAGGCACATGGATGGAGTAGGGCTTATTCAGGCGCACGCCAAAGTTTCTCTCCCCACTCAGCAACAGCAAAATGAACACACCAATGTGCATGAGTCCAACACGGGCTGCAGCCGAGGATAAAATACGTCAGAGGGACAATAAATACAAATGCAAAGTAGAGCTTTGTTAGGTGCAAGTAACTAGTAACACAACAGAGGAGACTCACACTGGTCAGCCCTGGCATCATTAAGGTAGTAGAGTATAGGAACCAGAATATCCAGGACATCACTACTCTTCAGGACAAAAAACAGGAATTTCTGTCATGGGAACACAAAAGAGATTGTGCTCAATAAAGACAGACTTTTAATGCCACAAATGCCCAAAGAAACATTTCATTATACTTCTTTCCAACCTTATTGAAGTCACAAAGCTTCCAGAAAAGCACCAAAAGCTCCTGGTGGAACTGTATCTTCTTGGTGGAGTTGGGCAGGTAAGTCTGAGTCAAAGGGTTGGTCAGCAGACGAGCTAGGCCCTTCAGTACAAAGTCGAAATCCTGCCAATTGGAGAACAAAAGGAAGGGTTTGGACAAGTAATCTTTGCAGAGATGATCTTCATGTGTTTTATAGAAATTATGATAGGCATACCTCCTCTCTGTGAATCCTTGACAAATAATTGACAAACAGATTTTCAGGACCTGTAGACTGCACAAAGATAAAAGCTTGAATGACATAAAAATACACTCCACACGGCAAATGTACATGTCAGCATCTGATTGGTTTCTTTCTGGTGGTCTTTTGTGTCGTACCTCTTGTTCCTCCATGCTGGATGGAGAGGGAGGCCGGTGGGGAACCCCTCCATCATGCTCCAGCGTCACAATGAGGATTTGTACGGCTTGCTCCACCAGCTGCTCCCGGTAGTCAGAGAAGAGCAGATGGTTGTATGGGATGCCGTAGCCCACTGGATCATAGGCACACACCACGTTGAGCAGAGAGGTGAACAGGGGTAAGGCATGTCTAGGGACAAAGATATAAAGACCATGTCGGTGATTTAAGAATTTAACATGTCAGTCTTTAGCTGGCATTCCATGCATTTCTATTCCTTACCTGTTTTCTGTGGAGCAGAAGAATGTCACCCAGGGGTTGAGGACATTGTTGTCTGTTGAAGGAGGCAGGTACATGGCCTCGGAGAAGCAGGTTAGTAACAATCTCAGCAGCTCTGTCCTGGTGAGCATTAGAGACAAAAAAAAAGTGTTGGTCAGTCCAACATCAAGATAAGAGAGTAAAGACTGTATATGATACAGATGTTGCCAACCACAGCTACACACAGCACCTGGACTTACCTGTTCAAGTCATGGATGTAATTAAGAGGGGGGGACTGCGCGAAGCCCACCCCAGCCTCCCAGATGTATTCACAGCTGTCTATAGACTGCATGTTCTCTACCGAGTCCTGGAAAAAAAAACATTAATGAATCTAATTATTTTATTCAAAGTGCAGGATTAACATTTCCCAGAATATTTGATTGATGTTGTCTAGACTTTCTCTTACAAGTCCTTGCTTGATTTTTGGTTCATTCTTTGATACATGAGCATTTTCCAATCAGCCATCTGTAAAATAGTTTAAGCAACCCAGCTAAGTTTATAGAAATATTGCTGCAATGGAAAAATGCTGACTGTTGGGAACAGACAGGATGCAAATCCCCATCTTTGGTATGTTTTGTCCACCACCCAAGCCTCCAAACCCTTATTTTTCACCTTTCGGTTGTGCTATTAGAACATTTTTCTGAGGACAGTATAACTTTCTCTGAAGTTCCCTGTAAAGCCCTGTAGAGATTTTCTGTGATGTGATTTACATAGGAAATAAAAGAATGATGGTGAAAAGATGAGCAACTAGTACAGTTTAAAACCTTACAGAGAATTAACTGTGATCTACAAAGTTGCAGTCTGACGTGCAACATTCCTGCCTAGGAATTCTTCCTGGTGAGACTGAGTGCATTATCCATCAAGATCTGCTTTCAATGTTCACTCTTAAGAGGAACTTGGGTGACAGGTTAGTTGGGCAACTTCAAACCAGGAAGAAGGAAACAGTGCTGAAAAAACAACCAGAGCATGTTAAGCTACTGCCATTATGTGTCTGTAGTTATTATTTTTTCTGAATGGTCATGAGATGACAAACTTGCTGACTTTGGATTGCACAGTGACAGGATGGTGATGCTGGGTACTCACAGGGCCTCTCTTGTGGCTATGCACGGTGAAGTCAGGGCAGAAGAGCAGGTCAGCAATAGCCAGGAGCAGTGACTCAGCCAGTGGTCGAGCTCCGTCATCATCATCCAGCTCATCTGTCTGGAAAGGATGGACATAATGTGTGAGACGAGATCCAAATGTTGAATATTTTTCTGCCCAATCAACTGAAAGAAACGATGTGAATGGTAAAATTGTGGAATAGGGTCACATCTCAAATAAAATAGCTCAGTAACAGCTGAAATGATCTTGCTGTATACTTCCTGCTCAACAGGGAAAGAGGAAAAATACAACTCCTTACAGCTGGAATGAGGAAACTGCTTTAACTGACTAGCTG
Source organism: Thunnus thynnus (assembly GCF_963924715.1). Taxonomy (NCBI): domain Eukaryota; kingdom Metazoa; phylum Chordata; class Actinopteri; order Scombriformes; family Scombridae; genus Thunnus; species Thunnus thynnus. The sequence continues at coordinate 13,287,014 of NC_089533.1, forward strand.
AGTCAAGGTGGTGTCTTCATGAAAGGAGGCATTCATTATGTTCAATCACTGATGTGAATAAGCACCTGAGACACAAACAACATCATCACATGTCTGTGAAGTCATCCAGGTCAAGATATATGAAGGTATGGCTCAACATTTTTGGAAACAATCATTATATGCTCAAAATAAGATTGTGCAAACAGCTACACTGTGTTTTGCAAATAGGTTTTCCTTTCCTGCGACCACTCACCCCAGCCCGCCCAGCACCAGGCACTGTTGACCAAAAGAATCCTCTCCAGTCCTGGTCCTCAAAGATGTACGGAAGGATGCGGGTCAGGATGCGAGTGCAGTTCAGGATCACCTGTTTCTCCCTCTCTGTAGGGCAGCCAGACTCTGCTCCCTGCACCAGCTTCTCCACTGCCTGATGGGTCAAGAAAAGGAAGTACACACACACACAGTCACAAACTGATTACATTGCAGATACAGGTTAATGATGTGACTTCAGACAGAAAAAGCTTGCTGTAGTATTTCAATGTAACGTGCCATCTTATTAAGTTTTTGATGATTCATCCAATTTGCCGTGACTACATTGGTGCCTATTTTATTCATGTTATGCTCCTTCTCAAGAGGTTAATAATACATTACAAAGTCAATATACATAGTATCATAACAAATAGCTAAGTTTGTTGTTGTACAATCGAAAACTATTGTAACACTCTTTTATTAAATATCAAATTCTCAGCAGATCCCAGTGTTTTGATTAAGTTGGCCTTATGGGCCATTACACTGAGCATAACCTTATAATATTTTTATTTTACTAGACCATCAAATGGAATGATTTTATTATTGGAGAACAAAGATACAGTGTCTGAATGTATGCATCCATCCAGAATACTTGATAGAATAGAATATCTTTTTTTGTATAGGTCAGTAAACATGAAACTATGTGAAGTGGCTACTGTTTGTTCATTTACACTGGGAAATACACTAGATATCTACAGTTTGACTCATTTGGCACTGAAAACATTTTGCCAGTGAGATGGGGACATTTGTTTATGTTTTGGGTATTTAGCAAAGATTTGTGTTTGAACATGATTCATTATCTATGATCAATCAACAACATGCTGCAGCCCATGTCTAAAATGGGTAACACAACCCTTTGAGTCAGCCCAGCTTCAAGGGCTCTTGTCTCCTCCTCTTTATTTCATCAGACTGTAAGTATCCAGTGTGTCTGTTTTGTTTCTGATAGGCAGCTTCAAACGGAAGCTGGGAGCTACAGACGGGAAGCGAAAGGAAAGGAAGGGGAATTGACTCACTTATTCCCATATCTGAGAGCACGAGGCTGTGCTTTAATGACAGACGCCCAGACTGGGCTCTGATAGAAAAGCCCTGCATTGTTTCAAAACATTATACCATGATGTAGCCTCAATGCAATCATGCCTCATCTGCTGCATCACAAATATATGTTAATATTACACAGATGCATTACCAGTTGATGCCGTGCATACCTTATAACAGAGGGTTGCTAAATTTGAGGGGGACTCCTCTCGAACGGCTCTTATCTCTGCAGCTGGCACCAGTGCAAAAACATCCTGGACTGTGGTGGTAGTGTCTGCCCAGAACTGGTCCCAGAAGGCATCGTCTGTGGCTTCCACTGGCTGTAGAAAATATGTTTACAATTCAATTCCCATATACCAGATGGAACATTTTAAGTCAGTGAGATTTAAAATACAAATGGCTTGACTGATCTTGCATTGCAGTGTATTAAAATATCATTTTGCCCTTTTGATCATAATACATTGATGTTTAGTCTTGCATCAATGTATATTGCTCATCCAAGGCCTATCTAATGGCAATGTAAACACAGCCTGTATTCTATCAACAGTGAGGACACATTATCTGCCACACTGATCTAAGCACCTGCCGCATCTGCAAACGTGGTCATTTCCAGACCAACGTCATCAGCTTTGATTTAACTACGCCATCGTTTATCTTTCCGTCAAAACTAAACATGCACAGCCTGAATAAAGGTTTATGGTGGTATCGCAGAATCTGCCATCATTTAATCCAACATTTGATGACAAATACGCCATATTTTGTGTTTGGTGCATGTAGTGTCTACATCGATCTTATAATCATTTTCATAAATATACAAAATAAACGTGAATTGAAAAGGCTGTATGCAACATCAGACAGTCTGCTTTTTCTGCCATCACATCATAAGCGTTATTTCATCTCGGTGATGCGGTGCGCTCATCGGCTCCTTCTCTCTATATAACCCTGTGTTCAGTTGTATGGAAGCGCATAATACCTGTGTTTTGGTTGTCAGCTGAATCACTGCTTTCCTGAAGTTCAGTTTTGAGTCGGTGGTGCCCATTGCGATTATTTCCCTTTATACTACTGGGACCGCTGCCGCTGAGAATCCCTGTTAATCTCACCTCCGTCCTTTGCTTGAGTCATTGGCGGAGGCGTTTCTTTCTTTCCTTTTTTTTACACTATTGGCTGGCTGGACAGGCTGCCTTGCAGAGTGTAATTTCCGGGTTGAGAAGATGTCAACCCTTTAGTCCGATCCTGTTTTGTTTCCAGCTGCAATGTCTTAACAGTTTCATGCAAAAAAATATTTCTGAGCGATGCATTGGCCTGGTAATGTGTCAATTTTGTATAATATACTCTAGTCATAATTAGGGCGAGATGGTAATTTCTACATATTTTTTTCATTAAAGTCGCAGTAGGTATTGCCTTGAGGCAATAGCCTAATTGCATTCAGACAATGTATAGAATAAGCGTCCTATTATAAACAGCGACATCTTTTGGTTATATTAATATTGTGTCAAACCAAATAATCCCAGCAACAGCTTCTATGAAGGGAAAAATTTGTCGACTTTATGTCAAATTTAGACCAATTACAATTTTATAGAAGGAACAAATTAATAAATTCATGCTGTTTAACCGACTTAAATGAATCAAGTCAATTAGCCGTTTCTTGTGTGCTCCAGTGTTATTTTTGTTGCCTTCATTTTCTGCTCGTAAATTCCTAATTTAATTCCGAAATTAGCCTACCTGGATAACATGTGTAATCTACGGAATAATTATATAGTGCACCATCTCATTTATAATAATTTTAATTACTGCTTTCTCGATTATACCACTTAATATGTGATACCACAGAATACTTTATTCTGGTTATCCAACTCGCATATCGTACAAACAAACGCGTTGTTAGTCCTTTTTCCGATATCACATAAATGTACCATTCAGGGTCTCTGCGCAGCCGCAATGCCATGTAAACACAACTGTCGCGGCTTGCTGTGGTCATAGCTTAGGCTGTTACAGCTATTTGAGTTGAACCAAAATAAGTGTAATCTTACTTGAGCTGTGGTATGGAGATTACTAGCCTTTTATGAAAGTAACCAAGCGGGTTTTCTGCAATATGTACTGTAGTCAAATACTTGAGAGCATCAGATAAGAACGTTATCTAGCAGGATCGTTAGCTAGCACTGTTTGTCAGTTAGCCTTAGCTTGCAACTTACGTTTTAGTGGGACTGGCTTGGTAACTAGCTAGCTTCTTAACGCCAGTTAGCTATCCATTTACATAAAGTATTCGTTTAGTTTAATCATATCAGATTATTTTCTGAACATGGCTAACTTTATCACATAATTATTCAGCACAATTAGCTAGCCAGGCAAGGTTAGTTTGCTAACTCAGATGATAGGCCATCGAGTGTCAGGAAACAAGCTAGCAAGCCGATAACGTCAACCAGCCGGGTCCTCCAGTCTGGTCAGAATAAATACAAAGGAAATTCTTCGAGATTGATGCCTTTAGTGTCATCACATGTTGACTGAAAACAGGTGAGTAAGGCGGAAAGTGCTTTATGTAACGCTAACTAATCATGTAGCGTTAACGCTATATTGTGAAAAACACACAGTGGATCCTTGTAAAATGCTCTAACGTTATTGTGGCCTTAAATGTCCACTTGCAGCAGCCATTTAAAACTATTACTCTCTGAGCTAATTCTCAGCGTTCACTCATTGGAGCAGCGTTCACTCACTGGTTAAATAGGACAATTATTTAATAGGCTTTCCTTGTTATGTTTGTTTTGTTTTGCCCTTGGTGACATGGCTAGCTTGTTGTGGATACAAGAATGGGAGCGATATGTAATGGATGTATATATTTTATACATTTATATATTTATATAAATACACACGTAAAGTAATAAGTAATAAAAGTCTGTGTTTGCCTAAAAACCTCTCAACCTTCATTAGATGTAGCTACTCTGACTTCAACTGCTGCTTCTATTTGTTTAACAGATTGTTGGGAGTATTGTGTAACCACCACCTGTTTTGCTTAGTGTTAGTACAATTGTGTGTGTGTGTGTTTTAATGTCTGTGAATGTACTTGTACCTAAACAGGAAGCGGCAGCGTGGTGGTGATGAGGAGAGCGGCCACCTGGTCCCCCAAGCCAAAAGGCAGAGCAGAGCTCATCCTCTCTCTCCTGAGCCAGGACGGGATGCGTGGGACTCTGAGGTATAAATAACAGTCAAGGGAAATAAAATTGTACACTGATGTAAGGGTAACAGAAGCAGGCAAAAAGTTGGCTTACATTAACTTTTGCTGCACACTAACTTGTAAGCAGTTTTGAGTTTTAAGCAGCAGTTTTGGTATATGTCAGGATGCTTACCGGCCTCTAGTTTGATTCATCTGATTCAAACCAGAGAGAAAAAAAGATACATCGTTGCCTTTTTAGTTGCAGTCTGCTTCCTGTTTACACGAGTTTTCAGAAACAGACTAAGAGGTGTAAACATGACGTCATATGGACTGACTGCAACCGTCATCCTGCATCATCAGTCCACAGGGAAAGATGAAATCCTGGTGACTGACAACAAATCATGCTAAATCATACTTATCTGCATCTAAAGTGTGTATCTAGCAAGTAGTAGCTAGTAGACACCAGGAGCTCATGAAGAAATGGGTAGGTAAGCATCATGAGCATTATTAGTTGAGCCTGCAACTGGATCTCAGATGTCATAAATAATGAGAAGCCATTAGACACAGGATGAAAAAGAGGCGCCCTCTATCCCAGTACTACCATATCTGTTTTGATAAATTTTAACTATATGACTGTGAAACTGTAGAGGGAAAAATCGAGATATTTTGGTTTCGCTTTTGGGAAGCTGTCATGACATCCATATTTATATACAGTCAGTGACTGCAACCAACTGTATACCCCTCGCCCTCCCCTTCCAAGCACGTAGGAGAATCTACGGTGGCCGCGAAACCAGTGAAAAATGTAAAAGGCCCTCACTAGAGCCAGTGTTTGGTTTGTCCGCTCTTGGCTACCGTAGAAACATAGTGGTGCAACGTGGCAGGCTTTGTGGAAGAGGACCCGCTCACTATGTATATATATTTGGCACATTCTAAGGTGATGAAAACACAATGATTCTTATTTTCAGGTGATTATACACTAAATAAAACATACTTATGAATATTATATTCCATTTCTGCCAAGTTCATTCCACTAGATGCCACTAAATTCTACACACTGCACCCTTAATGGATTAGTTGCCAACTATTACATTAATTGCCAAATATTTTGATGATCAATTAATCCTCTTGAGTCATTTTTTAGGAATAAAATTCCCCAATTCCCTGATTCCGGCTTCTGAAATGTGAATATTTTCTGGTTTCTTTAGTCCTCTGTGATAGTAAACTAAATATCTTTGGGTTGTGGACTGTCGGTCAGGACAAAACTAGACATTTAAGGATGTCACTTTGGGCTTTTTCAGCATTTTGTGACATTCTGTCGACCAAACAACTAATCGATTAATCGAGAAAATAATCAACAGATTACATGACGATGAAAATAATTGCACGTTTCAGCCCGAATTACCAAACTGTCTTACATAATTACATAAACCGCTTATGCCAGTCACTTACTCAACACTTCCCATGATCAAGAGATGCAGTTGGTTGTTTTTTTAATTCATACTATAATCACATATCTACTACCAGAAAATACTGTGGTTGGTCTTTCTGCCTTGCACCAAAGGTGAATCAGAGTTTGCTTGGAAGCCAACCAAGACCCTCCTGTTCAAGCGGTCTTGGTTTGATATTTCATACTACACTAAATGAACTCAACCATCAGTTTTGGAAAATGTCAAGCCTTACCCCAAAGCATGTTGATTTCGAGGGGGTTTTTTGTTTGTTTGGTTTTTATTTCACTAAACTTAAACAAAATTGAAAGCCACTCTGAAATGTTCATATGAGTGTGGAACATTTAGATACTGATATATCCATATCTCTCTCATCTTAAACCATGGACATGGTTTGCTGGCACACCGCTAACGTTGACACCCTCATTTTAGTCATCCAACAGTGAGAGCAGCAGCAGCATCAGCAGTCCAGAACATGCGGCTGGGAGCTGTAGCAGTCGGTGTGCTGCGGGCCCCTGCAGTCCCCTCAGCTCAGGCGACTCCTCCGAACTGGCCGGCCCTACAAACCTGGTGACCTACCTGCAGATCAACCGCATCCTGAAGGAGGCCCACTTCCAGAGTCTGCATAGCCGAGGTCAGCTCACAGACACACGATGACCTAATCTCCCTCTGTCGGCCACCAGAGTCCCTAAAGCTCATCAGAGCATCACATGCTGAATCACTTCACTCAGCTCTTCCTCACTCATTTCCAGTTACTGTGATATCTCACAGCTCTGTTCTCTACATATCTATGGATGAGACCAGTTCCTGGTCAGGTATCTGGAGGGGGTTCATCATTCAAATAAATAAAAGTGATAATCATTTTAGCAATAATAACTGTGTGATCAACTCAAAACATTTTTTGTGATTGACCTGTTTTCTATCCAGTCTGGTTTACATGCTGCTCTAAGAGCCTTTATAGTGACTGACTGATAATGATGATGAATCCCTGTGTTTTGTCTCAAATGTTGTATGAAAACAGTACTACTGGAGCTGCAGAAATGGCACCAAACACAATTTTAGGCCAGTCAGTGTGACTCGTTTAGACTGCTAGTAGCTTACTTGGGTTGTATAATGCTGAATCTGATGTCTGTGTAGGTACATGGACCAGTCTCAGGGAGGATTTGCACTTGTCTAGGATAATGGCTCATTTGCTTTTATATTCAGACAGGGACTCCTTTACAGGAGGCTGTAGAAGCCATGGGTGTCATGTTTTCTGTCTTGTTAGTTTGTAGAATATCTCCAAATCTTGTAAACAGATTTCAATTAGTGGAAAATTGAATCCATGGGAAAAAAAGTCCTTTTGAATTTGAAAAGATTTCTTAACTCGGCAATATATGCGATTTTTAACACTTTGCTAATTTCCCATGAATTACTGCACTTACTTGGATGAAAAAATCTGGCACGTCCCACATTCAGTCATTAGTGCGGTGAGATGCTGATCTAGTTCCAAAATAATTCCGAACATATTCTATTATCAAGATATTGTGCAGCCTTTGCAGTGGTACGCACATTTTTATGTTTTATTTTCTCATGATCATGAAGTAATTATTTCATGATGTCGACAAAAAAAATCTTGTTTTCTCGTGATAACAAAATCATTCTTATATTTATTTTCATTACATAATAACCGTGTACATTGTGATATGGTGATTGTCTATAATCAGTAAGATTGCCAAATATAGATTGCCATATTTGATATCACAATATGACACCACGTGTTATTATAAAGTGATGCATATTGCTGTAATATTCCCCTATAGGGAGTGATGGTGCACCTGTGGCAGTAAGCTACAGTATAATAACCTCGGACATAAGCAAGTGGAAGATTGCCTCATGTCTTTGGATTATAGATGATTACTACATCTTGCACATTTCTTCTAATCATGAGAGGGATCGGATTTTTTTTTGTTTGTTTTTTTCTCAAAATTGATCATGAGAGAACAAAGATTTAATATGTTGAGATCATGAAATAATTTCATCATGAGAACAGGTCAGACGTTTTAAGATTGTTTTCTTATGATGAGAAAGAGAAAACAAAACAATAGTTACACCCATGGACTCTACAACCTTCCTTCTCAGACTTTCTCTCTTTTTTTTGTTTTTGTTTTTTTTGTTTGTTTGTTTTTTTGTATGGAGGGCTGTTTGAAGTGGCATTTAAGCACGTAGGGAAATGTAGTTCTTTCTGTCCAGAGACGGTTACAGTCTTGAGGAACAAAAAGACATTCCCCTGGCTTGGTTTGTAATATTACTGGAGCCACTAAAATGCTGTTATTGCAGACAAGCCTCTCTGCCTGTGCACTACCATTCGATGGTTTCTGTACAAGTGTCCCTGTGCACTGAACATCCAGGTACAAGCACTGACCGTGAGGTTGTGCGTCTCTCCTTATTCTTAAAGCGGGATAGGTTTCACTGCTGAACCTTTAACCCAGGAGAAAGCTCAGCTTTTCATTTTTTTTTAATTTTATTTTCAGAATGATGTGTCAGAAATGAAAGCGTTTTGAAGATGTGGATTATTTTTTTCAATGATATATTTTTTGTATTTAGTAATGTACATGACATTAACATGCCATTGATTTTTTTTTTTTTGTTTGTTCTTGTAAATACCCATTCATTTCAAAAATAAAAATTAATGTTTTTGAACAAAGACATTGTCTGTTTTTTCATAAGTGTAATTTTCATTCATTGTCATTGTGATATAAGTTATAGCAGGGTGAAATGTCAAGGCACTTTTTGAAATTGTATAATAAATCTTTAAGATGCTGTCGCTCGGATAATCTGGGACTATTCACACATACTTCAGTGAGGAAACACTCATTTAGGTTTGTATGCTATAGGTCGTATCTGCAAACAGGAATTCCCTCTACCCCCGCGTCTTTCCTTTTTTCCTTCAAATAACCATTAATGAATGACTCCCCATGCATTGAGACCATCATTAATGAGATATGACCTGTGTCTAAGGGAGGAGCAGTGAAAGGTTCCTTTAATTAGCACACTACATGTCCTTGTCTTGTCACAGACACAGTAACAGATTACATACATTAATGCACCACATGTAACCACGGTTACCTTGCCTGCTACTGTGGGTCCTCATTACTTGCCTCCTTTGATTCCCCCGCTCCACCTCGACTAAGTTAGAGATGACGAATGAGCCAATGATAATTCAGGATTAGAAATCTTCCTGCATTGTGACAGCATAGCTCTTTCTTTTCACAGGTGCATGCCCTCTTGTTATCTACAGTACAGCGATATGTAGAGAGGCACAAATAATGAGTCTTAAGTGAATCTTTTATGTTAGCATCATCTGAGGTATGCATATTTGAACGGGGCTTTTTGTATTTTACACAAACATGTTAGATCCAGGAAAGTGCTATGGAATAAAGGTGGTGAGGATGCAATTAGTAGCAGCTTGGATAACTATTATCTCTGAAATTCAAATTTCTGTTTGAAAAAAAAAAGACATTGCATATAAAAGAAATTATGTAGACTAAAATGCAATTCAGTTAATCCTCTATAGTTCCCTGACAGGCTTTTTCAAACATTTGTATTTTGTTAACAGCAGATGTTGTGAGCACAGATGTTCATGAAAAGATCAGTAGAGGGCAGCACACTCTGAGTGTTAGCTGGACAACAAACTGAACGCAGTCTGAATCTCATAAATTTTGGGGGATTCTACAACAGAATGCAAACATGTGAGAAATGAGGAAGATATTTATTTTTAATCTGTTTTCACACAAACACACATGCATACACACACCGTCCTTCCCGCGCAGCACACAGGTATGAAAGTGGGCGGTGATGAATGGCTCATATCAGTTGAGTGGAGAGGCAGGAGAGAGTTAAATGAACTGTCCTTGTTCTGGGGTCTATGTATGCGCATACATTGTTATATTTTTACCGTGGCCAGCGAAAAAATCTGGGTTAGTCTATGGCTCTGTCTCTTTGTGTCCTCTCTGCGGAGATTCCCATCTCTCCTCAAAGGCGAAAGCACAGTGAACATGAGCAGCGCACAACAAAAGCAGACAAACTACTGTATGTTTTCTATTTATCAGTGTCCGGTTCACCTTCAACTTTCAGACTTGCAAATATAAAATCTCCATGAATAATCTCACACCTGTCCAAGATTATTTTGGCAAATAAACAGTCCTTCAAGTGAGCAGCTCCGGCATACTCAATAAAACAAATTATGTTATGGCTAAAGGAGCATGAGAAAAGAAAGCAAAAGTGAGTTAATCTGCTGATCTGGTCACCCTTGCGTCTCGTTGCCAGATTTTGGCTGAAATATATTTGGGCAGCTGTTGCCTGGCATGAGATGGTGATTGGGTTGGCATCAAGTGTGCTGCTTTCCCTCGCTAGCCAACACAAACATCTGCTTTGCCTCCCCACCACCGTTTCGCCCAATATCAAACAACAAAGCAAGCCTGCTCTGCTGCCCCCATCGCCGTCCGAAGAATTAATGACCCACCAAGCAAATTAGTGGTGCCCTATTGCCCCGTCCTGGCTGGAGCAGGGAATAGGGAAAGCCATGGCAGGTGAGCAAGGAGAATGAAGGGTTAGTAGGTCAGGATGATAAAGTACTTCACAGGTCAAGATTTAAGATGGTTCTATATTCAGGGAATATTTTCACGTTTTCGCTCATTCTACAGTAGGCTGATATCATTATTTTAGAGCCATGTTGACAGATTCAGACAAGTTCTGGATTTCTTGCAGAATTATTGTTAAAGATGAGTGATTTTCTGAGAAGATGTGACATGTATCTAAGAAAGTACAGCATTACTCATCACATGGTAGCAGTGGAAGCCGGTCAAGAACAGATGTTAAAGTACAAAATGTTGGACTATTAAGTCGCAGCACTCAGACTGAAACGACTTGCTCTTCGATAAAAACAAAAACTGAGGAGGATCTACTTCCTCATCCTTCATGAGCTGGCTTACACTGCTCATGAGAATACCCACTCAACTGTTGCTGACAGGGTGCGGAAAGGAGGACTGGGTTATCTCACTGACCATAGCCTAAACATGCTGCCCCAATGCAGCTGAGAAACACTCGTCATTTCCCTAAACAAAATAAAGCAAACAGTACAGCCACTCTCTATAGAGCTTGGCCTGTCTGTCTGCAGTTTTAATGCTTTGAACGGACTGAACACAGAACTAAGATAACCGGCAGGCTTGGCATGCTTGGGTCAGTGTCTCCGGTTCCACTTTATGGCCTCCCTATTAAATTTCACACAATACGCTCCAGAGACAATGTACAGTAGACTGTTTTCACTGCACAGCGAAGTTACAGTCCCTCGATCAATCATAATAAATGTTCACCCCAGAAGACAGAGGGAAAGGCTGTGAGCAGTTTTTCTGTCCCACAGGCCACACATGTCCCCTCCCTTTATGGCTGCTTGTGACACGGTCTTGCTGAAGCTGAGAATATTCAGTCACACCAGCTTGTATTTGTAAAAACGTGATGTTTACATGGTTCTGTTTTGCCCTGTTCAGCTGTTGACACTCACAAGCTTTCAGCCCAGCGAGAGTCCTGGGGAGCAGAAGTGCAATAGTTTAGAGAGAGTCATGCTAAGTGGGACTGTTTAGGGTTGGCTGGGTAAAGCATGCACTCAGCGCACCACCATATAGACTGCTGTTTTCTAAATGGCCCCTATTAACTGAGTAGGAATAGGCTGCACTCAGACCCGTGTTGTTAGCTCAGAGAGGACAGGCTACATGGCTCATACAGCCTGGTGTCGTCTCCACACGGCTGACCTGCCACACTGGCATGTTTCATCACCAGAGGACTGATATGGCGCCGCTCACAGCCACTGAGGTGCAATTTGTTGCATTTGGACTATAACTGTCAGGAAGAGATATACCCTCACTTAAATAGCTGCCCATAATCTGCCCCTCTCCCTGTATTATCCTAATTGAACCCATGGGCGGCCAACGCCATCAATAGCTGAGCTCATCTGCAAATTAATAAAACATGGGCCCTCACCAAATCTATGTCTGTGATAGAGCTTGAAGCTACTTAGACACACTAAAGGGGAGTGTTTGTGATTGTTATTCGCAAAAGAAATGGAAGCGCAATAAAATGTTCTCATTTTGTTTTTCAGCAGTGATGAACATGAGTTCTTACGACTCCCACGGTCCAACACGTATTCCCAGCGAGCTCCTCTCTCTCCTTCCACTTCCTTCCTTCCTTCCCTCCTTTTCGTAATGGAAACGCTTATTAAAACCATCATACGCCATTTACCTAAACATGCTTTTGCAATCCAGCCTGTAATGCGGTAATGCTACATCAGTGGCCACAAAGCTTTGAGGAGCAGATTCCAACTGATTCAACAGGTGATCACCAAGCAGGATGTTTTGTTTTCTCCGTCATTGCTGACTACTGTAGAGCCACTTATTCCTTGTTCAGGAGTGAGACATGCTGGCACCATCAACAAGTGCCTCATCAGCAGAAGTACAGGGGGGCTTTTGACTTTGTGTTTATTTTGACTGTCTGGACTGACACCCAGCGTGATGTGGGAGACGATGAAAGAGGTGGCCATCATAATAAGACCTAGATCTTAATAACAACAAATCCTGGAGGACACTAAAAAAAGCAGCCAGAGCTTATTAAAGACATCTATCATGTCTGTTAGGCCAGTAGTCACTCCTCCTCCTTGTCTCAACCCTCCTCCTCCTCCTCCTCCTCCTCCTCCCCCTCCTCCCCTTCCAGCCATTGATGATCACTCCTCTGTTAAAACTGGAAACCAAGGCCGCGGTGTCCAAACTTTCTTCTCCTATCTCCTCTTTCTCTCTCCTACACAATTTTCTCCCATGTAGCACAAGTCCCTTGGTTTTCACACACACACAAAACCCCCAAGGCAGACTTTCATAGACTGTGACCTCCTACTGTTCTTCCAAAAGGAGGGCCAAGCCCAAAGTGGCATCACACTCTGAGAGAAGGCAGGACTCTTCCAATATCAACACAGCGTACCTGGCCTTGAGTGCACCTCAAAGCTTTTGGTCTATTCATGGGCTTATTTTACAGCGCAGTCAGTGTGCGCTGATGAAAAAAAAAAAAAAAAAACTCCTCTCTGGACATAAAGAAAGGAATGCTGTAAAAGCTGGAAGGCCATGACAACTTGATGAGCCATCAAGACCGACTGTGAACAACCAGAAACATGGAGAGAAAAGGCTGACATCACGGCGCTGGGGTATAAGGAGTCATGGATATATGGACAAAATAGAAAAACAAACTGACTCTCCAAAGGAAACAGTGAGTAATCCTTGGACAGGGTATTGTTTGGGCATGCACATGATTGTTGAAACACCTCGATGCCACAGTGAATGATGGTGCACACTTGTCTATGCTGGACCAGTTACAGAGTTGGGGGGGGGGGGTTGTAAAAACATGAGTAATCATCAAACCAGAAGAGAAACAAGTTCCCATGAATAATATACACAAAGATGAGCCTTTTTTGTTCACAGAGCCTTGATGGTTGTGCTTTAGTAACACACACGAAAAAGGAAGAAAAATTCCCCCCAAAAAATTGATTCTCATATTCTCACCTGCTCTAAAGATGAACACCTTTGAAACAATTGTATTACACAGGCTGCTAAAGGCACTATAAATTACACAAAAAAAGGCTAAGTTGTAAGTTCTAAGTGGAGTTGGAATTAAACTAAGTGCATTTACCCAAGTACTGCACTTGTATTTCATTTTACTGGCACTGTTCTTGAATACTTCTATTTTGTGAGACTTAATTCCACTAGATTTCAGAGGGAAATATTGCACGTTTAAAGATGCACTCCACCGATTTTACACAAGACATTTAGTTTAGTCGTCACGAGGAACGCTGCTCAGCCTGTAAAAACAATTATATAACGTCGCCTGTGGCTCTGGAGGGAGCTTTTCAAAGTTTGAAAAAATCTCGGCTTGGGCTCCACACTTAAATTTTGTAACAGAAAGCCTGCATTACAAACTGGAAGTGTGTAATTTGAAAGAAGTGGCCGTGGAGGAGGCAGAGGGTGTCTAATGATAGAGAGCTGTATTATTGGAAATGTTGTTTTTGGAGCTTGACCCAAACTAGGGACTAAAACTCAGGATATTTTGGCCTCTGTTGCTTCAGTTTTGACCATCATTTTAAAGATATCTCTGAGTCCCCCAAATATACTGGTTCAATGCTAAAAATACTAGTTTAAGTCAACGTCTATCTGACAACCATATTTTTACTTAGCACAAAAAGGTCAGACTCAAGCATATGAAGTAGTTTGACCCGCTAGCCTACATTAAAATATCTTTCACAGCTTTGAGCGTTAATAATTTACCATCTTGAAAGGGGCCATTCTTCTTCTGAAAAAAAACCCAGTTATTTTTGATACCTAAGTTGTAACTTCTGTTCTCCTTTTGTGTCTTTATGATTAAAAGTCATTATTAGAACTGAATCTAGAAACGCCAAAAAAGAAACCTAATGCAAATGTATCTAACCAAGTGTGGCCTTCTCAACAGTACGGTCTCATGTATTAGGCTGTCTGCATTCTATTTAATGATTTACTCCTTCCAAAACTTCAGTGGAAACATAATATTTTACATCCCTTTGAATGTCTTGTGTAGTGCAACAGAGCGTAATGTCGACTTTCATTACTGGAATGGGACTTTTCAAAAGAGTAAACTTGGAGTTTGTCCAGAAAGCCTTGTTGAAATTTGCCGTGTTGATTAACATTTTTTTTCAAAAAGAAGTCACTCACTGTCATTGTCATCACCCATAAAAAGTGGAGCCCAAAGGACATTAAGTGGAGGATTTATGGCTGCCATATATTTGAGAGGAGGGCTGCTAAACCTTATGAAGTCTCTCTTGGCCCTGTAAGGTTTTGCTTTCTCTGTCTCGCTCTGTTGGTTTTTTCCCTGTTGCTTCAGAGTGCCTACAATTTCCCTCTCTTTATTTTCACTGGCATTTAAAGAGCACGGCACTCTGTTGAATGTACTCATTCAATAGCGAGCTCTTCGACACACACACACACACACACAGAGAAATACATTAGAACACACAAGCATGCACACACACAAAGAAAGCAACTGCGAACATGCAGAGAGTAAACCCTGATTCTCCTACTCAATGCCAAAGGATGTTGGAACCCAGCAAGTTTGAGATGTGCACCAGGTCTGAAAGCATTTCTCCCCGTGTATGCTCGTCATTGTTGGGGGGCATTAATTGATTGGCTTGGTTTCCATTCCCTTTTGTGAAGTGGCTTTGGTCCTGGCTTTATGAAGGTTGCTGAAATCTATTCAGACCATTCTCTTTGCCTGGTGGAGCAGAGCACAGCAGTGGAGCAGCCGCCGTCTCCACCTTTATTGGTGGAAATCGCCTTTGCACATTTTAATCTGCCATCTCCTGCAGTGTCATAACACTTTATAGCTTTATATGTCTCATCAGGTTTTATATTCTCAGATCACACAAAAGATGACTTTCTTTATTTTTTATTCCTTCGATCTTCTTTTTGGCTTTTCAATCACCATCATATTTCTTGGTTCTTAGATATTTTTAGCCAAACGAATGAGCATATGAGTCTTCAACCAGAATCAAAAAGGAAAGACATATATATATATCGTTGCATTAAAACAAACTAAAATCACCTTGTATGAATGCTGTATGTGTGTCAGTATGGGTCTGCTTATGAATAGTGCCAGTCTTTGTGATATAATCGACCACATATGAGATCAAAGTGTGTTTGTGCAACATTTTATGATCTGCTTTTTCATGCAGAAATGTGACAAGATGCTGAAAGTCTACACTCCAAAATATTTTCCAGTCATTAAATGTTTAGCTGTTTTTCCCTCCCATAAAACCTTGCACCCATGCACCCATGCCCCTTGAGGCTATCAGGATCCACAATAATCCTGACAGGGAGTAATTGGAGAGGTAAATGTCAGAATCAAATCATCAAAAATAGGAGTGTTACTCAATTTGACTTGTGAGCAGCACTTCTCTGTGTGTGTGTGTTTTTTTTTTTAAACACACACACATTCACTTACACATACACACACAGGAACAGCTCATGCAGATGGTCCTATATCCACATCTGGCAACAGCTGGAGTTGTGAGCACATCTGTTCCGTCCTCGGTGGAAACAGAGAGGGGTGCTGCTGCTTTAATACTGACCTTCTCTTACATATTTTCACTTTTCGATCTACTTTCATACCGCGGCAGCCAAAATCCAACACTAGCAGGGTTCCTCTACGTTCTCCTGATTCAGACAGAATGACCTATCAAGCTTGCCCAAGGGGAACAAATGTCTGCCTGAATCACATCGTTTACACTCTCTTACACATTGTTTTCCCCTCCTCTTTGTGTTCTTGTGTCTACAACTTCTTCCTTTGTTCTTGTACTTCATAATTCTCTCTCTCCTGCCTGTCTCCTTTCCATCCTTCTTATGTCTCAACCTTATCAAGGCGGCTGGTGAATCGCCTTGAACTGCTTTGTTCTGTTGGACCACAGACAGCTAAGATCAGCAGCCGTGAGTGGGAGACTCACGGCAAGTCGTAATTTCTATAGCTGTCGGAGGTTTGTGGTCCTTTTGTGTTGATGACATGGTGCATTCAGAAACCACCTCTGCATCTCAGTATCTCTGTGGTCTTCGTAAGGTCTGTGCAGGTGCCAAAATAGACTGAAAAGACGCAAAGAATTTGAAATTTACCGCACGGAGAATTTGAAATGCAGCCCAAGACACATGGCCTGTCTCTTATTCGTTTAATTTTACCCTGCCATTCTTCTTTCTGCGGATCCATGAGACCTATTTCCTTTCTCCTCCATCACCTTCTACTTCTCTACATCTTACTTTTTACTTGCCCCATTTTGCAATCAATCTGCTGTTCATCTTATCTAATGAGCTCATTAGGGTGTCTTAAGCAATGGTGATTGATAATAATGGCTTAGAAATGTCCCATTGATTCACTTCTATATCAGGCCTATAAAGTAAAGGCTCTCTGCATTAAAATCATAGGAGGTCAACCAGACCTTCTCTCCTATCTACTCTATGTGTGGCAAGTCCTTTGTTTTCAACTCAACCGCCCCTCCCCCGCTCCAATTCATGATGAGTGAAACTGTAGCTAACACGTCTGCTTTTCCTGGTAATATACATTTTTGTGAAACGTGTGAAAATACAGCTTGAAGGATATATGAATGCAGCGCTTTTCCTTCAACAGGCTTGAATTTCTCTATATTTCAGATGTTTACAGAGACCAGTGAGTGAAACAGAATGTTAACAGTAGACATCATATTATTCCAGCCAATCAAAACAAAGGAGACGTGTTACAGTTGGTCAGTTTGCTGGAAGTCTTTAATTTTTATGGCTAGGCTTCTTAACAGCCATGACTGATGGAGCCATTTGACTTTAAAGCCGTAAGAGCTCCTTCTTGTAATGCTGCTAAGTTTGCGAGGCCACTGGCAATATGTCTGAGGATATACTACAGCTTTATGTATGGCATGCCATTTGTGTGTTTGCATTTGTATATGTGTGTGTGTGCATGAGAGAGGGAGGGGGAGAGAGAGACGGAAAGAGAAAGAAGGGGGGGTTTGCTGATGATAATTTGGGAGGGTGTGTGTGTGTGTGTGTGTGTGTGTGTGTGTGTGTGACAGAATTTGCGCCCACATGAATAGCGCACAGTCAGCATGCAAGCTCAAATCACTTCAACAGTTTCACATCAACCAATTTAATGGCAAAATCCCGGCCAGTGAAGTTTTTATTCCAAATCCTGTCCATAATCTAATGGCCTTTGAAAGTCTGCCACTTCCCCCTGGCTGACAGGTTGTGCATTTGGATCTAATTGAATCCATTTACATCCTGCACAAATGGAAAGCACATGGAGGCCTACCCACCTGGTTCTGATCAGCTACTGAGTTGGGAGAGCCACACTTTTCGGAGTACGCCCAGTGCCAGCAGGGGATACACTACACAGCAGAGTGAGAAGGGGAGGGGGGGTGGAGGGGGGACACCTTTTGATATTACTTTTGGCTAAAATGTAATTCAGTTTGAGTTCAGTTACCCCCTTCGCATGTATTTCTATCTGTCTGCCAATTCCCTCTCAGAGGCTGAGGGCTTAACAGTTGTGTGATATTTTACCACAAGGGGGAGTCCAACAATACAAACCCATGTATGACTGGGTCTGCTGCTGATGAGAACCTGCCAGCATTCATCTACAACTGAGAGGAGAAGAGTTGAGATTTAAAATATAGCAATAGCACATGTCAAGATACATATAAGAAAGGTATTTGCAAAATTAATGTTAAAAAATAAATACATTCTTGACACCACATAGTCATACCAGAAACTTACTTACTTACTAAGTAACATTTCACATGCTGCTATGAATGTGCGGGATATTAGATTGATGGCAAATTAACAGCATTTTACAGTGAAAGACAATCAACATGTTTTCAAAGGAACATGTGGCAAATGACAACTAACAAAGCTCCAAAGAGGCCAAATCATTTGGACCCAAATTACAGGTGTGCTAGTGAAAAAAAAAAGCAAAATGATTGAATATTCAAACTATTGCAGTGTACAATAAACAATGACAAACTGAGTCAACCAAGATGCAGTGGAGTCAAGCTGAAGCTAACCATATGGACACAAGACTGACACGTGCACAAATGATGACAATACTGCTAACAATTAGCATGCTGATATGCACTAGCAATGTTTAGTTACTTGTAAGTTGAAGTTCCTTTTCATACATTTCATTACGCTTTTGCTTTCTTGCTAAGAGTTAGATGAGGAGATACTACGCTCTTGTCTGTAGATATAAAGCTACCGCATCTGGTTAGCTTAGCTTTGTGTGACTAGAAACAAAGGGAAACAGCAGCCTGGCTCTGTCAGAGGGTAACAAATTTTCCTACCAGCACCTCTGAAGCTCACTAGTTAACACATTACATCTCCTTAGTTTAATCTGTCGAATATTAAAGCATAAAAACAACACACTGTGATTTTTTTAAATGTGGTAAATGTGCCGGACTATTTCTCTTGTGGGTGCAGAGTTGTGTCATCACCGGCAGGTTGCCGTTGCCAGGCAAGGAGGTGCTGATTTTTTTTAACCTTCAGACAGAGCCAGGTTTGCTTTACCCCCCCCCCCCCTTTCCAGTCTTTGTGCAAAGCTAAGCTAGCTGGCACTAGCTTCAAACAGTGAGCGGTATCGATCTTCACTCTCAGTCAGAAAGCGAATGAGCGTATTTCCTAGCACTATTCCTTTAAGTTTTTACATTATTTTAAAACAATTTGGGTGTGATACTTTTTCAGTGTCATGAATTCTTAAAGGTTGGTGTCCACATCATGGGTAAATATCCCTGTCTGCTGGTGGGTAACACCACGTGGAAGGTAGTGTTTGTGTTGTGTGGATATGAACCACAATACACAGTATAGTGTCTGTGCATAGCCTACATTCATGTGTGAGTGTCTGCAAGTGGATATGGTTAATAGGGGCAGCAGGTAACATCATGACCTTCATCAGGTCCCCTCGTGGTCCACCCCAGCCCCATCTCATGCCACATCTGGTTTGACCATCTCCGCCCTAAACCCCTGCTAGCCACCCCCGCCTGCACCTCATCAATCCTCTGTGTCATCATTGCCACACTTCTGGCTATTGCCAAAGTAAGCCATGACACAAAGACGTGAAAATGATGAATGGACTTTTCCGGACAGGAAGCGGCGATGGTTGAGGACACACCCCACCCTCACTCATCTTTCCAATCCATTTTTCACTTTCTTTCCTCTGCCACGTTGCCCTGTTGTCTGTCCTTCTTGAGTCAATAGGAACTAAGTGATCATGTTCCTCAAATATAGCTCTCCAAAATATAGGTTACATTTTTTTTTCTCAAGCAAGAAAGTTCAGTCTCCACAATGGGTCAGATTGGCCAGCCAATGCTGCATTCACTCCTGTTGGGCAGAACCTCACAAATTCCAATTTATGTTTTTCTAAACATATATGTCACTATATCATTTTCATTCGAGTGGTAATTATATTTCATTCAGTTGTTTTCAGTTTTGATGCTGTACTTCTCACTGTAATCTCAATGCTGATCTGTGACTAGTTTAGTCCTCACATCCCCAACCACAAGAGTCACAGTGAACCTTGGGACTTCTGTATACCATCCATTGTTGTGTCTGCCTACCCATAACATGTCCATTCACTGCAGGACAATACTGTCCATTAACTATTATATGAGTTGCTGTAGTCTTGGTTGTCGATGTGAATAGAAGTCCCACTGTGTTACATGAGAGACACTATCAATCTCGATCGCCGTAACTTTTGGCTACAACTTGTGCTCTGAGGCTCTATATGTATTGTCCCTGAATGCTGTAGAGATTCTTATAATGGCTCATGACTGAGATATTCATCTGAAACTTTGGTCAGACATGGTTATTACCTTCATAAATTGTAGTCATTTTCTCTGTCATATGTCATATGATTTTAATGTTTGTGTCAGGGTGTGTGTTAAGGCTTTAGGCACATGTTTTCAAACTGAGCAGGCTCTTAAAATCCTTCCATAGTCATCACTTGCATTTTACCCTCATGAACTCTCACTTCCAATCAGACCAAAGAAACACTCCCTTGTTTCTGCATTTCTTCAGGGCAAAGTGGCACTGCTAGTTATTTAAGAGATTTAAGCCTTCTTTGTTTAGGGAGCTGAATCTACTCCTTCTCTTCCCTCCTAAAGCACAGTATAACAGCAAGATCACTGAGCTTTAATGCAATATCTTCATCATGTGTACATGTAATTTATGATAGAGAAAGAGGTTTGTTTCCATCAAAGGAGTAATTAATAAAACATCCACTGAAGTTATATACAACTTTTCTTGAGATCATTTGTTTTCCAAGCCTTTTAAAATAATCCTCCATGGAGTTACACAGTTTGTCTGACATCAATTATTTCAAATAAGACAAACTGCTCTCGTTAAACCTGGTATACACAGCAGGACAGATGTGAATATTCAATAAAAGACGTAACATTGCAGGTTAAACACTCCCCAAAGTAGAAGAAGTTTTCTGGTGTTCATATTTAATTTCAGTCATGTTGCGCAGACATATAGAAACTTTTCCTACACAGTATTTCAGTATGAATATGCTAATATATCCCTTTCATGTAATTTGATTAGTGGACCAGGATTACATCCAGCCCTTCCTCATTTACTATTACTAAGAAGAAAAACAATTAGACTATACATGTTAGCTATCAAGGATACAACGCACCCATGCACATGCACACCAATAGATAAAACACACACACACATATGCACATACACACACACACACAAGTCTCATTTAATCCTTTATGATGCGCCTGGAATTTGTAATGATTTTAATTAGGAAAGGTGTGGTAGGAGTCTACTCTGTGGCAATGCTGACACTCCAGGGTGCCTGGAGCCAATTAAAAAATATGTGCTGATCAAACAGCCTGCCCTCACTATGCACGACTATTCCCGGAGCCTCTGCTGCTGCAGAGGGACGGACAAGCTCAGGGCCTCTTGCTCCCACCGAACAGGCTGCAGAGGAGCCAGCAGAGCAACACCCGACACTCTCCACCCCGAGATCCAGTTCAAGGCTCAGCTACTCCCATTAGCTGCCTATTATGGTGGGCGACCAACGGCCAACCAGCGAGTGGAAGCCCCATGAGAAATCCCTCAATTCACAATCAAACGTCTGTGAGAAAACGTCACACATTCATTTGATCCCCACAGTGATCCTTTATTTTTCCACAAGGGAACTGGCTTAGCCCAATTTCCCCTCACACTCTGAGTGAGAACGTCATATTAAATTAGAATTATGTGACAATTTAGAGCGACAATTAAACCTGGTATTAATTACACTGTTCCTTTTGTTTCGAGCAATCCCTGCGATGTTGCCAGACCCAGGAGGGCCCAAAATAGATAAATTTAAATGAATCCAAAAAGCTACTTATATTTTCCAAATGTTAATATTCTTGAGGAATCCTTAATCTCTGTCACATCCTTTACCTCCCCCCCCCCCACCCCACCCCCCTCCCTCTGTGAAGTCCCTCCTCCCTCTATCATTAGGCATTTCTGTCTCTGGTGATTAATGATACTAATGAGCATGTGCAGCCATTCACTCTGCCACACATTATTCTATCCTCTGGCCTAGGCCATGTGTCATGTCCTCCTGAGAACGGAGAACATGGCTCCCTGGTCATATTCAGACAAACAATAATATCAACTTATTTCTTTTGCAATATCTTTGTCAGAGGGGCAAGTGATGCATGTGCACACACGTACTGTACAAGCATTTGCAGAAACATGCTTACCTTTGGTTTGAAGAACTGCAAAAATATTGAACCTTTAAAAACATCATAATGAAAAAGACAGAAGGTAGATGCATTGGAAGCACAGACTAATAATCAGACAACACTTTAATGTACATGTAGACTACATTTAAAGTCAGCCCTATGCTTGTTGGCAAATATCCTGGATATCTAGTGGTTTAATCAAATATGACAACCTCCTGCTACAGTTGACCTGCTGAAAGACACTGAATATATCTCTCTTTGTTGATGTTTTTTTTTTTTTTTTTTCCTCTCACCCTTCGCCTGTCTCCTTGTGTGGGTCTATTTGGAAATCAATTTTCAAACTATCTTTAAAAAAAGGTTCTGAAAAGCCATTTATGTGTAAATGTTTGACAAAATCTGTTGTGCACAACCCCAGCTCTTCCACCTCAAGGGTTATTCTGAAGATTTCAGAGCACACATTGTCTGTGTCTGCTGCTGTCCCCCCCCCCCCTCCCCCCTCCTACTTAGACGTTGTTTCAATTTTTAAGGTTTTATCTTTGGCAGATGTTGCAGGCTTGTCAGGTGGGCAGCAAGAGTGATAACTGCATATTTGAAGATCCACAAAAAGGCCCCCATATCTTGGGAGTCGTATCTGCCTTGACTCTGAAATACGGCTCATCACTTTTATGTCGGAAATACAATTGGCCATTGGGATGTGAAATTAATATGACAGAAGGGCCATTTGCTATGGGGCGGGGGCACAATGGCAACCACAAAAAAAAACTGGCTTAGGCCTTGCAGAGGACATTTTTAATTGGAGACTTCATGCAAAAAGCATATTATACATGTCATATAAACTGATTTGTTGGTATGATGGCTGAGCCGGACTTATGGCGGCACGCAAAGAGATGGAGGGAGAGATAGAGAGAGATAGAGGTGCTTTGATGAGAAAGAAAAGTAGTGCATGTTGGCAGGCAGCTGGATACTGTAGTGATTACTTTACAATCAATGCAACACATCAGATAACTGTGAAGGAATGCTCTGATTATTCAAAAGTTCCTTGTTATCTGAAGCCATGGCGTTTTAACATGCTCTAACTTCAATTGTTGTTGTTTTTGTTGCTACTGTATAGAAGCGTCAACATACTGTATAAGGCTTTTAACTAGCTTTTTAACTAAGCCACACATTCTCAGTTAAGGCTACAGCCTGCTGTGCTGCAACGCCTGAATCACTGAAACCCTATTGATCATTCATCAGTAACTGGTCTCCCAGTCTCAGCACCTTCTCAATTCAGCAGCAGTTAACAGAGGGGTGGATAATTGGTGGCTGCTGCTAATGTTAGCTCAGACTTGTTTAACTGTAAGGTTTTATACTTAGATTTCACATGAGTGAGTGTAAGATTCCTTGGAGTAGTCACGGTACTAAAGTTTGGTGGCAAAGCTGAAGTTTTAGCATTTTTTCTGTGAGAGTAAAACCAAGCCGATTTATAGTCTACTGCCTCGATATCATCCCGACAGCTGTATGAACATTTAATCTATTTTGTAGAGCTGCAACAAAAAGTCAATTAAGCGATTAGCCGATCAGCAGAAAATAAATCGCCAACTGTTTTTATAATCATTTTATCATTTTGAGTCATTTTTAAAGAAAAAAGCTTCTTAAATATGAATATTTTCTGTTTTCTTTAGTCTTCTATGATATATTTGGGTTATGGACTGTTGATCAAGACATTTGAGGGTGGACCTTAAGCTATGGGAGACAGTGATTGACATTTTTTACCAGTTTCTGACTTTTCATAGACCAAACCACTGATTGAGAAAATAATCAACAAATGAATCGATAATGAAAATAATCCTTAGTTGCAGCCGTACTATTTGGCAATAACTATTAAGGGTTATTTTCTTCATATCAAATTATTTGATATATTTGATATTTGAAAGAAGCCTCCTTCTTAACTGGGACTCATACAACAATTTTCACTATGCCCACTTCCTCATTGTGAAATTACAAGATATCTATCGTTTCTGATTCCATCTGCGTGCTGAGGATTTTAGAAGTTGCAGTCAACTTGAAGCAGGCTCTGCAGCATAACACAGTCTGTCTTATATTTCTATGTAAGCATGACAAATTTCTAGTCTTCATTTGCACCATTTCACTGCCAACAGAGATCCGGTGGTATTATCCCTCTATCAAACTGGCAGGAGAAATCAGAATATCCTAATAAGTCAGCCCTAACAAGCATTTAGGGTGTTGTGAGAGGAAGAGGATAAAGCGTGAGTTGTGTAAAATGAATATAGAGGCTCTGTGAATGAAAAGAGGAAGCTGACCTGACTTTGCCATGGATAGACCAGGACCTAGGAGATACCAAGCCTGTGTCTGGGACCCTGATCTGATCTACATGATCACTGCCCACTTCAGCCATGTGATGCTTATGCAATGCTCGTCCAACCTGCAGCTGGGGGAGAAATCCATCACACCACAAACCCCCTTTTCTTCTCTCAAAGAAGAGCTTTTAGTGACAACAGCCGTCTTGGTCACATGACCATGAGAGCATCATGCAAACCCCCCCTCCTCAACAGTGTCCCCCCAGCACCCCTCGCTGCAGATGTTGGGTAACAACATGGATGATGAGTTGAATAATGGAGGCACAATGTTTTTCTTGTGTTGTTAAGCCTTCGACAGCTGTGTTAGACATCCACGATCATAAGACTTGGTCAAGGAACATAACGACTTAATGTGTGATAACAGTTCGAGACAAAGATCAATAGGGCTGTTTGAATGTAGTCAACTAAAGCTGTTTATGAATTTATCTTATGTTTCTATTTAAGTGCACTGGAGGGTTTTTTTTTTTTAATGTCACACCAAAGAAATGCTGGTGCACATCCTCATACAGACCAATCATACATAGTCCAAGTGGTTTAAATTGGAACAATAAGACAATGTGAATAAAGAGTTGGTGCAGCAGTATAATTCATGAACTGCAGTAATTAAGCATTGTAGTGCATTCATGGACACAATCATTGCTCACTTTTTAAAACTTTTTGCCCATTGGCAATATCATCAAACTCTACCAAAGCCTCCAAGTGGTGATGAATTCAGAAAATGTTACCATTTCCATTGTGGGCCCATAGGGCTTAAGGAGAAACCGTCCTGGACTCTCGTGATCCCCTGCGAGGTAATGAAGAGGTTAAAATATGACGTCAGGCTTCCTGGGTTGGTGAACTTAAAGGTAAAGAAGGGCAAATGTGTCAGAGGATGTCAGAGTCAAGAGGATTGTAGGCTACTACAGTATGGTGCAAATGATCGGATCCGCCATTAAATAGACACGTCCATCAGGCAAAACCGCTGTGAAAAAACTGACTTTGAATTGTGGTAATATTTAAATTTAGAAAATGGTCTTTACATTGTATTTATTGTCTGGGGGTTCAGTACATACATGTTTATCCTATCGGCTGTGATGCATTTCACAGTTCTGCGCAGTGTCTGTGTTTTTTTATGGGCACTCATGCTTCCAATTATCTTTTGTTTTCAGTCTGAGCAGACAGAGGAAGTATGATATGAATTAACAACCTGGTTTAAAACAGGCTGTCTTTGGCCTGCTGCTAAAAATGAAATATGTTTGAGCTGCCTTTAGCGAGAGTTGCATCTCAGTGAGAATGAACTAAAAATAAAATTTTATTAGTGTGGTAAGATCGGGGTTTTTATGCTGTAAGTGAACACAGATCTGTGTAGGGTGCAGTTTTAAATACAGTGCCAGCCTTCAGTAGGCCCCTGGTTATGCCATATGCCACTACAATTCATGCAGTTCTTACACAGCACCCCCACCACACACACACACACACACACACACACATACTTACCTCAACCCATCTCCCAGACCTTGATTATGCTAATCCACCCATGACAAACATAAAACATATTTTATGTTACGTATACACAAAATGTGAGCTGTTAAATTTGCTTCCAAAATGTTATAATATGCAATATCTGTCTGTATTTCAGTACAGCTTAATTAATATACAGAATGATATTCAATTAAATCATGTGTGCATGCACGAACATGTCCCAACACATGCATGCACACACACACACACACATACACACACACACACACACACAAACACACAGGTCAAAGGCTATCTATTGTTAACACACTCCAAATGATTTGGGACTGTAGTTTAGCTTGATCAAACTAAATGCATAAAACCAAACCCAAGTCATGCATTCACTCACTTTGGATATTTTAAAAAAAATAATTTTTAAAAAACAGCATTTAAGTAGCTAAATTATGAAGAAAATCTATTTTTAACGACCCATATAACTTGAATCTAGAGGTAATGTAAAGTGTGTTTGTTTGAAACCTGCCCTTTAAAACAATCACAAACATTTTCAGAACATGAAATCCGATATCATTGTCAAATGTTCCACATGATCAGCCATGCTTTTAGTGATCCTGACTATTTTATGTGTGGAAATAAACGCATATAGACACTGAGTTTGTCTATCTTTTATGTCCATGGGCCCTTTCACCGCCTGTAGATGTGGGTGGGAGGCACAGGCTGTCAATCATCAACGCTTCATTGATCACGGACAATCCTCGTCGTAAAACTGGTCTTTTTCTTAAGGAATCACTCACTCTGCATTAATTATCACTCAGCCTCACTTGTGTGTGTGTGTGTGCGTGTGAGTTAGTGAGTGTGTTCGTGTGTGTGTGTGTGCGTGTGTGTGCACCTAACCACCTCTTTGACTATTTCACATCGCATGAACTCACTTGAGAAGAGCCTGTGATGAGATGAACTGAATTCCAACACCTTCTGCTAAAATACAAGTTAGTATTCAACCAAAGCAGCCGACCTTTTGTGAAATCTCACACTGCAGGGCACTGCTCAGTGAGTAGTGTCAGCTGTGGTAAATGGCATTAAGGTCAGTGAGTGGGGGAAAAAAAAACAACACGAAATTCAACTCGATATAAATCTGTAAAACTGAAAGATAATTTCAGAAATATTTTGTATTTCATGTTATTGCTGTAGGGCTACGTTGAGTGAATCGAGGCTTTTAGGCTGCGAATCTTTTGAATTGACAAATAACAGAGAGCCAGTTTCATTTGCTCAAAAATAAACAAACTTACAAACAAAATTATAAATAAAGAAAATTTGTATTTTTGTCAGGTCGTCTAAAATGCTTAAAAAATCCTGTCTGGGCCAGGTGTCTCTCTCACACTCACACACACACACACACACACACACTAAGACACACACACACACACACAGATGTGGTAATAATTTAACATAAATCTTTTTTTTTTCTTGTCATAAATATTAATAGCCTACTTGTACATTTTATTTTCCTGTGATCTGGCAGGTAAAGGAGGTATTTACCCAAGAAATGTGTGCAGAGAAAATAAAGGAAAAAAAATAAAATGAAACGTTGTGTATAGAAAAAATAACCAAAAGAAAATAAAGACAATTATCTTTATTACTCTTATATAGTCGATATAAAATTTAAAAATGTATTATATATAAAAAGGGGGCTGCTATTTATTCACCCACATAACAGGTTGCAATGAGGGGGCCTCTCAAAAGTATTTTCTAGATAAACTGCTCATAAATAGGCTGCATGCATACATGTAGGACTGACCGTAAAAAAAAAAAAAAAATCCAAATATTCTGGCTGAAGCGTAGTTATGACGCTCTCTACATTGTTTTCATTCATCCATCGGCTACCTCGCCTGTGCTCCATGCAAACATTTAACACCCTGATCTGAATTTACCGACTAAAACCAGACCACAACTATTACAAACATGCGCTACCATCCGATTCACTCACACAGTCAAATTTTACTTCAAACAAATTACACTGGTTTTTATTTTTACCGCACTAACCCACTACGACAAACCTCATGCAGCCACACTTTAAAATGGTGAAAGACTCCATGCAGATTTTCTCCATTAAAAGCGGACTTCGGCGGGGCGCGATCCACAAGCAGAGCTCTTTTTCCCCCTCCCTCACGTGCAGCCTATAACCTGAATTGTTTCGAGGCTCGTTTCCACTTGTTTTCCTAACTTTTCATAATGATTAGGCATCGCCGGTCCACATTTATCCGAAAACTAACCTCGATTATTTTAAATATCCAACATATAATTTCCCCCCTCTCTGCAGTATTCCCTTTGATTCACGCTTGACTCATATGGCTTCAGGGCCAATAGGGGTCCGCCTTTGGGGCGCCTTGAAACCGCCTCTTCTTATCCCCTTTCATCATCTAACCCGGGACGCCTGGAAACCGCAGGGCCAGTTATTGCCTTTTTTTTTTTTTTTTTTTTTTTCAGACAGCCCAATGCGGACTGGCCAACAGCCAATCAGAGTCTTGTTTACACTCTGTGACTGACAATGCTCTGGCACCGTGCCAGCCAATCAAAACCTCACACACGGAGAGGGGGGGTGAGGGGGGTGGGGGGGGGGGGATTCATTTGTAAACATTTAGCATAATGTAATAACCTTAGTCCATAATAATAACATGAGAGGAATATTGGAATTACTGTCTTGTCTGCATGATTTTAGAGTTTGAAGAAATTGGTCTCTACTGGCGCGTAAGAAGGAAAAAAAAATATATATATAGACACAAGAAAAGTGTTTGAAGTGTTTAAATGCACTGAATTAATAGCAAGAAAAAAAAAAGTTTTCAGTGACAGCTGAGATATAAATAGGCCTATTCATCTGCTGTGTCAGAGACAGGCATATTTCTGTTTAATTTGACTGTAATATATTTGGAAAACATGTGTTTTTCAAAGATCATTTCATATTTTCACTCGTATTGTTATTTTTTAATGATTTTTTTTTTATATTCTTGTAATATTTGTGACTGTCCAGGTAAATATCATGTAGGCAGAGATGTAAACATTTTTACCTACTTTTTTTTTAGGGTGATATCAATCTTTTTTTTTTTCTTTTTGTTTTATATCAAACTGTAATGTGCGTTTAAAATGCTGTTTTCTTGAAAGCACAATTGCACTTCTAAAAAAAAATGTTTGTTTGTTTTTTTTAAAATTTTTTGTTTGGTTTTACATTATTTATATCACTGACCACCACATCACTGACCACTGCCTAGATGTTATAAACATTGTTGTTTAATCTACTGTGCATTTGTGATCTGCCTTCAGGCTTAAAGCTCCTGTAAATGTCATGAAGGCTGAGATGTAAACACTGTTTACCCTCTTTAAGCCTAATATATTTGGAGCATTATTCAAGTATTGTAAGTTTACTTTGGTTGTCATTAAAACATACATAAATTCAACTGCAGTTCTGACAATTTATTCTACTTTAGTTTGCTTTTCCATTATTTAGGCCACATAACTATCACCGCTGCCTAAAAGCTGGGCTATGAATGCATTTTAAGCTGTGCTCAGACTCCACTGAGCTCTATTCTAAGTGATTAAACTACCCAGTGCTTTAAATCTGGCGCTTTTCTCTCTGTTTAGCATTGCCAGTCACCACACCATTGGCCTGTACCGCCAACCAATCAGAACCTCTCGTATCTCCAGGCGGGCGGCACGAGCTCATTAACATGCAGCTATCCCACCAATGAGAGGGCGTGTTTACCCTGCCCGAGACGCGAGGTACGCAGTTGCACCGGGAGAGAAACCGCTGCTTGGAGATCCGAGCCGCGATCCAGCCAGGCCGGAAGCCCCAGTCCCACTGCTTCCATAGACTGAACCAGCAGGCTACTACACAGCCTCAGATGGAAATACTGATTTCACTCTAGCCACATGGTTTATTTCATATTTCGATTTTAAATGGGCGTCGCACTTGGCCTTGCACCTTCACTCCCAGTGTTTTGTGATTTTATAATTTATTGTTATGCAAGGATTTAACATGCCAGTAAGTAGTAATTTTATATACTTGATTTTTTTTTTAATGGAATAAAATATTTTAGGCCTGTTTCCTCATTGTAAAATGACAGAGGCTGTATTTAGTCCAAAATGCTATAGCTTATGTGACATGCTGTGCATTATACACAGTACATTGCTATAATTTCCAAAATAACAAAACAGGATGTATGGGGTGTATCCTACAGGGAACAAATAGATGAATTAATGTAATAAGCTGGGAAAAAGTTACCTTAAATTATTATTATCATTATCATTATTATTATTATTGTTATTGCTATTAATATTATTCTCAACACATTAACGTTATAAGCATTTTGTGATAAAATATTTAGGTTAAATAATACTTGACAACCGATTTGCTGATGTTTTTTTGTTTTTTAAATATCCTATATTTTTAGTAAAGTACCAGACTACGTATTTTTTTTTCTTTTTAATTGGCCAAGATTTAAGAGCCTTTAATAAATTGTATAAATCAATTTCTTTGTAATCCAGTCGGTTTGCTGTAGAATATGAGTCTGCTGCTATTAAACTGCATGCCGAGAATTTGCATAGAGAGGAAGGGAGACATGTTTCCTCTGGACCCGGCCGAGGTGCACTCCCTGCCGGCCAGCTTTGTTACGGAGGGCCGCCTGTCTCGCGGCACGATCCGACCTATACAACATAATTTGATTTATTATCTGCGTTTCTGCCTTCGATTGGCTTCTGTAAATGCAATTGACAGCAGCTTAATGAATTGCATTAAGGGCGTCGATCATTTTTGACGTTTTTTTTTTTTTTTTTTAAAAAAGATTGTAGCGTTTATTTGATGAGAGAATTCGCACATTTAACGCTGAAATGAAAGATGGATATTCACGCTACTGCAACCAAATTCATATGAATGTATATTTTGAGCATTTTAAAAGCAGTAGTCTCTTACCTGCCTCGCAAATGTGAAATAATTTTATTCTAAGGTTGTTAGTTATAAAGTGGGCTGAATGCAACAGCATGGCGAGGTAATGGCTGACTGCAAAGCACTTTCTCAGTATGGAGACAAAGACAGTCCTCCTGACGGGCGGCCATTCACCTTCGATCTCTATACAGTCCACAAACTGAAGACTCAGCTATCATGTATGCTACAGCAGGGCTTCTTATACGTTTTTTTTCCCTTTACGTTAAGGGCCCACATGCATGCATACACATTAGCTCACAAAGCTCCAGTTGATAAGATTTTTGTCCCAGGCAGGTACCTCTGCATGGAAGGATTTTATTGTTGTTGATGTAGCACTGGATTGTAAGCACGGCTGTAACTGGCTACATGGGGAGATAATGGTGCTGAGAGTGAAATAGCCTATACGATAAGGATGTGCCTGCTCATTCTTATATATTGTACAATTTTGATATTTTTTTGTGATTTCATTTATGGTGAAATTATGTTTTTATCTAGCTGGGGACCCCCTGCAACCCCTTTGAGAAACCCTGTAGGGGACCCTAAATTGAGAACGTATAATATAAAACAAATCAGCCTACTGCTGAGAAAATGTAGGATTTATTCAATAATTTACTAATTTGGAGTTATGAAATGAAGCTGTTTTCTATTAGCCTTCACTGAGGCACCAACATGGGCTGTCACGTTTAGCTGATTGTAGTAAAGACAAAATATTTTCACAGTGAAATTACATTTTATTTTAATTGATGCAAATTGTTTTATTCCATCCCCATTTCAACTAAATAATGCTATTTTTGTGGCATGGCAGAGGATATGGCTTATAATGTATTTACTGCTTCATTTGATTACCTGACCTGAAATAGGTCAAGGCAGATGAAGACAGTGAGAGTGCAGTTATTCACATGCACACACACACACATACACGGGTGCGCGCACGCACGCACACACGCACGCACACACACACACACACACACACACACACACACACACACACACACACAGAGAGAGAGAGAGAGAGAGAGACAGAGAGAGAGAGAGAGAGAGAGAGAGAGAGAGAGAGAGTCCATCTTTTTTCAGCAGCTGATGCATCTCTGTTATGGAGCGATATTATAATCTTATTTTAAAGATTAAGCCTCCTGTTTTATATCGGAAACTTTATGATCTGACATTACAGTGTCTTTGCCTGATTGTGCTCAAATTGGTCGATGCAATGATGCCTTTTTTTTTCTTCAATTGCCAGTTTGATTATCAGCTGGGCTTTTTTTGTGTGTGATTTGTGTATGATGCAAAATGTAATCCATCAAGTATATATAGTTATAGCTAAAAAAGATCAATGTAGAGCAAAATGTGAAAATAGTCTGAGGAGTAATGAGAGCTGGATGGAGGTGACAGAGGCAGGGGAAGGAAAAAAAAAAACGAGACAATAGGACGAGCAGGAGGAGAAGGCAGGCAGTGTTCACCTTGAGATGTACTGAGTAGGCTTCCATCATTTTAACCCACCCAAACAGAACAACACACCTTCTCCTCGGAGTATGATTTTTTAGATTGTTGCCGCAATCACGATTTCATGTCTTTAAAAAAAAAAAAAAGAGAGAGAGAGAGAGAAAGAGAGAGAGAGAATATGCTTACCATGCTTTAGAGAAAGAGTGACAGTTGGCAACTGCTGACGTGGTAGTCGGATTAATTGTTTTTTTTTTTTACAAGATATAAATATAAAACACCATATTAGAGCCCAAAATGTGTCTCTCTGCTCGTTATGTGCGTGTCTGTGGAATATGAAGTGCTCTCCTCCATATGATGCATATTAGGCCTGTATCCCAGGCTGATCAATAGAGCTGAGTCTGAGCCCGGCTCAGTGGGCATTTGGACGCCTCGCTGGCCGTTTGTATCCGCGGTGACTTATTTTGTACCATCAGTTTTTTTTAGCTCGAAAAGGGGTTTTTCAGCTATATGCAAAAGCAACCTTGATATGACAGATATGGCATTACAGCAAAAAATCAGTGGAGCAGTCTAATGATTTGTTTTCTCTTATATTTCTATTGGACAACAGTGTAATGTCAGTAGCCTGTTTTGCATCGTGTAATTCTTAACCGGGCTCTACATTTTTTCTTGATAATAGAAATATATGTATGATAAAAAAAAAAATTACCTCGATGTTTCTCCTTTGACAGAAAAGATGATCGGGGGCTACGTTTTTGGCTGGAGAAGCCTGCGATCGAGTGAATGCAACACATAGATCTGAAGGAAAGGACTATTATATGGGTTGCATTTGATTTTCCTGACCTGCCCCAATCCGGATTTCGGATTACTCAACATTCTTCGGAATGGAAGGACGGGATTTCGCTGCTCCGGCGCACCTCCTATCAGAGCGGGGCGCCCTGGTGCACCGAGCCGCCTCTCGGATCGCTCCCTCGGGCCACAGCTCTGTGCAGCATGCCGGTCACTTCCCGCCGGGGAAATACTACCCCTCGCACATACCAATGGCTCCCCATTCAGGTTAGTCAAACAATCTACTGAGGTGGGGGGTGTGGGGGGTGGGGTTGTCACACAAGCATGTAGCTACTGAAATGTGTTCCCATATCATCAACAATTATCTGTCTCCACACTGGGCTGTTGTTTGAAATGCTCCTCTCAAACCGCTGCGCTATAAAGTCTGTGCATTTATCAGCGTGAATAATGGGCTATGGCCTGCATGCGTGGTGTAGTACAAAGCTGATTATTTTTGTGCACAAAAGAGAAGAATAGACAGGGCTTTATGTTTTAAATAAATGTTCGCTCAGGTGTGCTGTTGACAGAGTTTCGCTGTTCAAATATCAGCTAATAAATCAGGTGAAATTTGATTTACACCAAGCCCACGATTAGGAATTATGATTAAGATGAATAAACATTTATAGCTTAATCTCAAAGGTAATAAACGCATCTTAGTTTAACACGTGGCCATTTGATAAGTTAGGTAAATGCCATGATATATATATATTTTTTAAAAATGGCATAAAGATCTGTTTTAGTTTGCACGTATGAAGTTGGACAGAGCTCACTGGCACTGCTTTCCCGCTGGCTCTGGATCTGAATCTGAAATGAGAATTTGTCACTTCACGTCAAATTGATAAGTGTCACATTGATGCCATCACTTAACCATAACCCGTCAGCCATATACCCGGAGCCATAAGCGTGCAAAGCTGGGCGAGCAGGTTTTCCATGGGTTATTACAGTGCATGTATGGTGGGTGTATAGGAAGAAGAGCGATACTAGAAAATCCTCCTTCTATATTGGGCTTCAAAGTGTCGGGGTGCAAATGTGTTCACGGTGCATGCATCAAGTTTAACAAGCGACTTGGGTATCATGTGTACCCAAATGTGCACGTTTACAAACAGTTCCTATTTACAACTTGGAAGACAGAACAGAAGAAACTGTCGTAGCTTACAGTATATATATGTATTTTAAAATATAGGGGGTGGACAAAATAAAAGAAACACCTGTGCAGTCAAATGCAATCTGGTACAACATCCCTCCAAAAGTACAACAGCTTGGAGAAGCTTATAATCTTCTATTTTTGTTGGGACTGTGTTAGTTCACTTAACTCAATGATATTTTTTTTTAGACCAAACTGTCTGGGTTATGTAGTTGTTGTATTGGATATAATTCTATATATATTCAGGTGTTCCTAATTTTCTGTTCAGAAAAATATAGACAATATTATAGATTGTACTGTTGTTGTAATGGACTGGATCACAACATACTGCTGTTGTTGCCTGTTTTTGTATCCACATCTGTAAAACAAAAGATATTTAAATAACAGTGGCACGTTGATTGCATCTAACAATTACACTTCTGGAACAATTTCCTCTGAAAATATGTTAATGTGGCTTCTAAAAACCACATGTTTATGATGCAGCAGCTGTGGAATCTTGGGTCAAGTTATTCTATATAACTAATGATATCTGAATTCTGTGGGCTCAGTGTGGTTGAATACAGTATTGCAGTAACAATGTGCTTTTGTATTCTGAGTTACATTTTTAAAAAAAAAAAATGTATTTATGATTTCATTGAGATGTTTTGATAGCTTATTCAAATGATCTACTTTAGGCTGAATTTTGTGGTGATGAAATATAGTTTTCAAAATTATATTATTTCATAAAGATTCTGAATTCATTTGCAAAATGATGCAAAACATGAGGTATAATTAGTCATTCAGGAGAATTCATGGGCGCTGTTCACCATTCATCTCTCACCATTCATGTTTGCTTTTGGCAGTACTCTCTCTCTCTCTCTCTCTCTCTCTCTCTCTCTCACACACACACACACACACACACACACACACACACACACACACACACACACACACATACACACACACACAGTGCCTGCATCCGTATGTTTTTTTTTTCCTTATAGATGTTTTGTTGAGAGCATGAAGGCTAATGCTGGCTAGAGGGTACAGGTGCTCCCCCCAGCCAGATTCGGTGTTTCTATTGTAGTATTGTGCTACACCAACATGAAGACCTACCTCCCCCCCCCCCACCCCCTCCTCCCCGCCCCCAAATGTCATCACTGTTCAATGAGCAGCACAGGTGGTTTATTGTTCTTCCCAGTCTTGTCAGTAACACATGGGTGTGGACTGGCGAGAAGAACCTAATCTCCCTAAGATTTGGAAAATGAGTTAATTCTCCACATTTCAGGTGTTTGATTGAATTAACATGGGGAATAATTTCACATAATTTCACATAATTTCCAAATCCTCTCTGGCTCTGTTAGAATTATTTTGTTATTGCGCTCAGCTGATGTATAATCTTTGATTTATTAGTTGAATAATATTTGAAAATGTCAGGCGTGTCATAATACATGATGCATAATTCACAGTTATTCATAGCACATATTTTCAAAATGGCAATTCATCAAAATGGCACACAATGCAAATTTATTACCCCTGTGACGTAACACACATTTGTTTTACCTTTTGAAAGCAATCCATTTTAATCGATTATTTCCAAATTTCAAATAAGAAAAAACTCAATATATAATTTAAATGTATTTATTTGAATTTTTGATCACACTAACAAGTTAATGTTATTTTTTTTCCCTTTTCTTTTCTTTTTTTTTCAATCAGATTCATTTAAACCCTAAATAAATACAGGTCAGTCACGCTACGTAAGAAACAATCAAATGCTCAGTAAGCTGTCTGACCAAACTGGTCCACAACTGTTGTTCGTCTTGACAGAGCAGGTCATTAGTGTCCCTTCTAGTGTCTCGTATGCTAGCAAGATTAGCACAAGCATGTTGTTTGCTGAGTGTGTTGGATCTCTTCAATGTCTCTGCACTTTCCCTCTGGGGACTAACTCGCACACTGGTTCACATGAATACTTTACAAAGAGCATGAATATTTCAGGGTTGATGTAAAAATGCATTCAGAGGCAGGTTTCTGATGTGGCTCCTTGAAAAGGCTCCTCTGACTTTGCAGAGGTATTTATTGTGAGCGCTCCCCCTCACCCTCGCTGCTGAAAATGAGTGATGGGCGGTTGCGACACCCTCCCTTGGCATTGTTCCTTGCTGAGTTACAAAATTTCACCATAATTTGAGAGGAAATTTCCTTTCTTTCGTTTACACAGACTGGTGAGTTTGGTTGCAATCAGGCATCAACAGACGCAAACTCACACTCCAACCTTCTTGCCCACTGAACCATGTTACTCAGTGCTAGTAGAGATTCTGTCAGTGTGCATTTGCCTCTGTCCATCTTCACCTACTACAAACCAGTCATTTGTAATGCATGTCAGGTGGTCGATTTATAGTTTGTACTAGCGCTGTGTTCTGGGAATGTGACATTGGAGTAACTTCTCTTTGTGTGTACTTGCTGATACATTGAGACACAGACCTGTAAACTCATCTAATGTGGTTTAATTCAGGCAGTTCA
This sequence comes from Thunnus thynnus, assembly GCF_963924715.1. NCBI lineage: Eukaryota > Metazoa > Chordata > Actinopteri > Scombriformes > Scombridae > Thunnus > Thunnus thynnus. The sequence continues at coordinate 13,323,928 of NC_089533.1, forward strand.
TTTACAAGGTCTTTGAAATAGTAATTTTATCTTCTGCAGACTCCAGCACAGAGTTAGAAACAGTCTTCTCTTGGCTGTGAGGCCCAGGATTCAGATGTTGGATAGTGTCAAAGCAGGAGACACAGTGGAGCTGTCTTTACTGCTGGCATTTATGGCTAGAGGCTCATCTTTCAGCCATATTGTTCTGATCAGTGTGCTTTAGCTGAGGTGTGGCTGTGTGAAAGCAGCAGGGGGCTCAGAGGCTGTCCATGGCTGAGATCTGCTCTAAACACCCCATGTAATCAAAGGTCATATTTGTGTCATCTCGCTCACTCAACCTCCCCTTCCTTTTACATCTCCTCTGTCTCCCTTTCCATAAGCTGTCCTCTCTCTCCTCCCCTCCATTTCTCAGTCTCCTTTCTTTCCAGCAGGAAGACCCTTGTGTCTGGGAAGCGGTGGTCTTCCTGCCACTTCTGTTTTAGCCACCCTCCCCTGCCCCAGGCCATTGTTGCAGACCCCAGCTTTGTGTGTATTTTACGGCTGCTGTTAAAGATAAAAAACAGTCCCTTCCACCCCCTTTATTGTTTTCTGGTAGGATGTCCCTGTCATTCCCTTGGTTTTTATGTCCTAGCTGGATATCCGAGCAGCTTCCCCCTTCAAAGGTTAGCTGTGCTGTCTGCCTTCTCCCATTTTTTTTCCCAAAGGGGAATAAATAACTTTACTGAGACTTTTATTGAACGTCTCATTGCTGGAATATCCCATGGGTCTGTAGTTGTTGGGAAGACGCTTCAAAGACAAACACAGGTGTTTGGTGGAGTTAGCAAAGGCCTGGTTAAAGCCAGGGCCTTTAAAAGAATATACTCAGTGAGTGGGTGAGGGTTGTTTGTGGGAAGGGAGGCTTCTTCTTCTTGGCCTTGTAGTTCTTATGTTGTGAGCACTCACAGTTCGTACCATGTTCCCCATTGCCTTTTACCAACCCCCCCCCCCCCCCCCCCCCCATCCTTGTTGACCCCAGACAAGAGTGGTGGCTGGAGTGTGTTGCATGCTCAGCATAATTATTTAGCAGTGCAGCACCACTGAAAGCCTGTGCCAATCCTCTCTCTCTCTAAACAATTTTGATATTTGGTGATAGAAATTTAATAGGTGAGCCTTACCTGAGTGAAAAGAAAACTGACATCTTGAATAACCTATCTTAAATATTACATTAAAAAGCTATTTGTATCCGGTAGCTGCTGTGATAGAAGTGCAGTGACAGGACGTGGGTCTTAGGCCAAGTTCCATTTGGCTCTGGCGTTGTGCGCTCCCTCCCTCGTTCACTCCAGTTCTGCAAAACAGAGTGAGAACCATGGCCTGTTGTCGGGCTCGTTTGTGGATTGTTGTGAGATGACACGGTTCAGACGCAATGTCACAGGAGTCCCCCTGAATAGTAGAGGTGTTGCTTGGCATCCTACACCTGGCTGAAATAGCACCTTGCCTGGTGCTGCCGCCATCTGTCACCTTCCCCTGACCCTCCCACTGGAGACCCAAATGACTTGCAAGGGCAGTCATCTTTAAAAAGGGTAAATCCCTTGCATATTTGCAAAAACATTTGGTTACAGGGTAACATGCAGTGATCATGTTTCAAGTTAATTCAGGCCTCCGTATCGTTAAAACTCTGGCAAGTCCCTGTCACTTTTGGATCATCAAACCAGGTGTCCGAAAAGGTGTCATCAAAAATAAGTAAGAGCATCTGGAATTCATTACACTCAGGTAACTGAAGTGACAGATAAATAATTTAGTCAGTTCCTTTTCTTTGCATTTCTTTTACTAAAGTTTGAGTCATCAGAAAATGTATCCACAGAAAGTGAAGGCTTAGGCTGAGTGGAAAAAAAAAAAGGGGGTCTGGCTTTACGAGAGGATTTTGGCTAGCGAGTGGCCATGCTGCCTCAGAGACGGGCTCTTCAAACAGACCGCCACCCACACTACACCGTGTGGCATGGTGCCACAGAGCCCTCGCCTCGAGCATGGGGCGTGTACACAGGACAAACACAAAGGAGACCCACGGGTGAGAGCGACGGGCAGGGTAATACCTTCCTGTATCGGATTTCAGGGCATTGGATTTCAAAACCTTCCCGTCTATTTTTACACTCAACATAAGGAAGTGAGAAGATGCATTAAGAACCCAACGAGGCTATGAAAGTCTTTTGTTCACTTCCCATGACGAACACACACCAAAACTAAATAAAAAGAAAGAAAAAAGAACGTGGACTGAAAATATATTGTTGCGAGATTGAATAGACTGATACATTTGCCCAAAGTCAACCACTGCTGTTTTGTTTGTGATTTAGATCTCTCTGTGTTTTGCTCTTTTTCCCTTTCTTTCTGTCTCCCTCCACCACCACCCCCTCCCTTGACTTCCCTCTCCCAGTATCAGGCTGCTTCTCATCAGGAAGCCCCAGGCCCACCTCAGCGCATGGCCGTATTGCATGTGACAGCTGTTAGACATTATTAACGGCTCAAGCAGAAAATCCAGATTACTTGTTTTTTAATTTCAATTTTATTATTGTAATCGTTCAGTGAAAAGAACAAAAAAAGGGCCGTTGCCCTATTGTTGTTAGCAGATTTGTGGTCAGTGGCAATAATGCACGTAAGTGTGTGAGAGGGTGTGTGGTTATGTTTGGGTGGGTGGGTGGGTTTTTTTTGTGTGTGTGTGTGTGTGTGTGTGTGCTGGGCTGTGTTCTCCAGACACCCCCCACTGGAGCCGAGACACCCTGTGGTTGGCTGTGAGGCCTAGACAGGTGCATTGTTAACCCTCTAACGTCTGAGTCTGTCCCTGCTGGATCTGCTGCTAGTGCTCCTGGCAAGATTTTATGCTTGTGATGTAGCGGTCCCACTTTTTGCTGCATGCACAGCAACCAAAATTGCTACACTAATGGTGTGCACATAAGAGAAGTTTGGAAAAATCACATTTTTTAGATGTAAGAGGACAGTTTAGTGTGCAGGGTGTCTGCTCAGTTCTGTTATATTTTACAAAGAACAGGCTCAAGTTTCTGTTTAAACATGCTGTTAATGTACAAGATTCATTTTAGAAGGGAAACAAGTATGTAAAGTCAGTATTTGTTCCTATGCAGTGATTCCAAACAGGAACAGAAATCTGTTTATTGTTATTTTCTGTGTTCTGAGCTCCTCTATTTCGATTGGAAAACTATGATACATGAATGTAGATGGTATGTGGTGAGGGGTAGGATTGAGAGCAGATAAACTCAAATAATGGGCGACGATTCGGTGACTGTCAGTGGAACAGCGGGCGGCGGTGACACATGGTACCAAACAATGAGGTGCACTGCTAAATATATGCAGAGATTTGCCATAAAATATACATGCAGTATGCCTCTCAAGGATGTGTCAGCCCTTTTGTGAGAAAACAAAGATTAGCATCAGGAATTCCATTTTAATAAGTCTCTTGGGAGCATCCAACCAGCTGCCTAGTCCTCAATCCAAAGGGGACTTGTTGCTCTCTCTCTCTCTCTCTTTCTCATTTTTCTTCCTCTCTCTTGCTCTCTCTCTCTCCCTTGCATGGATTTCCTGTGCTCCTTCTGACATTGATTAGAACAAAAATCCCACTCTCTCCCTCCCCTTCTGCTTATTTTTGTCAAATCACTTGTTTTACACCACAAATTCTTTCATGTCTACATGTTCTGTCTTTGATGATCCATGTCCGTACCCTGCCCGCTCCTCCCTGCAGTCTCCCCCACCTCCTGCCTTTTCCCTTCCCTTCCCTATGTTTATTTGGCTAAGTCCCTCTCTGCCCTCCAACTCGTTCTGCAGTTTTTTTCTTTTTTCGTCCCCTCTGCCTGGTGTGACCACTAGGCTACACTGCCTCCTCTCTCTGATACAGTATGTGTCCTGAGGATCTGGGGCAAATGACTGGCTCCTCAGCAACAGATGTGTGTTTGTCTGCCGGTGCTGCATGCATTAGCTCTCTCTGCTTGCCACGCATGGCCATTGACCTACCCTCTGGTGAATGTGGGGGAGGGGGCTGAGTGAGTTTGTGCGTTTGGACGAAAGAGACAGACAGAGAGAATGAGAGGAGAGCGACAGCAAGACTAGATGCACACTGTCACATGCCGTCATACACTTACTGGTGCATTGCAAGCAAATGCATACAAAGACACACACACACACACATACACACTGTCACATGTCATACACACTCACACATCTTGCTTCCCAGGAGGCCGTAGGGCCAGTGGGACAGAGCAAGCTTGAGAGTCTGGTTCGTCTGTTTACATCTAATTATAGAAACAGGACTATTTCTGCAACCACTGCTTCAGCTTTTTTATATTAGGGAGAGAGAGAGAGAGAGAGACAGAGAGGGAGAGGGAGGGAGAGAGAGAGAGTGAGAGAGAGAGAGAGAAGAGCAAGGGGAAAAAAAACAAAGCTTTGACAGCCTTTTCTCACAATGGTGAGCAGTTATCTCATCCCCTCAGCGCTGCTACAGTCTGCAGGCTCTCAGTACAGTACAACAGGAGACAGAGGGGGTGGGGGAGAGTGTCTTGTATCGTAAGCCCTCTCATGTAACATGTGCAAATTTACGAGAAGCGAGCAACGGTGAACAAGGCGATGTATTTTCCCCCATTAGCCTCGCCGATACATTCGGTTGACAATCACCTCGATAAAAAGAGAATAATTTCTTCACCTCTGCCCTGCGGGCTCTCGTTCTGACCCGGCGGAAAGTGCTGTCCATCACACTAGTCAAAACAAAAGGAAGAAAGAGTTGATGTTGGGGATTAACATTGTATAAAATGTATCTAGTATTAAAGAGACAGGGGCAGTACAGTAGATAATCCTCCAGCTTGGTGGCTGATATCCAGCTGAGTGGCTGTTGTTAGCCAGGGGGGCCTGGATGGGGGAAGCTGTCAGGGAGACTCTGTGGGCTGCCTGTTGGCCCGCCTGGTGATGCCAGGTGAGAGCCAGATCAGGGCAGGGTTGGGCCCGTGGGTCTCGGCCAGACAGGTTGCAGGCTCTTGTAGGTGCTTTCATAAAGAGCCCCTTAGGCAAAATGAACAGCCCAGTGGATGCAACCTGAGCCAGGTGTGCCCCATCCCCCACACAAATACATAAACCACTACATAATGGAAATGTGTGCTTGCATACTCCCCGCCGCTACCATCCACTCCACCCCCTTTATTCGCAGACATGGCAGGTAAATTAATTGGCCGTGAGTATGTAACGTATATGCCGAGATAAAGGTGCGCTGTCTGGCCGAGGCGTAGCGTAACGGCCGTAATGATGGTTCTATTGTGTTGATGTTGAGGGGGGTAGTTAGCGGCACAGCCAGCAGGGCCATTGCTGGAGGGCTGGATAGCCTCTGATTAATTGTGGGGAATGCTTTGAAGTGACACCTAAGTGCAGCAGCTCACAGGCTAATAGCAATACCATCAGTACAGGGAATGCTCCTTCTTCCTCAGTCTTCATTAGCTAACATTTCCCCAGCACTTTCTCGCCACCCTCCCCTCACACGCCTGCCTCATCTACAGAGAGCCTTTAGGAGCTCGCAGGTTTTTATTTTTGCAATTGTTTCATGATCTCGCTGTCATTTCTCTCTGTCATGTTTGGTAAAATGGGAGATTTTTTTTTTTCTTGAAGGCACCGGAAAGGGAAGGCAGAGAGGCCTGTATTCACAGAGCTCCAACGCACAGGTGAATTGTGGCACAGTCTAAAGATTCATGGGATTGATGTGGCACAAGTGGGACATGGTTGGGGACTATTCCCAGGATCCATTTTGATCTCCCATACTGACAGACAAGCTACAGCTGTGGGTGTGTCTGTGTGAGTGTGTATGTGTGTGTGTGTGCATGTGTGTTTGGGAAGCCAAAGCAGGGAGGCAGGGTTGGGTCTGTCAGCTGTTGGAGTAAAGTAAACTATTAGTGGTGGGAGAAGGCAGTGTTTCCAGTGAAGAATTAGAACCACTTCTAATTGCAGTGAGGTTGGGCTATGATTACATGCTGGCTAATGCACTGACAGACCTCTCACTTGGCTGGCTCTCAGAACGCTGCTGAAATGGATGAATGCCTTTTGGTTATACAGCATAATGGGAGGGTGTGTGGACACACGTGTGTGTGTGTGTGTGTGTGTTTGCTAAGTGTGGGTGGCTGCCTGTGTGTATCTGTGATTAAACTTGCTTTTAAGAATGGTTCTCTCTGTTTTTTGCATGTTTTTGCTTGTATACGTGTGCGGGATTTGTGTGTATGTGTGTGTGTTTTCTGTGTGATAACTGAGCTCTGCTTGTTTCTTGAGTGCCTGTCATTATTTGTAGTGGAGGCAACTCTTCTTTCCAAATCAAAACTCAGCTGGCGCAACTGTCTCCGAACAGTATGGAAGAAGAAGTGTGTGTGTGTTTTTGAGTTTTTGTGTATGCATGTGTTATATTTGTGTATGTGTGTGTATGCCCACGGGAAAGAGCAATCAAAGGAACTGTGTGGTGGAGAGATCGTATAAAAGGAGTGAGAGAGGAAACAGAGTGGCAGGCAGCTGAGAGGGCATCATGTGGGGGTGGACGGGGGGCTGATGCAGGTGCCTAATTCTACCTCAGCCCTGGGCGTTTTATATTCCATCCATCTCACTCTTCTCCACTTCTGCACGGGACTGTTGGGGGATATAGTAAATCCATCTGCTTCAATCACAACGATGATTAGCTGATATATCTGTGACAGTAATCGGAATAACAACATGCGCAGATGGATTTATACAGCATTATACTGTAAGTCTTTTAAGAAGCTGTGTTTATTTTTCCCCTCGTAATTTTAATTACTCATTTTTTGCTTGTGGAACAGCTTGTTCTCAGGTGTGCAGGTGCCCCTGTTTTCGAGAAGCTGCGGTTTACTGTTTTGCTGGCAAGTGCTGTAAATCACATCGCATTCCCAGCATATGGATGACAGTTATGGGAGTGTATCTGCTGTTTCTTCATCAGCCCCTTAGGCCCGTGTTATCTCTCTTTTTTTTTTACAAGACAGAAGGAATACAGACATCATTGTGGTTTCTCCGGAGGTCGGGAGGTCAGAGATAACTTTCAACACAGTAACAGGAATTTTGTTGTGTGCATCTCTGCAGATTACTTCCTGGGTTAGTCATGGGTCACAGATAGGCAAGAGTGTTTCAAGAACTACCAAAGGGATAACATGAGAGTCCTATAGGAGGCATTTCCGTGAAGGGGGGGGGGGGCTTTTGGAGGTCAGCAGTGGTTGCTAAGGTATCATAACTGGACTTGGTAGTGCACATGTGGGCTCATATGTGGTTGTTAGGAAACAAAACAGGACATGTGTTTGGATTATTTTGGTGATGTGGAAGGTCTGTACCTTTGTGACTAATGTGTGACAGAGCAATGAAGTATTAGGAGAAAAGTGGTCATCCTTACCAGACCAGAGTCGTCTGCACACATGGAAACTGGATGGATCAATACCACTGGCATGGCGGAGGTGGAGTAAACTATGCAGCTGTGGGGGAAGAGAAGACAGAATAGTTAGGTACACTTCTTGTCTAAAGAATTTTGTCATGAGATGGAGCATCATGTGATGGTGAAGCAGATGTCTGTTATTTTTGAGATGGAATTTTACTTATGCTGTGAAATCCGCATTGTACTAAAGCCATTTTTTCTTAGTGTGTGTGTGTGTGTGTGTGTGTAAATGTGTATATCCCCATTTGACAGATCTTCTTTCAGAAAGTGGAGCTGCTTTGAGGATCAATACTGACACACTGTCTGCACAAGTACACACACAACACACATACACACACATTTACGCTCACTGTCTCATCTGTCAGTTGACAGAGTTTTCTCCAGCTCCGTGGGTTCTCTTTCCAGCCAAGCAGATGGTGAACATTCAGAATGAAAGCAGATCCTAAGTCCTTTTGGACCTCCATCAATCCGCCAGTCTCTGGGACCGTCCTGTACAGGGCTCAAGTTTCTCAGCACTGACTTCCCAGCTTTCCAACCACAGCACACATATGTCCAGTTGAACGGCAGTGCTTTTTAATCTCACATCCAGCAACAGTCCACATTCACTCACACAAACACTTTGGAGCTGAGAAAGGGCTGCTGACAGTTGCTCCCATTGCTCTCTCCTTTTGCTCCCCACCGACTCAGCAGACACCTCCCAAACCCAGCGGGGTGCCTCTCTCTACGTCCTTGCCCAGTGTGTGGCGCCCCACTGCGTGCATATTGCAAATGCGCCGAAGAGCTCATTTCTCTCATCTTCCCTCGTCTGTCCGTCCTGCTTACCTGTAGAAGCAGCTGTACCAGCCAACTGCCCCCCCCCCCCCAGTGCTCCACCCTATGTGTTTTTATGTGACAGAATGAACAGGATTTATTTCAACACACATGCTTGGACCCTTTAACAGTGCTGGTTTGAAGGCGCGCCACTTTGAAGCCTGCACCACTCTTAACTGTAAGTGATTTTACGAGGCGTGCTTCTCTGCCAGTCAGCCAGGCCAAGCGCCACAACCAGATTGGTAGAGAGCAATGGGGATGCCATTCCAGCACACACCATCTGGGAGCATGTGCAAGGAGGAAGGGAGAAAGTGTGTGTTCTTGTGTATGTGAGTATTCACATATGTGTAGGTGTGTGTTTGCGTGAATGTTAAGGGAGAACGGTGGTTAGCGCTGGCTGTGAAAGGGAAAAAAAAAGTTTAGCTTTTTGAGGGAGGCCTCATACTGCCCCTGCCCGCGTCTACTGATTTATGGGCTTGTGAAGGAAATCTCTCATTTGTCACTTTTCATCTCTTTTCTCCACGTCATCCTTTTTTTTTCTTCCCTTACTCTCTCTCAGTGGAATTCAGCTTTCCCCCAAATCTTCCACTACTTCTAAAGACTGGAGTAGAAGAGAGTATAAGGAAGGAAGGGAAGAGAAACGCAAGGAAAGCAGCCAAGAAGAGCCGGTTTTCTATCTGGTTAAAACCATGCCGAACAAAAGGCTTGTCTTAGCGGATATGTTTTAGTAAATATTCATAGGTGTTGACACGCCAGCATAATGTATTTTGTTTGTGGTAAGGATGCGTGTCATTAGGCAGTATATACTTTCTGCCTGTAAATAATTCAAAGCACTTGTTACGGTGCTGTTCCTGCTGCACTGTGGTTTGAGCATTATTGTTGGAAATAGAAAAAAAAAAAATACACACACTGGGTCTGAATCTCCTGTGCAACACTGTGTCTCTGTGTGGAGAACATTTCTGGCCACAGGGACACAAGCACACAGGTTTGCTGCTAATATCTGCTAGCCAGTACATTACCGCACTGAGGTCACAGTCAGGTCAACTGCAGTCTGGAGCCTTAGCGTGTGTGTTTGGTTTGTGTGTGTGTGTGTGTGTGAGCGTGCGTATGAATGTGCACTCTTCATGTGTTTATGTGCCTGTGTGCACCTTACTCACTCAGGTGCTGGCTATAAATCTGCCTCACCCTTTCCTGGCCCGCTGAGGGCACAGCAAGAGTGGTCGGGGCTTCACCCTTGTTCAAAGCGGGGGAGGAAAGAGGAGGAGAGGGAGGGAGAGGGTAAAGGGTTAGAGGGGAAGAGAGATAAATGAGGGAGGGGGCTTAATGAGAGCCCTGGCTCACATGATTATGGGACTGGCTGATAGAAATCAGGATCTTTCTCAAAGAAGTCAATTAACCCCCTCCCCCCTTCCCTAATTATGCATGGATTGCTCCACTGGCTCTTTACTGATAGGGCTGCTCAGCTCAGCTCAATATGCAGACTCATGCTGCCTGAGTCTACAAGGAGGATGTGTGTGTTGCGGGAAGCATTCCTCAACCTTTTTTTTCAGAATCTGTTGGCAGTCTGCTTTAAACTCAGGGTTTTTCAAAGCCATTAGTTACCCCATCCCCCCTCATCCTTCTTCTCACCTGACAAGCAGAGAGCCAGTACCGGGTAGAGCCAGGAGGGGGCTCCACCCCTGGAGGCCTCTGGTCATTAGTGCATTAGAGGCTAGATGATGGCTGAACTCTGTGGTCAGAGTAAATAAGCAGTGTTGTAGAATGTCAACACAACCAGGCGGCTCCTTCACAGCACCCAGTGTTGACATAACTGCTCTCTTATCTGAGGAGTGCAAAGCCCAGCCCCACAATAGAGCACTGTGCCAGAACAAATACAGTAAGGAGATAGAAACCACACTCTCCAACACATATCCACACACACACAAACACACACACTGACTGTGAGGGAATGTGTCGCATGGCACCACAAGTTAAAGCTGCAGCTGCTGATGCCGAAGTCAATACAGCTCAAAAGAATGCATAACTGATAATGCAGGACTATACAGCGGGGATGTAATCAAGTTTGCTTCCCATGCAGCGCCAGATTTTCCTGCTTCCAGACTGCCTGGTGTTCATGTGAGCTCATGAAAATAATGGGGTGTTTAGGATCTCAGTAATCTGGGTGATGGACCTGGACTCTGCTCGCACCGCTCAAACTGGCAAAGAATGAAAGCCGGCCTGACAGTCATGAGACGAGCTCTGCCATCGGGTTAACATGAATGAGCAGTTTGTGGAAGTTGCAGCTGTAACTATTACTTGTGTGAGTGTGTGTCACAGTGAGCAGACAGAAAGAAAAAGAACAAGGGAGAGAGCAAAGAAAGAAAAGGTTGCGGTGGTTTGCTTTTCAAGCCCGTGTTTAAGTACCTGTGTCATACTTGCTATGTTTCTGTGTCAAAACATTTCACTAGACCTTCTTCCCCTCATTGCCTTGCATCACCCTAATAACTCTTCTTTATTCTCCTTCCCTGTCTCTCCCTGTCCCCCTCTGCCTCCCCCTTCCTCTCCATTATGGCCTCTGCCAGGTCTAGACTGAGCTTGGCTCGTGCTTGCGTTGTGATAACCTGCTGAAAGCTGTTGCTCTCCCGTGGATATGAGGACACCCAGCTGTGGTTTCTCTGCGCTACCTCTCCCTTTAACTCCATGGCCAGCTATCATCCTTACACAGAATCCCCCAAATCATTTCACTGGTCAGGCCTGTCACATAGCTTGAGACTTTCTGGCCCAACATGTAGGCGCTGACATGTTTTATGGCCAGCAGAGCTAAGCATATATTAAAGAAAAATAGGAAAAGCCAACATGTGCGCTCATAGGCACACTGTTCAAAGTCAGTTTAATGGTTACTTTGGGATGTAAGGTTTTTATTTGAGACCCAAAACACTGCCAGTAGTGCTATTGAGCATGGCCAGTCGGAAAATATATGATTTTAATTTTCATCCCACTAACATAGTGGTATTTTTGTGTGCCTTTTCAGTGAGTGTGTATCACTGTGTGCATGTGTTTGCGAATGTGCTATGGCAAACAAGGCGAGCAGCTGTAACACATCTGTTAACTCCGATCAGATGCTGCAAGCCTCTCGTAACCCTGCAAGGCCTCCCGTCTCCTCTATGCCATTTCTGAATATGACCTGCAGACAAATAGAGTGAGGGGAGGGGCAGGGGGGGGGGTAACACGTGACCGTCCGGCCCACCTGTCCAGCCGACTACATGTGATTACTGCAACAAAGATAGACGACTGCAATGGTAGCTGTGCAGCCAACCAACCAGACAGACAAGCCATGAGCAGTTGATCAAGATGATATCCTCCCCCCCGCCGTCTCCCTGGTTTGACCTTGGATTGTGCCTTTTTTCGACTCCTAGCTGTTAAGACCCACATCAGTCTAACCAGCTGGAAAAGGGAGAGTAGAGGCTTTTTATGGCCGCCCTGCTCTATGTTAAACTCATCTGCTCATGTTCGGGTGAGGATGACCTTCTCTCCTCCGTACAGATTGCAGAAAATGCTCCTAATTTTACTCATCTCTGCTCAAGTGTGTTGCTGCAGATGTTGTGCAGGCCCCGGCAGCGGCATTCCATGGATGACCAGTGTCAACGGTCAGGAGACATAACTCAGCTTTGTCAGATGAATTTTATAAAAGAATTTACTGTGTGATTTGGCTGACCTTGTATACACTTGAAAGTGTAGGCTGCTACAGTGGGAAAAAAAAAGGTGTTATCTGCATGGGCTGACTGGAGTATTGTCCTTAGACGCCTTGCAACAATAGAAGTGAAGGAGAAGCACATGTGATTATACAGCGTGTTCTTTACAAGGTAATACTGTATATCATTCGGCCTTGGCTACGCAGGTGCCTTCCCTCCCCTTGTTTGTAGGTTATCAGAACAAAAATGCTTGCATTTGTCTTGGCCAACGCTACAAGAATTAAACATTTCTCCTTTGTTCCCCTTGTGAACCAATGGCAAATTATATTCAGGGCTGCAGAAAGACCTTGGGCTGGCTGGCGCGGCGGCTCTCGGCTCCGTTATCTTCACTGTTCTGTCTCTGTGTCTCTGTGCCTCTGACAGGCTACATCAGACAGAGAGAAGCCAGAGCAGGGAGCTGCCTTCTGTTTCTCTCACACACATCACTCCAGGACTTTATCATATTACAGGCCAATCCAAGAGAACTCAGAGGACAGCAGCAAAGCAGTCTCTTCAAGCAGGCCCCTGATGTCCAAAACTGCTCTGCATGACCTAAAGGAGGCGCCGGGCCACAGATGGAAGAGGGAGGGAGAGAGGACGGGAGGACAAGGGAGAACAGGACATTCCAATGAGCCCTGGTTGCCAGTAGAAAGCTGGGATGCTGATTTATGGGCGGTTCTGACGTAGGGAGGGGTGAACCTGTGACTCCCCATAAAACAAGACGTTCATTACCCTCCCAGGCCTCAGGAAAACTAATGGACGAACAAGAGCAGAGAAACAGAGCGCAAGTAGGATGAGGGAGTGGGAGGGAAAGCGGTTTTTAAAAACCCAAAAAATGAAGAGAAAGTGTTTCCATTTTGAAGCACACGTGTGACGGCAACTGAGGGAAGAGAGTGAGGTGATGAGGGAGGACAGAAATATGGAGCTGAACAGCAGGGGGAAGGAGGGAGAGTGATGGAGGGATGATAGAGAGGGTGTGAGGATGGAAAGGGAAAACTGAGAAGGGGGATGAGTGATGGGGCTCCAAGGAGCAAAGGGAGAAGAGGGGATGAAAGTGAAAAAAGGAAGACAGCAGTTAAAATCTGCCTCAATGAATCGAGCTGCTTGCAGATTTATGTGGTGTTGTGGGTATCATTATACATCAACCAGAGGAGATGGGGAGACTCAAGCAATGTGATGCCTATGGGGTTGTGTGTGTTTATCTGTGTATGTATCGCACCGCACTTTTATTCTCCCTCCTCACGCTGCTCATGTCTCCTCCAAAGCAAACTGACTTCTGAGTTCGACAGAACACACTCGCCTGTGGTGAAGTAACATCCACCCACATCCACTCTCCACTTTTCCGAGGCCTATCTATCTAGCACCGCTGGTTGAGAAAAGAGAGGGTTAGACCACCCAGGACTGGGTAGTCAAAGAGCTGCTTTGATGTGGCACAGGCATATGTGCAGTGTATGGATACAATCTCTGCTAAAACACACTTGCAAAACACAGTTTTACTGCCTCCTGTGCGGCATCATTACTCCTCGTCACTGGAGCGGTGGGATGCTCAAAGAGAGAGAGAGTGAGAGAGAGGCAGCCACCTCCTGCGCCAGGCAGTGCCAGGCTGAAATACTGGAGCCGTATGGTCACCCTGAGGGAGCCGAAACCTTCCCCAGTCTAACCACATCTCAATTAACCAATTAAGTTCAAAAGTTAACAGAGGACTAATTAGAGAGAATAGTGCTGAGCACTTGTTTTAATCTGCCATTTTCCCACTACCAGGCATGTCTGTGTCCGTGACCTGGCTGGCTAAGCTCTGGCTGCGTCGGCTGAAACATGGCACGCAAGCCGCCGTTAGTCACCCATCCATCCCCATGGCCAGAACATAAAACCAGTGGATTTAGACAGATCAGTCATCAGCTGTAAAACAAACCAGATCCAGAGCATTCCATGTGATGTTTCCAGTGGAACAGGAGAACCATGAAAATCCCATTTTTGGATCTGGAGATTGAGAGACCTGCAAGAGAATGTTCAAAAGTGGAGGACAGTTTTTAGTCATATCTAATGTGGCTATTTCCTGTTCGCCCCCTCGTATTTGGTCCTGCAGATGGGTTTTAATGGATGCCAAATAGGAGGTTTAGTGCCTCGCTATTGGCCTGCTGGAGCCTCTTTTTAACACCATCATATTAAATGACTTGTGTTTAGGACTTGAGGCTACAGCGTGCTCTTCTTGTTGACAATACGCCTCAGGCACAAAGTGTTTGTAACTTACCACTAAAAGTACAAATTTTATCCCTGTGTTCAAGAGGAGGAGGGGGAGTTGCTATATTGGCTGCTACCACCAATAAAAGATATGTGGGCTGTATGACACAATTGTAGTGGGGCTGATTTGAGCCCCGCAGCCAAATGCAGTGTGTTTGGAATCAGGCTGACAGCGAGATAGAGAGAGAGAGAGGTGAGAAATCCTTCCTTGACTCTGCTCATTTTCCAGCAGGGATATCTTTGTGCTCTTTTTTTTGGGGGGGGGGGGGGCTTTATTTGAAGGCCATGACAATTTAAGTAGCTGTGTATGTATATGTGGTTCTGTGTGTGTGGATGAGAAAGAGAGTGATACAAGTCTTGGATTTCAGGATGCAGTTTGAGGGGTGAAGGACTCCCCTGTTGTATGTGAGGCCCTGGAGGATTTCTTTTTTCTTTTTTTTTTTTTGAGGGGGTGGGGGCTTTATTTGAGGGCCGTGACGATTTAAGTTCCTGCATGGTTGATTAGCTGTATGTGTACGTGGTTCGGTGTGTGTGGATGAGAAAGAGAGTGAGAGAAGTCTTGGATGTCAGGATGCAGTTTGAGGGGTGAAGGACTCCCCTGTTGTATGTGAGGCCCTGGAGGATTCCTCCCCCCTTCCTCTCTTTCTCCCCCTCCTTTCTTCAGCCCCCCCTTTACACTCATCTCTTCCTCTGTGAGATCCACAATGCTGGGAAGAAATGTGTCATTAACAGGGGAGACCAAAATAATGTTTATGGGCTCATGCAGCACTGAAATCATTTTCCATATCAGTGCAACTGCATGGGCCCTGTGGGGGAGTAAATCTGATTTTCTCCTCCCTGTGCCAATGGGAAACATCATGGGAAAGAAAACAGATTGGATTGTTAGAGAGATGGCCTGACGCAGCTGTGGGCGGCTCTTTTTGTGTTTGGGTGTGTTGCTGTGTGTGTGTGTGTGTGTGTATTATGAGAGACTAAGACAGAGACGACTAGAAAGGGAAAGAGAAAGAAAGGAAGGAAGGAAGAGAGGAAGAAAGAAAGAAAGCAAAATAAAAATGTGATGTTTAGCGTGTGTGTGTGTGTGTGTGTGGATGAGAGAATGAGATGGATGAGCCCCACTATGGTAATCACAATTTCATGCCTCAGGAATAAAGAGCCGGAACGCAACAAACGGCCCTGAAACCCTCTCATGTAACAATGGGTCAGTTAACAAGCACACTCACCAAAGTTTGGACAGATAACAAATGGTTCTCCTTGAGGAGTGTGTAGCTGCCCTGTATACAAAGAACAAAGTGCTCCTGGCCCTGCAAGCTCTCAGCAAAATATCAGGCCTTTATTGGCCATTCCATAAGAAATGCTTGCATTTTTATCTGAACCAAGAGACAAAAAGGCGATTGCTTTAATAGGTAGCATGGAGGGGGATTTAATAAAGTAAAATGCTGATGGAAATAACAAGATGGTGCTTGGAGAGAAAACACACCGTAATGAGAGTCCAGTCCAAGGAAAACTACTCTGGTCTGGTGTAATATGTACTTCCTGTTACATTGAATTGAAAGCAGAGTTTAGCGATTTTGTGTTGTGACATTGCTTTTCTTGTGTGTGCTATTAAATCTGTGTTGTGGGAGTAGGGAATGCGAGTGTGGGTGGGTGTAAAAGGAAGGTAATGGGCCTTGAGCTCATTTGTCCTGGCCTGGTCCTGCTGCTGTTTCGAATCTGTCCTCCCACCTCCTGTGTCCCAGCCTGGAATGTCTGCTTGCTCTCCACAGATGAAACCAGTGACTCAGCACACTATTGCACTTTCACACGGATCACAGCCAGCACTCCCAAACACAAGTCCAAGAGACAAGCCCTAAGCTAACAGACCTTACTTTTACCATCACTCTTTGTCCATCCATTAATGTCCCAGCTACTGTACTATGTCCGGTTTCCTTTCTAGTCTATCAGTAGCTTTAAACCTGAGTCACATCCCCTGCCCTTTGCTTCCCCCTTCACCTCTTCACCCTTTACCCCAGCTTCCTCTTCTTCCTCCCGTAGCCTTCACCCACACCACTCAACCCCCTCAGCAACCTAACTTTGACAGTCACAGGTAAACGACAGACTTCCTGGCCTGCTCCTTGGCAAATAGCTGCGCCGCTGCTGTGTGTCCAGCTCTTTTATTTACTGTGCCCATAAAACGGCACTTCAGCAGGAACACTTTCAGACATCGCTATCTCTACCTCCTGCCCCCCGCACCACTGTTGGAACAGGAGTGATGGGATTAGAGTTGGAGTCTCTTTTTGACAATGATAACCCTCTGCAAATGGGGCTTTATGAATGATTAATTGTGGTAAAACTGAGGTGGAAACCCCCTTGGGGAGGCTGGCTAGATAAAGGCACACATGCTATGTCAGAAGAGCTGATGTTTTTGCAGACTCCTGAGAAAAAAGGTTAGAATGAGGAGAAACATATATTGGTGGGATGTGAGCATGTTCTTTGACATCTCTTCACCCTTCCTAGAATAAAATATCCCTCAGAGACATTTTGTCGTATCTGTTTTCTCTGTAGCCTGTGTGGATCCATTGTTGTTTTCAGGCTCCCTGCCAAACCAGGATGAGCCAGTTGGACTAATTTGTTTAGGATTAGAATCTCTTATCCCTATCATGTCAACTTCTATACTGTATAAACAGCTGGTTGAAGTGGGTGGGGTGTTTTAGCTGACCTCCCCGAGCCAATTTTATTTGCATAGCACTTCTGCAAAAAAAAAAAAAAAAAAAAAAAAATCCCAGAATCCCTTTAACCCCGCCATCAATCGCGAGCGAGTGGCTGACCACGAAGCCACTCTGCAAACACAGGCTGTCAACTTCAGCGAGACGACCACCACACAGACACACACACACACTCACACACACAGAGAGAAGCTCACATATGCTCAGCGACACACACTCCCACACACTCTGCTGCTCGTTCGCTCTCGAAGTCTCTCACGGTTCCTCACGCCCTTATCTACACGTCTAAACTCTTGCCCCTTACACTTCCCCTGGATGTTGCCCTGTAGTACAGACAGTCTCTCTCACTCTTCCTCCGTTAATTCTTCCAACTGCTTCTCCCGCTCCCTTTCCACTTCTCCCACCCCCGCACTGACCACATCCACTAAACTCACTCCACAGGCACGCAGTGTGGAGAGTGTCGGAGGCGTGCGCTGCTGGCACTTTCCCCCACCCCTGCACTGGGCCCAGCTCCAGGACTGGACCGCCTGCTCGCTCTCTCTCTCTCTCCCTCTCCCTCTCACTTCAGTACGCTTCTGAGCAGACCAGCCTCCTACTGGAGATGTAGAGTGCAGCCCACTCTCTCAGCCCCGTCATCCAGTCACCCACCAACCCAAAAAGACAAAGTCTGGGAGTGAATTTGTAAAGCAAGGGGGTAAGCAACCAAAACACAGAAAAAAAAAACAAAAAAAACAACAACCTTCTGCTACAGTTGTTTCCGAAGTGAGGAGGAATTTGGCTACCAGTTGAGTTAATGTTTTCAAGATGACTTTGACTGTTTGAAGGAAATCCCCCCACTTTAGTAGCCATTTGAAATTCCTTCTGCGTTTTATTGTGAGGAAGTAGGCGCTGGGTTAGTCAGCGGCCCTCCAGGGTAGCGTGTGCAGTCTGTCTGGGGCCACTGGTGTGTACAGTTGCCCGATCCAATCCAGTTTCCGTGTGTTACCAGAGAGGGTCTAAAAACTTAGTTGCGTTTATGAGTGAATATGTGTGTGGAAAGTCTAGCTGGCTTCTTTTTGGGCGTCTGAATTCCTGGGCAGAACATGGAACTGCATCGGTAGGAAAGTCTGATGAGAAAGACACTGAAGTGGGAGTGAAACTCTCTTAACAGACATCCTCCTCGATATGTTTTTACTTGGTAAGTAAACATTCAGAATGTCTTTTTCTTCCTCTTTTCTGTCTTCATTCACTACTCCCTGTTTTTAGGTGTCTATCTTATATCACTCAAGTGTTAAAGAGCCAAACCAGAGATTGACAGGTTTGGCCACATAAACATAAAAATTCCTAAAGGCTTGAACAAGAAAACCTGTCTGAAATCAGTAATCCCATTCTAATATCTTACAAATACATGTTCTGGCGTCTTGTCTTGCTGTGTCAGAGAGTTAAAGTAGTGCCTACTACAGCTACTGAAAGCAGCCACCGGATTTAAGCAGCTCTTAAGATAAGAAAAGGAAAGTGTTTTCTCTTTGATCATCTAACTCTCACTGATACTGATTTAATTTATTTAAGACAAGAAGGCAGGGAGTGTGTGTTTTGTCACAGGACATGACAGAGGCTGAATATGGGAGCTGTAATCATTCAGGGTGCGTTGTGAAGAGCTACAGAGCCTGGCTGCCACATGGCACTGACCGCTGACTGTGCAACCTCAACTGGCTTGTGTTCATAGACTCCTTCTACTGTGATAGGAGGTCTTATAAAGTAGTAGTGACTGTGTGTGTTTCTCTCTCTCTTGGCATTTTTTCTTCTTCTTCTTCTTCTATGATCCCCTCTCTGGCGCTCACTGATCACTCAGCTGTGGAGAACAGGTTGATGCAGTCACACCTGCAATTTTCTCTCTGTCTCTCTTCTTCTCTTGTCACCATCGCTCACATGTCTCGTTGTCTGTCTGGTGTCCTTGTCTAGACAACACATCCATCCCTCCCTTCAGGCTGCCATCTGCAGATAAGACAGAGGGCTGTAGACTACCTTGGCTCGTTTTTCAAGAGCAGACAGGGAAATATGATGCACAGTGAAATAATTGTACTTTATCTTCTCTTAGACAATAGCCATAGTTGTAGAAGTACTCATGTATGTGTGTGTCAGCGCTTAAGCACGTGTGTGAATGGGTGTGTGTCCCTCCAGAAGGAAATCTTGATCTGATTCCCAGCATTCAAAAGAACAACGTGTTGTGGGTGGGTGCTTGTTGTCTTCTCAGCTTTTTTTTTTTTCCCATCACTGCTTGGCCCACACATGAATCCCTTTACATCCTATTATTGTATAATTCCTTGTTAAGACACCAAACAACCACTCACCCTGGAGTTACATTAATGGGTAGGGATGCTCATCGGAGCAGATTAGTGACCCAAGCAGGGTAAAGATTATGACGCCTCCCTTCCAACAGCCTACCAATTGAAACTGTATTAGATACAGGAGAAAGGTGTGTGTATGTGTGTTTGTGAGCCGCACAGCGGTTTTGCTGGGGTTTCAAGATAGGTTGGGATGGCTGTTGTTGCTGAGCAGCACACTGACCAACTGCATCTGCACACTGCTGTTGTAATGGCCAGCATTCAGTCTCCTTGCCTCAAGCTCTGTTTCTCTTTCGTTCCCATGACAACTGAGCCTTCATTCTCCCTGCTCCGCCTCCCCGCCTGCTGCTTGCTCTGGGCCGTCCACGGGGGCCTCAGCCTGGGCCCATATATATGTGTGTGTGTGTGCACGCATGTGTACGTTTTATGGTTGTGCACAAACTGGACTCCTTCACCCTATACACCCACACCGGACCAAAACAGTAGCACTACTTAACAGCTCCATCTCCAGAGGTTCAGGGATATTTGTGTGTTTGTTTCTGTGTTTGTACAGTTGAACCCATCTGAGCACAACTGTGTGTGTTTGAGTGTGTCAAGGTGGGATGTTTAGATGTCAGGAAGGGAGGTGGGGTTCCCCCATCCCAATGCTCCCCTCTCCTTTAATTCTCTAATAGGATTAATCTCCATCGCTGTCAGGGATCGGCGCCGATTAGGATGCACATGACCCGATTTTCTTAAAGGCCCATACAAGTGCACCGCTGGCACCACTTAAGAACCGGAGAAATAAATAAACAGCGTTTCCAGAAAAAAAAAAAAAAAAAAAAAAACATGGGCAGAGAAAACACACAAGTTTACAAGGAGCTGGCTTAGTGGCAGCAGGCTCTGTAGATCCGTCATCCTTTAATAAGCTGCTAAATAAACAGTTGTGGCGAGTGCAGCACGGATGCTCTCATGCCTCGGACCTTCACTCCACTTGTTCTGCACTGTTTTGGTTGGCTCCCAAACTGAAACTGCCCCAACAGCAAGGCAGCCCAGCCCACTTTTATAACCTGTGTGCTTTCTGACTGACACCTCTGATTCATTAAGCTTTAAATGGGTTCAGGGCTTACGTCCATAGATTTAATAGTGGTATGAGAGCGCTTAGACTGTAAGAGGAGAGAGAGACGGGGAGGTCTGAGCAGCATTATGCACAGTTTATTTCTCAGTAGGAGGCGAACAACGGGACAGAACACAGAGGGAGGGGGTCACTGACTGTGAGTGACAGGTTGTGGAGTCAGCAAGAGCCAACATGACAGAGGTGAAGGTGTTATTATTCTGTACCCACTATGGCTCACATTGGAGCAGTGGTCAACCTTTCTTCCAGTCCAGACCATATGGCCAAACTGGATCAGTGAGAGGTCTGATCTGGTCGTGTTGTGAGAAGAGTTTCATGTATGAGTTGATCCGAGACCCTCCTAAGGTTTTCCTTCAATCCCCTCCTCCCCTAACAT
This sequence comes from Thunnus thynnus, assembly GCF_963924715.1. NCBI lineage: Eukaryota > Metazoa > Chordata > Actinopteri > Scombriformes > Scombridae > Thunnus > Thunnus thynnus. The sequence goes on from NC_089533.1 coordinate 13,344,619, forward strand.
CAGCTTAAACTTCAAAGATCTCCTTGCTTGACATCCAGACATCCCCTTTTCATGTTTTGTCCCTTTCCTCTCCTTGTCTTCCCGGCAGACGCTCTCTCCCCTCTTGGTGTGTGAAGAGGGGCTTCGCTGCTTTTCTCCGTCACTCGCGATGTCTCTCTCATTCAGTCTCTCTCTCTGGGGCGAGGCTGTTAATAATGCAGGAGGATTAGCTGATTTATGTGAACCGGAGGCGCTGAGGAAAGCTAGGGTTCCTGGGGGGGCGACGGGCAAGAAAGAGGGGACGAGGAGTGTGCAATGTGGAGGGCGGTGCCATACAGGAGCCCTGGGTGTCTGGATGATGGGGGCTGGATGTGTGCCTGGCAAGCACACTGGCCATAATCCATCCTCCACTGCCGCCGACCCCCACCCTGCCCCTCCGCAGAGATCTGCCAGGAGCACTCTGCGGGGACAGGGGTGATAGGAGTTGGCAGCACAGAAGGAAGGAGGGCTGAAAAGCAGAAACACATGGATAGTGTAGCATCAGCCTACTTCACAATACATCCCATGACAAGTATGATACCGCTGTGCCACCCATTCCTGAACGGCTAAAAGGCCTCCGAAAGACATTTTAAGGCGTCCTCATCCTTTCTATGTGCTTTATCCTGCAAATGTTTATAAAAGTAGTGGTTGTTTTCCATTTGTTTGAGTGCATGTGGTCTGTATTTTGTCCCTAATACTGCATGAGAAAAACTTCTTTACTTTCAGTTTGATTTTATTTTAAACAGAGAAAAAAAAAATTATAGCAGACTTTCTCAGCAGCAGTAATTACCAATAATTACTGAAACAAGGAACATAACACACTTTCCCTTTCAAATTTCAGAGGTTATTTTGTGTTGTAGTATTTAATGTGCTAGTTAAACACTACGGTGATTGTTATTGTTTTTCCATTAGTTTGTGATAGGCCAACATGTGAACACACACACACACACGCACAGGATTGGTTTTTATGGTGGTTTACGGAAGGTTAGGGATTGTGGGGGATTTCCTCCTGTCTGGGGCTTTGGTGCAAACTGTGACAGAGGTGTGTCTGTTCATTTGTGAAAATGTGTGTCCATGCCTATTTTTTCGATGTGTGAAGTGTCTGTGTGTGTGTGTGTGTGTGTGTGTGTGTGTGTGTGTGTGTGTGTGTGTGTGTGTGTGTGTGTGTGTGTGTGTGTGTGTGTGTGTGTGTGCCCCTGCATGCTCCTGTGCTATGGCCCATGAGCCACAGGCTATTCAATGCAGGAGCGAGCAGCAGACTGATGGGTTTATCCCTGCTGTCTGCCCAGAGGATGTGCTCACTCACTGCCTGGCTGATTAAGACTTCCACACAATTGTTCTCACACTCCCAGAAAAGGATCGATTCATGTTTAGACTGATTCATGCTTAAAGAAAATCAAATCAAACAGCGCTCCTCATAAGATCAGCACGTCATGAGGGGCTGATAATGAATTTTTACCATGTTGCTCTCCCTTATGTTTTCACAGCTAGCTCTGTGTGCACAATGTATGATACACTAACATGTGTGTTGGTGCAAGTATGTGCATGTGTGCTCTCATCCAGGCATCTTCATACATATGCATGAGACTTCACGGCAGTGTGACTTGGGGGAAATGAATGTGCAAAGAGCCGGGCACCCGGGCCCCTCTCTCAAGTGCACTGGCGGGCGCGTAATGGGAATGCAATTTAAGCAGTGGTTAATCAGTGTGTTTTCTCTGGCTTGCCCAGCAATGCATAATAGACAATCAGCCCCCAGTCACACAGGCGTTGCTACGAATGGTCAATTACTCATCATAGTCTTGTTAAACACACAGTTCAGCCAGCCAGGGACAGATTGCTCTGCTGGTGCCATCATTATGGTAAAGAACAAAGCAAAGCAATGTTATGTGTCAGAAAAAAGAGAGACAGCGGGAGGGAAAGAGGAGACAATGAGGGTTGGGAAGAGGCATGCACACAGTGTATATCTTCTCATCGAGATGGGACAGAAGAGAAGAACAGCAGAGAGGAAAGGGTCACTGTGACAAAGCGGAGGGAGGAAGGGAAAAAGGAGTAAAATGCCAAAATTGAACCAAAGAAAAAAAAGATGACTGGATTATCGAAATCCTGCAGAGAGAAAGGAGAGAAGGGGAGAAAGAGAGGAGGTGAAATGGAGCAGAGCAATAAGAGAGATTGAGGGCATGAAAGTGAGAGATGGAGAACATAAGATAATGGAAGGATGGAGAGAAATTGAGAAAGGGACACTGGGGAGCAGGAGCAAAAGTGTGTGAGAGCGAGAGGGAGAGAGCCTGAGAAAGTGTGTACTCAGCTGTGAGATGAGACCTCTGTCTGCCCATGGGGAGAGGCGGTGTGAGGGGAGAGAAGACGAGAGGAGAGGACTCTGCTGTCAGTGAGGGGGAGGAGAGTCTCACACTCTCTCTCTCTCTCTCTCTCTCTCTCTCCCTGACACATACACACACACACACACATAGACATTTTCACTCATTCACCCTCGCCCCAGGGCAGCGATCAGATCTGCCCGGCTTAATGATTCCACCTAGAGAGCCAGTGGGCTCCAACCTTTCGCATTTACATCTAGATCTCATGCAGGTTTTTTTTTTTTTTGATTCTTTTGGTCACACTCATGGTCACGGTGTAGACACACTCCTCTAATTCTAACCATGTTTTCTCTCCTTACCTTTTTCCCTTTGGGAATGCAGGCAGTGGATTGATGGGCAATTCCTCCGCCTCCTTCATGGGGACCTTTCTGGCCAGTAGTCTGGGTTCCCCCCCTTCCCACCCGTCTCACCCTTCCCGGCCGCCCTCCTCGCCCTCCTCACCTTCCTTCCGGGGCGGACCCCATTCCAGCGCCTCGCAAATCTGGTTCCCCCATTCGCATGAAGGTACCTCAAATCACACATGTACACAAACACACAGCCTCACCCCCTCATCTGACCACACTGTTTGGATGAGGAGATATTCATGTCTTGGCAGCATTAGGGCAAGAGCTTTGCAGGGTGTACTGTTACTCTGATATTGTTTATTTTTGGGCCGTGTTAGCTTTCCACTGAAGCACGGCTTGTAATCGACTAGCAAGAGCCAGGCTCCCACCCTTTTATTTACGCACCAAAATAGGCCCAGGCCCAGCATGTTTTGGGATGGAGTGCTGTGCCACGGTTTCTGGATGGGGACACAGAGTCAAAAGTTCAGCCAAGGAATCTTGCGGTATTCGATTCACGTCAGCAGGAATGTCACTCAAGGCTCTCTGAAGCGGCGCTCGCAAATAAAAAAAGTTGCAGTGATTGCAGAGCTTTCAGCTGGTGTCTCCATCACAGCTTAATAGGGTGGTTCCCACCTAACGCTCAGCATTACAAAAACCTGACTAAACACACACACATGCTTCTCACATTTCTGCTTAGATACAGCCAGGAAGTCAGACAAGGATAAAGCACAGAGATTAATCTGTTGGGGATGACAGATAAATGTAAAAGTCTATCCAGTACCACCCACTTATATATTATTGCGGCGTCTGCTTTTCCTGTGACTTTACTTCTGTCACTTTTAGATTTACATTTTCATAATCTTTCCCTAATTACACGATGTGATGGCCACCCAATGCCATCAAGTGATCCACAGTCTTTGAAGTTGACAGACTCTTGTTATTTCAGCCCTCTTGCATTTATTTACTTATTTTCTAAGAATAGCCCAGCTGTTAGTCCATGGGGGGATGCTGGTGGGGAGTATTTGTTATTTGTGGTCACTGATCAGCGGCGCCCCAGTTGCATGATGTGTGGCTGAGGCTGATTGGGTGTGCTGCAGCTGAGATTCTCTCCGTTGCCGAGTATGTGAAGCCATTGGATGCCTCACAGACACCCCACCACCCCCCCACCCCCCCGCCATCTCGCTCTCATGCCCTGGCCACCAGGGGTTGAGTCAGTGGACAGCTGCTACAGTGGTGAGAATAGGTGAAACTCTAGACTTCTTCAAATAAACATGGAAACAGGAGGAACAGCTTTGAATGAGATGTTAGCTCTAACATCAGCACAATCAGACATTTTTTTCCCCCTCAAAACTCAATTTGTGAGCATCAGTGTTTCTTTTACCTTATAGTTTTAGGGTTTCATTGTCAAAGATTCTCTTCTTTTGGAAAAGTAGAATAATATTAATAAGAGTGATGATGATAATGCCAAGCCTAATAAAAGTAATGGAGGTGATTATGACTGGGATTATTACTCAGTTGGCAATGGAGGCCATTATCTCTATTGCAGTTTAATTGCATATAACGCACTAAGAGCATGATTGAATCCAGACTGTTCATCAACCACATTCAGCTGTTCCCTCCTCAAGATAATTGCATATTGTCTTTTTCCTGTTTTGCATAAAAAGCAAGTCATCAAAATGAGCGGCACAATTACCCAGACTCTCGCCTCCTCTCTCCGGGTGTCAGCAGAACCCCACCAGCAGCAGAGCAGGCACTGACTTGTGCGTGTGTGTTGGTGCATTAGTGTGTCTCTTGTAACCTTAAAGATATTCTCTGGATTTTTACATTTTTTTTCGCCACTGTGTTTTTTTTTTTTAAGTGGTTGCTTGAATGCAAATTCAAGCATACCAGCTAAAATTTGTATTCAAAGATTATTGTATGACCCTCATGTCTCAGGCATATATACCTGTCATGGTGCAGGATGTCTTTGTCTCTACTGTTTTTCTGACATATTTTACAGAGATTAAAGAGCTAAAAGGCATTGAGCAATACATAACAATGATCTCATTAGCCACTTACTAACCAGTCACTTGCTGTGGATAAACACTTTCCTAGTGGACTTTAAGTGTATGTAGCAGGTTGAATCATAGGCATATTTAACAGAGATTATTTTTATTTCTTTTTTTTTACCTTTTATTAGGTAAGTCAATTAAGAACAAATTCTTCTCTCCTACACAATGTTTGCAGGCTGTTGGAATGGGAAGTCTGCACAATCATGTCTAAATGACTTATTTTAATAATAATAAATAATAAATGTTTAGAAATGTTTCATCTTAATTTTTGTTGGGTCTACGACAAAAAACACAATGATAGATAAACAGTACATATGGCTTTGATTTGAGAAAAATGCAATTCCTGGATCTGAACTTGAATTAGCACCAAAACCTAATCACAAGATCCTTGGCTGAACCTTACTCTAAATTTAATAGAGATGTCTGACAAAATCTCCAAATATTCTACTGACTAACAGAAAAACAAACAAGCCTGAAAACATAACCTCCTTGGTGTAGATAAAAATATGAAAAATAGGCAATGAAATTGTGCATTACCACCAACATCTGATAAATGAATAGTTTTGACAAACTTATTTTTTCTCATTCATATATCTTTCTGTTTCTGCTATTACTACTAGCCTACACCATAAAATGTGACTTGATTCTTGAGTCTTAATGTTAACTGATGGCAATCCCTGGACTGTTGTACACAAACCTTGGATCAAATTACTATGTTATGCTCATGCAGTTGTTCTTAAACAGAACTTAAAAGATATTATGTCAGATATCAACCATTCTGTCACTCTGTGGGGAAGACTGGAAGATACTGATATTAGGTATCAGTATCCACTCAGCTATCAGAGCTATTTCTCCTAAATGTCACTCTTATTACTAGAAGACATTGAGGAAGACCTTAACCGCTGGAACTTAACAATTTCTTTAATAGGAAGAAAAGCAGCAGTAAAAATGACCATACTACCACAAATAATGTCAATAAAATAATGTTTTTCACCCCTTGAGCATAAATAAATACACCCCAATATGGCACAATCCAGACTTTCAAATTAAATATAAACCAATAATATTTAGCACATGGAAACAAACTATATTACACATCTGGGACATTTATTTGAGGATGGCTCACTGATACCACATGAAGTGCTTAAAAAGAGGTATGATATCAATGGTAACCTTTCACGAAAAAAACCCTCTCAAAAATCTACAAGATTCTGTTAAAAACTGATGACAACCTCACCATTGCGACCCAAAAACTGGGATAAAGACCTAGCTGTTAAATCGATATTAACCATTGGAAAAAAATCTGCAATAACACTTTTTCAACGTCCTCAAACACTAAAATACAACTCGTTAAGTATAAAATCCTGCACAGAGTACACTTCACTCAACAGAAAATGTTCAGAATGGGATTCACAGACAACAACATTTGCACACACCGCACACTGAACACCACAGACGACTACTATCATGCCACCTGGCTCTGCCCACCCATTCAAACATTCTGGACAACTGTTACTCAGAAATTATCCTCCATTCTGGGTTGCAGCATTCCAGTCTCCCCATCCGTATGTCTCTTGGGAGAACTCTCCTCAGTTGAACCGCCACTCAGCAATGAACAGCCAACTTGGATCGCCCTAACAATCGCAAAGAAAACCATTCTACTCAACTGGAAAAATAGACACAACCTCTCAGCATCCCAGTGGCTTAACCTACCATCTATTGGGTATTGTCTAGTTCTTGTCATATTTTCTCACTTTATGTCTCAACCTCTGTTCTGTGTTTATACACTAAAAAAAAAAAAAAAAAGATAGTATGTCTATGGTAACACCTGTATTGTCTTATTGGTTACTGATATACAAAATAAGTCATCACATAGTTTTATGTGACAGACAGCTGGCTAAGCAGAAGTACTTTGACCATGTCTGTGAAAAACAAGCTGACAATCATACACCAACCCACACTGTAAATGAACTGTCATTTTCAAATTTATCCAATTAGGAAAGAGTTTCCACAGCTCACTTTCTGGGGTGTGAAGGCCAAGTCAGAGAGAAAAATATGTTTTCAGCTAAAATGTCCACACTAATCTCCATGCTAATGCAGACTGTTTAGAGAAAGTCAGTCATGCATACAAACCACATTTCTATTGAAGCATGAGAAATAGCTGAGTGACAAGTTAAGCAAACCTATAAATAAAATCACCTCATAATACTGGTGGTATGGTCCTTTGGATCAAGATAATGTTGGAAGAGGGAGTCAGTGAATGTGGTAGAGAAAAGTCTTGTATTGACTTTAAGATGCAGCAAGATGACTTAAAGGTCACATATTATACTACTTTTCAACAAGTTAATATAGGTCTCTGAGGTCCCTAAAACATGTCTTTGAAGTTTTTTTGCTGAAAATACCACTGAGATTATGCATTCTAGCATGCATCTATACCCCTCTGTTTCTGTCCTGTTCTGGATGGGCTGTTTCTGTGTCTATGCAAATGACCTGCTATCCTCACGTCCCACTCTAAAACTGGCTGTTGCTTTCCAGCCGTGATACAATGCAAGATTATATGACCACAAGAGGAGAGATTGAGGGCTGTTGACAGTATTGATATTCATACTGGAACTGCAATGGTAGCGTCCATAATACTAGTATTACAGTAACGCTAAGTGTATCTGTGGACCAGAGTGGACGTATTAGCCTCGGCTTGACTTTACATACAATGCCATAACAGGCCACTACAGCTCTGAGCAAGTTAGCTTACTGTGTGCTAATCAAAGTTACATAACGTTGTCAAGCAAAGGAATTCCTGCAGTTTGACCATTTCTTTTTCACACGTTTCACCGTTACCTTCACAGCATGTCTATCATTTACATAACATTACAGCAGCAACACACACATACCGGTGAGGATCATGGTGCAAAACGGGCTAATGTGTAACAACAAAGCTAGCTAAGCTAGCGCTGCAGTTCAAAGTTTCACAAAAAGCAACATGAAAAAACAGTTACCACCATTCAACCTACTACTGTCATCATTTTTGTTGGCTTCAAATGAGGCTTAATGTTCACACAGTTTCTCTTGACTGTCCCTCAACAACATTAGTCAAAAATTGCTAGCCATATTAGCCAGACAACATGCTAACGCCAAGTTCAACAGGCTTACCTTGCTAAATAAACAGTAAAATAGCATAAAACATGGCAAAACTTACAGCTTCCAAGTTTGAGGTTGGGCCACAGACAGCTAGTATCGATCCATCACACACACATAAAACAATTTTCCAGTCGTTGTGGGGACATTTCCATCAAAAATATAGTGAATCCAATGGGTCTTCACTTCCTCAGATTATGAGAGAATAGACTGTTGTGTTGGTTCTTGCAACAAACAACAGAACTTTGATTCTGTTCAAAATTTGATTAAGCAGGTTTCAGTGGGTGAGGATCATCAGCCTGCTGGGGGGAGATCTATGTTCAACAGATCCCTGACGTCATAAAGGGAACCAAATTTAAAGTGTTTTTGCACACACATTTACTGAAAGATGAAACAGGAGAAAAAGAGAGAGGATGGTCTTTTCTCTCTAGACATACCATGGACACATATTTATGTTGAAAAGACATGAAAAAGTGCATTTTGCATAATATGAGACCTTTAATTAGAAGAGCACCAGTCCAACCTGAAATAATGGAAAACCACGTGGAAGACATGAAGGATATATGGAATTTATTTTTGTTTCATGTATTAATTTGAGGAATGTTACAGCCTCCTCATCGGTCCACACAGATCTGACATTTTTGTCTGCCACCATTTTTCTTCTCTAAAGCAGAGCAGAAGCTTGAAGGATGTTTAAGTCACATGCTTCATGTACATCATGATTTATCCACTGTTTCCATTGCACTTTGTCACATTTTTTTAATAAATACACCAACTTTTCAATGTCAGACAAGTGTAAAAACGTTTTTTTGTGATATTTTCAATTTTTTTTTAAATTTCCATCATTTCCACTCAGGTTTTCTTATGCACAAATTGAAAATGTGCATAAAAACACACAGAAGGAGAATGAGTAGTGGCTGTATGTGATTGTGGGTGCAAGACGGGGGAAAAAAAAAAAAAGCAAAGAGAGTACTGATGCAGAGTACTGACTGGTAAAATAAATGTAATGTAAAATGTTTTTTATAACACCTGGTAAAATGGATTAGGCCCACTGAGCTTTTGAAAGATTTATTTTCATGTTTGGAACAGTTTGAGTAAACCCCACTGAATCAGCTGAGTAGAAAAATTAAAAAGGGGGAAAAAAAGGAAGAAAAAAAAAACTGTGGGCTCCTGACAGGCCTGAGGCCAACTGGCTGCGATCCAAATGACTTCTTACATTATGCCAAAAACAATCGCAGCCTCCTATCTCTGTCCACACATATAGACACACATGCATGCACACACACAATTGCCTCCATACACCTGTCTAATCCACTTCTGTTTGATACGCCTTTCCAAGCCTATCTTCAGTTGTCCATCTTTCCTTCTGTGAGCAGTTGCTAGCTTTTCCTTTTGTGGGATTTAAGCTGCACCCCCACCTCTCCTCTCTTCCATACTCCTGCCTCTTTCATTCTCCCCCTCTCTCTCTTTCTCTTGTGCCAGCCTGCATCCCTTCCTTTCAATTAGTCAAACCTGAAGAGATCCACCACAGTACTGCCCCTCCTCCGCCAAACATTTCTCATCTCTTCTCCTCTTCTCCTCCCTTTCTGTGTCTTGATGGTTCTGTCACTTTTTCTCAATTAGCGGACCTGACAGGCAGCTCAGCCTGCTCCTCCTCTCCTCTTGGTCTTCCTCTGCCATGCTCTCTCTCTCTGTCCCTCCATCTCTCAAGCTCTGAAATGTTGCAGCAATTTTCCCAGAGTCAAAATACAATTAGGCATTTATGTTATTTTGCCTTATAGCAAAACTGAAAAAAAACGTAGTCCTTCATCAGTAATTATATGGGCTCGTTTCTTCAGAGCAGGTATAAGAGGAGTGGATAGGAATGGAAAGAGGATGGCTCTTTGCTGGAGAGAAACAACACACTGTCGTCTGCCTCTAATTCAGCAGGCTTAATTCTCCTCTGCCTCTAGGTGCTGTTCTATATCCAGCCCCCTTCTTTGTCCTCCCTGTCGGCCTGCTTCTCTCAACCCACCACGCCGTGAGAAATACCTTCAGAACTTCTGGAAATCCCTCCCTGGGATGCAGCTCTGTTTGTTCTGCCTCTTGCCCCTGCTCTGCCCGTGGAAAGCAGGGCATGCGCTGTGAACTCCCCTCCGTCATTCACTTGCCGATGCTGACATGTTTATGTGTGTGTGGAGGGAGAGAAAGAGAGCGAGGCTGCTGTGCAGTCAGCAGACTGCACTAAGACCCTGCTCACGTCGCCTGCAGCAGCAGCAGAAGCAGCAGCAGAAGCAGCAGCTTCCCTTGTCCTGGCCAGATTAATGGCTGAATGGGCTCCGCCGTGCCCAGCAGTCCCCCTCTTGCCGCCCCAATGGAGGGCATGCTGAAACTGAGCGGGCTGGCATTATCGGGCACAGCCAGACCACGCTGTGAAAAGGGATTACGCCGTCAATCGTCACGCTCACAAACAACATGCTGCCGCAGAAAAAAAGCCCCTCTCCCAGCTTGGATAAAGACTGCCAAACAGCTCTCTGCATTTCTCCCTCCCAAAATCTGAGAAAAACGTCTTGCTTAAACAAAAGATCCCCCCTCCTCCCACTGTAGATGAATTGGCATAAATGTGTGTGCTTATTAATCATGACAGCAAAGGCAGAGGCAGAGACAAAAGGGAAGAGAGAGAAATGAGTAAGAGAGGTAGAAAAATAGGTGAAAAGAAAAAAAAGAGAGAAAGTGAGGGTATGTAATTATCACCCCATTGCCCTCCTCAGAAAGCAGCACCTCCTGTGTTATTGCAGGGCTGTTTGCCCTCTCTGTGCATTTCATTAATTAAGATGGGAGGATACGGAGGCCGCTCTGAGGCGAGGTCATTAAGCCCACCACAACACTCCTCCCTCCCCAGAGCCGGCTCACAGCACCGGTCCCATTGTTCTACCAGCAGAAAGTGAGACATTCAACACTCGGAGCTGCTGTAAAAACCACGGCACTGCATAAACACACACACACATACACACACAGCCAAATGAACTGCATCTGTGCTTTCCGGGATCAGGTCGTACGCTTGCCAACACAAATACGTCTGTCTTTCATTTAGCTTGTACAGCCATGTTTTCCTCTCTTTCTCCCCCTCCTCCTTCCTTCACTCCGCCTATGAGTTGTGTTTGGAAGTGAGGCTGGAGGGTGAGACAGGTGCAAAAGCAAGGAAAAGGAGATGTGAAGCACCTGGACTTCTTTAGATGACTCAGAGGTCACTGAAATGCTTGTATGTGGTGCTGGTGGAAAGTAGTAGATCTGTCTGTCTTAATCACGGTTACAAGGATTAAAAAAGAAGCACAAACACAAAATTACACTACATATCTCTGTCTCTTCTCTTTATGTTTTTATGTTCCTCCTTCTCTCTCCCTCCCTCCCTGAAATTGGTTCACTCATGGTGGCAGTGCAAAGAGTTAAGTTTTCTTTTCCTTATTTCTGTACCTTGTGCGTCACAAGTATCACATCATATCATTAAATCTTTCTTGCAATGGTGTGAAATAATTCATTAATAATACAAGATAGGTAGAAAGATAGGTCCAGTCAATTCACATAGATTTGTTTAGATGTTATATTTACCGAATGCAGTGGAAGTGGGTTGTCATAGTGATGCTCTTTCTTTGTCCTAATATTGTGATGGGCTTTCATCTCTATCCATGTTTTCTCTCTCCTCCACCTTCAAAGTCCTTTGTGTTTTTGAATGTCCCGTTGCAAAATGAGTTTTGTGTTTGGTTGTGGTATAATGTCCTCCAGATGGGTTTGATGTAATAAGCCCAGGTGTGCTGGCTTACAGGCCCAACATCCAATTGACCTTTTACCCCTGAAGTAGGTCAGTAAAGGTCAGCCGCCCAGCTCTCTTGTCATTGTAAACACAAGCTTCAAATCTGTCCTTATCACTCCATTCAGATGGAGAAAGGTGCCACTGCCAGTTCTGAGAGGGAGATAAAGAGAGAGCCATATGTTTCACAGACACATTTCATACATTACGGCAATCCCCAAGACTGAGCGTGTCTTGTATTGTTTGCATTCTAAACTCAGGCAGGAAAGGCAAACATGACAGGCAGAGCCAGTACTTATTTGCGTATGAACACCACCAGCTGCATTGGACCTGAAGGATTATGCTGGGTTAGTCTGGATAAGTGCATCTTGGTGGTTATTGCCCTGTCTCAATTATCTCTTTCCCTCTCCGTGCTATCCATTTCAGCTGCTCCAGGGTATCCTCGATTCTCAGGGAGTCTGGCCCACACTTTCCTACCCATGAGCCACTTGGATCACCATGCCAACAGTGGAGTTCTCTATGGGCAACACCGTTTCTATGACACCCAAAAAGGTGAGGCACAAGATGATTAAAATTTAATCAGACAGAAATAAGACCATTTAAATCCAATTTATACAATATAGTATGGTGTAATTTGATTTGGGATATTGATATAAGGATGCCTGGGGATACTATCATGAGAGCTGAATAATCTAATTCATTCTGTCATTGTCATTGCCTTTTCCTTACTTGAGTAATGCATTTGTCTTTACTGGCCTGCCTTCCTTCCTCTCTTAGAGAACTTCTATCTTCGAGGTCTCCCGTCCCAGCCACCTCTCATCTCAGCCAATCACAGTCTGCCACCGATGTCCAGGGCAGGTTCAGGACACTCTCAGGGGTCCTGCAGCAGAGATAGAGATCCTGGGGTAGCAGCAGGTCTACATAAGGGTCTTAAAGAGGGGTCTGTGGAGAGAGGAGTAGTACCTGTCAAGGACAAGGAGAGGTCCAGTAGCAAACAGGAGGCAAAGGAGAGACAGCAGCAGCAACAGCACCACAGTCACCAGCCACCCCAGCCCACACACCATCACCATTCCCACTCCCATCAGCAGCACCCACACTATCCACAGCATCCACTGCCCCTGGAGGAGGTCAACAGTCGGGCACTGGAGAGGCATAAGGCATCACTCACAATGGAGTACAGCAAGGAACACCCTCAGAGTATGGGCAAGCCCCTCAGTGCCTGCTTACACAATGGCAAGATGCAAAATGGAGATGCAGGAACTGGAGCAGGGGCTAAGGCCTCCATGTCCAGCTGTGGAGGGGAGGGCACAACCCTTGGGACTATGGGAGGTGGGGGGAGCGGCCAGGGCAGACATATGGGGTCCAGTGGCAGTAGTCGCTGTACCAAAGAGGGGGTAAGTGGGGAGATGAGGATCAGTGAACAACCTTCAGACTGTCTGGAAAGGGGTCAGGCACCACTCCACCACTCTCTGTCCTACTCTGTACCCCCACCCTTACATATGGGTTCTGCTGCTGGAGGGGCACACCCCCACCCGCATCCTCATGCTCATCCCCATACACATCCTCACCCAGGGGGCTTCCACTGCCTTCAACTCCATCCCAGCCACCCACACCACCCACATCATTCCCATCATACACACCACCACCCAGACTTCTTCTGTCCGCCCCCTCCTGCACCTCTAGCCAATCCTGCCTCACATGAGAGGGGGCCAGCCAATGCGGGGCGAGAACCTAAAGTCACAGGGCCTACATTTGTGCCATCTGTGGCAGACCTGGGGGACAAATCCAGTGGGCCATTCCAGCTTGGTAACCCTGACTGCCAGGGTGTGGGCGGTGGAGGGGGAGGCGGCAATACAAAGGACAAAGTAATAGAAAAGAGTGGAGGTGGTGGACACCATAGTAGTTGGCACAGAAAGCAGCAACAACAGCAACAGCAGCACCCATACAGAAAGACAGAGAAGGCTCCAGAATGGATGCAGTCCCACCACCAACACATTCAGCCCTCACAGCTTCCTCAACCTCCCCAACAACAGCCTCCACATCCCCAACAGCAGCACCAGGTTGTACGATCACGCAGTGCTGAGTGTATCAACAGTGGTGTGGACATGGATGTGTTCAGACCCTCACTACCCCAGGGACCCAAGACTGGACACTCTGTTCCTCATTCTGTCAACACTTCTCCTTACAGAGACTGTTCCCATCCAGGACCCCCACCTAACTCCTCCCCACTTGGAAGTAAAAGCATGGGTCAACATAGTGGGGCTGGAACAGCCCATGGCCCTGGACCTGGAGGTAGCTGCTCCTTACAGAGAGATGGACAAAAGGTAGCCAGGATTCGCCACCAGCAGCATGGCCGACCTGGCCCAGATGCTGCTTCTCCAGCTGAGCTGAACCAGGCAACTAATCAGGAGATGAAAAGAAAGATGGACATGTCCACTTATGGTTACAGTAACAGCAGTGGGCAGCAGCACCACCACCAGCAGCCCCCAGTGCCACCTTGGGCCATGAGGCCACCTCACCACATGTCACAACCAGAGGAGGAGCAGAGGAAGTCCTACATGGAGTTAGGGGCCACTGGTGGGCAACATTCTCAGCAGCAGCAACAGCAGCAGCAGCCGGGAATTAACCTGCCTCCTCCTCAGCCTCCCCCTGCACCTCCCCTCAGTCAGCAACAGCAGCAGCCTCAGCAGCAATCTGAGCCCCAGGGCCCAACTCAGGGGGAGAGCAGTGCCATGAAAAGCTTACTGAAGTACAGCAACCAGCAACAGCCACTGCTCCTCTCCCAAAAAAGCCCCTTTGGGGGACTGGGAAGCCTCAAATCAGGTCCTGCTGGGGGGAGCTGTGCCCTACAGGGTAATAAACAGACTCTACCTTCCAGGAAGGGCCCAGCCAATGACAACGAGCGCCCTGATTATAATGGGCGGGGCCGGGATATTGGGGAAGCAGGTCATGGGGAAAGTGAGGTGCGGCAGCCACCAGTGGGAATTGCAGTGGCGGTGGCCAGACAAAGGGAGCCGACTTGTCGTTCATCAGACAGTCATCCCAACAGCCGACAAGGCAGGGTACATCCCTCTGTGAAAGGTAAGCAGTCTAGGTCAGTGCCTCATAAACAGAGGTGAAGGGAACAGAGACAGTTTTTTTTGTTTTTTTTTCTTATCTGTGACCCACTGATGACCTAGCTGTGAAAAAAAGAAACCAGAAAAAGCATATAGCTGAAAAAGCCCGAAACATATTGGTGTTACTGAGAATTTTTTGAGACAAACCTTTATTTTTGGTGAATGTATTAAGGGTTTTGTATGGTATGTAATACTCACTGTTGTTTTACTAAAATAGATTTAAATATAATTTGCTCTACAGTAGTCCCAAACCATGGCTATCCACTTTAAGTGAGTTGTATAATATTTAGCTTTCTTCTTACCCATAAGCAAAGATCTGTAAATTTCACAGAAATTAACACTTTAATTTCAAGAAATAATTCCAATAGGAATAGCAATTAACATTACATAAACATTACTGAGCTTGGCTCCAAACCCATGTTGTTCCTTTGTTTGGTTTTAAACAAACATAAAAACACAGTCTTGCTTTTCATTAAATTTACCAGCCTTTACCAAAAATAGCACTACTATTTTCAAACATGGCAACAGCAAGCAATCAGTGACATAAGTATCCTTGCTTGGACTTGTACTTACTGTCCAGAAATTCATGGTGCCATTTTGAAAACAGTTGAGATGATGACCTTTGATTGGGTTCATCAGAATCTGTGTAATGCCTCATTAAAGTGCTTCATGTCAACAGAAGACTGATTTCATTTTTGGGGAAGAAATAGAGGTATGACGAAAGAAATAGGCCATCAAATAGTAAAGTATATGAGAGTATAGTAAAGATGGCTTTCAGTGGGGCAAACTAATAAGCAGTGTCAGTAGTCTAAGTCTCTTGTGAGTCGTGGTACTGTTCTAAGAAATGGTAAGAGACTTGGAAATATGTCCTCACAAGGACACAACGGTGAAAGCAAATGGTTAAGCTAACGTTTGTCTTACAGGACCACCGCGCTCCATGTATCCTTCAGACCCTACCGCCGAGGAGGAGAGGAAGAGGATGAGTGGGGAACAGATAGGTCTGACTTGTTTAGACAGAGAGAGAGATGCATATATCAGGTAAGCAACTGTAAAGCCATTGCTTAATACCCAATTCAAATCTGTATTGTTAGAAACCTTCAGCCTACTGGTCCTCATTTATATTTCCTTATATTTGGCTTATCCTGATGCAGGGATAATAAGGAAAGGGTGGAGTTTGCAAGGATCCACCCCTCCAACAGCTGTCACGGGGACCTCACCTCTCATCTCATGGTCCCAGGCGGGACTTCCCTTCAGTCTGGCCAATTAGGAGATCCTGCTGCACATTCTGCTCACCATCATTGGATGCCAAGAACTGGAAGCCCATCCCTCTGGATGACAGGACACTCTTATGGTAAGAGAATATTAAGAGTTTTGGAAATTAAAATTCTAAAATTGTACTTAATCACTCCACCTGTTTGACTTCATTGATTTCAGTAATGATATTTTTCACTGAGATCATGTGAAGAAGGTAGTAGAGTCCTGCTTTTCCAATTTATGGAATAGATAAAAAATGAGGGCGTTTTTATGCTCCTCTGATTTGAATGTCAGTTATGCTTTTATAAAATATTGTTCTGCAGTAAATGTTGAGTTTCCTTAATGCCCGCCGAACTCAGTGTCTCATCTCAAATTTGTGAAAAATTAAGCAGCCAGGATTTTACATCATGCTGAAGAGAACACATCATTTCAATTTAACCATGTTTTTATTGGTTCCCAGTCAGGTTTAGAATTGATTGCATGATTTACTCTTTATGGCTAGTAGTAGTTACAGTATATTTGTAGCTCTGTTTTACATTGAATATGATGGGTACATAATCTAAACTGACATAATTTCTATAAAGCAGGTATAGGTCATACAGCCCTGCACCAGAATCTGCCCCCAGGTTTTTCTGCAGCCATGTCAGGCCCTCTACAGCCAGTCCTGCCTCTGCCTCAGGACCCCTCTGCCCAACTGGTGGTCCTGCCCACTGACCCTCCTGCCCATCCTGCAACCCATCACCTGGGTATGCCATAACCTTGATTTCTCCTTTAAGCCAAGTGTATTTATGAAGCACTTCAAACAAATGTGTCTGCCAAGTACACACAAACTTCGCATGTATGGCCTCACACATACTGATAAATGTATTTGCCCTTATAATCTGCCACACAAATGTAAATCCCTATATATTTGAAATTTACTTCACCTCCCACTGACTAATGATTAACACAATGTTATGTCAGTGTTCATATAATCTGGGGAAAACATGTTTGTTATAGTGATCCCGTGGCAGAGCTGCCGACAAACTTCCCCTCGATGGGCTTGTTCACAGCCATGCACACCAACCCACAACCCACATTTCCTGCACACCACCTGCTCGGCCTGGCAGGAGTAGTGCTCTCAATGGGTCAGGGTACTCATCTAAAGCTATATGTACTATATGTGCCTCCACGTACACATGCATACACAGTGTACCACACCAGAGAAAAAGGACATGTGAGAATGAAGGAAAGCTCACTTATTCAGTGAACAGGCTGTGAAATTTAATTAGCTCACATTTTTCGATGGTACTTTTCCTTCTGTGCTCCACAGGAGTTTAAGCTGAGAAGGGAAGTGCATCCACAAAAGCTTTCCCACAGGAAACATTTATGTATCCAAGATTACGTCTCTGAACAAGGATTTTTGGTGTGTCTGGGAAAAAGGGGGTGGGAGGGAAAGTCAATTTAGATGTAATTGTTAATGAGAAGTGTATTACATACAGAGAGAAAACATCAGGTTTCAGTTCCTGTAGTGTGGGCCCACTACTTCCCAAGTGGGACCTCTGTCATAGCACATCACCCACATCAAATTGTAATGGTCCTTAAAGCCACATAATGAGAAAGGTTGTCCACCCACAGACATGGGAACTAAGCTTCCCGCTGGGCCGTTTCACAGACCCCCTTTCTGTGGTTTGGCTGGCAGGTGGGACTTCTTGGCGGAAAGGCCACACTGAATACTCCAGTGAGACGTACACGCATTTTCAGTCCAGTATTTTGACCTTTAATCAACCTACAACCATCATCATCTGTTTGCATTTCATCATTGTCATGACTTTTTTCCAGCATTCCAGCAAATTCTCAAGGCAGTTCTTAAGAGACAGCTTTCTGTTTAGAGCGGGGGAGAGTGTGGGATTGCTTCTGCCTGGAGACATGTTGTTCTGTAAAGTCAAAACTCTTTTTCGAAGAGATTTGTCTATGTCAATGCTATAAAATGTGAATACAATGGTTTTTAAATGATCCATAATGGTTTCACTGTTTTTAAATGGGGGTGTGGGAGGTAGATAATGAGATATATGGATAACACAATGTTGTATTCTAGTGTTGCACATAGTGTTGATACGTTTGAATCCAAAGGAAAAGGTTGCTAAAGTGTGTATGTGTGTGCATGTCTTTTTGTTCTAACGTAGCTTCCTCCATCACATTCCTCCTCCTCTCTCTCATTAGATGTGATGGAGCAGCCAGGGCTGTGGCCCCCTGTGTATGGTGCCCGGGGCCCACCCTCCCACATGCAGCATCCTGCTGTGTACTCCCGATCCCAGTTTCTACGGCAACAGGAGCTGTACGCTCTCCAGCAGCATCAACAGCTCCAGCATCAGCATCAACATCAACACCAGAGCCACCAGTCACAGCAACCACAACCACAGTCCCAACCCCAGCAGCAGCAGCACAGACCTGCACATGTCATGGACATGCAGCATCAAGCCACACACAATGCACAGGTGATTATAAAGTCTAAATATGCAAGAAACATTTTAGATGTGAGGAGAGTTTGATTAATACAGATTTATCCAGACTGACATCTATCTGCAAATGCAAAACAGAACAAGACTCAGGCTGAGTGAGTCATGTGTCAGCTTGAGTTATCACATGACTATTTAGAATATTTACTCTATTTATGTGACTACATTGCAATGAATTGGTTATTACATTGCTAATATAAAAAAATCAACATGCTTGAGATCTTAAAGGTTTGTTGGGCCCTTCAGTAAATATGGATATTAAAATAATTTTATTCTAATGCCATAGATGCAGAAGAGACCAGATGAGGCCTCAGTTGAACTGGAAGAACTTATTTCAGAACCCAGGACATCTAAACCTGCCAAGCCCTACTCATACAACCCAACTCAGAGGAATACCTCTCCCCCTGGGGCTTGCACTGCTCACCTGTCCCCTTGCTGCCAGTCCCCGTCACTGCGGCCGCATCCCAAAAGCACTCCTTCTACACCTTGCCCTGCTCCCAGCCCTGCTGTTACAGCCCCTCACTCACCTGCCATCAGCCCAGCCCCACCTCAGATGCCCAAGGGGGCAGAATCCCTGGACAAGAGAGGAGAAGGGCAGCCCCCGCAGGACTACCCAGAGTCTTTGGAGCCTGGTAAGCATGAGCAAAAGCATTTATATGCCTACAAAAATATAAAGATGTGCCTCAAAGTTTCCCCGCTGCCTTTGATGCAATGCATGCAATGGCATAAGTACAAGCAACATTGATGACATCAAGTGAAACATGCTGTTTGCAATCAGTGTAAGATGCAGCTAGTTACAGATGTTAAGCTAAATAAGTCTGATACATGGCAGAAAGGACAGTGAATTCTAGGATATAGCAGCACCTTGTACAGTATATCCAATGGTTATTGGAATACCCACTGTTGTTAATGATCCTTTTTTTCTTCTGGTGTGGTAATATGTGTGGGTGGCTCTGTTGGCAAGCCCCTGATTGACTGAACAGCTCAAAGCTGCAGAAAATGGCTGCCGGCTGAGCTGGGGCTTTCCAGTACCGTTACCTTGGTAATGACTGAGAAACACCTCATCCAGGCCCTCACCTCTCCTCCAACACCACAGGCCCCACACTCCCTTCATCATCATTAATGTCTGGCTAACGGCTGCTGCACACCAGAGGAGTTATGTCAGGCGTTCTGATAAACCTAAAGCCTGGCCCACTTCAGATAACACACTCAAACAGGGCTACATGTGGTCCCCTACCCCTCTAACTGCTGAGAGATCAAGGCAGAGTGCCACTTAATTTCCTTTTCCTGTTTTTCACCCTCGTGACCTCAAAGGTAGAAAGTTAAGTTTAGAATGGGCCTGATGTGTAAATTTTCAATTTGCATAGCACCTCTAAATGTAAGGCTCTCTTCAAGAGAAAGTGTGCTTGTATTTCAGCTAAAATATCTTTTTTTGTGGGAGATTTTATCAGAATTGTTAATGATTCTATTATATACATTTCTTTCTCTCTATAGACTTGCCCCCTGGATACACCTACCCTGCTATTGCAATTGGCTACAGGAGTGGGCCCTCCCCCCAGGATGTTCAACTGGCTGAGCCAGCTGACCTGGAAGCAGTCCAAGTGGAGCCTGCTGAGCATGCTCCCCAGTCTCTCTCCAGCCTAGGGGAGGAGCTAGACTGCCAAGCAGTGGTCAGGCCCCTCCCAGAGCCACTCCCACCCAATGAAGGGGAGCAGGAAGAGGAGGAAAGAGTGGTTGAGAGAGTTCTGGAACAGAGGGAGGATGTTGAGGTCTCAGTGGTGTCAGCAGCCAACTATGTGCCTGGAGAGAAGGAGGTGGAGGAGCAGGGGCCCGCCGAGGAAGAGGTGCTGGTTTGCCCCCCTGCCGACAGCCCGGTGTGCGAGGCTGCTTCCTGTCCAGTCCCCCTCTCAACAGAGGAGCCTGAAAGGCCAGAAGCTGTCATCACCTTGGAAGAGGAAGAGGATGATGAGGCGGTGGGTGAGGAGAGCCAGGTGGAGCATGCTCAAAAGGTCAACATGCCTGGAGAGCAGGAGCCAGAGCTGGCCACCATCATTGAGCTTGACCCTGCTTCCCCTGCAGCCCCTGAGCAGCAGTCCTCAGCCCCTGAGGAAGCAAAGGATCACGAGCAGCCGCGCGGGAACAAGACGACCCTTGATGACACCTCAGTGGATTTAGTGTGTCTTTCCCCTGCCTCAGCTTCCACCCCTAGCCCAAGCCAGGCAACTGTCTCTGTGCCCCACAAACCTCTTGTGCCCTGCTACTGGAGTCTGGAGCTTCTGATTGCTGCTGCTTTCTGCACAGATGTACCACCATTTCCCTTGTTCCCTTTCAGCACCCCATCAGTTGCCCCGTCACAGCCCAACCCCCACCAGGGTATGGAGCTTTTGAGTGAGCTGGCAGATCTGGAGCTGCAACAGCAAAGGCACACCTGTGGGAAAAGCCAGGGTGAGGGACAGTGGATCCTCCATTACTCATACACATTAACATGCACACAGAAACACACTCATATCAGCGGAATGCACTTCTATCTCATAGTTTACCCTCCTTTTCCTTGGTGTCCACTGAGACCAACTCCCCCTCTCCCCTCAGGCCTAGCCTCCGTCACTCTGCGTTCCCTCCCAGATACTCCTCTCTTCCTGTTGGTCTCAAGAGCCTCTGGTGGATTCTAACACGTCCCCAGAGAAGCTGTCTGCATGCCTGCTTGCCGTTCCTTTTCTTTGGTGTGTTAAAGGCACTTTTATTTCCTAAAAGGCTGTTCTAACGATGCAGAGGCCTCAGGAGAGGGAGAAGAAGCAGGAGGACAGAGCTGAACTACTAGTGAGGGGTGTACACCTCCCTCTCTCACTCCTGTCTCTCCCTTCCAGCTTTCCTTAGGGAGCTGTCTCTCCATCCTGCCGCTGTTTGATCCAGACGTGTGCATGAATGCACACACACAGCCAAACACACATAAAATACACACCCAATTGCAAATACACACACTTTAACAAAAAGGAAAAAAAAAATTAGCAGCACACCAATTGGCTTCCCTCTTTCCCAAACACAACACGTTACTGAAAGTTAGTGTGTAATCACAAAAGCAGTCAATGTTTTCAGCACCCTGGAGCATTGCCTGGCTAATTAGACCCCATTGTTTTAAAGTGCCTTTAAAAGCTTCCTTGTTTTTCAAAGCGCCATGTGTGTGTGTGTTTTTTTTTTTTTTTTATTCATGCAAAAGGATGTTTTGTGTTTACCACAGCATCCTAATGCATTTAACTGCTCCCAAAAGAGGCTTCTATAAAAAGGGTATCATCAACTGATTTCAGAGTCAGTGATGTTGTCTTCGTGATGCAAAACTGTTGACAGCTCAGGGAAGTGGCACATGTCGTTTTAGAGTCACAACAATAGTCTTTACCAAAACAAGTACTAAAAACCAGAGGAAAAACAAGTCAGTATTCTTTATATATTCATGTAAAGACGTGACACTGCATTACTTTGTCATGTTTCTCCATCTCTGTGACTAGACTGCAACCCCCGATATTCAGCCTTTTGTGCAGTCCATTAATGGCAGATATTCCAGTCAGTGCCACAGGCAGATAGGGCTATATAGAAAGAGCATGGCCCAGGTGGCCACTGACATAGCAGCATCTGGTGAGTCCACATTGATATGACCTCTGAAATGATATACTGCTGCTTCTTCATACTGGCTCAGTGTGCCCAGTTTCCCTCAATGCCTTTCTTCCTCGTCATTTGTTGGCTATATCAAAAGATTACTACTGAAATAATAAGCCGCATGTGCAGGTTTTGACGTGCACAGGTGTCCCTCACATGCACAAATTTTTAAGGAAACAAGCTTAGTTCACTTGTAGTGTCTCTAAATCAAGCATGCATAGCAACCAAATAAATTGCTTTTTTCTTTTTGTTGTGTAACAGAAGAGGAGTTGCTAATGTTTGACCTCCAGAGCCTTGCTACCCTGGCCACAGCCCGAGCACTGGAGATGGGCTCCCAGGAGGACAACAGTACAGGTTCAGGTCGACACTTCCCAGCCCGCAGGATCCTCAATTTACGTAGGAAATGTAGCTGGACACCTCGGAATGAACCAGTAAGCCTGCAACTATAGTGTGCCCTTGTTAATGACTCAAAACACACAAAGATTCTATAGGATTTTTATGTCTTTCATTTAAATAAATTAATAGATGACTTAGTGAAGAATGTATTTTACTTGAATCTTCCAAGGTTGTTAAAAAAGCAAATAACCACTAATGATGTGCTCTTCAGGTGTGCCCAGCTAAAGGTAGCATGGAAACAATGGATGGTCCGGAGCTTGCAATGCGTGTGAAGTTGGCTGAGCTACAGCGTCGCTACAAAGAGAAGCAGAGAGAGCTGGCCAAGCTTCAGAGGAAACACGATCATCAGTGAGTATATCCTCCTTTTCCTCAAGCTCACCTCCCCATTGGATTCAGAGATTTCAAAAGTAAAAAAATGTTTCTAATGTCAGAGATAACTCATTTCTGTTTTGTTTATTTTTGCTGCCACAACCTTTTGAGTTTAGATACTATATATGTAGTATCTCAGTTCCTCTCTGTGTGCATGTATGTTTGCAAGCAGGAAGGAGGAAACACCTCGCAGCCCAGCACGACGAGGACCGGGTCGGCCAAGGAAGAGGAAACCCACCCTCACTATGGGTCCAGTGTCCTCATCTGAGAGCCAAAGAAAAGTCAAGTAAGTATCACTCAGCCCATCTCTGCAGGCTGGCTGTAGTCCAGTCCTGCCTGATAAGCCCCTCTGTATCACTGGCATACAGGGACTGCCTCTCATTGGCATAAACAGGAAATGGGAGAACACAACTGAACCATTCAAGGAAGTCCACTTAACCCTTTCTAATGTAATCAACACTGGCGTTAATTGTGAAACAGCATAATCGGTGTCAGTTGTTTGTATGTTTGCTCATACAGAATATTTATGTATGCTCGAAATGGACTACACATACCTACAAAACCGCTCAAAGGTCTCATTAGGTTTCAACCCAGCTAATCGTAAACCTCAGTGGCATTACTGTAGTGCATGCTGAGCTTAGCTGGGCTGGGTTCGGGGGGGAGTTGGCTGGGGGATGACAGGCAGAGGATGTAATTAGAGTACTGTGAATTCTCTTGTAATCTGTCCCAGCAGCAGGAATGTGACACACCACTGCCATTACAGCCCCACAGGGTCACCATGGGTCCAAAGGATAACATGATGGTCAGACAGTCCAGGCACTAAGAGATAAGCTGACATTTAGAGCTTTCATACAATGTCTGTGAGTGTGTATGAGGTAAAAAACAATTAGTGGAATACAGTGAGAAGTACAGAGGAATAAAAAGGAAACAGGGGGACAGAGATGAAGAGATTGGATGATATTCAAGAAACAAGGACACTACTTTATCTCAGAATTTGATGATGACATTTAAAAAAGTGGAAGAGTCAGCTTCTGTCAAAACAGGGACACCATTGCTGTTTGGTGGTGGTGGAGGTACTGGTAAACCAAAAGGGTCTGGGGAATAAAGGTTTTCTGTCAGGCTTCAATTAGTCTTGTCATCAGGGTTCGGAAAGGCTTGGTGCACTAAATGTCACCTCGCAGTGTTCTTTCTCTCTGTCTTCTCTTCTTGCTTCTTTTCTCACTGTGGTTTCTGGGCAACGGTCCACAGTGTTCCCAGCTGCCCCTCTGCGATGTCACCTCCACTCTCCTTCCACCCATGTACCCCTGCCCCCTCGCTAGGCCAGCGCTGATCAGAGTGGGGACGCTGATGCTGGGTGACAATGACACCCAAATGAAAGGGTAACGGGGCCAGGGCCCTGCAGCGAGGTGCAGTGGAGGGCGGGTGGAGGCTGCCGTTGGGTTGTGGGATGTTTTTCCGACCACAGTGCAGTAAACCGCAGTCTGTCTCTCTTTTGTTTCAAAATCCCAGCCACAGCTATCAACAGCTGCATTTTATTTTTCTCCAAGGCGGTCGGGGTGTACTGCCTTTTGTGTTGGTGGATCTGTGTTACAGTGCAGCAGAGAATCACGCGACGCCTCTGAACGAGAAGCAGGCAATCAGACCGGGGACTGATTAGCCCCATGTTGCGTTACATGGCAGGGTTATGTAAAAGCATGTGCTGAACCTGCCACTCATGCCGTACAAGACACTGATGCTTGGGTGCTATGATGGAGGGCAGTGGGTCAGTAGGTAACATCCCAGCCTTTTAGTATCTCCTTCCTTACCTTATTCTGCTTGAGCCACAGGGAATGCGTGTCAGTGTTTGAGTAAGCGATGCATTAAAGCCCCCCTGCTTGCGCTTTCTATGCATCTGTGCAATTAAGTATGCATGCAGCTGTGTGCTTATGAGCATTTATGCAGGCATTGTTTGTTTTTGTGCGTGCCTGTGTTATTCCTGTGGGTAGAGCACTGGGGTCCTTTGTGGTGCTGCTTTGATTGGGGGGAAGGCAGAAGAGAACTAACGCTCGCCAGCAAACCCTGCTAATCAATTCTGTTTAATTAGTCACTGTACGCTCAGCCCCACCAGCCCCCCCACAGAGGGGAGGGACTCTGTCACATTGTGTTCGTCAGCAGCGGAAGGCAAGCCATGGTGGGATCTGCCTCACAGGGACAACTCACACTTCACTGCCACCTCTGTCACTCTCCTGTCAGTCAGCGGGCAGACAGTTCCACTGCCCGACAATCGCCTTCATTCTTTTCATGTTCTGTTACAGATGCGTGCTGACACACTCTGATTGTGAGATTTACACACAATTGAGGCCTACACACAGTGCATTCTCTGTGCTCTCTGTGCTCGTTATGTGTTCCTATGCTGAATGCACTTACAGAAGCACACACCATTAGATTGCAAACAATGTGTAGTTACAGAATTGTATGTGGTACAATATGTAAACAAAGAACTAACATGACATTTTGAATAGACTGTATTTATCTACTTCACATTTAAACCTTGCTTACTCTGTAATGTGACTGATTTCCTATGCTGTACAAACACGAGGAGAGGGGAAGTTAATCTTTTGTTTGAGCAAGGCCTGGCTCATGTCGGTGTGGTCTATGGGCAGTCTTCCAGAGGGAAATTCAAGGGCATTTGGAGTGGTTGGCCTGTGATGCTGCTCACTGTAGGGGAAAGAGTGTGCCACAGTGATATGAAAATGCAACTGGAGAGCTATGATATTCACTGAGAACAATAGAGCTGCATACAAATGTAATGCCTTCCAACCATTCACTGTATCTTTCAAAGCTGTGTAGTGCTTCACAGGCTGCAACGACACTCCCTAGATAAAGCGTTAAGGCTGCTTATGCCACACTGCCCTCAAACAATCCCAGGTTCCTTGTTAGATCCCAATTTTTCAAGTGTGTGGTTCAGACACTGGGCTATCCTTGTCCTTTTATGTTATTCTGTTCATCAGACAGTGAAAGGAGAGTTATTAGATCCCACAGAGAGGTGACTCAACTCTGTTTTCCCCCTGTGATGTCCTACCCCCTCTTTTTCTTTCAAACCACCGCCATTCTTCTCTAATGAATGCCTCTCCCTTGTTTTGACTGGCAGGTCGATGGGGGCGGGACATTCCCTGACACCTGAGGACCTAGGAGGGGGCGGAGACAGCCAGAGAAGGAAGAAGAGGCTGTCCAGTCGAGGTTTTGAGCGACTCAGCAGCACACAGGTCAGGTCTTGTCCTCTATGCGAGTAGAAATGAAAGAGGCCACACTTTGTTTCTTTGTGTTTGATATATTCCTTTGTTGCATACTATTTCTAATTAGGTACAACCCTCAGGAGTCAAATTCTCTGCTCTTCATATTAATATCTTTTCGTTGGGGCTCCTACTATTCCTTTTTGTTCTTTCTTCTCTGTGTGTGAGCAAACGAGAGCCCTCTTCCTCTGACGTTCTGATGCTTTAGCGGCTGCTGTGACCGGGAGTGTAAATGGCTCTCTCTCATCTCTCTCTATTGCAGCAGATAAAAGCGCAGGGCTGCAGAAAAAGCAGTCTTCACAGTGTGCTCAGCTCCAAGCTGGCTGGTGATGTGGCTCAGCTCAAACAGAAGGCCCAGGCTAAAAAGAATCTCTCAGGGATGGGCTCCAGGGACAAGGAGGTTTCACCCTGCAACTCCAACCCCAAGCATGGACACAGAAGCCAGGGCGCAAGCAAAGCTGAGTTCAGGCGAGAGTCTGGGGGACAAAGTGACACAGGTAGATACGGGCAATCACAGTATTGATTCTGCCTCATGCTGTTTTGTTTTAAAGCACAATGCTACATTGTCAGTTTCATACTGTTGAATCTTTAAAATTCTACCAACAATACTTGACTTAGATTTGAACTGTAATGGGTTTGGCAAACTTTCTCAGCAGCCAGTGTGGACAGTGGCCCCCAGGAGAGCTGGACTGGACTGGTGCGGCGGGGACGTAAAAAGGGAAGCACCACCCTGACACAGGGTTCCTCCC
Organism: Thunnus thynnus; assembly: GCF_963924715.1. Lineage (NCBI taxonomy): Eukaryota > Metazoa > Chordata > Actinopteri > Scombriformes > Scombridae > Thunnus > Thunnus thynnus. The sequence continues at coordinate 13,371,610 of NC_089533.1, forward strand.
GTCTGAGCCAGCCCAGAGCAAGGGTTCTTCGTGGCCAGAGACAGGAGCCAATGGAGGTGGGAGAGAGCTCCCCTCCAGAGAGTGACTCCTCTGATCAAGGTGAGGCAGTGAACGCTGAAATTTGGTTATGAGACACATAGATAGGTAATGAAACTAAATCCCACCCAATATGGCTCAGTGGTAAACATTGTCCTCTTACAACAAAGAGGACCTGGGTTTGATTCCTGGCCTTGCGCCCTTCTATATGAAGTTTGCATGTTTTCCTATGTTCACACTATTGACTTCTGGGTTCTTTCCTTTACTCTCACAAACACAGACAAGTAAAGTGAATTGGGGACTTCTAACTGGCTTGCAATGAAATAATGGGTAAAAAGACTTTATGACCATTTACCCTACATAAAATTAAAATGCTACAGAAAACAAATGAGTATGCAGGGATTCAGACTCAAAACAGGCCTCTGTTAAAACTGTGCAGGGGACTGCACTGCTGAGGCGTGTTTTCTCATGTATTGGCAATCCAAGAAGTCCCGTTTGAGTAAACAGATTAATGAATTTGAAGGCTTATCAGATGCCAAAACACTGCGCAATTTTATAACACTCATGACAAGATTTTACTGCTCTATAAAGTTATCACAGCAACAGCTATTTTATTTTCACAACATAAATGTAGAAATACTTTGTTCACATCACAAAGTAATCCACCAGGAATGTGAACTTGCATGTATGTTATTGGCCAATGTAGATGACTATATGTTGTGTTACTGTGTTGGCTCCTCCGCTGCGATGCCAGGCTGCCTCCATTCAAATGAATGAAAGAGCTGCATTTATTTCAGATTTGCAGTGCACATCTGACTTGTTTCAAGTTAAAAATAAAGAAACAACCTCTGACATATTTATGGCTAACCAGAGGATCGCTAACACGTTGAATCAGGTATACGCTTTAGACGTGCAATTCCACTTTATCTCTAGTGTGCCTTTTGTTAATTTGTAAATCACTTTGAAAGCCATTAGAGGTTGGTGAAAAGGTGTTGATGAATGTCTTATAAAGGACAGAGGTGTGCATGGACATTTGACACCTTAGTGATCAGCCTTGTTGGCTGGTCTGGGCTAGATGTGCATCCACAGCTGTGGACACTTGCCTGTGAGAGGCTTTGACAGCCCTGGAGACTAGCAGACTGGGCCTGGCTTGGGAGAGCTCAGTGACAAACACACACAACACACACACACACACACACACACACACACACACACTCACTCCCACACAAACTCACTCCCACATTCCCTAGAACACCAGCTCTGTAGCATGTGGGTTCACACCAGGAAATACCATCGAGGCAAAGCACTTCATACATCATTTCTATGAACAGTTAAACTATTTACTTAAATGCTAATGAGGTGCCTGTGAAATGATGGATAGAAGTTAAAGAACTTCTCTGGTTAGTAATGACTTAAAAAGATGGATTTGATAAGCCAAGTAAGTTCATAAAACCTACCTATAACTCTGTACTGTATTGTTTTCTATCTCCATTAGAAGAAGAAGAAGAGGAAGGCAGTTATGACACTGATGAAGGTCAAGACTTCAGAGTCCAACCCCCCAGAGATGTTACTTCTAGCTCCTCTGTGACAGGTCCAAGTCCCTCATCTGTTGTAAAACTAGAGGCCAATCAGAAAGCAAGGAACAAAAAACAGAGACAGGAGCTTTATGGTAAGACTGTCCTTTGAAAATGATTTATAAGTCAACAAAGCTGCCCCACATCTTCATGGGAAGCATCTGTTTTGTGTTTCTCCTGGCTTGTTAGCTTGGTCTAAATCTGTTTCTCTAATTGAACCGCACAGGCTCCCAGAGTCTGTCTGGAGCAGAGGGGGAGGTCAAAGTGAGGAAGAAGACCCCCTGTAGGCTGGGTCTGGCCACTGCAGTCAAAAACCACCATGAAGATCACCGCCCTGAAGGGGTTAGGAGGCCTTGCGGACCTAGGTCCAAGGAGCCTCGGTGGGGCAGCCATGGGACCAGAGGCAACCGCTACCGGAGGAGCATGGGACTGGCCACCTTTCCAACCACCAGTGAGAGGCTAAAGAGGGCGACCCGCAAGAGCACTATGCTGAGAGGAGCAATCAATAAGGTTAGCAGAAAGTATTTTTTACATAAATTTTGATATAATGAATTAGTAAAACCAAATACACTAATATTGGTTCCATTTCCTAGGATAATGAAATTAAACAACAAATAGCAATGAAAGAAATATCAAAATGATATTAAGTCTAAGAGCTCTGTATGTAACTTTCCACTTTATGGCACAAATGCACATGGTAGTAAAAAGATGGATAATATAGAAATATTAGGTGATGGAAAATATCTCTAGCAGTGACCCAGTAGGTGTCAGGGATAAACATTTTTTCTTATTTGTATACACAAATTTTAATTTGTAGCCCCAGTTTAATTAGTGCATGTGATTTCAGAACCTGAATTAATAACGCTCACAAATTAGAAATGTGTTCCCTCGAATTAATAATTGCAACCATGACCTGAGTGCTTGTGGGGATAGGTCACACTCTCACCACTCATCTTGTCCATCCTCATGTTGACTTCAACAGCGGAGAAATTGCTGGTCAGTCCAGTCCCCCTCTCCACACAGTGAGGAGGGCTGCAGAGGCCGAAGGGGCAGGGACCAACAGGTACAGTACCAGTCACAGTAAATTCAAAAGGCATGCAATCCTCAAAAACACTCAGGAAATCAGGTACATGCAAACTGTCAAACAGGATCCCATTCTATGAAAATGTCAGCCTTCTTTGCTTTTTATTACCAGTTCTGATGTCTTACTGTCCTAGATTTCTCACCCTGAGGACCGTTACTGTAGAACTATTAAAAGTACTTAGCACATTGCACATAGCCCAACCTCCTGCTGTGTAGTCTTAGGGGAGGAGATGATGAGAGAGATGTAGGAAAGGGGGGTGGCTCACACCTTCTGCTGTGACAAAGTGAAAAAATGGTTACTGTCAGGAGATGGTACAGGCACTGTGAAGTCCCCTGTGGTTAATTGCTACTTTAAGGAGCATGCTAAACAATTTGTCCCTTCTTCAATCACACTTTCTATCTCCATGCTTATTTTTTTTAATCATCCCTGCATCCACCTACTTTCCTGACCCTCCTTTCTGTTATGTTCTACAGCCAAAGGGAAGAGCAGTGAGTCGGCTGCTGGAGAGCTTTGCGGCTGATGAGGGCTTTCAGATGGATGGCAGCAGCTTCTCGGAAGAAGAGGAGGACAACAGCTGTTCATCCAACAAGAGTCTTGAAGGTAAGAGATAACACTTGAACACATCTTGCACCAGTGTTTCAAGCAGCAGATAGTTTCAGTGACATTGGAATATTAATTGTGATGTTTGCTTTTCCTTATACAGCTCCTAATTGTGTCCTGACCAAAGAACTCTTAACTGATGGACTGAAGGTGCTGATCTCAAAGGAGGATGAGCTTCTATACGCTGCCAGGATCCACACTCTGGAGCTCCCAGACATGTAAGCAGACACACAGGGTTCAAGTTAAATTAGTCAGTTTGTTTTTGATTATACGTATAGATTAGGCAATACTACATTTTTGCAAAGAATGAACTTAATCTGATTATTTTACTTATTGAGGTGGAAATAGAAGTAAGCATAATGCAATCAAGAGACTTTGATTACTTCAATCTTTCGAACTACACTGACATGTTTACACCTTTGTCTGATTTTTGTCAGTGTTCATTCAGCACAGGTGGTAGAATGGAGTAAATTGGCATTTCTAAGTAAAAGCCACATCATGACTAGCAGTGCTGGGAAATCTAATTAATGAATAATCACGTTTCCTACCACATATCTTTGTAGACAATAACCTGTCACAAAATAAATCATGCAATGTTTATTCAGGAAGGCATCTTTAAGATAAAAAAAAGGAATTTGAGAGAGATAGAAGTCATCACTAAGGTTAAGGTTAGAATTTTACCCTCTTTTTGCCCCCCCCCCCCCCCTTTTTTTTCTTTTTCCTCCTTACATAACAAACCCCACATTGCCTTATACCTGGCTCAGTGTATCAATATGGCTCCTCTAGCTCAGGCAGCAAAGAGATGTTATTACAACAGCAGAGTGGGAGTAGCATGACATGGGAGCCAGGCAAGCGTAATCTAACCAGCTGAAAATAGATTCTGATTTTTTCTCTCTCTCTGCTGTACTCTTTTTCTAGCTTTAGCATTGTTATTGATGGTGAAAGAGGAAACCGCCCAAAAATCTATTCATTGGAGCAACTGCTACAGGAAGCTGTAAGTTCACCCCGCTGCACTAAAACACTATTTGCTACAAGAAAAGTCATCATTTGTTTGGTCTTGGTCACTCAACACTTCCATTCCTCTTAAACATCCTTCAGAACCTCTTTGCATTTCTCCATTGCCTTCCAGCCTTTCTGTGGCTCTGTCAGTCCTTTCGCTTTCTCTCTTTCAACCTCCCTTGACTGTCTCTCAGGGTCTTTGAGGCCATCTAAATCTCTTAAATGAATATGAACAGATGGGAGGCAGGATCTTTGGGATCTTTGTGTGAGTGTCTGTGAATGTCCGTTAAACCCAGCTCTGTGTGTGGGTGGGATAATCCCACTAACACCTGGATCCATTCATGTTTTGGAGTTTCAATGGGAGACGACATGAACTTTACATTCCTACTGCTGCCACAGTAATGGAGTTGTTTAAGGGCTCAGATCGACAAAGACACAAAAGCACATAAAGAGAAACTAGGTAATGATGACTTGGAGTGTTGCAAAAATGTAGGGTTAGCCAGCTATTATAACATGTCCATCTATTTGACTATAAGATTGTTCAAGTCTTTAGTTGTAGCTAGCTTGGTTAAGATTTTTTTTTTTTTACCTAGACCACAAGATTGTTAGGATGTGTGATTATCGCCCAGTTTCATGTTAAGATATGATTACAGTTTACCTAAGTCATCCATGTAATGAGACATAATTATATACTGTAGAAACCACAGCACATTCTTGGCTGGTATTCATTTGCATTTAGGTAACCTATGCTTCCTGGTGTGCTTTGCATCCAGAATAGAGTGTTTACTGCAGCAGGTGACCTTTGTCCCATTTTCTGAGAGGATGTTGGTCTATGTACTAATAACAACTGGGTCACCCAAAGCAAAGCAGCCATATCCACATATTCTCCTATTGTGGAAACCAGTCTCCACTATTGCCAAACAGGGCACAAGACATTGTATCTGTACACAAAGGAGTGTCCAAAGATGATGACCCTGAAAGAGTAGAGCAGAGTTTAACTGGCATGATTGTGCCTTGGATTACTTACTTTTGCTGTCACTCCAATGCATCACAACTATACAGGAACCTCATGCAAAATGGTTTTGGTATGATTTTGAATGATAAAGTAGTTATTTATAAAATGTGATATGGAAATCATCCCAACTCTATACAAATTGTATACTAGACATGACTGAATTTCCTGTTGGTTATGTTGAAGTGCAGAATGTATGAAAGTGAGCTATGTGCTACTTTTTGAATAACTTTACTGGCATACATTTTCACTTAAAGTCATTTGTCATAATCATTTGTTTGTGTTTTCGGTTAAAAAAACAGGTTAATATAGTCAGTAAATAGTGTGATGAAATTTGAAAAGTGACACCTACATTTCTTCCACCTCAGGAAACGTAGTCAAAATAAACACATTCATACATCATGGGTGAATAGGATTCAATTAACTTCAAGTATTTTTGTATGAGGTTTTTTGTTTGTCTGTTTAGGCATAAATTCAAGAAAACTCATAAAAGAAGTCCCACATGTCATAGCTTATGTCTCCCTATTGACCAAGAATTACCAGCATTCAACTGACCACAAGATCAGTGTTGATCAGATGCCTGTTCTGCAGTAAATCCTGACGCTCACACATACATTAGTCCATTTACTACGCAACATCTTGTCCCCTCCATCTCTCATCCCTGTAAGCTCACTCATCAATGTTAGTTTTCCCACAAAGCGTCCTCACAATGCCATTTCCCAATTCTCTTGGCTGTTCTACACACTGCACTCCTGGCAACTTTAGTCTTATCTAAACAGTCATAAGATAGCAGCTGGTTCTAATTATGTCCACTTCCACTTTTGTGTCTTTAAATTCATCCAACAGCCATTAATTTGACTTTGACACCAATACCCCGATTTTCACTGAGCTCCTTCTCACTTTGCACACACACACACACACACACACGCTCACACCCACATCCACACCTCATCAGTCAAAGGGTCCCTCGCCATGGCAACAGTAAATGAAAGCAACCTGAAAGAGCCCCCAGTGAGTGGCGGATGCTGGGGCTGCCTGCATTGTTGGAGGGAGGATCTGGCAACCTGCAATCACAAGCTCTCTATTCAGGCCCTCTTTAGTATTACTCAGCAAGTCAGGATTTACTGCATCATGGCTTCCGTTCTTTTCAGCCCTGACTGGCACATTGGCATGAGATAAGTGCCGCTTGGAAACGTGGCACAGTGGCTGCCCATGCACAATGCTCCATTGCTCTCACACTGTTTGTATATGTGTGTGTATGTGTGAGTGTGTATGCATGCATGTCTTTGTGTGTACTTTTGTACAGCCTGTAATGAATCTTAATTATGTTTTGGTCTGACTTCCAGGTCCTGGATGTACGTCCAGAGTCAGAGGCTATGCTCAGTGAAGGAACCAGGGTGTGTGCTTACTGGAGCGAACGCTCACGCTGCTTATACCCGGGCTACGTTCGCAGAGGTGAGACATCAACTTTGTCCATCTTCATTTTCCTGTTCATCCTCTGTATCTCCAACTATATATTTAATTGTATGCCACTTTTTTGCATTTGCTCTTTTTCCTGCACATCTAAGGAAGTGATTTTTTTGTCTCTTGCAGGTGGTTCATCTGATGAGGGGAAGCAAGGAGGAGTGATGGTAGAGTTTGATGATGGAGACAGAGGAAAGATTTCTCTCCCAAACATCCGCCTCCTGCCACCAGGATACCAGATTCACTGTAGGTTTCTACTCTCTGTGTAACTAAGAATTTGCCTTTTCATGTTGTAGTGTATTGTGTACCTGTAACTAAACGCTAATAATCCTCTACTCCTTGTCCTTTAGGTGGGGAGTCACCTCCTGCCCTGCTGGTACCCAGCGGGACCGCAGCCAAGAGATGTTCCAGTCTGGAGCAGGCCCCCATCAGTGACAGACCCTCTGACAGACACAACACTATTAATACTGTAACCAACAATCAACCTCTAACACTTCACAAAAGAAGACCAGGTAAGAATTAACCCCTAAAACTCGTATTCACCTAAAATTACCAGAAGGTTTTAATATTTCTTTTTTCCTGTGTAACAGTAGCACATATATTATTTATCTGCTTGTTCCAACAAATCATTTAAGCTACATGAAAAAAGCCATGCTTTTATAGCTGCACTTGAACATAAAATGGAGATATTCCAAATGCCTCATGTCATTTTATGAAAAATATCTAGAAAATTTCAGCTATCTTTGAAAACCATGGGTTCTTCACTAGAATTCAAGATACTTTTCTGTAGATTTGTGCAATGCTCAGCTATACAACCCAACACATTAGCCTGTCAAAGCATCTTATATTTCTAGTATTTAGTTTTTGTTCATATTCTGAGAGGTTCTGAGAGATTTCATTTTATTTCTCTATGGTGACTTTTGTGGCTGTATGATTTTATTTTGGATATATACAGTACATTATATTGAAAGGCATTTCTGATATTGTGTCTACATCATGCATATAAATGGGAGTGGTGAACAAAATTACCATAGAGATGAATCAACACATTTTTGACACGGTGTCAACATAAACTGAACAGTTTTATAACAGGATTTATTGTGGGGCTATTTTATTGAACTGTATTAGATTGCGCAGGTGTACTGATTAAACTGGTCAATATGTATACAAATGAGACACAGCCATGTTTTATCATTTGTGATTTATTGGTAAAATACATGACACATGTTTTCTTCATTCTAGGGAGACCAAAGGGTTCTGGGAAAAAACAAAAGCAGCAGCAGGCTGAGAATGCAAATAAAAATGCTTCACTTTTCCTGGGTTGGCCTTCATTGGCCAACACCAGGAAGAGGACATCCGACAATCTATTTCAACTCAATGGGACACCCAGGAAGGCCTTGAGAGGGAAGGAGGATGACCTATTCCCCTTGCCTCAGATCCAGCCACTGGCCTCAACCCCAGCCAAAGGGCTTTTCAGCAGCAGCTCCTTTGAGGTGGACTCCTTCAGCAGCATTGCAAATGGCTACTCCTCCTTTTGTACTCAGTCCACAGGGCCAGGTCCAGGTTTATCTCTGGGCCCTAGAGGTGGGCTCTATGGCCAGAGGCGCAGGCAAGATGAATTGGTAATGCCAAGGAGCAGGAAGTCTGGACAAGAGTTCCTGGTCAAGTTAGATCATGAAGGAGTGACCTCCCCTAAGACAAAGAACAGCAAGGCTCTGCTGTTGCGAGGTGGATCTTCTGGTGTGAGTGGTATGCCCAGGACAGAGGCTTACTCACATCCAGTTCTGCTGGTTAAAGACAACAAAAAGGGTGGTGCCTCCAGGGTAGAACTACTCCTGAAAGGGACCACACCCCAAAGAAAGCCCTCCCCTTCTCTGCGTCTGGGGGAATATGGAGACCTGGGCTTCAGCTCCCACCGAGAGTGTCACAGCTCCTACTCTGATCTGGATGATGAAGAGGAGGAAGAAGAAGAAGAGAGGAGGAGGGCTTCACTGGCTGCAGCCTCAGGAGGACTAAGGACAGCTGGCCGTTTCCTCTCTCGTCTCTCTGTCTCCTCCTCCTCTTCTGGTTCTTCCAGCTCCTCCTCTTCAGGCTCTCTCTCCAGTTCCAGCTTGTGTTCCTCTGACAATGACTCCTCCTATAGCTCAGAGGATGAGGAAAGTTCTACTCTAATGCTGCAAAGTTGTCTGTCTTCCCACCGGGGACTCCTGCAACCCACTGAACCCTCCACTTCTTCAAGGCCACACCAGCACTCCTTTGTGGCTAAAGCTGTGGCTGTTTCCAATAGCAAAGGAGTCCTCCCTGAACAGGTCTCCAACAGCAAGTCCCTGAAGAGGAAAGAATGCAGCAGCTCCACCTCTAAACCATCTAAGGACTTTGTGAAGAAACCTAGGATGCTCCCTGATGACACTTCATTTATTCCAAGGCCCAAGATGTCTGCATTCCTTGCAGGGCGACAAAGTTGGAGGTGGTCAGGAAACCCTACTCAGGTGAGAATTATACCCATGTCTCTACTGCATGCCATCAATGATGATATCAATTTCTCCTCTTTCATATAATCAGTTTAGGTATCTTAGAATACTAAATAAATAAAGTCAGTAATAATTATTACCATTATCAAAGAAGATTGGTCAAAGTGTCTGGTATTTCACAGAGACGAGGTCTAAAGGGCAAAGCCAGAAAGCTTTTCTACAAGGCCATTGTGCGAGGCAGAGACACAGTGAAAGTGGGAGACTGTGCTGTGTTCCTCTCAGCTGGACGCCCTAACCTCCCATATGTAGGTCGAATCGAGAACTTCTGGGAATCCTGGACCTCCAGCATGGTGGTCAAAGTCAAGTGGTTCTACCACCCTGAAGAGACCAAGCTAGGCAAAAGGCATCGTGATGGCAAGGTGAGCTGTGATGTAGGTTACAATTTTATGGAAATTGTTATTCACCCAGCATACAGAACTTTCAAATGACATTTATTCTTTCTTAGTTGGTTCATAAATATAATGATGCAACTAATGTTGCTTTTTCCTTATCCAGCATGCCCTGTACCAGTCCTGTCATGAGGATGAGAATGATGTCCAGACAATCTCTCATAAGTGTCAGGTGGTGAGCAGGGAGGAGTATGAGTGTCTGACTCGCAATCAGAAGCCGAACAGTACCTCCCCAGACCTCTACTACCTGGCTGGGACGTATGACCCCACCACTGGTCAGTTGGTCACTGCTGAAGGGGTTTCCATCCTGTGCTGAACCTCCATAAAGACACTACTGAAGGATTCCTCTGGAGGAAGGATCATAGTCCAATACTTTACCTACAAGACCCTCCAGCCATGTGAGACGACACGTGTTCCTTGGCTTCAAGGACCAACACCAAAGCAGGGCTGTCTGGGGTTACACACTGGAATCTATTGGTGTCTAACCTTCATGGAAGTGAAGGGGATGTCCATATCTAGTTGATCGTGTCAAGAAGAATGATAGAAGTCTGGGTCTTCCTGGGCATCACAAAATTCAATAACTGGTGTTTTATTGGTCTAACTAATCTCTTTTTAATATATACCATTTGAGTGACAGCTTCATAACTGGTTTTTGAACTCAAGCTCCCAGCTCCTATCATATGTCACCAAAGGAGAGCTGAGAGTGCATTGGACTGTGCAAAGTACCATGAGGCTAAATGGTCTCTGAGGACCAATTATTTAAAAGGTAGCCTTACCTGAGGGAATGAAAAAGAAAGTGAGGCTGGGGGCTCTCCCCAGACCTCATCATTCCAGGGAAGTTGAAAACATGTAAAGGATGTAAAGTTGATGTCTGTAAATATTTTGAATTTTTCCCAATCAAGCCATACACTTCAGTACCTCTCGCCTGTCTTAACTGTTCAGGTGTACATTGTACAGTTGAATTATTGTATTGTTGTCTGTTGTCTATATGTACATAAAAGCTATTTTATATAGGAGTTTATTGTATATATGAGATGTATCCATGTTTGCGATTGATTTATTTTTATATGGGTGTAGAATATGTTTTTTTTTGTTGTTGTTTTTCCTTTGCTTTGGGAAATTAAGATTGAAGATGTTAGTGTTGCACTGCATATGCCCTGCTGAGACAGAGACAGACAGAGCACAGACAAAGACAGAAGGATTTAGTCTATAACAGGAAAAGACTCACTTTCTGAGAGATATGGGGTCATCCTGTTTAAAAATAGGTCAAGTGGCTTTTTGTATAAGTGTTCTGTTACTTCACATTTTTGTTATCCTATCCTTTTTATTTATGTACCTCTCAGTTGGTCATCATCACAAGGCAGATCCCACTGGACTGCAATCACGGGTCAAAAATGATTTAAGATTAATGATATGAGTATACCATTTTGACACAATATTTGTGTGTGATGAGTGTCCTGGCATCACAATAATCATGTCCACACAAATCAATTCAGAACAAAACTGGGTCTTTTAATGAAAATGTGTTAAATGTGCATTGCACTCATGAATGCATAGCACATAATAACCTACAAAATACCAAAGTGTCTTTAATATCTTTATTTCCTCTATTTAAATTTAACATGTCAAGCACCTGTATTGAACTCAAATCAGAAATCACTGGTAACTTATAGAATACTTGTCCTCCACTATGTGCATATATATTGGCTTTGTGACAATGATTTCTTGCACATGTACCTGCAGTTTTGGCTAGTGCAAAAAATATGCAGCAAAAGGCCACCTGGGAGTGTGACTATGAAGTTCAAGGTACTGACAAAGTAAGAGGTTGTGTACTGACAATATGTTGGAATTTGTCTATTTTAGTTTCATCAGCCATCTATGTCTTTTGTACAGTACACGCACATACTCAATGCTAACTGTGAAGGACAATCAGATTCACAAAGCAATGGACATAGAGTAGGTTCACTCAATCTGAAAATTACTTAAGTTTATTTAATTTGTGCCAAGTACATTTTGTCTATTTTTGTCTTGTTTGATATGCAATCCTGAGTATTCTTTGTTCACAAAGGTTTATTTTGTTCGCCAACATTTTATTTATTGTCAGTGTTGCTGTTTGTTCATGCCAAGAGCGCTTTATGAGAATGTGACATTGTTTTTTCTTGGTGTGATGTCGCATTTGCATTTCTTAAATAAAACTGGTCTTGTAGAGGCCATCTAGTGAAAAGAAATAAAGCAACACTGGATTCTTCTCATCCACAAACCTCTGTGAATTAATTGTGTTATTTTGGCTGTGTCCGCTTCAACTTACTTCGCATACCATCTGTCATCAACACATTTATATTAATTTCAGATTTTTGCCCCTACCTCTAGTATAAAATTGTAAAACACATTTTGTGATCAGTTTTAAACACAGAAATAAAAAATCCTGAGAGTAAAAAAAAAGTTATCAGTCGCCAATTATAGAGAGAGGAAGAGAAAGAGAGTGTTTGTGTGTGTGTGATATGAATGTGATGGCGTAAACATTAGAAAGCCACTTCTTACTGTAAGTGACAGAAGGAAACAGGGTGAGACATTTCAGAGGATCCTCTTAGATTCTGAAATAGATGGGTTGAGTAAACCTTTGTAATGTGACTGAGATATTGCCTTTGAAAGACAGAATAAAAATAATTTTGTCTTGTGACTTGTTACCAAAGTGATGCTGTTTTAAGAACAGACTAACCGAGTCCAAGTGAAATGGTACTCCTGCTAAAGTTGAATAAACAGTATAACCAGTAGCACATTAACACAAATGAAGCAACTAGTTAGCAGAACAACTTGAAGGTGTAGTGTGTAGGATTTAGTGGCATCCAGCAGTGAGCTTGCAGATTGCAACTAACCAAAGGAGAACCTACGGTGGCCGTGAAACTCACAAAAAATTGAAAGGTCCTCTCTAGAGCCAGTGTTTGGTTTGTCTGATCTGGGCTACTGTAGAAACATGGCAGTGCAACACGGCACGTTCCGCAGAAGAGGACCTGCTCCCTATGTAGATATAGGCCCCGTTTACACCTGGTATTAACATGCGTCTCAGGTGATCCGATCACAAGTGGACAGCTTTAAGTGCGTCTGTTTACACCTGGCAATAACATGCGTCTCCACATGCGTCCTGAGTGACCACATGTGATCGGATCTCACTTCCCCGCTCTATATGCAAATACACACGGACATCATTTCCATTTTCAAGACCAAATTCGTTCGTTATTCGTCCAAAGCTGTGTTAAACTTGTTTGATAACAGGATAAATATTCAGGATATAATATTCCGCGTTGGGAGGGAGAGAGAGAGAGAGAGAGAGAGAGAGAGAAAGAGAGATGCAATGATCTCCCCGCAGCTGCACCTCTCCATTCAGAGACACCGTGCGCATTTAAGCATAAGATACAGCAGCATAACTTCATTGATTATTTAAATCTCCGACACGCCGACAGGGTCGGTCAGGATCCAATGTTAATTAATGTTCTGTGTTCTCCTACACATCCAATAGGTCAGCTGTTAGACACACAGTCAAGGTTCATACAGTGAAACTGTTTGGAGTTAAAGCAGTGGTCCTGATAAATCCTGAGCTCATTATGTTTAGCAGCGCAGCAAAACTAAAAACTGTCGTTATCAATTTGACAGGACAGATGAAACTATCCAGCTACGTTTAGCCTCTGAAATATTTTTTTAGACAGACAAGGGAAAAATTAATGGTTTAATTTCTATTCTAACTGTCGATTTGAAAAGGGAAAACGGTTAGGGGAACGAGAAAAACAGGAAAAAACGGGAGGTGGATTACGTTTTTAATTCACATGGAAAACAAAATAATTTGTTTATCCTGTTATCAAACAAGTTGAACAGCCTTGGACAGAAGGTCCTGTGTCTAATTTGCCGGAAAATAGAGGACGTCAGTTTGGTAGGCGGTCCTTAAATGTGGCCCAGGACTCATTTGCGTTTACACTCCTAAAAGAATGTGGCCACATGCAGCCCAGACCACCTCCGAATGTGGTCTGAGTGATCGGATGTCAATCCGTCCTCAATGCGTCTTGGGTGCGTTTACACCTGTGTTTAGAGCTGTCCACTTGTGATCGGATCACCCGAGATGAATGTTAATGCCAGGTGTAAACAGGGCCCTAAAGGGCTCAGTCTAAGGTAATGAAAACACAACAATTCTTATTTTCAGGTGATTATACACTAAATAAAACATACTTATGCATATTATATTCCATTTCTGCCAAGTTCGCTCCACTAGATGCCACTAAATTCTGCACACTGCACCTTTAAGTCACATAATCAGCTGAGCCGAGTATCATTTGACAGTACCAATCACCAGGAAGGTGAGTCAATAAGGAGACTTCATGACAAGCTCACACTCATTTTTTGCACTGACTTTACTGCTACTGGTTCTACTGTTTATTTCTACTGTACCTGTATCACATGGCTTCCTTAACCATACTCATAACTCATAACATATTTAACCGCCCAGCCTCCACCTGTTCTAGTTTATTATTACTAGATGTGGTGATGGCTGTTTTTTCCTTGTTGTGCATTATGTATATCATATCTCATTTATATGTGTGTTGGGCTCTATTCTTCATACCCCTTAGGGAGTTTTATTGTGCTCCCCTTAGAATTTTTAGGCTACTTGGATTCATTGGAAAGCAACATCAAGCACAAAGCCCTTTTTCTGCCAAATTCTTTTATTTGCTGTGATAAATCCTTTGATGTAAGTGTCTCTGGCTGAGCTAAGTTTATGTGAGCTTTGAGTTCCTTAGTAAATAGAGACAGATCTGTCACAGCATCAAATAAAGCCTACTGGGTTTAGCTGCCAAGCTCTGTAAATATGATGTTGACTGATTCAGAGAAAGATGTGAATTTTCATGATTCATGATAAAGTACATAGCCTATTTTCTTTTAAAATGAATTGGTTCTTTGGTGATGTATCTGTGTGGTGGTACAAAAACAAGAGATAGGCCCAAACGCTAACTAAAACAACCATTTTGTCCTACGCCTTTGAACAAGTCTGTCAGCATGTTTCCAAGGTTTGTAAATATGTAATTTATTCATTTGTGCTGCTTTTTTTTAACATACAAAGCTGTAGTAAAGGATCAAGATTTTTACAGATGGTGTGTGAATGAATAAATTACAAAAAAATGAGATTTTATTCAAATTAAATGTTTGTTTCTGATCAAACTAAAGAGATTTATATAAACACTTTTCACATCTCCTAAATGAAGGATAGATGTAAAGGAGGACGCTCTCTAGTGGAACACAAAGCAAACTGCATCACACAAAAAGACTGAAAACACATTTTTTTAAATGTTTGACTTAAAGACACACAGTAGTATCATGACTTTTCAGTCTAAAATAGTACACAAAATGCCAGCGGCAATATGTACCCCTCTGCATTCAGTGCCTGGAGCAGCAGGTATATTCCTCCGTCCCACCACACCATCCATAACCTACAGCATCTGTCCATTTGCATACATGCTCATCAGCTGTGACAAAGCCAATCTCTGTAACCTGAATCAGTGAAATAACCACTGGCTAGGCCTGAAGGAGGCACAATATGGGTCAGTGACCTTTCTCTGCAGGCCCAGGGGTCTTTTTGTAATGCGTGGAGCCCCAGTGCCGCCACCCCTCCCCCTAATGCCCAGACAGGGGCTAATAGGCACATCAGTCATCACCAACAGCGGCGGAGTGCACACAAAACAGGGCTGTTTACTACCACAACCTTTTGTGTTGACTATGGCCACTGCCCCGTGTCCGAGCCATGGCCCTTCCTGCATCAGCAGTATGGGGGTAGGAGGTACACTCTTCACCACTGGAGCTGAGGTTAAGAGTGGCTGTGTGAGGATGTTAAGGTTATTATCCTATTGTACTTAAGATATTTTGACAAATTATAGACTCTGAATCAAGCCAACCAAACATGCTGCATCTGTGGGAAAGATAAAGTCACTAAAATAACCCAATGTACCAAAGTTGTACATTGCTTTCCTCATTTTGACCACATTTTAAAGTCTATCACCTCAATTCTGTTGCTTCTCACTCAACAGACCGCTCTGCCTGCCATAGTTTTCAGTGCCTGTCTGGTTCAGCTCGCTCAGCATCCAGACTGTGTTGCTCAGTGTCAACAGGAGGAATGCTTTCATGCACAAATATCTACACCTCATAAATGTCTCACCCTCTGCTTGACCCTGTCTGGCCTCTGACTGTGAGGGGGTTGAACAGGGGACAGACAGCCTGGTGTGTGTGTGTGTGTGTGTGTGTGTGAGTAGCGGTAGAGTTGAGGTGAGGTCTTCTTGGGTCTTAACAAGGTGCTGGGAGTGGAGAGCAGGACAAACATATCATTCAGATGATGACTCCCTTTTCTTAAACGGCAGTTAAGCCCTGATCATTCATTTTTGAGTATATCGATTATGGAGAAGTGACAGCCACTGTAGGACAAACCCAACCATGTTGTATGCAGCGGTAACACAAACATTTAAGCTATTCTTCTATGGAGTGACAAAAAGTGCAGCCTCAGCATGAAAAACAGAGAACGTTTGATGTCTACATTTGGATTTGCACGAATATTGAAGAGAGACATATGGCAGTGTAGTTTATATTAAAAGTGTAAAAAAGGAAACTACAGGCAAGTTTGAAAGTCTTTCATTGTATTTGATGGTAAACACTTATTTTGCTTCGGGACGGATTCAGGACTGAGTCTTTAAGTATGACTTTAAAACAAATTTAAGTGCATGAGACCTCCAAAAGCTGAAAGCGCGTGTATGTTTACAGCATGCATAATGGAGGGCTTTTAGAGGTGCATGCACTGGATGCTGAACCACTTGCTGTTTGCAAATACCTACACTTCCTCACTGGGATATGCTGGACTAATACATACTCCTGTGTTGCATAGACACATATGCCAACACAGTCAACTCACTAACCGTGCTGTGTGTTGCTTGCCATGGCCCAGATCCAGCCATGCCACCCCTAATCCATTTCTCTGTTGCTCATTATTAGTGGCTTGTAAAGATTCTGTATCAGCTCTGCTAAAAGAGCTTTTCACAGTATTACATGGGATTACTGTTGCTCCTCACTACATATGTTGCTCACAAATTTTGATGTAATATTGTCACCCTGTTTACATTGTGCTGACAACATAACAAAGGCATGATTCATTATCAGGGTCTCCTCTCGCTCTCTTTGTTCATGGGTTATATTGTGTCGCATCCTCTTTTATCCAAAAATCATCCCTCCAACACTTTATCATTTGTTTCTTTCTGTTCTGTGATACAGCTTTAACTCATTAACTCTCAGCGAATGAATGACAGAGGAAATGAAAAGAGGAGAGAGGTCCAAAAGGAAGAAATCAGTATGTTTATACAAGTATGCAATTTAAGAATGATGGTGTACTCTGCGGTCATTTCCGAATGACAGTCTAGGTTTAGAGAGAAAGAAGATTTGATAGCTATATTATCTCAACTATCACGGATATGTATCTAGCCTGAACTGCTTATTCATAACATATTTACCCAGCTTGACAGCTATCACTGAATACTGCGTAATCAGAGGTTGGATGCAGTTCGTAAATGGGTCTCTGAATCCGGTAGAACAAATCTTCCCAGCATTACGTTAGTGCACATGACCTAGCAGTGAAAAAAAAAAAAAATCAAAGCACAGAGTTCAGCAGTCTGCAGAGCTCGTGTGCACAGTCGGAGGGGCCGGTTGTCACTTGTGGCTCCTAAATTGGCCTCAACACCTCCATGAATCTGGGTTCGATCTTACTTGTATATGTCCCTCTTGTCATGTTATAAAAAATGATACTGTGCCAACAGCCACAGTTGTTCTCTCAGTGTCAACAGCACAGGCCCAACGATGGCAGGAAAAGTTACAGCCTGTCATAAAAGGGGTCAGGCGTCTTCTCATTAAGTGCATGACAGCTGGAAATGCTCTATATCTCATAAATAATGAAGAAAGGTCTTTAGCCCTCTTAGGAAGGAGATGTGTGAACCAGCACCAGTACTATCAGCTGTGAGCTCAATTAATCAGTTGCACCAAAAATCAAGTCAAATTAAGCCTTGTGGTTGGTAATTAACCTGTAGGCTTGTATTAAGATTTCATATCTAGGAAACCCAGGAAACTGGGATTGGTCTCCAAGGTAGCAGGTATGATTCTTGTCTCAACTCTTGAAATTATTCGTCCCATCAATCAATAAGAACATACAGGTCAAGTATTGTATGGGAATTTGGACTGTAGTTGACCATTACTGTTTCACTATTTCACAATACATCCACCTTTCCTTGCACAACTTGTGTAGTGGTGTTTGTGCATTCCTGTGTTGACAACTCCCCCCCCTCGTCTAGTTCTCTGGGGTGTTTACCCCCTTTCACGGTAGCAGAGAAGCAGCTCCCGCCATCCCATCGCTGTTTACATTGCTCTTCTCCTCTATTTACTCTGTGCTCTAGCGCCCTGGTGCACCGCGCTCCAAACAGCTGTTCCATTATGGAGAGAGCAGGCGCTTCAACCACACAGCTCTGCCACATAGCTCTCTCTGACAGCCCACCATGGTCGCTATCATGATGACTGCCTGGCTTCGCTGGCACGCCTGCCATTGTTGCCATAAAGCTTAGTGGCTTCTGGGCAAAGAGTCAGCAAGGGCAACTGTCAGAGATTGTCTTCAAACTGCAAGACAAATTTTCCAAGCTCAGCTTTTGATTAAGTGTCTCTGTATGGCACGCAGTTCTGTGGTGATTCACAAGCAGCAATCATATTCAAATGATCTAGACTAAACTGGTACAAACATCTTTACAACAAAACCAGGCTTTTATAGTATGTCATTACAAAAACTAGAAATATCGCCTTGCGGTTGTATGCCTCCGCCAACCACTCAAGTTGCAGTTTACATCCATGTTTGTCCAGTCTCATATAATATTAGTAGTGATGACTTTGAAGGGATTTATTAGAATATATTAACTGTATTTTCCTTGTATGTGTTCACATGCTCCGCAAATAAAGCTGATTCAGACGGAACACAAAGTTGTAGCCATGACAGCAGACAATGTTTCAGATATGGATGTTATTGCAAAGAAGCTACAAATTCTAAAATGTGGATGCTTCAAACACATCTTCAACCAGGCAGCACAGAGGACCTATAAAATCACCACAGTTTCAAGGTGGGCATCAAAGATTAGTGTCACCAAATCAGCATTTGACCAAATGTGAAATATGGTCACAATCTTTCCTTCTGTTCCTGAGTTATGGTGTTGAATAACGGCCAGAAAAGTGTTTTTGCAGAACATTATGATGTCACAGTGAAGCTGACCTTTGACCTTTTGGATATAAAATGTCATCACTTCATCATTTTATCCTATTTGACATTTGTGTGAAACTTTGTCATAATTAGCATATGAATTATTGAGTTATGGCCAATAACATGTTTTGTGAGGTCACAGTGACGTTGACCTTTGACAACCAAATTCAATTCAGTTCATCCTTTTGTCCAAGTGGACATTTGAGCCAAGTTTGAAGAAATTCCCTCGTGGCGTTCCTGAGATATTACATACACGAGAATGGGACGGACAGACAGACGGACAACCCGAAAAACATAATGCTTCCGGCCTCGGCTGTCACCGGCACAGAGGCATAAAAAATATTTCGAGTACCCTAGACCACTCCTACGTGACATCTTCCACGATGCCATTATTCCACAGAGCATGGTGATCTTTCTTCTGAAATGTCTCATAATCTGCCTGGCTTGCTGTCAAGTAAAAGGAAGACTATTGTCTAACTGACGATCTTGGGGTCATCCTATACCATGAATCTCCAGTGAATTATTTTTACCCTTCACATGTTCTTTTTCCTGCTGGTGTCGCAGCTGGTGCTGAGTCAGGAGACAGGAAACCTGGGAGAAAGGCCACCAAGCATCCCCAGGCTCCCAGTGGACCACTGCAGGGCCCTGTGGCTACAGGGACAGGAGACATTCCATTTATCACAATACAATAGCTACTGCCCCAAGCCAGAGGAATATGTGCTTGTCTGGGTCTATATATGTCCTTCCACGTGTACACAGGTGCTAATATATTGACTGGCATCACTGTGTGTGTTTGTGTGTGTGTGTGTGTCTTTATCTCTTGTTTTTTCCTCTCATGTGCACAGGTGTTTCATAAAGCATGACATCCAGTGCAAATGTCAGCAATACAGTAAGTTACACATTAAAAAAATCTGGTACAATGCAATCTCATCCTTTTAATATTTTCTGACCTGGGATACGACAAAAGGATCATTTCATGCTGCTATTGTAACAGTATATGGTACCAAATCCACAAACAACATTGAGATTTCACACAGGCCAGTATGCCACTAATCAAAGGGCTGTCAATATAACTCTCTCTGGCTACATGAACCTTTTATGGTTTTATTTGTATGTTTCTGATTAGATGGTGTGCACAATATATGGCTGAAATAATCACCTCAACCACCTTTACTGCCGTTTCCTCCTATCTGTCTTACTCCCTTGTTGTATTTCTGTGGTGCAACAAATACCTTAGAATTTACGCTGTCGTGGATATTTGGGCCAAAAAGTGACCAAGCAAACAGTAAGGCACTTAGTTTTGGACATCAGAAAGAATAGTAAACTCATGGTTCATTTGGATATCAGGAAGGGCTGATCTATTGTTCTCTCTTATGAAAGCAAAAAATAAGAGAAATTAGAAAAAAAAAAGAAAATCTAGTGGTCGAAACAACTGATACACTGTGGCACATTCACCATAGACCTCACAGAAGACACATGCGTGCAGCAGTTTAAGCCTCTGCACACATACGCACAGAGAAGCTCTTTTTCCTATCTAGCCCAGCTCTGTAGTCTGTAGTAGCCTCACCCACGATGAAAATGGATATCAGCGTGTATAAAGGCCCGAGTGGTGAGTGAGCGTATTAAAGAGAGAGACATACAGAGAAAGAGAGACAAAGCATGAACTCATGCATGCATGCCTGTGTGTGTGTATAAAAGTGCCAGTCATAGCAGGATATAAAAGAATTCTGCCCAGCTGCCAGGCCCCCAGCGTTGGTTGCCAGAGCCCTTAAACACATCCATGTCCTTCTCTGGATGGCTCTGCTCTCCTCTCCTCCTCGTTTATATCGAGCACTTTTAAAATATACAGTCTGCTTAGATACGAGGCAGTCATAAGCTCCATGACTGGCACTTGGACATCTTATCAACATGAGTTGAAGCCCCTGGGCAACTAAGCCGAGCTTTGATCAGACATTTTGGAGACATCTCTCATTTTCTTCAAACAAATCCATTGGGGTTGGTGTGCTAAATTCGAAACAAAGCACTAACAGTACCTTATGATGCAAAAAACAGAGGCGCAGCTATATATGTATGGTCTATTCAATAAAGAGGTGAGAAGCTGAAAAACAATCTGCATGTGAGGAAGGACATGTTGAGAAAATGTCAAAGAGAGGTAGGGACAAAAAAAAAGAAGAGAAAAGAAAAGATATACTGTCAGAGAGGGGAGGGAAGAGAACAGCATGCATGGGCTGCGCTATGAGATCAACTGACAAACATCTCTGCAACCTTGGCGGAGGTAAATCAGTATCCATCCCCTGAATGGCCTGTGACAGTTGTTATGTATAGAGACCCAATTTCACCTTATATCTTTTCTTGAATTTTAGCCCTGCTACCTGTCAGTGGGAGAGAAACAGAGAGTGAGTGAATGAAAGACACAGATAGAAAAGTCCTGCTCAGGGCTCGCTGCTGAACAGTAGGGGAGAAAGTGAAGGAAAAAGAGAAAGAGAAAGATGTAGACAAGAAAGAAAATGAAACCTAAATGGACCAATTCAGCTGGCGGAGCCACACAGAGAATTCACCTGAGGGCAGTCTCATGCCCTGTTTGTGTCTCCATGGAGACAGGCCTCCTGAGTGTTTGCTTCTGTACAGGCTGACAGTAGTCCAGCTAGCTAGTCTAGCGATTGATTTCCACACAATTTCCCTGACCAGATCAGTGGAAAAAGCTAGCCTGTGGTCAAGTCCTCTGCTGCAGACTGAACTGATGTGGACTGCAGAGAGCTGCTGTGTTTTTGCATGCTTTTCGGTTAATCGTTGACGTTCAATGAGTATTTTCAGAGGCATTATATTTCACATTTTACATAGTGCATGATGCATTCCTTTACTCGGTTCCAACATATAGCTCCAATCACATCAGATAAAGTATTTTCTCAGCTGCTAACATGCATTTAGCTGGAAATCTCCAGCTTTTAAAATATTAGGGTTTAAAAGACTTCAACCAACTGGGCTAAAGGCTTGATAACATCTTATAGTCTGGTGCCTTGAGATAAATACATCTACAGTACAGGGCTTATCCGTTTTGAGCCCTGAGGCAGTTGTCCTTAATGACAAGGCCTTTCTGTCATCTCTCCACTTCCCTTGCTATCCTGACCATAGGAACCAGATCAGAGGCTCAAGATGGCCTTTATCTGGGGTCTATTGGCCAGTGTCAGCTTACAGGCCCCACTCCGCCGTACACACGGCACATTATGGAAGTTTTAATAGGTGATCAGAGCAGCTGTTGCCGGCACAGCGTTGATTTACTGTGGCTAAGAGAGGGCTTAATGACTATAGAGGCAGACAGCTCTTAACCCTTTGTTGTGTGCTGGATAATGTAATAGGATCAGGTAGCCCCCTGGGAAAGTTGCATGTACGCTCATGCACTAACATAAGCATGCACTAGCACAAATGCTTTTGGAATACAATTACACTGTCTAAAAGCTCCTTAATAAGAGAGTGCCAGCCTCTTACTGTTATACAGTAGACTTAAAACAACATATGGGTATGACTTGAACCACTAGTCATGGTTTGTGACACGCTTGTAAGGTCCATGCATGAACATATAAACAGACACACACACATATACACATCCACATACAGTTGTGTTGCTTGCTGACAGGTGGTGCATGCTCAAGGAAATACAAGCTTACCCAGCACAAACTGTCCCAGCAGGCTTAGCACTTCAACAGAGAGCAATTGGAGTACTTATGCAGAAGCTAGCACTATTCTGACCATGTAACATCTATCTCAAGGGTCAAAGGGCACAAATTAGGTTTACACCTTGAAGACACCAATATCCTCTCTTTTACAGTGTCCAACTGTGGGGGAATTATTTACGTTCCCCGGGTAATTCTCTGGTTATCTTCTATTCTGGGAGCAGTGGGTCGTGATGACGCAACAACAGAAGTTATGGACATGATACATGACACAGCATGAGGTATCAAGGAGGAACATATTAATCATGAATTTGCCTTTGGGGATTTCTCAAGTATGTTTGGGTTATGGGGATCTGGCTTAGTTAAATTCTTGATTAGTCTCATAGTGTCTGTGTTCCTCCTAATTCTCCTGTGGTCTTGTCTGGTAGTAGTAGTCAAATTGATTGTTCGTAGAGTCACAAAAGCTGCTATTCAAGCACCTCAAAGGATGGTAAGAAATGCAGGTAATGATGTAATGATGATGTATTATGACTACCAAGGTACTGAAGAATGAATTCCATCAGGTTTTCCTTTCCATGATAAAATGTCTGAAGATGAATGTGTTTGACAATCCTGTTCTGATAATGGGACATTGTAAGAGACTTTATCCCCAACCACAGGATATTCAGCCACAAAATATTCAAGAGATGAATTCCATACCACTATGCATTGTACTGTAGGTGCTAGTATCCTCTCTGTGGTAGTGACCCTCTACCGTGTGCAAAGTGCATGGGTTGAAGACTTTACAATGTGTTAATTATGATGATGTTTGTGTGTAAATGTATTGATTACTTCTTGCAATAATTACTTTGGAGAACAAAACTTGATGAGAACAATGTACCACTGTTTGAATGTTCAGCTGTTATAGGCCTTATATTGCCAGTTTACGTGTTTCAATCAGTAGGTAGTGTTTTCATGCTGATATCTGTGTTGCTATTATTAGCTATTATTATCAGATAAGAAGTAATTCAGATCTGCTTAAAATGTCATCTGTTGGACTTAGAGAAAATCTTTTTAGATTGTCCATGTCTACCTAAGCTTCTATTTTCTATTTTCCGTTATTATTATATTAGGTTTATATTGAACTTCTGATTTATATGCGCTATATTATGTGATTGTACCGGTGTTTGCGGAGAAAGTAGGTGTTGGTTGTGTGATGATTAATATTTTTACTTGATGACATATTTAAATTATTCAAAATCATCATTGATGATCCTGATGTGTTAGTATGAAAACTTGTTTTTAGTTATTATAGAAAATTATGTATGCTTTAATTGGCATTTGTTTGAAATTAATGTATAATATTATTGAATACTGTTTTATTATTACTGATGGCGGTTCACATATTTACTTGTTTTGTTGAGTGTTTATGACAGATTATTGGAAGTGAGTGCGACTTCAATTCTGAAGGGAATGGTTATTAAGTTTGATCACACAATCAAAAAGGGGGAATCTGGGGGGGAATTATCTGTGTTCTCCGGGTAATTCTCTGGTCATCTTCTGTCCTGGGAGCAGTAGGTCATGACCTGTCTCTTGCAGAGTGGTTCAACTCTTTGCTTACTGAGGTTGGCTGGGATAAGCAGCTGTCTTGATAAGGCTGGATGCGTCCTACAATAACCAAGGTCGGGTGGAGTTATGCTGTGCTTTGTGCAGACGGTCAGACTGGTCTTCTCTTGGAATGGATCACATGTGACCTGTGTACAGACTACCATGACTTCACTTAATGGTAGTTAGCATAGTGTCTTGTTTATAGTTCAATACCCAATAGAGGCATAGATGAGTAAAGAATAACCTTATTTGGACACATAGTAAGGTTAAGGGTTTGGGGAAGGGTTTAAATACTCTTGTCTGGAAGTAGACGGCAGAATTGACTTGCACTGCACAGCGTTTTCACTTGTACCGTAACTCAGTTCTCCTCGATCGAGCTTCAATAAATGTTTCTGTGTAAGACATCCTGGTCTCCTGACAACTTCTTCACTTTGGGTTAACCAGCCCTTCATCAGTTCTTTCACACCAACAGCACAGCTGGGTGAACAACAGGGACTGGACTGGCAAAACAGTCAGGATATGGATTAAACATCTAGTGACTTACACCTCTTTCAAACAAACTTGCATGTTCGCTCACACACATGGAAGAGAAATACAAAACAAACATTTCTAAACAGTAATCATTGCTGTAACAACTGAAAATCTCTGCCAACCCACTGTTTTGAACCCCTACATAAACCTCCAGCCCGGGCCCCATTAACCAATCTAGGAATGATAGCTAAATTGTCCACTAGCTCTCCCAGGCCAGCCAGGATGTAATCAAAAACAGACGGAATAATCAACAAAAATGCTCTCTATTCCGGTAAGGATGTCTCCCAATAGCACATGAATTACATTGAAGCAGGCACTGGGACTGTGAATGATGTTGGGCTACTAGCACCAGCCAAGTCACTATCTCCCAATGCCAAGTGAGAGGATGCCAGGCACTTCCTGCTGTAAACAATCTACCCACAGACGGGGGAAAGAGGGGAGGAAACCTCTGAATGAGAAACAACAGGAGACGAAGAGAAGACCCAGTTGCTCAATGAAAATTTCTCCAGTGAACAAATGTGCTCAATTTGTCAGACAAGCTATGGTAGTCTGTTTGAGGGGAATGTGTGTGCGTGTGTGTGTGTGCGTGTGCATGTGTGTGTTTGTGTGTTCGTGCTAGGACAAATGGCATCTCTGTGTAGATGAACACATAGCAAGTGCTCAGGGCTTATGGAGGCAGACATTGGATATACAGCTTGGCTGAGTTCACACTACATAATAAGGGCTCCCTCTCCTTTCTTTATCGCTCTCTCCCACCCACACATTGTCCCCTCTGTTCTGACTGCTGGCCTAAACTGCTGTCTTCTAGCCAGTTTCATTAGCTATCAGTGCCAGTATTGACCTCACCTGTCGCTATGAGTTGCCATCATAGCTTTGATCCCCATTCTTAACTGTCCTACATGACAAAACAGGTGATTTTGTTTTAATTTACATTTCAGTTATAATCCCTGTCTACACTCAGATGAATACCACACCGTAAGGTCCTGTACTTGCACTGTTTTAGATTATTCCTCCTTTCTTACCCCCTGGCTACTTTACTAACAATCCCACTAACAGATTTTGCCGGGACGCTAAACAAACATGCCCCCCTGACCCTCTTAAAGGAAGCCAGGAACAACTGAAGCTTTTGAATCAGCACAGGAGGGGTATAGCGCAAAGACTGTATCCCCAACCCACAGTATTTATTCACTTGTGTGTAAATCACTCTCTTTTACAATCTCTGCGTGTGGGAATGCAGTAAAAAGTGAGGGAGGAGAAATGCAGTCCGATGTATGTCTGGCTCTTAAAGAACAGCAGAGCTGGTATTTAAACTTTTGAGTGAACAGACCAACATGTAGAGGCCCTGAAACATATGTTTTTGCACATAAATTACCATGTATGCATGCACATGCACGTACAGGCACAAACAAAAAACAGACACAAGGAAAGTGATCATGCAAGCTCACATCCTCCAACATCAGCTCACACACACACAAGCACATTTCCACAGACAGACACACATGCCTGTCATTGTAATTCACATGATCATTCACCTTAATATGAAACAGACAGGGAATTGTCAGAATGGCCGAAGCTGAGGCCTCATATTAGCCCTGATGTAAGAGCCAGGTGGCGAAGGATGGCATTAACATGAGCGCTGCTGTCCCTTAAAACTCATTCTATCTGCATCGAAACTAGAGTCCAGTCTCCACATGGCCATACACAGTGTCCACCAGTCTGCAGTTTAATCAATGAGAAACTGCTTTTATTGCTTACCTATTTACAGGCTGCTTTCCCTGAGAGTCTTGGCATCTTTGTCAATAATGTATTGCACTGACAGCAACATAACCTCCAATTAAGTTATACCACCTTCTCTCCCTGCATGACCAGTTCTCTGTCTTCACTCCATGGAAAAAGAGGAGGGGGGGGAGTGGTTTAACAAGTTTGGCACACTCTAAAAACAAATGACAGCCTACAAAACAAATGTGGCATTACAACTGAGAATTAAAAGGCTTGACATTTACCAAGGCTCATTTATATGGCAGCCCATACTTAGCTCATTGGTAGCCCCCATTACACTGGGTAGAGCAGGAGTAAGAGGGCCAGTGCCGGCCTGGGTTGGGGCTGGGCAAACACAGTGGGGTGAGCCGTTAGCAGTGTGTGGGAGGATCGTCCTGTAGATGAATGAACACCTGGATTAATGGGGTCAGTGAGCACCAAGCTGCTGAGGAAGGAGAATCTCAGCCAATGCAGCCATTTTACATTTTACTTTTACTGCATATCTCACGGACCGTTTTCCTCTGCTGGTTTTAGTGGGGGCAGCAGGAGGGTCCCACAGGGGCACAAAAGAGCAAAGAAAGGACATTTTTGGACCAGTGCACTGTATATAGGACATGAGCGGTGAGGGTGGTAGTTACACAGTTTTGATTTTATGAACCCTCAGCCACTTCAAGGACACAATCCTATTGGAGAAACTGCAATGAGTTTATTCTGATCACAATCACTGTTTAAAAGACGTAATAATATTGAATTAGTCAGGAACTGAGCTCAACTGAATAGGTGAATTATTTTATTGTGATGATTGTGCTGTCTTCACATTCATCATGGATTTTTCTGGGGTAACCAAGGTGTCATTTTTGGATTATTTAAAACATTTGCACCTTAGTCTTTTGGGAGTAAGTTAGGCTCAATGTGCCATTAGACAACCTTGACTCCTCTCTTTAAAGTGCTTTACAATGCAAGCTAAACAGGGAGGTTGCTGGCCCTTTAAATGGCACTCTGAGTGCTTGGCAGGCTAATAGATGCAGTCTAAAGGTGCTAATGGATGGCAACCTGAAAAATGGTCTTATCTGAAAAGGTCCAGGACAGTTATAAATGAAATAATCGCGCTGGGCACATTAATCCATGTTCATGCCCTAGGGGGAGACCTCAGCTCACCATTTGATCTGTGTGAGTGCATGTATGCAGTATGTGTATGCGTGTGCACATGCATATCTCTATGTGTTTGCGAGGAACCAATGCGTTCCGCTGATATTTTATTTGAGTTTTCCCCCCTCCTTCAATCATTTTCTCTGACAGCAAACAGCAAAGATTTTTTATCATTCTTTCTGACTTGCTTTTTAATCAGTAACTCCAGCAGAGGATATGGCACAAGGAAAGTGAGTGAGGAACAGTGCAAAAAAAGAAAGATACAAGGACAGAGAGACAACCAACAAAGAGAGTGAGAGAGAAACATTTAAGACATTTAAGCCACAATATGCAATTTGGCATGGCCACTGGACCATCACAGTTAAAGTGATGTAAAGTTATTGCTCATAAGGTTCCTGGAGTGCCAAGCAACCCAGACTTACAAGGGGATAGGGGCACCAGAAGGACAGAAGAAAGACTGTCCTCATTAGTCGAATATTAGCTTCATCATCAGAGACACATGGCATATGCATAGTGCATAGTTACAGTACCGTACATCTCCACAACAGTTTCTTCATTTTTTTCCTTTCGTGTTTGCAAGAAGAAGCAGGAAAGCAAGTTAATCACTTTATAATATACAAATCATACAGCAACATACAACATTCCATATTTTACCTTCCTAATGATTCACTACAATACTGCTAATACTGTGTCATTCTATTTTAAAACAAATGTGTCATGTTGCTTGTTCATTATTCATATTTTTGTGATAATGTATCCATGGATTTTGCTACCATGTAAAAACTTTTAATATGAGTTTAAAGATAAACGACATTCAAACATACTGTATTATGTAAAAAGTTATGATATTATTGTATTGTATATTATTGTACATTAACACAATAGTTCTGATGACCTTGTGTTGATTAAGTGAATAGTTGGAAACTCAAGCACATGTATTGGTTGAGGCACTGTCCTATTCAGGAAGAGAAAAACCCGGTGGAGATTCTGTCCAATACCTATTTGCTGGACTGAGTTGTGAATTAAATCAGGCTTGGTTTTGTGTTCAACCAGCCAAGCAACTACTTTCTATTAGGAAGAATGAGAAATGAATGATTCTTCTCAGAATCCAAATTTGTGAGTGAAAAACAGTTAGAATTTATAGTCAACACTGACATCTACTGGACATGAATCAATTCTCTCAACCATAGAATCATTGCTGTATGCATGCATTCATGCATATCAAACTTTCTTTGTTTGTCTGCAATGCAAAAATATATAATATTCATAAAAGAAGTTGTAATGTGGCTGCACTAATAAAATGGTCAATACGGTGAATTAGTATCACACACAATGTGTTAACCCTTCCTAATTTGTGATAAGTCACAAAATTCTCCAGCAATTGAAGAGCTGACATAAATTTAAGAATGTCTGATTTCATTATATTATATTAAGTTCCAAATGTGATGATATACAGTATTTAAAAACTGTTTTTAAAGGAAATATATCAAGCAAAAAGTTCAGATACTACACTTTCCATTGTGCAGCTCA
This sequence comes from Thunnus thynnus, assembly GCF_963924715.1. Lineage (NCBI taxonomy): Eukaryota > Metazoa > Chordata > Actinopteri > Scombriformes > Scombridae > Thunnus > Thunnus thynnus. The sequence goes on from NC_089533.1 coordinate 13,400,832, forward strand.
ATAGTGTCTTTTGTTAGACCCCCCTGCCAGGTAAACACCCATGTCTTTCAAAATCCAAACAACCACTTTTGTGATGCAGGCTTCCCGTTAAAATTTTCTAAGCCCAGACCAAGATTACTAAAGAGATCTCACTTAAATTGTTCTCCAAGACTTTACAAAGCTCTTCCAGTGCCACAGAAAAGAATTCAATATACAACTGTTTCCACAGACTGTAAAGTATTTTGAGATGTAAAATTTGTGAAGTGCCACTTTCTGAAATTTTGCTGATGCATTTTTGCTGATACATCTGGTTAATCAATTAGTATATTCCATCAGCATGGACTGCCAGGTATAAAATGTAGGTTTCAAAACTACACAATACTATTGGCCATGTCAATACTGTATCTTATGTCTCAAGGTCATTGATAGCTGGAGACTTACCATCCAACTATGACCATGAACAAAATTGGGCGGATGGACAGATGGCAAACAGACAAATGAATGAAGTTAGGATCCTTTCTACAATAATACCCTGAAAAGTATTTCAACTGCAGGATGTCACTGTAGTGACTTTATCTAGATCTATATGACAATTGACTTCATCCGTAATAGTAAACCAGAACTGTTCACTGGTAAAAAGACAATGCTGCCACCCAGTGACCATTGGGTGGAAACACATTAAAAATAATGTTTTGCTCACAAAAGAAATCTTTGTGAATGATGGATAGGTTGGGGTTAACATGAAGGTGTGAAGGTCTTTATTGTTTGGCTTTTTAATCACACCATTCACACATAAGAACAGACCGGCAGTCTTCTCACACTGCCTTTCAGAACAACTATAAACAGTTTTGCCATCAGACATGGCTGGATGACACATACAAGCTAATTCATTTTCAAGTGTAATTCGGCCTTTTCACTTCTAATGTGCTCTGGACCTCCCAGTTAGCCTGGAATACCTCCATAGGAAGGGGTCTGTGAAGTATCCTGATTAGATGCCTGAACCACCTGAACTGGTTCCTTTCAACAAGTAGCTTCAGTGGTTCTGCGCCAAGTTCTTTCCAGATACTGAACTCCTCATCCTGTGTGACAGTGAGAATCTAACTCCCATGAGAGGGATACAGTCCTTTAAGTCCCTCTAGACATACATCAATATCCTACATAGCCTATGTTTATTCTGCACAAACACCTTATATTTAGCATTGGGCTATAACTAACCTTTGTCCTAAGATTAACATTAGAGTGTTAGCCCCATGGTGTTCTGGGATCACTTTGCTAATCACTCGGAACTGTCAGGGCTAACAGATGAGAGTACTTGCCATTAAAGAGTATTAAGCAGAAATAATAGCCTAAGGGTTTTGTGCAGTACTATAGTTTAAAATCACACAGTTTTGTAAGGTGGTATTTACATTATACAGATCTCCATGGCATTACCCTCAGCATCCACAGGAACCTTGGTAAAAGAGGGTGGTAATGCTCTTACAAAGGTTGATCTTAGTATGCACTGTGACAAAGGTCATGGGACATGGAGTTGCGTCCCCTCTTATCAATTGACAGTCAGAATAACAGAAGAGGGTCTGGAAGGATTAGAAAGACCAAGGTTTAGAATCAACCAAAGTGAAAGTGAAGGAAAGGCAAATGGGCAATGCATGTTCATTCAAATGTGTGCTATTCAAATTCCTCTTAGCTAAGCTCACTGACTTCACAAATTTAAATATATCTGAAGACTTGGAGCAAACATAATGTTGCTATGTTGAAACTGCATGTGGCATACTTTCATAAAGAAACCTTTGTAGTGTTTTGGAAGCTAAGAATATGCTTCCAAATCAGTCAACCATGTACATTAACCCTGGTCCAATGCAATGTGAAAGAGGCTCTTTGTTAATGCAATTTTAATCTTTACATCAAGTCTTTAACAAGGAGCTTGCTTATTCATGGGTAGAAAAGTTGTGCTTATATTTACACAAACCAACGCATGACAAACTCAATTAATCTTACACAAAATCAGTTTGAAAAGGGAATCACAGGAGAGGGAGAAGCCATGGGGGGCAACCAAAAGCACCTTTACTCCCTGGACATTTTCCAATTAGGCTGTGGCTCACCAGCAGATCAAAGCAAGGATAATCCTAGAGTAGGATGGTGTGGCTGTTAGTATATGGTCCTAAATATGTGAGTGAGAACCAATAGGGGGCGAGGCTGACAAATGAGTGTGTCAGTGGGGGTTACAGGGAAGGAAGACAAGGACAGAGAAGAAAAGGAAGAAATGAGAGTTAATGGAAGATATGTAAGAGATAGAGAATGAAGCTGCGCTGAGTATGTACCGGGGAAGGAGAGGGAGGAGGGGAGATTCGTGGTTGGTGCACTGGTATGTGACGTCAGCGGCTTGTTGGATTGAGGTGCTGTGTCCTGCTGATTTTAATCCTAACTCATTAAGGAACTGAGAGCAAGTGACTGTGCATGCCCTCTGGGGAGAGAGAGAAAGTGACAGGAGAAGGAAGGAACACAAAACAACTCATCAAGGGAGATAAGTGGAGCTAATTTACAACTTGAGAGACGGAAGAAGTGGAGAAGTCAAGAATTTTATTTTTTTCTTTTTAGTCTCATGTCTGCTTTCGCATATTACCCTTTCCCTTGTTTGTCCTAAACCTCTTTCCTTGCAATCTTAACGTGTGGCCTGGTCAAGCATGCCCACAAACGGAATTAACAGGGCCCTGAAGCTGCAGTTTGGCCTCATCAACTATGAGAACCGCTATTTGACAGCTGAGGCCTTTGGCTTCAAGGTGAATGCCTCAGGCATCAGTATGAAGAAGAAACAGATCTGGACCTTGGAGCAGGATGAGCAAGATGGCCAAGTAGTGTTCCTCCGCAGCCATCTGGGACGCTATCTGGCCTCTGACAAAGATGGGAAGATCACATGTGGGGCAGAGAAGCCTGACCCTGACTGTCGTTTCCTTATTGTGCCCCAATCGGATGGTCGTTGGGCACTCCAATCAGAGCCTTACCTGCGTTACTTTGGAGGCTCGGCTGACTACCTGTCCTGCTTTGCTCAGGCCATTGGGGAACAAGAGTTGTGGGCCGTCCATTTGGCTTTACACCCACAGGCCAGCCTGCTCAGTGTGGCACGAAAGCGCTATGCCCATCTGTCTGCTTCAGATGGAGAGATCTCAGTGGACAGCAACATTCCCTGGGGGGTGGACTCTCTGGTCACCTTGGTGTACCTGGATGGCAAGTACAGCCTGAAGACCTGTGACAGCCGTTTCCTCCGCAATGATGGCAAACTTGTGAAGGAGAACACCAATACTACTAGTTTCACATTGGAGCTGAAATCTGGCAAGTTAGCCTTTAAGGACTGTGATGGCAAATATCTGTCCCCAGTGGGTCCCACAGGAACGCTGCGATCTGGCCGATGCTCCAAGCCTGGAAAAGATGAGCTGTTTGACCTTGAGGAGAGTCATCCACAAGTAGTTTTCCAAGCTGCTAATAAAAGATTTGTCTCGGTCAAGCAAGGTAATCAGTCTGTGATACAAAAAAGAGATTTGTAATCACATTGTTCACAAAACTGAATAATTTTGGACACACCTCCCTAGTCACTTGAATGAGAAGGTGTGTCCAAACTTTTGACTGGTACTGTAGCTAGAACTACTCTCAGAGGCTCCATGATGAGTTGCTGTTCACACTTAGGGAAAGAAGAAATTATGAATATACCACCATGGTTAATGCATCTCCTTTTACAAAATGAAACACAACAATTTGCTCTATGATTTTGCAATGATTATGGAGCTGCTGTAAGTCTTACCAACACACTGTTAGCATGTGAGGTTAGATGACACATTAAGAGAGGAAAAAAAGCAGTGCATTGTGTTTTGGCACTATTGTGTAGCGCACTATCATTTCCTAATAACACTTCAATAATTTTGCTATTCTGTCTGTAAGATAATGTTGCATAAATGAATATCCTTGCTACAGATTCTTTTCAGTCTGTGATTAAATGCAATAATTATCTTTTCAGTACTGCTGATTTCAGATAAGTAGTCCCCCCAGAATCAGTTCAATATTCTGTCTCCATTCAGCATTCTGTTTCACTGAATTTCTCAGTTTTAGGAAGCTGTTAAAAAAGTGAATCAGGATGGATAAAAAGATAGTTGTATTTTGCACGTTTTAGGTATTGCTGGTTAGCTAAGAGTCTAACCATATCTTGTGTAAAATTGCTAAATTAACATAGTACAGTAGAGTTCATGGTGGGCCTTTTAACAAAGAATATGTTCCTGAGTGGAGCAGTGCACTGCTGGGCTTTGTCAACATAAGAAAGTGACTTCAAATATCACACTGTAAAGTAAGGAAGGATTCAAATGAACTTGTAATGGCTTAGATTTATTTAACCTTTACAGTTACATTACAGTAACTAAAAAAGCAAACCAGTAACATTTAGAAACTAGTGAGAGAAAGCCCTGCCTTTCTTGTCTACATGCTGGATCCAGAATGGTTGTCAGCCATACTGTGGAGGTAATTGTGGTAATGGGCTTTGTCATTTTCACTGTGTGTCCATTGAAGATTAAGCAGCGTGCAAATGACTCTAGGGCAGATCTGTGCCCCATGGGTGTCAATTACCATCAATGGACTTTAAGCCTTGCAGCTACTCGCTCTTTACTGTCACCCATCGAGTGAAATTCTCCAAATTATGTGGATCTATAGTGGGCCAGTGTGGCGATGAGGTGGCAGCACAAAAGGAGCTACACCACAGTTACAAGGCCTCTTGTCAGCCTGCTTGCTGTGATCTGAACTATCCTGTATATGCATTCATGCAAACAATGTGGAAGGATGTGAGAAAAAAATGTGTTCTCTTGCAGCTTTTTAAAGCTTTAAAATCCAATTAAAACAAATGACAGTTCTTATGAGCCTTATTGAATGACATCTTTACTGGAGTAGTTGTAAACTAGCTGCACAATGCAAATGAATTATTAAAGCAAAGAGATAAGGTTCTTAAACTGACTTTGGACTGTAGTACTCATTATGCATATGCATGAATAAAATTCAGCATTAAAAAGGTCACGATCAGGGCAGTATTTCAACAATCTGAAACTCCTGAACCTCATAATATAGGGCAAAAAAATACAATTTTTAACTGTAGTGTTTGGCCTTGTGGCAGTTCCATGTTTTTTCAGGAACAAGGCACTGAAAGCTGCTTAGTGAGCCCTGCAGTACAGATTTGCATTTCACCACTCAGGGAATTACAGCAAGCGAATGAACAGGAAGGGTGGAGGGGTGACTGTGGGGGATTAGGGTTGTAACAGGCTTAAGAGAAAGGTTGAAGGATATTTCTGTGGCATCTAATTTGAACTACAGCAGACACAGTTCAGTTATATGTGTCTGTGTATTCTCCACCACCTGACACACCCCACCAGACAGAGTTAATACATGTGGATTAAGTATATAACACCAGGTTGGCTGCAAGTGAGGCACTCAGGTTTAGAGAGCAGGGCGCTAACTGGCAGACAGACAGAAAAGATGGGCACAACTTTGAGCAAATTCGGGATGTTCTGTATTGGGTTTAGCCTTAGTTGCAAAATTGCTTTTGTAGCATATGCAAAGCAGATCGTATGAGGTTTACTTCAATCCAAATCTTTCTGGCTTGAAAGGTAGAAGTGAAAGGTTTGAACATCTAAAGAAACTTGTCATCTCTTTACCATTGCATTGTACTTTTCGCAAATTGCCATTTTGTTAGTTACAATAAAGTGTGATGTAATAAGTATGGTTAAATTCCACGAATCCATGAAAGTAACCATGAGAAGTGGGTCAATGTGTCATGAAAAAGTTAGCATTCCTATTTTACTTGAAACTGCCCTTGAATTCTTAGACAAGATCACAAATTAGAGGCTCATCTGCCTAGCAGGAACCCTTAAGCAATACCATGCCACATTGTTGCACCTTCAGGCGGTGACACCTGCTAGATAAGGGAACAATTTTATCACCTCTGTGCTAGAACCCTTGATTAATATTGAATATCAAAATGAGATTACAAAAGCAACTTATATGATTCGGGAAAGACGTTAAATAAATTAGTGGATGGCAACGTGATGTGGTTTCTATAGGTGCAATTAATGTTAATACATGGTATTAATAGCAACAAGACATTTTTATTAATCTGCCAAATAAAATGCTATGTGACCTAACAACACCTGCTGCCTATATATGGAGACCTATATTACGAGAACGAAGCCTTAAATGAGTCATTGTATTGGGACACTGTATTGAATGGTGTAACAACAAAGATAGCATGGGTGTAATTAAATGTTGGATTACTATTATGCACATGAATTTCTTTGGCAATGCCTGGGAGAGTAAATGACATTCAAAAGGAGGCAAATGGCATTCAAGAGGATGCAACATTATAATCCATATTCTCTATTGAACAAAGGCACAATTTCTTCCCTTTTCGCCAGGAGTGAGTATTTCAGCCAATCAAGATGTGGAGACAGACATGGAGACCTTCCAGATGGAGATTGACAAGGAGACCAAAAAGTCCATGTTCAGGACCAATGGAGGATCCTACTGGACTCTAGTGACTCACGGAGAGATCCAGTCCACTGCAACAGAGGTGTAAGTAGCTCTTGTAGCTTTAAGAGAAGTGCTTTCTTGTATGTTTTCACATATCTCTTACCTGAACCTCTCCATCTGCCCATCCATGTCTTTTTTTTTCCAGAGAGGTCAATACAATGTTTGACATTGAGTGGCTAGGACAGAGGGTGGCACTCAAAGCAAGTAATGGGAAGTATGTGTGTACAAAGAAGAATGGGCAACTCTCAGCGGTCAGCGATACCGTGGGTAAGTACTTACAGGCAAGCCACTTAAAATTCAATGTGGTGTTTGTTTGAAAATGTTGCCACAGGGATTGCTTTGATGATCTATTCACAATGGATGAAAGTATTTGTCCTTCTTTTCAGGTGATGATGAATTATTCCTTATGAAACTCATCAACCGCCCCATGCTGATCCTTCGTGGAGAGAATGGTTTTGTGTGTCACCACAAGAATTCCAATACCCTGGATGCAAATCGATCTGTCTATGACATTTTTTCATTGATCTTCAACGATGGCGCCTACAATGTCAAAAGTCAGTGTTTTCATGTGTGCACAAAATACTAAATTTCTGCATAACAATCTATATATTTCTGTATCCTGTTTTAATGTATCAACATCGACTACAGCAACGGATGCTAATTTTCCCAAACAAATGACTAAAATATCTTCTTTCCACAGGTGTGAATGAAAAGTTCTGGTACGTCTCTAGCAGTGGCCTGGTGTGCTCAGATGGAGAGAAGCCGGAGGATTTTTTCCTTGAGTTTCTGGAACACGGACGCATCGCCATCAAGGGCTCCAATGGCAAGTACCTTCGTGGAGACCAGGGAGGCACTCTTATGGGTGATGGTCCAACTGTTGATGCATCCTCTCTTTGGGAGTACTGATCCTTTTCAATCAGTGTCCTCAAAGAGGGCACAAGAAGGCAGGGTGCAGGACCTGCTTCGATCAGCTCATATGAAGTGGACTGACATTAACAGTAACATTTTCCTGCCTGATTTCACTCTAGCTGGCAGGTGCCCAATCCCTTTTTTGTTTTGTTTTTTAATTGGGAAGAAGTGAACACTTTAGGAAGATATGTGTGGTTTTTCTTGTAAATGTTAAATATTTTGTCTTTCAAATGACAATGTCAATGCCAACATCAAATAATACATACCATATCAAAATGTGTAATTTCACAAATAAGGAATAAGACAGTGGCTGTCCCAAACTCAAACCTTTCAGACAGTTCAATATAGGCACAGCAACAAGTACATTTCTTAGAGGGCAGCCACACTGATCAGTGACTGAACAGAGAGAAATATAACAAAGTATGTTGCTGCCTAACTCAATTTGTTTTTGAATGCCTTTGACATATTTTCTGTGCAGCCTGTTCAGAAAGCATGGCCATGAATGGAAAAAAGGAACCTTTAGTCCTACTGATGCTGCTAAATTCCACTCTAAACAGACTAAATATCTTCAAATATCTTCTGTCTATCAAAAATTGATACAAATTGGGCAGAGACCGACAAATCATTCCTGAACAACTCTCACTCACTAACTGAAAATCAATTAAAAACAAATGTAGACAATGACAGATCAATATGGTAAGACACACAATAAACTTAATTTGGTTTAGTTGACCTTAGTCTACTATGTTTATCAGGATCTTAATTCTGTAGTTTCTGTTAATAACACCTCCACCTTTGTTCACAGCTTTTAAATTATGTAATTTAACTTTGATATGTTCTATAAGAACAGCATGGTCACTAATGTCACTCTAAGCAAAAGGTAATGCACCATTGTCTTCAAAGACAGAGAATGGCTGTTTTCATTCATCTTAATGGACCTTTTACAGCTTTTATAAAAAAAAAAAACCCAACACATTATGTAGCAAATGAAGCAGACTGGCACATTTGGACCACACTGTCCCAAACACCTCAGCGATGCTGAGCAATATATATCCAAAGAGGACTTCAGGCAGTATCACTGCAAACACTGAAATACATTTGTGATATAGATGTGTAACACATATGGAAATAGAGGTCAGACATGTTCAGAAACAAAGAACATCAGTTGAAATGTCATACATCAATAATAGGGACAAGCAAGAAACCAAAGGGGGAGCACATTTAATGCATGTTATGGATTATATAGCATTGTTAATGTACCAGGTTTGAACTCAGAAAGTGCTTCTCTGGTGTTCTGCCTCGGGGCCTTAAACCATACTGCACTCTGTATCCTGTTATACCTGGTTCTCATGTTCAGAGTTGGGTGGTAAGATTAGAAATTATGATGGATTTTGATAACAGATATTTTTGAAAAATTACAAAGGATATTTTAAAAGTGGCATCAGAAAACTCATTAGGCCATTAAACTAGTGACATCCTATAAAACATAATGCTGAATTATACAGATATTTTAAAAAATTACAAACCTTACTTACTGGAATATTGTAAAAGTGGTATCAGAAAACTCATTAGGCTGTTAAAACAGTGACATCCCATAAAACATGATGCTGAAGCAAATGTGTTTGAATATAGAAATCATAAAATAATGCTAGTTTGCATTCTGTTAACCTGCAGTCAAATGAGAAGATGCAGTGAATTTCATTTGTGAAATGAGTGCTATGTGCACTCACTTTGTCCAGTGTTTGCTGGTTGATTACAGTTCCAGAGCAACAGCTGACTGCTCTTTCAGACAGCCTTGGAGTTGCTGGAAAACATCTTTTTTTCACTTCTGACAGAGCTGGACTGTCTGCTTTCCCTCTGCTTCCAGTCTTTGTGCAAAGCTAAGCCAGGAATGTCCCACTGATACTGATATCAATCTTCTCATCTACCTCTGGGTAAGACAGCAAATAACTATATTTCACAAAATATTGGATTGTTCCTTTAAGCAACCTTACAAACACTTTTTGCTTTTGTTGAATGTGATCAGTAGCCTCTATTTGACCCTTTTAAAGACATTTTGCATTTTGATTCACTTAATTGATTACATACTCCTGACACCCATCAAATTGCTAAGGGCACAACCTGCCCAGAATTACTTGGCACAGATGTTGGTGTGCAGTAAAGAGGACAACCTGAACCTGTAGACAAATCCTGTAGATTTTTGTCAGTTATTTCCCAGGAAAAAAAAATCTAATATGCAATAGTTCAAGTTTAATGTCTAAATCAATGGTTTTGTGATGTGTACAATTTGCAACTACTAGAGAAACATTATAGAAAGCAATGTCTTAAAGGCTTGGTCACCTATGCATGCTGTATCAGCTCTATAGAGAGCCTCTGGCCATATTTTAGGATGTATTTAATATACTATGTAGATGTTTGTTTTTCATTTTGTTTTCTGATATGATTTTTGAAAATGCTTATGACAATAAAAACTTGACAATATCTTTGAAAACTTTGGGACTATAATTTTATGTCAAATCATGAAAATGTGAAATTTGTTATTGAATAGTTCAGGTGGCAGAGAGGGTTGAATAGTGATTGTAGGGTTAGTGGTTGGAAACCTGATATAGATGTGTAACACATATGGAAATAGAGGTCAGACATGTTCAGAAACAAAGAACATCAGTTGAAATGTCATACTTCAATAATAGGGACAAGCAGGAAACCAAAGGGGGAGCACATTTAAAGCATGTTATGGATTATATAGCATTGTTAATGTACCAGGTGTGAACTCAGAAAGTACTTCTCTGGTGTTCTGCCTCGGGGCCTCAAACCATACTGCACTCTGTATCCTGTTATACCAGGTTCCCATGTTCAGAGTTGGGTGGTAAGATTAGAAATTATGATGGATTTTGATAACAGATATTTTTGAAAAATTACACAGAATATTTTAAAAATGGCATCAGAAAACTCATTAGGCCATTAAAATAGTGTCATCCTATAAAACATGTTGCAGAAGAAAATGGTTTTGAATATACAAATCTCAAAATAATGTCTGTTTACCTGCAGTCAAATGAGAAGATGCAGAGAATTCCATTTGTGAAATGAGTGCTATGTTTGTCCAGTGTTTGCTGGTTGATTACAGTTCCAGAGAAACAGCTGACTGCTCTTTCAGACAGCCTTGGAGTTGCTGGAAAACATCTTTTTTCACTTTGACAGAGCTGGACTGTCTGCTTTCCTTCTGCTTCCAGTCTTTGTGCAAAGCTAAGCCAGGAATGTCCCACCGATACTGATATCAATCTTCTCATCTACCTCTGGGTAAGACAGCAAATAACTATATTTCACAAAATTCTAGAGTGTTCCTTTAAGCAACCTTGTCAACACTGCTTTCGTTGAATGTGATCAGTAGCCTCTATTTGACCCTTTTAAAGAAATTTTTGTATTTTAACTCACTGAATTGGTTACATACTCCTGACACCCATCAAATTGCTAAGGGTGCAACCTGCCCAGACTTAAGGCACAGATGTCGGTGTGCAAGAGGACAACCTGAACCTGTAGACAAATCCTGTGGATAAAGGATTGAATAGTACAGGTGACAGAGAGGGTTGGACCATGATTGTAGCGTTGGTGGTTGGAACCTTGGCTCTTGCTGTCTACATGTCAAAGTGTCCTTGAGCAACATACTGAACCCAAATCTGGTGCTGTGAAGTGAAAAACGTGCACACATTATTGTATAAGTATATTTCATGTATAATGAATTCAATGTATTAATTGCTATCATTAACTAAGACATGCAGCAGAGATGACCCAACAGACCTGTTTCGGACCAGACATTTTGACTTGTCATGGGAAAAGCACAGGTGTTACTAAAATATTAACAATTTCTCTGTCCTATTCCAGTACAAGGAACCTGAAACCAAAGCAGCTAAATGGAATTCAGTCATCATTACTTTTTCCCATACTTTTTTTTGCTACTGTTACAAGTAAAAATGTCTTCTGTGAAAAAGGAGTCTTATAATTGGGGCTCAATAATATGAGCCAGGAAATGTCATATTAGATTATACTATATAAGCCTTTTTTTCCACAGTACATCCTTTGATATATAAAGCAGGGAAACTGATAACTGAGAAAGAGAAGATGACTATATCCGATCTAGGTGTGCCAATTCCAGTGTCCTGATATAGCACATGCTGGCTTACAGCATGACGAGACATAAATGGAACATAGGTATCGTTAATGTGATTAGTTACACCTGTGCTTTTCCTGCTATAATTAGTCACAATGCCTGTGTCCGAAATCACTCCCTTGTTGACTCATTCACTAATCCCTATACAATAGAAACTCAATAGTTCACTCTACAGTGAGCAGTAAATTGAAATTTTAGACACTCATGAATCATCAGTTCATGCTATATGCTTGTCCTCATACAAATAAACATTAAACATTGTCATTTTGCATCATCACTGACAGGTGTCGAGTCACACAACGGTCATTTATGTATCAATAAATTCCAACACACTGCATTGTGGGACTGTCAGAAGAACGTGGTGTACATGCCATGGACTTATTTTTGTTGGGGGCACTATATAAAGCATAAAAGGAAGGCAAATATAGTGCATTTTATGGTAAATAGGGTGTGTTGTCAGCCAATGTCTGTTGAAAAGGGCCGATGAGCCCAGTAACTTAAAAAAAAAACATATTCACTATGTTGTGTACTTTGTCAAAAAAAATAAACTAAGAACAGACGTTTGCAATTAAAATGCAAAAATTTACTCTCTGCAGCTATTTTTAATTGCTCAACCAGAGCACAGTCATCCATAAATAAAAGGCAGAGAGGACTGTCTGATCAGTGTGGTAGCTCTAACTAAGAAGATGTTTCCATTCACTACACTAGGTGGCAGTGTGTACCTCTCTTAGTTCATTCTCTGTTCGTGCTGTGAAAATGCCGTACCCAGCACTGCAATCACTACAAGGGCAACCACCTGGAAAGCCATCACACTGACACAACCCCTTAACATGTGTCACCACTTTCAACAACTCCAACGTTTTAACAGGAACTGGTATCAGCTGTCCCCTGCAGAATACAGTATCTATATACCCTCAAGAAAAAAAAAGACATGATTTTACAGAATGTATAGTCAGTCAGTCTTTCTTTCTTCCATGTCATCACCTTGTCCTCATAGTTTGTCTATCTCATTACGATTGACAACAAAGTATAGTATTTGCTCTAAAAGGTTCAGCTGTCTCTCTTGAAAACATTCTTTGCTTCTGGATTGCCTCCTCTTGTTTAATTCTATAATTACACTGGCAGACATTTTCTTTGAAAGTCACAGCCCATAAATGCCCTGCTCACTCGCCCTGATCATTACACACTACTCGCTGAGCTGGAGATGTTTGAACAGATTAACTTTTCTTTATTTCCTTTAATGTTACTTTGCTTTTAGTGAAGCATTTTAATTGTTTAATGTCTACCATGGGAATGAGAGCACCAAAGAATTAAGTACTTACAAACTAAGTGTAAAATAATTCTAAAACTAAATAAAATGTCTTCAATTCAAGCAAGCACCCTTTCTAACTGGAGTTTCCCCTTTTGTCTGCCTTACAGTGTGTGTGTGTGTGTGTGTGTGTGTGTGTGTGTGTGTGTGTGTGTGTGTGTGAAAAACTGTAGAGCACTGGTGAGAATGGATGACTAGAGGTACTGGCAGTGTTTTTTCCCCTGTGTGCTATACTGCAACACTGGCTAAGTTTGCCTGCAGCCAGGCCACAACACTAAAATGGTGTTATTTGTGCTGGGTTTTCCGACCCATGACTTTTTTTTTATTAGATCTAGCAAAGCGGTTCACTCAAAAATATAAGCATTAGACAGAAATCAAACTCTGATTTAAAAGGATGGGCTAAACAAAGCTTTTATGCAAAATAGGTTTATATGAAATTATGCCAGCTCCTTGGTTCAGCTGTGACATTTCAATAAAACACACAACCAATAAATGCAAAGATGACAGAATGGTGTACAGGCTTCAGTGGAAATGCACTGTGGATTTTTATGTCCTCAAAAAAGCCACTTTCATCAAGAAATGGAAAAAGACAGAGAGGTATCCAAAATTCAAGCCAATTCTAGTGGAGGGCAATGTGGAGGCCTCCAGCAAAAGAATAACAGTGTCATTCAGCAAAAAAAGTTGAACCTGGCTCAACCTTTGCCAGTGCAAAACACAGCGTTATCCAGGAAGTTGCTGCGGTGGCAAATCAAATATATGCAAGCACACATATCTGGTACATTATTGCAAGAAAAGATAAAATAATTGCTGCTATGATAACTTCCCATAAACCTCTGAGCACTGTTAAGCCTTCTAACTCATGAAACTTTTACTCAAACTGGACTTCATGGATTGTACTTCACGCCTCACTGGTACGTGCAACAACTCACCCCTACCAATGCAGCGTCTTGCATTGTTTTAACGTAAGACTATTTTCAGTCTGAATGGCCACACCCAACTGCAAAACATACTCTTCAACATCATGTCATCTGCAAACTATGTTAGATTGGTTTTACACTAAATAATTGGACAGCAGGCCTCACCTTCTCTCTTCACACCCTTCAGACTTCCCTGGTCTACATCTGTTGAACACTCACAAAAATGTTTACTTGCAGATCTAATCTAATGTAACTGGTTCCATCTAAAAAGCATTGCAATAACAGCTGCTTTATATAGAGATATTCTGCCAGAACTTAGTCTTGACAGTGAATCTTGAAAGGAACAAGATCATGATTTTTCAGATAAAGCAAAGATGTCAGTGAAGACATCAAAGAACACAAATTACACCTACAGGCCATTTCATTTTGAAAGATGCCAAAGTCAAAGGAAGGAGGACTATATATCATGAAACAATTTCCAGAGTATGGCAGTGAAGTGTGGTCGCCCAAATTAGACTATTGACAATGGGATAAAAAGCCCGACTGAAACCCTGCAAACTGAAATTGGTAAGAAGGAGCCTGCAGAAACACAACAAACAACCTATGAAGAGTCAAAATAGGTCTAATTCATGCTTTTAATCAGGATCCAAAAGGAGCATTAAAATCCTGTTAACATCGTAAAGCCAGCGCACCCAGCTCCAACCAATACAAAGCTACAAAGAGAAGAAAATGGGGAAAAGTCCCTTCAGACAGCTGCTGGTCAAAAGGCTCTGCTCAACTAACAGAACACAGCCTCGACAGACCACACACAATCTGAACTATCCAACTATCCAAGTGACAACATTGAGACAGCGGACATAGACAAACCTGGCAAGCCAGAGTCATTTCTGGCAACAACAACAGATGTAGAAGAGTAAAGAGGAGAAAGAAGTGGTTCTGTTGTATGAACCAAGCAGCAGTTTATTTCCTACCTTCTGTCACTCTGTTGGTGCATCACATTGCCCACACATCTTCATGATGTCTTCCACAGTGTGGATACAATCAGTCGATTTCAACTTCACCCTTCTGAAGAAATCTATAGAGGCAGATTAGATAGTAAGTCTCACCTTTTTGAAGCTTCAAGAGCAAAAAAAAAAAAAAGGCACACATTCATAGACCAAGTTCTCCCTTCTTTTAGCTGGAAGTTGTAACAATTTATACCTTCTTTCTAGATGTGGCTAGATAAACTTCTTTTTTTTACATTTGCTCTCACAAAGAGGAAGCTAATGCAGATTGTTGTGTGGCTCTGTGACTCTCGTGTTGTGTTGCAGGATGCTATCAGGCTCAGTGTGACCATCTGCTCTGCCTATGATAGAACACCACGTTTTTGCTTCATGCAAGATTTGATTTGCTGTATTGAAATAATGTTTCCAGCTATGTGGGCAGATAACAGAACGGTATTTCATTAAATTAATGCAAAACTTGAAAAAATAATTTAAAATATAAATTTCTTCTTTTGGTTTGTGATTTTTTTTTTCCTCAAAGGAGAGCAAAGGAAAAGTGATTTACAGAACAGGTATGTATGCTGTAGTAGACAAAAAAACTATTTAATGTCAGTCGAACATGACAATTCTGGTTCATCTTGCGAACAGAAGCTTGCAGTGGTGTTGTAGTGCTTACACCAAGCATGATGAAGCATTTTAGCTTCAGTATTTTTATTAGCTTCTAAAAAATATGGAAGGAGTTTTTCTAGAAATTTCTGAAAAGTCTGCAAAATAAGATGCAAGCCAACGTGTGTTTGCATCAGCTAATGGTAAACATACTCAAGAGCACTTTATAAAATTACATAATTGACTGTGCCCCAGCAACTCTGACACATCATTGTATTTCAATGCCGCTTTACACCTACGGTGTAATTAGTTATTCTAATGAAAGCATTTGCAAATGAGCACAGATTTACAGGTGCAGTTAAGACAGAAATGTAAATGTTCTGTTTATTTGTTTGGAAATAGAAAAAAAGATACATTTGTAAAACTGTTAGGTTGAGTTTCTCCTGCCATAGCTTCAATGCAAGCTGTAATCTGTGCAGTATAGCCCTGCTCAGATACTCTGTAATATAATTTGACTTGAAAGTCCTGACAGATGCTGAGGATCAGCAACATTTGTTCTGCTGTTAGACTAGGCTGAAAGCCAAACTGTGCAAAAAGATTGCTTGATAATGACCACTGTAATTTAAAAAAAGAATGATCAAAGAAATACATGTTGTGCAGTGTCTGAACAATCAGATATTTTGAATAATCTAAGTAAATTAGGATTTGAACTGAATTTTAAGATTTTATGTACATTGTTGTGAACCAGTTTTGACAAAAGTATTTTACCATTTTATTTTCCATGTCAGTGACCGTACTGGTGCACGGACTGTGGTTTATTCAACATGAAAAAAATACAAAAAGATGAAGATACCCCGTGCACAGCAGTGCCTCTTTCCTGGGTGCCACCTGATGTAGGGCAAATGACAGAAAATCGAAAAAGTATTCCAGTGCACACCAGGATACTAGGATAGACACTGTTTATTGAGTAAAAAACAAAAACTTGTTTTTTAATGTAATCCCTTAATAAATAGTGTTTATCCTAGTATCCTGGTGTGCACTGGAATAACTTTTTGATTTTCTTTTATGAAAAAAATACACCCACACATTTGGAAAAACACTGAACTTGACAATTACAAGGTTAGGTATTATCTTCTCTGCTTTCCTTTGATTTCTTTTGCACCACTCATTCACATCAAAAGACAATCCAGATAGTTCTGCAAAATTAAACCTTGAAAATAGGCTACTGGATTTTCATAACTGTTGAATCCACAGTAGATGGAAAACCTGCTGCAGCCTGCAAGAGAGCTTGGCTGAAGATGAATTTTCCAGCGAGACAACGACACCCAACATAATGTCATAAAGATACGCATGAATGACTACAAAATATACTATAGTGGTCAGAGCCAGAGTCCAGAGCTCAGTCCAAATGACAATTTGTGGCAGGACTTGAAAATTGCTTTTCACTCAACTGTCCCTATGCGACTATATATATAGACTATATAGAGCTTGGGCAGTTTTAGAGAGGAAGAATGGTGTGGGGGTGTGGGGAGCTGATAGACCTATCCGCAAGACTCAGGCTGTAATTGTTGCCAAAATTGCCTCTACTAAATATTGCCTTGAGAGGGATGAAAGCTTATCTTATGAAGTGTTACTGTAGGCTACTTTGTCTTATATTGTGCCACATCAGTTTGTTTTCATTTTTTCATTTAACTTTTGAGTGTCAGAAAAGCTGTGATTCAACTATAAAATACTCACCACAGATCAATAGGCTTCGGCACAGGTCGACTTGTTCAACAGGTGCCCACGCCTTTCTCCCTCAAAAGGTTACTGTTTGTGACATAACTGCCCAGATGATATGTTTCAAATGTCTAGCTAACTTCTTCATCGGTGTACAGTCAGCAACCACCTGACAACACGGAAGCATGTTGTCTTTTCTTTTCCATTTGTCATCAGTAATTTGGTTTTACGTGTTTAATGTTGTGTATTATGTCACCTATACAACATCGTGCAGGCTGCTCCACCTACAGAACACTTCCGGTATGACAGGCAACTATTTCCTGCACATAAAATGCTTCATACAGCAGGCCTATGCAAACAGCTATTTTTTTTTATTAATTGTTTGATTTAACCAGGATGCTGCTGAATGTACATATTACATATGCCACAGGAACTATAATTGTTTTACCAACAGACCTATTGATTTTAATTTAGTCTTGCCTTTTCTCAATACAAAAGGTTGGGGTAATTTGTGTTATTTAGTTATCTATTTAGTTATCTATGGTCACTATGTTGCCGTTGAAAACACAATTGAGTTACAGTAAAATAGTAAAGTGTCATTGTTATATTAGAATATTAGAATATTTCCGGATGTGTGGCCGTTTTCGCAAGAAAAAATAAATATTCAGCCTCCCCCAGCCAAATGTGGGTATTTAAATTTGAAATACAGCACCGGAAGTGCGCCCTTCTATTCCCCTAACTTGACAATCAATCAATCCAGGAGCGCTACAGTCGTTGACACATACCAATATGATGACCCCCGGCCAAGAGAAAGACATATCTCCCTTCTCATGTTTTCGTTTTTTCCCCCCTCTTCAGATAAATCTGGAAATAATACATGGAATGTGTTTTGGTGGGATTTTGTTGTTGTTTTTTCCCCCCTACATTTTTCATCTTAAACTACATTTTAGGATGGTGGTAGCCATGGAGAGCCAGCACTTTACAAGAAAGGACTCAGCTGGAGAGCTTTTACGCATCCCACATCTTGGAGCGTCGGTGCAGATTACATTGTAGAAGCAGAGAAACAAAGTGCACAGAATATTAGGCTACAGTAGCTGCGCTTTGCGTGTTGACTGTGCATAATGAGATACGGACTGGTGGTTCTCACTGCGGGGTTTACAGGTTTGCTCAGTTTTAGCCTCCTCGCTGTGGCAATTGGGACTGATTACTGGTACATCATCGATGTGAATAAACCTAACTACACAGGTCCAGACGACCTGAGTTCCCATTCTGGACTTTGGAGAATTAATGAAGGTATGTCGCTTGCGGTTATTTAGATGGCACAAATCTTTACATATTCTAGGCTTTTCAAGAATGCTGAACTGTGATAAAATATGCTGCACACCCTTTTTTCCCCAAATGTGTGAAATAACTTTTGCGCTGCTTTTCATATCATTTTGAGCAGCTATTATCATGTGGCATCAACATTTTTTGGCGTAACTGTTCAGTCTACTATTTTTAATTAACTTGTAATGTTTCCAATTTTGGATTTAGCAGGTTTCCTACTTGTGCAAATAAGATCAGTACTATTGATCGTTTGTGATGTTGACAAAAAAAAGATAAATCGATCCACATGTGATGGTGCTGAGATCTATCATTGTTCATACATTGTTCATGGATCATGGCAGACCCTGATGATGCTGCGTTGCCATGTTTATTGTCAGCAGTCCATAGCTGAGGCTATATGTGCCATGAATTATTCCTCATCACTCCACTGTAAGTGCAAAGTCAGGTGGAAAAACAGCTTGCAGTGAATCTCAGTTTTGTGACACTGATGTACAGAAACAATGACATTCCAGTGGTTTTAGCGTGGAGAAATACTATGATAACAAAATCTCAGTCAGATTATTAAAAATTCCCAATTCATTCAGGGAATACACAGACTGCACAAATGTGCAATAATAAATCCCGATTTTATAGTTTCTTTTTTTCTTTCTAAGTGATAACTGTATAACTGAGACTGTCCTGTATAGCAACTGCAGCCCCTCACATCTGTATCAGCCCCTGCATGCAGCTGCAGGTGAACAGGTGAGAGGCTGCAGAGACATTCTAAAGGATATTTGTCAACGCAGCTCCAATATAATCTGTTTATTGGCTGCTCAGCTTTAGGTACAGGAGGTGTCCAATTTGATGCGGGTGGTGCCCTGCAGTTCATTCAGTAAATGCCAAGTAATGAGACATCATAATGTTTGAAGCTCTTCAAGCACCGGTGTCACTCTGTAGGGAGTGGGGCATGTAGGACACAAATTCTTGCTGCAGAATTGTCACACATGCAGGACTGAGAAAATATGTATCAGGAATAAAAGTGTCCAACAGAGATCTGTTTTATTGATTTAATTAAATGATAGTGCAAGGTGCTCCATTTCTTATTATGCTAATAATTATTTTTGCAGCTCTAGGACAAAAATGTGACAATGTTTGGTCTCATTGCTCTGTCTGCACACATGTGTGACCTTTTCCTTTGACATTTTCAGGAGCAAACAGGAGTTCAGTCATCCCTTCTTTTACAGCAAATATGTCCAGCCTGTCAGAGGCAGAGAGGCACCTTCTTGGTGAGTGGGTTTGTTTATTGGCTGCCAGAGAAGTTGATAAATAAATTGGTATGTCAGGGTTTTCTTATGATAATAACTAATAGGCCTAGTTGGCTGCCAAAAACATCCATTTACAAGCTCCAGTATGTTGTCAGAAAATCGAATCCAGGTCCAAACATGGAAATTTTGCAAAGGTTCATTTGAATTAAAAAGGTTCTGTTCTGATGTTGGATATAGAGAAAACAATCGCTGTTTACAAGTTTGATAATAAAATACAGTAATAAATTGTCCACTGTGACAGATGCTATCTCAAGCAAGAAGTCTCAAGACTATTCAAGTTTATTTTCATACCAATGGCTCCCTGGATGGTAGAAATCAATCTAAAAAATCACAGCTGCCTTTGCAGCATTCAGCAGTAATGTAAAATCCGGCTGATTTTGAAATCAAGGCTCTAAGATAAACAACATCATGGATAGTCTGTTAAAATCTCAAAGCTCATTGTATGTTTATGTGTGTATACATCTTGGATTGTGTTTGTGTTCAGGCTTGCACAAGGTGGTGGTCATCGTGTTGCCTCTCAGCCTGGTCCTGCTTGTGTTTGGCTGGATCTTCGGACTTGTCAGTTCGTTGGCCTGCAGTCCAAACTTGCTGGCTGGAACGGCATCCTACTTTCTCGTCTGCAGTAAGTCCACACAGACTGTTTTTGTCTCAGCTTATAACAATAATATGCGCGTTGTGAATGGGGTGGTCTGAAGCAAATCCCTTGCTTGGTTTTGTCAGTGTGTAAGATGTAGTATGTGGGTGGCACATGAGACACATACTGGAGCATTTTTGTGTGTGCTGACTTCACCTAGAGAACCTTGAAAATCCAATTTAACTCCTCACACTCACTAGTTTCACTTCACTTCTGTTTCACTTCTTTCTTAAGGCGACTGTTGGAGCCTCATTTCTCAGACATTAGCGGTGGAACATAATGATGACCAATGATGAGAAAACTGTGATTACTGTTGTGTAAATATTATATCTCACAGTTGACTGGAGAAGTCAGTTATACATCATACAGCTATATATTAAACATCTGTGTGAGAACAATAAAAAATCTCATTTTACTTAATTAAAATGAGCTAGGTAATGATCTTTTTGCTCAGTAGAGTGTGTGCAGATGGGGATTTTTATGGTGACAATAAGGAAAAAAAGGAGCAGAACACTTTTAAACTGGTGAAAGGGTACTATAACACTTGCATCTCCTTATTCAGTCCTTTTGTCTGTTTTTGTGAATAGACGCTACGTGATTGACTTGAGATATTGAAATGCAATTATAGTACTGTGAGAAATGGTCTGACAAGGACGCCCATGTGCAAAATCTCAGTTTTGACACTCTTTCCCAAATAGTACCATGCTGTGGAATGGTGTGAATAAAAATAGTTTGTACTAGTACTAGAGATTTGCTATGGGTATTTTTTTTTTTTAGTTCCTAACTTTGCATAAAATAAATAATATATTCAGGTTAGTCCTTGATGAGCCTGGACATGCACAAAGACACCAAACCGCCACGCATTCTCTGTATGGATGTGAACATGATTAACAGTGTTGATCACAGCATATGATTGCTAATCATGATGAATTGATTGCAGAGGAGCTCGTCCTTGACTGAAAGATTTGTTCTGACATCCCCTGGGAATCATCAGTTGGCTGTTCTTGTGTCATTCCCTGTTTCAAATGGTGCCACTGGAAGTATCAACAAAATAGAATTCCCTTTTTTGTTGAAATTGGTTGTAATCAAATGAACAGCTCATTCAATATATTGTGTACTGGAGAGTCATCTTTGAGCAGAAATTCTGGGTTTGGTCGACACAGTAAGGATTGCTGATATGCTGGTTCCTTAAATGGCCAAATAAAGATGCACCTTCATCAGCAATGCAATACAGAAAGATGGCTCTTGGATTAGGTCTGAACTCAAAGAAAATGACTTTTTGAATCTAGATTTGGGTATGGTTGAGAGTAAATGCATGAATCTGTCACAGAGGTAGAAGGACTTATTATATACTTCGCCATCTCTGCTGACAGGCACAGCTTCCCATGTTACACAGAAGAGACAGCTAATTTCATGCTTTGCACCAAATCCCCTGACCGCATCTCTTCATGAAAAGGTCTGCAAGCACTAAGCTCTTCTACCTTCAAAACGGCCTCTGATATAATGCAAACAGAAAAGGGGTAATGGATGTCAGCATTTCGTTCTGTTTTTTTTTTTTTTTTCCCTGTCTTATTTAATGCATTAGAAGCATATTTCTGAGTTTGATATTGTAGTGTGAGAGATGGTATGTCCAAATACAAGATTTATGTTGAGGTTTGTGTCAATAGGTCTTTGAAATCGCACTCTGAATCCTCACATCACATCGCACACTATTGATCAATCTGTCTCTTTGGAAAAATTCTGGGAAAAGACACATTTATTTCTATTTTGGACAATATGTATTACTTCCTCTTGATTTTGCAGCTCAGGATAATTTTAAAAAACTAACTTCAATCTATTCAAATGTTAAAATTGGTATTGCTTTTCTGAGTGAGCATAATAGATGTTTAGCAAATTGTTGGTGTGGTATTGGTGCACAGCCAGGACCCAATGAAAATAATGAAAGGGAACTATACAAGACATACTATACACAGGAGACTACACATATAAAATTTATGTTGACTAGAATTAAAGGTGAAATGTTGCCCATATGGGAACACTAATCATCAGCAATGGATACCTGAGTGCATGGCAAACTGTGTTCATGAAGACTTTCAAATCAGTGAAGGTATTTTCATCAATTCTTCCCAACAGACACAATTACCACTGTAATTTAACAAGTTAAAGTCTATATGAGAATCATTTGCCTACTCCCTAACCAACCAAAGAAATCTTCAGGTTCATTAAGACCTCTATAAAGAGAGGCTTCGGATTTATAATTTGGAACTGAGAAATGCAAGGCAGTCCTTCTTCTCTGACATAATTGCCAAAAACAATAATAATGCACATGCCTTGTTTGCTACTGTCGACAGGCTAACAATCCTTCCTGTCTCAGTAGCCTCTGAACTTCTATCCACCAGGGCCTGCAATGAATTTGCCTCCTTCACTGACAAAATTCAGAAAGTTAAGACAAGCAATCGGTGCCTTCATATCTAGTACAGGTTATGTGTTGTCCCTGTGTCCACTTAAATTCAATTCAAATACCATGACATAATTTTATCAACCATAACATTTTGGAGGACATTATACAACATCTGAAATCATCCTCCTGCTGCCTTGATATTCTGCCAACAGGCTTTTTCGAAAATGTTTCAAATTGCATAGCCTTAGATCTTCTACAAATTGTCAACATGCCTCTTCTCTCAAGTTTCTTCCCACAGGCCCTGAAAACTGCCATCATCAAGCCAGTCTTAAAAAAGAACAATCTAGATACCTCACTAATGAACAATTACAGGCCCATATCAAATCTCCTGTTTTTAAGTAAAATAATTGAAACAGCTGTTTTTTAACAGCTGAACAACGTCTTGGCACTAAACAACTGTTTTGATGTCTTCCAGTCAGGATTTCAACCACACCACAGTACTGGGACTGCGCTTGTTAAGGTCTTCAATGACATCTACTTAAACACAGACAGCGGCAGAATTTCAGTCTTAGTATTACTGGTTCTCAGTGCTGCATTCGATACAGTCAACCACAATATATTACCAAACTGACTGGAAAACTGGGTGGGACTTTTTGGCACAGTACTAAACTGGTTTGAATCCTACTTAAAGGACAGGGACTACTTTATGTCAATAGGTAATTACACATCTGAGTGGACAAAAATGACATGTGGATTCCCCGAGGCTCCATTCTGGTGGAGATCGTTGTCCGGTTCGTCAACGTCCCACGGTAGCCTGGCTGTCAACATCTGTCCACCGGGATTTCCCACAAGTGACGACCATCATGGTGGGATGTGTTGGGCTAACACTGCCACCTAGCTTCCTCCCAAGCTGGTGATTTTTATGGCCCAGTTTGCCCGGCTCAGGTGGCTTTTGTGTCACCCCCCTTCCCAGACATCTGGCAGTATGTGGAGGCATCCTGGCAGCAGCCATTAAAGAAAATAAGCCCTGGTTGCACGTTTGGCGGATTTTCTCAGGGTGCGGAGCTGCATGGAGGTTAATTTCCCTGGCACCCTCGCCGCCCACAGTCAGCCGGCTGGTCAGCAAGCACAAAGCTGCTACCACCGGTACGATGCGACAAGGAGACACTGGAACATTTTGACAAATTTTTCCAGCTGGGTGCACAGCTGGCCGTAGCAGCCAACAACTTGGGTGTGTTGGGCGTTTTACTCGCATCTTTGCAGCAAAACGGTGTCACGTTGCATTATCTCTCCGTCAGGGAGAAATGCACCTGATGCACGCTTATCCCAGAGTGAGGGGTGTGCATGTGTGGCGTGTTCTTCTTCATCAATCTCCACACAGGAGTTGAGGCTGATTGAACACAGTAACACAAAGTCTGCTGCTGTGTTCACAGAGCGGGCAGCAGTATTGTGCTCACAGACTGCCCTGCTGGCTCAGCTCCTTTCACATTGGCCTTTTCTCTGCAGTAATGTCCAGAGACATCACAGTGCTGAACCAGTGCATGAGCTCTAACGTTTAGCATGATGCTGTCAGAAACCACACCTCATCCGAGGTAGCAGACTAACACACTTGCTCCCCGTTTTTATGGCCACCGTTACCATTTTGCCTCTGAATGGCGTGCACAATGCGTCCCTTTGATTATGAGCGAAGCATCAGAGCGCTTTATCTCTCCATCAGGGAGAAATACACCTAACACATGCTTAACACAAAGGGAGGGGAGTATGTTTGTGTCATGTTCTCCCTCATCAATCTCCACACAAGAGATGAGGAGGACTGAACACAATGACACGAATATTGCTGCTGCTATGTTTACATCATGGCCGGCAGTGGTGTGTTCATGGACTTTCCTGCCAGCTCGGCCCTTTCTGTACTAGCCCCCCATGGGCCAAATTCCCGTTTGTGGAGGGTTTGGTGATGGAGATGGCCGAAGCAGGATATCACAGCTTCCTGACTGCCACTATGCAGCTAGTCGCTCGCCCCCTGACGCAATTTTACGGGGTGTGGCATTGCGAGTGTGCATTGACTGAGTGGATGGACAGGACACTGAAACTAGTTTATTCTCTCCAGTTCTGCCGTGTTCCTCTTCCGTTCATGGGCCTGTTACAGAAACAGGTTGTGTCTGTCATTCCCACTCATAACAGACAGAAGGGGTTTTACTGCCTGTACTTCCTGGTTCTCAAGAAGATGGGAGATTTCAGACCTCTGTACCCTAAACCAGTGCACCGCCCACAAAACGTTTCACATGCTAAACATCCAGCGGTTACTAGAATTGATTCAGCCTGGCAACTGGTTCACCATCATCAACCTGAAGGATTCATACTTTCATGTCAAGGTGGTGCCGAAACACAGGAAGTTCCTGCATTTCAGCTTCCAGAGGATAGCCTATGAGTACATTGGTTTGGCTATTCCCTGGTCCCCTGTACCTTCAGAAGATGTGTGGACACGGTGCTTCAGCCGTTGCATGACCAAGGTGAGAGGAACTAGAAGGAGAGCAACCCCCAGCCACAACAACAGGTGGATATCTGGGGATTTTGCTCAACTCATGCAGACTGTGGGCTGCCCTGTTGGAATTCAGACAGACAGCCCTACTCTAGGCAGCTCACAAAGTGTGGTGCGGTGCAGCAGTGATGGCATTGACCGTCATGCAGGCATTGGGGTTCATGGCAGCAGCCCACCAGGTGGTGTCGCTGTGACTGTTCCTCATGCGACACCTGCAGAGGTGAATCACCAGCCTTCTCTTGGGTGCCAAGAAGCACAAGTACTGCTTGGTGACCATTCCCCCCTCAGTGCAGGATGACCTGTGATACTGGGGGTCTCCACAGCAACTGTCACAGGGAACACCACTGGGATGAGTGACTTCCTACATCACAGTGTTCATGGACGCATCCCTGATGGGGTGGGGAGAGACTTGCCTGCGGAGATCCGGCAGAGAGCTGACACATCAACCTCTTTGAACTCCAGGCCATACAGGGACACATGTAAGACATGTGTTAGTGAGGGCTGACAACTGCACCAAGATGTCCTACATCAACAGGCAGGGCAGAGTTCAGTCCGCTGCCCTGTTGAGGATGAAGGAGGACCTGTTGAGATGGGCCTCAGAGCGTTTGTTGTCTCTGAAGGCGCTCCAGGTCCTGGGACTGGAGAACAGGGGGGCCGACCTCATATAGAGGGGCAGCCCCCCCAGCAGATGAGTGGAGGCTTCACCCCAACTGGTGAAGCAGATCTCCTGGTTCGGGAAGGTGGAAATGGATCTGTTCGCCAACCGGCACAACACCCACTGTCCCCTGTATTTTGCAGTGTTTGGTGGACAGAGGGCTGTCTCATGCCAATATTAAAGTGTATGCAGCAGCCGTCTCTTGCTATCACAACAGTTTTGGTGACAGACCAGTCTTTAGCCACCCTCTTGTGAAATGCTTCTTGCAGGGGGTCAGGAGACAAAGCCTAATGATGCGTGCCTCTACCCCCCAATGGGAACTGCCTCTGGTGTCAAGGCTCTGTTCAGGGATCCTTACAAGCCTCTGGAGCACTCCTCTATGAAGACACTGTCAGTCAAGACAGCTTTGCTGCTTGCTGTGACCTCAGCTAAGAGAGTGTGTGAGCTAAGCACCCTGTCGGTTCACCCCAGCTGCATGCTGCTTCACTGTGACCGCAGTGGAGCTACTCTCAGACAAAATCCCTCCTTTGTTCCCAAGAACATATGGAGTTCTTCTAGGTCGAGGGTTATTCAGCTGGATGCATTTTGCCCTCCACCCCACATGTAGGCTCCTTTTCATAGTCTTTGCTTGATGGATTGACCCAAGACTGGTGAAAAAGGTGGATGTGTGTGTCAGCTGTGTTTCACCTGACCTCCTCTGGGCATGATACACCTGCATTTTTCCCATGCTCCAGGATAACCTGGGGAATGAGGTGTGCAGAGGGTCTATTGTGTAACCGTAGACCCCTGTAAGGTTAGGCCATGGCCTCACCCAGTTCAATGGTATACTATCTCAGTTGGCTGGGGCGCCCTAATTCTCCACTGTGGCGGCCTAGACTATAGAAGTAGGTGGGCTGTGGTAACTAACCTTTAGGTCAGTATCAGTGGGGCTGAGTTGGATGTTATGGCATGGCAGGGAGTTCATTCATCAGGCTCCACCCTCTGTACCCATAGAGTTCAGTGGAGGGCTCCGCCTGTGTAAGATAGTACAAAGGTTATGATATTGTAACCTTAGTTTTATTAGCACAGTCAGAGCCCTCCACCTATGGGCCCTGCCACTCCTACACCACTTAAAGAGGTTGTGGGATGCTGGACAGCGGGCATGCTGCCTTATATACTGTGGGCTCCACACGTATTCTGGTAGGCATGTCCTGATTGGCCAGCTATGTTTAGGCAAAGTTCAGTGGGCAAATACATGCATGTGGTTGGAGGAGAGTGGTACCCATAGAGCCGAGTGGAGGGCTCCGCCTGTGCTAATAGAAATTGGGTTACAATATCGTAACTTTCATTCTCAGATCTTTACACTGGCTTCCTGTCTGTCAATAACCTGACCATTTATGACATTTTCACTTACCAACCAGTTCTTTCTTTCTTTCTTTCTTTCTTCCCTACTCTGGTATGCACATTAAACACACTACTTGATAGACACTGAGAAACAATCCCATAGAGAGACAAGAGAGACAGTTGTGATTTCAAGTGATAAGTAATTATCAGAGGCTAATTGCAGCAGTGTGGAGTGATTTTGCCTTCCTTGGTGCCAAGGTAAAGGCCAGTCTGAATTGTACATGTAGTGGGGTCTACTCAGTATTTAAAAGTTCTATGTAGAATTGTGAAGCAATTTACCTATATTAATCATTTTTTATTGCCAGTGAGTGAACGGGTAGTAATGTAACGTAAAAAATGAGACCTTCTTTTGGACTTATTTCTATGTGAAGGATCTGGGCCGAATTTTCCGTAAAAATCCAAAGGATGTGATGTTTTTGGCAACTCCTGAGTGCCTTCTGCTAACGTCAACAAATGACCAGCATAACAACACAACAAAAAGTGTGCTATCTGACTAAAAACACCCCACAGATATTAGCTCTCCAGCTAATAAGACGGCTAGCTGCCTCCATCGACCACAACACATTTCACAACAATACAATGACAAGTCTCCCACTCCCGAGCACACACACAGCTAAAACAACATTATTTCCTCAACAAAGGAACAGAAAACAAGCTCCAGAGCGATAGCAGAACATAGCTTCCACCTTTTGTTTTTTCTACTGGAATTCCAAGGGTGGTAATAAGCACATATGTCACCTCATTGCACTTCATTGCATCTCATTGCACCTCATTGCACCTCATTTATTGGCCACAGGTGTCACTAATGAGAGGGAATTTCTGATTCTTACAAATAGAACCTTTAAGGATTTTTGGGGTTGTGTTATTCTTGCCAGTCCATCTCTACGATAATTGTTATGCAAAATATTTCATCTGTCCATTTGGGAACACCAGAAATGTTTTAAAAAATACGGTAGTAATTTCATACTTATACCACAGATCCTGACTGAATGTAGAAGCACCTTGTTAAAATAATTTGCATATGAATAAGAAAAATGTTTTTCTTGAAGGTGCTATAAATCCTTAATGCCCAAGGATTATACTAATTGCTTCATGTTAATGGGCTAACAGGCTT
Organism: Thunnus thynnus; assembly: GCF_963924715.1. Taxonomy (NCBI): domain Eukaryota; kingdom Metazoa; phylum Chordata; class Actinopteri; order Scombriformes; family Scombridae; genus Thunnus; species Thunnus thynnus. The sequence goes on from NC_089533.1 coordinate 13,429,327, forward strand.
AAGCTTATATTATATAATAGCATCAATGAGTTATGTGAAGACAATTATGTTGGAAAAAGAATATTTGCTAATTAATGCATTATTATCTTAATGACCTCATTGTAGAAACAGGTTAAGTGTAATATATCATGGTGATTATGGTGAGTGATTTGGAAGCTCAGTGTCCTCATGCTCAGAGAATTCATTCCATGTCCTCAAGATGGATCCATTTCCATTTTACAGGTTCAGTGCAATGTGTCAAAAACTGAAAGGTTTTGTTTTCCAGTGGTGCCATCTGTCTGTTTCTGTGCATCAACAGGTCTTTTCACCTTGGCGGGGGTCAGCATCTACATCAGATACTCGAATCAGGCTATGGAGGAGTTCCAGCGGATCGTGTCCCCAGAGAACCTTGCCTACGTGGATGTGTCGTTTGGCTGGTCCTTAGCCACAGCCTGGCTTTCCTACAGTCTGGAGGTGGCCACTGGCCTGCTGCTCATGCTAGCTGCCAGAATAAGTCAGAGGAAGGGACATTATGACTCTGGTGTAGCCATTGCCATGTTATAGATTGAAGTATTCTTATGCCCAAGTGAAACTAAAATCCCACAGATTGGATGATATTTTATTGCTGTTTTCATTTATTCAGCTATTTATTTTTGTTACTGGAAAAATACTTGAGTGGTGATTTTGAACATCTATTTCTTCTTTGTTTTTGCTGGCTTGTTGTGAAGCTTGCTACCTTTCATCTGCTTAATATAATTTTCTGTCCATTGTCCTAGTCCACAATGATGCTATAAATGTGGCCAAGCAAACAGAAAAAAAGGCTAACCATTCACAGTGTTATTACTGCAGAGATTAACAGTGTTTTCTTTCTTTGGATATATTCATGCGTTTTTTTTTTAATGATAATTTCAGTTTTGTGTTGTCAAAATGTGGTAAATGTGTATTTCCAGCTGATAGCCATTACATAGACTATGTACAAAATGCTGTAAGACTCACATTTCATTCAGCAATAGGCTTTCTGTGAGATGTGTTTTGAAACATGTTTGTAATTTACAGAGAGCAGTTTTAAACCACGACCCAAATGCAAGTCCATTGCCCTGCAATGGACATGGGAAAAACAAACGGTTTAGTTGTATGCGATCATTTCCTTTTTGATGCATGTTCAGGCTTGTACACTTGAGGAGGTCCTCCCTACCTCTTGTGTACCCATATATTTTTACTGCATTTAAATATGATCTACATCAGTAGTTCATGGGATCTCATTCAAGTGAAAACATTGCTGATTCTGCAGCAGTTTACCAGGAAAGCACCAGTCAAGAGTCAGTGTAGCCTCTAGTATTTCATAACAGAACAGCTGCTGCATTGTAGCTTCATGTGCCAAATTCATTTGCATTTCACAGCATTTGAAAAGCAGTTAGCACTTTTATGTGTCATTTCAAAGTTAAAACAGTGATGGCTGCTGACTGTTGTGACTTTTAGAGATACTTCTAAAATGTTAGTGTTGTGCCTCCTGCTTGCAAACTTCATTCCTACAGGTGAATGCATTAATCACGTAAACAGGGCTGAAGATGAGTGCACTCTTGGGGACCTGCAAGCTGTTTTTAGCAGTACAGAATATGTGCATGTGTTGCTTGCTGCCCAGCAGTAGTTAATTACTAGATATTGTAATTCACTGTCTGCGCTGCCCATTGCTAGGAATTAGTCCTCTCAGCATACTGGAAGTCAATAAGACACTGAAAATACAACATTTAGCACTTGCAATGCTGTAAAATTTACTGTGTTGTTGTTCTCTTTTCACAATTGTAACAAACCTTTCTTATGCTTGAATAACTGAACAGCCTTACTTTTTAATGTTTACTGTGATATAAAAACATCAGTCTAGTTGTAGTGTGAAAGCATTCTGTAATGGGCAACAGAAAAAGGCCACAGTCATCAAATGCTTTCAAATGTTAGTAGCACACTGTAATCACATTGCACAAAATGTCCTCAAAAGTTGTTTGTTGTGAGACAATAAGATCATATAAAACATGATGATAATATGCTCACTGTATATTTGTGTAGCAGTGTAAAGAATTGCCACAGACAGCCCCATAAGAATTCAGAAAAGTCTGACCAATATGTTGTAACATTGTTGTTTATAAAAGCTACAATTATCCAAAAATAAAACATAGCCTCCCTATGTTTTCCTTAGTAGAGGGACAATTTCTACTTGTTATTCAAAACAAAAGTGAGAATACATCTGTGAGCTGCAATGCAGGGGCAGGCAAAAGCATTTGAAGCAGAGTATACAGGTACAATGAGCAATTTTTATCAAGATTTGAGAAGGTATTTGCAAAGACAGGCCCAGTTCCTGTTTGTTTTTAATGACAAAGTGTGACAGCCAAGGGATCTGAAGTAAATGACGTTAGTGTTCCTGACAGTTTTCTAGAAATTTACATTCACTACCAGAAGAAACTGATGTATTTATTCAGATGTCTCTCATTGTGACTCATGATAAATGACTGTAGTGTGAAAAATCTAAATTCAGTTCATGCTTTCAATGTTTTCTAAAAACGTACACAAAAAGAAAAAAGATTGCTCTTGTGGCCAAATGATTTTACTGAAATTAACCCGACTACATTGATGATTTTGTCATTTTTGTCAAGTTAATTGATACATCAAGAAGTTTAAGTGTTGCAGGCCTAAACTGAGATAAACCATCAAATAATAGTACCCTAAGTGGGATTATTGACCTCAAGATGTGGACCTTTTCTAACCCACCTCTAAATTACACTGCTCAGCACTGTAACGGGAGAAGCAGTGCAAAATGTCTGCTAAGGGGGCTCATGACAGAGATAGATGCTATAGCATTAAAAGGTGCGCTTATGTTTGCCTAAATGTGATTTATAACATGATTTAATGTGCCTCAGCTAGTGAATCAAAATCCAAACCATGAAACATTGTGTCCACTCAGCTGTTTGTTTGGCAGCCTCCTTCCCAGTAAGCCTGAAGAGAAAGCTATAAAGACAGAACCAAAGCACAGAGGCTCAGTCTTGCAGTCTTCCTTTTATATATTAGGCCAGCTGAAATCCCATTAAACTTTTATGGAACACAATAATTCAATCCAGTCTGGCAGACGAACACCAAAGTTGGTGCGAAGCCATTACTCTTTGGGTTGTGCCCTTGTCTTTGACAGAGTGCAGTAATTTTGACTGGACAACCTCTAGGCTCTCAGGTTTAGGAATTTATTGAAGAAACACAACCTATTTTTATCAGAACCACTTTCCTGATCAAAATTTCTCCTTGAGCCGCTGTTTTTTTTTTTTTGAACTCCTAAACATGTAATCGATCAATACATTCATAAATCAATCCTCTGCTTCCCTGTGTGATTGCTCATTTTACACATTTTAGGTGTGGCTCATTTTTGCTCTGCTCAACAAAAGTCAATGGGCAACATTATTGCTGTATATTGTTCTAATAGACATTTGTAGCCATCCAGGGTTTTAACATAATACATTACATATTATCACACTCAGTGTGAGAGCTCATAGTGTTAAATGGACCCTAATATGTATCTATAACATAACATACAACATTCACAGTATACAACAAATTGTAGTGAAAAACATTGCCTTAGGGAAATATTAGAAACATTTTATTTAAATGATGAAAATGCTGATGTAAGACATTGAGCATAAACTAAAACGGTCTTTTGATTTATTGTATGAAACAAGTGTGTTGTACCTCAAATGCTGATCAGGTCATTGCTTTCTTTCCGTAGGTCTATCATGAATAAATAAGCCAATCAATAAAATGTTACAGAAAAGTGAATATATCACCACCTCGAGGGCATCAATCTTTCTTACTGAATGTAAAACACATTTTCACATTGCTGAGAAGTATTTTGCCCCTGTGGAGAGCCATGTTATGAAATTGATGGAGCGTTGTTAAATTAAAGCACACTCAGAGAACAGGAGAGGTTCAGTTATTTGCCACAATGGAGAAACTATTATATTTTAATCAGTAAATTTGAGTTAATGGATTGCCAACTATTGTTGAGGAATTTGAACTCACATCAACACATGCTATCAGCACTTTTGATAGAGAATATCACCCCTGCGGTTGCACATCATTAACTGCCAGCTCATTATACTGCTGTGACTATGCTTTCATTTCACATAAATACTATGTCAAGCTGCAACTATTAATGGCAGGGGTCAGCAGAGAGTGCAGGGAAACACTGATTGTCTTTAAATATGTAATCCTGAAACAAGACTCTTCTTTAATATAGAGCCTTACATGAAAGGCTCTCAACAGATGCAGCACACTGTGGGATATGCTTTGGTGAAATTTATACGACGATAACAGTCCTGAAGAGGCAACTGAAAGAGAGCTACTGTACAGCCTTCAGATCTTAAAGCGCATCCATTTGGGAACATACATATATATATATATATATGTATATGTTCTTATATGGAAATGAAGACAGAGTGATTCACGTGGCCAATTCTGCTATTTTTCTCAGATTTTCACTCCTTTTCTTCCAGAACTCAGCTGGGTTACAAGGGTACTAATGATGAATTCTCCGACACGTTCATCTCTGCATTCTGATTAAGACCATCTTTCTTCCATGTTGTGGTAGCTACTTAAATCCTTAACCTGTTTCGACACTTCACCACATCGCATTGCTTCATTCTAGCTCCGCAATTCAGGGCCATGGGTAGCTGATGGTCTCAGGATTGAGTGGTCTCATAAAACAAGGAGGGACTCAATCCCTGGAGGAACGTGAATGTGTTTTTCCCTACCTGAGAACCACTTGAAAAGTTAATTAGAGCTGTCTCTTGCTCAGTGAGCACCAATAGTAATGGTATCATTCAAGAAATTGAAGATGCAATGGATGTCATTTTAATATATGCCTTTCAGATAAGTGATGAAATAGAAGAAATAGCTGAAACAAGGATAAATGCATAAATCATGTGACACACTGACACACAAATACACAAACACAAGAGGAAAGGTCAAGAATAGTGAAACGCAAAGACTGATGGACAAAGCTGCGGACTTGAGGCTGGAGACTTGGCTTGATTCTTGAATCAACTTGTCCAGCTATACCCTACAAAATTCTGAGATCATAAAAATAAATGAGATGTATGCAACATCAGACAGGACTTGTATAGCCGTGCCACACAGATTTCACATTTTTATTATTAAGCCTATAATTCAGCAGCTGAATTAAAACCACTCAATGGAATAAAATGAAGAACTTAATGGGTTTTTTTTTTTTCCTTTACGTTCAGCAAGTTTTGATTAATGTTATGGCTTGGTTCTCTGCAGGTCCACAATGTGTTATAGCATCACATATATTTATCTGGTACTTTCTGCTTTGAATTATTGATGCTCATGTGGTTCTTAATTTTATCATATTGTTGAAAATGAGAGCATTGATGCTTCTCCAACTATATATTGTACCAAAAGTTAACAGACACTGTATTTTATCTGTCCAATTACACTTTTACACTCACAATCATGAGACAACAGACCACAAACCAGGCAGGTGTCCAACTAATTTTGTGTGTTTAACTATCATATACTATAGTTATATAGTGTAGTAAACTAACCATAAAATGTATTAGCTACACTTATAAGCTTATTTAGCCAAACTTTTTCCTGTAAGAGCAAAGGTTGTGAAAAAGGTTTTAGAGTATCTGAAGTGTGCCACTGTATGAATACCTATATATATATATGTATATGTATATGTATATGTATATGTATATGTATATGTATATGTATATGTATATGTATATGTGTATGTGTATGTGTATGTGTATATATATACACATACATAAAGTGGCACACTTTAGATTCTCAAAACCTTTCTATATGTATAATGTATATTTATATATATATCATTGTAATGGTCATCGTTCAAAGACCTATTATGCATATTAACTTGTGTTTTGCCGATGAAGACATGGCTTGGAACCAAAATCTTTGAACAGCTGACAAAAGAAGCATAACATCATATTTTTATAAATTCCTCAATCCCTTCAGCTGAGGAGGTAGAGAACAGGAAAGCCTCCCTGGGTGCTCTGGTGGTTTAAATAGAGAAATAGCATAATGTCTCTACATAATTTAATATGACGAAAATATTGGAAAAAGTATGATTTAAGACAGGATGATCAAAACAAAAGCAGAGAGATAGAATATAATGAAAGGTAGGATGGATCATATACTGTAGTACCCTGAATAGAATAGTCCCACTTCCTGTTAAAGAAAGCTGCACAATGCTGTCAGCCACGACCCAATGAAAGAGAAAGTAGAAAGGGCAGGGAGGGTGCTGCACAAATGGCTTTATTTTTCCTCCACCTTTGTCTTCCTCTTTCTGCCTGCCTCCCTTTCTCTATCTATGTTACTGGCTTTATTTCAATGGACAAAAACAAATTGTTATTGTTGAAGCCAAATGTATTCTTATCTCCGCAGTGCAGCTTGCTTCATAACACTACCATATTGCCAACAACCACTGTCCACGTGAGGCTAATAAGGCTAAATGAAGCCAACAAATAATGCAAAGAGGGCATGAGCTAAATTTACAGTGAGGAGCCTTCATATCCTCAGCTACTGTACCTGAAAATATCATGCAGGGTGGTTGCAGTAGTTGTTATGGCATTATGCCTTCCAGAGACACAGTAACCCAATAAACCATGATACACATGGCCTCTAATTTGATTCAAGACACCACCTGAATCCTTATGACATTTCATGCCTAAGCTTATATACAAAGACAAAAATAGTGTGTTTTTCTCATCTAAATCTAGAAGGCCAGGAGCATCTCTGTGTACCATGTGAAAAAGTCTTAGAAGCCTTTGAAATAAACATCAGTGAGTGGACTGCAGACTTGCATGCTGTGATGAAACCTATTGCAAGCTACAGTGTACTGTAATAGACAACCAAACACAAAGCAAATCTGAAAAGAACATTTCACTATTTGCTCACATAGTCCACATATTGAAGACAAGACTCGTAGCACAGATAGGAACTGCATTTCCACTTAAGGAAACTGGGTTTCCATGGAGCAACATTGGCAATCATCTGGAGAGGAGTTTCTTGGTACCCAGTGAATCTAAGTCCAATATTCTCTTGTTTTGCTCTCTACCACCAACTCTTGGGGGAAATATCTCACACTTAAGCTGTTAAATGCTCCACTATGTTCACCAGTCGCTAACTTTGTCTATCTGCTGTTTGGTCCTGGGTGATGCCTGCTGCATCAGGAGGCGAGAGCAATGAGACTGAACCAAAACAATAAAGTTAAGGGTAGTAAACCCCAACAAGTTCTCTAAATTAAACAACAAAATACACTGCTTGTCCATGCCCTCCAGAAGAACACATTTAAGTGTTTGCTGATAGGATACCCATATCAACATTATTTTATTTATTACGGTTCCAAATGATATTTGAAAAAAAAAAGAAGTTTTATGATTCAACAACGCTTTGGCCACAGTTTGGTTAGGTTTAGGCACAAAGACGGTTTAATTTGGTTGAGGGAAAGTTGATGGTTTGGGTTAGAGGACCGTCGTTGTTATGGTAGAACTATAACTATGTGGTTATGGTTCGGGAACAACCACGGTCATGGTTAAAACGAACTAACACTGACTGTTGGTGGCAACAAGAAAATTAGTGGTCTCCTGTGTTAGAGTCATCTGGGAATTTGCTGAAACAAATTATGTTGTTGTTTCTCTTGGGAGGCCAGTCTCATAAAATCAAAACAATCAGTTAGAAGACACTGAAATGCTTCACAGAGCTGAGGAGAACTACATAGGTGATTATTATCTGCAGGTTTCCACACTATAAATGACCCCTTTCACACCCACATAGGCATTTTATCCATTGTTAATAGAAAAACATTGATTATAGCAGCTTTAATGTTAACGTGATGGGTATTTAGTATGACCTAAATTGAAGTGGAAATTAGGTGTGCTGGTGGTGCTAAATGAAAATGCAAACTCTTTAGGATTCATCATGGGGAGTACAAATGACAACCAAATTTCATGGAAATCCATCCAATAGTTGACATATTTCACTCAACAACTCATTGCAAGTGCTGCAGTAGCATTGCTGGAAAATGGAAGACCAAAGCACTTTAACACTGAATAAAAATACAGAGCAAATACATTCTTGAAAGTAAACAATCATAACTATTATAGTATTAAAAATGTAGTCACAGCCCATAAACAACCACATTAACAATTAACACAGTGATAAAGATTTGGCTCTAATGGTTTATTTGTGATAAAAAAGGACCTTACGCAAGCTTTATCACAAACTCATTATGCATGCAGGGAGCCTGTAGGCCGGTAATTAATCATCCAGATGGTCACATATTCAAATTTATTGAAAGGTTAGCCCCTTGAGATGTAGCATCTCATTTTCAAGGGGGTCCTATGGACAAAAATACAAAATAAATAAACACATACAAACAAAAAAGGCATTACATAACAAACATGCACTGTAAAAAAAAAAAAAAAGACAAAAAAAAAAAAGACATACAGACAGCTTGCTCACCCTCTCCCACCCACACAACCAGCCCTTGGCTGTTGTACAAGAAAAATTGCATACAATGATCCGAATAATAAATCATTTACATCAGCATAAAGAGCAATTGAAGCAGTTTGTCCAAGTACACACAAAAGATAAAAAGCGTAAACAGGTTTCCTGAAGCAGTGGAACGAGGTAATAGATCTCAGAAAAATAGGAAGATTATTCCTGTCAGATGGAGCTTTGTATCGGAATGACCTGCGTCTGACTTCTTTGAAAATTCTGGGGACAAAAACAAAAGGGATATTGCATATGTCTGAGTGGATATGAAGATCTACTACATGTAAGCAACCATCATATTGACCCAACCCTCCTCTGGACTCAGAGTGATGGGGTGGAATCCCATGATCCACTAGGTGTCAGTATTCTACCATTCTCTACACATCACCCTGCACACGCTCTTATTGACAGTTCTTCACTGGCCACAAAACTATTTTTTCTTATGCCAAACAACACATTTGAGTTCAAGACTTATTTTTGGCTTTCATTCAATGATGATGTCTAGGACATTGTCACTGTTTAATAACAACATCATTCACGGTGAGTTGCAAATACTTGGCCTCTCAAGTTTTTCTACCTTATTTTCATGTGCCTAAAATAAACAATCATACTCGGCATACTGAATGTAAGTACAGCTGCAACTATTAGTCGATTAATAAATTAGTCGATCAACAGAAAATTAATTACCAACTATTTTGATAATCGATTAATCATTTTGAGTCACTGAATGCCAAAATCTTTTGGTTCCAGTTTTGTAAATGTGAATATTTTCTGGTTTCTTTAGTCCATGATAGTAAGTTGAATATCCTTGGAATGGACTGTTGGTTTGGACAGAACAAGACATTTTAGGTCGCACATTGGGCTTTGAGACATTGATCGACATTTTTCACCATTTTCTGACATTTTATAGACCAAGCAACTAATTGATTAATCAAGAAAATAATTGACAATTAAATTGATAATGAAAATAATTGTTAGTTGCAGCCCTGAATGTAAGCACAGTCATGTTGAAGGTACGGGGATGTCATTACAGATCCTTTGAATCAAGGTACTGAAAATTTTACAGGAAAAATGTTGTTGTGATGCCAAGTTCTTTGTTCAAGTACACTCTGTACAATGTTGTTGACGCATCTGTTACAAGGCATTGTCTGATTCCAGCCAGTATGCCAGTCACCAGATTACTCCTGACTGGCATGAATTGACACCCGTCATGTAAGGAAATCCAAAGTCCACCGTGCTTCCAGTAAGGTCCAGCAGGGTGTGTGCCTTGGTAGTATTTCCTTCTATTCTATTCTGTTACAGTAATGTCCTTTGCCCTCGTGTTGGCTGCAATTTGATGAGAATGCAAACACTTCTTATCTTTGAATATGAATTCTTTGCATTAATTATGACAACTTCCCAAAGTTTTGCATGTGCATCCAGAACAAAGCCTGCATCCATTAGGCAACTGTCCTAACGGATGCAGACACTCAAATTGTCAAATTGCCTACCATGTGATCTGATCCCTCCTTGTACACTTTCAGACTTCCTCACGTTTTTTTTTCAAGTGTTTGTTGGCTTGCACTCATATGACCCTGCAGTCATTTTCTCTGCCTGATTTTTTTTTTTTTGAGAATTACCATGAAATATGTCACTTATGAACAGGGATCCATCATCTCAAAGTTTCAGGTTTGTCACCATTTCTTCTTGCAGATGCTTTTTGCAAGACAGTTAAAGTTAAATGGGGGCTTTCGTGTGGAAGATGTTGATACCCATGTCTCGGAGGAGGAAAATTCCTTTGTTCAGTGTGTAGAATGCCTTTTTGACCCGTTTTTGATCTCTTCATCTGGATGCTGAACAAAGGCCCACATTATGATCTTTTGCTGTTTGCGGGGGTGGACAACATCTCTCTCTTTCAAAGCTGCTCTGACTCATACTTACATTGTAAACAAACAAACAATCATGCAGTGTTTCCAGGGATATAACTTGTTTCCATTTGCACAGCTAACATCTGTTAACTGCCATGTCTGCTGAGTCCCAATTCGCATCCAGCGCCATCACTTGGCTCGGCTGAGATGTGTTGGTTCATTCCCGTAGACATGGGACTGCTGCCAAAACAAACAGCGCCGGGGGATGATCACTATGTGCCCTTTACCATCTCAATCCACTCTGCATGTGCCCTCCACTAACGAGGCAAGGTCCCTCCCACTGTGATTCAACAAAGGCACCTAAACACCTCACAATGAGGCCTTTACTGGCTGCCCCAGGGAAATGAAGCAAAAGTCAAGCCAAGACGGGAAGGGCCAACATGAGCTCATTGTTGCTGTTCCTGCCAACCCTCCTGCCCTCCACACACCGCCGAGCTCTGCGAACTCCTCTCCCCTCCTTCCCTCTTTCTCCGCTATCTTCCAATGAAAACAGACAGGAGTTTGGATTTCGGTTAGGTGAGGTGGTTACAGGCTTGATTCAAATTTACTCTATGCTGCAGTGAGGTGTTACAGTAAAGAAAAATGAGTACCATTTTTTTTTCATGACCTGTTTCCACACATCTTTCCAATTTTTTTCTCTGCTGTTATTTGTCTTTTTTATTCCCTCACCCCTTCTCTTCCTCCTCTTCTCCAACAGAGCAAGCCTGACTTGAATTTTACATGTCTGAGCAATGAAATATTACAAAAATGAGATGGGGGTCACAAAATAGAGAGAAGAATATAGAGTGTTTTCGGTGTCAGGTCAAAGAACCAATTGTAGTGCAGCATTGTGGTTTGTCTACCTACCCTTTACAGGAAAGTGTAATAGGTTACCTGAGGCTATGCACACATAACTAACAATCACTCACACAGTGACTAACACATTTATCCAGTGAGCTCAGTTACAAACGCATGCTTTCACAGATCCCACATTATGTTAAAAGTTAATAATTAACTATTGGACTTCATTTTAAATTCATCCCGATAAGGGGGAAACTTGTTATCTGCTGATACTGCAGGTCAAACACCAGACCTGTCATTCTTCTCTAGTTACCAGGAAAGAGGAAACAGTTGAACAAATCATTTGTGTCTCTGACAAAATTCCATATTAGGTCCTTATTAGGAAGCTGGTCATAATTCTTATGAAATTCAGAATGAGAAATGAGTTATGTAAACTACAGCAGCAACAATACAAACTGTATGAGCTACAATTAAACAGAAGTCTTGCTAATGAAATGTCCTTTTAAGGTCAGTTCCACAAGAAATTACTTTTTTTCCGAAGAAGTCTATTTTGAGAGCTCAGACTACATTATAACCGCAGTCTTATTCCATGCATAAAATTATTTATTATTATTTGTGGTTGTGTGAAATCTGATAAATTGCCTCAAATGGTGTCGCTTGAGGTATCATCGGTTGGGGCTGAAGACTACAAGTATGGAATGGAAAAAAAAATTAGGGGTTTGGACTTATAAGGTTACCAGTCCTTTGTAGCCCGCTCCTTATCTCTGCTTGACGCTAGGGTACATTAGCTGCTACTAGCATAACACTACTGAATCTCTAACCAAACTGTTGGTGGCATCGTGGGTAATGTAGGTGCCAGGTTTTAACGAGGAAGAATACATGGAATAAAAAGATATATTAAGAAAGATAGAAAGATATTTTGATATTTAAGTTACATTTTGTTTAGGCCTATAATACTTATGTACTTTTATGTTACATGTAAAATTTAGAACGCAGAAAAAGTAGTAATTGTAATGAGTATTTTTCCTGTGTGGTATTGTTACTTACTTAAGTAAATGATCAAAATAAAATTTCCCCTCTAGCTTGAAACACATGATCCCCTTTATTTGAGACATTTTAAGTGCCCTGCATGTTTGTGAAATCGGAATGCTTATGCTCAAATTCACATCACAACCTGACAACTCTCCCATGGTTAGGGTAATGAGAATTTTGGGACTTACAGTACAAAGAGGTTAATTGGCCTGAAAAGGTTGAGTGACCATAAACCACCTAAATATGCATCCTCACTGTTGACTGTCTAAGGTAATTTCTCACAAAAATAGATCAAAATCTGACCACGCACACATGCCACTTGAATTCCCTGTTCTATCTCACACAGGCTCCCCCCTCTACTGGACTCTATGGGTAATACTCTCCAACCAGTCACACACACGCAATCACCCACTGAGATTTGCACATACGTAGCCACCCATTCAGGACGCACCTACCGATTATGTGTCTAACACAGTATATAATGAGGCGCTTCACTGCTGCTCTCATCCTTCTCATTTCAGCATTGGTGAATCTGCCCAATGACTGTCCCTCCACTGTTCATGTTCATGCTGTTCTGTGTGTGCCAAAATCTTTTAATAAAAACAAATTACATTTTCAACCAAAGAGGAAAATCCTCCACCCTCCCCTCTTCCAGCTTTCCAGCCCTCCATGATGCTGTGATGATGGTGACCTAGCCTGCTTCATCCAGCTGGTCACAGAGGCTATGTAATGCATAAAGCACTCACTCAGCTGGCACCCCTGCCTCTCTTTCCCCAGTTAGGGAAGCAGATGGCAGACAGCCATTCAGCTACATACTATGCTAACCAGAAAAAGCTCAGCGATAAGCCCTTTCATGAGCGCCATGTTAGGTGCAATGTTGTGAGAAAGAAACACATTCCACCCAACATAGGGACACAAAGAATCTCACTGTCTCTCACTGTGCTCGCTGGTGCCATTATCTATCAGACCAGCTAGCATAGCTCATCTCTCTTGCTAACAGTGATTCAGCTAGCAGCATTATCTCCTCACTGAAGAGTAATGCGTCGTGCATACACATTGGCTGGGTTGAGGACACTACATGTCTGCTTAGTGTCAACACTGTCTCCCGCTGTTGTCGCCGCTGTCTGTCACGGGACTGGCATACACAGCTTATTTCTTGGGTTAATGAGGTTGCGGCCAGTGGCTTTATCTCGTCCTTAGGGAGTAATGCCCCAGGCCCTCACACAGACCGAGGAGAGGAGACAACACATTTGTTTTGCTCCCTTCTGGTTATTTCTGTGGGAAACACAGGTAGGAATGAACACGTTGACACAACATCAAACGCTGTGATGAAAGCAGCCAATGGTAATGCATTTACAGAACACACCGTTGGCTCAGCCCTTTCAATATCGGCCCCCCATGGGCCAATATTCCATTTATGGAAGGTTTGGTGGTCTTGAGGGCCGAATTGGAGTACACAGTTTCCTGGCTGCTGCTCCCCAGCTGGATGCCCACCCTCTGACACAGTTTTATAAGGAATGGTGTCACATCTGCGCGTTAATGGAGTGGATGGACAGAACACTGAGACAGGGTTATTCACTCCAATTCTTCCGTGTTCCTCCTCTATTCTTGGGCATCAGGGAGATAAATCTATCCTCCCAGTGCATTGCCCAAAAGATGCTCCACCCGCTAACCATTCTGTGTTTCGCCTTTCAGGGGATAGCCTACAAAAGGGTACCGTTTGGCTAATCCCTGGCTCCCCACACATTCAGCAAGTGTGTGGACGTGGTGCTGCAGCTGCTGCATGACCCGGGCATGAGCGTCTTCCTCTACTTAGACGACCTCATTGTCATGGCCAGATCCAAAGAATGGGTCATTTTCCACACAGCCAACTTGGTGCTGTACCTAACCCAATTAGGTTTTGCCATCAATGGGAAGAAGAGCGCTCCCCAGCCACACCAACAGGCGGAGTATCTGGGAGTTCTGCTAAACTTGGTCAATTTGTAGGCCATTCTGTTGGGCTCAGATAGATGGCCCTGCAGCAGGCAGTTCTCAAACTGCAAGCAGGGGGCAGCAGTGACAGCTTTGTCTGCCATACAGGTGTTGGGGCTCATGGCAGTGGGCCATCCAGTGGTTCCACTGGGGCTCCTGCATGTGCATCACCTGCAAAGGTGGTTTGCCAGCCTGTGCTTGGATCCCAAAACGCACAGGCACCGCATGATGAACATAAGTGCAAGAGGACCTGTGTTATTGGGGATCTGTGACCTCCTACATAGCGGTGTTCACAGATGTGTCCCCTGATGCACCTGTCTGAGGAGAGCAATAGGTAGTGTGTGGCCTTCAGGGGAAAACTGACATATCAAGCTTCTTGAACTTCAGGTGGTGCTCTTGGTTCTCCAACACTTCCTGACCTTGGTTCAGGGGAGGCATATGTTGGTGAGAACAGACAACCGCACCAGAGTTGCCTACATCAACAGGCAGGGCAGAGTCTGATCCACAGCCCTGTTGAAGATGGCTGAGAGCCTGTTGGTTTGGGCACAGACTTCATGTCTTGAGGCGGCTCTCTGGCAGATGAGTGGAGGCTGCACGCAAATCTGCTGCACCCTGAGGTGGTGCAGCAGAAATGGACCTGTTCGCCAGTCTAGAACAACACTCACTGCCTGCTGTGGTCCTCCATGATAATGCAAGACAATCCACTCCCGTGGATGGACATATTTGCACACGCACCATGGCCAAGGAGGCTGCTTTATACCTTTCCTCCTCTACATCTCATTCCCCCTCTGCTGGAGAGAGTGAGACTAGAGGGCTGTCGGTCATCCAGATTGTCCCGGACTGCCGTTTGGTGGCGTGTTACGTAGAGATGACTCAGATGTTGGCAGCCCAGCCCCGGTCCATTCCCCAAGTATGTGGGGCCCTGTCCCAGGGGGTGGGCTCAATAGGTGCGCTGTCCTCGTTGTGCCAACCGCTCCAAGCTTGGCTCCTGAGAGGAATAGGCTGATCCTGTCTGGACTATCTGCACAGGTGGTACAGACCATCCATGCGACAGGAGCATGATCCACCACTGCTTGCTACAAAACAAAGTGGTTGAGATTCCAACGCTAGTGTGAGGAAAGAAGATTAGACCCCCTGGCATGTGCAGTGGGAGAGGTTCTCTCCTCTCTATGGCATCTGGTGGAAAAGGAGCTGTCTCATGCCACTGTTAAAGTGTATGCAGCAGCTATTTCCTTGTCATGAGGGCTTTGGCAATGGACCTTTCTTTAATCATCCCGTGAAAAGGTTTCTTACAGGGGGTTAGGAGACAACACCCAGTGTGTCTCCACCCCCCAGTGGGAACTACCCACTGGGGGGTGGGTACTACTATCAGTGCACAAGGTCCAAGTGCATTCCACATGTGGTGTAGCACTGTTGACGGCCTTATTCAGTGGGGTGTTGAGGACAAATGCCAGGCTCCTTTGCAGGGTCTGTGCTCATAGGTGCAACTCAGGACTCGCAAAAAGGTGGTGGGAGTGTCAGCTGTGGTACACCTGACCCCTCCCCTCAGTATTGTAACCTCTCTCACTCCCCTCCCACATAATGTGGAAAAATGTTTGCTCTTTGATCTCCATTCGAAGTAATGCAGTCAGACTTTGATCACTTTGCTCTATCTTTGCAGTAATATTTCCTTGACACGCCTGAATAGTATTTGTCTGTGTCATGTGAAGCGCTCAGATGAGTATGTGCTGAAAGAATCCCACCACTCATTTTCTTAAACACTGACAGTCTGGTCTGTCAGTGCCTTGAGGGGTTTTTGCATAACAGGTTGCCTAATATCTCGACGAACCTGTACAGCTCTTAATATTAACGTTGTGCTGCAGATGGAGATAACTTATTACAGGCTTGTGGGAACAAAATCAGCCAGTTGACTGGTTTTGGCACTTGTGTTTTTTTTGTGTGTTTTTTTCTTTTGTTTTGTTTTTTTGTGCCACTGAAGTGCTCAGCAGTTGTGAGGTGTGAAGATGCCTATCACTTGCCAATATGTGTTGCTTTCTATGCAGCATTTCAAACTTTATAATTAGCCAAAGTGTAATTATGTACTACCCATCATTACTGTATTTATAATCCACTGAG
Source organism: Thunnus thynnus (assembly GCF_963924715.1). NCBI lineage: Eukaryota > Metazoa > Chordata > Actinopteri > Scombriformes > Scombridae > Thunnus > Thunnus thynnus. The sequence continues at coordinate 13,445,682 of NC_089533.1, forward strand.
TATAGCATTACACCAGACTCTACTAAGAAAAAAATCAACTCTTACAAAAGAAGTCTGAGTGCTGTTTTTGGCTTTTTGTCGACCATCTAGTCTGAATAAACACCCATCAGTTCTTTAGACTCATCTGTGCTGCAGCAAAAACTCTCTTTGAAACTTATGATGGCTGACAAAAGAGTAACTGATTCTGAGACACAGTTCTTCTTTCGGATTGAACTGACATCCTGACAAAACAAAGAAGTTTGATCTATGGACCCATGACATAGTCTGATGGAACTTTAATGCTATTTTCAACTCTGGAAAAAAACAAAAACGTGTGTGTCAACATGAAAGAGAGCAAGGGAGAGAATGAGGATGTGTGTGTCAGTGAGTTGATTAAAAATGGAAGTATCTCTCCCTGGTCTCCCTGCTGTCATCTGATCCACTCTGACTGGCTGTCTGCACACACTATGGCATTACCTCAGACCGGAGGAGCTTGAGTTTCTCAGAGCGGACACCAGGCAAGCGCAGGACAAATGGAGTCTGGCCCATTCATTGTGCAAGAGCAGCTCTTTCTTCAACACCCCTGCATCTACAGCCAGTAATTCAAAAAATGCACCCAAAGACTATCCTAGCAGTAATTTAATTATGCAGTGAGTGATACAGTATTTTTTTTTTCTGTATTTTTGGGAAACAAATAAAAAAAGACAATCTCCCAAGGCCCTGATTTTAGTTAGTTTACCTGCTTTTTTACTTAAGTGTAAAAACGCACTGTCTGAAAATCAGCTTACAGACTTAAAACTTGCTTGACATGGCATTCCTAACACAGTGAGTAGTATTATTCTTATTCACTGTTGCGTGTGTAAAATACAGATTGAGATGGAACACATTCTGGGTTGGTGTGCTAAAGTACTTTTGGGAGTATGATGATAACAAATAGCTGATCTTCACTGTGATAGATTACTTATGTCAAGCAAGTCTCTACAAGTTGATTTTCATACTGTGCTGATGTCAGCAGAGATTACAGCTAGTTAAGTGTTAAAAACTAATTTAAAAATGGTCAAATATATCTGGTATGCTTTGGAAAATAGGAAAAATTATGTGAGGTATAACACAATTTGCACACCAGTCATCAGAGCTCAGGGAGAACTTTTTCTGATGTTTCACTGTTGAGCCCATGAAATCAGAATGATTTGATAAATGGACAATTGATTTGCTGTATACTAACCCACACGCCTGACTTCATGGTTTGTTTCTGCTATGGCACCAATCTTCAGTCTGACTGAAAAAGAAAACTAAACTTGATTTATTCAAGCTGGAGACTTTCACCACTGTGCCAAGCTTCTAGTCTTGCCTGCCAATTTCATGCGTGTCTGCTTGTGTGCATGCATTTCATTGTTTTGCTTTGTTTTTTTGTGCATGTATGTGCATGATTGCATCTGTGTTTTTCTTCACTGAAAATGCTTGAATGATTCATTAGAGGTGGCTCGGTGAACACGGGGCTTTGGCTGGCGTCACTGCCGATCTGCTCTGGTCAGGGTCAGTCGGTGCAGTCTCCAAACCTTGCCTGACCACTGGGCTTGTTTGCTCAGCGAGTTAGGGCACCGCATGCCATGTCACCTGTTTGTCATGGTAACAGTGTGGTCAGCCTTTCCTGTAAAGAGCGGAATAACAGATCCATATCCCACATCACAAAGAGCCCTGGAGGGTTTGGCTGGGGGTGGGGGAGTATTACTCTCTTTTCATGTATTTGTGTTTGTCCTGTTCTTTTTTTCCTTTGTATGCTTTCTCTTACAACCACACAATTTCTCTATCTGTTTGTCTGTCTCTCACTTTCTCTTTTTGCGTCCTCCATTCCACCTTTGTTTACTATTTCTCTCCAGCAAGTTGATCTCCATGAATATCCCAACTTGTGCTGTTCTAACTGACTGCGATGACTGTAAATGCCACACAGTTTGTTGTCTGTTATTGACTTAGTAGACTGGTGTCCAGTGTGATGTGTGTTTTCTCATTCAGGGCTTCATTCCAACAAATGATCTGTATTCAGCACACCTCGGCAAATTTAAAGAGAAAAAAACAGTTAAAAGAAGCCACAGATCATTGTATGACATGCTGTAAAATTTTCACATGACACTCAGCGAGCAAAATTCCACTTTTACCCTATTGAGGAAGCTGTTGATGCAGTTCCTTATCACAGTTATCCTGTTGTGTTACTTTATAATTCGCAAGCACCATGAAGTATTGCTTTGTCAACTTAACCAAATGAATTTCAAGGGAACTGATAACGGCGGTGACTTCTCAGTAATAAGAGACTCCCTCTAGATAACATAGAAAAATGAAGTAAGCAGAACTGACCACTTTACCATTGGTTCCACAGAAGATGAATCTTTTTAAGCTGCGCCCTGTGCACACACACACACACTGTTTGCATGAATAGGCAGTCACTGATATGGACTGACTAAAAATTCTGACTTGTGTTAGGTTAACTTCCCACCAGTTATGTTTTATTGAATGAAATCATGTACACCATATTAATCTGATGCCAAATGCATTGTTACAGAATGTGAAAGTATAAATTTGTAAATAATTAGCAACACGTTATCAGCACACCAGCTATTACAAGATAAATTTCTCATGATAGCCCCATAGTGTGCTGCAGCTGCTTTTGTATATTCTGTCCTGCCTGTGTCTGACTTCATACTCATAGCTAATGGGAAATCTCATGACTTTCACACATGTACTTAACACAAATGTCCAGCAGTGTTGGCATTACATATAAACAGGAGCCAGAGTTACATTTGATTTTAAGACATTTCTGAGGTTTGGTCGTCATACACTATGTGTCTTCCTGGATTCCCTTGTTTCCCTAATTTCGCAAGCCCTTTGGCAAGTCTCATCATTTTTGGGAATGATCATGTCATGTGGGAACACACTCAGCGTGGGATCCTTCTGTGAATGAGAGAGCAACAAACACTATTTTACAGAGTCTCATGCTCATGTGTGAAGAAGTATTTGTGGGAAAGGAGCTTATCTGTTAAGATAAATATTAACTTCATTGCTCCCTCGCCGGGAAACTGTTTTATCCTCTGTCACAGAGCAGAAATAAATAAAAAAATATCTGAATAGTGCTGCATTGTTTCTCAACCAGAGACCGCCACAACATTCCTTCTAATATTCAGAAGCTACAACAGCCACCACATTCAAATGAACATGAATCTTCTTGGAGGTGAAATAAAAGCAGCAGTTGTTCAGCAAACATCCAGTTAAAAAAAACAAGACTATAACAACTACACCCGTAACATTAATTCAAGTCAAAACACCTCAGAGTGTATTAATCAAAAGACAAATTTGTATCATGAGCACAGGCACGCAGATAGTCTGTTGCTCTGCTTCTGCACATGTGCAGACAGCTTTCCAGATGTGGTGTTTATAGATGTATAATTTCCATGTGTTTATGCAGAGACAAAGTGAGAGCTCACTGACCCTTGGGTCCCATATGTTAAACATTTATATGTTGTTCTCCTCTTTTAAACATTCTGTTTAACAAGCAGCCACAAGAAAGTGTGACAGAAAGTAGTTTTTCATTTTTCAGTCTACCTAACATTCATATTCTGACATTGACAATAAATATGAATGACAGTAACATCTATGTATGTATAAACAAAAACATACTGATATAGAATATAGGCTACATATGGTGGGAGATATCCAAAAATGAAACTAATGAATGATAGGAAATACTGTACACAGGAGCTTTCATGCGATGTGCAGTGGAGTGTAATGAGGCATTTCCCTGTGTCATATCTGAATTACTGGAATAAATGGACATTTGAATGGCGCCGGTGATATTTGGCTTCCAAATAAGGCTATCCACTTGATTTCCAGGAAATCCAGATCAGGGAAAGTAATATCCTAAAATACTTTTAAGCTATAAATCTAAACAGAAGTTGAAATAGGGTAGACTTACTTTTTTTTTTTTTTTTTTTTTTTTTTTTTTAATATGTCATAACTTCTTAAGAGCCAAGTGGTTTTCTGATGTTGCAAGCCTTTAGTTTATGGGAAGCTTATGCTTTCTGGTTATCTGATGGGTTGAGAAAAAAACTTTGAGCTTTGCAACAGACTTTTCCAGGAAGCAGGGAGAGGGCTTCTTTGACGCAGCTCACCTGAGTCAGATTAGCATAAAGATATGAGGTTTACATCTTTGATGTCCAAAGCCTCAAGTGTTTCGTTCTCACTTCCCACAATTTGCAAGTGTGAGTTTATCTCTCTGTCTCTTCTCTCTCTCTTTCTCTCTCTCTCTCTTGCCGTCTCCTCTGTGTCTTTTTTTTTTTTTCTGTTTGTTGCCTCCCCCTCCACACACTCACACACACACACCGGATGAAGAAGTAGTGTACTTGAAAAAAAACTATACCAGAGATGGTGAAGTGAGTGCATCACATCTGCTGCCTCATTTGCCCATATCATTGTATACTGTATGTGCTTTAAAACAAAATACAATTCAGTGTATTGATGCATACATATGCATCATATAGACATAACTCCATTCTTTATGTAGAACAGAGTCATTATCTGTAAGTATGTCAGATAAGAAATAAACCCTTGGAATGAATTAGTCAACAGTAAAAAATCCCACAAAAAAAGATTAAAAGAAGGTGAGGAAAGGAATAAAGCAACTTAAAAATAATGTGTAAACCATGGTTATGACTGTATTCTCATTATATGTCACTCATCGTATGTTCCTCTATAATTAGTGATTTTGTTTGATCATGGAAATAATCTGTGTTTAATCTCAAAATCTGTCATATTAGTCAAACTCTCTCAACGGGGCTGAGTTCCCGTGTATGTCACACCTCTAAATACCACCACAGTGAAATTTTGTAAATCTTACAGGAACTGTGTGTTCTCATGTCTCACTTTGCCTCCCCCCAACAATAAAACAATGGAATCATTCAATCTGACTAGATTCTCTCTTTACCTTTATGTGACTAAACATGACACTGGTAAAGCTGTTGTGAAAGACACCAAGTTTAGAGGAAACTAATCATCTGGCAGGAGTGGGCCTCACGGTGTTATCATCACCGCGGTTGAAACACGGGGGTCCCGGCAGTGTCACTTCCTATCACTGCTCTGGGTAAAAGGAGGGGGAGGGTTTTCTGCTCTCTCTGCCTGATGTCACACACCATGAAAGAGAAAGAAACCTGGGGGAAGCTTCTCTGCCTTTCAACATCGATGTTTTCTTAGAAATAGACAGATGTTTGGGCACTTAAAACACAAAAAGAGTGAAACTCAGTTTAAGCTTCTTACACATTCAGAGATTCCTGACGAATGATTCAGATGTTGGCTGGGATGACTCCTGATTCATTTGTTCTTTCCAAACACTTTTTTCTTTTTTTTTCTTTTTTTTCTTTGGGTTAAGCAATTCTTTAAATTGCTTAACCAAAACTCATCGGTTGTAAATAAGGCACACAACCAGTAATGGCTGACTACAGTATGTGTCTCTTTTATGGGAAGTGGGGATGAGGTTTTTGAGCAAATGTGACTCGTCTGACGTGAGCTGGTTGGCATGTGAAGTTTTGCTTCTTGTGTTGCCACTTCCAATCACACATGTGTCAATATCCTGCACGAGATTTAGAGTAAAGTAAAACTGAAGTGGGGAGATACAGAACAGATTGTGTGTGGAGCCTGCCGTGCCCACACATATACCGTGTAGGTTTTGAGAATGTGAATGAATTTTAAAAAAAGAAAAAAGAAAAGAGAGAGAGAGAGAAACAGAAAGAGAGAGAGAGAGAGAGAGAGAGAGAGAGAGAGAGAGAGAGAGAGATTAGGATGAGTAGTTTTGCATAAAATGTGTTTGCTCAAGGCAAACAGGTTGTGACCAACATCTGTAGGGTTTCCTGATAAGCCTCAGGATGAGTCACACTTCTCAGAGGCTACAATCAATTCCTTGAATTGTTACTAAGAGAACAACTCCCCTTCCCTCCCTCTTCTCCTCCCATTCTTCTATCTATGGTAGTCATTTTCTCATTCAAACCAAGTATGTCATACAAGCTGCTATAATAATGGCTGACCCTTTAAGCAAGGTTTCACTGCTTTTCTGTTCACTCAACCTCCTATCTGTAGATCTGGTACTGCTGTTACTATTTTGTAACTTTTTTCATCAATTTACAACAAAAATAATGTAAATTGAGATTTCATTTTTTTTCTTTCTCCTACTGTACATGTCTCCAACAATCTAGAGTTTGTTTTAAATCAGTTGATTATGGGCTCTATAGAAAAAATTGTCAGCTCATATAAAAACTATGCTTTAATGATGTCAGATTACAGAGACTGATCTCATAGAGAGGTACAGTTGCTTGGAAAAACATTCTGACCCTCATGACATGTATATTAATTCAAAGAAATAACTCATGAAAGCACCATACCGTCCACTTTGACAATATTACTACATTTCATCAGAATGGAAATGATGCAGGTTCATTGTAACACAGATGTCCATTTCCAGTTAATTACAGTCTCACCGACGCAGTGTGACCATTGCGGAAAATTTTTGCTGTCTTTCATCACATCAACTGGAAAGATGATCCACTTCCCCTCTCTAAAAATGGTGTCAAAAAGTTCATAAAATGTGCAGTAAACCCCACAACAACAACACACACACACACACACGTCACACATGCATTCATCCTTGACAATAAGGTAATCTAAGAGGTCACCCTCTGCACCTGCATTTCTCAGTTTCTCAGTGAACCGTTCACTGCTGGTTTGCAAGATATCACATGAATGTTTGTTTTTCTTAATGTTTGCACCTGTGCAATCAGTCACACTCACTATTTCATACATAATACACAGAACTATTTCAGCACTTCCTTTTGGTATGTAAATTGGGCAAGCGTTTTTCGAGTTAGAGGCATTTTGCAAGAGTGTACTGTACATTAGCATGTTTGTGCCGGGATATACTGCAAATATGTAGCAATGTTTTTTTTTCCTGTTTTTGACTAATGTTGCAATTATTACATTAGTTCCAGTTGTTCTGTAGTTGCACTTCCTGTATGGATATTCATTACTTCGCTCATAACATTTTATTATTGTTGCCAGTAAACACACATTTGGGTATAAAGATGAACTAACATGAAACATTTTGAGATAATATGTATCCAGGCAGGATGTCACCCCCTCCCCCCCTCTCTCTCTCTCTCTCTCTGTCTTTGTGTGCGCAGATGATGGGAATATGATCCATTCCTGTTCACAGTCATTGTGTGTACTTAATGACTCAACCTGCAGGAAGTGAGTCTAATAATCACCTTTACTCATTCAAAGGTTTTATGGAATATCTAAAGACTTTTACTTAGACTGTGATAAATAGTCACTTGGTCAATTATAGTTGTATACCCATCAGAAGCCTTGATAATAGTGTTCTCGGGGAGCTATTAACTAAGTATGCCTCACACTCAATCCACGCTGGTGTTTTATGCAAGCGGCTTCCCAAGCTGTGTTTTGTTTGTCTAAGTGGTTTTGTTTGTCTAAGAAACAGGAAGACTGTGTGCTTTATTCTTGTGACATGCTGGTAAACCAGCTGGAACAACCACCAACTCCACAACACAAACCAGAGGCAAGACAAGGAACACAATTATGCTATTATGATAATTACCTAATGGCACGTAATGAATGCAGAAAATGATCCCTCCACTGAAAAAGTAACCAAGAGAGATAAAGAGGGAGAGAAGATGTGCTAAATCCAAGTTTCCTCCTCCAAATCTCCATATATTAAACATATGAGTCAGCCCAGCGAAAATGAGTCTGCCTGCGTGTATTCTGTCCTCTACTGACCTGTGAGCTCATTTTTCTAAACTGCATGTTTACTTACCATCACAGGCTTGGAAATGGCATTCAGCAAAGTTTTAAATATTCAACACATATTGCTGAAGTTCTACTCATACTTTGTATTTTCTCTCATTTTGTTACCAAGCAACGTTTTGAATCTTTCCACATGCAGGACCTCTCTGTTTCCAATACTGTGAGTCAGTCCGGTTCAGCTCGATTATTACTGTTTTCCAAAAGGAGTCACGCGTTCACATCTGAACTTTAACTTGCTTTCGTTAATGCACGTCACATTTAACCGTCACTGTCTGCAAGGGCTAGACCTTTAATAATTAAAAGAAACTTACCCTGCTCTTATGTTTAGTTTAAAACGAGGTCCACTTTCCCTTGCAGAACAGATTAAATTCTTGGAAGCTCAACCAGAGCCCAAAATTGTTTCACAGAAATGTTGGTCCATACTGACTCTTGCAATTCATGCTAATTTTTCGGCAGCACAGTCATACTGAAAAACATCCCTCTGTCTCAGCCATAAGGTCTGTGTTGGATTGCTATCTGGCAAGTTCACAGGCGACTGGAGAAAAACAAAAACTGTGATAAATTGAAAAACATTGGCCAAGAAATGTTAGTGTCTGCCAGAGCAGGCTGATGAGACATGCACCTGGCCAGCAGTGATGTTTAATTATTCTATCATATTCAAACATTACTAAAAGGTCCTCACACAGCCTGTGGCATAAAAAACACTCCCTGCACCATTATACCTCCACATTGAACCTGCACCTGGCAGGACTAATCCCAGAGTTTATGTCATGTTTATGCCAAACTTTGCTTTTACTATTAGTATGTTGCAACAAAAATGAAATTAGTTTTTTTTTCTCCCTACCCTTCAATCATCCAGGTTTGATGATCATGTGTGAATGCCCTTTTGCTTCCACTCAAAGTTTTAAATTATGAGACAATCTTGTGCATGTTACTTTCTTTCCTGAGCTGTTATTAACATGCCTCCCTGTCCAGTTTTAATAAATTCTCTCATCATACAGTAGTTTACAGAAGAGAAACATACAGTAAGTGCCACTGATTGGCTATTTGTAGAGGGTAGCACCATTCTTAATAAACTGTGGTCACTGTATTGTGCAAAAATCCTAATTACTGGAACCAGGAGATCAGGCATCAGTATTCAGAGCAGCTTAGATTTAGTAAAGCGTAATTGGAAACAAAACCTCTTCACCCTTTCAGTGTGCTTCACACTGAATTAAAGCCACTTGCATATAATATAGGCACCGTACAAGCAAATTGTGACCTTGAAATAATAAGGCTCTGTGATCTGAGTGGTTTTAAGATATTGAGACTCTAAGTTTTCATATCTGTATTGTTCAAAATAATTTTTAGAAAAGGTGTTTTACAGATCGAATATTTGAGCACAAACAGCAATTCAGCAGCATGTTTTGAATTTAGAGATGAAAGATTTTCGCTGACTGAGTTGGTCATTTTTTAGGAATATCATTGTTTATTGAATATTTCAGTTTTTGGCAAGCGCTACTGCCTTGTACGTTTCGGTATCTCCCAACTCTTAACACACCTGATTCTAATTATTCACTTGTTATCAAGCAGCTGAAGCTTGTCAAGGGCTTGATAACAAGTAAATAATTAGGTGTGTTAGATGGGAAGATACCTAAAATGTGCAGGCCAGTAGCAGGAGCGGGGTTGGTGACAACTGCCCTAGACTGTCGCAGACTAAACTTCAGGACTCGAAAACAGAGGTGAGTTCATTGGCTTGTTGAGGGGCCGCAGTTAGTTCCGACTGTTTGTAACAGCAGGACAGAGACTTAACGCTGTAGAAGTTGTGAAGATTACAAAAGAAGAGAGAGTTGGTGGATGATATGGACAAAACCATGCATTATACGATGACGTATAATTTTCATGGCAGCTGCTGTATGCTCAAAAAGTAAGCATATTTGTTCAAATCTTTTAATAGCAAGTGCTGTAGTGGATGCCAATTTGTCTTAGAATATGGAAAGTACGAACCAGGAACACGGTTCACGCTTTTCCACAAAGACAGATGAAAGAAATGTCGAATGAAAGATTGCATTGAGTTGATGGAACAGAAGCTACAGTGACTTTTCTTTTCTCAAATTTATTTAGGGCCAAAACTCCATAAAAGTCCAAATTAACCTATACAAACTGTTAAATTGTCAGAGAATATTGCCATGTCAATAACTCATACCTGTAACTATTTCCATTGTGTTTTTAAATTCAAACAGAAGCGTAAGTGCTGCCAAAGTACAAACAGAGTGAGTTCTGACAAGTGTGAACTTTTCACATCAAGTGTTTGAAGTACTTACTGATGAAAGTTTATAATTGCTCAATAAACTTTGTCATAGCAACAGAAAGCACCTGAGAGCACCCAGAGAGATAGAGAGAGAGAGAGAGAGAGAGAGACAGACAGAGAGAGAGACAGAGACAGAGATAGAGAGAGAGAGAGAGAGAGAGAGAGAGAGACAGACAGAGAGAGAGAGAGAGAGACAGAGAGAGAGAGAGAGAGAGAGAGAGAGAGAGACAAAAACGTTTCTTCTTCAGGCCAGTGAGCCCGTAATAGTGGCCTTTATTATCATGGCTTTGACATTTGAGGTTGAGGTTTGTTGTCTTGTGAGAGTCAGTGTGTGGCTCGGAGTGTTTTGGAGTCACTGTGTGGGCTGTGTGAGGCCTGCTGGGACACAGTGCACAGTGTAAAGTATCGGATTGTTCCCTGCTCCCGGTGCTGCGTTTCTATGGAAGCGGCGGTATTCTCCATGCCTTGCAGTTTCCTTTGAGAGATCTGAGTGTCTTCAGTATGCACCTCCATGGTAGCCTCTTATGTTTTTTTCTGGGAAACCTTTCATGTCCTGACAGGAATTTTTTTTACAGAAAAGGGAGTTTTTTTTTTTCTGGATTTTCCAAAAAGGATTAGAAATACAACACCAGTACATTTGTGTCTGTCTCTTTTGATATACATACTGGGGGATTCATCTGCAGATGCCTCTGTTGTGACATCTGCATTGTACTTAGCCAAAGTGAGGGATCACTTGTAATGCTGTGTCAAAAAGATTAGTGCTCCACTTTAAGATTTTTTGAGGAAAGTTATCATGAGTAATTTCCATAATCATTCCCAGATATATCCCAGAGAAAGCAGAAAGCCCCACAAGCCTATGTGTTGGATAAAAGTCCTGAGTTGCATAAAATTTTCAAAAAGTACAAGTGAGGACCTGCCGTTGCGAAGACATGCCAAGTGAAGTATAAACACAATTCAACACCCACACTCCTTATTAAAAACAAAAGAACAAAAAAGCAAAACAGCAGACGGAGAATACATTAAATCCACCTAGGGCCATGACCCCAAAGCCCACGCACTGCAGGATGCCAGACTGACTTATCTTCAAACTCTAGTCTTTCTTCTATCAGGAAACACTAATGATGAGACTATAGTTTACGGTTTTGTGCTGTGCTGTACTAGGTTCTTATTTGAACATCAGCACAGCACAGCACAGCTTAATAAAGCTAAACACAGGCAAAGGACATGGAATAATTTAATTCTAGCACCCACCACAATCACTTTTGCCTTCAGTGGAACAAGACACCCTCCATGTTTCCATGTTTTTTGTTAACTGGTGTCCAAGATCACACAGTAAAACTTGGTGTATAATGTTAAAACCAGACAAGTTGCTACCACTGACAATGTTGGTTAGGTAACATAAACATGGTGTAACCCCAGATTCACAGAGTACAGGCGTAGCCGTCGCTATTTCAGTATGTTTTCAGTTCATGAAAGTTAATTGTAACACTTTGGTGGCCTAAAAAAGTCTTGTTCAGCGTTTGATTGTATTAAAAGACCCTCTAAGGAGTCAGATGTTCAGTTTTTCTGGTAAGTACATTTAGTTTTAATGGTTTTAAGCTGATTTTTCCCAAGAAAAAAATTAGTATTAGCATTATCACAGTTAACCATAGACTGTAAATGCACCATGCTAACCAAGCTAGCAGCTAGCGTATCTCCCAACTCTTAACACACCTGATTCTAATTATTCATTTGTTATCAAGCAGCTGAAGCTTGTCAAGGGCTTGATAACAAGTAAATAATTAGGTGTGTTAGGTGGGAAGATACCTAAAACATGCAGGCCAGTATTAGCATTATCACAGTTAACCATAGACTGTAAATGCACCATGCTAACCAAGTTAGCAGCTAGCGTATCTCCCAACTCTTAACACACCTGATTCTAATTATTCATTTGTTATCAAGCAGCTGAAGCTTGTCAAGGGCTTGATAACAAGTAAATAATTAGGTGTGTTAGGTGGGAAGATACCTAAAACATGCAGGCCAGTATTAGCATTATCACAGTTAACCATAGACTGTAAATGCACCATGCTAACCAAGCTAGCAGCTAGCGTTAGGGTCACATCCATCTTCTCGTCCAAATATGTGACTTCTCATCACTTCTAGCTCCAAAAATCCAAGATGGCGACAGTCAAAATGCCAAACTCAAGGCTTCAAAATGGGTGACGTCAAAGTGGCTACGTCCATTATTTTTATACAGTGTATGCCCTTTGCGAAGGCCCTCAGCTCAGCTATGTCTGAATGCCATTTTAGCTCCTGTCACTTTAAGCCCCCCCCCCCTCCCCAATGAGCCCACTCTGTTCTGATTGGCAGACTTTCTGCGGTTCCAGAGGCTACGTAAATAGAAAGTATTGGTAGGATTCACTTCTTTTTCTCGTTTTTAATCAAAATGGAAACGTCTGAAATACACTGTACCCACAGAACAACCTTAGCAACATAGGCCACAGAATGGATTACTGTTTGTGGGCATGTGCAAACAATCTGATGTCATCGTGTTGAGGATGTAGGGGTAACATTGCAAATGAAGCGTTCAGGGTAGGTTGAAGCCCTGGCATTTGACTTGCAGGGAGCATTTTTACATTATGTTTACCTCAAGTTTTGGAATTTTGACCCTGTTTGACATAAGCATCCAACATAATAACAGCATAAAAGTAACAGAAAATTCAGTGAAATTTCAGTGAGAACCGCACAAATTTAATTCTAAATGTCTTTCTGGATGTCCAAACCAACTTTACATCAGATGGATGTTAAGCCACCACATAATTCATTAAAATCATGGAACTCAAAACTTGTTGTTATATCTTAGTGAAAGTATATGAGTCCAGATATGACATAAAGTTTATTGTGCATGTCTGTCACATAAAAGTATAAATATAGAATAAATATGCAGTACTTAGTAGCATATGTTTTATGAAATTTACAAGTACAAAATACACTGACATTAAATCTATAAACAAAATCTATAAACTATACATTTTAACAACATTGTATTGTGTTGTAGTAGTTAGTTAGTTAGTAGTAGTTACACTCTGCTGACACACACTATTACGGCACTCGAGGGCATTTAAGGTCACTCAAGGTCACTCAAGGTCACTTTTGGTCACTTTTCCTGTGACCTCTGTTACAGGAAAAACCTGTTCATTCCACCTGGCTGAGCTCTGGTTTCAAGTTTCTGTTCTCTTACTGGAAAGTGGCGGCCTAAAGCCCACACATGTGTACATACAGTGTAAATACTGTGTAAAAATCATGCACACAAACACACACACAGACACACACACACACACACACACACACACCAACATACCTTCAAGTTCTCTCTTTATCTCGCTCTCTCTTTCACAAGGAAACACACAGACACACACACACACAGCTGTCATTGTATACTAAGTATGTGGCTTGATGTATTGAATGGCTCAACTGTGTGTCAAATGATCAGAGGGTTTCCAGTAAAGCTCCTGCTGCCGGTTTATGATCCCCACATGATCCAAAAATGTGGCTTTGCATCTTCTTCTTTTTTTCTTCATTTAAATGACTGAATCTCAGTGTTCATTCACATTGCTTGCCCATATCAACTTCCACCCTCCATACTGGACAGTCAGAAACTTTGTCTGTTGAGAGCCAAGCTGTTTCATGGAAGCCCTCCTAGATTATCATCATATACATCTACAAGCCCCATTAAAAAAGCAGGTGTATGCATATTTTTTTACATAGATATTGATTCCAAACCCAGTTTCACCCACAGATAACACTGATATTGTTAGGTTTCTCTTAATCTCTTGACCTAATGCAGAAAGATTCCTTTTTGCACAGAACTGATAAGTGTGATTGCTGCAAAAAGTGGGGAGATAACTGTGTTTATAAAGTGGATAAAAACATATTGAATGAGCTTTGCTTAATTTGATCATGCTTTCACATGGATGTTTACTTTTATACTTTTATAATTTAACTTTAAATTTTATAATGAAGCATCAGAGTCAAATCATTTTAACAGATAACAATCATTCACATATTCATTGTTGTTACCCCTTCCACTTACAGAGAAGAATCATAAATTAATAAATATCATTCACCTGATAAAAAACTGACAGCCGCAAGAGTTCACACAGCATCACACACATGACTCACAGCTGCCACTTTAATGTCGGTGGCTTTATGTGCCACCATGTGCCATGGAGTACCATGGAGTGCCAGGAGTTGGCAGGTGTTAATCTGCCTTTCGGTTTCTTTTCACTTACAAAGATTTGCAGCTCACCTCCTGTTCCTTGGAAATTGTTTTGTCTTTCTTTTTTTTTTTCTGTCGGCTGATGAAAGCCAGGACAGCTACAGCTGGCAAATGGACTTTTTAGCCTTTAAAATAGCACAATAAAAACACAATACTGCTGATTATGGTTTGGTTATGTTTCAGTATATATCATTTTTTTCTTTATTCTTATTCCTTTTTATTATTTAATTAATCATACATTTTGTTCTCATTGCTGTCATGTACCATGTGTTGCGCAGTGTGTTTGAATGACTTTGAATGACATCTGTGTCGACATGTCATGCATCAATGATTTTCATTAAGCATCTATACACACTGAAGGTGTCAGACCACACAGTAGCATTATCTGTGAATCTTCTACGTGCTATAACGGCATCTGTAAAAAGTCAAACTCAAAGGAAATTTCTGAGGAACTACTTTGTCACGCTTGGTGCATGATTGTGTGTTTACCAGCTGTTACTTTCTGTTTGATACACGCCACAGCCAGACAGACAGCTGTAGGAGTATAAGCTTCCCTCTCAGGATGCGCGGGTGCTATTGTGGGTAGAGATAGTCCTTATCTTCAGGCAGCACAAGATCTAAGAGTGTTTGTATGCTGTGTGTTAATTCTTAACGGTAGAGGAATTCCCTGGAATATAAAAGGAGGTAGTTGATTACTTCTGGGGAAAAGTGCTGGCTGCTCTTGCAAAGCAATATAATTTCACAAGAAGAACAAAGTTCCTGTATTTCACCATTACATATACACAACTGCTGAGTTTTATGGCACTGCTTTTGCCAATATGATATCTTGAGCACACATAATGCTGTCACTGAATAATGAGAACAAAACCAAACCTTCACTTCACTTTCAATAGTATAAAAGTGCTATTA
This sequence comes from Thunnus thynnus, assembly GCF_963924715.1. Classification (NCBI taxonomy): domain Eukaryota; kingdom Metazoa; phylum Chordata; class Actinopteri; order Scombriformes; family Scombridae; genus Thunnus; species Thunnus thynnus. Next base: position 13,460,969 of record NC_089533.1, read on the forward strand.
TTAAAGTCAGTCCCATTTAAGGTTAATATGAGAAGCATGAGCCCACAATCAACATGCAGTATACAGTTCACATATAAATACTGCACTGTTTGGTTGCCATGGTGAGGACAATCAGTGCTGCACAATGATAGGGGAGAGTATTAGCGTGAGTGTGTCGCATTTACCAGTTACATCACAGCACAACTCTGATGTGACAGAGACACACCCTGTTCCAAAAAAGGTCTAACACACCAAGTGGTGTAAAGTATGTGCACATGCACGAACACACATATACACACACAAATACATTGGTGTTATATAATAATCCACTACCAGGCAAAACCAGTCATACCAATACATAGATTATTTATAGAACAAACTGTGTATTAAAATAAAATGTCCATGATTCATAAGAAAATGATGGTTTTATAATTCCAGTGGCCAGTATATTTTTCCCCCAATGGTTTTTCCAATACACAACAGAGATAAAAGTATCCCTGCAGTATCTATATTGCTGCTCATTAGTTTGAATGTATGATTACCAACGATATCGAACAAATGTCATTTGTTTGAAGTGTTTCCCACTCAGATAAGATGATCAGGAAGTGAGTCAGGGTATCACCACAGCGCTGCACAGCAACAAGCTTGTTAAAGACATCACCACATTTTTTCCATCTTACGCTATCTGTTAAGTGTTGTTTGACTGCTGATTACATTTTTCATACAGCTTGTAATACCGTTTTTTCCCATCTTGTAACTAATGAAAGCTCTGTTTGCACAGTGCATTGAAGTATCTTGTTCAGTAACCAGCCATCAGAAATACGTCATTTCACTCTGGGCCAGCCTACTGCTACACCAGCTTGCCTTTTGCAGCAATGACTCAGAGGGTGTTTCCCGGCAAAGCTGGAGGACTGTTAGGGATTTCTCTTCAGCTGACATTGTTTACATTTGCCTGCTTGACAATTACAATAACTCCAACTGTAATTTGGTTTCTGTAAATTAAGAACAGAGAGGAAAACTTTCAGGAACCTGAATTACCTGAATGGGCAAGTCAGCAATATCTCAGTAACTTCATGACTTTTATTAAGTGAAAGCAAAACTGGTCACAAAAATTAATAATGAAAAGCTTATCTAATCACACACCACTCTTTTTCTAGTTTTTTTGCACCATCTACAAGGTGTTAAATCTGGCTATCACCTGCCGACCTGTTAGCTCACATCATTACCTAATTCTGGCACTAGTGTGACTCAAAGTAGCATTTTTACTACAAGCCTGGTCTCAACAAATGACAAATGGTGTAGCATGGATCAAATTACCAGGGAAATGTAAATATTTCAAAGTGGCCTGTTGGTACTTGTATGGCTGGTTTCCAGTAAAACTGTAGGTGGATTTTCACACTACAACAAGGCCTACAGTAGGAGTAACACTTTGATGACTCACAGCATCTCTACATGATTCCATCAACTGACAACATATATAGAAGTACTAAATTACTACTTTTGGAAAGGTAAAAATTGCACCACACTCATTATGAACATGACATGGTAGCATGTGGCTGTGTGCCATCACTGTTACTGAAAGACGCTATAATCCAAAGTTTCCATGTGGCAAACTGGGCCTATTAGTTGAATTAAACTTCTTGCACAATTCTAATGCTTTTCGTGTTCTGTGAGTATAGTACTTCCTTGAAATCTGGGATCTGTGAAATATGCGATAAGCCTAAAATAGCAAAGGTCATTTTGAGAACAATTTAACAGCCAGAAGTACTCATGCACAATCCCGTTAGTGGTAATAGCTTATAATCAAGGTCTAATTTTGTTGCATTCCCTAATATTCCTGCCTCATCTGGTTTTTTCTCATTTCTTGGAAATGCCCCTCCTGAAGCAAAGCAGAGCAGTAATACAACATTCAGCACAGAGAGCAGAGGACTCAGGTTTAAAGAGGACTGTGAAGATGGAACCGTAGATTTATGGTATTACAGGCAGGCAGTGTTGTAGCGCACAGGGGAGTGGAGTGCTAACAGTAAATCTGAAGGCCTGGAGGAGGAACAGGAGGAGCGTGACCGGAGAAGAGTCTGAGAGGGTGGGACTTGCGGGCCATGGTGACTCACTGCCTCTCCCTGCTTGACTCTGATATCTGGCATCTGGAGCTCATTGACTACGACTCCATGGCAACCAGTAGTTGTGGAATTGTAAACAGACTGAGCAACTGGAAAGACGAGCGGGAATCAGGCTTTCACTGTTTCTCCACTGTGCGCTCAAGAGCTCCAACGGGGCTGTCAGCTTACTGTATACGCACGTGCTGAGTTCAAAGGGAGCAAATAAGGCGAAATGACCAGACACATATACAGTACACCCTGTGCGGTAAAGGCCTAAGCCCTCTGCACAGTGCTGAGTATGGTCAGTGAGGCTGTAATTTTCAGGAAAGAAACACAGCAGAGTTACTTATTCCACTTTCAAAAGTGACTTTTTAAATTTCTGAACAAATTCTTAATGGTCACAACTGCTCAAGTTCTTCTCTCATAATGTTAGATTAGCCAAATTTCATGAACAATTTTAAAGCACTTCATGATCCAGCATACATTTGTGAGCCTTTGTGCCCATATGTACCTGCACTCAACATCAGATCTTGCAAGATAACTCCACCAGCAGTTCCTCCAGTCTACACTAAAAGCTAATAGAGCTTGTGCATTTGCTGTACGGGCCCCCAAACTCTGGAACAGTCTTCCTTTTGAACTTTTAAATCTCTACTAAAAACTAATTTTTATAAACTTGTATTTTTGCATTAATTGGTATTTATGTGTCACATCACTTTTAACTTCTACTTTGTATTGTACCAATCATTTCTGCTATATTGTTAGTTTTTTTTGTAAAGCTCCTTGTAACACTGTTTTGAAAAGCGCTATACAAATAAAGGTTATTATTATTACTATCATTATGCTTGGGGACAAAATCTTTACTGCACAAAACATTTACTACTTCACTAAAATGATTAGTAAAAAAAAAAAATATTACAAAATATGCACTGGTTCCCCAAGTATCACAACAAACTGCGTCATTTAGTTGAATTTCACTAGATTTCACTGTGTTGCCTGTACTAAGTGGTTTAGTTTCTGTAACCTTCCTCATTTTTTGCATCGTTAAAATCTACAAAAAGTTTGAGGACTTACGAGGCAACTTACGGCAGCACTTCTCTGAGGAACAATCTTTATAAACTTCCCCTCTTCTGAGAACCACCGGTAAGCCCATATAAAACTGGTCTCAGTGGCACTTTGAGAAACCAACTGAGCAGTTTTAACTTAATGCAGACAGTCAAACACTTATTTACAAGTTAATGTCTGCTGCTGATAATTGGAAGACATTAACTCTTCCAAATGCTAATGCTAAAAAACCAATTAGGCCCTGCATTAGCCAGTTTATCACACTGTCAGTGCAGTAGTTCATGTATAATGTCCTACTTACAAATCTATAAAACCATACTGGATTTGTTGCTCTGATGTAGTTTATAATCAGCATCTGTTTCCCAAGTCAAGTGAGACTTTTGGTGAAAGCTGTATTCACTGGTTGTGATGTGAAGACTCTGTAATTAGCTAACCTAGGTTTGATACTGTTAAAGCCCCTTGTCAAAACGTCATGAGAGAAGTAGCTGTTAAATGTAAAAAAAATAAAAAAAAAAAAAGTACACCACATATATGTAAATTGGATGATCTTATATTTAGAACCAAATGTTGCTGGAAATGTTTTGAATAGAAATAGCTTATCTAACTATGCAAAATTATCTGACGTCACTTCTCTTTCTCTCCATATGAACACGTAATTGAAGATTAGTCAAGTCATCTCTGAGCTCTGCCATTTTATTTTCCACTCATGCAATATTGGAAAAAGTGAAAAAAAAAATTACCCTGGAAAAAATATGTAAATGAGTAAGTGGCATAATCTTATCTTGCTAAAGTTTCAAATCTAGTTGGATTTCAATTGATTATTTTTTGGTAATTTATGAAAGTTCACCTAGCTAAAAAGGCTTAAATCCAATTTTCTGTAAGTTATTATTAGTTTTAAGGTCAGACAGTATTTTGTGGTGCTAGTTTCAAGAAATCTTATACCCCTCTGGCTGATATGTTTGCTTGTTACCAGCAAATTTCAATAGATTACATTTCTAAATAAAGGCCGACACTTGACATGGCCACATTCAAAATCATTTTTAACAAACATTTGAAAAACAAGCATGAATTAAAAACAGCAGACAGAGCTGATTGTATTTGCGTGAGTGAACTTCATGTAACATTTGTGTTTTTTTCCATTTTGGACTGTGACATTGTCTGCGGTGCCTTTTGTTGAAGTGTACACACACGAACACATTTGTGACGTTAAACTGGTGTCCACAAAATCCCACGCCCTACTTGTAATTATAAGAGGCTGACGTGAGTGGATTTTCCCAGTCAGTAAGTTGTATTTATCATAAATCCAACATGACAAAAGAACGTACCTCTTGGTGCCAAAAGAGTCAGACTGGCTAAATTCACGGACAAATCTAATAAACTTTTTTTCAGTAAATGGTCTCATTTTTATACAGCCATTGTACTATTAAAATGAATTTAAAAGTAATAGAGTTCATATTGAGGCAATATTTTAAATGCGGCTGATTAAAATGATAATGACATCCAGAAACACTCTTGCAGGTTACATGAAGCACAAGAAATGGCATAATACATCAACTATTTTAAGCAATACTGATGTACTCTATAACAAAATGGTAGAAGGTTTGCCTCAAGTTGCTCACAGATGTGCACTTGCATAAACAGTACATACTGTTTGACAATTCAATAAACATAAACAGCTTTATATGTAAGTGTTCTTGAAGAAAGGAAGGGAAAAAAACACCGATATAAAAAGTTTGAACTAGTACTTTGTCACTCTTGTCACCATCGGTGAAATGTTATTCTTCCACCTCTGTCAGTACTGTGTTTTATATCTACTGTGACATGTTTGCACACAGCTGCAGGGGATACACAGGTACTTCCTGAGATTAACCTCTTGTGGGAGTTGTAATGTTTTCAGATTGTTGCTTTAGAGCCAGCAACCGGTTGGGGGTGTATTTACGATGACAAATTTGTGGCTTGTGTAAGCACGGCTCTGACTCTTCAGCGCTTGTTCTCTAGAATCACATGACCGACTACCAGAGAATTTCTCCTGAGCAGCAAATCAAGCTGGCGTGCTTTAAATAGTCCTCTGCTGAAAGTCAGCTGTCGGTCAGACAAGATACATACACAAACCCTGTGACTCCTCACCCTGTGTGCACATTCACGTGAAACACTCATCATTTAAATACTATAATATATAATATATGTGTAATGATATACTCTGCAGAATGCACATGTGTTTTCTTGTACTTCCTGTATCTATGTACACTTCTTTCCCTTGTGTATTGTGTGTACATTGAGGTTAGGTTTACTGGGAAACTGGGATCATGTGCTGTTTTTTCATGCTCTGTAGTTTCGCAGCAGTCTGCACTTATTTGGTATTATCTCACACAAAGAACATTTTCAGTTCTCCCAGCCCCATCTTGCACTCACCTCCTTAAAATGAATTCAACCAGAAAAGTGATTCATATGTTTCCCAAGTCCTCTGATTGCTTAGTTTTTTCTTAGGTAAAGAAAAGACTCTTTAGAAATGTAGCCTCTTCTGAGACAAAAGATTCTGTGCGTGTATTTTCATGGAACCGTGTTGGTTTCATATCAACACATTACTGAGAAAAACAAAAAACAAAAAACATTGTTCTAGATCACTCACAGAGCACAAATCACCTCAGAGACCCTTTGTCTCTCTGAAACCTCTGCACTGAGCCCTACTGGCTGAGAGGAGACGGTTAAGTGCTGTGGAAGCAGGTAGAGCAGGGGCTCCTTCCCGTAATTATGTTGGATGTGGAGGTTATTGCAGATTCCCGTTCATCCATTGTTTTAGCAGTTTGCAGTAAATGTGCCTGCGTTTCTGCCTGTAGTCTCTCTCCATGTGATAGTGTACGTACAGTGTAAATATGAGGAATCTGTGTTTTTACAGGGGTCACAATAAAGAAGCTGCATCTTGGAAAGTAATTGCATCATTAATAAGTCGCTGTAGAGAACAGAATTGGTAAACCCTCGTGTTTTGTTGACCCCACTGTTGCATGTGTAAAAATAATACTAATTGTAAAATGTTTCCAATCGTTTCCAGCTTCTTCTTCTTTTTTTTTTTTTTTAATTCTTCTAATGACCTAATTAGAATCCAATATGCAGAAAAGTACTGTTGTGGTAACCCTTCCTGTTGCCACAAGCTGGACTTGAACATTTAATGAAGGTAACAAAAGATAGTGATGACTCCAAATATGGAGATATTTCACGTTTTATACAAGAGCACTGAGTCCTTGTTAGACTTCTAATGAACAAACTGTTATAGAAGTATATTAACAGAAACCCAAACAGACTTATCTGGAATTTGGGAGTGCTGTCAACACCAGTCACAGTTATATAGCTCATGGACTTCTGTTTAGAAGCAATGTGTCATTTTCTGGAGTAGATTTCAGAAACATGTCATCAGTGCAAAATCATGTATATAAGCAGTTTTCATAATATTATGAAAAGTCTTGAATCAAGCTTAAAAAAACTCAAACTATCTTGTGTGTTTTTTGAGCTTTTACAGATGGCCTTGGGTCGCCAGGATCCCAAACACAACATTAGGGTTATAAATAGCAAATATTAAATAATTTTCTGTTGGAAAAAGTTTGGAAAAAGGAAAGTTTGCCTGATTTTAAGATGAACATAAAAAAGTACTCAAACACTCACACATACAGATAAAAACCAGGCAGGTTTGCAAAGGAAAGAATTCCACGGAGCACAGGATGCATTGCTCTAAAAATAATCCTAACAATAATTTGTACTCCTAAGGAAAGCTATTATAATTTATAGTGCAGCTGGTTCCAGAGGAATTGTCATCTTTGCTGATTAGAGGCTTTGTTTGCTTGCACTCACATGTAAGCTATCTGTAATTCACTATGTTTGCTGTTGAAGCTGTTGCCTCAGCGAGCAGGTGAACAGAGAGCATGTTGTGGTTAACCTTAAGAACACGTTGTTCCAAAGAGTTGGCCCCACTCTGCTTGATTACTGGATAAGGTGTACCATGTGCAACAGAAAATATAACACAACTTTGAATTCCTAGTACACGTGTTGACATTTTTTACCTGGGTGTGTGTGTGTGTGTATGTGTTTATGTACAGGACGGAAGACAATTCTGAGAATTTGTACACTTTCTAAGAGCCATTCAAGTTGAGTACATTGCTGCATCATTATGTATGTGCATGTGAGAGCGTGTCAGGGCACTCAACTCAGACACCTACGGAGAATCCAATGAGTCACACCAGAAAAAAGGAGTCAGCTTGTACTTCTGTAGAAGACTGACTGAGTACAGTATTATTTTGTAGTTCCGGGGTATTTTGTCTGAAGAAGCTGCTTGACTTCTTTGTTAGAGGGAGAAGTTATCAGCTCAGAAAATATGTTGCTTTGTTTGAAGCTGAAACTGAACTTGTACTATCTTCTAGGAAACTCTAATCTTCCGTTTATGATAATAAATTGATAACATGTTGAGAAATGTTCATGTTGTGTGTTTAGTGTATCTTTAAAAATGTTTACCATCTGGGGTCGAGGCAGGAGGTGGTTCTTAGGAAAAAAGAGTAAACCAAATGTGATGTAATCCTGACTCGATTCAAAGATGCATGCATACGATGTGCAGTGTGTTTCACTATTAGTGAGGATAAAATCCCAAAAGACAAAATACTAAGAACCTCCCCCTCCCTGTGTGCCACCCACTCTGCAGTTTACACTGCACGTGTAAATAACATTTTCAGTCATCAGAAAACAAATCAAACAGTGAGATCTCATGTTATAGAAAAATAGTGCTCTTTATTATAAATTACTGAAATGTTCATACGAATATAAATAAGTGCAAAGTTGTATCAGTCTGCTTGCTTCGTCAAACTTCTCAAATATCTTCAAGCATCCACAGCCAGCAGTTTGGCTGGCAAAAGTACATCTTTATAAAAGACACAAAACAGATTTACCATTTCATCTTCACTCATGTAAACATCGTTTTAAGTACGAGACAGTAAAATAAGATACATTACGACTCTTCTCCTTACTAGGAAAAGAGAGATACCATATTTAATACATTCATTTGTAAGCAGTGACGATTCTGTCTGTGCCACAAATACTACCACATATTTTGGTGTATATTTCCTTAACCACTGAAGCCATATTAAAGTCTGACTCTTGGGATTTGCTTAATAACTCAGCAGTGGTACTGTTCTCTCAAGTAAGATCCTGTAGGATTCAGTCATGTTGGTCGTCCAACAAACTGTTGTCTAGCTCAGGCAAGTTTGGCATAAAACCCTTCTTCTAAACAAAGTATCAGACAAACATTTTCTCTCCACTATAAACAAGGTCTTACAAGATTTTGAATTTTTTTTTTTTTTTTTTTTTTTTTTTTTTTAATTCAGCCTTTCTAATTGTGGCTGGTACAAATATACACCCATAAGGCCAATACTGTCCACTCAAGTTTCCATTTGTCTGTGAATTTCCAGCGTACATTTCGTGAGAGATCCCAGGATACTGGATGGATGCATCTAATACGTCCAAGATTATCATCCAACGTCAGTAAAAAAAAAAAAAAAAAGCCAGTCTGTTCTTAAAAGCCAGTCTGGCTTTAATAGATGGATCATTTTCTGAGGCTGATGTGTGTGAGCTTGACAGCCTCACAGTACACTGGTTAGCAGCAGCAGCAGCAGAGGGAACCTGTGTGTCATCAGACTGTAGACAGCTGACTGTGAGCCTCACTTCAGTTTTCAGTAAGTTGTACGTCATCAGTGAGGCAGAGGAGGATGGTGATGGTGGTTAGCGATCTTTCATACCAGATTACAGCAGTACTCTCTTCTTTTGGCCATTTTTTTTGTGGATTAGTCCTCAATCCAGTGTCTCTTCCTGAAATGTGCACCTTAAGAGACTCATGGCCACTTTTCTGTAAGAGCCACACACATCTTGTCAGTACAATACTGCTCCTTTAGACAAGCTCAGGCTTGGTTCTCTTGACTCTGCTTCATCATTGCGGCTTTCCCACTCGCCTGGAACGTGGCTGAAATGTTCCAGTTTCTTTGTTACACTCTTAAGTCTCTGCCCCCTCAAGAGCATCAGTATAATGCCTCTTAGATAGGAGCGTCATACTCCTGGAGGAATTCCTTAAGAGGATGTGGAAGTTGGTCTCTTTTAGTTGAAATGTCCAAATGTCCATTGACTGTTTTCCTGCACATGTGCTGCAAGGTGGACAAATTACAGGAGAGAGGTTTGAGGAGCTCCAGAGGGATTTTCTCCCCTCCAGAGTAAATGTAGTAAATATTCCCACTGCGGGTGTTCCCTTTGCTCTGAGGCATGTAGTAATGGACCAACTTGAGGATGCAATCAAAGTGGGGCACAGATTGAATGTTCTTAGGGTCTGTTTGCAGGTAAAAAGAGGCTGTATCACATTGGATACGCAGGTTTTTGGTGCCCGACGCCGTCTTGACACTGAGGGTGAACAGGTGACGGTTGTCAGAGCTGTCCCGGATGAGGAAAGTGCCGGTGGTCTCAGATGCCAGCATGGCATTGGCCTCCTTTCCAGTGATGGCCCCCCAGTAGAAGCCACTCTCCTGGAGCTTGTGGAGTGTGGTGAGGACCATCTGGTACTGCGTCTTGGAGGTGAAAGTCTTGTAACGGTGAGGCAGCCGCATGTTGGAGTCCAAAAGGCTGCTGCTCATCGCGGAGTCAAACTTGCTGTGAGTTACCATGGCGCTGTGGCCGCACTCTAGGCAGCCTGGGGAGCACTGGGCGCCGCGCAGACAAGTGAAGAAGAGGTGGGGTCAAACAGAGGTTCAGGAGGGTGAGTGGGAGGGCACGACGAGGTCAGCTCCCTGTCTGTCTGGAAATGAAACACCTAAAGAGACAAGAAAGAGGAGGTGAGATATGTGTGAGAAACGTGACACTAAACATTACAATTCAATTTAACTACAGAGTTTAACTAGACACCAACATGATACTCTGTTTTATTCAGGTTGAGCTCTAATGCAATACTCTTGCAGCTCTATTGGAAACTTTGCTTATTTTTCCAGATGTGGAAGTTCTGTACATCATGCGTTAATCAGCCCCAGATGATGAGGGGAATTACTCCGGAGCGCCATGACTTCTTTTTGTCATCTAGTAACAAAAAAAAACTTGTATGCCTCTAATCTATTGGATAGAACTTGTGGTGTTTAACAAAAATGTTCCAATTTAAGATCAATGTAAGATAAAACAATTTCGGGGAAACCTTTTGTGTAATCTGCCCTCGGGACTCAGGCACCATGGTCAGTTCCAGTAAAGACAAACGTAATCCCTATTGCGCAAATTGCATGCCTTGACCGGCGTCACTAAACAAACTACCTCGATTAGATAAATACAGTTCGTTTATTAACTTATAAACTCTGGCGGTACATACATAATAAGTATTCTGTGAAAAAAAAGACCAATCCTTACCTTTAATGTTTCTCCAAACTCGCTCTTTTAAATACAAGTAATACAAGTGTTCCGGGTCGCTGGGTAGATGAATGTTCACAGTTGTCCAGCGACTGTTAGGTTGTTTAAAAAATGGATTAAAAGTTCTTTGGCAACAAAGTTCAGACTTGTGCTTTCCTCAGTGTGTAGTGCACTGACAAGCGCTCTGGTGAGCTCTGAGCTATAAGTGAAGCTGTGGGAGGAGAGCAGCCCTCTTTTAGTGAGAGGATGCTCCGCCTCTTTCCAGTAAAGGCTCTCTCTCTCTTGGTAGGTTGACAGGAAGCATGTCTTTTTTTTTTTTTTTTTAAGGATTCCTGCTATGAGAAGTCCCCCCCCTCCCCCCCACCCCTCCTCCTCCACCCCCCTACTGTTACTTCAAATCGAAGGAGTCCCACTTATCTTGCTATGGTAACTAGTGTTTGTCTCTATGTCTTTTTAATTTGTAGATTTAAATCTTTTATTCTGAGAACATCTGTATGATCAGATATGATATATATGTTATTTTCTTTTTCTTTTTTTTGTCTTTTTTGTAATAGTTCCGCTTTAGTGTAAAGTGTGAGGTAATGATTCAGTCTTAACTGAGACTGTTTGTGTAATCGGTTTCTGAGAAATTCACAGTAATAGTATAGAGCAATTAGTTCCCCATAGAGGGCGCCAGATTTTGGGGAGACTTTATTTCCCAATAGCAACATCTGGTATCCAATGGCAGATTGTTACTATCATTGTTGTGAAATTTTGGACATGTTTTCCTTCAAATGTTTATGCCCATATTTTAGGATTGCTTCAAAGTTCCTAACATTTAGTAATATCCTTAAATCTCTATTAAAAACAGGTAAGAGCTCCTTCCAAATACACTTTGTTAACCTGTGATCACATATAAAAATGTGTACTTGGTTATGTTATTTACCGTATCATGTTTATACAACTGCCCAGCCCAAATGGACACATAAGACAGCAAAAATATCATTGTAGTGGTGACAGTTTTGTTCAGATGAGAATATAACTTCTTTTTATATACAATATTACAATGGATTTCCTGTCTCGAGCTCTACAAATAAAAATAAGCCACAAAAAGTTCCCCTCCCCTTTGATCCAAATAGAAGAACTTATCAGAAATGAAAGACATTTTACTGTAAAGTGAAAAGGAAGTACTATTAATTGTTGAAACTATTTGATGCTAGCCTTATCTAAGATACTTATTTAGAGAGTTTGGTGTTGATTCTCAACTGTCATTTTGATAAGGTTTGATCAGGCTCCCCACCCACTGTGGTGACCATAAAACTTCCTCTTACCGTAAGATTTCTTTATCATCATTTTTATATCGACATTCAGATGACCAAAGAAAGAGTTACTTCAGATCCTAATCTTTGACAACATGTGTATGTGTGTGACTGACAGAGTGCTCATAGATCCAGACCAACTCCCTCCCTGCTGATTCAGCTATGACTCCCATTAGCCTTAGGTGGTTATTGCACTGTAGATTAACCTCAGGCAATGGTGTCATGTCAAGCTTTGCCTTCCTTTAACAAGCTCACCCTTTTACTCATCAGTACAAGACAGTGGGTTTTTTTGTGTTGTTGTTTTTTTTATGACGCTGCTGCCTGAAAATCAGAAACAAAACAGCTCTGAAAGTTCTCGTTACAATTCTTAAAAACACCCAGTTTGGTGTTACTGAACCTCAGATGGGTGGTGGACTGGAAGGAGGGGCTTGTGGGTAACAGTTTGACGCCACAGAGCCTGATGGGTTTAGTAAATGCCAGCTGTGTCCACAGAGGTGAGTCAGGTGTTGTCTGATTCAGGCCACCAGCAGGATAGGGGGAAGGAAAATGGCGAGGATAGCCTCATAACTGTCCACTTGTTTCCAGAAAATCTATTGTGTCATCATTGTGAGGCATGCATTTAACGTCCAAAGGCTCCCCTAGAGATATAATGGGAGTCAATGGAAGGAAAGGAGCAGTAAGTTGGCTCAAACTGGGAAGGAGACACCCTCCAGTCCATGTCTCCATGGAAACCACTATGCACGTTATTACAGCATGCTGACTTGGCTTTTTAGCTTGTACTGTATGCTGTAATTTTCCAAGTAGGTTACACCTTTGATCCAGTTGAATAGAGGGATCTTAGAAGTACAGCTAGGGGGAAGATGGTGAAAAAAGGCTTGTAAGCACCCCCAGACATCAAGACAAAAATAAAATAAACAGACTGAAGACCGTGTGTACTTAACCAGAGGTCAACCCTCAAATGGCTGGTCAGTCGAGGTGGTTGACGAACCAAGTGACCTGGAGCTGAGACAGCTTCGTACTCTGTTGCTGTAGCACACACTGCGGGACTCCGGCCAAACATCTGAGGCTTATGGTGTGAGGCTTGGCAATGACAGATCTGGCGCTGTATGAGTGTGTAGCCTGTCCGTGTGTGTGCCTTTTATTTTTAGTAGGTTTACAGAATCTACTTGAAATAGAAAACCAAAATCGCCTTTTGTCCATGTTTTTATGTTTTTAAATGTGTATCTGGGCTCAGCTGGATGTATTTCACCCACTAATACTCCACAATGACACAGAAAGTGAGGTATTTTGAATCTACAGCTTCACTCACATGCAAAGTCAGTGAATTCATCCTGAGTTTAGTGGATGAGACAAGGTCTCGCACGCTAGCTTGTCGGTCTAAACCACTGTTTAGCTGAAAAGGCAGCTGTTTAGGTTTTCCCACACTGACTCAGAAATTTACTTTAGCTCATGGTTCCCGTAAACCCACCGGGTATAAGGGGGGAAAAAGCGGACCTCTCAACAGGAAAGATTGGTGAAAAAACAGAAAAAATGTTATTCAACAAAATATTTTTGAGGTGCTTGGTGTAGCAGAATTTCACTGAACAGGGCGATCTTTTAAAAGTGTTGCATGATTTGCCAATTTTATGAAATTAGTAGTAGTGTTGAACACATTGTTTGCACAGCTGAATACAGGGAGCCCTGAGTTCAGGTTGAGTCAAAAACATCTCAGCAAATGTTATTTTTATATTGAATATCATCTGCCAGTATGGGAGGGTTATATCTAAACATTAAATCATTTTCTAAAATTTCAACTTAAAAAAACAACATTAAAAAATACTACTTGGTTGAAAGGTTTGTAAGAGGAAATATTGCTGTTGTTGTGATCAACACTCTGTACCCATTTCAAATCAGGTAGATTACTGTGGAACTGTGACTGATGATCTGATATATGCAGGGAGGTTCCTGGCATATCAGTCAATCTAATTCCTGTTAGCTGAGTATCATTATCATGTTCAGTAGATACAGATACCTGCTACTACCTGTATCCCTTGTTTTTACGGTCACTTCATCGGCTAGAGAGCATTACCATTCACAGCTGTATGACTCTAACTTCCTTGTTGATTGAGAAAAGCCACTTCTGTGTTATTACTGATCATCCAGTAATAATTTCCTGGTAACTCTCATTCTCTCTAAGCCTATCTCACTCTGTCTCTCTCTCTTTGTCTTGCTGTGCGTGTGTGTTTGTGTGCATGTATGTGTGTGTGTTTTTCTGTCAATGCCAGTCTTTGTGTGTTTTCGTGAATCATGGGAAGTGTCATATGTGACCACCACAGATGAAAATGAAGCCACAAAACCCTAAGTGGCAACATTGTTTTTCACAATGCATTCTTCAGAAAATATTCGCGACAAACTCAAACTTGGCCCCTGAAGTATTAGTATAAAATCTCTATAGGCATGTGTTGTGTGTTGACTAAACATTTTAGACTAATCTTTCATGGCATGTGGCATGATTCCAGGAATTTTCTCAAGAACATTGTGTTCATGAGTGTCAGAGATGCTTTTCTTCACGCTGATTGCGCAACTCCATAGACCGTAGAGAATTCCTGTAAATTTACAGGGAAGAACCACTTTGTTGTTATTATTTATTTTTTATTTACACTATATCTTAACGGGAAGTGAAAGCACCATGTCAGCTCTGCTGTCAGATTCAAAAAGTAAGCACAGTGGTTAATTTTTTTTTTTTTTTTTAAAAAGAAAGTAAAAATGCAGAATAAAAACAAAAACAGATTATTGACTTTAACGGATTCAGACTTTGCAGTTAAATTCTATATTATTGTATATTGCATAAAAAGTGAGATCTTAATGCTGTTATTCATTATTTTATACATCATGCACAGTTAGTAGTTGTGCATTCTCTCTGTCTGCAGGTCTTCACCCTTCTGCACAGGACATGTGTTTATTATTTTTATGAGTTAGTAGGTTCTTTTTCGATTGTTGGCACTTGATTTAAAAAGGTGTGAAAGTTGACTGTGAAATTCAGCGTAATTTGATGGGTACATGCACCACTTAGCATTCCTCTCTGCATATCACATGACGTCTATTTATGGCCGCGAGTACCATCACTGTCACAGCTGTCTTCTGGGAAGAGCTAAAAGCAAAACACAGAGCCATTAACTTACTACTTTTAACACCCACAGAATTATCCACTGTGACTTTTGACCACGAGGACTACTCTATAAGTAAGTATGTGGCCATTTTACCTTAGTTCAAACAGCCTGTGTTATTAATATTTGGTCTTATTTTACTTTACCAAATAATACATAGAATATTATACCTAGACAGCTGGAGACTTTATCTTTCTAACAGAGGCCTATTAAATTTCCAAGAATGTTTTTCTGAATTTATTTTTTTTAATGTCCTCGTTTTATGATGTTGTTTCTGGCATTATTTGACGTTGGCTCTGCCGGCCATTGACTAGCAAACTTTTCAACTCCCGGCACTGTTCCAATATTTACATTACATCAAACTGCAGTCCAATCACAGGACCAGTGCCAATTCTGCTCCTCTCAAGGTTAACAAGAGGAGGAAGAGATAGGAAAGGCCTTTGATGTGACAGCAGGAGAGCACTTTTCACTGTTTGCTTTTCTTAGGTTTTATTTTCCTGGCATAAGGCAATGATCCAATAAGAGGAATGTCTAGTGCTATTGTGATAAGTTGCAACTGGGAGAGCAGGCGGGTCAGTTACCAACATTTTGGCCACGTGAGGGTGAGCTGGGAGCTTCGTTGGGGCTGTTATTGAGATCGACAACACAGAACTAACTCCTCAGAGACCTGCACTAGCGTTTCAAAACCCTTTCTTTCCAAATCACATACAGCTGATACAATGTGGCAATGACTATTTTGACATTCAGTGCAACCTTGTGATACAGGAAATGCAAACTCTAGGAACGTATGATTGGGTCAGTTTGACTGCACAGTCATGGTGTTAAGGAAGAAGTTAAATAAAGAAGTGAATGTCACAAACGTCATCAGGGCCTGGCTTCCAGTGTGTCATCATTTTCCACCAGGAGCCACATTGCGCTAGATGTGGTTGCTAAGCACATGGCACCTCAACATTTACTGGAAAGTTGAAGTTCAAACGTTTGAGATTATAGTGTGTATCACAGCTGATCCACAACACTCCACATCCTTTTCATCATTCTTAGGAAATTACAGACATGAGATACACCCTAAAAGGACAGAAAATTATCAAAGTATGAAATAGTTTTTTTCAGTTATGGAGATTCTAATTCATGCAAAGCCTTATTTACTTGTAAAAGAATAGTTTGTCATTCATTCGCATTCTTGCCAAGAGTTCAGCGAAAAGATTGATACCGCTGTGTGCCATGTGCAGGATTAAAATCTTCACCTCTTTGATCTCTGCACTTTCCAACTGAAATAAGTAGTTTATGCGAGGTCATACCACCGTGATGGTACGAGCTGCATCTGGAAAATGCACATCAATGTGCCACGTTCCCTGCAAAAAAGGCCAGTGTCCAGAACTGCTCCCTCAAACATTCAGATTGCATCATTGCAGATAATATGATTGATCTGACGCTGCCTGCCTATCTCGGCTCGTCTGCCACTGCCGCCACCATCCGTTTATCAGTATCAAATGCTTGGAGACAAAGGAGCCAATGACATAATCGGGATCTACGAAATGGAGTTTGATTCCCACATACCCTAGAAATAGCTGGCTGATGTTATTGGGCAGATGGTAATAAATCTGTCTGCATTATAATAGCATGTTGGCTCAAAGATGCTGTTAACTGAGAACACCTTGTTTAAATGCGCTCAAGCGAGGGTGCATGCTGCCAAAGCATACATATGCATTGAGTCTGCGCGCAGAACACACACACGCATGCATGTGCACACATGCAGTATTCGTATGCAAATGGTGTAATATGCTGGTTATCAGTATGTAACCACACTCATGCAAACACAGACACACATACTTCCTCTATCACACAGTAGTAGCAACCTGATCCTGAGCTGTGCCAGTAAGCAGAGCGGGACATTTCCGGATAGATTTAGTGTGTACGTGCACAGTTCACACACAAGGTTTGTGGGCACTGGTCAGATAAGAGTGCTGATAGTGGCCTGCGATAGGTGCCAGGCAGAGGACAGGGACATTTCTGTGGATCAGAGGGGATTTACATGGAAGATGTACCGTAATTCTAGAGGAGCACGATCTTGATTGCCAGATTTTCTCTCACTGATAATTCGCCTTTGCCTTCATGCACCACCCTCATGCACCACATTGTTTAAAAGGGCCTGACTCAGTCACAGATGTTTGAGGATACTACCCAGGATGCATCAGTCACCCAGAGGAAAGCTTTGATCCTAGCTATTCCCTAAATCAGTAAATGATTCCATATGAGTGTATGACTGGGCTTCGACAACCTTGCAGACATGGCAGACACAATGAAGTCATATCGGGGGGACTATAAACCGACTATAACCCATTGGCAGCATCGAATAGAGCCATTGTTACTGGTGCAGGTGTGTTCCTGTTCGGGGTTCTGCTAGAGTGAGTTACATCTCTCTCTTTCATCTTCTCAGTCATCATCAGTGAGTGTTTGCTTCCTTGTTTAGAAGGGCTTTCATAAAATTGCAGCTGCATTATTACTCTGTTTCTATGCATTTCTCATTCTTCTCCGCCTCTGTTCTCTTCTCTCTCAGCACAGCGCTGCATTGTAAATCTACAACTCCTACACTTTAAGGTCTTTGACTGACCTCTCAGAACAGCAACTCAGTGTCCCCGAGAGGCCTAACAGAGGGAGCTCCTGTCTGCACGGGGCTCTCCTACATCTTTCAGATATGTATTCTGATTGTACGCCTCCATCCGTGGAGCTCTATGGGACTTTTTTTTTTGCAGTGCGTCTAAACTTGATGAAGTCCTGACCCTCAAATGCAGCAGGTTTTTTCTTATTTTCCAGGAATAATAGTTTATCATATGATAAAATACATAAGAGTGTATTGCAGTAAGCTGGTCCTGGATCAGACATCAGAGCACTGCAGGCCCCCCTCTCTCTCTCCCTCCCTTCAAGGCATTTCCTTTTGTCCCTTTCTAGCTGGGCACTCCCTGTAGACAGGAAATTCTTCTGGAGTCACTCCAAACCATGGACTCCTTTTCCGTCTATTCCCGTTCCTAGCTAGAAATCTTGGAAGGAGGGTACAGCTTGTCCCGACCTCCGACCTGCATGTAAACAAACAATCTGCCTGTTCCAGAAATCATTCCGGCTTATCCAGCTTTCTCTGATCTGATTTTGGCAATGATTTTGGCAATACTACGTAATTGCTTGGCTACACAATACGCTGCATTATCAACAATAGTTAACATATATGGCTCTTCATTAAGATGCAAGATAAATCGTAAAAAGTCCTGCAGGAAAAATAAAAAGTGCTTCTTTTCACACCACATTAAAAACTACTGAGTTTCCCAGAATGAAAGCCACCCACAGTTCAATGAATGTGCAGAAAAATCCCACATTCACATTTTCCCACTGGGACAAACAAAGCTCTGTCTTGTTCACACAGTCACTCTGCCGCTCTGCATCAGCAAGTCCGCCACCAAAAATATTGTATACAAGAAAAAAGTTGGTTCTTCTTTCCAGTAAATCTAATTGATGTTGGCACCCAGACAGCATCTCTCTATCTCTCTACTCAATTCTATTCAGCCAAATTCAATTCCTTGAACAGATTCAGGAACAAATACTTAGATTTAGATTTACGGTTGCTACATAATTCCTCATGTGTAATCCAGGAATGCCAGTAAGTACAGTTAATATACTGTCTAATCATTTACAGTTGCTTTTATTATCACTGCGCATGACCGTTTATCGTTTATAACTTGGTCGTAAAGTTGAACATGCTCGGTCCAGATGGATCGTAACAGGAGCCTGTGTAATTTCACAGTATGTTTATTTTCCTTAACATTCTCATATGTAGGTCACTATGTCACCTCTGACCAGGACGTCTTGTGATTTTAACGGGAAGAATTGCAGCGATTTGGCTTTAAGGGAAATTGCGTTCATTGCAAAGAAAGATTAGGGATGTCTCTTTTCAAGCACAGGCCTAAAATGACTAATTGCACAACTCATTTATTAATTTCACATGCAACAGCTGGTCAGTTCTGACCATTTATTGTTCTGACCAGATGTGAGAACCACTGTATAATTTTAAATAAAAAATAAAGTGAGGCCAAGACAAAACTATAGATTCTGTTGCTTTTCTGCAACGGATTTCATGAGATGTTTTGCAAGATTTTGTTTGCAGGATATTTTCAAACTTACACAACTGCATGTTTGTGGGGAAATACTTTGAACTGCGAAATGCAATCAAATCATTAAATAATATAATCTGCATCCCGGCACTGTTATACTCCTTGCTTTACTTCCTGCAAAGTTTTACTGCTTTTACTATTATGTTATAACCTTATCTTGAACATGCTGTGATAGTCTGTGTTTGCATGGTTATATGAGTGTGTGTCAGACAAAGAGAGAGAAAGATGTAGAGAGAGATAGTGGAAGGAAGGGGGGGAGGGGAGAGAAAGTCTTTGTTGTGGCTGCTTTGTAACTCCCTTTCTCAGAAATCCTGCCCTGAGGATGAACTGAGTGTCCCTCAGCCGAGCAGAAGATTCCTGGAGTGATTTGAGCGGTATTTATTCTTCCAGTAAAACAACACTGCATCTGTCAACACCTGAAGTGTATATACACCCAAAACACTGTGAAATACCTCGTGACATATTTGAGTATTAGCTGCGAAGGGCTCCAGTCTGTCTCTTTGTAAGGAGAACTGATGGGATTCTGTTTTTTCAAATTGGCCTTGACAGCCTGTCTTCTTGTTATTGTCCAAGAACAATGATGACTCACATGATTGGCAGTTTTTAACCCCAAAATGTCCACTTCAAAGCACCATTTTTCTAAGATTAATATGGTAATTTTATGCAAAACTGAAGACAGAAAGACCTGTTAAAGCAAATTTTATGCAGCTGTGAACTGGTTTCGAGGCAGTGTTGCATTTACGTTTGCGTGACAATGTTTATGCGTGCCCGCCTGTCTGTGTGTAACATTCTTTTTGCCTGCACGAGCCGCGTTCCATATGAGAAAAGGCTCCTCTCATGCCAGTTGAGGTCAGGTCCGGACACCGTGGGGTGCACCCTTCTCCCGCCGTGGTGGGCCGGGAGGCAGGGGGAGGCCTTCCAGCGCTTCTGGGAAACAGTCTGGGCCTAATTGGAGCCTGACTGGTCTCACATGTCTCCACTTACTGAAGGAGACGGAGGATCCCGCTGCCTGGCCTATGAGAGCTGCTGTAGGCCCGGGCCTTTCCCCTTCATCAGCATAACCACAGAGGAGGCAGTTCACCAAGCAGGCCTGACATGACAGCATGAGTGAGTGGTGCGGTCTATGGTGTGTTTCAGCTTGGTTCAGTGCACTGAGGTCAGGTATGCTATACTGAGCTTTGCCATTTTATACTTTGTTTTTAAGTCTTGGAATATTTGACCTCAATAAATCCCTCCAGGTACAGTTTGTTCCAAGGATCTCCTTTCTGTACAGTATGTGCACCCTCCTCCTATTGTTCCCTTTTAACACTTCTGGGTCAGGACTGATGAAAACTCCCCTCCCATTGTATATCATGTTTCCCCTCGCAAGCACAACAAACCTCAGACTCACAACTAAGACATACTTTATAAGTACACTGATTTTTCATATGCCTGTCTATCCACGCTGCAGCGAGAAATACGAGAAGTGAAGAACAGCGCAGATGGTAAAAACAAAGACTTCCCTGCTGCTTCACCACCACCACACAACTTTTTTTCTCTGTTTTTTTTTTTTTTTTGTTCTTGCCGTGGCAACATGCCTCTCATTTCCCATCAGTCACGGTCACCTCATTGGCCCTACTCTGTAATTCTCAAAAACTTCATTATCATCCTGTTTCACAGCAGCGGTACAAAATATTGTTTGACTTCAGTTGTGCAAAGATGATTACAGGCAATTTCCCATCCACTTAGTTTTTTTCACAAACTAGCAAAAACTATTCATTTTAATATCAGAATGCACAGATGGAAAGCAGGAATTTTCTTCCTAATATGTCTTTTCTATGCACATCTGGAACAAATTGTTTCATGATTTGTACTCAGCTTCCACCAAAAACACTGCAGGCTATGGCCCAGAGAAAAATATCATACAAATATGCAACTCTTCATTTAGCTTTCATGTACTTTGAGACATTGGTTTTGCTGTCAAAAGAAAAAAAAAAAAGATTTTAATCTCTCACAGATCAAAGACTTTTCGAGAGCCGTTCTTCTCAGTTTTCTTGCCTTTTGCTGGCTCGAATAAACATGTCCCAGCGTGAGTTGTCCATAAACTATTCAGAAGGTATTCAGAAGCCTTAAAATCCCAAGACACAAATACTGCAGCTTTCACTTCATCACTGTACTCACTATTACCTGCTGAACATTAATGCACATCATCTCTCTGTACTACTACAATGTATTTGTCAGTACAACTTAGCATTTACCTTGTTCAACTGGTATTTAAACATATTTGTTTTCTACTTTTTATTTGTACCTGTTGATTTACCCAAACTGCTTTGACTATCCAGTCAATATGTGATACATATTAGTGACAAAAAAGCAGATTTGTGTTTGGTAGAAATTTTGTTCAAAATTTTGTAGAGAGTATAATGTTCAATCGACAAATTAAAGGGCACAAAGATGCTTGCTTTTACAACATCCTACCAAAGAAACTTTTGGGCAACAGTGCTTCAACCTGGTTGTTCATCCTCTTTGTGTTTTCTGATGTTAAAACAGTGAATGTTCTGATGTTTCTCAATGCTGTTGTCCACGGTAATGCAGGAAACAATACACAATCACAATTCTCCAGAAGGTGAGATTCAGGTCATTTCCTGAATACAACCTGTAAGACAAACTCATGAGATTATTTTTGTATGAGTCTTTATATTGTTTTTTTTTTTGTTTGTTTGTTTTTTTAGGAAAATCCTGCATAGTATGCCTTTAACACAAATCTGATATATTGGTGTTTTCTTCTGTATTTTAGTCTTCACCGCATCACCATCATCCATGCCCTGCTGCTTCCTGCATGGTCGTTCCATTGAGAAAAAGTCATTTGTATTGATTGCTTTTCCAGGCATCATTTAATATGATACATATTCACTTGTAAATATCGACCTTTCCCCGCTGCACCAACATTTGTGCCATAAATACTTTAAAAGCAAGCTCGCAAAAATGATATGAAATGCTATGAAGCTGTAAATAAAGATTTAAACAGTGTCAGGAGATTGGATTTTTTTTTTTTTTTATAGAGGGTAAATTTGGCTGGAGCGATGCAAACTTTGGATCCTGGTCTGGGTTTTGTCTACAGAAAGTCAGAGCAGAGGAGGGACTGATTCGATTTCAAGGCTGCCCTCGAGTGGAAGTGGTTATCAGTATTCATGGACTTACAGCATGTTGGCCTCACTTAACCTGTTATCTAATTAGTAATTGATTTGGCAGGACTGTAATCGAGCTGTTATTAATGAGCAACATAAAAATGCGCATTAAATTCTGTACAGCAGAATGCCTCAACAGTCCTTATCACACACTGCCACCTGCTGGAGTGATCTTAGTATAACATGGGCTCAATGTTAACATAATGCTGTATAAATGACATTCACATTCAGTGTTGCGACAAATCTGTCTTTATTTCAGCTTGATTAAATGGCAACAATTGAAACCTCAAATCAAACATTATTGAACTGAATAGCAAAAAAAAAAAAAAAAAAAGGCACAACTAATAAGAAACAAAATGAAGACAAAATACCCACTATACATTTAAGTATGTACAACTTTGATAAATAAACCAATACTGTCTAGAATTATGATTGTTTTGCATGTTTCCTTATTTCTCTAGGATTAGTGCGCTGAGAGGAGCAGAATGAAAGAGAAGCAGGAAACAGAAAGCGAGGATAATGGACAACAGGCACGGATGAGAGAGGAGACGACTGTAGACAAAAGTAGAAAAAAGATGCACAACAAAATTGTGCCTCAATGCAGTTTTAGCTATTTGACAGGATGACATGTCACTGCATCGCCGTGACCCATCAGACATCCTGCCCCTCCATCTTTTGGTTCACCACAGCACATTCCTGATAAGACTAGTAGTTTTGTATCATTACACATCAAACTTTGGATCCTGAGACGGGGACAACCCACTTTTTTTTTTCCAGGCATAGCTTCAATGAACCACACATTTATTTGTGCTGCTTTAAAGCATCTACAACAAGTCATAATATGTTTTATGCATAAACAGTCCGAAGCACACAGAAGTTATGACAGCCACTTCAAAGTACAGTATTGTACAATTTATTTATGAGGTTAGACTGAAGGCTGAAAATGACATGTGATTTGTTTTACCGTTAAATAGGTAACCCTCTACAACGAAAACTACACTAAAGATAGGAGACAAAGATTAAATGTTGCTCGACTGGGTAAAGAAAAGTGAATTACTGTTGCTAACCAGCAGCATTTCTCATCACATTTCATCTAGAGCGCCAGGCACTGTGCAGCAGTAAACTCTACAATTAAATTGCTTTTTATATGATACAGTAACAGAAAGTGGCCTTGGAAATATGGGAAGAGAAAATCAAAAGGGGCCAACAGTTCTGTTTTCCAGACAACTTAAGACCCAAAAAAAGAGGCCAGGGGTGATAGACACTCGTCCTTTTGAAAGACACAAATCCCCAGGATTCATCTCCAGGACCATCAGGAAATGAACAGTGAGAGCCATATCCAACTCTGAAACCCTGTCCAGACAAGCAGACAACCTCACCTGCCGCGGGACGCCCCACACTGCAGCTTCACATTTACAAAAAAAAACAGTTCAGTCTGGGACACAGACGAGGCTTTCGTTCCTCGCATGGCTGTCGCGTTGTGAACAGGATCCATGTCAACCTTGACATGGAACATTTCAGAACATGGGAACAATCTCCTGAGTGGCAACTTTTTCAACAGAGAAGTTTTTGTTTTCATAGTTTTTTTTTCCTATAAAATCACTAACAGTTGGCAAATTAACCCCTGCATCCCATCCCTTCCCCTCCCACCCCCTGCAGTTTCTGTTGCGAGACCTTTTTCCTTTTTTACAAAAGCGAACAAACAGAAAAGACTCGAGAGGAATCGACAGTAAAAGCTGTAAAAATAGACACGTATTACCCAAACATATTAAAGCACGTCAGAAAAGGTCTTTACTTTTCTTTCAGAGAGCGAGGAATATTTTGGTTGGGGTACCACACTTGGTCAGACCTGCTGAGTTCAAAACGATGTGTGCTAAGAGGGACTGCATGAGTGTATGCATGTTGTTTATGTGTGCAATGTAAATGGGATTTTTCTTAAAGCCTGAGGGAACAGTTTCTCTTCAAAGGGGATTCTGCTGAGTGACACCACAAGGGCCTCATAGACAGAGAGCACACATAAAGCTGAGAGAGAAAGAGAGACATTCAGACAGGAGGTTAGAGGAGGCTTTGGCCTTGACTCTTATCTAGAAACCCCAGCATGCTTCCTGTTTTTCTAGCCAGTAGAGTCCCGAAGCCAGACCTAATATGTATCCTAGAGAAATCCCCTGGAGAGGTCTGAGGGACATCCCAGCGGTGGCCTCTGCACTGGCCCAGACAGGGAGAGCAGACACCCGGTACCCCACCCCTGCTCTGTCAAGTGCAACGTCTGAAGCGCTGAGCAGCTCTAGTGCCTCTTCATGGACGACACCTTCTTCTTCCTGGCTGCCAGCATCTCGTAGAAGGGGTCCCTGCTGATGGCAGCTCTGTGGACACAGATGCAGAGGAAATGTCAGAACAAGCGTAATGGCATAAGTGTTCAAATTGCTGCACTCATATCAAAGAGGGTTGAAAATTGGATTTTAAAAAACCTAAAACGAAAGGGGTTCATATCAGATGAATGTATGTAAAAATGGCATTTGCAATGCCAGCACTCTGATTTAACCATTTCTTGTTTTTTTTTTTATGTACTTAGCAAAATTATTGTGCATTATCAGCACATTGTTTGTTTTCTTCCCATTTTTCTCCTCACAAAAAACTTTCTAAACTGTGCAGACCACAAGATGATCTCATTTACTGTAAACTGCAATGATCAGCATCTGCAGTAGAACTTTTGGATGTGTGGGGACGTGGCATCCAAGTAAAAATCACATTCTGCCTCCCTTGAAAACATCTAAGTTTTTTTTGGTGAAACTCGATATAAACCTAAAAAATTGCCTTTGGTGGAAGTTTTGATATACTGCATCAGAACTATGCCTTCAGGAAGGTTTTATGTGACAATGATTTAAGGAGTGGAGGAAAAATCATTTACTTGATGCTGTTCATCCATTCATCTTTTTCCTCAGCAGTGGGGGCGGAGATTCGGTAGAAGGTGTGATTGCCCTCCACGACGCGCCCGTCAGCCTCTGTCTTGCACGCCTTTATCACCTGGTCCTTGTTGTCAGGGATGAAAAGCTCAAAGCAGTTCTACAAGGAGGAGAAGTTAGAAATAAAGTATCAATAAATGAACAAACAGCAGGATTGATTAATAACACATTGATCTATTAGCTCGAGGTAACTAATAAGTCTCTCCATTACTATGTGTGAACAGCATCTGGTGTTAATTTTCTAAATGGGTAGAACTGGAGACGCTCTTCTATATTGACATTTAAAAAAATAGGTTCTATTAAAACCAGATCTGACTGTGTGTAGTCACAGAATGAACCAGTAGAGGGAGCTATGCTTACAGGCTTCTTGTCCTCCACCTCCCTGATGCTCAGGTTCTCCAGTGGGATAATTCCTCTGGGCTCTTTGTCCTGCACAAAAAAATAAAAAAAAATGACAGAATGACAGAGTTCTGCACACAGGAAACAATAAAATCTTCACTGTGACTGATGAACCTAGCCGTACTCACTGTGGTGTACTCAAAGTAGTACAGACAGTTGTCTGTGAGGATGAACCATCTCCTCTTCCAGGTTTTTACTCGTCCCCCTGTGGAGCAAAAGGCCAGCATCAGAGAGGTTCAGCAAGAGAAATAGAGAGAGAGAGAGACGAGCACCGAAGCACCAGGTCGAGCAGCAGACAGGCAGACAGATGTATGAGCAGACAGACAGATGACGGCTCCAGAGGGCTCCTTTTCCCAGAATATCCCACTATTTGCTCTGATCCACCACTGCACCGTGCGCTCACCGTCACCACAGCTGCATCGCCTTCACCTGTCTGGGTGTTTTCCTTCTTTTGTTTAATTTGGCGTTTTAAGGAATTGTTTTTACACCAAAAATGTTATAACAGGTCCTGGACACTCAACAGTTAAATCCCAAATGGTTGATATATACCATATTAAGGATAATTGGAGTCAGTGTGGGGATGCTATATGATAAAGCTTCATTGCTCCTTAAATGACGCCCTGTGTCTCTCCTTAGTTGCTGACTCAGATAATAAGTCTGGAAAGCTGGGATCAATAGGCAGGATACAGATCTATGTGCTTTGCACTCACTGAACTTAATGAACTACCACCTAAATGAAGTTACTAGAGGACAGTTATAAATATGGAAAGCAATGAAATTACCATATGAGGGTTGAATGTTGAAACTAAGGAGTAACTGAGAGGTCATTTTATACAGCCCAGGATTAAGTTCTTGCCTCTTTCATGCCCAGTAGTGGCTCTCTGGTTAACTCTGTGCCTGCTGATCTGTAGCTGACCTCTGACCCCCCTTTGTCACCCATACTTCCTGTGAGGGGAAACCTGATCAGAGAAGCAGATGGCAGCTTCGCTCTCTGAGGATGAGATGCCAATGACAAACTGAGTCGGGCAGGAAGCTCAGCGCCTGGAGCTGTTCGGCTACTCTACAGGCATCTCAGACTTGAATTTCCTGTTTTGGCTTTGTTAAGTAACTTCTCAGCTATACAGGAGCAGTGTTCAGTGAATGGGGAGACAAAATTTCTTTCTAATCATGACATAAAGACCTAAGCCTTGTCTAGACTAGGCTATCCCACCACCAATGTTAGTAAAAAGCTGCATTTTGAAACCCATCTACCATGACAGAGGAGAGCTAAGTGGATGCTTTTCAGCACACATAGACATGTAGAACACACTTGTATTATCATATAACAGCCTTAGCACTGTATATGATATCCCATCATATCGCAGATGTCATGATAGGTCAAACGCTTTGGTCTATATTTGTTATTATCTACAACGACACGCTTCACTCGACAGGCAGAGATGGAGAGCCCCTCGCCACATCTCGACACGTCAGCGTGTTGCAACAAAAAAGCAGACCAACAGAAAACACAGACGTGATGGAAGAGTCACACAGCTGACGGCCGGAGAGTTTGATTGGGTTGGAGGTTTGCGATTAGATTTGATGGTCATGTCAGTTTCCTGTCACTCTGAGAAAGACAGATGACCTCCTCCCGTGCAAGAATGTCTGGGACGAGGCGGGACGTCCCAGCAGATTGTTGCAAGGGTGTGGACGGTGCTAGGCCGGAGTGGAGCTAAGTGGAGGGAGTCACCCATGCAAGACGGGGCTGTGGGAGGCTGGGCAAGCGGAGGTTAAAAGGGAACAGGTGGCTTTTTAAATCATTTCTGGTTGTTGATGTTTTGTTGTTTTATGATCCCCTTAAAAATTATTAGCAATGGTTAGTCTTCTTACCTAATATTGCTTTTTATTTTTGTGCAAAAAAATAACCCCAGTCCCATTCAATTACCACATTTCTGCACCAATTCAATCTTATTTTGTAATAGGAAAGGTGCACAAATTACCAGAATGCACTGCTACTAACCATGTGCAATTTGAGTATATATATATATAAAGCATGCATGAATCATTTGAACCATGCCTGAATCCCTTTCAGCACACTCCTCTGCCCATGCTTCTCTCCCACAGTTTGGTCCAGTCCGGTCTAGTGCCAAACTTAGTCGCATCCACATCGTTACCCTTCAGATCCACTTACAGCATTACAGAGATAAGAGGAGCAGAGCCATATTGTTGAAAAGGTGCAGTATTCCTTTTCCATGCAACCAGAGAGCAAACGACAATAAGCCAATGGGTAAATGGGTTCATGATCAATTTGGAGAGTCAAGCAAAGTCCTTTGTTGTGCTCGCTGTATGGAAAAAAAGGTATAATGCAGCTTCCATAAAACAGAGATCAAAGAGAGTGACCACCACAGCGTACAGAGAAAAAAGAAGGTCAAACTGCTCAGTAGAGTGGTCACAAAGCATCAGCTCCCCGAGCCGAGCCCACGGGGTGGCAAATGCACCCAGCGACCGCCCGGCAACCACCCACAGAGATAAAAGACAGTGGGGAAAAAAACCACCAGCTCAATGAGAGACTCGACAGACAAACAAACATCTGAGGTTTAAATGAGTCAATGGAGAGACAAACAATAAAAATAAAAACCTATAGACAAAAAAAAAAAAAAAACCCTGTATGAAAGTTAAAAAAAAAAAAAAAAAGAAGAATAGAACAAAAGCATGGCGGACCACCAAAAGCACCTGAGAGCTGAGAAATGGACTAGCGTTTGGGAAGAGCAGGTGTACATACCTCCTGAGGAAAGACAACAGCCAAAATCATGGGAACAAACAAACAAACGAAGAGGAAAAGGAAACAAAAAAATCAAATTAAATGATAAGGAATTATTGCACCACAGTCCTGTTCATTTTGGCTCCAAGGAGGCTTTGATGCACTGCTTTACAGCTTTTTAAGTTGAAAATACTGTATTTAGTAATGAGTAAGCAGATTTTTACACATCTGCTGTTGTAGTTTTAGTCCACACGGAGGAGCTCTACTCAATGTGAACTTGTCACAATTACTGCAAAGCACTACATTAAATATCACCTCCATTTGGGTCAATTTCCTGAGATATCCAGTAGTTTATCTTCCACCCTGATTGTTTTACTCAAATCTTCTAATTTGGCGTTATTGGAGAAAGAGTAATTCTACCTCAGTGTATTCGGTTGTAAAGAGTCACAGTGACTGGAAAATTCAATTTGACTTTAAACATTCATGCTTTTTTATGAAATTCATTGTGAATCTGGAAACCAGACAGAGATCTCAGAGAAAATAGAGGATGGAGAGTTGGGGAGTCCAGGGTTGTGCTTTTCTACTTGTAGAGTGCTTACGACCATTAAAGGTACCAGCTGACATCCTGTGGACCATTTGTAATGATATAGGCACAAGAAGTGTATGTGTATGTATGTGCATGTTTATGTCTCCAAACATATGTTTAAGCTATAAATTAGCAAAAGGTCAGAACTAAATGTCCCTTGAAACTTCACCAACTGGTAAAATTCCATTTGGGGGAAAAAATAATTAGAGATACCGAGACAACCCCAATGTTTTTTTAAGATTTCTTGATTTATATACTCTGTGTGGCTATGAAAGTCAGTATTTGTGTGTGTGCATGCATGTCAGTATATGAATATGCCTTCTCTTAAATAATTCAAAAGCCTCCACATATGGTGGTCTGATCTCAAGGCCACATTCATAATACATTAAAGCAGGCAGAGATGTCTTCAGATGTCTCAGGTCGAGCATGAACACACATGCTCACAGGTACCTAACACACTCGCATATTCCCATACACTCACAGGTTATTGACCTCAGGGTAGACATTGGTTATCACTTTATACAGGCTGATTCTGAACCCTGAGATAGTCCACCCATATGTGCTGCTATGACGACAAAGTCATCTATCGGAGCAGCCGTATTGATGAGAATGCCATCATTTTAGCAATTCATTATGTGCCCAAGTAAGTGTATTTTCTGGGTCACTCACCCAGTTTTAGCAGCCAGCCCTCTCTGTCTGGATTGAAGAAAGTGTGTGTGAGGTCGTTGCCGTCGTCCTCTGGGATTTTGAAAGGCTCGTTCTTGATGCTCTCATAAAGATTCTACAAGGAGAGTTAGAGTTGTGAATATGCAGCAAGTTTGAGATTAGAGAAAGGTGCAGGGTCACATTGCGAAGAAAAACACACAAGGAAGGGACATAACAGAAAAAGAGTTTGGAAGCGCTCCTCACCCGGAGCAGGTCTTCAGGTAAGTCTCCTCCATCGTTGATTCCTCTGTTCATGGAGATGAATCGTTCCACAGTAGGCTTGTCCTTCACATTCGGGTTGTGGAGGCTGGTGTTCAGCATGATGATGGCAAATGACAGGATGTAACAGGTGTCTGTTACACACAGAAACACACACAGACACACCATATGATCACACTGTGAGAGAGAGATGAGCTTTACGAGTTAGCGAAAGGTTGCTGTTTACCATAAAACTGCTGCCAGTATTTAATGTAGAGTTTAAATAGGAATGTAAATTAGCTGAGCTAACTGCTTCTGACTGCACTTTGGGGACCACAGTCTAACAGAGAGGAACAGATAGGCGAAGCTTCGTTAGCGACGAGAGCGGGTGGGAGTGAAAGGCTGCTTGTGGGCAGCTAACTATGCATGTGTGTTTCTGAACGGGCACCCTTGTGCGTGTGTGTACGCTAAAAGACAACGTGGAAAGCACACGGCTGACGCAGCAGCACTTTATCTGGCCCGTTAGGCTGTTGAGAAGTCCCATGCATTATTCACATCCATCTGCGTCTATGTTAGAGGCAGCCGTCTGCTACGGGCATTATTTCCCAAAAGCCAGACACTCCTCTATAACACAGATCACCTCAGCAGACTGTGTGTCTGCTAAATAAAAACGTTTAGATATGACCAGTACAGTCCATTAAAAAATACAAAATTAGAGTTATTATTATTCTGATTAGGGATTTGAATCAGAGTAACTATATTTATTAATGTGCAGTCCTTTAATTCTTTGTTTCACTGCTCACACATTCACAGGTCTTTGGCTTTTTATGGCAGTACTGAAAGCTGGGGCTGTAAAGTATGTCAGCCCTACCTGTGGACTGGAAAACACCAGGGTTGCACTGGCAGTAGCGCTGGGCAAAAGCCTCCATCATGCGGTCAATCTTCTGGGCTTCTCCCGGTAGCCGAAAGCTCCACAGGAACTGTCTGTCAGGGGACACAGCTGAGTCGTCAGCCACACGCTCTCAGATACTGTGAGAAAGCTAAATAAATTCTGTCATGCTACAGGACTGAAACTGACACCTGCATTTTCATAAAAAAAATGGACCGTATCACACATGATTTACATAAAAAGGGGACAAAGCTATAAGGATCTAGCTTTGGGTAGTGAGTGAGTATGTAGCAGGTGTGAGGATGCGGGTGCGGTCATACCTTAGGGCCTGAACCAGGTTGAGGTCTGTGAACTCATGAAGCTCCACAAAGGCATGGAGGACTTGGATATTAAAATCATCTCTGTAGGAGACAAAAAAGGGGCAAATTCTTATAGTTAAACATTTAAAAAGTGATTGTTTGCAAACCCAACAAAAGAAAGAAATAATTAAAGATTGTTACCGATAAGCAAATCTACAAAAGGGAACTGTTGGCTCAAAGCTGTATGTAAAAGCCTGATTGTTGCCTCATTTGAAATGTAGATGTTAGAGGACTCATCAGGCTCGTGTCTAAGGACCAGCTCTGGCACACATGGTCTGGAGAAGTCTATGAGATCCGGTGGAAAAGGATAAACACATCCCACCTGCTTCATTTATCATCTAATCTTGATCATGACATCATTCTCGACCTTTATGCCCTTCAGAGTAAATGATCTGCCCTGTGGGATCATGGGGTGGCTCTAAGGTGCTCTCCATGACAGAGTTATGTTATTCCCAGTGGACAAGTGACTAATCCTATCTCCCGTGCTGATCCGGCCCCTCCTTCCAGATCAGAAACACGCAGAAAGCTTGATAACAATCAAACAGAAAGCATCCATCAAAAGCCTGTGCTCCATTTCCTGGTCTGACCTCACCGACCACACCCTGACTGTAACACTGCCTGCTCTTTAGTCCCCATGCGCTACATACTGAACATCAGGCCCATCCTTATTTCCTGTATTATGTGTTCACTCTAACAAGGATGCCCTGCTCTCCAGTCAAATCTTTAATTGCCTTCCAAGACATGCATGCATTCTCAAGTTGTGAGTCTCTTGATCACGTTACTTATGAATGAGTAAGATAATGAAAGACAGATGGAGGCTATTGAGTAACGACGGACATCGTCTTGAGAGGACTGTCTAAATGTGGAACCAATAATCTATGTTTGGGAAAGGATGGGTGTGCCTGACCAAGAGGAAACAGAGCAATACGGAAAGTATGCGCTCTCGAAGAGGGTGATCTCTGTTCGATGCTCTTATCAACCACATGGTTGGATGTGTACAAAAATCCGCATAGAGAGGTAGAAACTCTGATAGGGAGATGGTTAGATAGAGAATAGAACAATATATCTGTCTTTAGGCCGACCTCTCTCCGAGGTAATCTCCAATAGCTGTTTTGTTGAGGCCCTCGCCCTTGTAGAGGAATTGAGCAATGTCGTCACTGGTGTTCTTCAGCAAGTCATTCTCTATCAAGAACTGGATCCCCTGTGAAAGAGACAGCGCCCCAGATTACATCCTGCTTATGAAAACATGTGAGACAAATCATATTTCATGACACGTTACTTAATTTCTTCCACCTACCTTTTTGGGGTCCATGTTGAATTTCTTACGGCCCATGGCCACCTGTTTATTCCTCTGCATATTTTTCCTGGAACATCAGAGCGTAGGCTGCTGTTAGTTGTCCTTGACATATGAACGTAATATGTAATTTGTTGTGGTATATGAGTGGTTTATGTAACAATTACAGTGTAAAAAATATTTTTATTACAGAATAATCAGCCAATTTTTTTGATCAGTCATTTGGTCTATAAAATTTCAGAAAATGGTGAAAAATCACATTTTCCAAGAACCCAAAGGGATGTTTAAAGGCCAAACCTATGGATATATTATATACTATTACAGACAACAAATAAAAACTGATAGCAAGTACCAGTGATTTTTGGCACAATTAATTTTCTCTTAATCTACTAATGGATTAATCATTTCAGCTCTACTATGTATACACGTTTTGCCTTTTTGATATGACTCATTCAGAACCAACAAAATCCAACATATTGATGATCCATCATCTTACTAATTCTAGCATGGCTCAGATCAATTCAATAAGTTCATTCATTCATTTCCTCAATGAATCTTCTAACATTTTTCATTTGTCCGGCAGCGGCCAGACCCTTTCCCCCCCTTCGACCGTGATGACAAAGCGTTGATGAAGCGTTTAACGTCATGCATATGGGAACAACTCATTTCTCAGGCCTTGAGTAATTCAGAGGTCAAAGTGCACTCCAAGAGTCCGCCATCACCATGGTTACATCTCCATCTCCAGCCGGTGAGAGGTCACCACTTCTTCCCACTGATTCACTAGCACCAGCATTCCTTTGGCTTTTGTTTGCCAAAGTCCAACACTCAACTACACAGATGCTCCACAAGGGAGAGTACAGCTGACATCAGCAGTGCGGTCTGATTGTCATGTTCTGTTTTCAATAAATGGATCATAGGAAACTTTGATCACAAGAAGGTGCCATAACCCTTAATGGGTTTTGGATCCTAGAGAAAGTGCATTAGGAATATTCTGTAGCTGATGGGATCCCTATCCACTTGAGTAGACCAAACCCGAGTGCTCCCTCTCCTGGGACCATCCATTGTCTGCTTCTGCCCGTACACCCACTGCATTATTCAATGAGGCCTCCCATCATGGGGGTGTGCCTGATGAAACATTTAAACTGCCTTAAAAGCATAGCCAATTTGGGTAGGGTGTTTGGTGTGACTGGATGGCCCAACTTGGCCATCAAACATTAATAACTGACAGCTTCATTTGCTAGGTTAATAGAAGGCAAACAACAAGCCAATTTGGACAACAGAGAGGGAAATATGTGTGTAGTTTGGGGGGGGGTGGGGGGGGGTTGGGTCACATTTTCTTACCTCTCCTCAGTGGAACCCAGGTTCTCGATCTCACTCGTCACTTCTGCTATCTCATCCTTCAACCGCTGCAGAGAAGACAGGAGTGTTAGTCATGAATATGATGAGTATCATAGCGATATGAATACACCATCTGGCTATTTCAATATCGGAAGGGTGTGACCAACACAAACAACATACAAAGCATTCGTATAAAAAACAAAACAAAACGCAAGGGCTCTATAAAACAATGCAAATGGAGAGGCTATCATCTCTGATTATCTCAGTTCATCTGTCAGCCAGGTGGCCTTTTATCACACAAATACTCACATCAGAGCCTTCATCAACAAAGAGAGCGGAGTCACTTCTCAGGAGCTGAAACTTCACACTCTGCTGCTCATTCAGATCGCCTCAGTTCTCTAAAAACTGATAGTAACTGTCTGTATATCTCATATCAGAGAATGTGTGTTTGCGTGTATTTCTCTCCCAAACAATCCTCTCAATCTGAATTTGATTAGGCTGAGAAAATTCAGGGATAACCTCAATACAAATGGATGTAAGAAAGCGTGAAAGTGGATTATATTTTGTGTAGCGTTTTAGTGATTAATGGCCTTAGAGGCAGATTTAGTTGTTCAAGCCAGGCCCACTGGTGCCAGACTGGCGCAGTAAGGGCACTGCAGAGGGTAGAGGATGGAGAGGGTGACGTCAGCTTGATGAAAATGTGGAATAATAGAGTGGCACAAGAGAAGTCTGGTATACGGCTATTGGTCATGAGAGGCTTCGACGCTCCTAGTAAAGGTTACAATCATCGAGCCTTTCCATTCATATCCAGCTGCAGTGTTAATGTATCATTTCTCCTGCATAATACCAAACCACTATAGCCCAAACCACAAAGGGAACATCTGTGTTTTCAAGGCCTGCGCAATCACAACACATTCCTCAGATGCTTGCCTCCGCAAACAAAGGCTGTGCTCGTACAGGAAAGCGGGTGGCTACGGTGGGGGCCTTGACAAGCAGTACCACAGGGGAGAGTTGTGGGAGTCGATGAGTAGGAGAGGGGTCAGTGTGAAAACCACAGAGGAGGAGGATGATGGGGGAAGATGGGGGCAGCGGTGGTGTCCAGAAAAGAGGGTGGGAGGGGGGCTGCGATGGTGGAAAAGAGATGATGTGTCAGATCACACCTCCAATGTTTGTGTGTCAGGGCCAGAGACGTCTGAAGGCCAACTCTCTGTCAGGGCATGACATGTGACATGTCTGTCACGCCTGTGTATCATTTGAGTATGGAGCTGGTTAAAGAGTGGCAGGATTGACCTGAGCAGCAAGCTACAATCATCAGATGCACTCTACGGTCAGGGCAATAGCAAAAAGAATCCTCAGGGGCCATGGACAGGAATCAAACAAACCACTTTAGGAATTCAGCCAGGCTGATTTAAATCCTGGCTCACTTTGGAAATCAGGGAGTAAATGAGGGATATTCAACTGGCTGTATAAGCACATTCCTCATATGAGCATAATCCTAATTTATCTGCATGCTTGTCTTATTTTAATACTCCACCGTGTTGTGGTCCAAACAACATTTCAATAAACCGTGAAAAAGAGATAACTTGCATCCATAAATAGAGATTGAATGGCTAAACAATAAACAGACACAGTTTTCTGAGGAAGTGAGCACTCGGTAGGAAATACTTCACATTCCACTTGGGGTGAAATGTTTGAAAGGGGAATTTGCACAAAGACAGCAAAAACTGGATGGAGGAGTTAAACGTTTAATCAAAAAGCAGAGGAGTTGCAGTTGTAGCTGAAGGCAGTGGAAGTGAGCCAAGAGTCTGGACCTTGTAGGTCAAAAAATAAAAACCATCTTGCCCGATGAGCCACTAAATCTCAGACTTGGTCATTTTAATGTTTAAATCTCTTAAATGTTTTATTATGATTAGTCCTGCTGTGATAAAAAAGTATCTCTGGATCCAAGTAGTATAATTTTTATTAAACATACACGCTTTTACAGCAGGACAGGCAGTTGAGTAAAATACTTGTTTCCAGTGAAAATCAGTAAGTTGATTTCTTTTGAACTGTGTCATTTTTTGACAACTTTGTCAAAATACTGACTCACTTGGCATACAAAACATCAGCAAAACTAAAAATAAATAACCTTGAAAGGACATTTTTGGCAGCCACATGAGGTACATGCTTTTTTTTTGTTCCTATCTACTGTTTGTGTGGATTAAACATTTGCACATACAAGCATTACCGGAGCCCCCATATATACTATCTTAATATTACCTGAATGTCCTCCAGCAGCTCCTGCTTGCGCCGGCGGATATTCTCCAGCTCCTGCTGCTCCTCTGGGGTGAGGTCGTCCGGCACTAGTGAGAGATGAGAGAGAAGATGAAGTGTTAGGACAGTAGCGCCCAAAATATAATGCACCTTTATCCTTTTCTTTGAATATCTGTCTATCCCTTAAGGTATGTCCCTTAGGGTATCCTCAGGGGAGTGGAGGGGACAGAGGAGAGGAGAGGAGAGGAGAGGAGAGACTTCTTTCTTAGTTGTGGCATCAGTGATGGATCAGCGAGCGAGCCTTTCCCATAACTACAAACTCTCTCAGCGTGCGAAACATTGACACCGACAGCAAACAAAGTCTGCTGCGGCCAGGTGCACTTTGAGGAGGATTTAACTTTTGTGCGACTACATGAAACAGCTCGAGTCAGCCAAGCAGCGCTGAGCATCAGTGCCAGAGTAGCACAAATGTGACAAGTCTCGAAGCGCTGCCAGTCCTCTTGTCACTCACACCATAAGCCGTTATAATTAGCTTTGTCTGTGCCAAGGACTGAGGTGCGAGCAATGTGTCCTGATTGATGGACAATGCATTTGTGTGTCTGTGGGTGTGCGGAGGGACCCCACTGGTATCAGCACTCTAATCATAACAGCGGTCCAAGCACAATCTCTGTTTTGTTTACTTTAGCACTGCATTGGAGGCGTTTTTCATTTACTGTTTCTCTGTTTTATTCCATTTGAAAACCAGGTGATTCTTGTCACTTACTTGAAGAACAAGACCATAAATGACAAATAACCCCCTTTTGGAAGGATATAGTTAATATGCAACTTTGTCTGCTTCTAAAAAGCTTTGTGACTGGAGGGAATAGATTTCACTCCTCTGATGTTTGCAAAAACTTACCACTTGCTGTAGCAATTTTCTCTTTTAATTACTGCAGACACTTAGAGACACTGCAGTGCTTTGTAATAATCCAGGATGATGTCTAATAATAAATATTCTTAGATATCTGGATTTGCATCAAGCACCATTAGTTACAGTATAATGGGTATACAGTTAGAAATTAGACACATGGTAGTAGTGCAATTTATATTTTGAGTATTTTACAGCATTGTCTAGTTACCAGTATTTCCAGTCCATATGAGTGCCTTGTGTTTCCGACTAGATACATTTTTTGCACAAACATTTGCACAATAGTCATAAGCTGAAAGTCCTGTGATATGAAATGAAAGTCGGTGTCCTCCAAGGTGCAAGACACCGACCACTAGACTGCTCTACTGCACGATATGTCATGCAAAGTGTTATTTGGCAGACGTTTACACAGAAAGATTCTTGCAGTATCACAAGACTAGATATATTTAGCATGTGTAGCCCCAGTGGCAATCACACCCCCTGAACCCAGTGTCATATTTAAGTAAGTGAGCTGCAAAAGTCACAATGTCTGTTACATTGGAAAATCATCTCTGTCAATCAGTGACTCTTTCTCTGATTCCCCCCGTGGCCGAAAACACAAGCTTCCTCCTGTGACCTCCCCTCCTTCCCTCATTACCTCAGCAGCAGGGTTCAAAGGTTAAAGGGGTCGAGGCTAGGGCTGGACTTGGTGGATCTCTGCAAACGGTTAACAAGGTAATGGTTATAAAGTGACGGAAGCTGAGGACAGAGGAATCTTCAACACAAGGTATTATATTACTCATTCCAAGACTATCTATGATACTAACAATGACCCTTAAAAATCTCCTTTTTCCCTTTGACTTTTTCCTCTCATCTCCAAATTGAAAACTGCCCCACGTTCCTTGCACAATATTGGTCTCATATAATCCTAATAAACGCTAAAGTTTTAAGTATGAGTGGCTAACCTCCGAGCAGTAAAGGCTTGGTGGAATGAAGGTTACAAAAGCAAAACAAAATCTGGCACAGCAATCAATAAAGCAAGGACACGACCAGCCATCCAGAGATTAGGAGCTTCACTGTGTTTAGAGACGCACACACATATACACACAGCTAATTTTCCTGCAAAGAACATTTAATTCAAATGTAAAACTCTAAATAAATTGGCATTTTACCTCTCCAGCATTTAAAAGATATCCTAAAGAAAAAAAATGTATGCTACAGCACGTAAAGCACTTATTTTAATAACATAAGGCATGCTAACCTAAACATCTTGAGGCACATACCCATGACATTCACTGGAATGTCTGCTAATATTCAACACAGGGATAATAGACAATAGATGGGGGTCTAAAACAAGAGCCTTATAGCGAGCCGTTAAGGAGATTGAAAGCTCCGCAACAAAGCCACATTGTCCTCCCGTCTTGTTTCAGACAGCTGGGGGAGAACAGCGGTCCACTCGAGATTGACCTTTCACACTCATACCTTACAGCCTACAGTATCACTGCAAAACCAGCCGCATCCATCCCAAATGTTCTGGGTATCCATGGAAACCGTGGTTAGCTTGGCACAACTATTTTCACTTACGAGGGGGAGCTGACAGGATGGTGCAGAGAAAAGACAGGCACCAAAATAAACAGTTGCACAACCGATTGAGAGCAGCTTATATCGGGGGAGATGTTAATGTTTTAGATACAGGCCGGGATGCGCGATAAAGCGCGCGATGCATGCACATGTGCAAAGAAAAAAGTGCTGATAGGTCTGAGATTTCATGGGCCTTCTTCCATTTAATGAAGTTGTCTCCCGATCGACTGGGTGAATTAATGTCACGCTGAGCAAACCCAGAGCAGGGCTGTGTGTTCAACAGCACAAACAAGAGCAACAGGGAGGATGAGCTTAAAGGGGGCAGTCCATTCCTCTTTCTGGAAACATGATGTCAGGCTGGGCGGCTGGCGGATGCTGAAGGGAGCCATTGCACAAAGCGCAGGACAGCGGGACCCAGCACAGCAAAACCGCAGCATTCCTGGCTTAGAAGAGGATCTCGAAGTGAAGGACTGATAGGGGAGGAGAACTGGAGAGAGGACTATAATTTGATGCCAAGGAGGAGATAGAAAGTCACTGAAAGGAACATAATCATTTGAGGATGGAAATCATCTGTCCACTCGCCTCTGTCAAGAGCACAAAGAAGGAGCTTGAAGAAAATCAGTATCTTCCAAAAGGCCCTGCAATTAACACGTCATCTCATGTCAGCCACATGGTGAGAGTTATTCAGGGAACCAGCCTATCAGGTGCCTGCCTGGCTCCACCCAAAATAAAGAAGACCAGGGAAGAGAAAGGCCCCATAATGCTTGTGCCAGGGGTGGGTACCAAGTAGGTGTCATTTCCCAGAAGACAGCAGATGAGGGGGAACCCATCCACTTAACTAAATGCTGAGAGCTGCTTGTTTGCCTTCTGTCTGGGCGCGCTGTTTGGCTGTCATTCAGCAAACCTCTGCACTGGCACAGCCAATGAAAAGAGGCTGTCATCAGAAAAAAAAAAGAAGAAGCGAGAATGAGGGGGAGAAAGTGAGGAGACAGAAAGGGCAAATGAGGTGAATAAAGAGTGATGGAGAGTTTCTGTAGAACTGAAAGCATGTTAATTTATCAAGATAGCATCACTGATGCCCTGATAACACACCAGCTCTTACTGATATAGGTAATAAGATAAAAAAAAAGTTTGTAAACAGTAAGATGGGAAATGTTGTGGTCTTCCCTTCAATGTTGCTCATCTGCCGGGTCTATATCTGTTCTAGGAGCCTTTCATATGGTAGAGGGCCCCTACAGCGACCTGACAGGGCCCGTGTGCGGTGAAAAACACAGCCGCCCACGTTCTCACTCTTTCAGACACTCATGCTGCCTGGAAAACAGGTCATTCAGGGGAATCACATACACATGCGCACGGAGGCGTGCATACAGTCACATGCACACACGCGTAACGCCCGCACACGGATGCCTGGGGCCACCACAGTGCGTGTCCCGCTGTGCCCGGCGCTGTCAGTGCTCAGCGACTTGCTTTTTGTTTCAGCTTTCAACACTAAAACCATCTGACTGGAACTGTCCAGACTGTGACATTCAGACTGAATCCATTATATATCGCTGAAAAAAATGTGAATCTTAAATCACTTAGTCTATTCAGTTTTAATTAGATTTTTTTAAAAAGTACTACTATAACGAAACGAGGCCAGTCACTTAAAGTATTAAAAATATGACATATCATTTGTGAAAGTGTCATTAGCATTTTCTCATAGTAGCAGTGATAATACATTAAGTCTTTGATAGATTGAATAACTTGCTGAGATCAAGGTGGTGCAAAGTGATTTGAAAATGTGTGAGTGGAGATAAGATAATGACAATATTCCTGTGTTAAAGTACTGATACAAGTGCTTTATTGTCAAATCTAGGGCATTATAATCTGAGTTTAGTCCTGCCCTTCCCTGGCCCTCATTACTCCTGAGTGCTGTTTAACCCAAATTTAGGGCTCGAAACACTCAATACATTCCCTTTGTGTGTAATCGCGGTGCCCACTCCTGAATTGGTGCATCCCGATCCCCTTCGGCAGATCCCTTCGGAGTTTTGTGCAACTCTTTGGCGTTAAAGTTTTAATGCTTCACTTGAACCCTAAAATCCTTTTTTAAAAATGAAGATTTTTAACCATGTGTCTCCTTATGTTTTTGCTTTTGTGCCACAGTGACCGGCTTTAGAAAGCGTCTGCAGGGTTCCTAGATGGGCGAAGCAGTTTTAGCGAGGGCTGGGTCAGCGGAGAGCGCCGGGGAGGTGACATCAAGGGAGATACCAATTATAGCTCCCTCTCCCACAGCAGCAGAGGCCACTAATACACATCCTGATTGCTATCCTGGCAGAAGAGGCAGACGTCTCATTTCAACCCAGATCACTGAAGAACTCTCCTTGGAAAATGAGGAAATTAGAATTCTGAGTGCTTGTAGGATCTCTCACCCCCCCCCGCCCCCTCTCCCTGCAGATGTGACCCATTTTAGGGAGCTCCTCTCAGCTCATGAGGGAAAAAAAAAAAAACTATCAACTACATAAGCTCCTCACCTAGGCTGCCCCTAGTGACACAGCTACTAGACAGGGTCACAACGTACACACATAGATATAATTAGATGGACATATCTAAAAGCTCTGTGGAAGTTTTACACTAAAATGTCGAGCTTCACGGCAGCAGATGGAGGCATCAATGAATATATTCACACCACGACGCTGCCTATGATCTGCTGACTGAGGGAATATGCAAAGTGATACACATCCATTTCTGTAGCCACGTGTTTAGTGTGCGAGTGTGTGTGCGTGATTACATTTTGATGAAGTGCACACACTGATCGAGGCGAATGAATGACACTGGTGCTGTAGCAGCAATCGCTCTCTGCATGAGGTCCTTCATCTGTTGTGTCTACATCTCTTTTCCTCCATATCTTTATTGAAGAAACAGCATCCATCCGGCTCTTACACACTGTCCATTATATTTGATTACCCACTCCTCTTCTTCCTCTATAATTTCTCCTCTCATCTTCCACTATCTCTTCTTTGTACATCCCTGTCTCTTTGTCTTATCTCCAACATGCGACCAAGATTATCGGTTTTCTCCAGGCCTCCCCCTGTTCCTTGAGGCTGCTGTTGTACACCTTTGTCCTCATGGTTACAGTGACAGCTCCCTTTAAACCCCCCAAGGTCCCTGTAGGGTCAATCAATCAACCCCTAGCCTAAACCAATAAGAGCGCCAGCTGTAACAAGAAGCAGTCTACTTCATGATGAGGTTTAATGCATTCAGCACAAAACACACACACACACACACGATCGATTATATGAGCTGGGATGGGCAAAAACACACACAGACACACACACACACACACACACACACACAAAAATACACTAAGATCTATTAAATGGCTCTAAGCTTTCTGATCTTGAAGGTGATTTAAAAAGCTGATCTCTGATCTGAGACTGAATCTCATTACTAGCGTAAATCCCAAGGGGACTCTTGCTCATACATATTTGAAACCACACACACCTTCAGCTTCTGAACCGGACAGCCTGTAACAAAGTAGAGCAGGGGCTGTGAAGGAATGCCAGTCGGTAATGTGGGCACCGGCCCAAATGGGCTTACCTTTAACCTCCCTGTGCTTAGCTGCCACACACATAAACAGAACACAAGCTAAGCCCCAAATGGACCACCAATTACAGATCAAAAAATCCACAAAGCGTCCAACCTGACCTGGTCTAAGGGTAGGAGGAGGTGAAGGGGGACCAAGAGAGGGGGCAGATAACAGGAGAAGGAGCCCTGTGTTTGGCCGGGGAGGCGTGGGACGGTGAATGGCAGGAGAACACAGAGACAGTGGGAAGAGCAGTGGGACGATCACAGCTCTCCCTTTGTGTCTGCAAACGGCCTCTCAGGACATTCCTCAACAGTGCCCGATCAGAGGGACTGATGGCTGGAGCATCCTTGGCTTTACTTCTCAGTCCAGACTCAACATTAATTTGTTAGTCATCCCAGCTTCCTGAAACCATCAAAATCATCCCTTTTGGGCCATTAAGTGGGATGATGAAGTCTTCTCCTGTCGTAGTCGTAAAGGTTTTGCCTCCCACTGAACTTCTGCACTTTTATTGCTCAGATATATGATCCCAGAGAGGCAAAAACACCTTCCCACCATCCCCCATATACACACAGACACACCTCACCCCCACTGACAGCACCACACAGCCCAATCATTGGCCTGCTGCACCAGCACTCAATCATCTCAAGTGTCTCTGGCCTCAACCACAACGCAACAAGCCATAAGCCAGATCAGGCTGGAGAATGACAGGACAGCTCAGACACGTGAGGAAAAGTCAAACCAGGAGTGCTTTATATGATTCCCATAGCTGTTATTGATCTGTGTAGCATGCATTAGCCCCAGCTTGACTGATTTCATCCTGGGCACTGTCAAAGTCTAGAGGGGGTGAACGTGGAGTCAGTGAAAACTGAAGTCCCACATGACAGCAAGTACCAAAGATGACAAGCTACACAAACAGACTTGTGGGAAATAACAAAAGATCTATTAACCAAACAAACACATAAGCAAATTTC
Organism: Thunnus thynnus; assembly: GCF_963924715.1. NCBI lineage: Eukaryota > Metazoa > Chordata > Actinopteri > Scombriformes > Scombridae > Thunnus > Thunnus thynnus. Next base: position 13,504,014 of record NC_089533.1, read on the forward strand.
TATAGAAGTGCAAACTAACCCGAGCGAGAATTCCTCCAAAGTGTCAGTTTTCTGTCTCCACTGAATCTCTCCTCATTTATATTTTTAAAAATCCAGCAGTCCCTTTTTTCTTCTGTCAGCTCCTTTGGCTTAACGCTGGTGAGCCGGATGTCCACATGTCAAGTGGCAGAGAGAAGGAGCCTGCTCCTCCAGTCAGGGAGAGAGATATCGCCAAGTTTTCTCAACTGTGTAGCACAGCTATCAGCTCCCAGGCTGCTCACAGCACACTGACACAGTCCATTTAGGAAAGAGCCCTACTCACTCACTACCTCCCTCCTCTCTCTCTCCCTCTCCCTCTCTCTCCTCCGTCCTTCTATCTCTTTCTCTCCTCTGCTGTCACTTGCATTAACATAGAGGCTCCACCCAGTGGTCATTCCTCTTCTCTGCCTCCTCTCTCTCTCTCACTCACTCACACACACACACACACGCACGCAATGGAAAAACTATATAGGCCCATCCACATGACTTTCTTACAATATTGTACAATATTGATAAACTATATTGAATTAAATGAATTGTCACTTTAAGCTAGTATTCTCGTGTATTTATTTAAATATTTTGGGAGAAATCTGAGTTAGTAACTAATTTGTATCAAAATTGATGAACATGAACACAGACACACTTCTCTTGGTACTCAAAAAGTATTGCAGTTGGGCAACCAGCCCTAATGACTGGATTCATGGATTACACGGATAAACAAATACTGATCGGCCGTAATGCCCATGCTTCAAAAACATTAAAACACATAAGCCCCAAAAAAAAAGAAAACATAAAAACTGGCTTCTGTTAAAATTTCAGAAGCCAAATTTCAAAAAGGTATTAAATCAAAAGTCATATGTAGCTAATTATATACAATCTTTGTCCAGTTACTAAAGAGCTACCATGCCAAAAAAAAAGACATACAAGGACATAAAAATAATATTGAACTTGTAGTATTTCTTCTTGTTCCGACACATCCGGTCGTCTTCCAGAGAGACAGAGAGGAAGCCATAAACTCTTCCCTGACCTGTTGTTATGAGTCAGCACTTCAAGCCAGGTCTTCTCTCTCCTGACCAGTCATGCGACCAGTCATACTATCATTATCACCTCCAAACTCCCCTTTAACAATGGAGTCTGTGCTGAAGACAATCATGTATATTCTTTTTTTTTTTTTTCTTTTTAAAAGGGGAGCACAACAGCATTACCCTAATGCAAATGATGCATGCCGAGACATTGTGCAAGATTCCCAGAATTCCTCCTCGTCGTGTCCCGGGATGTGTGTTTTTACAGCATGAGTGTACACTTGCCTCGGGTAGGTCTGCAGCGCAGAGCAGACATGAGCGCTTGTCTCATGTCTGAACAGAGTTGGATGAGTCAACCTGGAGCCCTCTGCTGTGCCGGCTGCACTCTGCAGTCCCACAGATGACAGAGCTTCCTCTGACTACTGTCAGTATGGGAGCCATGTGTTACTACAGCTGTGTGATTTATATCCTACATTAAAAGGATATAACATAACCTAACCTAACTTCAGATTAAAAAAAAAAAAATAGTAAAACCAAAGTATAAGATGAACATTTAATAATTATTCAGAGAGGAATCCTTTAGAAGAGACAGAAGCGCCAAACAGATCATGATACAATACAGATGTAAGGTGTTTTGCTTTGAAAAAGAGATGTCTGGACTGGAAAAACCTGCTCACTTGGTCATACTATTTCTATTAGTATTGTTATTATTCTCTCAAAATATGTAAAAACTACAGCAGATCAAGATCAGGCATGTTGTCTGAACATTACCAGAGGTTCTTCTGGGAAATGTAGAAAACCATTGAATGAACCTTGAGTAGATATGTCAGGATGGAGGAGTATGTAAATATGTATGTGGTGACCATATTCAGTGTATGTTCCCTGCTTTTTTTTAAAAGGAAGAAATGTCTATCCATGACTCATCACAGATTACAGCCTCAGTGTCTATAAAGAGGAATTTTCCCTCCCTTCTCAGGTTGTTTCGTTTGGAGAATCTTTAGAGGCACGGAGAGATAAAAGTAATCAGTGTTTCAAAAGAAAAAAAAAGGGGGAATATTCATTTCTTTCTTATTCCTTAGATCATCTTGTGATCTTTTAGATTAATCCTGAAACTCCTTGTGAGATCCCGACCCTGATGTTGGGCACCACTACACTACACGGCTGACGACATCAGCAACGTTTTTTAGCACCTTGTCCATCCAATAGAAATGACAATTTCAGGAAATAACGTTTTTACAGTGAAGCTTTTAAGTAGCTACCTCCGTGAGCTATTTAACCCTGTTGCATTAACGTGAGTCGTGTATAAGTCACGCTATAGAGTCAGAGGATTGAGATGACACAGAGGAGGGCTGCTCAAACAGGAATGACCCCTGCCACTCCCCCAAGAGCACATTAACATCCTCTATTAGTTCACAGTTAAAGGGTCCGCTAGCTGTGTTAAGGCTGCTGTGAAGGAATGCTGGGACCAGAGGATGTGACTGGGTGGGAACTAGAGCTGAAGAATGTATAGCAAGGCCTGCCACCACACACAGCTTCAGTGTAAAGCAAACATACGGACGACTCAACAGCATAAACATCCTGCAGCTGTACACACAAACACACACACACGCATACACGTACAATCCATCAGTATGGACACAAAAGATAAGCGTTCTTTTAATAATCTCCACTCTGTTTTATTGGCATTTATCAACGTTAATTGTTTTTAATAGGACAATGTGGAGGCTTCTCTGTGTTGATCCTCAGAAGCGGAAGTGCTATTTCTACCCACAATGCACGCCTTTGTCCTCTGATGCGGCTGGCCTTGATTCTTATCGGGGCTGACCAACTATCAACATCCTCTCTCGCCGCTCTCACCACTGAATCTCACACAAACACACACACATATCTACAAAAAACACATGAGGGGGTAGCTGGAGGATCCATAAATATATATATATTGTTTTGTTTTTCAGTTTCTATCAATCTGCAGCTTCAGTTCTCTTTTCTCCGTCTTTCTTTTTCTGTGACAGTGTAGATAATACAGCCCACACACAACTCGTGGGATGTCACTTCCTGTCACGCATATCGTCGAACTCTCGGCTTCCTGTTTGTGAGCCTTGCACATAGTTCATGGGAGGAGTAAAACCTGTGGCTAAACCCACCCATCCTGTGGGAAATGAAATAACAGACATTCTTCCTTCTTTCTAACTTTAATTCTTCAGCTCTGTCACAACATGATGGTGTTCAGGTGTGATTTGAAGCCAGGGGGAGGTCACCAAAGGACACCAACAAAGCAGCTATACAATTCGGCATGCAGGGTTGAACTGTTTACATCTTTCACAAAGTTTCTATGGTGCTGGATGTTTCTCATTGTCAAACGTATTCTTTGTGTTTCAGAAAGAGACAACACACAGTCACACGAACATGAACTGTTCTCTATCATTTGTAAAGTCAACAAGTAATCAGAAATGATTAGTATCAGCTTTTTCATGTCAGGAACTGCTTTCAGTTGTACCTAATTTTTTCTGCAGCCTAAACAACTACTTGACTGTAACCAAATTCTGACTTGCATTAGATCTGTATTTGATAGGCAAATCAGAACACTCCTGTTTTCGCTGGGGAGTTCCCGCCAGGCGCCATTTTGATTTTCTGGGGCCTATCAAGAGTTTTGTCCTGTATGAAGAAAGTAACTCAAGGCGTGTCTATACCTGCTGCAGACAAACCTGAAAGTCACTGATATCACTGCTGGGAGTGAAGAGAGAAAAATGAACTGCAGGCTAAACTGTGTAAAACAGACCCAAAAAAAGTAGGAAGAAGTCAAACTGAGAGATTTTGGTTTCCATTCTTGGAGAGAGAAAAGAAAAGCTCAGCTGTGTGTGCATGTTGCTGACAAGAACATGTTACCAAAATGAGGCCCAGTTGCAGAGTGGCTGAGAAACTCCTGCCAGACTCCAGTCTACAGTATCCTCTCATATACTTAAAAATTGAGGACCGGCTGACCTGGCAGTGGAAGGCAGAGGTTATGGCTACTCACAGGCCTGCGTGATGACAAGTTTATGAGAGAAAATATAGCCTAGCTCTCATGCAAATTATCTATAACAGTCGACTGTGTTAAAGGTAAATGTGGTGACATTTAGAGCACGTCAGGTAGCTAAATCCTATTATCCTGACAGGCAGCAACATGATCAACGACCAGCAAGTTTCATAAAAGCTGGGGAAATCTTACTTTTGCTTGATATGATGATGAGGAGGAGGAGGACAAGTCAGTGATTTGATTTAAAAACAAAAAAATCTACACTTCTTTCAAGCTGGATCTTAACATGGAAATGAATTCAGTTAGTTAATTTGATTTTGATTCTAATTTTTTAGTCTTTTGTCAAGTAAAAAAATGTTTTTGCTGATTACATGTTCACAAATGTGAAGGTCTGCTATTTTCTTTTAAAGATCATTTCTTTTATTCTAATGAAACTAAGGGAATATTACAACAAATCTGTTGGATCTGGTTACTTATAATGGACAAATATTGTAGTCTAAGTGGTTATTTGATTTAAATGTTTTTACTTGTCAACATACAATGTGATATCTGATGTTGATTGTCATGCAAGCTGAAGACGAATTCCTACTTTTGTGCAACAAAGTTGGACAATAAAATTGTTTTGATTTAGATTTGATTGAAAAAATTCGATAAAAAGAATTAACTGTGAAAATCATTATAAATGTAGTCCTACATTTAGCCCAATGTAACTGTGGCTGGCAACAGTAGCTGTTTTATATCATTATTTTTGTGCCTCTTTCAGTGACTGATGATACTGCTCTAAAAAATGTCAGCAATGTAGCAAACTGAGTGTTGCTGAGCTACCAAACCTGAGACCTGCAAACACACAACACCCTGCTGTATAGTAAATACACATTTATCAAATTGGATTATAGCAGTAACTATACAGAATGAACACTGGCCTGAGTGGAGGGGAGGGCTGCAACCAATGCAGAAAGAAGGCTAAAATATGATTATGGGGAGAAGATGACGATTATCAAACCACCGGGGCATTAGTGCCAGGCAGGGCACATTGTTCTGCAGCGCCCATTAGAGCTCTCAATGCTGCTCATTAGGGAACCATTAGTGACAACTACTTTAACTTCCCAGACCACCCACCGCTAAGTGGCAGAGACAAATGGACTTGAAGAGAATCGACTGCTCCTCTCTCTCTCATCTCTTTGCCTGTAAAAACAATGCAGTAGTGTGCCAGCCAGGCCACTGAGGACCCTCTCCATCAGCAGCAGCACATAACAGGATCAGTCAGTCAGACGTTCACTGTTCTCTAACACGATTAGCAGTGACGCAAGTCAAGGGTGCTAATTAATGCTGCCAGGCTAACCAAGCCAAACAGATGAAAAGCATCACACTCAACACTGAGCAACAAAGGCTTTCTGTTTGACTTCAAAGGCTGCACACTCATTTACGTTAATAGGTTTTGTTGTGATAATAAAATAATCTTATGTAATAGAATTACAGTCACACTTTAATACAGATTAAATCGATAATATACAATCATCACAGCTGCTGGGCTCCTATAGGAGTAATATAACCTTGAAAATCCCGTCAAAAGGGAGGAATAATAAAGAAAACTTATATGTAACATGAATGATAGTGTGCTGCTGCTATGTGGACACTGGAGGAGTTAACTGTCTGCTCCCACACCTGTTGCTGCTGATTGCTGAGCATTCACTGAAAAATGACACTGAGCATGTTCGCTCTTAGGCAAAAGCTGTTAAACTGTGTTAACACTTTTCCACTAAAGCTAGGCTATAGATGTGTTACTAAGGCATTTATACAAGCGGTTACCAAACAACACCCACAGTGATAGAATCTCAACCTGCAAATATGGTTGAGATGCATACTTACAGCAGAATGACAAGTTTTAAACGGTGGCAATGTGTTAACAATAAATGAAATAGTCTATGCAAAACACAAACTTTAAATGGCATTGCTAACCTATAAGGTCTTTTTTAAACACTCAATGGTATTATATCTTATTGTAGATTGAAAACAGAAATGATAAAATGTTAAATGTGTTTCTTAGTGAAGGCATGGGAAGTTTAATCTTTTAGGAAAAACACTGGGGTTGATAAAATATGCAGAAAGTTGACTCAGTGAATACAACAGTGGTGGTACAAATGGCAGAGTAAACAGTGTCAACAAGGCCAAACACAGAGAGAGGATCGAGCTCTCAGTGCACACGTTTGATTTCTGAGAGTTACCTTAAAAAATTCACCCATAAAAATAGCCTCACATAGTTTCAGACGGCCGAGTGAACTTCCCGTAACGATTTGTTCAACTAAACACAGTCCCGTGGAGCCATTTAAACAGTAACAATGTATTTCCTTGACAATTTCACTCACCAACACCGTCTTCTGATTTTAACACCATGCTGCCTGAGCCTCGCAGGTCCGACTCCACGAAAGTTTCAAAGAGGTTTCCGAGCGTCGAAAGTTTGACCGGATGATAATAATATCGATTAATTTGTTGTTCTTGTTTTAGTTTCTATCGCAAAGTTAACAAACACACCGGGGGGAATGGCTTTCCTCGGTAAATGGAGGCTGCGGCTCTGTCGACAGCTCAAGGGAGTGGTTTTAAGAGACGATTCACGTCACGATGTACTTTAACCAGCCAGTCTTTCCTGCGCGCGATCCTCTGTCAAGACCCGCGGTACAAAAACAACACGCTTCCGGTAAGCACTTTCATTATAAAACTCATATGACGGAACGCCATATGTTACCCCAGCTCAGTGGTTCTCAACCTTTTTGGCGTACATCAGGCCGCGGACCCGTATTTGATACGATGTAGGCTCAGAGATCCCCAACTGATAATAACTGTCTACATTGTAGATTGGCAGATTAACAGTGAAGAGTGTGAAGCCTATGAACAGAATAGTCATTTTTATACATTCGCTCATTGGACTAACTTCTAGTCAACGAAATAATAGTGAAATTAAAATGTTCCCCATTCTTCTGGGGACCCCTGGAAACCCTTCAAGGGCCCCAAATAATTCATTTGAAATAATTGAGTTGAATTACATAATGAGCCATCTTTTATTTTTGCACCTTATTTGACTGGGACTTAATCTGCATCAAGACATTTTAGAATATGCTCACCCCCAGAAAGAATTATATATATAATTATATATATGTGAAATAATGAAGATGCTTAAAAATACTATTAAATTCAAATTATACAGATACTTTTGTGGTGATAGCTCAGAGCTGGATTTTGAGACAGTTCACTGAGCAAGCCATGACCCTCCCTGATGGATGTGGACATCTACACTCACACAAAAAGAAAACAAAAAGAGTTATTTGGTCATATTTATTTAAATAAAACGCTCGAACACTGTAAATGTCAGTCTTGTTATGAAATCTGTCGTGCAGCTCTGCCACATGGGCACAGAACAGCATCTAAACACTGAATTGAATAATGGACTGATGCATTACTGTGAATGGTATTGCACACGTACATATAGTTTAAAGCAACAACATGCATTTAAATACATGATATATTAAAATAAATCACTCACTCTACCTACCCTTCATCTTTGAGTGCATTACATTTCTCATGTCTCAGCAAATCAATTCAAACTATTTTTAAAATAACATACTGGGTTGCAAGAAATCAAATGGGTCTATCATAATTAGCTATCATTTTAGACTTTTATTTTGAAAAAAACACATGCTCCATATCCGGTAATAGTCTCCAATCTCTGTGTAATTAACTCAGGCTGAAGGTGCAGCAAATGGGTCAAATGACGCGTCGGCCGCCTGTGGATATCTGTCCTGTTGCTTTGGGCACTTCTCTCTCTCCCTCTCTTTCTCTCTCTCTCTCTCTCTCTCTCTCACACACACACACACACACACACACACACACACACGCACACACACTCACACTAAACTGTTGTTGGGACAGGGTTGAGTGGGGGCAGGGAGAGTGATTGACACACACAGATAGGTTACAGCAGTTCATTGCTGCTGATCTTGCGCCTGCATTTCATTCACCACATCCGCAAACAGACAGACTTTTTACCTCAGAAACAAAATACTGTGAAACACCTGTTGACTATTCACACGAAGGAAATTCCTGTACATTCCCATAGGGACTTTAACTCTGGTATCTTTACAGAAAGTCATTTGAAACTTCATTTATAATAACATTGTCACACTTTTTTTTAAATATCTGTGATCCTCCTAAAAGCTACAGTGGGAAAAACTGCAGCTATTTTTTTTTTTTAATCACACAGGATGTTTCAGTGGTTCATGTAAAGAGTTGTTTGTCATTATTACACAACTCCAACAAGAAATGTGTATATACGGATGTGTCATTTATGGTGAAACTGGTTCTACCAAATCCTGGTTAGACTGAGCAACATGTTTTACACCTGATGCAACTATTCATTATCTGTTCCGAAATAAACACCTCCTCTTTTTTTTAATTTATTACTTTTGTGTTTCATCCTGGCCCACCAACAGACAGTATATTCACATTGTATGCTGCCTGTGATCAAAGGTGCATCTGATGGGGGTCTCTTTGTTCTAGTAGGGAGACATTTCTTGGCTGCATATTTTAGGGGAAAACTGAGGGCAGATAGCAGAGCTACCCAGCTTTCCAGTCCCTTGTTAAAACTGAATAAATCAGCCTGTTATTTGTATAACACCTGCACGAATGTGCTGCTGTCAGATAGGAAAGGGCCGAGCCTGTCCCTGCCTGTTGATGAATACAGGAGGGTTAAGAGGAATGCTACGCCGACAGCCACTGAAAGAGGCCAGGTAGAGGGAGAAAACAGCTCCTCTATGTTTTTCTTTTTCTCTCTTCTATCCTATCTGATGATGCACTGGGAGAAAACAATGTGAAAGCAGTTGGATGTTTGTATGACTAACCACGGATCCAGGAATCAAGACCAAACACTGGAATTCACCTCTTGTCTGAAGATATTGCCTCAGAGAGTAAAATCACCAGGACATCTTAGAATGAAAAGCCCTACAGACTGCATGGCCACTTCAGTTGAAGGGCTCTACTTGATGGCATGGCCCGTGAATGCCTCAGTTGTGCTGCCCAAACTCAACAAGACAATGTAGTCTGTGTGAAGTGAACCGTCTTCACATAAAGGTTCAATTCATTGTTACGGGTTCATCCTTTCCCCCGGGCACTGCTGTAAATCTGTGCTAAAGCCCAGAACAAGTGAATGCAGAGAGCCGTTTGACCTTTAAATGAAATGATCATGAGCTGATATCAACACATGAAGTAAATTGTTGTCTGCAACTTCCTAATGTACACAAAAGACATGCAGAACTGAAATGCTGGAATAAATGTGAGTGTTTGTGCAAACGTCAAATCAGCGTCATACTGGATTATCAAGTATAAAGAGGTCTTTGGTCTTGCATGTTAAAAGATGCAGCTGATTAGTGGCTTCAATGAGTCGAACAAATTCCTCTTGAGAAAGTTTATCCTTTGTTTTATTCACACGTCTCTGTTGCTCTGCTGTTGGTTGAACAGGTTTTAGTTGATGCTTTATTGTTTTTCCGTGTTCACACAGTGTGATTCAATTTGAAAATAGCTAACAGGAACATGTGACAATGTAAAGTAATACAACACAGTAACAACACAAACTATAGCCTCAAGAAAAAAAAAATGTATCAACACCTCTCTGACACAGTTTCTACAAAAAATAACGATATAGGCTTTTCAATGTAAGTATTTCCCTGCAGTGTTCTTTGAGAACTTACACAATCTTCTCTGTCTACAATGAAGAACTGATAGTTCAGTTACAAATCAAGACACACCTTTTTTTGACAGCGTGCCGGCAGCAAGAGGAACCCTCTAAATCTGCATAAGCTGAAATAGCTCACTAACACCCAGGAACACTTTAACTTCACACGAGCTTTGCTCATATTATGAAATATCAGTTGTTCAATCTTAGCGCACTATGTTAAACCCTTGGATTACAGACAGAGCCAATCCTGAGGAGAGATCCTGGTTTGAAAGGCGCCTCTCTGCCTGTCTGCTGGCTGACTGTGTAATCACACCTACTGATTGTAAAGAGCAAATCAGCAGGAGAGAGTGTGTATTATCATTATTCCTTATAGATGTGATCACAAAAAAAGAGGATAAGAATAATGGATGCAGATAAAACAGGTCAATTGTAAATTGAGGAAATAATTAAACATATAATGTGTGACTAAGTTCGCTCCAAAGAGGTGATGTGCCCTTATACTGTACCTACACAAAGGTTACACAGCTAGTCAGGTGGAAAACTGACTTCAAATTATGACACCTGCAAGATTCAACACTTAAAGGGATATTTCTGCAGTTTAGAGCATTGCCTTCATAAAGTTTTGCAAGAGAAAAAAGAGAAAATTGATGCAGCTGAGTGTGAGATAACCTGACTTTAAGTCCATAGTATGAGCCAAACTCCAAAAAAAAAAATGGATCCTACACTTCCCAAAATGCAACTCGAAAGTGTATCTCTGTTAGATCCCCATGTTTGGTAAGCACCCATGTCCTTCAAACACTCCCAGGCTTTAAAAATTTGTTGTCTTCAAACTCAAGCCAAAAAGCTTCTACACCCTCCAAAAGCAGAGACGACATTATACAAGTAAACAAGGGTGTCCCCTGAATTGAACGCTTGCCTGGAGAAAGTGGTGACTGGTTCCAGCTCTCTCAGCTCTCCATAATAACAACTATAACGGCACAATAAGGTCAATCCTGAAACCACAAGGCTCGGTTATTGTACCACAAGGTAAAAAGAAACAACACAGTGACAGTTTGCTAAGTTACAATAGCAAATCTGCAATTTTAAATCTATGTTTTAAATTAATTATATGAAATTGTGAGCAAATCATCTCTACCCATCCTATGAGAAGAAATACCAATAGTGACCCCTGCTGATCATTTGTATAAATTACAGTCATACCTGCAGAATTAAAGAGGCCAGTGAAAGAGTTCCATGTAGAGACATTAACAATAAATCAGTTCCATTAATGTTTCACTTGCTAACAGTCCTGTTTTTTTTCTGGCACACAAACAAAATTCAGGCTTGTTGAGAAATGGGAGGTTAGTGTCCAACTAGAAACAAGTAAACACCGGGCATGAAAAATGACTCTGTTACCATAAAGATTACTATGGTAGACATTCTTTGGTATAATCTGTGGCTGGAGTTTTGTTGCTTTACATGTGACTCATTGCATAGGCTGATTTTGAAAACCACAGCTTTCTTTTTGCAGGTGCAGTCAGTGGTAATGAGACTTTTGGATTGATCCGTCCTATAATTTTCTGGGTGAGAGAGGGAGGGCAGACCTGAACGACTAATTACTGACATGAGTCATATAACAAATACAATCTAGCTCTGGTGTCACTTTTACATATATATGAGTGAGAGACAAATACGCAGTGAGTGGCTTATCCCATTTCGAATTATAAACATTCAAGCTCTATTTTAAATAATACATATCCTTCACTGCGCATGCAATATGTCTTTTACTTTCTAAGTAACTCATTTCACATTTTTTAATCCCATTTTTTGCCATTGTGTCAGCAGAAGAAAGGACAAATATCATAAAAACACTCAGATGGAGAAAAGTCTATTTATTATAACAGTACAACATTAAGCTAATGAATAAAGCAATAGGTGGGCCGTAAAGCAAAAGAATGAGCCACTCAGGCTTTTTCTATATAGCATCCATCAACTGAAGTCAACACTACACTCTACACACATATACATACAGAAATACTGCTGTCAGAAGCTGTGATTTCACAAATGAGTTTTAGGAAGAAGGTGTGAAATGCAGGGAGCTCCTGATGAGTAGGACAGTAGGACAAGTCACTCCTCCTCATGCCATAGATTCACAGCATTCTGCATACAAATTTGCATTTGACATGGTTACACCAACAAATACTATCACTGCCTTGGTAGGCTATACAGCCTGACAACACAATTGTGCATGTAATTATCATTGTAAAACTGGGTATGCCATCATCTGTAATTAATTGTGCATGAGTATGACTAATAAGCAGTCTTGAGGAATCACAAAATAAAACCGCTGAGGACTTTTAGGCCTGCAGCATGTCTATACTGCTATGCGTTTACAGTGCAACAACCACATTCTAAATAACCTCCTAGACAGAACAATACCCGCTGAAAAACATTATTTCCCTTCTGTGTTTACCAGACTAACCATGCTCCGTTCATCTCATGCCATTTTATCAAGATAAAATCGAAAAACCAAGAGAAAAACAAACTCTCTCACGTCACCAGAAAGATCTTTTTTGGCTTACAGAGCTGTGTGGATTTTATCTGCCTGTGTTTTGATACCCACACACTCCTCTTTGAAGTAGCTCACTGGCAGACTCTGTCTGTTTTAGCACCCAAAACACGTCAAAGCAGTGGAAAACATTTCTGTCTCGTCTAAATCTTGTAAGGAAGCAACATAAATGTGAAATCTGTCTCATGTCTAAGATATTAACATTAATTAAGTGTGTATGAAGAGTTTACTGGTTGTTTAGGCCTTCAAATCAGAGATATCTGTGCATTATTTATTATCATGCGAAGTTTTAAGTTTCTATCCCATAATCCAGTGCTTCCCCTTAAAAGGTTACAAGACATGATAGCAAGATAGAAGAAAAAGGGGAAAAATGATACACAAAGTTTATTTTCTTCTGATTTTCCTCCAATATTTGGGTTTTTTTAGTGTAAAATAGTGGATAGTTTTACCTCTTCATGCCTCTAAAAACTGATTGAATCAAACAATCTGAGAAGGGAACATCACTCTTTGGTTGAACTGCTCCCAGCTCATAGACACACGCAACCTGTGACAACAGATACACATAACTTTAAAGGTTCACAAGCCAACAAGTGTGGAAAACCACTGCCATAATAACATCAGCATCATCACCAACCATCACCACTGCACCATACCCTACTTTAAAAAAGGCTGATTTTACAAATAAATGTTCAACGACGGGGCTGTATATGCTCCCAAACAGGTCTCTGTGTCCTCAGCTGCCGCCACATCCCACACAAATAATTTCCATGTCAGTGAGCATGGACGCAGCCATAGCACACCTGCCTCACAGTGCAGACGGCCCTGTGCTAATATTAATCAGCTAAATTACTATCATGTCTCCTTTAAGCGGTGCACTGCCCGCTCTCACTCTCAGCCTCATGTGAAGATTAACTGGGCATGATGTTTCGTCACACTCACAGTAACTGTGAATGTTAAACTCACAGTAACACTTACAGTTGGAAAGGGCACTGACATAACACTGTACATGTGCTTAATTAATATAGATGAAAGGGAGGAGTGACTGAGAAGACTGAAACATCAATTTATATCCCCTGTGAAACATGAAGATTCTGGGAAATTGACTCATTTCCCCAAAGACGCAACTACATAAGGTCAGCAGGAGAAGGAGCCAAGTGTTTTTTTCTTCTAACTTCTTAATCGTGTTTGCACTTGTTGTTTTATGTCAAACAGCATGCAGCTATATTTTAGGGTAGGTGATTTAATAGTGCTGCTGATACAATGTGAACTTGCTGGACAATCATTAGATGAGTCACACATGAATCACTTGTATGATTCATGATTAAAAAAAGAAACACCGACACTTGCAGTACACTGTCCAATCTCTGCCCACCGCAAGAGGTCCAAAATGTAATGGCTGCCATCACAACATGAATGTTTTTATTACAGTTTAAGCACAAAAAAAACACCTGCAGGTGGTTGATAGCTTAAGTGAAGCCTTTTGAAACAAATCATTTCACATTCACAAAATTAAAATGACATATAAGTGTTCTAATCTAATTAAACTCACTTGAAAACACATCATGATGACTCTTTCTTTAAGTCATATTTGCTTGTGTGACAAAAATCTGTCAAGACCTAAACCACAAACCAGAATGATCCAGATTACTTCCTCCTTGAGTATCCAAAACTAATAAAGTCCACTCTTTTCACGCACAAACCCCAGTGCTGATTCAGGTGTTTTGAAATCACTGAGACAGCACTGCTTCCCCTTGCTATGCACTCAGTCAGCTGATTCACCACAACCCCAGCGAAGCTGCTTTAGTCATGTCAACAGTCTGCCAACACAGTTTCAAACACTTCCAATGGGAACCTGCACGCCACCCGCAGAATAACGTAATGCAGTTGCAACACTTAACAACCAAACCAACCCAAAAAAACACATCACACTTACACATCAGCTGCACCACTACTCTACAGAATGGAAGAACAAATCAGGAAATACGGAGACAGATGGTGAGTATAAACAAACTCCTAAAGAGGCTAAGAGACATCTTAGCCAGCTCCGCTCCTGTCTGCTCCTCCATCTGTAATTAACCGGGGATCACTGAGAGTTGTTTATCCAAGTTTAAGAGGTGATATCCAGTAAACACAGCACCGCCTGCATCCCTGTTATCTAAGGGTACAGCAACTAGTAGCGAGGGCAAGAAGAGACGTTCTCATGCACGGCCAAGCGAGACAGGAACAGAAACGTTAGCCCGGAGTATATCATTCTGTGTGGCTGATGAGCTTTGTTGTGTGGATGGCTGTGGGACCTGCTGGAGATTAGATCCTCTCAGTAACAATTACCATTAGCTTGCTCTCTCAGTGTGTGCGCACACAGGGCAGAGGTTTAAGTCGTGCTTAATGAGAGAGCCTCCTTAGCCACAAGAAGCTCTCTCTATTTCTGTCTAACTGTTATCATCTGACCCAGAGCGCACACCAGCAAGTGAAACGCACCGTCAACCCCCAGGTTATCTTACACGCTACCAAAACTCATAAGAAGTTCATTCAAAACTAATAATGATGATGTCTTCAACCAGCCAACAAACAAATCATCTTACTTCGACACAATAAGGCTCACAGTTCTGACTTTACTTTACCTGGAGCTTGCTGGACCTCATTCACAGCCGGACACAAGAACGTCTGAAAGCTGGACACGCAAAGTTCACTCACTGTTCCCATAGCTCCAGAATGCTTGCTTAATATGCGTATCTGCGTGCGAAGGTATGTCTCCGATAGTGGCTGTGTGAGTGTCTCAACCTTACAATTCAGATTGAGATGGAGGAAAAGGGAAGTTGAGAAGGCCCAGACTCCCTGCTGCGGCTGCCGACAGTCACCCTGTGCTCCCAGCACTTTAGTCCATGAAGAGACTCCAACTGTAAAGGTCTTGCTCTGTGTCACTCTGCTTCACCTAATCCCTGGTCAGATGAATCCTCTGCTCCCCTGGCCAATCTCTCACACTCAACTACTTTCTCTTCCCCGTCAATTAGAATGTGCAACTTGCTAGGACACCGAAATCACTTCTGCTTTCTCCCTGTTCCCCTTTCGTGCTCCGTGTCTCAGCCTCCCTCTATCCTCCTCTGCTCTCTCTCTCTCTCTCTCTCTTTCTCTCTCTCTCTTTACCACTTGCACTCTCTTGCTACTTTACATACTAATTCAAGCTGATATTCTTCGACTGCATGTACAAATGGAAAAGTTATGTTGTATTTGAAAGCATACATAATTTAGCTTTTTTTAGGACTTTTGCAGAGAATAAGTATGCCTGATTAAAAAATTGAAAAACATTCACAAGAAAAATCAATTAAAGAAACACTCAAGTCTTTCTGTGCATGAGAATCACGTTGAACTATCAGTGAACTATGTGTTTTTCTGTCTGTGAGCCACACAATACAGTTTTGAAGTTCCATCTCCACCCTCTGTTGCTTTTAGCTTCTAGTCACTCATCATTTTGGCTTCAAAAGCCTTACACATAAAATCAAGATTTCATTGTTGCCTGGCAACGGGTTAGAAGTAATGATGTGCTCCTGGGCAAAACACTGTGAGCCATTTGTTTTGATTAGATTATTTTCACACCTATTGAGGTTATTCACCACGAATACATTCCCATTTTGGGGTCTCGGAGCCACATAACACGTATGGGGCACTTACACACACACACACACACACACATGCACACACATGCTCACAACAAAATTAATTGGTCTGCTTCTGTCACAGATGTGTTCATAATCAACGACAATTGACTTCATTTTCCATTTCCTCTTTAGAGCAAAGCGAAAATGTTTACCTGCACTCTTGAACTGGTGCAACTCTGCCTGCCATTCTGAATTAGCCTGCCTGTCAGTCACACATAGTGTCGCTCACTCCTTCACAGCAGCCTCGCTCATTCACTGTCAGTCATTAATTAATACGTCAACCCTGCCCTCTCTATCAATCACACCGCCAAGGGCAGCATGAAAGCATCTCAAGCTAAGTGGCAGTTACTAAGCTAAATAAGGGAGATCACATACCCTATTTGTGGAGTTTGCGTGGCTATGATATCACCTCCGATCTATCCATCATCGCTGCCTGGTTCATTGCCAGAGGGCCGAGCGCCTAAAACTCACCCCTGCATGAACTGCAAAGTCAGTCCTGGCCACTTTAAAATGCTGCAGCTGCACATCACCCAGAGGAGCAGCTCTGTCACAGGAGGAACAGCAGCACGGCACGCAGTGAAGTCAGCACAAATGTTTCTCTTCTTTTTTTTGGTATGCATATTCCTCCTCCTCTGCTCTACGTTACCTCTCTGAATGAGAGTGTGTTGTAAACAATTTTCTGAGCACCTGCAAAAAGTATGAAGATGTAAACAGGTGGGTGGGATAGATGGATAGATAGATAGATAGACAGACAGATAGATAGTGAGTAGATGTGTAGAGTGCACTCCTCAGCCTCATACCAAGTCCTCCCTTCGAGCAAGGTCGAAAAAAATACATCAATTCATTGCTGTAAATGGAATAATGTCTATTGCGCAGAATTGTCAATTGGCCATATCTGAGTCCACACAGCAAACCCTAAGTGCCCTAATGAAAGCCATAAAGGCAAATTAGGCACAGCTATAATAGTTTATTTAAATCCATTATGCTTAGCATTGCCTCATAAGGGCTTGTGGGTTATTTTATGTGAAATGCAACACACTGTTAGAGGCTTAAAGCACCGGATGCAGGCACAGACAGCCTGGAGCAGCCCTGACAGTTCAGAATGGTAGCGCCAATACACAATGATCTGTTGTGTATTGTCTGCTGTTGAACCTTTGGTTGATTCTTTGATCACACAGAGCTCATATGGCTCTGGAAATTTGTCCAAAACTGTCCAAAAACAGTGTTAAATTAACTAGTGGATCTGGACTTGCACATTAATATTGATTTTTAAACTTCTAAAGTTATATTTTTTGGTACATAAACATTCCCACACATGCTCAACTCAATTAAATGGAAATAGTCAGCACTTGTACTACACATGGAACAAAGTGTTCCTCTCAGCCCAGTAGAAATGCATAATTACAGTGAAACCCACTCATATCCGCTATAAGCATTGGTAGTTAAGTATTACTGCTATATACACTCAGATCTTAAGGGTTGCTGCTCTGTAGCTGATCCTGCAATCTCTATCATCAGGTGGCAGTTGGTAAGTGAGAAAAGAAATTCCCTGTGGATATAAACACATTTTCACGTTACAGAGCCAAATTAAAGTGATGAAAATGTGCATCTGACATCATGAGGCAAACGTCTTCATTTAGCAGGAACAGAGGCTGCAGAGATGTGATTTGCTCTGCATAGTGCTGTGGACAGTATGTCAGCCTGGCCTTGAACTGGACCGAAATGAAGGCTTTACTTGAGTAGTTGTACATACATGCCACCAGGTGGAGATAGCATGCAACAACACTATTATTTCTTAGTTCACCAATCCAAGCCATACACCATATGGAGTGCAGGCTTGGATTTAATTCACCTGTGAAAAGTGCGTAGGTTGAGAACTGAGTAGAACATCCATGAGCAAATATTACAAGCAAAAACCTTCAGCTCCATCAGTAGACAGTTTACAATGAAATGCTGATGAAAATCTGTCATATGTTTGTCTTCAAACAGACAGATACGTAGAAAAGTCTTATATGTGATGAAAGAATTTCCCCAATCGGATATTAAACCTACAGAGAGCCGGCTGATCTGTGTTGGTGGAACTCCTACATAGCAGTCTAATGTTAGCATCACCTCTAGTGACTAACACCTGGCTGGGTGGTAGCAGAACAAGCACCTCTGCTGGTACAATTCAACCAAATATACTCACTGCAAAGGATATAGCTTAATGCTAAATATAGATTTAATTAATTAACACCTTACTGAAAGTGAGTTGCAGCACCTTTTGTCCAATTTTCATTTCAGATGTTTCATACCTTTAATATACTGTTCTCGTGTGCTTCTCTTTATCTTCATCTCTCTGTGATTGGTGTAGATTTAATAATGGAAAACAGAGGCCTGATGTTAAATTTGGATTCACCAATCAGTGCATGAATTAAGAGGTAGAGTTTTAGAGAATGATGTCAGTTTATTTTTAGACTGATTTTTTTAGAGGGTTAAGTATTAAAAACAACTGCAGCAGAACTTCAGATTTGCATCCGCTTTGAAGTGATAGATTTCAACTTTTCTTTTTAATCTTTTGATTTTCATGACTTTCTGTTTTTATTTTATCAGGAAAAAGATATGTCTGCTTAAGTCTACTGAGATTTGGCTGCTGCTGCTTTGACAGTCCTTCTTTGAGGGTGCTTTGAAAGTGAGAGGAGCTTAGTGCCGGAGTAAACCTTCCTCATCACGTGAGTAAAAAGTGACACTCTACAGCAAGAAAACAACATATTACTGGGAAGCAGAAGCGACTATATTTCTCACATGTCAATCACTCAGCCATGGGGGAGGGGTCAAACTGAAAGGAAAGATGACACTTATAACCACAGCAACCACACGTACCTGCCGCTATAGTGCACCACGCCTCTGAACCGGCACACTGTTTCCTTTGTGTGTGCACAGTTCATTATGCAAAGAGAAACTGAGCTGCACTGACAGGTGCAGGTAGATGGCAAAGGTGCACGTACAAAAAACAAAAAAAACAAAAAGATAAAACAAAGACATTTTGATACCCTGCTGCTCAAAGCCTTTTGAAGTCTTGAAACAGAGCCGCACCCAGTGAATCCCAAGATAGCTGGTTTAGGGCACCAACACCTAGCAACATCACTGGTACAGAGTACAAAAACACAGTATGGTGATCCTGTCATAAATTTAAGAAGGTGACTTCACATAATGTCACTGCAAGGCTATAAAATATACAGATTATCCCCTGACACACTGCAAGTACCCACACGAATAAAACATTGACTTTTTTGTTACATAAGTCTACATTAATAATAAAATACAGGGGGAAAAAAACACAGTCTTAAGGGTGAATGGATGACTTCCATCCTCTCTCTTTTTCTGACTTCATTTATGCTGAGCAGTCACAGTGCTCAAGGCCAGAGGAAATTTTATGACTTGCACTTATACATTCAGATCCACAAGCCAGCGATTTGACTAAGGAGGCGTCAGGAACAGTGAGAGTGTTATTTGAATGTGCTGGGAGCATCAGCATGTCCCTTTTCACAGTTTAGCAGATAATGACATAATCGTCGACTGATTCTTCAGCTGAATTGCAACTAGGAAACTACTGACAAGGGAAGACAACTGTAAACAACATATAATTATGTAGCTCGCATATGGAAGATCAAACATGACGTATGGGCTGTCCAGAGTGGCAAAAGTCACAGACCATGTGTACTTTGATATGTCAAAAACAGTGGTTCACATTGCTAAAAATGGTATAAATGTGCAAATTAATAACCTCAAAGGTGTATTTATACTTAGATAACACAAAAACTTTAAAAAAAGATTTTATATCTGACTCACAGAGAGAGATATGGAGTACCAGCCCTCCCTCCTTTTAACAGAGCGTCAGTTGAAATCTTGCAATGAGGCCATTACTGGTGGTTCTATTTTGAGATGCATTAAGCTCACAGAAAACTAAACTGCTAAATAATTGAGATAAAGCCTCTATCATAGCCTGGGCCGAGCCATCAGCTCATCATGGCCGGCCTGACATCATCAGGGGCATCACCCTATACATGGTGTCAGGACGCTGAATTTCCTATAAAAATGTGTCTTTGGCAATCAGGGCAGCTTTAAGAGAAGGCATTCTGTAAAACTGTGTCATCTAAAGAGGTTGTGCAACTCTGACAAGATGCCAGCATGGCACAAATATATCAGTATGTGTTGTGTTACCTCCCATATGAACAGGAAGTTTTCTGTTTCTCTGTGCATTCATTCTACTGTGTAGATACATGGATTTTTTACTGTGTCCACCATGCTGTTGTAGCTGCAGTGTGATGTTTAATAATTCATCATACAGATCTTTTTATATCTCTTTAGCTGTGAATGCCACAGAAGCCACCTGTTCCTAAACTGGCTTATACAAACCAAACAGGGTATAACTTCATTTCCTGTGTGTGCATTTCAGTTACATAAACACATGGGGAAATATGAAAATGTGATTCTCTTTATGGCAAGGAGTAAAAACACGTCTACAGTATATCATGCTGTCATTTAAACAGTTCCTCCAGACAGTCAGACTGGCACAGTATGAATCTATGCTTGATATTTCTGTACACTTGGCACAGCAGAGCACGAACACTGTAGACAGCAGCAGTGCTTAAAAAAAAAAAAAAAAAGCATGCAGTCATGTCACTGTGAGAAGCTTGGATGAAAGCGTTCACTAAATGCTAAACAGTAATTGATGTAAGAGTGCAGTGAAGACAAACCGTAATTCTCCCCCTCCATCCTGGTGGTCCTGATGCTGCTGCAGGAGTCACTGTCCGGGGATGTCTCTCGCCAAGCGCCCGCAGCAATCCGGATACCTTCTTCTCTTCCTCTCTCTAGTCTCTGCTTCGCTTACCTTCCAGGCTTTAACTTGGTGGTAGGTTGTCTAAATGTACAAGCTCACTCAGAGGTGGTACTTTGAATCTGTTGCTGTTTTGTTTGTCGCCAGTTGCCGTTTAAAAATATGCGTGTTATCGGTGTAGGCTGCGTGCTGATGTGCATCCAGGGAAGCCGGTGCACATGCCGGCCCCTCCCATCCCAGATGTGATGTCACGTCTTTAACCAACAACTTTGCTGGATATTAGCATCATTTATGTAAAGTCACCTACTGCATAGAGAAGGCAAATTGTGAGTAAATTGTGTGTAAATTTAAACTCTAAAAAAAATATTTTATATCGATGTTTTAAGGTGGGGAAAAACTTCTCTACAAACCAACTTTTCAAAGGCTGTATAAGGCCAACAAAACTGAAAAATGCTTTCAGAAAACAATTAAAGATGCCGACTAGAAATGTTTCTAGATGTATATAATATACTCCACTTTGAATTTTTTTTTTCCATTTAAAAAATTTAAATTACATAATTAAAAAACCTTAAAATTACATCTTCTCCGTCTCCCTCATTAATTCAGAATCTATGAATATGCAGATATTTTTCATTTCAAAACTGCTGGACACAATGTCTCTGTTACTTCCCTGAAAAGTCCATTCTCAATGAATTTGCACTTGAGGCTGAATGTTTGTGTACTGGACCAGGATTGGCTCCAAACTTGTCGTGATGTCACAGATCCCGCTTGAAGATACACGCCTTTAAAGTCTGATTTTCGGTAAGTGCAGTGAAGCTTTCTCCCTTCAGCAGATGAAAGTGAAAACTCATCTAGTGTCAAACTCTGCACATGCATCATTCTGCACAGTGAAGCTCAAACATCCAACTGAATTAACAATAAGCCAAACTAATTTTTGACTGGAGGGGGGACTTTAAAGTCCACATTAAATTGCAATGTGGGAAAAACTGTTGCTACATTGCCCTTCTTAAGTCCACACTTTGCATGCCACACCTCTGATAACACTTATATCACATTGGGTGTTTCGCCAAAGCTAACAAAGAGGAAACACCTATTGTGACATCCTTGAATGAGGTGTGGCCAGAGGTGTAACATGCCAACTCATAGACCGCACTAATTTTTTGCCTTTTTGTTGATCAGTATCTTAAACTCAATACAGCTGGTAATTCTCTTAAGAATTTTGATGCAGGCTTGCTTTGAAATATCACACTTACGATCAATTTTCTTCACTGCATTCTGCCATCATAACTGCGTGCTGTCTAACTTCAAAAACGGAAAAAAGCCAGCAGAAGTACTGAAGAAGAAGAAATAAATAAATAAATAAATAAATAAACACCAACAACCATCTCACAAAAGTCACAACTTTATTGCACCTTTAAAGTTTACTATAGTGTGGTAAGAGCCACTTTCATTATGAAAGGTCTCTTCCCTGGTCAGAAAAGGTGGTGCAAACATGTGGACCGTCCATTCACACCAGTAAATGTTCCTCTGTCAGTTTTGAGAGTCACACCCTATGTCGATTTCACAGCCGACAATCACATCCTATGGAATTTAGACTGCAGCAGCCTCTCTTGTACTGTACACACTACAGTGACATAGGGAAGGTCTTGCATGAAAACAGACAACTCTCTTATACACAAATGAACAAACACATTTGCAAATAAATTCTCAAGTTAACATCCACCAACTGATCCGAGTATTAGTAGCACATTAAAGATCTGAGTCTTGTCTTCTTTAAATTATATATTTATAACATTAAATCCTATACTTTTTTATAGCCAAATTCAAGGCAACATCTCTAGAATGAAAAGAAATGCATGGGCAAATCTTTACAGCGTTGGAGGGAAACACGGGTAGCACAAGATGGACTGTACAGTCTTCTACACTGGCGAAGCATTTTGTTATCGTGACGTTGATTTCTCTACTCATCTGCGCCCGGATTGGGTGCGAGATGATCCCATGGTTTCCACACCTGAAATACTTGTATAAAACAGTTTCTACAGGATGCACAGGGTGCAAAATGGTGGTCCAGGGGGGAGGGACTGGTCGGATATGGAACAGGGGAGTGGAGTCTGATCAGAGATGGAGATAGGATACAGGATGTCTGGGTTCCTGAGTCTTAGCCCAGTTTCTAGGTGACCAGCATGACAGTCAGAAAATTGCATAGAGATATAAGATACAAGGGAAAAGAAATTATTAGCATGTGGCTGTCCCATTCTAACACAGTGCCTGAAGTAGAAAATTTAACCCTTTTATTTCAGTACATTGGTGAAGAACAAGTTTGTGGTGAGGTTTGTTACAGAGAATGAAAAGCTCAAATCTCCAGACAGAAGGCTTCTGAACGAAAGACTGATGAGATGAGCTACAGAGTAAATAGCTGCACAGTAGAAAACAACTGCTCTCGTCTGAGGTCCTCCAACAACCCCAACCTCTACTCCATCAGAAAAAACAATAACGTCTAGGTAAACACACAGATATGATGTAGCTCGTCGATGTCAACGCTTCCACAAACAAACTGTTTCCAATCGGCACTCTTTTGTGGTCTAAAATGTATCAACATTAAATCTGAAATAAAGTGAATTTTGTTAGCAAAATATGGTACATACCCAAAACAGCAGAACTAAAAACAAAAGGAAGCTTGGTAAATTTCTGGACCAATTTGGACATGCATATTTAGAAAGTGGTAGCAATTTTAAACCTTTAATTTTACCAACAATATGCAGCCAAACTTTGGTCCTCAAAAAAACAAGCCACATGGCACAGACACTGCAGCAAAATAAAACAACGGCAGATTAAAAAGGTATAAAGAAAATTATATAGAAATCTAAAATAAAGTACATTTTAATGAGTACATAATTCTGGATCTTTGCAATTTGGTATAGATTACTTTCAAGAGAAAAAAGGTCACTTTTTTTAACAGCCAAAGTGTTGCAGGTATACTTTCCATTTTTTTAAGCAACCGATTACAAATATGGTTAACTGTATTCAATTTCATAGATGCTCAGGATTTTTGGGGGCAATAACCAAGGCTCAAAGGATGCCACCAATGAATTCATGTGACACTGAGGTGTAAGCGGGTTCTGTTAAATACTGCATGCATAGAAAAGTTTGAGCCACTGGATTAAAAGGGGATATAAATCCCGCTGGCCAATGTTACTGAAGCCTAAAGACAACATTTCATGTTAGTTAGTTTAAAATTTAGATTCAAGGGGATATCCGATAGGCTGTTGATGCAGTCTGCTGTACTGCTTTTGGCTCATATATTATTGAGGAATTTGGGTCTGAACTGAACACAGAACAGAGAGGTAAAAAAGAAAAGGGAAAAAAAAAAAAAAGTACAGAAGTTTGGTATACAGTATTGTTGTCTCGATTTCCAGCCAGCATGACCTCAACAGCAATCTGGACTCTCAGCGACGGACTCCAAAAACTCTCTTCCCTCCGGGTGTTACAGACCACTTGTTCCGTCTGTCCTGGATCTTCTGGAAGATGCTGCTCCCACTTCTCCACTTCTCTCTTTTATAGTTTTTCATTTTCTTCACCTGTTTATTAGTAAAAACAGAGAATAATGAGGAAAAAGGGACAGTGTATGGCTTACAATTAGGCAACTAATTTGTGCTTTAATATCTAGAAAGCATTGTGATTTTGCAAAAAAAAAACAAACACATTATACATAAGATTGCCCCCCCCCCCTCACCTTTCCCCTGTCAAAGTCTTCATCCCACTCATCGATCACAGTATCACACTTGGCATGGCGGACATCGTCAATGGCATCTCTACTAATAGCAGAGACCTCTCCATCCCAACTGAGGACTAGATGACACAAACAAAAACCTATAAAATGCATATAAAAACTGTAGCCCTGCCAAAAATCTTAAATATCAACATTGTTTGCTACAAACTATCAAATCAATATACTGTCATACAATGGCTCAAATGTACACATCACTCTTTGTCTCACCATTGGCTCCGTAGGCCTTATCTGTGGAGTTTCTAAGCAGCTCCTCTACTACACCGCTTGTCTTTTTCCCGTCCCAGGCTACAGGAGCAGCTCGAATCGGGGTGTCTCCTGGTGCGCTTTCATCAGCCGCTGGCGCCTGTTTGCGCTTGTAGCCGTCCTTCACTTGGCTGTCCCACACTACCACTGTGGCTGGATTTAGAAAAAACAAGTCCATAGATAAAACAGATTAAATTTGGCGTTCTCAAAATGTAATGAGTCGTACTCTCGCAGCATAATGGTGTTATGACTGGTCAATCAAATGAAAGGCTGAGGCACTGTGGTGCAGAGATTTTCAGCAAAAGTCTCTAATCAATACACAGAAAAAACATTGTACATTCTGACTTGCCGAGGCAACAAGATCGCCCATGTCACACTGCGGATTGCAAAGCATGAATACACGTTTGCATGTACTGTGTGTGCATGCAAGTCCGTGCTGGCATACCTGTGCTTTGTTTGCTTATTTTGGCGTTTTCTGCCGTGTTCTTTTTGGAAGGGGGCTCCGCTGCTGCTTCAGGCTCGTCGTTCTTCCCGTCTGAGCATCGCCTGCTCTCCTCCCACTGTCTCACCTCTTCTTTTAGCCTCTTCTTCTTCATCTTTAATTTCTTTTTCATCATTATCAAATCTCCCGTGTCGTTCTGAACAACTGCGGCCTTCAACTCGGAACTCCTGTTGGGACAAAGTAAATGTATACAGGTTAATATTGTGCTCATTGCCAACAGGTGTTTGTGTGTTTGCTCATAGATGAAAGGTACAAGCCCGTGCTTTGCTTGCACTTTACCTTTTTAAGAATGATTGGTAATGTCAAGCACTTTAATACAGAGCTGACTAATAAATAACACACATTAACAATGAATGAAAGTAGGAAATGTACAGGTAGAGGAGTACTTATTTTTTTCATGAAGTCAGTATGCAGCACGCTGGCTGCACTGTGGAAGTTTCTAGAAGTGTCTATGAGTTGGACATAAGCACAGTACGATGAAAGAGCCAGCTGGTTGCTATGGAAACAAAGTTATGCGCCTGTGTTTTTCTAAATTATGAGCTCAAATTAACTCCAGGCAACACTTTGTGAACAGAAATGAAGAACATTGGATGTGTACTCTTACAGGGAAACAACAACACACACAAAAAAACAAAGAATATGCAACTAAATGAACCAAACTTCAACCCACCTTTCTGCTGCAGAGCGTGCTGAAGTTGTGTCCTGCAGAGCCTCATCCAGTTGCATCTTCTTTTTCTTTTTCTTCTTCTTCTTCTTCAACAAAACAGAGTCCCTTCTGTGTTCTTCCTGATTTAACTCACACTGCGATGAGGTTGTGGCAGCTAACTGAGGCTTTTCTTTTGACTGTTCAGCATCTGGATGGGATGTTAGACTCCACATCCCGCCCTGACACCAATCCTCCTCCTGGTTCGATGTGTCCAGATGAGATGGGACACACTCTCTCTCCTTCACCTTCTCTCCGTCCTCGTTCTCCCTCTTTCGCTTTTTCTTTTTCTTCTTCCTCTTCTTTTCGCTAGCTGATTCCACGTGATTGGACTGTGTCACCGTAGCTGGGGATGTGGCTGCCTCTGCGTCACCCTCCATCTCAGAATGGCGCCGCTTCTTTTTCTTCTTCTTCTTTTGGTTGACCTTTTGAGCTGGAGGGCTGTTGAGGTCTGGTTCTTGGACCACTGAGCTGAGGTTGTTGGAAGACTTGGGGCTCTTTGGGCCGGGACTGTGAAGCCCGTTGGTTTTAAGAGAAAGGCTGGCGTTTGGCTTTTGCAGTGTAGAGAGAATGGACTGTTTCTGAGGGCTCTGCTGTTTGAAAGATCCACTTAAGTGGGCAAAAGGCGATGACTGGACTTTAGGTGAATGGAATGGACCAGCTCTGTGGAAAGGAGAAGACAATACATCTGGACTGACTGGGTCACTTTAATGCTGTTATTCTGATGGACAATAGGGTTTCCAGTGTATTTGTGATACGATATGCAGTTCACTACTTCCTACCTGTGAGTGTGAGTAGATGAGGCAAAGGTGAGGGGGTTAAGTTGATTTTGATGCGTGGGGTCTCTGGACAGCTGGCGTGGCAAAGGGGGCAGAGCATCAATGCTGCTCGGACTCCGGCTGCGAGCCTGCAGTTATCGACATAAATAAAAACTTGGTGGTCTAAAGAAAATAGCCATGAATGTGACAAAAATAAGGAAGAGAATCAAATAAGGAAGGGGACGATTTAAAGGATGGCAGGAAAAGATGGAGGGAGGGAAAACAAAGAGGAAAGGGTATGGCAGAGAAGAATTAGAAATGGTTAGAAAAAAAGAACAAACTAAAGAAAAAGAAGACAAACTCTAAACAAGTGCTACTATGTGGTTGATTAGACAGGCACGCTGGAGAAATAACTCATTACATACAGCAGAAAACAAACTAGAAAGTCTCCTAAACAATTTATTGAAATAAATGGTCGAATTTGGGATAGCAGTGTGGAGTGGGGCAACAGGAAACCAAGGTATCATGAGCTTGCACTAAGACAGGAAGTGGTGCTGAAAGTTGAGGATGGGAATAAAGTTCACCTTCTTGGCTGACAGGGCCAGTTTCTTGGCAGGTGGAGGTGACATGGTGCTGGTGGCTTCAGATGTGATGTTGTTGAGGGTCGGGGGTTTCATTTTCGCCATCTTCTGCTCCTCTGTGCTCTGAGAGCGCTCTACACTCTTGGCTGGAGACGCCAGGCCATTGGAGCCTTTCCGAGGGGTGGAGGGAGTCTCTCCTACTGGAGCACTTTTAGGACCCATGGAGTCCTGGCCGATACAAAGGCAATCATAGGCTGTGGTTACGCTTCTGTGTAGCCACTCTTGGCCAGAAATGGATCCTTGAATTTCATAAAAAACATCTATAGCATCGTATAAACTGGTAGTACATTTTACATACTTAAGGTTTGTACTGAGGACTATAATCTAAATTTGATTTGTGAGATTTGTGTTTGCTTTTTCACGGCAAACATTACCTTTGAGTCAGTGGTGTCGGCAGAGGAAGAGTCAGACAAAGACTTGAATGAGGTAGACGCTGCCATGCCTCTGCCCTCGCCACCTTGCTTTTTATCTCCCTCCGTCCTGCTGACCCCGTTATTAGATGGGGTAGGAGTGCTGCTGCGTGACTGCGCTTGGCTCTGGGGGGAGGGCTTCTTCAGCTTCTTGAAAGGCTCCTCGATAACCGTAGGTCCACCTGGCAGCTTAGGTGGTCCATTGGAGGACGATGTCCAATTGGACAATCTGGGCTGCGGCTGAGAGCTCACCCCGTTCCTGGAAACGGGCAGGCCCAGACCACCATCCATGGACTGGATCTTACGCAGTTGTGCAGGCTCAAGTTTCTGTCAAGAGGCGTTTGACTTGTATTAAAAATACATTTTATCAAAATGTTTCAAGACGTAAAACTAAGCATGTCTGTTAATATTTTACAAGATGTTTGAAGTTGGTATATCTCGCACCTTTGTGACCTGCGGGGAGGAGAGAGGTCCGTTCAGGTTGGCCCTCTTGATCTGTTCAGACGACACACTGTTCTTCCCAGAATGCAACATCCCCTGCTTGGTGGTCTGCCCATCCGCATTCTTCTTGGTTTCAGGGATCCTTTTAATATACAAACAAAGACTCTTCAGATGCTTTATTTAATTATATATCCGGGAGGAACAGACAACACTGTTTTTGATCTCTTGCAGCACTGCACAGTGTCTTACCTCAGGTAGAAAAGCACATAAGCCTGCTGGTTCAAGACCACTTTGATATTACTAGAGTGCACCATTGAATCATTCATTTGGTACCATTGACCGTTGCTCGCCTACGAGAAAACAAAGAAGAGATAAAGTTTAAAAATAAAGCAAGAGGTCCACAACAGCTTATACGGTAATTACCTGTGAAATGTATTTAACATTATTATTTACAGCTACAATATAGGAAAAAAAAAAATGGCCATACCAAGGTAGCCATCTTTTTAATACTGGCTGTAGTAGGCAATGAGCAGGACTGTTGCGTCAATGTAACACAGTACTTTTCTAAGTATTTAATTATTTTATTTATTTAATTATTTTATTTTTATTATATTATTTTACTGATATTGTGATATAAATTTACAAAATAGTGTGATAGAAGATTTTATCCATATTGCATAACCTAAAACCTACAATTATCTTAAGAGACTGACTTAAAAAAATTAAAAAAAAATCTAAATAATGGTAACTAATAACGGAAGTAAATGTTACTAGGCCATTTCATTTTTGTAGCCATTTCCTGTAATATAATATCTTATATTTGATCTGTTAATGTCTGTTTCTGTGTAAAAGGACTCCCTCGAAAACAAGATAACTCGTATCAGCTTACCTTGACATAGCAGTAGTAGTGGCCAGCGTGACAACTGTAGCCAGAGTGCACCAGAACAGCATATAGGCCGTACATAACAGGATCACCTGAGCTCTGAGACATATAGGGGCGGATGTTCAGAAATTCTGGGTATCCAACATCCTGAAGACAGAAAAAGATGAGCAGAAATATCAGACACACTGACAAGTAAGACAGCTCTTTCAAACAGCCTATGGTGTGAGAATTCTTTGTTAACCTTTGTTATTTTTCCTCCGCTGAAGTTGGCGAACCTCTTCAGTGAAAGGGTCAGTACATTAGATGTTCGATGGACTGTGAAGCGCTTGGTTGCTGGCACTTTCTTTTTGCACCTGGAGAGGGAAAAAAAAAAAAAGAGATCTCCAATGTGAATAAACATAATAATAAAAGTAAGTTTTACACCCTGAAAGTTTTAGCTGAAACATTTTATGTCAGGTTAATGATTTATGTTACATTTTCAGACTAGAGTGGTACTCACTTGGCACACATGTAAGCATTCTCTCCACTTAATACGTCTGGTTTCACAAACAGTTCCAGGGCTCGCACAATGTTTGCTGCTTGCTGAAAGACAAGAACAGAGAAATATTGGTAATGGAGACAAAAAAAAATGCATGCAAATAAAATATTTTCATGGTAATATAAGATATATCAAGGTCTTGTGAAACGTACTCGTATCTCCACAGCGATGTCCAGATAAGGATCATACGTGTCCGACACACTTTTACAAATAGAGCATTTCACTGCAAGAAAAAAACACAACCGATTTGACTCTCTTTCAGTTATTTCTAATGAAAATCTGTTGAAGTCATGTAAGTGGGATATTTCACACAAGTGGTCATTACACTTCCTGAAAATGTATCAAGAACTCTCAAAAATATCACCTCTGACTCTCAGATCAAACATTAAAAAGGAAATACTTCTACATTTATCATTTTTCTCAAAACGTAGGCCTACATTTCACATCTGTGATTCAAGAAATTTAAGGATAAATGAAATTTCACTTTGAAGTACATCAAGCCATTTTCGCAATTTATAGCAAAATGTGGAAATTCATAAAAGTGCACAGCTCCGGGAGCAATCTTTCTATATTTTTGTGGATGAGCAAAGTCAATACCTCTTGACCTGAGGTAACCTCCAAAGATCTGGTGAACCAGCGTTGTGGCCTGGGTCTGCCTGTCAAGCCTACGGAGAGGAAGAAAAGAAACCAGACGGTCATCCAAACAACATTCATATCCATTTGTTAATCAATCACTTACTAATAAAGCCTTACTTAGGGTAGCCATTGAGACAGGCTTTCTGCATGGCATCGATGGTGTATCGCAAAAACTCATGGGCGTCCTCTTGGCTCCCGAAGCGAAAATGTCTTGCAATTTCTGTGGAGGACAAAAGAGCGCGTTAGCTTTCTGCTAGGTTTCTGCAAGACAACACAGTAGTGGCTCAGTAATTCATAACCTCACAACCTCCTGTCATAATTAAAAAAGGATGTTTGTGATTTAAGACAAGAACACACATAAGTATATTGAAGTGTGCGTTCTTTTAAAATTACAGTAATAAGACAGGTTATTTTCATTGTTTATGATAGAATAGTTTTTAAAATATAAACACCTGCAGGTT
This sequence comes from Thunnus thynnus, assembly GCF_963924715.1. NCBI lineage: Eukaryota > Metazoa > Chordata > Actinopteri > Scombriformes > Scombridae > Thunnus > Thunnus thynnus. The sequence continues at coordinate 13,534,824 of NC_089533.1, forward strand.
AAAATGTGGTTTTGACTATTAATGATGCTAATTCGTGGCAATCGAGCACTTTTGTAAACTAAAATCAATTTGTTTAATGTGTTTAAAAGGTTGAAGAGTACTCTATTATGGGTACTTACAGCTGCCCTCTAATGTTAGCACCACATGCATCCCAGACACGCAAGTCAACAATGACCTAATGAAAAGCTTACCATCACTTAGTGACTTCAGCAGACTGATGTCTCATCTAAGTCTCATATTAGAACTAAATGTTGCTCTAAACCCTTTGACTACACTGTTATTTCCTAATGGAAAAAGGGGAGAGTACAAGCTGGTAGAATCATAATGTGGTCATCACCACATTCCCAGCATAGCATCCCTGCACATTTACAACAATGAGTCACCCCTCAGTGGAAAAAAGGAATAAGACACCAAGCACTAATGACCTGTTCAGGGCACTTCACAGAGAGGAAGGAGACAACATCTTGAAGATATGAAATCTGTGGGCATAAAATTGGAGGGGTTGTGGTTTTATTTTGTTTGCGAGTCCCCGGCTGTGAGATCCCGGGGCTGATTTCAGGATCAGTTGCAGTAAGCCCTTTCGATTTTTATGTGATGACATTCTGCTGTATTTGTATTTTTTGGAGGAAGGAGGGGGGGCTGCGCAAAAAGCACAGATGTTGAATTTTTATTGTATGCATTTATATTTTTCTAGCTGTGGTGGCAACTTTCTAGCTGCAAGGGAGGCCACCAGCTAAATGGATGTAAAGGAAACCATAAAACACCTTCAGTACATCTCAGAGTCCTGGTTGAAAAGAAGGGAGAAAAGGTGGACTGTACATTTTTGTGCTAAAGCTGCTCCTCTCAGCCCGCAGTCACAAGGAGACAGAGAGGGCATCGGGAAAGGAGGGAGGGAGGGAGGGGGAGATGAAGGGGGGGAGGGAGAGACAGAAAAAAAGAGGCGCAGGAGGTGGAGACATGATTGCAGCAGCACATAAGGAAGTAGCAAGCAGGTAGGGAGGGGAACAGGGTGCAGGGAGGGTTCCTGTGAGACTATAGCACAGCACCTCTTCATGTCAAAGTGCAACTCACACCTCATCTCTTCCCTCTACGTGGTGTTCAATCACAGCCTGCAGTCTCGCCGCTCCACTTACATACTGCAGTTACTGGCTATTGTCACATGGGACATTGTGGCCAGTGTTGCGTCATCGTGCTTCTGGCAGTATTCAACCAGAAACCAGGTGTCTGTGATTCCTGACACAACCTACATTGAAACAAGCGGGTGCAAACTGCTGACACAATCACACAGTTTTGAGGGGAAGCTGGTGGTCTTACTTTTCAGGTCTCTGATGAAGGAGACAGGCTTGATGGCATTGCCTGTGTTGGCAAAGGCTTGGATGATATGGTTCTGCATTATACAGATCATACAAAAGCCTGACTGGTGACCTGGAACACAGAAGACAACAACATGGGAATCAAGTCATTACCTGATGAAAAGTCAATCATGCTGAAGGTCACTAGTCAGATTCAGAAAAAACATAACTGTCCATCACTGAGTGATGGTGACTTGTATTTAACGCAACCCATGTACAGAGCAAACATATATTAAATTAGATAAAAGCCTAAAGGTATTAGCAGAAATACTTAACAAAAAGGTGCAGTGATGTATTGATGTTTACAATGAATAACATAAAAAACAGAATGAAAAAAAAAGAATATTGCACAAAAATAACAATTTGGAATTAATTATTAATTACTTTGTGGGGGTCGAGGTGATTGATTTTTTTTTAAATCCAGGTATTTTTCAGGGAGAATTGGTAAAAACTGAAAGTGATGAGCTGTACACATATAGTTTGTCTCACACAAACCTCTTAACATGACAGCATTAATGTGAAGCATTTATTAAAGAGGTTTTGCTCTTCGCAGCACTTATCAACCAACTTCAACAGTCATTTTAACAGGTTTTACCATGACATCTCAACATGTCACATATCATAAAACAACAAGAGACTTAAATTAAAAGTTGACTAAGGCTATTATTTGCACATACAGTTTGGTCTGGACCAAAGCAGAACATGATCATTGCCTTTTTGTTCATTTGGCGTGCATACCGTTTTACAAATTAACCTACGGCACTGAATTTAAAAAATTACTTTTTGTTTTTTGGCTTGCTAAAAAGGTTAAATCAGTAAATCATAGACTGTCGAGTGTTTTAGGGCTTGAATAAAACTTGTGTGAACAAACTGGCCAACTGAAGCAGCTGTTTTTGTTTTTCCTTCTTCAGCTGCTCTGGCTTGCGTTCGACAGTTGACTTTCGGCCACACATGTCCACACAGTGTAACAGTCACTTGAATGTTGAAGACAGCCAGTGTTAAAGAACATGGTTCAAGTACTCACAGGCACGGCTGTGCTCCTTTGAGAGTAAGTAGTTGGCAAGTGGCGGGGTGTAGGTGAGACACTGCACTGTGGAGTTGAGGAAGCAGGTGTTTCCTAGGTTGTGGAGGCCGGCTCCCACCCTGTACACCCGTTCCCATTTAAGGGTAAGTTTGTTCCCTGGAAAGAGCATCTTCTGTGGGGCAGGGATCCCATCGCTCTGGCCCCCGACCACATTTTCGGAGACTGAAGGAGGATTGCAGTCAAAGGTAATATACAGAGCCACAGCAGCTTAAGAGCTGGTATCAAAGGAAAGAAATCAAAACATAGAAAATGACAAACTCTGCTAAATATTCACTTCAATTTGAGAGCTTACCTTGCCTTTTTATTTGGGCAGGCTCTATAGCCTTCTGTCCTGTAGCGCCCTCATTCCTGGGATTGAGGATCACATACTTGTTCTTCAGGCTGTCCAGTTGATAGGAGAAACCTTTGCTGGCAGGCTCAAACTCTATCTTCTGCAAAAGGACCTTCTTGGCAGAAGAGGCCAACAGTTTGTTGAGGTCACCCTCATCGCCCGTCTCCTTTCGACCAGGTTTTAATGCCTCCTTGAGTTTATCCACTATTGGCATTGTTGAAACATCACTGAGGAGAAAGATGGAACGGGTGTCAGTGTCATAAATCATTCACATTGTCACTTCACTGGGCCAACATGGAGCTGTACAAAACAAATAAAGCTCATTAATCTAATTTCTCCAAAGGGGAAAAAAACCTCCTCACAGTTGCAGGGTCAGTATGTTGGCCTTGGGAGCTTCACAGGACCAAAAGTAAACCTTCAGTTGATCAAATAAATGTTTAATTTATATCTCAGCTAATCACTTAATTGCCTTTTCATGCTCCTTTATGCTTTTGCTTCAGTGGGTCCCTCTCCAGTCCACATATCCTGACAATACTCTACAGGCCTTATAGAGATATACTGTAAGGACTGTGCATCTGAGGAGCCAGCTGGGTCTTGGCAGCTATCCCCACAGTTATGCAAGATGTCAGATGTTGGTAACATAGGGTGGGGGAGAGTGAATGAGATGGAAGAGGACAAATATTTAGAGCACATAAGGTGTAAACAGCTGCTGTTATCAGTTGTTATCTTAATTCTGCCAAATGTTATGCTTCTTCAATTTAACTGTATGCCATCATTTTTTTAATCTAGGCTATCAGCCATAGTTCCAAAAAAATTAATTGACAAATAAATGACATATGCTGCTTGAAACGTGAGTGAAAATTTGCATTGGCTGACTACTGTCCCTTTAAATACAGTGTAGCTGAGTGCACTAAAAAGGACCATTTCAGTGTAGATAACAGTGTATGCACATTTCCACAACAACCGTCTGTCTGCCAGAGTCAGCCAAGTGAATGAATTCTGACGTGTTATTTTCTACAAAAGGCAGCAGGCTGGCAAAATGCGTTCAATGCTGACTGAGTAGTGAGTAAACCAATTCTTCAGTGTCCTATTGCCTCAATTTAGTCAGACTGTAACAGAGGTGCCCTGAACTAAACAAACCCTCCAAAAACATGAAAACATTACATCATGTAGATGTCAACATCAAAGGCATGGAGTACCACGAGAGTCGAGCACATCAGAGCGGGCAGTGACGTCATGAAGAGGGAAGGAGAGCTGAACATGTATTGTATGCACAAGGGCACGCTGACCTTCACTTGCTGCTGATACTGATACAACTAAGAATGACACAGCCCACAGGGACACAGCTGACTGCAGTGATTCAAGTGTTAGAGCTGGCAGCAGTGTTGATACACTCACCACAACATAGGAGTTGTTTCAGATTATTGTCATTGAAGAAGTAACGGGCATTTAAAAAAACAAAAATATAGGTGAGCTAAGACAATTCTATTTGTGCAAAGAACAAGGAAACTTAACAATGCATGGATATTTAGTGAGGTTACGTGCATGGATACAGTATAGTCTTGTAGTGTGCGTGGTCAAAAAAAAAAAAAGGCAAAAAAAAAAAGAAATCAATTAGTTGATAGAGAGAAGATTTATCAACTATTTTGATAATCAAATAATTGTTTTAGTCATTTCTTTAAGCAAAAATGTCAAATATTTGCTGGTCTCAGCTTCTGATAAATGATGACTTCATGTTTTTTGTCTTACATGATAGTAAACTAAATTATTTTTGTGCTTAGTCAAACAAATATAGACAAATGAAGATGTCACATTTGACTCCAGGAAATTATAAATATCATAACATGAATAATATGATAAATATTATATTTATATTATATTATAAATATAACATTTTTCAGTATTTTGACATTTTATAGACAAGTGATCAAGAAAATAATCAGTGTAACTAATAATAATGACTTGCAGCTGCTCTAAACTGTCACTCCAGCTTACATCAAGTCTGGATTTTTGTTATATTTTGATGAAAAGAAGGCTAACGGGCACCTGGTGTGAGATCTGAGAGTAGAATCAAACTTCAGAAATCACAAAAGATGTCACCTTCTGATGCAGATGGTTTAATCTTTTTTTTCCATATTCTGTTGCAACTTAAAATATTTCTGTTGGCTCGACTGTGTCTTCTGTTATTCATTTTTGTCTGACAAACCTCTGGCTGGACTTAGCTACTGCCAATGTGCATGTATCAATATCACTGCCAATGAGGAAATCAAATCACTTTATGTACAGTGGGGTCCAAAAGTCTCAGACCACTTTCCGGTTCTGGGAAAGTGGTCTGAGACTTTTTGGATTGTACAGTATATTTATTTAGACTCCCAGTAAGCTGCTGTAACACCTGAATTTCTCCCATGGTTATCAATAAAGTGTTATCTTCTCTTATATTATCCATCTATATATATATATATATATATATATATATATATATATATATATGTGTGTGTGTGTGTGTGTGTGTGTGTGTGTGTATATATGTATGTATCTGGTATAAATGTTCTAGTCATCATCCTAAATCCTACATCTGATGATACAATTACAGGCTAAACATTAGTTAAAATGTAGCTAGGTTTCCAACAAAGTATAAATAATATTGATAAGTTTAGAAGTGCATAAGCACATCGCATTAAAACCAATAATAGTAAAATGCATTTTGAATACCGTCAGTTCGGCAAACATTTCTTGACAAAGTAGCTACACACATAGGGCAGAAAAATAATGACATTACTTGTATAATATTAATTTAAGTTTTTTTGTTGTTGTTGTTTTTTTTTTTTTAAACTAATTTTCCAGCTTTCCAAATGTGAGGACGTGAACCATTGTAAATGATCTTTGGGCTGTTGGTTGGAAAAAGCAATCAATTTGAAGACATCACTCTGGGAAATTGTGATGGGCAGTTTTCACCAATTTCTGACATTTTACTGTCAAAACAATAAATGGAGAAAACAATGAGCAGATATGTCGATAGTGAAAGTTGTTTGTTGCAGCCCTAATATTGATGTTAATTTGTTTGTTGTGTCCATATCGTTAGAGATCATACAGGAAAGTGATGACTTTCACCAACAGTAAATGACAGGGTGGGGAGAAAATGTGATGGCTGTGATGACGGGACCAACCAAAGTGAACATGTCGAGTGTTTTCTGATAAACCCACTTGCCTGCATATAGAAGGTAGAGAGTCTCTGACATTACAGTATATTTTGAAGATAGTTATGACAAATCATTTAATTAACGCATTAAGCTGCCAAGGCACTTACTATCTCAGTGACAACACTAACCAATAAACAAATACTATGAATATTATAATAAGAATTACCGATAAGCACCTCAAATCACAATTATCCACTCATGATATGTTTCAGTCAAGCGATGGACATTAGGGGGAGCACCTGAACGCAACACCGCTATTGCTGTCACTTTTAATATCCCACCATCGTTATAACTCGGTTAAACAACCAATTAGCCGCCTGGTGTCGCCGATTCTCATTATTATTGTTCGGTAATTATCATTATCAACCTCACGCAGCAGCCAGGTAGCCTTTGTACACCAGCTGGAGTCAACTCTTCGGGCCAGTCATTATAGCTTACATGCTAAATTGCTAACCTCAACACAGCTTAATGTCGACCTAAACGCTCTCAAGTTTAGAGACAAAACTTCGTCGTTACTTCGATTAATATCTAAACCTTTCGAGTTTTAATGGCTGCCGTCTTCCTGTTGCAACTTGTCTCGTTTTCTGTCTTTTTACGCTTGGCAGCAATAGCAGCAAATTAGCCAGTGAGCTAACTTAACGTGGCGAGAGCCTCCAGTCTCCCTTCAATGCTGCAATGTGGGTTAGCATCTCAGCGATCCAGGTGGCTAGTAATTCCCCTCCAGCCGCCACATCCTGTCTACTTATTCGCCGACATCGTGCTGGAAATGTACGGTTACTAAAACCACACGTATCCAAAAGGCGTCTGTTAGCTCACCTTTCGTTCAATCGTCCAAAATCGTTGACAGTAGAGGGGTCCGCTTCCTCAGCTGTGGCTCTTGAGTCTGGTATTTTCGCCCATGCTGCATTATCAGAGGGCGGCGACAACAATGACTGGCAGGGATCAAGGGCCAATCGGAGAGCAGGTCATGCCGTAAGCACAAAGGTTCAACCAATCAGCGCTTAAACTGACGTAGCGCTGTCGAGAGAAGAGCACACGTGACTGCTAGACAGCGCTGTTTACCATTGATGTAACGGACACGATACATATTAACAAATTTTAATGTAACATCAAAGAGCGCCGAAACATCCTCTGTTGTTTTGCACATTTATGTGAGGCTTACGTCATGTGCTGAAGCAAATTAGGCTGCCATTTGCTTATATGAAAATCTCTAGCAATTCAATAGCTTCCCTCATGTCAATTTATAATGCTGATGACCAAATATGAAGTTCTGGATAAAATGCCAGCTGATTTATTTCATATTAGGTCACGCCTCCCATGTATTCGGTTTCAAGTAGTATCATTAAATTATCAAACTAGTAACGTAGTCTATTTAAAGTAGGGTTGAGGGAGGGAGAGAGGGGGGTATACAGTAGCTTGCAGCAGTAGCAATGCATTTCATTCTTGATTAATGTCTTTAAACCGTGCTGTAACACTGCAATAAACTGTCACTTCCTATAATGTTTGATGATGGCCCAACATCTTTGTGCATTTTGCGAGGCCCGTGGAGGAATGTCTATGTGTTATTACGTCCACTAGGCGGCAGCAGATTACTGTTGTAGTGTCGCAAAGTAACTCTTGGTTCTTGTTTCATTTCAGTACTGATTTAATAAACCGAAAATGATACATGGTACTTACATTTATTTTTTATTCTGTTGCTTGCTGTATGATTTGTTTTCCCCTTGAACAAAATGAGGTCTTGTTCTGCCTACATTTGTTTGGATTAATATTAATTATACTTCCTGCTCTTGTCACTTAGAGGACTGGTTCCCAATTTTTCAAGTCTGTTTTAAAACAACAGTCAGTTGTAAGTGATGGGGGCCAAAATCCACAAGCCTCCTTCTGTGCAAAAAAATGTGTAAAAGTTTATCTGAAGCTGATATGAAGCCTCAACCATCCAAACTAGTCAAATCAAGTAGATATCTTTCAACATTACAGTCTTTTTAGTGCCAAAGTCCTTTTTTTTGTTACTATACTTCCACCGCAGCTCAACAGGGAAATACTGCGGAAACATAAAGAGGGAAATTAATGCTAAAAAGACTGTAAATGTGGCAGATATCCATTTGATATGATTAACTCAGACTGCTGAAGCCTCATATAAACTTCAGATTAAAGCATTTTTGCACAATGACTGTGTGGACACACTGTGGATTTTGGCCTCCATCACTTATATTAAAAGTGCATTTGAAGGGGATCTTTTAATAGCCAGTATGAACAGGAGGAATGATTACAGTGAGGAAAACCTCTTTCAGTGTTCATGTGGGCACTTGACTGTTGTTTTAAGACAGATTTGAAAAATTGTGAACCTATCCTTTCAAACAAAATTTGTATATTGTGTGCATGTAACTAACAAATAAAGCTACTCTGATTCTCTGCTGAAATGCTGGAGTCTTGAGCAATGAAGTGAAAGTAACCAATGCAAAGCGCAGGTCAGAACAGGGTTTGGCATTTAATATAATAGTCAAATGTACAGTATTGTTTCAGTTGGTCATGCATGCAAAAATCACCTTCTCTCAAAAGTCTCATGTGAAACCAGCACAAGACATCACGGTACCCGACTAAAGTTTCAAATGAATATTTTTACACTCTCATATTGAAATCAAATGACATTTGCCTGACACTTTAATGTTCATTTCCATGGCTCTGCAAGTGGATCGTGGGTTACAATAATATGTTCTTTATTTCACTGGCCAAAATGATGAGCCAGTCAGACAGTTAACAGTTAGGCTTACAGTTTGACCTTTAATGCACATAAACTGTATCTTATACTTCTGTTAAAATATTATGTCTTTAAAAAATACCAATGGTGTCATTTGTCACAAAAGTAAAAAAAAAAATGTGGGAATTTTTTCAACAGAATATGATGAATCATATAACATCCTTAAATAAAATATGTTCTTACACTAAAGCATTACAAAGAGAAGAGCTGTAATATATAAAAAAAATACAAAATTGAGGACTCAATCCTCTTTTTCAGACATTTTTCATTAGAGACAATATGACTGCTGTAACAGTTGTGTTCAAAGTGCATTCTTGTCTATTCAGGATTATTTAGAAAAAAAAAACAAACAAAAGCAAAAGCGCTGATTGTGTGCACAGGCTGGCACCTGAAACGTGATCATTAACATAACACTCTCCAAACAGGTTTGCCACTCATCTCAAAAACATAAGTAGGGGGGGGGGGGAGTTTTGCATACTCAGCACAAGAAAGAATCTGAAGCAGGACAGGCAAGAGGCAGCAATCACTCCTTGTGGTAGCTCTGCTGTCACAAATCAGGAAGCTGATTGCCGGCTGTTGCTATTTATCAGGACACAGATTCACAGAATTGCCATACTTTTCAGTTATAGGTATGTATGTCTTTCATATTAGAAATGATAGTTCACTTTAAACAATATCTTTGGTTAATCAGGAACAAAAATGCTATGAGCAGTAATATGTAATTGTGAGAATTCCCTTTATTTCAGCTGAAGAAGTGGTTTATGAGGAAGTGCTTTGAAGTTAGGAAAGTGCTGATTTCATAAGACTGTTGATTAAAAACATAATGAGTCCTGCAAATAAAAAAATTTTTTTTTACAACTTCACCACGGAGAACACACCCTGTGGCTTTCTTAATGAGAAAAAACAAAATAAAAATTTGAATGGTTGATTTATTTGTATTTTTTGCTATGGATATCTTAGTGTATTTCAACTGCAGTCATCCTCAGACCATTGCATTGTGGTGGAGTTAAGGGTCTTCGATATCCAGGAAATCCTTTTTGGGTGGGGCTGCCCCTCTGTACCAGGCACAAGAGTCATCACTCCTCTTGATACAAGCATAGTATTTGGCCTGCTCTCCACTGACTGTCTTCTCTGTCACCCAGTCTGTCCACAGGCACTCTGCTGGGCCGCTGATCATGCACGGGATGGAGGCGCAGTGAGTGATCTGAGGATTCGAGAGGAGATCGAGATTAGGGGTTGAACTCACAACAGGCAATCCATCTTTCAAGAAAATTCAAGTAAATTCTACTTCAACCACTGAATATTGTTCTACCTTGCATTCGCAGCCCATTTCGTAGCGCTGAATCAGGTTCTTCTTCTGGGTGGCACTCATGTCCTCCCAGGGCTCAATGAAGTCACACAGTTTGATATGCATCGTCCCATCATCTGCCAGTTTGCCTAGAGTGGAGGGGGAGTGTAGTAGAGGCAATGAGGTAACACGAAAACTAATATGGGGATGTAACAAGGAACGAAGGTGAGTAGTACATTTTATAATCTGTACAGGGCATGTGATATGGTTACAGTTTTACCTGTGATAAGATACTCCTTCTTGCCATTAGTCTCCAGAGTCACTCCACACACAGCAGAAACTGGCGCAGTGTAGACAGCATCAAATTCCTGGTTAGGACCTTTGAACATCTGACAATTCAAACAGAGAAAAAACATTCAGTTTCATATTGGAATTAAATATGTACACAGGCATGAACGAGCTTTATCCCACATACCTTGATCTGCTTGATGTCATACTTGATCTGTTTGATGGGGTTGCCGTAGATGTCGTTGCCAACATCAACCTCCTGGCTTCCAACCACCTTTGCCCTGATAACTGTAAAGAGAAAAAAACAAAAAAACAACCCGCATTTACTTTGAATGTATTTGAAGAGAAGCTTTTTTAAGTCAAACGGTATTGTCATGTTTAAACTAAACTGGATCTGGGTTTGCCTGTATCTGATCTAAGCCCTGCCCAGGTCTGGCATGCCGAGGTTGGCCACAACACATTGCTGTGGCTTGGATCTGAGGATTTTGCATGTGCCAGGTGCTGGGAAGACAGAGGCACATGAGTGTTTCATCAGCTGTAATCAGAGGGAGGAATGTATGCTGCCTGCTCCCAGGCTCCTGGGCCGACACAGGAGGAAGTCAGTCAGCAATCTTTGAAAACTAGAATGAACTAGAATGCTCCCCTTGCCCCCAGGCCTCTCTGCCGGCCTGCCTCTCTGTCTGGATAGAGGTGCTGACATGCAAATCAGCCTCTCTCTTTCACATGCAGCCTTCCCCCTTCTTTCTTGCGCTCTCAAGTTCCAGCTTCCAGATTCGGAGAGGTTTGGATGGGGGAAAAAAAATAACAGTTCAAGTGGAAAAATATTATCAGAGCCAAATGGATGAGTCTTTGAGCTTTAGTAAGGCCAAATACTGAGTATTCAACAAAAAAATATGACTCACGTGTTTCACAAACACTACCTCTTTCATGTGAATCCAAATGCTGAAGTACAGTAATAGCACTAATCATATGCCAGTCAAGCTAAATACCTATGGATTACTTGTATAATACAAGTTGATGACTGTATAGTCATGTGACTACTACATTGAAAAAGGTTTACGAAATCACATTTAAAAATCAAGCTTTAAAGTGGAGGAGACTAGCAACAGAGCTAATGTTAACCAGATGTTCTCTCTGAAGTCCCAGTTCAGTCCTCGCTTTCTCGAGGTGGCAGCTACTGACTGCCTCAGTCCATCACTGGCTTGCTTCCTTACCAAATAAGATCAAGCCTTTTTCACTTGCTTTTTATATGACTAAGGTATGAAGCTGCGAGCCATATGTGCCCTAATTCAATGACAATAGAGGCTTAGAGAACATCTCCTTTTAAGGGTCTAAAGAGTCGACCTTTAACAAAAAGAAAACAGGGAAAAAAGGAGAGTGTGAGCACAGATGGAGAAAGTGATGGAGTGATGAGGATGGTTGCATTCTGCAGGCAGAGAGAGAGAGAGAGAGAGAGAGAACAGCAGTCACATTGCAGAGGTAGTATTACCCAAAGAGACAGCTCTGTAAAGCAATACTGTGATACTATCACAAACATACAAGTTGACAGGGAGAAGAAGAGGAAGAAAGAGAGAGGTGGGACTTAGCTTGTCGCCAGGAAAATGTGAAAGATACTGAGTCATGCAGGCTGCAGAACTGCTCTGACATACAGTAGCAGCTATACCGAAATACAAGCTGTCCACACTGCCAAGGTCACTAATAGACACTATTTGAAATCACAAACTGCACTGAATTATTCTCTTTACCAAATAATTTTGGTTTAATCACAAACTCCTTCAAACACTGAGGCATATTGTGCTTGTGGTGCTGTGAAACTCAAACGTTTCTGGCTACAAAGTGGATTAGTGGTAATCCCCTTTGCCTGAGTGTGCAGAATCACACACAGATCATTTCTCCTCCTACGAGTGTTAAGTAGGGCAGGTGGAAATATGTACAGTATGCAAAAAAAAGCGGAAACATGTGGCTTATGGGAGTAATAATATATGATTTGAGCTTTTCCAATAGTTCCTGCTGAGGCTACTTGGGCTTCAAATGCAACTTCAGTTAAAAGGGTGCTGAGTGATAGGGGTTAGCTCTTTCAATTGCATTCAGCATGCTACAATTAGTCAAAATAAGATTAGAACTTGCAGTTTAAGGTTACATGTGCATTTTTTTCCATCTGTTATTCTGCACATCTGCATTAAAGTTGTGGTTCCAGCTATTTAAATAAATAAACAATATTATATAATTTTGTTTTTTTTCCATGGAAGTTCCACTGAAGCACTCACTGGTATTGCTCGAGTTGATATATGGTGTCTTATAGTTCAAGTAATTTGGACATAAAGCTTAATTTTCTACACAGATGTACAGTGTATACCAAATTCTCATAGGGCATGATGATGTTTACTGGAACAGGCTGACCAAACTCTATAAGAAATCATAAGTTTCAGCAAACTGAGGACTAAGGAACCATCTAATTTTCTAGTTACACAAACAATAAACACATTATTTTGTATGTAGTATTGTGGTGAAGGGAGTGCTTTAAAAAACAAAGAGAAAAAGAGAAGAAAGCAAATGCATGTTAAGTAATTGCAGGGCCTGGACATCCATTTTCCCCTCTGAGAAGCCGCAAAGTGCTTGGATTTGAATGAGAAAAGCTAAACTATAAATTCACACGGCTCCTCTATTGGTCCTATCCAAGATAGATGGATTAATCTACCATTATCGCTTTGTTTTCTTTGAAAGATGGTGCTCTCTTTGGTGTCTAAAACCCCTGTCAGTGCGTAAATATGACGATCAACATGACGATGCTGATGTACAAATGTTCATATACAGTATTCTATGCTTTGCACTAAAGGTGAGCATTTCTGCATAAAATTACAAGTGATATTTGCTTTAGAGAGCCCATAAACTGTTGTGCTGTGCAAATCCACGCAAAGCGTTATCATTGGTGATGCTGGACTTTCCAGCAGCTGTGGCGAGAGCTTGCACACATTCAACCTGGCTCAAAGGAGGGAAATCTGGTTTTAATGTCAGCTCTGTTTACACAGCTTGCAGCGCTGTGTTTATACCGGAAGTCACGTTAAAGCCGGCTTTCTTTCAAGATCTCAAATGATTTGCTCTGCTTCTTCGCAAAAGCTGTATAGGTGCACTCTATAATCACAGAGAATCATGAAACAAACATAATCGCTGAGAATTGTGAAGTAAACAGTGAATACATAACGAGCACAGCATATGACCGCCCGGCATTCCTCTGCCTCAGCCAAAGACCCAGGGGATGGATTTCGATTTATGAGGAGAGATTTTTTTGTTCCTGCTCTGTCTGTTTTAACAAGATAAAATGGAAGTAGATGTTTACAACTAAAGCTAACCTGTTAGTTTGTATTTGTTTACTAGAATGAAGGCAACAGAACCAGGTTCAGCTTGGGGCAGAGGTGGAAACTATAATCTAAAGAATCTACCTCAATTCTTTACAGTATCTTGACTTCTCACAAAGAATACTATATAAAGTATAATAGGTCATCTTCAAAAGGGGCCCAATGATGCAATGATCTCTCCCAAATGTGTAGTTTTTACAGTCTGCAAACTTTGACTGTTCTTCTCAATTTCACTTGAGACTTACTAAATTTACAAGCCCTCTTCTTCTTGAGTAATTTTCCATACACTCCAGACACTCTGACTCTGCGTCTCTGCAACTTAAGTAATACTTTCACTTCAGTAAACTGTCTCACACTAAATGAGGGAGGAAATCAAGGAAAAGGAAATGTCTTTCTGTGGAAATGTCTTACTATGCAGTAACAGCATGGAAACACCAGTCTCATCCTACATACATACGTACTAATACTATACTTAATGCACTTTGCTTTATTTTAACACATAATGTTAATCATCTGTAGTTCAGAGGATAGTAGACCAGAAACTATGATCAACATAATCCAGCTAAATCCATGGTGGATAATGAGCTTCACTTTGAATATGGCAACTCAGCGTTGCATTTCATCACTCAACATAGTCAGCCACCCATTCATCGTCTATTTAGCAGCTGCTGAGTTTACACACCAATTACCACGCAAATTCACAAGTTTTCTCTCTGAATTTTAGCTTTGCTTTGCTTAGCCTTGCTTGTGCAAGTTCACAAATACTGAACAACTTTAGTTTGGTATGGCTGAAAGATTCCTGATGAGGGGGAATCAAGAACATTTTGGCAAAATAAGCCGATGTGATTATTCATGTTAGTAGGTGGGTCTATCCATGGTGCTGAAGCGTGGGCAACAGGGTCAGGGTCATGTTAGGATCTGACCTGAGGGACTGTGATGAAACAAATCTTTCTGGAAGCTGAGCTGACTCTAAGCACCTTAGGTTAAGTTTAAAACAATCCGCAGGATAGTCAGAAACCTGCACTCTCTACCTGACCTGAAAATGTATCTAGAGCTTATTTAAAGGCAACTCTTCATGTGGAGCAAGGAAAGTGTACACAACATTGACTGTATATAAATATGGAAGATGCATCTCTACTTCCTACCGCTATGCAAAAGTGAAGCTAAAATATCTGCTTTCTGGAAGCTGCCATCTTGCTTGTGTGACGTCATTTGGAGCCAGAGTCAGTGCAGTAGAGTTGAGCCTGCTGCCTCATGGAGGTTTGAGAGCAGCTATGAATCATGATTCACACCCCTTTTTATATTGTCAAATAACTAATTAAAAACAAACTTATCAGAAAACTTAGTGCCTGGACAAACATCAGCATGATAAGAACTACCTAAAATGATAGAGTTAATCTTTGGGGGGAAAAAAATTGACATGGACTTTGAATTTTTAGTTTGACTCATGTCCCTTCCGCTAACAAGGAGGGGGTCGGATTTATGACCTATACTGCAGACAGCCACCAGGGGGGCCATCAAGATGTTTTAGCTTCACGTTTTTTTGGGGAGTGGTCATGACGTCCATATTTATATACAGTCAATGGTACACAATGACACTAAAAATGTTAACCATCCCCATGCAAAAGGTTAGAAATTGTTTAATTCAAAGAGTCAAAGAAAGACAATGTTACATCTTAATCTTTGCTATATTTTGTAGTTATGTTGAGGGAAAAACAACTATACTGTATGTCACACATTTTGTATGTCTATCATAATTTATATTTGTCAAAGTAAGACTGTATTGGAAAAACATTTTTGACTTTTTGTATTATTATCAGGACAGTTATTATCATTGTTTGTACTAGTTGCACTAGCCAAACTGAACTCTTGGATATACTGAAGTATTTCCTGATAACTTCAAAGTTATTGTAACAAGAAATAGTAGGTATACTTAGTGGATTTTTAATTTCCCTCCATCTGTCTAGGTTCCTTTCATTAGCTACCCGGCTGCATTTGAATCAGCAACTTTAAAATGATCTCAATGAAAAGGTTAAAGCAACAGCCGAAAAATCTGATTTTCCTTTACGGTAAACCCTGCAGCAGGATAATGTGGTTTCTTCATCCTCCAGCGCCATGGAATCCAATGGTAAAGAGAAACCTTTGAATCAAGTCAGCTTCTGTATACATACCACACACTCAGCCAGCTCACAACCAAGAAAAAAGACCCCAGTTTAAATAGCTAGACAAGCTGGTCACTGTTAAGACTCTCGTTAGCTTAAGGCCTATGTTGAAGGCAGCAACAAGCAGTGTTTTGTAACAGGTAAGATAGGAGGGAAACTATCCATAAGGCCTTAAATTGCAATTGAACTGACATTTAGCAGTCCTTAAGGAAGTGCACCATAAATCTCTCAATCACTGAGTTGAGGACAGTAAGAATTATTCCTCTTGCATGATCCTTAGCTTGGTTGCATTTTACTTTAAATCTGCCTATTTAACATTTATAAGCAGTATACAAACAATTAATAAATGGTTTGTAATACATTATAATGTAGTTTTTATGAGATATAATGACATTCTAAGTGTTTATTAATCTACAGTATTTGTCCACAATTATAACAATGAACAATTATGTCATTCATTATCTGTTAATTCACCAGTCTCCAGATTGATAGTTGTCAGCAAATACATTAATAAACACTTATATCCGCTAAAAATTACATTACAGTTTGTTATAAACTATTCATTGAATGACTTAATACTGCTTATTAATGCTAAATAAAGGAATGGAGTCATTTAACCCTTAAGGGTACTTTCTTCACAGTTTACTCACAAGGATGAGTGTTTTCTTGTGAAACATCCACAAATGATAGTTAAAGGAGTTTAAATGACATCAAAGAAAACTGTAATCAGACTGATCAGTAACAGGCAATGATGGTGCAAAAATTAGATTGGATGCCTCACGATTAAGGAAAACTGTTGTAAGCAAATATTTTACACTTGGTGCTTCTATTGTACTGTACTGTAGATCAAAAGGTATTCAAAAGTTACCATATGAGATAAAAATGCCATAAAGTACATGATGTACACTGATGTCACCATCAAGACTCGAGAATCACAACAGAAGATTAAAAAAACAGACAGAGGAGGGAGGTGGAAAAAAGACTGAGAGACAGAAAATTCCAGTCCATCCTCCGCCCCCTGTAATTGTAAACATAAGAGTAGGGCTCGTTTGCAAAGTTTCTCTTCTCGGCATTTGCAGTTTCTTTGTCAAAAAATCAATAAGTTGTCCCTCGACATTGTATATTTAAATATATAATGCGATGTTCATTTATCTTAGTCAGCGAATCAACTTACCGACGTCTGAGTTGCAAAACGCCTGCTGAGGATGCGCAGGGGAGCAGCTGCAGGCTTCTGCTATTTCTTCCACTCGCCAAAGAAACAGGATGGCCAGAGTGACAAAACAACTGTTCACCATCTTTGAAAGCTTCACTGTTTAATTTACAGGATTTGAGAAAGTATCAGGAAAGTTGTGCAGTTGTGCAGTCCGGTAAAGGAAATGAACCAAGAACGTCCACAGCTTCAGAAGATCCACTTGTCAGAGTGTGAGATGCACAAGGCATGAGAGGGAGTTCCTTCCTACTGAAGACTGCACTCAAGACACCTCCTCCAAATCTGTTTTCCACTACCGTCAGAAGCACTGCGTTTTATTACTGCAGGCAGGCAGCAGACTCCTCCCCTGCTGTTATCTCAGCCAGTGAAGCCGGAGGTCAGAGGCTCCCAATCTTTATCCACCAACCCACCTTATGTCACCAAGCTTGATATTGCAGAGGTGGATGACTGGAACTAGAATTAGAGTCACTCTTAACATGCTTTCATTTGTTCCTCTTTTTTTCATCATTGAGCAATAATTTAATTTGGAAACTTCCCTGAACCACCCGTTGAACCCTAACCCCAACCTTGTAACCTTAAAATTTCTCCCTATCCCCCAAAGTAACAAAATTTAAACCTAAACCTTTAAACATAATCCTAAACACTACTACCAATGCTAACATCAAAACCTAACTCTTTTTTGAGAACATTTGGGCTCCATTAAATCAGTGGAAAAACAATGGAAAATAACTGGAAAATCACCATATTATTCCTATCATGGAAATCCTCCGGGGAGCATGAATGTGCTCAGTTTTTTTATTGCAAATGTATCTCTAGATTTAGATTTA
Organism: Thunnus thynnus; assembly: GCF_963924715.1. Classification (NCBI taxonomy): domain Eukaryota; kingdom Metazoa; phylum Chordata; class Actinopteri; order Scombriformes; family Scombridae; genus Thunnus; species Thunnus thynnus. Next base: position 13,552,680 of record NC_089533.1, read on the forward strand.
TTTGTGTGAGAATAAGTGGATAATGGTAGCGGTTGTAGTATTTGGCTTGATGATGGAGCTAGAGGAGAGGTCAGGGGTTCACTAAAAACATTGTCTTTTTCGAAACTATGAAAATCCACAGTATATGACCTCCATTTGATCTCCATCCTCTGACCCTTCTGTCTGTGGTAATAGTAGCAGTAACCTTGCAATATGTATAGTTTCATCACCTGTGGTATCACTGTGGTACAGTTTGTACAATTTTGACGCACAAAAATTGTTGTGATATGTTTTGTTCCCTTAAATATTCTTAAAGCATTGTGTTGTTCAAGGTTAAACATTCATAGTACTGATAATTCATGACGTGTATCTCGTTGGGTAATCCTCAACTCACGCTGCACAGTTATTCATGGCTTTAATTCTGTGAGAATGTTTATCCATGCAAAGACAGTTTTAGGGACTATTAAAACACTGTTTGTAACAGATGAAAATACTGAGAAAGAATGGAGGAGGAGTGTCAGAGTGGAGAGAAGTGACATCATCCCCTTAAACTTAATAGATTCAATCTGGCGGCGATTCCCCCAGCGTAAGCTACCCAAACCCTCCGACCTTGTGTAAAAGAAACATTATGCTATAGTCAGATTCTTCAGTTGTTTCTCACCCCTTACTCATGCACAAAAATGGATGGCTCTTTTGCTGGAAAGTTCACTGCTGCAACACCAACTCAGGAAACGGAGGATCTCAAGAGTTTGGGGTTTGTGGCCTCCCATGTTGATTCTGGCTTAAAATGGAGAGATCACAGTGAGGGCATGCTGTGTGTGATGATTAGAGCTCATGATGAATAATAAAGAGGGAGAGGGAGAAAGAGAGAGAGAGGGCGAGGACTGTATCTGCTGTGGCTGCCTTGCTCCCTGACATCATATTTGGCCACCAACTGTCTGTCTTCTGGCCACTCTGGCAAATATTTCCACTCTTTTCCATAGTTTAGCATTTTTGCCTGGTTGCTTTTCCACAGGTCTCTGTTACTTGATGTCTGTGTAAAAACAGGCAGGGAGAGAGAGTAAGAGCAGAGAGGAAAATGGGACAGCCAACTTAATGTCATATAATGACGAACGTCCCCTGTGTGTTTTTGTTAAAGGAAAGTCATTCATCTTTATCTTTGCCTTCAGCCTCAGAGTAAGAATACATCTGTTAGATAAGGAAAATTCCGAAGTTGTCAGAAATTTTGCAAGCAAGTATGACTCGTATGTAAAGTGGAAGTTACCAGACATGAAAGACGTAACAGCGATGGTAACACAGATGTTGGGTGTGGGATAGAAATGAAGACACATGAAAGGAAGTGACACGTCCAAGACCAAATGAAGAGAAATTTGCTTCCGTCTCTTTCCACAGTTTGGCATCAGAGGAACAGCAGACGCCTTCTTCTGGGCAAAGCCCGCCTCCCCCTGTCCAAACAGCCGGCTTCCTTTGCACTGGGATGCTGACTGATGTGGTGGGCTATGCTCAGAAGTGTCAGCCGTGTCCCCAGCTTCTGGGCATTTTTCAAATGACCTCACAGCATGACCATTCTGAGCTATTTCCCACACTGCAACTCTCCCTTTAGAACTGGGTTTCACTCGCCAGTTAAGATCTGGATTATTGTATCAACATTTGGTTTAAATTTGTTGAAAGAGGGTGGATTTGTCAAAGAAGTGCAATGTAAGCAGCCCCCTGTGTACATTACCCACTACAAACGCCAAAAGGGGCTTAGGAATGGCCTGAACCTCCATTCCCTAAATTACAGACTTGCAAGGCCAGGAATACTCCTAAAAGGAAGTGCCCAGCAAGACAGAAAAAGAGGGTCTCATTGCGGGAACTGGTGGGTGCTGTGGCAGTGACCCACATCCTCTGACTCCCCCTCTTCTCTGTTGCCCACCGTGTAGCTTTTCCACTATCCATCCCCTGCAGCATGTCCTCCCCCCACCTCTTAACCATCTTTGTTTTGATGTGACCCAGCCGCAGCCTTAGGGTAATTCCCATGATTTTCCATTCATCAGTACGGCAATGCACATTTTATTGGTGACAGTGTGAGACAGTGAATCAGAGTTAGCAAATTCACTTCAGGGAAAGCAAGAAGGAGGAAAGCATCTGCCAGAAAGAAAAAAAAAATAAGAGTAAAATTCCACCCTCGGCTCGGGGGTGTAATGGTCTGCACTGTCCACAATATAACAGTCACAATGAAACAATGAATTGTTGTCTGCCGAGCCTTCTCATGTACTTGAGGTGATTTCAGGGGAATTATCATGTAAGATATGCATTAACTGGAACTTTCACTTAAAATAATGAAACAAACCTGCAACTGTAAAATAACTTCTGTTGTAGTCATTTCCTCTGTAGTATTACCATGCTATCAGACCATGACCAGGATGTCTGAGGCAGCATGTGATAAGAAGTACAAAGCACGTAGAACAAGTATTTAACCTTTTCAACCCCACAGAAGTGTCTATTGTGAAAAAAGCTTGTTATGCAGCTGATCATTCATTACACAGAACAATCTGAGAAGTCATCCTTGGCAACTGCTTGGAAATGGGCAGTCACTTTCAAAAAATACTTGGCAGGTGATTGGACGAACCATCTGTCTATCACCGTCTTACCCTGCAAGGCAGCCAAGTGGGTAGTTTTGAAAAGTGAAGCCAATGCGAAAGTCACTTAAACCTGCATTCTCTCTAATGGTCAGCAGGGGGTGACTCTACTGGTTCTAAAACGAAGTCCGATTGTATGGAAGTCTATGAGAAAATGATTCTACTGATCCCTTGACTTATTACCACAGTAAACACTTTCCTAACGAGTTTATGGTCTCATTCGCTAGTTTAAATTGTACAGTGTTTCGTTGTACTCAGGGACGTTGGAAGTCAGTCAGAGTTGGGGGTGTTGAGAGGAAGTCTATGTAATGACGTCATGATGACAATGAGTTACTGTTTACAGAGCTTCCTCACGTACTTGAGTTGATTTCAGGGCAATTGTTACGTAAGACATGCATTCACTTGAACTTTCACCTAAGAAAATGAAACAAACCTGCACTTGTAAAATAACTTATGTCATAGTTATTTCCTCTGTAGCGTTATATGAAGTGCAAAGCACGTAGAACACGTGTTTAACCTTTTCAACCCCACAGACTCTTCAAAGTGTCTATTGTGAAAAAGCTTGTTATGTAGCTGATCATTCCATAAAAAAATGAATCATCAATTGTAGTTAAAGCTAACCTACTTCGCCAGATGGTTTGTTACACAGAACAATCTGAGAAGTCATCCTTGGCAACTGTTTGGAAAAGGGCAGTCACTTTCAAAAATACTTGGCAGGTGATTGGATGAACCATCTGTCTATCACCGTCTTACCTTGCGAGGCAGCCAAGCAGGTAGTTTTGAAAAGTGAAACCAATGCGAAAGTGACTTAAACCTGTATTCTCTCTAATGGTCAGCAGGGGGTGACTCCTCTGGTTCTAAAATGAAGTCCGATTGTATGGAAGTCTATGAGAAAATGACTCTACTTCTTTTTTGATTTATTACCACAGTAAACACTTTCCTAACGAGTTTATGGTCTCATAGTTTAAAGTCTTCTTCAATACAGATGTTCATTTTGCAAAATATGGTCCTATGTAGAGTAAAATAGACAATAAAGCCTTGTATACATTATGACGTAGGATGTTGTGATTGATAAGTCTCTACCACGGAGACAACATTGGTTAGGTAAGGTAATCATGGCGTAACCCCAGATTCATAGAGTACAGCCGTAGCCGTCGCTATTTCATTGTATTTTCAGTTCACGAAAGTTAATTTTAACATTTTGGTGGCGCAAAAAGTGTTGTACAGCGTTTCGTTGTACTCAGGGACGTTGGAAGTCAGTCAGAGTTGGGGGTGTTGAGAGGAAGCCTATGTAATGACGTCATGATGACAATGAGTTACTGTTTACAGATACATATACACAGATACACATACTTGAGTTGATTTCAGGGCAATAGTCACGTAAGACATGCATTCACTTGAACTTTCACCTAAGAAAATGAAACAAACCCGCACTTGTAAAATAACTTATGTCGTAGTTATTTCCCTTGTAGCTGTATATAAAGTGCAAAGCACGAAGAACACGTGTTTAACCTTTTCAACCCCACAGACTAGGTATAGCCATAGCTGTCGCTATTTCATTATATTTTCAGTTAATGAAAGTTCATTTCAACATTTCGGTGGCCTAAAAAAGTATTGTTCAGTGTTTCGTTGTACTCAGGGGCGTTGGAAGTGAGTCAGAGTTGGGGGTGTTGAGAGGAAGTCTATGTAATGACGTCATGATGACAATGAGTTACTGTTTACAGATACATATACACAGATACACATACTTGAGTTGATTTCAGGGCAATAGTCACATAAGACATGCATTAAATTGAACTTTCACCTAAGAAAACGAAACAAACCCGCACTTGTAAAATAACTCATGTTGTAGTGGAAGTGAGTCAGAGTTGGGGTGTTGAGAGGAGGTCTATGTAATGACATCATGAGCTTCCTCATGTACTTGAGTTGATTTCAGGGGACAGGCCATAGGCAGTCCTTTACGAACAGGCTTTCATTGAATACTGCACTCTCGCTCTCATTCAAAGCATATCGCACCACCAGATATGTGACAGAAACAAGAAATAATGTAACTAACTAAATGATATAAACAAGTCATACTCCCTATAATTGGTGAGACACGAAATTGAGAGACGGGGAGAGAGGTACATAACTAATCGTCCAGCATCACCACCACCACACCGAGTTTAAAACAATGCACACACAAAGCAAATGAAATTTACAGGAATATATATATATATATATATATATATGTATATATATATATATATATATATATATATATATATATATATATATATATATTCTTAGGGGCAATGAAACAAACTGTAGTGACAATACAGACACATTATCGTCTCAACTCAACTCAAAAAAGTATTAATGTCCACCTGATAAATGTAAATAAATACACAAAGGTATACACTTAGTACATCTCCCTCTCCTTTTGTGTTTACTGTTGGATTTGCTCTGACATTTGTGTGACTATAAGCCACACTTCTTTCTTTTAATGGTTGCTAATAGCATCATTTTTTGTTGTGTGTCTTCATCAAAACACACTTAGTTTTATCTACAATAAGGGGAAATTTAGATATTTCAGGAGGGCATTGGAGTTAAGATTACTTAAATCACCGTTTATAAAGACCATTGAATGGAATTTCAAAATTCTGGGACAAACCAAACAAACAACCCATGTCATGACACATGTGAGCAATTATTTGGTTGGTAACATGACACAACAATGAAAATGCAGCCAGATATTACTCAGAGCAAAACAAGTCTACCCTTTGACGAAATATCAAAACTTTCCCTCGGCATCTTCCCATGACGTTAAAATTACGTGTATTCATTACCTTACATAGAGCACGCAGCAATGGCACAAGATTATTTGTGAATGACTCATAAAGCATAAAGTATGGCACTCCGTACTATGTCCAACGAAACCAGTGCTGTGAGTTTCTACAATGCTGAACTATGAGTGATGAGGAGTGATCTTTCCATGTTATCAGTGATCACGCAATCTTAACAATCACTCAGTCATTTTTTAATAGGCTCTGTCATGGTTTGGTGCAGCTACAGACAGACACATTTCTCAGAAACTGAACCCACCTGCCCAGGCATGTAGGCCTGCATGTTGTTAATGTGACTGTCGGTTTTGGGAAGTAGATATGCACAAATACTTGGAAGACATTCTGGTGTGCATATGTTGTGAAAAACAATAGTTTGGGAAGATTCCATGATTCACAAAGAGGAAACTGAAAAAAAGAGGAAATCATCCTCAATCCCCTGTAAATACAACTTCTCCTTTCACAATCATTATCTAGTCAGTGAATGTTGGACGAGCTGGCATGTTTGAAGTTTGTTGTTTTCATTCTGTTGGACAGGTGACTGAGGAAATTTGAATTATTTTAGCTAGACCTAAAACTGCAGCAGTGAAACATAATCGCTCAATGTTGGGGCAGATGTCTTGTTAATTAAAGGAATGGTTCAACATTTTGAGAAATGTGCTTATTTGCTTTCTGGCAGAGAGTTGGTTGAGAAGATCAATACCACTCTCATATCTGCCCATTAAATATAAGGCTATAGCCAGCACCTGCTTAGCTTAGCTTAGCTTAGCTTAACACAAAGATTGGAAAAAGGGGGGTCACAGCTAGCCTGGCTTTGTTCAAAGGCCACAAAATCTGCCTAGCAGCACCTCCAAAGCTCACTAATTCACACATTATACAGTTTGTTTTATCCCTACAAAACACAAAGTGTAAAAACATCATATTCAGTGTTTTGCAGGTGGTTATGTATGCCTATTTTTTGGCTGGGACCAGTTGCCAATGGACACTGCAGCCATGACATAGTCCAGCATGACCCCTTGTAAAACGATGAATTGATGTTTTTACTCTTCGTTTTCTTTACGGATTAAACCAATGAGATATAGCGTGTTAATTAGTAAGCTTTAGAGATGCTGTTAGCAGTTTTGTTACCAGTTTGACAGAGCCAAGCTAGCTGTTTCCCCATTTCCATTATTTGTGCTAAACTAGCTATGACTGCTGGCTGTGCTGTAGCTTCATATTCACCCGACAAACATGATAATCGTATTGATCTTATCAAATAACTCTCTGGCAGAAATATAAGCATATTTCCCAAACTGTAATACCATTCCTTTAAGCTAGTAATGGCATTTAGCAGAGTTAATTTTAGCTTCTCCCATGTAAATGCATAATACTAGTTCATTTCACAAGTCATAGTAGGCCTAATGATGTGTGCATATGAACCCTTCAGTGAGCTGGACCACAGCAAAATGGCTGAGATCATGATGGCAGTTATTTTAAGCAGCAGGGTTCATGTTAGAGTCAGTGCAGTTAAAATTTTGGACAGTACTGGGCTAAAACATCTTGAGTGAGCACACTCATATATTATAGTGTTAATTTGGCTCTCCTAGAACTGAAAGGTTCACAATGTCCAAGAAAGTGAAGCTATGAATGTCTGATGATTATAGCTTGGGCCCGTTTATACTTGTCATTTAATGTGTCTCATATCTGGATAAACTCCAGATTAAGATTTATATTTCCTGTTGCTCTTGTGAGGGAGAAATTAGGTCTTTTAACATGAAAGTGACGACACACACAGAAAAGGATCTTGATATCCATTGATTTTTAATTGAATGAAAAAAAAGGTTTAGGAAAGGATACTTGACACAAATTAAAGCACAGTCAGGTTATATATTTGTAGCTAATCAACAGAGAAAAAAAATCATTCACAAAGATCATATTGTAAGTATTTGATTGCAATATATTGAATAATAAGCTGTCAAATTGATCAGGTATGAGAAATATTCAGCCTGGCAATGCTGCTGGATCAAACATACGCTGGTCTCACAACAAAGCGGTAGGTGTACTGGTCATCAGGACAAGGATAGGCCAGAACCTGGGTACTGTTCACAGCGATATGAGCCAGGTTGACTTTGAAGTCCTGAACCTGACAGATGTACTTGCCTTGGCACATCATCAGGAGCCGGTTACGAAAGAGGATGTTGTTCTGGGAAAGGTGGTTTTGGGGAGCCAGCCTTGCCACAGGGAATGACTCGCATGTCAGACCTTTGTTTGAACACTCACGTTTGTTCTTGAAGACATTTGCCTCCCACCGAATCTTTTTGTCCTTAAAGATCATGCTGTTGTGGACAGGTGTGCTGAATGACTTGGTTGCGGCTTGACTATATGGACTGGCGGTGGGATAAATATAACCATAGTCATAGCCATAACCATAGCCATGCTGCCTCCTACGGTTGTATGAAGATGGATAATGGGTACGGACTGGTTCTGTGTCCTTGGGACGTTCCACTGTAGTGCTCCATGGGTCAGAAGTGTAGATCCTAGGCTGGTAATCATCATCTTCTTTGTTGAAATTTGGGTTGGTCTGAAGATTGTTGAAGAGCAGAACATTAAACTGAAGTGCTTTCAACATGTTCTCACGATACATATTCTTATGGGTGCTGTAGAGTGACGAGTTGGACTCCAACTCATACAGTGTCTCAGCAGGGATCATAGGGAAACGAATGTGGCTCAACAGGTCAGCCTGGGTTTCCAAACTGGTTGAGTTGTCCTTCTCCAGAATCCAGCTCTCCACAGTCTGAAGCAGAAAATATTCATTTGGCACCACCAGGTCTGAGCGTGCTAAAAGGGCTCCAATGACCTCCACAGGGAGGTGTGGCCAAGCAGGGGACCTGGTCAGGTTTTGGTAGTTCCAGGCCAGGTACTGGATACAGTTCTCCTGGAGGACCAAGTCCCCAGTTTCCACTGCATATTTGTGAAGGGATAGCTGGGTATGAAATGAGGTGTCCTCTGGGAGGATTTTGGTGAACAGCCGGCCTGTGTCCTCCATCAGCTGCTTCACCCCAAACTTTGAGGCCATTGAATGGATGCACTGCACAGAGGAGAAGGTCACATCTATCTTGTGGGTGTAAAGGTACCTGTCAAGAACCAAATTGTAGAATATGAAGAAGATGTTTTCCAGTTATTTTGCTGACAAAAACTGTAATTAATATATTATCTGTGGTCACCAAGTATTTCTATTTACATACTCACAAAACACCTAAAATCAAATTGAATTCAGTATCTTGAAGCAATACATGTCATAGCTGTTTCAATAAATTATATAAAATAATGTGGTGCTGCACAATCTCCCACAGTGGCAGGACTACAATCCTATGTGTACCTAATGAAGGAGGTGAAATGTGGTTGGCAAGACTGGTCGACGTTGACCGTGACACTAGTCATCCCCTTTGAAGTATTGAAGAGTGGGAATTGTGAGAGAATCATTTTGTGTGCACAGATCGTTGTCCCAAGCATCTCTGAGGTTCCATCCTCCTGTTTGTTTCCAGTGGTACTCTGGACTGTGATCTGGAAGTCGCAGCCATCCCCACTGTCAAAGATTTGGCCGAGGTCACCAGACAGACTGATACTGTGGTCCAGAGAGTGTGTAGAATTATTGATGGTCACATTTGTGCCTGGAATCACAAATCATCATTGGGATAAGCACTTGATAGAAAATGTGCATGAAGGGTGGTAAGCAGTGATCATCAACTTTATTTCTACTGAATCAGATGGAGTTATGTGTTCTGTATAAAGGCTCTGTTTGTCTTGTAAGAGTTTAAATACCTACCTGAGTCACAAATAACTCCAACATCCTCTTTGTGGGTGCAGTCAGTCACTCCCCAGCCTTTGAAATCACAAGTAATCAGATGGTTCTCTGTGCCTTTACATGTGATATCATCCAGCCAAATAGGTCCAGATGCTATGATGTAAAATTAAAGGGTGTGTTAATTTTTGTGGCAATAACACATTAAACAGAGCCCATTCAGAGGGCTGAATTTGTGGCATTAGTATGTTAAACCTCAAATCACAACTCTTCAGTCATTACAAATGTTTCACTGCCCTCTGGTGGGGGATAAATGGAAGTAGCAGGCACCTTGTCCGTACTCCTTCCCTACGACAACAGATTTGGCTCCAGGGAAGTGGAGCTGACGACACACCACCTGGGCCTCAGCCATGTCCCAGCCATCATCACACACTGTTCCCCATTTCCCATCATGGTAGATCTCCACACGGCCCTCTGAAGCGCTCTGAGAGCCAAACAGCCTCACATCACCTTCCTGTGCATCAGATGTCCTCTCTGTATGTGATCACAGGTGTAGGATATTAGACTATGATAGTACAGAGGTCATCCAGACGTCCAGGTAATCTACATTCTGTGTTGAATGAGCAGGGTCAAATCATATTTGCAAAAGCATATAATACAGACACTGCACAGTATACAGTTATACGTTAATAATAATAATAATTGAGACTGTTTTCCTCCCCATGAATTACTTTCATGGCAATGTCATTAACATTTTATTAGTTGTCACATAAATAAGATGTACTTTTGTTGACTTACTGAACAGGTTAAATTTGAGTGCACTTCCAGAGACATGAAGAAGTAGCAGAAGCCACAGAGTGTGTATGTTTCGATGTATCAGCATTTCCAACCACCAGTTTAGGACTCTGACACAGATAATGACAAAAAGCAGACGAGAGAGATATTTGATCTTAATCAAGAGTAACAAAGAAACAAAGAAACAAAGTACTTTTGCTTTTTGAATAAAAATCAGTCCATTTATTGATTTTAAGAGTGAATACAAAACCACCATAGCTTTTGCCTTTACATTATTGTTTTCATCAAGATGGATTGCAGTTTTTTTTTAACTGATGCAATCCTCTAAACTTGAAACTGACTTTGCTGAATCTGTGCATTAAAAATTGAAGGTCAAAGTTAAAAAGCAAAATTTACATATACTGTAATGAAGCCACATTACCTTCCTCCCTCTGGCTATTAAGTCCTGTTGTCCTCAAATGTGCCTCTCCCTTTTGAAGTCTGCAACACGAATCTCACTGCTTTTATGCTAAACACAGTGGGGTTCACTTCTGTATTCCTGCTGCTTTCCCTGAGTTTCTTTTCACAATAAAGCAGAGAACCTGGTCGTTGCGCAACTGTTTTTGGTCCGCTCGAAACTTGTTTGAGGACAATGTCAATATTATGTTTAACTGGTTTTGTAGAGACATGCACATATGAGCTACATGACAAGACTCAGCAAATAGTGATCAAAATTTTACTCAGACGGCCCCCTAAAAAAATTACATACAGTAAAATTCAATTTTCACCAAAATGTCCTTCAAATAATGTTTTATGAAGAATAAAAACAAACTTTTAGTTATCTTACTGAAAATTGCAGGTTTGGCTTGTACAGAGTGATGTTGCTTTACTATGGAGCAGAGGATAAAAACAAACCTTTGACCTGTTGAGAGTGTATAGTATGTGCATGGAAATCACAGTCTTATAAATCTATCTTTTGTACATTCATTATAAGAAAGGCTACAGTACTGTTGAGGGCCACACTTGGTCTGAGAAGAAGAAGATCCATCTCAAGACATGCTGGCATTGTTTGACTGGCACTTTCTCAACACCCAAAACAGGACCATATTTTACAGTCTCAGACCATAGTTCTTCTCTTTGTAGTGAAGATGATCCTTTGAGGGCTGGAGTTATGTCTTTCATAAACTCAATAAGGAAGCAGCAAGTAGAGTAACTTCAACAGTGAGTGGATTGTAAACAAAATAGAACCACAGTGCAGTGGCCTCAAGAACAAGCCCTCTAAATGAACTCCAAGCCCTCATATTTCACATCACCAATCTTGGTTTCAGGTAGAAGGATGCGTCCATCAAGTGTAAACGCCATGATGTATGTGGCAATCTTTCCCGCATCTTCTTCTGACTTGAGTGCCAGAATGATCTGGTCGTCCGTGTTGGGGACAAACTTGAAGGAGGAGAAACCGTGAGTGGGGTTGAGCGAACCCACTTGACTCACGGTGATGTCTTTGAAATCTGGTGAGCAGCTGAGAACGAGGTTCGTGCCACGCCGCTCGTCTGCCGTCTCCTCATAACGCTCCTTGCTGGCGCGGCGAGGGAGGAAAAACCAGCGCTGCAGTGTGTCGCTCCACGCTGCTGACTCATGAATGAGATAACCTGCGGAAATCCAAAGGAATATGGTGAAGAGTAAAGCAAAGAGAAAAAAATGGTACCAACAGCAGTCGTTAGTGAGACCAGATTTACATCCTCACCTGGAGGCTCTATTCCTGCGGCAGACTTCAGTGATTTGTACTTTGGAACCCAGTTCTCATGGTGCACATCCCCTCTGAAGCCTACTACTTTCACCCACTCTGGGTTGTTGTTGACAAACTCGCCTTCAGTGGTGGTCCACTCCTTCCCCAGTCCACCGACATACAGGTGCTCATCCTTCACTGCAAGCCACTCTGCTTTGAACCCTGTCAGGAGAAATTTTAGAAAGCACTGTTTCAATCTGGTGCTCAGGAACCTGTGAATCAGGCATATATGAGACTAGGGTAACACCAACCTTTGGCAACACTGCCATCACCGTCAGGTAAGATGACCCAGGGCACAGCCTTGTCACCGTCAATGTGGTAGATGATGCCCGTCCTGTCATCGACGCTGTAAAGCTTCCCGTTGAACACCAAAAGCTCAGACAGCTCCATACCCCTGCCCTTCTCCGCTAGATGGCTTTCCAGCACCACCCTGTCCACATCCCATTCAACCGCTACCTTGTCACCACTCTGGGACACCAACAGGTACCCACGCCGCATGTAGCTGAACCATGTCAGCTTCTTGTCACTACGAGAGCTTGTGTCCAGGTCGGCAATGACCCCAATGCGATAGCGGGTGCCCTGCTGCGTGCGCTCCGGTGGACTGAGGGGGTAAGTGTCATTGTAATGGGAATCAGACTGCTGGGTGTCACCTCGGCTGGCTTTCCAGCTCTGTGAGCCATAGGAGCGGGATCGGAAGCCTGAGCCCCAGTGCATGAAGAGCAGCAGAAGAAAGGCCAGTGAGACGGCCACCACCACAATGGGCTTCCGCTTCAGGCGGAAACGAGGGTCAGTGGTGTTGGCCATGGAAGCCAACATGGGGAGGCCTCCGACAGAGATACGTAGAGTGTTCATAGGCTCATTCTGCTCCAGTCGAGTGAAGCCTGGGGGAGCAGGCATGGAGGACGGAGGACTGGAGTGACCTAGAGAAAAATCGAGAGAGACTGTAAGTCATGTCTGTACATAGATCAAAAAAGGATGGCTCATGTTTTGTGCTGCCCTCTTTCATTCTATAATTGATTGAGTGACTAGTTGATAAATTTCAGTTTTTAGTAGTCTATAATAGCCAATAATCAAGGTCCCACCATAACACTAAAGGCAGGTACAATACGGAGCTGCAATACTTAGTTGATCAACAATTAAGCAACTATTTTGATAATCAAATAATCTTTTAGTCATTTTTCAAGCAAATGCTTGCTTCAAGGCTCTCAAATTTGAGAATTTGTTGCTTTTCTTGGTCTTACATTACTGTAAATTTAATATTTCAGGGTTTTGGACTGTTTGGACAGGTGTTTTTCGCCATTTCCTGATGTTTTATTGGCCAAATGATTAATCAATTAATCGTGAAAATAATCAGCGGATTAATCGATAATAAAAATAATCGTTTGTTGAAGTTCTAGTACATTTTGGCCTCAAATTTCAACAGTAAAAGACTTAGGCTATATTGTCATAAGATTCATAAGGTTCCCTGAAAATCCTCTTTAAGAATCAATATTGAACTGTTTTAGTATGATTACTGTTCCTCGAATGCGGGTAACAATTCAGGTAATATATGATCATGTTTTAGCAGAATATTCCATGTAAAGTTGAGGTGTAGGGAAAGGCTGGAGTGGAAAGATACCGTTTCAGTTGGAAGAAAAGAGTTGTTACACCTGCTTTTCCTGTGAGCAAATACCAAAAGTAGACTGAAGGGCTTGGTCTAAATGTTCCTAAATCCTAAAACCTGTGCATTAGAAGGATCCACTTAAAATAACACCTGAGTAAGACACATAATTAGGCAGATACCTGGGCCTATCTGTAAGAAAATTATTTACCATAATGATATATTTAATTTAATTTGCAAACAAATCTTGGAACAATACAAGTTATCTAAAGACAAAGGCCTACAACCCAACCTAGAACATGACATTACTAATGACATTTACGCAATACATCTCAACTATAACCTACTCACATACTGTCCATAAGTCGAATCTCTTGGCCTCTAAATCAAATATTTGGTCCCGGATGCAGGCAGGTCCTTCATTCCAGCCTATAGTTGAAATATTATTTTAAATGTGGCAAAGAGCTCACATGAGACACTGTGAGTGTATGCCCAGTTAAGCATTATGTGACAAGAAGCAGGAAGTAGTCCGACTCTACCAGATTGAATGAATATCAGGTGGCCACAAGTGTGCCTTGTCAACGTGGAGACTGGGAGGGGCCCGTTCAGTGACAATAAAGGGACGGCTGCTGTGAACAGGTAAATCTGAAATACAAAACCAGCCAGCTGACAGTCACAAATCACACCCCTGATTAGCTGCTGATGCTAGTGCTGAAACAATTTTTCAATTAATCGATTAGTCCGTGGGCAGAAAATTAATAACCAACAATTCTGTTAATCAATTAAGCAAAAATAACATACACTCACTAGTTCCAGCTTCTCCAATATGAAGATTTGCTTCTTTTGTCTGTTTTAATTAAATATCTTTGGGTTTGGACTGTTGTTCAAACATAACAAGATATTTGAAGACCTCATCTTGTACTTTAAACTAAACAATTAGCTCATTTAAAATATATATATATTTTAAAATCAACAGATTAACGTCATATATAACACTTTTTCACTTGATGGCCTGTTTAGTCAAGAGCTGAGACAAAATTAAATTAATGACAATTTTGAAGCATTTTAAAACAAGAATGTCAAACATTTGATGTTTCCAGCTTCTTAAATGTACAAAGTTGCTGGTTTACATTACAGTAAATTGAATATATTTGAGTTTTGGACTGTGAGTCGGACAAAATAAGACATCTGAAGATGTTACTCTGGGCTCTAGGAAATTGTGATGCACATTTTTCACAATTTCCAATGCTTAATAGACCAAATGATTTAGATATCAATCAAGAAAATAATCAGCAGATTAATGGATAATGAAAATAATCCTCTGTTGCTCTCTCATCTAATCTATTCAGTTAAATTTATATTTAACTTTATATAACTGACAAAAGGCAAGCTAAGAAGTAGATACTTAAGTTTAGCAAATGAAGAGGTGAACAACAAACACACTTCACAAGCACATAATACAGAAAATGTGATGCCACAAGCAGAAAAGTCTCACAATGACAACATATTCCAAACACAGCAAAACTAGTAAGACAGTTTACTGATGCTTGCAGCCCTACAAACTCATGTGACCTCTGAGTTAAATCAAGGAAATCAACAAAACCTTGAAGCACTGCAAAGCAAATGTGTTGTGAGCCGTCTGTTGTTCTCTACGCTCGGAGGGACACCACCAGGCTCACTGGAGTAGAAATTTTGTGTAATCTACTATAAACCAAATTCCAGGGACCTCTAAACTCAGCCTCAGGAGCCTAAACATGGCTGCATTTCTCTGAAAAGGAGAGCAGGAGCTGAAAGACTCTTTCATAAGAGGGCCCTGAGCCAAACAGCAGTCCATTATGGCAGCAACATCAGGGCTGCACTCTGAGGCAAGAAAACTACTGTTTGCTCTCTGAAACACACCAACAAGTGGCTGACGCTAATTAACTTAAAACACTGTTTTTTTATGCAACAGATTTTGATTTTGTCCAGATCACCTTCACTGAAACAAAGGAGTTGAACATCTTACCCCTCCGTCTCCTCCTGCCAGAGCGCTGAACTTGCGTCATCAAATTTACCTCGCTGTCCTACAGCAGACCTCCACACTTTGTCCTGAGCTCTAAACTTTATTTCTGCTCGCTTGCAACCATGACTAAGGGTTGTTACAATGGTGGTGAACTTTGACTACACTTGGAGGATTATGATCCAGTCCAAAGGGGCAAACCCTTGCAGGAGGCCAAAACAGTTACATAGTAACCTTTGAATGGCCAGGTACCAGAGGTTAGGAAAACATTTATTACCTGCACAATTACACTATCTATGTGAATGTGAAAATCTACAAATCTGGCAAGCTGAATAGAAGTTAAAAACAAACCTATAGTGACAACAATAACTTAGATCCACAGCAGAAGTGCTGCTGTGATGCAATTAGTCTGAGGACAGAGATAAGCCTGATTACAACAGCAGAGCAGTTACACACTCAACAGGGAAGCTATAGGGACCCCAACGTACTATTTGTTAATAAATGATTTAACTGTCAGTCTGTCTGGGCTTGAGTCCAAGAAGATGAAAAGTGCAGAAACTATTTGCATGAATTATGAATCAGTAAACAACGCCTGAGCCTCTCAGAGTGGTTCTGATTGAAAGAGTTCAATTTGACAAGTTCACACAATGAGAGGATGTAATATAAAAAGGTGATATGATGATATATAACATGAGACATTCGAAATCTGCCAACCATCAGAGATATTACAATGCAGTTTGTACCGAGGTAGCAATCAGTTTAATATTTCTGGTTGCACTGTAGTCCATGCATGTCAATGAGCAGGATCAACATAGCAACTACAATTATACATACTCTTGACAGAACATTTTATCCCATTTTAGCCCTGCGCAAAGCTAAATTCACTTCAGGTTTTTAATTTGATTGATTAAACAATTGCTAGTTTGGTCTATGAGATGTCAGAAAAAAGTGAAAATACCCATCACAAGTTCCTAAAGTCCAAGGTGACATCATCATTTGTCTTGTTTTGTCAGACCAACGGCACAAAACCCCAAAGAGATTCACTTTACTATCACACGAGAAAA
Organism: Thunnus thynnus; assembly: GCF_963924715.1. NCBI lineage: Eukaryota > Metazoa > Chordata > Actinopteri > Scombriformes > Scombridae > Thunnus > Thunnus thynnus. The sequence continues at coordinate 13,569,106 of NC_089533.1, forward strand.
AGAAAAGCAGCAAATCCTCACAACTTTTAGCACTTAGTTTTTGATGAGCCAAACTGTTGCCAATTGACTTCCTGTCGATCACCAAAACGATTAATCAACAAAGTTTTAAAGCTAATGAATTATGAATTAGTTAACATGCCACGTCTCATCTTCTCAGTCATATTGTCCTATCCATTTAGAGACCAACCAGACAAATCTTGTTGCATGCAAGTCTGTGGGTCCCTCATGTGAAAATTGTGAGAAGATTATCTGCTGAGCCCTTCGGTGACACCATAAAGGGTGACACCCTGGGGGGTGGGGGGAGTACGCTTCAAAGGAAACAGATCAAGGAGCCAGATATGTGTAAGGCCCATAAATAGCTCACTTGGTGCTGTAAGGCAGATTCTTAAACTTCAGCATGTCAAGGAACCCCCTAACAGATGTGCAAAGAGCTGATTTTAAGTGGCTTTGTCCAATGAGAAGAGCCTGAATTATACATGGATGCACAATGTCGATGTTCAGGTGTTTCTTATTTAAATGCAGACCTTTGAGAACCAATTGCTGTGGTCTTTACATTGGAGCCCTCTGAGGCAAGTGCTGCTGCAGGGCATGATTAGGAGAGAGCATCCACACGTTGCTGTTTCCAGGCCTTTAACTGAAGTGAATGGTTAAGCAGATCACACTGTTGGAAAACTTAATATTTGCATTGTTTATATTATTAATCGCGATGATTTTAGATCACACACACACACACACACACACACACACACACACACAATCTGCATCTGTGTATCTGTGTATCTGTGTATATGTGTGTGTGTGTGTGTGTGTGTGTGTGTGTGTGTGTGTGTGAGTGTGTGTGTGTTAGTTCATGTCCCTGTCTTGCCAGCAGCGCAGAGGTTAACCAAGATGCCATCACAAATGCGCGTTCAGAAACTAGCTACCCGACTTATTCCCGGACCCTGCTGTCCCTCTGTTGTCTTCGCACTCACCGCAAATGTCAGATCTTCAGCTCACAGTTTGCTGAAGGTTTGTAAGTCAGATGTCATTATTGTATCGCTTCCTGAATCCTTCCTCGGCTTCTTTTTCCACCGTTCTCCGTTTACCAGACAGCCGATCATTACTTCCTGTATCTGCTGATGACGACAGATCGCGCAGAGTGGATGCGAGAGAGTTTGTCAAACGCTGCCTTCACGTGCCCTCGGAAATATGAGTAGTACGTGGCAACACGGCACACTGCGTGGTCTGAATCTGCCTTCCTTTAACCAAGCTTACTCAGCCCATTACAATACAGAAGAAATATTAGTCCAGCATTAATTCAATTTTAACAGATATTTCTAGGTGAAAATATAACGTATCTTATTTACTTAATGTTATACTGCGGCTATATAAGAGGCAAAAAGAGGAAACTGTGTTAAAGGTTTAACAATCACAACGCAAACTTAACACACACTGCATTTGTATTTGTCAAAATGTCAGATATTCATTATTGCTAGCACTACTAATTCAAATAAATGCTTCATATAACTTAAGCAAAACTCACTCAATCTTTGAGGGCTTTTTAAATGTTATACTTATTTTTTATTATGTATAGTACTTATTATTATTATTATTATTATTATTATTACTACTACTACAACTAGGCACTTTCAGCATTTCATTCCCATATTTTGTGATTTCACTTGATTGAATTGGGACCCAAGTAAGGTGAATTTAATTCCTTTATATGTACAATGTGTTGGAATGACAATAAAACCTTAAAACGTTTTGGTTAAAAGTAAAACCAAATACATGACACTAAAGGTTATGGTGAATATTATTCCTTTTCCATTTTTATCCAGTTATTCTGCAGTCATTTTCATTGCTGTACACATAACCCGACACTTACTGTATGAACTCTCAATAACTCTGGTGCAATTAATTCATGCAATGTTGGTTATAATGTGAAACTATGCACATCAGTCATCTCTGTTTTGGTGCAGTTCTGTAAAGTGTGCATATAATGATGTCTTTAAAGCATTTCAGTGCTGTCTCCACAGTTTGCAAAGTTCTTACACATTCATCAACACAATCACTACTCAAATATTTGCCAAGGGAGCAGAACGTAGGCAGAGTCCTGTTCTTTCTTCAAAGGAGGATATAAATCATGGGCTGACCCAGAGGTTCAAAATGGGAACAGTTTTTATTGGCAAACCCTGTGTGATACAGAATACTGTACAAGGCACTCGAGTGGAGAATTATTGTGAAGCCATTGTGTATAACAGTAAGACTGCAACATGTGTAAAAAAGGTCCAACACCGTGAGAAAAACAAGGAGAAGCAAGAGGAAAAAAAGTAAAATTATTATGTGATTGTCATATAACAGGGCTGAGAGGATTAAGTAAGATAATAAATATGTCAATTTACCACAATATCACTCTTGAATTCTTGAAATCAAACCGTGGCTGAAATATTTGCTGAATTGAACTAAACTCAAGAAAAGGCACATTCAACTTCTACAGAGGTAGCTGATATAAATGTATGGTTTTGCTACCTTAACAAAAAAGACACCCTTAAATACTAAACTAAGTTGTAGTAGTAGAAGATTTAAAACATGAAATTAACAATCTTAGATCAGATGATGGAAATTAACATTGTGTTTTTCAGTGCACAAAATCCATTTTCAGTGGTTGATTATTAAAAAAAACAAAAATAAGAGGATTACAGTAGTTACTGAAGGAACATTTTCGAAGCACCCACTGATTAAAAAAACATGGGTTTCTTGTGTCGCAAAAAACAAAGAACGTTAATCATTTCTGAGGAACTGTATTGCGAAATTACAGTTGTTGAACTGCTCTATATGAAAAAATGTACTAGACAGTAACACATTCATGAAAAAGAACAAAAAAAAATGAAAATCAAAACTCAACTGTCCATTTAAGCAATGCAAAGCAGATTTCCCAGCAGCAAAGTAATCCTAACCTGTTTGTTGATTAGTGCTTTGATATTAAACTGCTCTCAAATTGAACTGAAACAAAAGAGGCACTGAAATAACTACACTTTTTTTTGGTACAAAGATAACAATTGCACAGTCATCCTCCAATTTCCAACACAAAAATATCTTCAGAATCAGCCTGCTGTGTGTGGCATTCTCAACAATGCAGCAAACATCCACCAAACTACTTACAACAATGAGACACACTAAAAACATATCAGTGCACCCAAAAATATGCAAACATGTTCTGCAGGAAGAAAATTTGGAGTGCAGGGAACAGTCCCGAGTTGCAAATGAACCATTGGCACACGTCTTTTATTTAAAAAAGAAAACTCCCCTGTCAGATTCATGAGTTTTGAATCTCAGTCCTTCAGTAAGCTGGCGGCTGGTACTCTCCGGGCTGCTCCTGACTGTGGGAGAAAGGTGACTGCTGGTAGCCCGTGGGGCCGCTGCTGGCGTACGGAGCTGGTGGGTACGGGGTGGTGTGGTCGTTGGCCGGGTCTCTGTACTCCTGGTCAAAGTCACTCACACCTTGGCGATATCGTCCATAAGCAAAGAAGGACAACAGACCCTGTTGAGAGAAGAACAGAGATTCAGCAGCCATATATAATGCAATTTAATACCCGTTTCACAAAAGTATGATGGAAAACCACCAGGACCAATATGGCCTACAATTATTTGTTAATATAATAAACACATTTTTTAAATGATTTCTAATAATACAATTAATTAAACAAAATTAATTAAAAAAAGGACTGAACATCTTCCTCCATGCACAAACCACTGTCACACCAGTCTCACTTGTAATTTATAGATGTCTCCTGATAGCCCCCAAACACATGCAAAAAAATAAATAATTAAATAAATAAATTACTTCCTACAGCAGACAAGAAAAACATTCAAGTAAATATTCTTAAAACTAAATGAAATGCAAGACTTTTAAATACCTTCTAAAGCCTATTTTGAGGAAGCTGGATTCAGTACTTTAACACCTGCAGATATCTTGTCTGAATTGTTGAGCTGAGCTGTGTGTTATCAAATGACTGTTAGTCAAATGCCTGCCACACGACACTCACCCAGGTGATGATTGAGAAGAAAGAAAATGCCACGACAGCCCGGGCGGCGTCAGCAGCAACAGCGGAGGAGTCAGTGGTTTTGGACCACTGGTTGGCCAGGACACAGAAGCAGATGAACCACAGGAACGTCCAAGCCGCTGCCCCGCGTCGTTTCAAAGCAGAGAAATGAACAGTCAGGATTAACATGAAATATGATGGCAGCTTTAACCTCAACTAGGTTACACTTCCTGTTTTTGGGCACATCTCTGTTATTTTAGTATGAAAAGACTACAGTGAAACCTGACTCTCACCTGAGAAGACCAAATCTCCTATAACAATGTATTTTCTATCCTTGGCGTTGCTGATCTGTGGGAAGTAGGCGTCCAGCATGAGGAAGATAACACAAGCCAAGAAGGCCAGGACACCGATTCCCACCCCGTAGTTGCAGGCGCTGTCATTTTCGTTGAACATGCACTTGGCCTCTTTCGTGGTTGTCGGGTTAATGTAGCCCTCTGCTGTGATGGTTGCAAAGACCACGATGGAAAATAGCTGCATGAAAGGAAAAAAAAAAGGGGGGGGGGGGTGTATGTGCATGTTTTAAGTCGAGCAGCTGTGAGGCAGCGTGATTCTTATCACATGATTCACATTAGAGGAAAGCTTTCACTATTTAAAAAAAAAATAAAAATTTGAATTCATATTAAAACATCTCTCAAACCAGTTCAGACAAGTGGAACCTGACAGATGACGTTAGAAAAGTTTCAATTCCTGATTTGTTTTAACACTGTAAAATACAGCAACATCTTTTTGTGAAGGATCCTTGTTTCTGATCCACTTTTCACACTACAGCGGAGCTGAAACTATTTAAATGATTGTTACAGTTTGCACAAGAAAAAAAAAAAGGCAAATATTGTCTGGTTCCAGCTACTCAGATGTGCAGATTTGCCTTTACTCTCTAAAGCTCGTCAGATAAAACAAGACATAAAACGGTAACTTGGGCTCCTAAAGACTTGTAATGTCCTTGTTTTTGGTTATTGGTTTTTTGACATTTCATGGACCATATGATTAATCAAGATAATATTTGACAGATTAATCAATAATGAAAAAAATAGTTAAAAGCAGCTTTACATTCACATTTCACTGATACTGGCATCTCTGCACTGATTATCTCAACTTAATTACATAGGCTAATCATACTAATTTCTTTTCAATCCCTGAGGGACCTAGACTTCCATTTCTGACCTTTTGGTGCCTAACTCAGATGCTTCTATTCTTGTTTTTTTTAATATCTCAAACACAAATAAAGGTGACAGACATTTTGCTGTCAGGGCTCCTAGATTTTGAAAAGACTTGCCAGAGGAGATCAAAGATGCAAACTGTAATTTCTATTAAATCACTTAAAATATATATAGGTTTAATGTTTTAACTTAGTTTTGAGTTTTTGTCCTATTTCAAAGAAAGTGTTTTTTGAAAAGTGCTACATAAATGAAGCATATTGTCATTATTATTACTATATAATTCACTTTGCAAGAACGTTTACAACACAACAACTTAATCTAACTGACCTACATGCATTTTAGAACGACTGTCAAACCAGAAAAGGTTAAATTCCCGATCGTTTCTAACAGTTCAAACACTTCAGAAAAACAGAACAGCGTCCTCTCTGAGTTTTAAAAGGTCCTGGTCCAGTTTTAACACCAGACTAACCAACACAAATAAAGTTAAAGCCAAACATATCGTCTATCATCAGGTGGGGAAACTGGCAGTTACTGCGGTGACACAGCACTGGCCACGCTAGCTAACATTAGCTTATGTCAACAAGTGCTCAAGAAAATGCATCTTATTGGCGCTTGATTAAATATTTGTCACAGATTTCAAGCTAAACCGCAGTTTATGTCCGATGCTGGCAGTTCATTAAGCTAGTAGGACGTATCACTGGCTGATGTGTGTCGAGCCTGGCAGCTCACATCTGTTCACATAAAGTCGGTGTTGTGACAGCTGGCTAACAGTGATGCTAACGTTAACGTTTCCGTGGAGTCACTCACCCAACTCAGGCAGCGCAAAATGGTTTGAGGCTGTTTTACAAAGTTCTCTAAGTCAAAAGCACCGCCGGCCAACGAGGCCCCGTAAGCACTGCTCTGCATTTTTTTCTTTTTGTTTCAACACAGTCAAAACAGTTAAAAAACGAGCTGTATAACTCTTCCTGTCAGAGTTGACACAGTTTCGGTTTGTCTTAAAACTTCCTGAAAACTTTTCAAACACCGCCCCCACCGTGATGCGTTCAGGAGCTCCTAGTAAACTGCGGCTTCCCAGTTAAAGGACACGTTCACATTTTTTCCGGTCTGTCTTAAAGCAACAGTCAGGTGCCCATATGAACACTGAAAGAGGTTTTCCTCGCTGCAATCATTCCTGCTGTTCATACTGGCTATTAAAAGATCCCCTTCAAATGTGCTTTCAATGTAAGTGATGGTGTACACACAGTTGTTTTGTACAGAAATGCTTTCAGAAGTTTATCTGAAGCTTATATGAGGCTTCAGCAGTCTGAGTTAGTCATATCAAGTGGATATTTGCCACATTTACAGTCTTTTTTAGCATCAAATTCCCTCTTTGTGTTTCCTCATACAGTATTTCCTTGTTAAGCTGCAGTGGAAGTATACCGACAAAAAGAGGAACTTTGGCACTAAAAAGACTAATGTTAAAAGATATTGACTAGATTTGACTCATTTGGACGACTGAAGTTTTATATTAACTTCAGATAAACTTTTAAATACATTTTTTGCATAGAAGAGAGCCCCCATCACTTGAGTCATAAGTGCATTATGAGGGTTCTTCTAATGATCAGTATGAACAGGAGGAATGTTTACAGCAAGAAAAACCTGTTTCAGTGTTTGTTTGGGCACCTGACTGTTGTTTTAAGACATACTTTAACAATTGTGAACCTGTCCTTTAATGATACATCCAAAGAATACTACTACTACTACTACTACTACTACTACTACTACTACTACTACTACTACTACTACTAATAATAATAATAATAATGAGTATAAATCAGACTTTATTTGCATAGCACTTTTCATACAAATACATTGTAACACAAAGTATTTTATACATTAAAAACAATACAATCCCCCCCATCTGTATTGTTCCCAATAAAGAATGTGAAGATGTAGTCTCACACTGTGTCATTAACAATACGCTTTCCAATTGCTTTTGTTTGGTCGCTATTCTAAAAGTATTTACTGGAAGTTTAAGTATGCTAGTATATCTGCATTGACGCAAGTTTGTAAATTTAATTTTGCAGTTCCTCACTGTGACCACTGGAGGGGAGTGAACACCCATGATTATACATACAGAATTCAAGCTGTAGGCGTTTGATCAAATCCATATTTGTTTATTCCATATAGCATAATAAGTGTAACCAGGGAGTTTCTTTTCGGGTTATTTTCAATCTCTGCATATTCAAATTCTTTTAGTGACTCCCAGAGTACAGTTATATTTGTCATGTTTTGGTTTATTTCCCCAGGATCTAGGGTTTTTTTTGTTGTTGTGATGTCTTGTGTGTGCACTGACAGAATTTGTTAGTTATTGTTTGTTAAGACTTTGCTGTAGGAGACAGGTGAGATCTGGTTCAGCAAATTGATCCAACACTGATGCTAGTTTTATACACTGTTTTGACAAATTTAATGCAGTGTTGCAGTTTCTCACTGTGACCATGGAGGGCAGTGGACACTATAACTCCAACTTGCAGACACAATATATATGACTTTTATGTTTGGTTAAAAATGACTGAATAGATTGAAACAGCAGCTGCTCAATTATTTACATATTTTTTGGAAAAATATACATGATGTATTATTTATTTATTTATTTATTTATTTACTCATAGTACCAAATGGGTCTACCAGGCATGTCAGAGATGCTTAAATAATTGCAAGCTCAGTTGAGATGCAGGCAGATATTACTTTGTGCTAATTACAAATAAGGCACAGCTGTGTTGAGATAGACAGAGAGAGAGAGAGAGAGAGAGAGACAGACAGACAGAGAGAAAGAGAGAGAGAGAGAGAGAGAGAGACAGGAAGTGTGTATGGTGTCTTTTCATAGTTTGTCAATCTCTTTGTCTTTCATTTGCATTGCCTGTTTTATTTCTGTCACATAGTTCATTGGTGAGGAAGTTGTTGCTTTCCCAGAAGCACTGTGATACAGGTCAGAGGGTGAATTTCACAGGAAGAAAAACATCATTTTGTCAGAGTTTCATTGAGCAGCGGCTTCATATTGTAGAAGGATGAATAAAAGAAGTCAGTGTTCAAAGTCAGAAATGACCCACTGAGAGTGGCCCACTATGTGGCTAATGAAGACTGATCCTCTTGGAGATTTGTGTTTGCAGTACTCAGAGATCATTAAGGAACATGGCACACAGTGTGAGCTTCGATGTCAACATTTGCCAGACTGAATCAGACTATGAGTAAGTTATTATTTCAATTTTCTATTGGTTGTTTTCTTTAAGAGATGCTTTACTTTTGGTTCTACCTGTGCCTGCCTGTCATGTGCTGTGTATCTGTCTGCTGGGTGTCCTGGTGAATTTTATTGTAATTTTGTCTTTACAACATATTGTAGTTGTTTACCATGACATTGGAAGGCAAATGCTATTGCTATATTGTGTTACCAATAAACAAAATTGTATTTTTCTATGATATTCTTTTTACAATTTACATGCATCGTCTTGTGAACACTGAAAATCCCCCTTGCCTACAGCTAGTGTGCGGAAGGACCAGTGCGTTTGTAGCTGCAATTTTCAGTGATTTGAGATTAATCTATCTTTACATGTGTTTTAGTGCTGCAACCAATGATTATTTTTCATTATCGAATAATTTTCTCAATTAATCAATTAGTTGTTTGGTCTATAAAATGTCAGAAAATGGTGAAAAATGTTTCCCAAAACACAAGCTCAAATGTCGTCTTTTGTCCTGATCAATGGTCCACAACTTAAAGATATTCAGTTTACTATCATAAGAACCAGAAAATATTCACATTTTTTTCATAAAGAATGACTGCAAAGGATTAGTCAATAATCAAAATAGTTGGCAATTGATTTAATAGTTGGCAACTAATTGATTAATCGACTAATGATTGCAGCTCTACATGTATTAGTGTAGTTTTTGCAACTTCTTGCACTTTGGTATTTGGAAATGGAGAACATTTAGAGATTCTCAAGGATCCAAATCGCTGTGGGAAATGTAGAATAATTCTGTGAAAAGAAAAAGCTCTGGAATTTAACCTACCATGGACAGCAATGATTAAAATAAATAAAGTTGAGACACAAGTTCTCTTCATACATACTGCTTTCCAGATGGTGCAGAGTTGTAAGGGCTAAAGCTTTTGGGAGTCTTGGTCATGGTTTACTGTATTGGTTACTCTCCTGCAGGAACCTGAATGATGGTGAACCAGGCCAGTTGTCTCTCTGCGAGATGGTCAGAGAACCAGCAGCCAGCACCCAGAGGTGGTCTGAAACCCTACAGATGGAAGTGTTTAGGGAATGCACAGGTACAATTACACGGCTGCCCCTTTACTGGAAACAAAGTCTTCTCATCATTTACAGTGAGGTGTCTAATTCCAATTATCTACAAATGCACAAGATTTACTTTCAATTCATCATCTTTCAGACAGCTGGCCAACAGCCAGCCACATGACAGATGACGGAGAGGAGATCAACCCTCTGCAGAGGTACCGATGGTCAGCTGCCACAGTAAAGATCCTTTCTTCAATGCCCAGTCGCACTGTTGGTGAGATGAAATGTTTCTCGCTACTTTCGAAAAAGTTGTCACCAGGCGATACAATCTTTCTGTGGCTGTTAAAAATAAGACAAATGTCCAGAGAATAAAATAAGCTTGACTGTCTGTTGACAGGGCAAACTAGCACTACAGGCACTTCCAGGTGTGCAACACGCTCCTCTCAGCTACACAGACACCAGACCACATCCCAGGATACTTCCCACCACTCCAGACCAATCCAGGATGACTTTGTCCTTACAGATGTGGAAGAAATAAGTGGTGAAGGTAAAATAGCTCCAAACATTAGACAATTATTACTGTTGTTCAAGTGAGTCTTCCTGTTCTTCTCTCTACACTGAGCGTCAATGAGTCAATTTCTAGAATGTGGTTTTACAGAAAACGAGAAGGAGCAGTTGCTATCCAGGCTTCAAGGTCTCTCAGTGGCTGATAGCATGCGTAAGCTGCGAGCCATGCCACTTAGCCTCGCAGACAAGAAGGAGCTCAGGTACACATGGCACTGACAACAAGAAATGACCTCAGAATAAAAGCTATCGAAATTTTGGTAACTTATAGCGATGATGAACCTGATGTGCTCTCACCATCTCTGCAAGGTGTTTAAACTACCTCACCTCTTGTTTTATTAGGCAACTCGCTCTCAATGATGTAGCTGAAAGTTCATTCATCACCAGAAAGATTCCATACTACAGCAGTTTCAGAATGTACATTTCAAGGGTAAGTACAAACAGGAAAAAGTGTATATCAGTGTTTGCTGTGTCATCAGTGTTTGCTGTGTCATCAGTCACATGTTTCGCTTCCCTCAGACTTGGCGCCAATGCGTCTACAACTGCCTCCCCATCCTTGCGTCCCTCCGATTGTGGCACTCGCCCATGAAGCGACTGAGTGGGCGTTTTGGAACCGGAGTGCTCTCCTACTTCCTGTTTCTCCGAACCCTCATGCTGTTTAACCTCCTCCTCTTCTTCATCACCGGCCTATTTCTGGTGTTCCCTCAAGCCATCAACCCTCCTCTAAATGACCGCCGTTACAACAATTTCACTGGTCTTGAGCTTCTCACAGGCAAGGTGAGATGTGGTCGATGTGTACTTCTTGTCCTTCTGTCTGTGGCACTTTCTTGAACAAGATCTCCCCTCCATCTGCTCTCCTGTCAGGGTTACTTCTCTCAGAGTCTGATGTTTTACGGCTACTACAGCAACACCAACAGCACAATCATACCTGCAGCCTATTTCTTTACCATCACCATCGCCTTCTTCATTATCTGCATCATCCTGGTGCACAGGTCAGACAATAAATTCATTTTTTTATATGCATTCATGCTATTTTAGTCCATATGCTATGTGTTTTGTAACTTTTTTATTCTCTTGCAGCATATCCAAGTCCTTTGGGAGAAGTTTTCATGTCCTCAAGTCTAATGGGAATCTGGCGGTCAAGGTGTTCTGCTCCTGGGACTTTAAAGTCAGCAAGAAGACATCTGTTAGACTGCAGTGTGAGAAAATCAGTACTCAGCTCAAAGTACGCAACCATTTAAGTATTCAATTAGACTCACTGATATGTGAAACATTAGCATCCATGTGAGGGTGTAGACAAATGTATTTTAAAGCAGATAATAATATACCATAGATGTTTCACACATTAACCTCAATATGCTACATGCTTGGTTACATTGTCACACTATCTCAGTTCTTGTGCAGTGGTGTTTACACAGGAAGTTTTTAATGATGCCTTTTCACACAATAAAACATGGTCCTCAAATGCACATTAAGACTAATGAAGGCCATTTTCTTATCAAGGAAGGATTTAAATGTATATTCCAAATATACAGCAGGTGATAGCAGATGTCAGCCTTGACAGGGTCGACAAACAATATGCACATTTGTGTTGTGTTTCAACTTATTGTGTAGGTCATTTAAATGCTTCTTGTGCAAGATTACAAATACTGCTCTTGCAACAGGAGCTGCTCTCAGAGATGATGAGTGGAGAAGATGAAGAGAGCAACATGGAGCGACTCTGCCGCATCTTTGTGCATCTGTCAGCATGGGTTGCCTGTCTGGCCAGCATCGCCCTGGGCACCCTGACAGTCTATCATCTGTCAGAAAAAAAAAAGGTTAGAGAAAAATGTGCAACAACTGTTGTGCAACCACACATGGTAGATTTCATACGTATTTAAGCAGCTATTTACTTTTCTCAAGCATACCACGAAAATAACTCGGAAGAAGTACCTTCCCCCTGAGTTTGTTTACTTCTCCTTTTTCATTTCCTGGCAGAAGTTTTACATTTGCTTGTCAGCTCAAAAGAATCACTATGTGTGAGAATCTGAAACACCCTTTCAGTGTTTCATACCACTCTCCTGACACTTAATTTTTTTTCAACTGGTAACACTGCTGGGAAAACTAGTAACAAATGGTGCCAAGATGTATTTAAATTAAATAACATTATCAATAAGAGCTTTTAGACACAACGTACATAAGGTTCTTCTGCTGTAGAGTCTTCAACTTTTTTCACAGCAGACATTTAGACCTGCTGGTGAGACTAATAATATTAATAATTTTGCATTACAGCCGACTGACACGTCTTCCACAGAAACTGAACTGCTGCCAGTGTCTGCAGTAGTGTCGGCCATTAACCTGTTACTCCCTGGACTCTTCAACCTATGTGCTTGGCTAGAGAAATATGACTCACCCAGTGTTCGTGTCTATGTCTCCATCTTCAGGTGAGGAAGAAGAAGTACAAAAAACATGATGAAGTTCAAACATGCAAAATGATAATAAGCAAAACACATTTTGAAGTGAAAGTGGACTTTAAATTGCAAAGCTGTGTAATTCCACTTAATTTAGAACTACAAAACTACAAAAAGAACTACAAAAAACAAAACAACAACATTTTGTCATATTTTATCAGTAATAGTTCAGCTTCAGTCATTTCTAAACCATTATCGAACAAAAGGTCTGGGAATTCATAGATGACTCGTGGTATTAGACTAAGGGCATATTTTAGAATAAAACTTTGTTATTTACTGATATATAACTTCACGCTAATACCGAAAACATTCTGTGAACTTTTAAACTGCACTAAAAACTATGTTTTCTTGTATATGTACCATGTAAATGTTTTCCTCAGTTATTATGTAGGCATTTTAATTTTTATAGATTTTGTTTTTAAGAAAAGTTTGGTACATGGCAACAAGTAGATTTTCACTTCATTTCAGTGGACATATGAAAATAAACAAATAAAAATAAGGAGCACATACAAAAGTGGAAGACCCAGTCAACAATGAAATGAGACATATTCCAAAAAAGATCCCAACAGCACAGACTCATAAGATGTTAATGCATAATAACTAAAGCAAATGCACAGTTTTGATATATATGGCATTTTAGATCTGTCCTCTAAACATAAATCAGGAGTTTACCCACGGTTTCCAAAACCTTGACCCAGAACGGTCTGATTGAAACACATTCCCATTTATAATGTTTGAAAATCTCCCACTTTATATTGTGCTTTCAGCACAAATTATCTTTCACCAGCTTAATTCTGTTAAGTCTTAATGTTGTGTGACAAGATTTGTAATGTTTTATAATCATTACCTATAAAATTGCCAGTGGATTTGTTGAAGATCCCCTCTAGACACACTTTAAGACATAAAAATAATCTCCTTTTTATTAACAATGGTCTTTTTCACCAAAAATTTTTAAATTATCCAATTAAGTGACAATAAGCAAAACACATTTTGGAGTGAAAATGGACTTTAAGTTGGAAAGCTGTGCAATTCCACATAATTTATTTCCTTTTTTTTTTTTTTTTTGAAATATTGGTTTTATCTTCTTGTTAGAGCTGTTGTCATAAAATGGAAAATTTCCTCCTTATTTTCTCAGGAACCTGTTGTTGAAAGTCAGTGTAATTGGAGTGCTGTGTTACCACTGGCTCGGGAGAATTGCGGTGGAACCAGAAAATCATGGCCTACAGGTTACAAGCATCCACATATTTGAAAGTCATAATTAGTGGTGGCACGACACTGACATTGTGTAATGTCCATCATTACTAAAATAATACCTTTAGGACAGAATAAGTAACTGGATGTTTGGATGTGACCTATTTATCTAACCTTATTGGGGATGTGACACAACCCTAAGTCCACTTATTGTGCTTATGTTGTCCACAGTGTTGGGAGAGCTTTGTGGGGCGAGAGCTATATCGCTTGCTTCTGATGGACTTCATCTTCACGGTGCTTTACACTTTTTTGGGAGAGTTCCTGTGGAGGCAAGTTGTCAGATCATGTAACTTGATTCTGCTGTTTACTGTTGATAAAACTGACTGTTAAGCCACAATACTGAATACCGACGTGGCATCTTCCATTCAGGCTCTTTTCCAAGCACGTGTTGAAAAGGAACAGGAAGCCAGTGTTTGACATTGCTCGTAATGTGCTGGAGCTCATATATGGGCAGACCCTCACTTGGTAATTACACAGCATTACATCACATCTTTGAATACCATCACTTAGTTAACACACACACACACACACAAAAAAAAGTGAATTAAACATTAATGGTTTTCTGTTTTTCCTAGGATTGGGGTTCTGTTCGCACCATTGCTTCCTGCCATCCAGATCATAAAACTGTTTGTGCTGTTTTACATGAGGAAGGTTGGTACAGCAGATGTTTCCACTACTTTTCAACTTCTACTTTCATAAAGTGTGTCTGGATTGCATGACAAACTGAATGTTCTTTCTCTGGTTTCTTCCTCAGGACAGTCTGTTGCTCAACTGTCAGGCCTCAAGTAAGCCCTGGAGGGCCAGTCAAATGACAACATTATTCATCTCTCTTTTGTTCTTCCCCTCATTTCTTGGTGCTGCCACGGTTGTCACATATACAATTTGGAAGTGAGTGGAACAAACAGCCTCTCTCTTGCTGACTGACTTGACTCTGACTGACTGATGCTCACAAGCATTTTCTACACCAAAAGGCATCCACATCCCAAGACACATGAATAGACTTCTAAAAACATGCTGACAGTCTCTCGTTGCATTCCAAGCATATTTACCATTTTGTAACCTAGAATGTAGAATTTAAATTACAACAATGACTGTGAGGTTAAAAGTGTCAAATTCAGTTTAATTTGAGGGTGTTTGCATCAATATTGTGAAGGGTGTAGGAGTTGTAGCCCACCGTTTTGGTGCTGTAAATATTCACATATCTGTATCAATCCACAGCTATGGAGCCTAGGAGGGGCCATGGAGGAAAAAAAAAAACTAATTTGTGCTCTTGTTTCAATAATTTGGGCCTTCGATTTAATAATTTGTGCCCACGGATTACTTAATTAGTGCTCTTGATTTATCTATTTTGCTTGTTCTCCTCTTGTAGAGGGTACCAAATGCATTCAGTCAGCCAGAAGTTTGAAAAAAGCAATGAAGAGGTGTGCAAGTGACATGCCTTAAAGGGAAACGTCTTCTTCATTGCTTTCTTCAAACTCCAAGCTAACTGAAAGCATTTGGTGCCCTCTACAAGAGGGGAACAGGCAAAATAGATAAATCGAGAGCAATAATTTAAGACCCCCTCCAGACTTGTATTGAGACAATAGTGCGTGTCTGATATAGTTTTTCCACAAAAAAAAGTATAACTACCATGTTAAAATGCTTAAAATGGCATCTACTCATGCCAAGTCATTAAAAATTGCAGAATCTATGAATATTCAAATATGTTTCATTTCAGAAGTTTAACTTCTGGACACAAGATGTCTCTTTCTTTAGTGTAACACCAATTCTCAGTGTATGTGCACTGGAAGCTTCAAGTTTCCCCATCACACTTGTGTAAGTTGCATACTGGATCATGATAGGCTCCAAATGAGTTGTGATATCACAAATCATGCTCATGGAGACACCCCTAAAAATCAGATCTTTAATGAGCACAGAGAAACATTCTACTTTGAGCAGATGAATGTGAAAAAAGCCCTCTGGTGTCGAACTCTGCACATACATATTTTTGAGTGAAGGGGGACTTTAAGTAATCTGTGTGAATGAATTACCAGTATTAAATTGAGAGCATGAATTAGGTTTTTTTTTTTTTTTTTTTTACCTCAGTGGCCCCTCCTGGGCTCTGTACACAGCTGAAAGTATTCCTCAACAAATGCAGTATCTGTTCCTCTTAGAATAATATTTTCTTCAAACAGCAGTGCCAAGTTGTTTAAGAAAATTACTTTGTCTCTTTAAAAATGAAATTATATATATTTCAGAGCCGGATTAAACAAATGAGATGTAATTGTAAGCTTTAGAGATGCTGTTAGGAGGATTCTGTAGCTTTTGGACAGAGCTAGTCCAGCTGTTTCCCCCAGTTTCCAGTTTTTGTTCTAAGCTAACAGTCTGTGCACAGTAGCTTCATATTTACTATACAGACGTGAGCAGTGTCAATCCTCTAAACTAACTCTCATAAGAAAACAAATAAGTGTATCTCCCGAAATGTCAAACTATTCCTTTAAAGATGTCTTCACTAGAAACAAATGAGCCTGAGTGCCATAAATAGGGCAGGGAAGTCGGAAAATATTGCAAGTCTGACTTCTTTTATGGGATTTGTTGACACTATGAAAAATATATAATGTTTGCCAACATCAGCCTTTTTTTTCCATTCTGAAATCCAATGTGCTGGAGCTTGGAGCCTGAACAGCAGAAAAGGTGTCACAAATTCTTACAGACTGCACTCCATCTGTTTGTCGTCCATAGGATTAAACCCTCATCAGATTGTGGCCCTTTCAGGAATAATACCATGTTTGAGTCGGTGGGGGTGTGGGCCGAACAGATGCAGAACGCTCATCCAGTCCTGACGTGGCTCAACTGGATTTACAGATATCTAGTGGATAACCCACTTTTGTTATTCCTCGCCAGTGGAGTTTTTCTGTGAGTGGTGACATGATCACCCAAAATTTTTAAACAACCTGCCTAATTTTCACAATATTTCACAATCAGCTTCTCCTTATCAAGAGCTTGCCATTAAGAGTCACCATTATATCATTGTATCTAAGATGTAGAATGTATTTTGGCAGTTATTTTATTAACAAATTGTTTACCTCATTTAAATCTTTTGGAGTTGTGAGCTACCTGTGTGAATGTTGTTTAGGCGCTTTAAATTTGAATTGATCCCTCATGCTTTTTTATTTTTCAGAATGGTGATATACATTCACTCTCAAGTTGTCGATGGCCAAAGGAGAATCATCAGTCTGTTAGAGAAGCAAATTGAAAATGTATGCATAATCAAACTTTTTTTTTTTTTCTAATCACTGGTATGTGTACAGTATGTGGATAGTGATTTTTTTATTTCTTGTATACAGGAGGGTAAGGACAAAAAGTTCCTCATCACCAAACTGCAAGACATAAATGAACATAGTCCGGTTTCTCCTCACCAATAAGGTGCGTAGTCTGAGTGCTGTATATCCTCATTGTATAACATATCATGTACAACATATCATCTTTATTTTTCCTCACCGTTTTCATGAGTTCACTTAATGATCTGCATTTGCGTGAGCACTGTCTTCCATATAAAATGTTTTCCTGCTTTTAACAGCAACACACTGAAGAAATGGCAAGATATCATCTCATCAACAACACATATCTTAGTGTTGATATAATCATCAATGCCAAGATAGCTATCAGCACCATCAGGAATGTCATGCACAAGGTACAAAGAGAATGAAAGTGGAAGAAAAAACAGTTACAGTTTAAAAAAAAAAAAAAAAAAAAAAGTGTTCAAATACATTCTATGATGTTTGTGAGTCCTTAATGTGCTGGATGAACACAAAACTAAATCACTGGACTCTTAGCGCCATAATGGAGTCATTTATCCTTATTTATACATAGAGCTCTTATTGTATGTCAGGATGTTAGTTTTTTTTAAATTTTGCAGTTATTTTTTGGAATCTATGTTGAATGTAAAAGCAAATGTGTAAGTTTATGTATAAGGATCTTGAATGTGTTGTATTGAAAGATAAAATAAATTTTTTTGTGAATGTGTCTATCACTGAAAAAGGAATCTTTCTCTCTTCTCTAAACATGTAAGAATTAATTTTGCAGTGCTTTACTGAGATTTTGTAATTTTTATATATATATATATATATATATATATATATATATATATATATATATATATATATATATGGCTGAGGCTGATTTGTTTTCAGTTACACTCCAAAGAACATTGAATTTCTTAAGAAGACATTCCATGTGACATTATGTAAAATCTATGCAGGGAGAAAAAAATCTATTACATCTACTTTATCTATGTCTCTTTGTGTAGTTTGAATGTTTTTGTGACAAATTATTATTTAGCTAATAATATTTTTAAAAGAGATTTAGAGGTCAAAATGCGGATGGTAGTGTCCTATTGCATGTTGTGTCAACCTCTGGCAGTTTGCTATATGTGCAGTAACTTGCAAAGATAAGTGCAGTATATTCAATATTTTCCACATATTATGAAAAATAGGGAGAGTACTTGGATGTTGGAACTCTTGTGAGACTCATATGACCCCTTGAATCAGTTGAACTTTTAAATTTAAAATCACAACTGAAAACAAGATATACTTGTTGCTGCTTCACATGCAGGACAAGTGTAAACTTAGTCTGGAGCAGTTCCATTAGCAAGTGCTCAACAATGTCAACAATCCTGAATAGCATATTTTGACATTAAGCAACTCTTTCACCAGTCACTCAAACTTGTTTCTGTGAACTTCACGAGAAAAACGTGATAGGAAGGAGGAGATTTCGTCATTGTGACTTAGAGGGACACTATATGAAGCCTCTCCACAACACCTTCATTTGCATTTTGAGTCAGTCTCTACTTGGAAGAGCCGGTCGATGAGCATCTCAGTAATGACCTCTGGTAAGTAACAGCTTTCTTGACATCACACCTCATCTGCTAAGAAAGATTTCATATTATCGTGTTTCTAATTTTACATTCATGTGAAGCAATTAAATCATTTGACTTATTTTGTTTGCAAATCCTTGGTACAACATTCCCACATTATAATACTTTCCCACTGCACAGTGTTTATAAATCTACAAACTCATCTCTTTTCCTCCAGATAAGATGGAAGTGAACACAGCTCCTCAGAGAAGAATGTACATCAGTCTTCCAAAGAAATACATGGCTAGTTTGGCTGAACATTATGAACTGGTAAACAATTTCTCTCTTTCCTACATTATATTTACAGGGTGCATCACTTATTTAATCTTTTTGACTTTGAACTATAATATGCCATTAATCTTATAATTTTCTACTGTTTATAGGACCATGGATTGGTTATAAAAGATCTGAACCCTTACTTAAATGAAGGATATGTACAGGCTTACTTCAGAGAATGGGGAACCATCACAGCGTGTAAGGTAAAGTCCGAAAATAATTACTGCTTAAAATATAAGTGCCTTTGTTAATGTATTTCTGTATACATTATCAATATTTAGGAGACCTAATTAAAGAATTCCCCTTGTCTGTTGGATTGGATTCTAGATTAAGAAGAACCCGAACTCAGGGAATAATAAGACACTAGCATATGTGAGGTTTTCTACTGAGGAAGAAGCAGACAGAGCAGACTGGGCTGGTCCTCACTTTCTTGGAGGCTCCGAAGTGGAGGTGAAACGAGTTGTTGGTCCAAAAGTGAGTATTCACCGGTATGTCTCTCGGTCTGTCAGTGCAAAGTTGTATCATGGGAATAATGCTGATGGCAGTATTTGGTTTAAAAAGTGAGCGTTTGCTGCCTTCATCAGCTGACTTTAAAAATGTGTCTGCTTTCTTTCAGATTGTGGAGGATTCAGATGAGAAGAACGCGGCAGTCACTGCTTTGCCTCAACCACGCCGTTCAATGGGTCTGGGCTACATACTCGAAGATGCTCAATGGTTGGATGATGATATGGATGAATAAATAAATTGCAGCTCTGCAACTTTTTTCTTTGAGTTAAAAATTCCAAATTGATGTGTACATTGTAGTGGACAAACCCAGGAGCATAGGAAGAAGCTGAATTCTTTTAGAAATGTAGTGGTGTTTTGGTCTGGCAGTCTATCTGTATATCTGTATTGTGAGAGAGAGATCTAAACAATGGTTATCATTTGATGTATTTCTTGTATATATTTTACAAATGTTTTCAAATTAAGGGGTAAATGTTAGTCTGTCAGTCAGTACCTGCTCTAACATATCAACCTTCTGTGTAGGCAAGCTACTCTGTTCAACAGTTAGTTTATGTTGTTGTACTTTTGTCTGAGCCAGTGGTAAAACAAATCATAGTTATTTATATTTCTACGTCTCTTTAATGTGTTGATCTGACAAACCTTTAGATGACAGTGTTGTTTGTTGTCAATTCAATAAGACAGTAATGTCACTGTGTTATTGTGAAATGTTTGTGAAGAAATCCTATTCCTAGACAAGCTGAACTCTTGAACTTATTTCTATCTGAGGGTTGTTCACTGACCTTTGGGGTTAGTTACAGATATCTTCAACATAGGCCTACTGGCTTAGAAACTGTGTGGATCATGAGGTACCTAGACTGAGCTAAACTTGAACTCTGACATCATCTGTATGACTGTACTTGTTTGTAAGAAGGCATAACAGTTTGTGGAAATGTCCATTTAGGGACCTGATTGTTTTTAACCTTGCTTCTGGAGAGATATAAAGCTGTCTTGATTATGCTTTAGAGAAAGGGCCGCCTGAACAACATGCTTTCTCTCCAAAAATACAAGATAATTGTGTTTTTGTATTTGGCTTCAGTGTGTGCCATGGAGCCAAAGGAAGGTTTCTCTCCACAAATATAAATGACATAAGAGTAACTGATTGTATAATGTATTGTACAGAGTTTACAACTGCTTCAACAATTAACAATGTTGAATGCTCTGTTTTGAGTCTTTGTGTGTTCTTGAGTGAATGATGCAAAAAATTTCCATGACAGTATGCAGGAGCGGACGCAGACGGTGGCCTCAGGGCATGAAGGATGTCAGGAAAACAAGACTAGGTCAACACCTAGTCAGTGGTAGTGTCTATAATGTGAACTCCTGGATAATAAATTATTCATTTTCATGTTTGAATTCCTTTCATTTTGTATTTCTTCCTAATTAAAATCTGTTATCCCAGTTTGTTATATATACTAAAGAGAGGTGATTGCGGCCCCTCTTGCTGACTTGACTGTATGGGGTAAAGGTCAAGAGGTCACTGAAATATCTGGCTTTTATCAGAACAATACATTAAGAAAATAGGTATGTTTCTATTTTCATGGTTTCATGCGCATACCTCAGAAATTTGGAAAAAGGCTGTAATACTGCAAAAAGGTTTTACAGTTGGGTGAGGTGGAGAAGTTACTTTTTGTATCGTACACAAAGCTTAACCTTAAAGGCCTCCACTCTACCAGAATGCCCCGAAAATAAAGACTTAATACAACATGGGCGTCAGTGGTGTACGCAATAGCAATGCCCGTGGATCAAGGCCCTCCTCTGTATCACCATAGTGGTTGATAAAAACAACCACAGTGTATACATAGGTCAGAAGGGTCACATTCATTCATTAAAAACATTAATCCATCCTAGCTGGGAAGCAGCAGTTACATGTTATGATGTATCAGATGATTAAGTGTGTAATCTTGTCACATCGTTTGTTCGTATTCACATAAAGGGAGTTGATGGAAACAAAATCTATAATTGACTCACAATTTATTTAGCTTAAATTTTAGAAATTCACTTTTAAAAACATTTTAAAGTTTACTTACAAGCTGTGAGTTGATAATGTTAAATACACACACATTACATGTGTTAGTAGGGCAAGAAAAGACAAATTAACAGCCCATTTCATTAAGATGTAGGGATTTGCTCTCAAAGTGATTATTATTTTGTTTTCTTACGCAAAAACTTTATTCTAAATATGAAGATCAGTGGCAAATTGGGACTGTAGCTACTGTGGTAGGGGGGGAAACAAACTCCACACAGGATGAAAATAATCACCTGAATTCAAATAAAAATATGGAACTTTTGCCTGCTATTTGCATATCTTGTTACTTAAGATTCTTCAGCAGTGTGATGTCACAGTCATGGCATCATTCCATTCTGAATCCATTTCTGTTTTCATACTGAGAACATAGACACACTCTGATAAGTGCAGCAAGCAGGTGCTTGTATCCTTAAATTAATCTTGTTCGAAACTTCAACGTCATGTCTTCAGTGTCTACACAAGACTTGATGACTCCAACTTATGAAAAAGGTCGAGGTAAGTGTGAAGTTGTGGCAAAAAACTTGCAATCTCTACTGACATGAGATAATCCATATGGTTTATCAGGTGTGGGTACCAATTCTGATTTAGTGCTTTGAGTTGTAGGTAAGAGTCCTGTTGTTGAGTGTTTTTCAAATGCTGAAAACTTATTTGTAATGTACATCTGTGCTGTAGCTTGATAGAAATTCAAAACTTGTAGTTACTTTACTGACCTGAATATAATGATATAACTATCAAATAAAAACTTGGTCCAAACAATATTCTATGTACAAGGTAATTCTGTCATGTAATGATCCAACATTTAGGTCCAGCTTCAGTGGAGGGTTTATAACACACTGCTGTTCAGAAAATAATGATGTAAAGAGATGGGTTTTAAATTTTTTTATTTTTTTTTTATAGAGGTACACAGTCCCTGCTTCTCACTAGTCGAATCAAACTACCCGTAGATCTCCTATTGTAACATATTTTCTCATCAACCATTATCATCACCTCACCAACCAAACTATGTTTAAAATGACTGACAGTCTGATGATTGTTATGGCTTAGGTTTAACCCCTTTTTATGTACAAAGGAGGGAAAACACATTTTGGTAGGCTAACTTAAAATGCTCTGTATTTTGTGGTTTACTAAATGGATTTCATTAAATTTGTCACAAAAAATAATATCAATATCCCTCTCACTTTGTGCTGCTGCAGTTTTTACATTTATGTGAATTAAAAATAATGCTAAGTCTAATCTAGATTTTGATGGAAAAGTGACGCAGGGGCTTATTCAAATACGAGACTGACAGTAAAACTTGCCCACACATTAAGGTGCATGTCTGAGAGAGGATGAAGTCTTGTATTTGCTTACTTACTTTGCTCTTCCCCTTATTATCATCACCTCTTGTTCAGTACTGATATGATTATTCACCTCCATCACTTTAGCTAGGTGCAAGTTCATAATATGTTTCTTATGTCAAAGTACACAACCATAATGAGTCATCATGTATATGAAGCATGTGCAGTACAGGAAGTTGTTCACAGAGTTTTTCTCATTTGTAGAGAGCAACATGGAGAAGGATCTCAATGTGAAGAAGAGAGGACGAAAGGACAGTGATGTTGCAGGAGCACCCATGAAAAAGATCAAGGGTTGCAACATCACTCCTTCCACTGAACCCTGCAACACGGTGCAGGACGATGTCAATGTGAGAAAGAGGAGGGCTGGTGACGATGGAAAGATGCCCAGCAAAAAAATGAGGCCTAGTGAAGGGTCCGTGGAGAATTTCACAAAACAGTGGGGCAAAAGAAAGGCCAGTGTTGACGCAGGGACATCTGAAAAAAAGATGAGGTGTAGCGACAGCAACAGCATCACTGTGTCCAGCCCCACTGAATCGAGCGCTAATGAACCCGGCTCTGCTGGATCTGGCGCTACTGGGTCTAGTTCTAGTGAATCCAGTGCTATGGAATCCAGCTCTACTGGATCCAGCGCTACTGGATCCAGCAATACTGGATCCAGCACTACTGGATCCAGTTTTAGTGAATCCTGTGAGAAAGCGATAGACAACGGGAGGTATGATGACATCAGTCATATCTTTGAAGACTCCTCATCGCAAGAGGAAAAAATCTTTGAGATGGCCTCCTCCGGAAACTCAAGTAGAGGTGGGCTGATAGTGGGAAAGAGAGTTAGAGAAAGTTTAGTTTGTGTGCTGCTGCTGCTGTGTAAACTAAGTGAAGTCACTCTGTCTGCACCTTCTACAAGAGATTACTTTTAGCCTGGCCTGTGTATTCAGGGTTATGGTAAAGAATAAAATCAGGATTGGTTAGGAGAAGGGTTTGAAGTGAAGATATGAGAAGTAAAACAAATCTCCCTGTGTGTGTTTGTGTGTAGCTGAATTTGAGGACAAGTATCTCCAGGATGCCCCAATTGGTTCGGGAGGCTTTGGCTCAGTGTATGCCGGCTTCCGTAAAGAAGACTGTTTACCAGTAAGTCTTGCAAACACAGGCTCAAACACACATTATACCATTCACTGCAGCCTCCGAAAGCGCCAACCAAAGGACTTGTATTTCTGTCTTGCAGGTGGCGATCAAGCACATTCCAACAAATATTGTGAGGCGCAAACGAGTGGTGAGTGATTTGATCTGAGGTCAAACATTTCTTTCACCGCTCTAATGTGGATGAGAAAAACGCATGCACAGACAAGCTATCAGTTCTGCAGCTGATTATATTTCAACCTTTTCTCCTAAAAGTCACGTTCATATGTAATCAATTTGCATTTGCAAATACATTTCATAAGTAACTAAATGCTGCCTGGATTACCTCAACTGAACCTCATTTACCACTCAACATGTATACATTTGTATTCTTTAGGTGTGCAATGGGAAGGTATTTGACATCATTCTCGAGGTGGCCTTCATGCTCAAGACTGCAGGTCTACCAGGATCAGTTGGACAGTCCGCTGCAATATCCCTTCTGGACTGGTACACTCTGGAAAATGAGTTAATCCTGGTCTTGGAGAGACCAGCCTTCTCCCTGGACCTCCAAAAGTACCTTAAAATCAGTGGAGGCTCCCTGCCGGAACATGAGGCCAAGGTACTGAGGCTATGTGGAGGATGCTTCTGTGTTCGTGTGTAGAAAAGCAGTTCTTGGCATCCTTTAGGGCAGAGCTTACCTGATGAGAAGGGCACTCTGGCTAAAACTGCCACACTTGATTGAATTTCATTTGTATTTTTCAGTAGAGCATTTTAGGCTGCAGTTTAAAGCTTGACTAATTTGGTTCAAACCACAACTGAAAAGTTACATTTATCACATTTGGTGTGATTTAAACTGCACATCCACACGTCCTTGTGAATAGGCAGTGCTAGAGTAGTGATGTAGAGACTACTTACAGGGCTAGTTGGTAAACTACTGTAGTTGGCAGCCAGGAACATGCTAGTGCTAGTCAGTCTCAATCATGGTTACAATAGCTCTCCACGCTAACTAGCTCAGTTGCCAACACAAAGTTCACACATTTTATTCAAAAGAGGTATTTGTAATATTAACTCATGTCTACAAACCATTGCTGTTTTGTGGAACTGTTTATATTCCACAGAGGAGGCATTTTAGACTCTCTGGCTTCTCACAAAGGTCACTGTCAACAACTTCCTATTGTCTATGGTTTAACTTCACATGGATTTACTTCTTTCCTGCCAGCAAATCTGCTAATAATTGTTACTGGAAGATCATGGTTTATAAACAAAGGCCACATGGACTCACAGCTAGTTCATCAGTTCTCAATTCAGTTCTTCTGAAAGACAACTGAGACTGACAGTTCAGCGGTGTTTAAAGTTTGAGGAACTATTCTGAAAGTTTTTGCCCCATAATGTTATTTTAGACACTTTTCCACCCTGCCAAGAATCTGGAGAAAATACTACCTTACAGCCAATCTCAACTACTGTATGTCTATTCCTCTCTCTATCTCAGATGATCCTGAAGCAGCTGGTGGACGCAGCCATTGATGTGCACACCAAGGGTGTCTTTCACCGGGACATCAAGTTAGAAAACACCCTGATTCAGTGGTCTTCAACTGGTGCCCCAAGACTCCGGCTTATTGATTTTGGCTGTGGCAGCTTTTCAACGGAGAGGTCTTACTATTCCTTCTGTGGTATGATATCCATCAGCCAATTTTTAGAATAAGACTTTCATTTTAAAGAAAGCTTAGCCCCCTTCTCATTCTCTCTCACTTTCTGTCTTTGTCGTCCTCTATTTCTCTGTTGCTACATGTGCTAGGTA
The DNA here is from genome assembly GCF_963924715.1 of Thunnus thynnus. NCBI lineage: Eukaryota > Metazoa > Chordata > Actinopteri > Scombriformes > Scombridae > Thunnus > Thunnus thynnus. The sequence goes on from NC_089533.1 coordinate 13,594,868, forward strand.
CCCCTGCATATGCCCCTCCACAGTGGTTTGACTGTCACATATACTGGGCCCGTCCCACCACGGTTTGGCAGCTGGGCGCACTGTTCTATTCGTTGCTGGATGGAAGAGAGCATTTTTCAACTACAGACTTCATCAATAACCACATTAAAATCAACAGTGCGCTGTCCCAAGGTAAGACACAGTTTTTTACCCAACAGTATCATGTTCTGGAAAACAAATATGTTTTTTTCCCCTCACAGAGTACTGTAACTGCCCCCTTAAACCTTGATCTCCTGCTTTCACTCTTACTTTTTAGACTGCAAGACTTTGTTGCACATGTGTCTGGCCAGAGATCCAACGAAGCGTGCCACTCTGCAGGAGCTACAGTGTTGCCCTGCCCTCCAATAACCCAGCCCTCCACCCACCTAAGGCCTCCTCTTCAATAAAAGATCTTCAGGTGCGTTCCTCCCATCACCCCATATTCTCAAAGTCAGTACAGCACCACACACAATCTCCATTCATTCATTCCAGGAAACAGTTAGCATTGAACAATACTCTGTGATGTCTGTTTATTGCATGAAATCCTGGTGACTGTTTCTCTTCCTGCTGGGATGCATTGGAGCCCACCTGACCTCCATCACTGTCTGCTGTGTGCCCTGCTGCGTCCTTGGAAATGGAACATTAACACTAGAGAGGAAACTGGAAAAAACACAGCAACAACAAAAATGGATCCTGTAGCCGTCCAGCCACCCAGCCGTCTGTGTAGAGGAGAGCTCTCCAATTTCCATACAGGCTCAGGATTTTGGGGAGTTTTTCCACGTCTTCTTAAAGCGCCTGGGCTGGGTCAGGAACTATAACTGATGTTCAATATAAAAATAAATACATTTTCAGTTAATGTGGTGGTGTGAATTCTAAGAAAGGCTGTGTCAGAGCACTGTCAGTGAGTGTTTACGAGACACTTCTTGAGTATAGAAAGAGCTTTAGAAATGTACTAAGCACAAATCATGCTAATTTAGGCTGCTAGGTGATTTCTGTCCAACATGTTTAAAGCTATCTGGTTTATTGTACTCATGAAGAAACAGAAGTGGCCACTTACAGTTAAGCACATCCTATGAAGAAACATTTCACACTTTCTATTTCTTAAAGAATTTGCTGGAAGCTGTCTGTTTAAAACCTCAGCAAAAATGTAAGCAGCTATGATTTCACCAGCATAATCTCTAAAGCAAGGGATCTCTGTCTGTTTGTCTGTACATATGTGGGTTTGTCCTTTGTGTATCTTGAGAACCATTCATCTGATCTACTTAATACCTGGCAGGTGGATTGCTGAGGAAACGAGGAAGTGCAATGTCCATGTGTGAATTGGTTTGGATGAGTGGTTCTCGAGAAAATACCTCATAAATAATGTTGATTTGCTTCTTCTTCTGCCCGTGGAGTCAACGATTGGACATACAGACAGCGCCAGTCTGCCATTGCAACACGCATTGTGGTCGGAGGTGGGATTACATATGTAATGATAATGACTTGAAAACGTTTAAGAGACTTGAGCTCTACTATTGAACTGTGTAACATTACTGTGAACGAAACTTGGCATGTATGTGCAAGACTTAGTGCTTGATGTCTCAGGCACGTTCAGAAATATATAAAAAATACCCCATAAACAATGTTGTTTCTACAACATTGATTTGCTTCTTCTTCTGCCCATGGAGTCAATGAACAGAAATACAGACAGTGCCACTCTGCCATTGCAACCCACATTGTGATTGGAGGTGGGATTACACCTGTAGTGATGAGAACTACCATAGAGAATGAATTGAAAAAGTTTAGAGTTAAGCTCTATTCCCGTTCCTTACACGCAGGAACTTTGTATGTATGTTCAAGACAGTGCAGGACGTCTCAGGCACATTTTGAACGGGCACAACAGTTCATCTGATCAACTTCAGCTCAACTCAAAATTGTAGTCTCCAGATATTCTGCATGTGAGGTGTTAGGGAGCACTGGTAAATTGTAGCATCTACTGAAAGCCTACGTATGAGGTATTGAGGGAACATGAGTAAATTGTAGTGTCCACAGATAGCCTGCATCACAGGTGTTTCTGTGAGCATTGGTAAATTGTAGCATCTACCAATAGTCTGCATGAGAGGCATTTAGGGGATGGGCACAACTCTCTCTAGGTATTGAGAAATCCGCTTGTTACGAACAGGCATGTTTTGAACGGGCACTGCATGTATGCAGGTATGATGATAGGTATGCAGGTATGATGACAGCAAATGCCCATCTTAGAAATCCAACTGAAAAAAATGTGTGAAAATAAAAACTTTACATGAAAGCAAAAATCTAAACAAAGAGTAAATTTGTTTGAAAGTTTAATTATGGAAACATTAAGAGAGATACATTTCTTTTGCACATTTCTAAAATATAAAAATCTTAGAGCTGATATAAAAGTTATGAAAGACCTATTCTAGGCTTTATGACTGGCAAAGACAGAGGCAAGTAATCTGTCAGTCTATATTTAACTGCCTCAAATATGAGTGAATATAATAATTGTGTACATACAGTAGATGCTGAACTTGCCATAAATGTCATAAAACGCCATGATGCACAAGAATTACAGGCACTCTCAATTATCTTGTCACGTCCTGTAGTCTGTTATTTTGCTGGCTATCAGAAATCACATATAAGTGGGCTGAACTGCACTCTCACTAATGACTGATGAACAGGTCCACTTCCACTCTCCCGAGCCAGTTCCAAATCTGCTGTGCCACCTTGGGGTGGAGCACCCACTTGTCCACCGGAGGGCCACCTCTTTACATGAAGTTGGCGACTCTGTTCTCTGGACCTGGAATGTGAAGGGCTCTCAGAGACAGGAGTGTGGAGGAAAAAATGGTAGTTAGAAGTGTACTTTTGGAGAAATTACTATATTGTTGTATTAATACTTTGATGATCATTAATCCTGTGTAGAAGTGTGATCACCTGATCAGTTTTGTCTTTAAAGAACATGATGCACTCTTGACCCTGTCTATTGACCTTTATATGTTGTAACCACATTGTTCTGTTTTTTAAGTAAGAAATCTTGCCAAGATGTCACGCACCTTGTTTGTGTAGGCAAATTAATGTCTAGTTTGTAGCGAAAGAAGAAAAAGAAAAGGTTATCTTAATTAACGTTATCTAAGTGTGTGATACATGGTTGACCCCGATTCTAAGAAGTGATAGTTGGAAAAGGGAACTAAATGCAAAAACTGGGAGTTGCACAAGACAGGCATGACACCATATATGGAACTGTTATTGATTTTCTTACAGGAAACATGTGTTTGCAGACAGAGAAGTATGACTACGCACAAGGTGCTTGTGTTCACGGTTGTATTGGTCGGAGGCTGAAAGTATAGTGTAAGTGTTTGTGTGAGCTGTTCAAGGTGCTCCTCTTGCTGCAGAGCTTGAGGATCCCATATGCATACACTTTAGTGATTTGTTAAATTCACTTGGACTACAAGAAAAATACTGTGTCTCTGGTATTTGTTTACCTTTATCACCTAACTAGACAAGCTGATATTTCAGCTGCATCGACAGGAGGTGTTCTGAGGCCCACACCAACAGGTTCTCTGCCATCTTCAACAGGGCTGCGGACTGGACTTGGCCCTGCGTGTTGATGTAGGCAACCGTGATGCAGTTGTCTGCTCTCACCAACATGTGTCTTCCCTGAACCAGGGTTAGGAAGTGTTTGAGAACCAAGAGCACTGCCTGAAGTTCAAGGAGGTTGGTGTGTTGGTTTGCCCTGAAGGTCACACACCACCTATCACTCTCCCCAGACATGTGCCCCCAACCCCATCAGGGATGCATCTGTGAACACTGCTATGTAGGACGTCACTCGACACAGCGGTGTCCCTGTTAACATATGCTGTGGAAGCAGTGCCTCTTGGGATCCAAGTGCAGGCTGGTGAACCACTGTTGCAGGTGGCACATGTGCAAGAGAAGAAAAAGCCATGACCTACAACACAAACTAGACAGATATTTGGCCCTAAACAGACAGTGTACTGTGGCAGACTACCTAACCACAGTAACTGATAAGAACCTGAGAAAGACAATGTACAGACTGAGTGACTGTAGTCTGGCAATAGAGAAGGGCAGACACAGACCTGGCTGCCCAGAGAGGATAGGCTGTGCTGTCATTGTGATGAGGGAGCTGTAGAGACAGAATTACACTTTCTAACAGAATGTCAAGACTACAGAAATATTAGGGAGGAATTCTTTTCAAAATTTGACAGAAGTTGCCCCGAATTCCAAATACTGACAGAAAGGGATAAATTACCACTCATTCTTTTGGAAAAGACAGAATGCACAGTGCTGGCTGCTAAATATGTCACTTCCTGCCACAATGAAAGAGACAACCAGTAGGACATAAACATATAGACTGATGGACTATAAATATACTTGTGCTTATCATATTCTACTTATTCTACTTATCACCACACCTCCCTTTTTTGTCTTTATGTTGTTATTTATAGACTAATGGCTATCTTATATTATCCCTACTATTTCCTCTTGCTAGAGTCACATTGAAAATGTACCACGACTAACTTGATTACTTCATCTATATCTATCTATCTATCTATAAAAAAAAAGGCATACATTATAGATATGATGCAACTAAAACTGTGTATTATATATATATGAAATACACAGTTTTAGTTGCTTTTGAATTGAAAGAGGTCCTAATGAATCAAGGCATTGCATATCTAACTACACTGTTTTTACCGTCTACCGTCTACAGACGACGGTACGCCTGACGTCAGAGATCAATAGCCAATCCCTACGCAGAGCGCCAAGTTTCTCTCACAGCGTCAGAAAACATGGCGGAGACGGACGCAGAAATTATATTTAAGAAGGTATGAGCAAGCATATCGCTATCTTTTTTATTTGTTTACACTTATTTGGTTTTCCGCGTGGCTAAATAAAAACCAATATTGCCTCTGCTTCTTCGTCAAATTGCAGTCGCTCACTGCCAGTAAGCATTCACGTCGACCCTGCTGACACAGGATGCAAATTGTTCCTAATCAGCATGTCGGACTAAAACTTTACATCTTGTTAAAATTTAATTTAGTGGATTTACGGTAACTAAATGTACGCCGAATGGAAAAGATGTTCATGATGACTCATGAGAAAGGGCTCAGTATCAGTATTTTCTTAGTGTTCTCGCCGATACACTAAAATGCTTTAAATTGACATTTTTTCAAAGGCAGTTTGGTATGCGGTTTGTTTGTTTGTTTGTTTTGCAGCTGTATGTATATATAAAAAAACTGTCAGTGCACTCTTCACTAAATGTTCTGGTGTATTTACCTCACTTACAGGACACAGTACACAAACTCTTATCAAGTTTCTTTAAGGAGGATAAAACCAAACGTGAGTTGGAGAAATATTTTGATAAAAGTAACTTTCCCAAAACTGTTTTTGGTAACACTTTATAATACAGCCAGCGTTTTACGGTGTAACTTCCCATCACTTACCATGTAATTTCCTGGAACTTACGGTGTAACTTCCTCGTATGAATGCGTACATATTGCCTAAAATACTTTCCGGTTCTTACTGGTACTTAAATGTAGGTACAGCGGAAGAAAACAAAACAACGAGAAACAAGGGAGTAACAATTGGGGTTTTAAAGTGTAACTTCCCTACATTTACCATGAAACTTCCCAGAACTTATGGTGTAACTTCCTCGTATGAATCAGTACGTTACATGTGTATATGTGTACTAAAATCAAATGTTTTTGCTTATGGCAGTTATGACAATCATTTTTCTATGCATGTGTGTTTGACAGGCAAGCTTCACCCACACTCAAGAGATTTATTATGCTTATGTCTTCCACTTCATTGTATGAATTTGAATAGAACAAATCGAGAAATGGGTCTATACTTTTGAAAATTAGCTCCTAGCAGCCATGTTGGTCCAGCACTGCAGCAGCTCATAACAGGCAAACTTACCTCTCTCCAGTGCACAGCTATGAAAGGCTTGTATTTTCATCCGAGGATGAAAAAATAACAATACAGTAATGTAATAATATACATAGTATATCTGTAATTACACAATAATAAAGCACGCAGGAAGTTAAGAAAAATGATTTTATTCTTTTATTACACATAAACCACAACATACATGCTGTTCCCCAGTCCTTACTCTGTAGGTACAGGCTAGTTACCCTATAAGTACATGGTAACAACAGGGAGCAGGCTGTATTATGTTCTCCCGTCCTTACTAAGCTGTTTGGTTCTGTTACCTTTCATGTCACAATCTAACAACATGCAACGTGTCATTAACAACACACCAGACCAACATTTTGAACAGACAATGAGTAAACATTAATGAACATGATTAAATAGAAAATGTTTCATTTATAACTTCTTAACTATATAAACTACTATTATACAATATAAATATTCTATATAAATTGTACTATATAAAACTTAACAAAAAATATATATAAAACCATATATAAAACTTACAACAAAAACAACAACAAAATAACTTAACTAATCTATCTTAACTAATCTATCAAAATGTAGTTATAAAATTATTAATTTTAGTAAAAAAAAACCAACAAGAACAAAACAGGAAACTATGTTTAAATTGTAAATGCAACATACCAACAACAACAACAACAAAAAACAATTTTCAGGTACTTTGTTCTTATGTTCTACATCGCCACTTTAGTGGGAGGAGTTCATCACTCCCAGTTCAGGGCAGGAATCCACAAATCCTTTAAACTGCAATGTGAAATCTTTTAGGGTTGTCCCTTCAGTGTGGGTAGAGACACCAAAGTTTTCCCCTCCTGAAGCTATATCCACCTGTAATCGCAATTATTGAAGTGTATTACAGTATAGTGAAGTCTAAAACACACATGCACACAATTGTTACATAACAGCATTCATTACACTAACCCCACCACCCCAATCCACACTCACAATTAAAAATGATAGTTACAAGTTATTCTGATATTACGTAGGCCTAATTTGTAGTAGTGAATAACAGTTTAAAATAAAAAGCATGATGGCACCACAAATACAAATATAACATTTTCACATACAGTGCACATACTGTACCTCGGCAATGATGCTTGTCAGAGCCATCGTTGTTCTGTCCACATGATCCATGGTTTCAAGGCCTGGGACACAAGTTACATGGTAAATGTTGGGAAGTTACACTTTAAAACCCCAATTGTTACTCCCTTGTTTCTCGTTGTTTTGTTTTCTTCCGCTGTACCTACATTTAAGTACCAGTAAGAACCGGAAAGTATTTTATATATACGCATTAATACGATGAAGTTACACCGTAAGTTCCGGGAAATTACATGGTAAGTGATGGGAAGTTACACCGTAAAACGCGGACTGTATTATAAAGTGTTACCTTGTTTTTTGTTGTTGTTGTTGTTCTATGGCTCAACAAATCTCACTGTGTTACAGTAAGTGGTGATGCTGTGCTGCTCATGGCAGAGATGCTAAAAATATTTGTCCAAGGTAAGGATATCTGATGGCTGCGGTTGTGTACAGTGTAATACACCATTACTGAATTACTTAATGATAGACTTAATGTGTCTGTCTCGTTTCCAGAAGCGGCTGTAAGATCACAGAAACAGGCTGAATCTGAGGACTGTGACCAAGTAGACATCGAGCACTTTGAAAAGATTCTACCTCAGCTGGTGTGTAGCTCAACAGAGATAGAACTAGGGTTTTAATCATTATTTAAGGGCCGCAAATTATATAATGCATGACTGATCTGTATTTGCTGGATTCATTCAGATTTAGATCTCTATTTGTTATTTACATTATCTCACCTGCTGCCTGTATTACAACCGACCATAAGAACAAATATTTGTATGTGAGACAATATTTTTTGTATTGTCTATAAGGTTTTGATGATTTAGTGTTTAAATCACTATTCTATAATTTAAGCCATAATTTTAGTTCTTGGTGAATGTGACTCTGGCTCAATTCCAACCAATCAGTATGAAATTAAGTAGCTCGTCGCTATATATCACAATTTAAATCCATTTTGACAAAAAGTTCCATTTCCAATATGAATCTCTCTGTCTTTCATCTCCTTTCCATTGCAGCTGCTGGACTTCTAGCACACTGATGCCACAAGATGGAGCCAGAGTGCTACATGCATGTTCCTACTTCAACCCCACAACTTCAGTTTCAACAACAACTACACGTTTAGTTTTTACTGATGTTTATATTTTCTGTATATAATTTCATAATCACTCAAATCTGAGATTACATTAAGATTCTCCCTATGTATATATTTGAGTTGTGTGATTTTTAAGTAGAAAGAAGCCTCCATGCCACCACCAATAAGGCCCACCTGTGCTCCTCTGTGCAACAACAGGTGCTTCCAGCATGCTCCATGGCGCCCTTCATCAAAGCCTCCTGGAGCAGTTGGAAGCAATTAGAGTAATAAGGGGAGCAGCCAGTCCCTTAGATGATGACAAGTGCCAGGAAAAAAAGAAGTACCCCCTCCGGCCACTTTGAAGTTCCCTTTTGCTGTCCTGCGATGTTTAGTTAGAGGTGGGGGGAAGGGCAAAGGGGACCTCTTGCACAGGGGGAAAGTTGAATGGGAGTGTGTGTGCACGAATGTGTGCATGTGTTAGCCAAACATGGCCAGAGACCACACGCATAGATACTCTGTTTGAAAGGAAACATAACAAAACACATTGGAACATGGTCCAAGAAGAGCAGGGTGTAATTCTGAAGGTAAATAAACAAAAGAGGCGAGTAGTAGAGGTGCTTTCTCTCCTTTCATCACAGCAGAGGGGGAAGTTGGGACTGCGAGAGAGTGGGTAATGTGGGGTTTTCTAACCCAAGTGCCTCTGATGGTTTTCCACCAGTGGTGTATTTGACCAACGTGACTTTACTATGAGTCAGCATAGCTGTACAACACCTCACACAATTTATTTGTGTGGCTCTTGGGTGACTCACTGCGCTTACAAATGCTGCTCAAATACAGCTGGAAACAACTTGGGGTAAAGTCAAGAGTCCAGTCTCTGATAGGTGCTCAAGGACACAGCACCTGGAATTTGACCTAGCACCTTTTTAGTAGGGCCTAGACTGGATTTGTGTTTCCCAGGAGAAACTTCCAACAGCAGGCCTGCAGGAGAAGGTGTGTTTGGTTAAGTGATGTTTAGTTTAATGATGCCATGAGGACCAATAGAGCATTAAATTATTTTATGTCACGTAAATAATTTGTTGGGTTAATAATTACTGACATTAATAGCAGCAAGTCTTGCCCTCTGGTTTTGAGAAGTACTGTACACTGCAGAACCACCACTTTGAATACCTGCTCATTCAGATGAAAAGCTGCAAGCAACATTCAACAGACTCCTTTTTCATGATCCTGTTAAAAAAAGTGTTATACATCCTCAATATTTACACATGACTGTGATATACACATTGTAAAAGGTTTACTTGAAGTGAAATGGTTCTTTCCCAACTGTCAATTCTTGCAAATGTAATAAAAAACAATTATTCTCTTGAAGCCCTCATATTTTTTTAATTCCCACAATAAGAGTTGTTGGAAAGTCTGTACTGGTGAAGTAGTGCACTACTGTACAACTTTTCTCCTTATGCATCTTAGTGGAACAAATTACATCTGAAGGCAGTATTATTAAACATACGAAAGCAGTTAGGACAAGAATGGGGAGGGGCGTTGAAGAGAGTAATGAGTTAAAGCTTTTCTTGATCATACATTAAAGGCAGGGAGTGTCGACAGCCAGTCCAGACGCTTTGGAGAAGCTCCGGAGTGATAAGCTTTTCCCAGGAGACAGAGACTGATCTGTCTCCAGCCTTCTGGCTGGTCTTTGGACAGTGCTGCACATGGGATACAGCCTTCATTATTGCTTGGAGTTATCTGCCTGATTGTAGTCATCAATATCAATACAGATTTTATAGAAAAACCAGTGACTGCCAGGCTGATTTTTTAGCTTCTCTATGTACATGGAGTTAAATTTGGCTCCTTTTACCAGTGTGGTTGTGTTGGGGATGACAAAGCTTAATGCTCTTCTGACAGTTTGTATCTCCACTGATTTGTTTTAAAACATACCATCATGAAAAAGTGAAATGATACACTGTCCATTTTTGAGATCTGGAAGTACCTGTCCTTTGTGGGTTTACAGAGAGAGAGAGAGAGAGAATGTCTGGGGTGGAGTCGTCTGCATCAGTTTTGGGAGTCCCTGTGAGGGTATGTTAGGATTATGTCAGATTTCACTCCTTAATTCCCCACTCACTAGTCTGGTTGTTTTTTTTTCTGTTCAAATGACACAGCTTGTTCCATCTCTCCAACTTTCTGTCATCTCGAAGCTCCTTTCTTCTCAGGCCCAAACTAGGTTCCCATATATGACAAGTGATCATAATACACCCAGAACAGTTATTTCCCTGACTGCTGGCCTTTCAGGGATGGCTGTAAAAACATCCAAGCAGGCAAAGTCTGAAATGTATGTGCTACATTAGTTTACTGGCATACATGCCATGAAACATTCACTTTTACCAATAATGTGTGCATAAAAAAACATTTACTGTACCATATATATAATTTCCATTAGTATGCCTCTAAGTCTTTGTCCAATTTTATACTGACTGGCCTTGTACTTTTTATAATCTGGTTAAGACATTCAATTGATAGTATAAAATTTTTATAAAAAAGACAACTTGAAAAAAGCACATTCAGCTTAATTTTTGCAAAACAGGAAATAATCAACAAAGAAGCTACAGGTGTTCTTTGCTATAAGCACCATTTTACACTAATCACTTCAATTACACATGTTTGCAAGTGCTTATATAATAAATATGTGATGGCGTGCGTTTATTCTCGGATGTTTGTGTGCATGTATGTGCTTGCATGCATGTTGTGCTTGATCTGGGGCTGTGATGCATTAGTGCTCAGGAGACAAGAGGCCCTTGTGGCCCCCTCATGGGCACGGAGCTGTCTAACCATGGAGGAATGCTGCAGGGGACACAGAGCAACTGCATTCCTCTTAGATACTTCACACGCAAGTCACACACACATGAAAAGTTACAAACATTTACAGCGCTGTCAAAAAAACACAAACAAAACATGATCGCGGGCGTTTGGTGCGCATGCGTTTCAGGGGGGAAAGCTTGCGTGTGTGGAGAGAATGCAAATACAGAGGCAGCATCTCTGTTGACTGTATATACTGCTGTGACATGCGGGTTTCCTGGAGGCCCCGGGCCTCTCTGAGGGGCCTGGGGTCCTCAGGCTAAGCTTTGTTAAGGAGCCACGGGGCCCACGCCGGGGATGATTAGAACATACCTGGCAGTTTGAGCCACTTGGGTGCTCTGCTGGGATCACTCCTAACTGGTTGTGGCGCTTGGCTGTTAGTCGGAGGCTGGAGATGGTCTGCTGCTGTGCTCTGTGTATTGGCTGGGGCTTTGGTAGCCATAGGGGGCGGAAAGGATTCTTCCGGAACCAGTGAGGTGGATGATAAGGTCAAAGACCTTGGCATGCAGCTGAAGAGGGAAAAGGGACCAAGAGAGATGTACAATTAGGCCCAGAGCTGGGTTATTTCTGGAGCCTTGTACTACTACCTTAACTACATTACCCTCCTCTTCCACCCCAAGTTCCCTCTACTCTCCGTCTCCTCCTCCCTCCTCTGTGTGGTGGCCTACATGGTCAGGGCATAGGCAATAACAACCGAGTAATCCCCTTACATAACACTGCACAAACTCAACGAAACAAGACCATTCAATTAATTTTGGGAGGGTCTAAAAATAAAGAAGCAGTTTGGTTGAAGTGACGTCAAAAGAGTGAGTGTGTGTCGGGGGGGGTGGACTGAGACCTGACAGGACCGGAGGTCAGCAGAGCACTCTATTTTTAGGTCCCATCAAAAGCAGTGATATAAAAATACTGCAGCACTGACCCTCACAAGATCTGTCAGTCACGCTTAGAGAAGCTGTGAACCTGAAGGTCACACACTCGGTATGATGAAAGGGCTGATGTTTGAAGATATTTAAAAAGGAGCAAGTAATGACCGAAATCTCTTTAGCTGGTGGCAGGTGGCACAGTGTGAAGTTGCCCTTTGTTAGACTTGTTAAAGGACTTCATCGGCAGACATTTGAAGACCTCAGCGCTTAGGCTAATATTCACTGCAATCACACCCTACATATTGGGGACAAAAGTGGTGAATGGAGATAACTATTTCTTGATTTTAATGTCAACTTTGCACACTGAAGGACATCAGACCACCGGGCTGATATGAGAGCTTTAGATTTAGATAGCATCATCTACCAAAATGCAAAAGTGCAGTATGCACTAGCTTCCCAAGCCTGAAGGAACCCAGTGGAAACAGTCAGGAGTTAAGTTTATGTTCCCATTATTTGTATTGGGTCAAACAAGCCTGTCTAAAGTTCCCTTCACAAGTCCAAAGGCCAACATGTTGACTGTCTGTCCTCACAGTGGTTGGGGGCACCGGAACTCTAAATTAGCCCTAGTGAGTCAACAGGACAGCTTTCATGTAGACAAGGGCTCATGTCAGATTGCAGGAGAGGTCAGGATGTAGAGGTCAGAGGTCACGATGCAGTGTTGGTCCTTGTCTTTAACAGCTTCCTGTCGGCTGTGTTGTGCAAACCTGAACGGTAATCCCTTGTGTTACAGGTTCAAAGCAAAGAGATTGCCTCACTCTCCGGTACAGGTAAGGGTCTTATCACTCCACTTGTACTTGGTCACACAGCTGCAGTAATTACTGAGGCAATGCCGAGTTAAATGAGAGCGGAACCAAGGCTGTTTAAACATATCCTCTTTGATTTTGGTTTATCTTTATCAGCCATGCTAGTGGCATAGCTTGATAGATGGCAATGTCTATCTTTTGGTGGATTAGTCCACCTCTTTGATTCAGACTTAAATATTTCAACAACTATTGGGTGGATTTTGTACAGACACTCATGATCCACAGAGGATGTTTCCTACTGACTTTGGTGAGCCCCTCTAATACCACAGGTCAAAGATTTAATTTATCCTGAGAAATATCTCCATCTATTGGATGGATTGGCACAAACTTTGATACAGACATTCATGGTTCCCAGATGATGAATTCTGTTGACTTTGGTAACTTTTCCTCTAGCACCACCATGAGTTTCATACTTGTGGTTTTAAGTGAAATATCTCGAGAACTAGTCATTCATATCTCCTCAGGATGAATTATAACAACATTGGCAATCCCTTAAATTTCCATCTAGTGATAGATAACGTTAAAAGAACAGCAATAGATTTTTTATGGTGGCATACATTATATACACATACATATATAATTGACTTGCACTGATGAATGACTACATAACCTTACCTGCCTTCAGTCCCCAAAGCTGATCCACTGGCTGAGGGGGATAGTAAACATGATTGTCAGATAAGGTGGTTCTTGTAGTAAATCTGCTTGAAATATGTAGGATCTGGACCGGCTAAGTTCACTATAACAATTTATTAGACAGTGATTTACATTGAACAAATCCTGTATCCACAACCTTTGAGATTTCAAGGTCCACCCTCAATAATTTATTTGATCTTTGACATGAATGTTTCATTTCAAAATATAAAACACAGATTGCGCTGATGCTTCTGCTCACCTTCAGACTTTGAAGGTGCACCTGTTTCTGCACATGTGTCATACAGTTCAAGAGAAAGTAGTGCTGGAGGGAAGGTGAAACTTCAGGGTCAATAGGAAACGCAGCAGGGTGCTCCACCATGAGGTGTCTCTTTTCTTCTTTGAGCGCAAGAGAAATAGAAGAAGCAATTCAGGCTCTTTTTGTTTCTCTGGCATGAAAGAAGGGCGACTAGGAGAGGTGATTTACCAGCCTGTCTTGACATCAGACTGGAAATAAACCAGAGCTGCTGGAAACATGCTGGCCTGGAGGAGCAAGAGGAGGACGGAGTTAATACACGGTTTCACATCACACAACTGGATCTTGGATGATGAATGGTTACTGCTGCAGGGGACAGTCGGCTCACAACATAAATGAGAACAGATCTGTGGTCTGAAACATGTCTGCAAATCACATGGATTGATTTTTGATCTTAGTGACAACTTCTAATAAATAAGAATATAGAAGAGAGACCACTAACGTAAAATGACCTCTGACCTTTGATGGCAGGTACAGTACATTGCACCACTCTGCGCCAAAGTTGTTCTACCTTCATCTGACAAAGAGGAGAGGGAAATACTCTTTTCCAGACATAAAATGTAAACCCTTTCCAAAAACAGCAAAGGAGCAGATCCACTCACAATGAGCTGTAATTTAAAAAACGCCTCTCCTGGAAAAACAACAATAAATTTGAAAGGTCTTCAAAGGAACCGCCGGTGCTCTTACTTTTCTGTACGTAAAACAAAGCACTGGCATGTTCTAAAACCACTCAATCACCCTGCGATGAACAACACACTGAGTCAGAGACCGAGAGAGAGATGTAGCAGACAAAGAAAAGAGAGAGACTCTTGAGTTTCACTTCCAGTACACAGGCTTTTATGGTGTACTGTTGGCAAAACAGTCAATCTCCTTTCTTTTTCACTTTCTCTCACTTTTTTCCTTTGACTGTCTCTCTATGTGAAGAGTTTTCAGTCAGCCTTAATATGGTGATATTATCCCACAAAAGAGAGAAGTGGCCAAAAGAGCCATGTATTTGTCACCACACTCTAAATGAGTCTTGTTAGGGTAATAAATGATACAAAACCCATCATCTAAGAGCATCAGAATGATCGATGGACTGGAAATAAGGCCATCTACTGCGACCAGATACCTCAGTGGCGCTGGTGGATTTTGCATTGATACACTACACGGACTGAGGAGCTCCAGGACGCACATCAATAGGAGAGCAATATCCTGCATCCTGATTCTGTCAAGGGGCACAGCCGTGACATGTCTGAGCACCCAAAGAGAAAAGGCCAGGTGTCCCCCAGCCCTCTTCCACTTCCCTCCCCCGACCCAGCACAGATCCTGCTAACTAATAGCACCAGGGAGCTACCACCCCTGGCACAGGAACCCAGATCACTGAGCTGTGGAGATGGAGATGTGTGGGATTGAGGATTTACAATTGCTCCCTGACAGAGGAACACAACTTTATGGCGAAGAAATTTAATGTGGCATTTCAGTTTAAACAACAGGATCTATGTTCCATATTAACAACATTTGATTTATCTAACCACACTGCCCCATGCCATTTGACACTTACATATTAAATAAAAACTGAAGTGAAATGCGTAGCAGTGGTAGGAGTGACAATTCTACTGAAATGTGTTTTTGATTAAGGTCTCTAAAGTGAGCTGCTGGTTTCTATTTTCTGGGTTGGATTAAGACCTTTCCAATAGGGAAAGCATTCAACAGAGACACAGTTGATGACATGAAATGTATCAACTACAAAAGAAACCACTGTGCAAAACTGATAGAAAGAACGCCTTTATACACTCATCTGTGTGATGCAAGTTAAACTTCTATGCTACTAACAATTACTTTAATTGGAAATGGATCCATTGTTTTTTTTTTCAATTAATTATTTACTCACCACAATTGCAGAAAAGCCCATCACATATAGCTATAACCCAAGCCCCAGAAAAAAACCCTAAAAATATTCACAATCATATAAAACAGAGAAAAGGAGCCTGTTCTGAAGTAACTTTGGGAAGTAAATGTCTAGTACTTTTACTTTCTAAATGATGAATGGAGTATTAAAATTTAATAGGTTGATCTTACCAGACTAATCAATTAATTGAACATCGAAAAAGTGCTGAAAATTGTATGATTGAATATCGTAGCAAAACCAAAATATATAAAAAATAAAGAAGCTTGTTTAAAAAATATAGGTTGTAAATACATTCTTTAATAATGGTGTTTCCCTTTTTCCCTCCATTTTAGCAAAATTGAAAGTATGTATTGTAAGTTAAAACTGCTACAATGAGGAACAGACAAATTATACAAAATGTCAAATAGAGGCTTTTCGGGCCCAATTGCAGGTACAAATTTCATCCCACTGGGGTCATGGAAAAAGTTTACACACAGGCTATTTTATGAATGTGTGTCCATGTGTGTTGAACTGCTGACCCAGGTGGAGAAAGCACAGAATGCACAGGACATGACATGCACTATACTTTTGAAGTTATGAAACCTTGTATTTGCTGACAGCGGCCCTATCTCCTTCCTTCACCTTTCTTAGTTGAAGAAATATTGTGACAATATGAAAAGGAAGGTCAGATACTCAGCAACAATGTAAAAACACAGCCATCAGAGCAATTTTATTCTTCACTGCATCTCTGACGCTGAGAGGGGAAGCAGAGCTTGTTCATCTACAGCTGAGTAAACTACTTAAGTCCATCTTATATGGCTACAGACATGATTTTTGAAATGGAAAAACCTCAAAATGTGGTAATGATAGAGATAGACAAACATAGCCATGTTTGATTGCCAGACTTCCTTTTGTTATTTCACTGTGTGTTTGAAGTCTTGAGAGAGTGAGTGAAATCTTAGCGAACTGTCTTCAATTTCCGCACTTTCTCTGAATCAAAAAACTGGCGATAAAATCTGCTGGACAGGATTCACAGAGGAGTACGCTTTGACAACACACTATACGGCTACTAAATACTGCACAGGCAGCCAGAGCCTTGTCTTTCCTTGAAATCTCTTATTGTCCTCTCAAACCAGCTGTGTTAAACCTGTCCACAATAAGATAAGCTGTGGGACTGTTTCCTGTGCCGCCTATAAATATGGCCTAATCACTCTCCAGTGGGACTGCTGGGACAGATGTTACAGTTGCATCCCTCCACCTCGCTGAAGTACATATTGATGGTTCACAGACTGTTTACACAGTTTTCATTCATCTGTGCTATGACCATTCCCAATTGGATCCATTTGCCAACCCAAGTCTGGTGGTTTACATAGCAGAGCCCCTCCGGCATGTGGAGCCCATGCTCTTTACCCTCTGCTTGTTTCATGACTGCACATAAGCAAATAAATAAAAAGTGAAGATGTATGCCCGCAAGTAATCTATAGTGGAGCGAGCCTGGCGGGTACTGGATCTAAACAGACTGATGACTGTATATGTGGAGTGAGTTAAACAAGTGACAGAGACACGTTATGCTTTGATCTGCTAATTATAGTGGAAAACAACCTGGCATCGAAACTGCTGCGATCAGTTTGACCACATTACCTGAATTTTCCACCTTGCAAACAACAAAACTGTCCAAGACATAAATGTTGAAATGTTGAGGCTCTTTGTTAATTGAAGAGAATTCCAAACATCCCTTAATAGTCTCAAGTGTTTCACGCTGTTGTTTTGCACATTAAACTTCTGAATGGAGGTTAGGTTGGGTGACCTAGCTTATACGGAGTGTATCTATCCTCCAATGGCAAAGAAAACTTTCAATTACTGTGTAGCTGTCATTTTTATCTCGCAAAGCCTTTGTGCTCCTCAAAGGCATTAATACCTGCACCTTGGTGATGCCTTTAATTGCCATTTAGCATTAAGCTGGCTGAACAATAAAGCCCAGGCTGAGGGGATGTTGTCAGGTTTAATGAGGCCCTCAGTGAAAGAGGGCTGCTGTGTCGGCACCACCAAAGGCTGCTCCTTGAATTCACCTCCAGTGGACCAGAGTGGTCCTGCGGGGATTTGATGGGCTGAGGGAGCACAGACTGTCTCTCCCCCACTGTAGGAGTGTGAGGGGTAGCAGTGGCATCAGTAGCCCTTGCTGTGCATGGCTAGGCGGGCAGAAAACACAGAGAAGAAGAGGTTGTAACTGCGGTGCCACAGAGCAGCGTGGCATTGTGACACTGAAAAGCTGAGCAGCTGTGACAGGCACACAGATGAAGAAGAAACCTTTACTGGGCCCAACAGCAGCTGGTGGTCTTTCACATCACCTGACTGCAAAGGGTAAAATATGGACCTTTCTGGCCTGTTGCTTGACTTGAAGAATGAGAATATACAGTGGTAACAAAGGCATGAACAAGCATGGCCACAAATAGACATATGGAGACAATGACATGTAACAAAATGGAGAACAGAGCCAAAAAGAAAAGTAATGACAACTGTGAACTCCTGGCCCATATTTAAGAGGGGTACATGGTTCACAGTTTCACATGGAGTCCTCCGCCTCCAAACCCCACTCCAGTTACTTTGATTCTTTATTCATCCCTTTCTCTCCCCCCCCCCCCCCCCCCCCCCCCCCCCTCCTCCTAACCCCTGCCACCCCATCCTTAAGTCCAGCTGATGGAGGCTCTTTTGTCCACCAGCACCCAGGCAACAACATCAAAGGGCTGCTGGGTGTAAATGCAGAGTGCCTGAAAAACAAAACAAAACTGAAAAATAAAGAAGTCCTGGAGGGGATGGGAGATATTCACAACAGCACCCCGGAGAGGGAGGAAAAAGAGCTACTGTGTACAGGAGGAAATAAAGAAACAGGGAGAGGGGGAAGAGAACGGAAGACAAAAACACAGAAAGAAAGAAAAAAGAAAGAAAGGAAGGAAGAAAGAAAAAAGAAAGAAACACACCCTAACTTGCTAGGCAGCAGTGGTTTGTCAGACATTCATCATCATTTACTGAATACACAAAGGTGTGGGTTGGGTCATTCTCGGTTTAATGACAACAATAAACAAATGAAAAAGCCGACATTAGACTTTGTATGAGACCATTATGACACTTTCTTTGTACTGGATCATCAAAGCCCATTAGGGGACAGTGAAAGCCTTCCATTGCTGTTCATGACCACTTCCTCATTCAGTGACAGATGAATTGGAGGCTAGATGGATTGTTATGCAAGACAATGTCATGCTTTTGGACTGAATGCTTTGCTTTGATCTCATTGGATGCCCTTGAAGCTTCAACAAGGGCTGATATGTTAACAACCAGTCTGGTTATTCTAGTTCTATCCTCCACCTACTGCCCTGCCAGTCAAAGCTCCGAGGGGAAGGGGACAGAGGGAGGGAGGGGGGTAACGGGAGATAAAAGCCTTTCATCTCTGCCCCCATATGGGAGTCCTGTAGAGTCACGCTCGGCGTGGCGACATGCCTTGTCTCGTACCCACAAAGTACCCGGCAGTGACATGCTGACTCCAGAGCCTGGCACCAGGTCTCCAGCCAGCGCCGAGCAAACCCTCTATTCAGCAAGATGGAGGAAACACAACTACATCGGGCCCACAGCTTATAATTAAAAGTCCTCAGCCTCAAAGAGCACAGCATCTCCATCGTAATGGTAGGCTTCCATCTGAGGCATTGGTTTAATACTTACTCTGTTTCCCATCAGATAGTGATGTGGATAGAGGAGGAAGAGAGACATTAGGACTACAAAGAACACATGTGACCCATCCAGGATTAGAGGTTCACTCTTCCCTCAGTAGCCTAATTGCTGGATTGGACAGATCAAAATCACTTCATTGAGATCAAGGTCACTGTCTTCCTCTTGTCTCACTACACTGTTGCACAATAACTCAACAAAAGCAATGACAAACCCGGGGAGGGGGGGAGAGTCCAGAAGTCGTGGAGCGAAAATGAATGTAGTTCATGTTTAGAGAGCATGTTGTGTGATTAAGGGAAGCCCACATCAAACATTGTGGCTTAAGAAAACCACCAGTTGAAAAACAAGATGCTTCTTCTGTGCAGAGCGGCGCAGACTGGAGATGCTGTTGTTCAGAAGGCGGACCAGCCCAAACTAACCCGCCTGTCTGTCTCTTGAGACAAACAGGGAAATAAGAGACATCACAGATTTGCAAAGGACTTGGAACTCATTTTGAGTAAGAGAGCAGGATGAGCTACAGACTTGAATTCAGTGTAGCAAAAGACAGCAGGTTATAAAGTAAGATATAAAGATGTAAGCTTGCATAAAATTGAATGGATTAATTCACACATGTCAGAATTTATATTTTATTCTCTTTAAACTCTAAAGATTGGGCAATATTTCACAATTCACAAACTAAAAATTAAGTGGACACGTGGCTAAAAAAGTGTTTTCCAAAGTATGATTATAAACCGTTCAAAGGAATGAAACACAGTTAACCTTTTAACAATCTTATTTTCATCTTTTGCATGATTAAAAAAAAACACTAGAAGAGAGGAAAAAAAAACTCATTATGATGAGTGAACTTGCAACAGTTTAACAGGAATGTTTTCAAGGCACTTTTTTGACCTAAATTTCCTTTTATATGGACAAAACCTCGAGACTCTCGTGGTTTCTGTCATACATCAGCGAGAAACGCTGAATGAAAAGGATGGATAACACCCCCTTTTCTCACAGAGAAAACATCTCTGGACAGAGGAACGGCAATATTGTGGCCACATGTGTGAGCTTGTTTACTTACGCTTGGCTTTTAACTGAAGGAATCTCATGATTTAAACCACAACATAACAGACTAAATTATTAGCATGTTACCGCACTACACACTCTTTCCCCTTGATTGGAACAGGAGAAAGTGTGCATGTGCCTTGTAGATTAACACACAGACACACGCCCGCAAGAAGTCTCCCTCCTGCTGTCTTACATACACAGAAACACTCACACGGGCCTCTGCAATCTCTTAGGTAAAGAGATGGAAAATTCAAAAACCCTAATCATGGAAATATCCCCTTTAAACAATAAACTTTCAACTTCATTTCATCTCTCTCCTTGCCAGGACCACATCAAACAAATCCTAAGGTCAACAGGGGTCAGCGAAAGGATTTGGATAATGATGAGGCTCAAAGAAAAAGATTGAGGGTGGTGAAAGAGAGATGGTAAAAGAAGGGGAGGGGAGCTGATGGGAACAGAAGAAAGGATGGGGCTGGTGGAGAGAGAGAGAGAAGGTGCAAAGGCTAGGTCTTGTAACGACAGACCCCCTGATTACATTGTTGCACAAATAAACAGGCCCTCTGCAGGCTCCCTGGAGTCCAGCTGCGGTGCAGGAGAGGAAAGCTTTCATTTCAGGGGGCTGAGGTCGAGCCAGGCAAGTGATGGGATGGGGCCTGGCTGTCTACCCGCACCGTTTCCTCACATCTCCATCAGCAAGTCAATGAACAGGGGAATAGGGCAACATCTCATTTGAGAAGCTCAATGATTACGTGCCATTTCCTGCACTTGCAGACTACCTAGAAAGGCCATCAGTATGTAGATTAATAATTGTCAATTCTCAGAGAGCTACAGAGAAGAGCTGCTTAGGTTGAAAAGAGAAAAGAAAGGATGCTGGATAACTGAGCTTTTTGATGATGATGAGGGGCCATCTGTATGGGGTCAGATAAGTGTTAGAGGAAAGAAGTTGAGAGAGACAAGGCTCAGATGCCCCCAAGCCACATCTGTAATCGTCTTTCCTTCACCTCCGATCATTACAGTCCTGGTCCTCTCTTCTCTGTGTCCTGCAGCTATCAAGACCCACATCAAGGCATGCCCCTGCCAAATGTATGCCCCCCCATTAAGGGGCCATCATCAGATAAACAAGATAAACAAGTCCTATTCCTGGCAGGACTGATCAAAGGACTCAATGTTAACCCCATGGCCAATTTCAAGTAGGCAAAAATCAAACACAGACGAGGTCACATGGAAATGGAGGAGGCTAATCCATTGTCCCTTTATGGGCACAGAAAGTAAAAGGGACAGTG
This sequence comes from Thunnus thynnus, assembly GCF_963924715.1. Lineage (NCBI taxonomy): Eukaryota > Metazoa > Chordata > Actinopteri > Scombriformes > Scombridae > Thunnus > Thunnus thynnus. The sequence goes on from NC_089533.1 coordinate 13,616,438, forward strand.
AAGAGGGTGGAGGAAAGAATGGAAACCGTCTGGATCTCAAGATGCTACAGGAATTGCACCCACCGTAAAAATTAAATTCCTGTATTACTTTGCATGGACAGGTGCATCCATTCAATACCACAATATCAAAAAAACATTGACAGTATTTTGCAATAGATGGTGAATCCCCCAGATATGTCTTGGAGGTAATACCACAGTCCGCACTCCAAGTTCTCGTTCTTCTTGGATTCTTCTTGGGTGTAGCGACTTGGCTGAAATAGTCTACAAGAATGATACACCCCTCCACTTTCTTTGGATTTCCCTGGCAGATTGCGTCATCCAGGCTAAACACTTGCGTATATGGTGGTATTTCATTAATCTTTTTTCCAAAGCCCCTGTGTCATCTTTCCTCTGTAAATCACCTCTTTCTCAAATGCTCAAACTCTCCCCAGACACACGTCAAGTGAAATGAACAGTTGAAAGACAAAATCTAGCCAAGTATGTGTGCGTGGAAGCACACTCTGATTTATTTTATATTTCTACTCCCAGATATCCACACAGTATTATTAAAAAAACATTGTAAAATACAACAACAGATTGTCTGGTGACTGTGACAATAGGATGGATCAACAGGAGTTTTAAGATTCAAATTCTTTCAAACCGTAAACAATTAACAAAGGGAACGTTGAACTCTACTTGGTGTCAAGGTATGACAGAGAAGATGCCTGCTTTTGCTCACGTAATGAGTCCATTCATGTTCACACAGGGGAGAAAAAGGAAATTCTATTGGCTCTCTTTCAAGAGAGCCATATTGAATTGTAATCAAAAGATTATCCCAGAATAATCAAACAGCCCCCCATGGGACCACCCACAGAGAGTAGAGAGAAACACAAGACTGGCCACATGCTCTGCTGTTCACCAAGACCTCCACTGCACAGCAGATAAAGGAACAAGCGAGAAATAGGACAGAAACTTTTTGAAGTTTGAAACACTTTTTTGTGACTGGCATGTCCTTTTATTGGTTGCGCTGAGTGATTGAAGCATCTCAAGAACAAACATCCTTATTTATTTTGTGTGAGGTTCCTCTCATTTGTCTGTATTCATCATTTCAAAGTGAATCAGAGATATTTAACTCTACGTTACAGTTAAGTCATACTCCCACAACACAATGTATGTCATTGTTTGGGTTGCTGGTTTATCACGTAATGGGAAAAAGTAGCTTCAAGCAAACAACAGCTTTACTCTCAAATGATCCTGATAATGACAGGCCCAGTCTATATTTAGCTCTTGTCTCTCTGACAGACCTCCAACTGTTGTAGCTGGGATGGAGAGCCATAAACAAAGCTGGCAGAGCTTAGACAAGCATGTGATGACTGCTGTGCCGCCTGAGATACGAACCATGGGGGCCAGGGACAGAGAAGTGTGGAGGGTGGAGGGATACATGAATGACTGCACCACATGAAGTTAACAGACACCACCACAGACTCTGGTTGAGGCTTGTGGTTCTTCTAAAAGCTCTGACTGACAGAATCGTCCTGTGATAGACAAGGGCAGGCTCCGTCAGTAGCCTGCGGGATGCCAGTGAGGATTGTTAGTGATGTTTCCATCACAGGCCAACCAATATGGTTGTCTGATTAAGGAGATACTTTTCAAGAGAGCAAAATCACTGTTGTCAAGGGATGACTTCAGCTTATGTTTTGGGGTCAGATGAGAGGAAAATGTTTGTGCATCAAGCATAACTCTCCTTTTTCTTCTCAGTCTGGGGTGTTGGGTGGAGGTGCTTGTGGTAGGTGGTGGGTACAGGGTAGACGGACCCCACCCAATTTCTTCAATCCTGGCTAATTAAAGGACCGCAAGTCATCCATAGAGGTTTGACGGATTCAAAGAGACCTGGGTGTCCTTTGCTGTAATTTCAAATTACTGATTTCTGTTATTAATTATACATCTTAAGTGCCTTTGAAGAATGCTGCAGACTATCCTTCATCGGGAAGACATAATGTCTGGCTCGCGAAAAAAAAAAAAAGACTTAAGAAAGCAAAGAAGCTTCAATTCATTGGCTCCAATGAATCAGAGCTTCCAGGAAAGTCGGCAGGCCTTGTCTTATTGTATCATTATTATTTTTCTGTCTTGTTTTTAAGCAAAACACCCGCGTCTGACGTCAGTGTATCATTGTCATTTCAAGAGTAGTCTTGGAAGCAGAGCAGGGGTTGTGATTGAACTCTGAGAGCTGCCCCGGAGCTGTACTTTGAGGAAGAAACCACGGAACCACAGATAATGCTTTACAGTCCACTAGTCTCAACTACTGTCATCAGATTTTCACTTTGTAAGATACTTGAAAAAGATTGTCATTCCGGTTTCCTCCAGAGCAAAGGGCATTGCACTGATGTCAAACTGAAGACAAGCTTCGAAGACTTGAGTGAAATGTCACAGATCATCATTATAGAAAATAAATCAGTGAAATTAAAATGGATATATTCTATGCTATTATCACAACTGAAAAAAAAATGGCTGAACCAGAAGCATCTGACAAGATAAATACAGCACTCATCTCATTTTCAAATATGTCTTTGCCCATGTTGTAACAAAAATGGAGAGGAGGCATAAGACTTTCAGAGGGTGCTGCTGGGATCATCTGGACTCATCTGGGCAGAGTTTATGGCCAGAAAACAAAAGCAACATAGTGTCAGGCACACAATAAAAATGAAACCACCTCTGTTGACTGGTTGAAGACTAGGAATGCACGAGACACAAGTTCAAACACCGCAGAGTCTCTTCTTCGTCTACTTTCCACTGGTGGAAAGACTTTTCAGGAGACAGGGGAAGGCATCTCCCTTTCATCCTTCACCACAGACAAACATAGACATATAAAAACATCCATGCTGAAAAGTGGCAATAGTCCTTTTTAATTCCAGACAAACCCAATGTGAAGAACTTAATTACAGAACGGGGGCTACCCAGCCCTTTTAAAAATTACACTTACAGTAAGACCTTTGAAGCAAATACATCCTTTATCCTATTTTTTCTTTTGTTCAATGTTTTGTCTCTTGTAAAGCATGCCATTGACGACTGTGGTTTCAAGTGGGTCTCCCTCTTTTCTCCTCTGTCTCCATCTCTGTCCAGCCTTTGCTCATCAAAAACCTATTATTTGGATATATAGTGGAGGCAAAATCCCAGTTTGTATTTTAACTTTTTGGCACTTTTTACTTGATCAATTACCAATATCAGATCGTTGTTTAGAAAAATGAATCAAACACGCTCTTAGCAAATTAATCATTTAAACAAGTGGCACCAAACAAGTAAATAAGTCTGTGCTGATAAAACACAGTTTGAGGTACAAGGAAAACTATTTTTGATCAAATAATATCATTGCAACAAACAACATTTAGTGTAAAGGGATTTTGTTATATTAAGTTGGTACAATGCTACGTGAGACTCAAGCAGCTAAAACTGGTGCTGAGAATTAGCCAGGTGCTTCTTTACAAATTGCTTCAAGTTGCCAACTGCAACACAATAATACAATCATCTATAAACTATTTCATTAACACAAACATGTGGGAAATGATTCCACTGCACTCAGGTAAAACAACTTCAAAAGTGGAGCATGGTCCCATGACATAATCCCAAGAAATGAAAAACAGATTTCCATTTTGTTTGACAAGAATGCTGTTAATTCCTTTCTGTTGTACGTGGGTGTCTGATACAGGTTAAAGATTTCCTCTGTGTGAGCTCATTAGTTCCTCCCTGTAAAGATAAAGCTTTGTGGTTGGATAGACCCAAAAGGCCTGGCACCAAAACTCTACCTGGAGCCATGGTAGTAAACCGCGGGAAAGTGAAAGAGACGTGGCGAGGAACATGTTTTGCTCTCATCTTCCTCTCAGGCAGGCGTAGGTGATGTTCTGCCAGGTCTAAACTGAGGTGTTGGGTTCGGCAGTAAATCAGCTTGGTCTCAGATGATCAAACGCTTGTCGTTATTTCCCGCGCTTTCATGTAATCTCATAAAAGGCCGACCACTCTGATGGACTGAGCCTGCCTGCCAAGCCGATCGGGCCTCCCATGCTGGCACGTCAGTGTATGTGGCTCTGCTGGTTTGTTCCTAAAATCAGAGTGAAACAAAACAAGGCTGAACAACAGCATGAACAATATCGCAATGAGTATGACCACTGAAAGTGGAAAACATTAGGGACACTTCCTCTTCTCATTAAACACACCACTGAGGTAGATCCAGATAATATCCATGATGTCTTTTTTGATTCTTGATACAGGTAATGTTATTTATCCTTTGTATGAAATATTTCACCAAAACATGATGTGAGCTGTGGACAAGTACAAAAGATGCTTTCATGTGCACATTTTAGAGTTTTGCATTGAGTAAAATTTAAAGGAAGACATGCCATTTTGTGCCAATAAAACATAAAATTTACATGTAAAAAATAGGTGGCAGGAAGAAGAGATGAAGCATCTTGAAGCGTCTAATAAAATGTCTGAAACCACCGCAACTCAGAACGAAAGACACAAACATCAAAGTCAATAGACTGGTTGTTTGATCTCCCCAAGTTTTTCCTCTCTTTTTTAACATCACTCTGTCCCGTTTACACTCTGGTCTTCATTATCCTCCTCTGCCCTTAAAATCATTTAAAATCTATCAGGTTCTGACATGAGAAGTGGGGAAGCTCTAAAATAAGAGAGAGCTATGTAGTGACCACTCTGATACACAACATTTACCAGCCAATATCACTTCATCTCCTACCAAATTACACATCTTATGTGAGATCCTGCATCTCTTTGAACAAAACAGTTGGTAGTTGGATGGATGTTCTATAATGGATGTTATGTTCTCAACCTCCAGGGAAGTTTATAGCTCGCTTTTTGACAAATGGGCAAGAGCGAGATAAAACACTCACATACACAGACACCCACTCCTTTCTCAAATAAAATAAATCAATAACCATAAAAAGGCAGCTATTAAAGTGTTGGATAGCTACACATTAGGAATAAAACTTGGATTTTGGCTGCTGTGTAAAGGCTTTCACAGACGGTGCAGACCGCACACATCATTGATAAATGGATGGTGGGCACTGGCGTGGTCGGGATGTTTCAAACATGTGCTCGTGGGCCAATAAAGACCAAAAATACTGGCAGCTGCAGGACAACTCATTCACAGCTTTCAAAGATTTGGCCAGCTTAGGCAACATCAAGAAAACATGAATGTTACAGGTTCCCCAGTGAAACATGTTCCTGAAAATTCTGCCTGCGATTATAACTGAATGTGCTTCTTGCTTGAGTATCAGAGTAATTTTGTATTTTTGTGTTGTTGTATGTCTGCATATGTGCGTGTGTACGAAGACTCAAAGAGACAAGGCCACTTGTGCCCATGGCGTCTGGTAGAGCTCGTGACTGTGCCTGTTTAACTCCACTAACAGAGCACCGTTCCACAAAGCCCATCACGCAACCCACAGATGTCCCACAGAACAGACAGGACTGCGCCGCAACCAACAAGAAGCAGTAATAACCCCCCAGCCCACACACCCATGCGCACATACACACATGCAAGTAAACAAAACAAAACACACACACACACACACACACACACACACACACACACACACACACACACACACACATTGTCTAGTATAGGCTGCATTGAATCTTCTTCAGAACATTAAATAGTTCTAAACTTGGTCAAAAAACATATTTTCTCATGTAACTCAACTGGTATCTAGCCATGCAGATAGTTTGGGTTTTATTTGCCAGATTTTCAGTTGTATGTAACTGAGAATTTTTTTCCTTCACCTCAGTATAATGCAGATAAATGCAATTTTGTTTGTGGTGCTCATGGCACTGAAAAAATACATTACAATTAATTAATTGCAATTACAAAAAATAAAATTCAGCAGCAAAATCTCTCCAAAAAGTTTCCCAGTTACTCTGGATAATCCACAGAAAATACTAGTTTTTATAGTGATTATCAAGGAGACAGTAATTTCATTCACTTGTTCAACTGACTGGTAAATGATACAGTCATTAATTGGGCTAAAATATGATAAAGAAAGCGTTTCTTATTGAAGATGGAGAAAACTATTTACTGTCTGGTAGAAAAGTAATGTTTAAAGATGGCCATTTAGTTAGACTTCAGGCATAAAAAGGCAAGCCAAAGCTTTTGATTAAAGCCTGAAGATTACAGTGTAATTATTCTGTATTTATGGTGCAATTACACAATAAACATGGGGTGCAATAATACAGTTATGGGAAACAAAACAGGGAGCCTTAAAGGGGACCTATTATACTCATTTCCAGGACTATACTTCCAGGACTCCAGTAGAGTAGCTTTGCATGATTCACAGTATAAAAAAACTCCTTATTTATCTTATACTGGCCCTTTATGCAGGCCCTCAGTTCAGCGTCTGTCTCTAATAGGCAGTCTTAGCTCCTGTCTCTTTAAGGCCCCCTCCCAATGAGCCCACTCTGTTCTGATTAGCCAGCTTTCCGGAAGCTGCCGAGGGGCAGCCGCATCACAGTGGTGTTAAGTTACTGCTGATGCAAACCCAACATTTCCTCTTTACTCCTTCATATCAAAAGCTTTTAAATGACTAAATAACAGAAGACTTTTATTGTGTAGAATTTACAGGAAATGAAATGTGTTCCTCTCCGAATTAGCAGAGTTTCGTTAGCAGTGCTAAAAACCAGTCAACAGAATATTATATATGGAGATATTTGGAGATATTTGGAGCTCTTTGTTCAGCAGATCAGTTAGAAATAATTCAGGGAGGAATAGTACAAGAACAGCCACAGTGATGATGTTTGATGAAGAGCTGCAGATGACCAGCACACTTCCAACAGGTAAACTACATATTTCACTTTACCATGCTGCGTAATGGAAAATCACTCACAGCGTGCCAGCATGACTCGAGTCATGGCTCGGCATGACAACCCCCAAAACACTGGAAAAATGCCATAATGTCAGCAGAGTGGAGTGGAGCAGTGAACTTGTATGCTGTGCGTAGAGCAGATGACCATATAAAGAAATCGGTTATGAGCCGATGTCGGCTTGGGCTGAAAGTAGAAAAAACCGTTAGAAACACAGTGTTCAGAGCAGTGCTTTTTGCTCACAGGGATTACTTCTACATACGTTTACCGCATTCTTTGACACTTTGGCCACATTTAATATGAACATCTGACAGTGTAACATCATATTTATAAGACTGAAAATAAGGAAAAGCATAATAGATCCCCTTTAAAAAACTTAAGAACTTTGTACTTATACGGAACTTATATGAATCATATTATTGCAGGATGCCTTTACAATCATTAAACTATATTGAAATTATAAACAAATTGTGGGGCATAGAAAAATTACTGAGGTACAAAAAACTGTTGTAACTATCCAAATGGACTGGCTAATTTATAGATTTGGTGGTCTGTTATGTTCTTTGAATTGGTTGCATATGTACTCATAGTACAAGCCAAATGAGGGCTGTAAAATAAAGTTCTGCCTGTTCTCACTTATTCCTTATACTCATGAAGTAATACAAGATCTAACTCTGACTGTAGTGATTATAAGTTTCATAGAGAATAATCCTCTTTTCTTTTTAGGAAACGTGCTCACTGAATTATCTCCATCATGTGAAAAGTGCCTCTATGAAAACTATTGGTTGTTGATTTGGCCTTGAGGGCATTTGGACCAATGGTGAACATTAGAATAAAGGCATCAGAGTCAGAGGTGAAATCGAGCTTTTTTTTTTCTTTTTTTTTTGGTGTCTTTACATTCACAGTTCGGCTACTTTTGAGAGTTTCCTGGGGCTGACATGCAACGTGGGCTCTGACTTCAAAGCCTCCAAAGAAAATATATAAATACAAAACCATTAGCCAGCTTGTTTTCTTTAGTTAACATTTCAAACACACTGCGGAGTGGATCATGTTTTCAGTCCCCTCTCTGTAACTTGAATGTTGATGTTGTTTTTCTGATGGTCCTGGGGCTGGAAAGTCCTCAGCACCCTTAAAAAATGACTGCACAAACACACCCGAGTCAAGCAGAACACAACCTCCTTTGGCCTGTGTGGACTTTCCTGCCAGCTGCCCACTAGGATACAATTTGCATTTGGCCCTCAGCACCGTAGAGCCATAAGCATAGGTTTCAATGTCAGCAAAGGGTCGAACATATACAAACCCAGAGGTGGTAGCATCACAGAGGAAAAAGAACAGTCGACGCTGAAATGCATGATTATATCAGACATATGTACCATTCTCAAGCATCAGGGGAGTAGAAGTCATTTTTATTAGAGACACTAAGAAGTTTATAAACAGAGCCACTTGACACAGTGAACTTAAGATTCGAGGGTGATCCTCTGTGTAGACAGATTACCACTTCGTTAAACAAACCAAGACCTCAAAGTGTAACAAGCCCTTGGACATGCATACCACAGAGAGAGAGAGCAACCCGGATTCTCAGCCACATGAGACAGTAACAGGCTGTCTGTCCCAGAGGTTATTACAATTCCAAACATTTATTGGAAGGAAATCAAAAAATGTGTGCCTTTTTGTCCTCCCTCTTTTTTCTGCCCACAAAATTACATTCAAGCAATAAAAATGTTTATATGTTAGGTATATAAATGTTTGGGAATAGCACTTTGTGGCTATTTTTAAACCCGCTTGGAGTTGAAATAACATCATAAAAAGACACATAAATCAGTAAAAATAATGCTCAGAGGGAAAATAAAAACCTTCTTCTGTTTCAAGTAGCTATTATAAAGGCACAGACAGCTGTCAGGAAAACAATTCGACGTGTGTGACCGCAGTGCGAGTTTGACCGGAATAGTCCATAAAAACATAATGAAGCACTGGCTTCAGCAGCATGAAGGCATGCATGACAAAATCAGTAAAAAGTGAGGAAAGATACTACGATTATGGTCTGGTCAGCTAACTTTGAAGAGGGGGCATTTTTGTCAGTGAAGGCATCAGTCTTCTTAAATCCAATCACTGACTTTATAGTTCACAAAGCCTTCATTTCAGCTTTTAGTTAAGAGAAACAGGACGATGTAAACAGTCATGTTAAAGGAATAGATAAATGGGTGGGGGGACAGCTAGCCCAGCTTTGTAAAAAGGTAACAAAATCGACCTACCAGCACCCCTAAAGCTTACTTACTAACTTATTTTATATCTCGCTTGTTTAATTCGTACAAGAACCGAAGCCTAAAAACAACAATTTGCTGTTTTATGGGAGGTTATGTGCCAAACTATTTCTTGGCTCTGAGTTGCCAAGCAACCAGTGGAGACCCCAGGAAGTTACTGCTCCTAAGAAGCCCAAGAAATAGTCCCGCACAAAATGACCCACGAAACAACAAATTGTCATTTACACTTCTATTTCTCTACATATTAAACAAATAACATGTAAATTCGTAGAAATAGTTTGGCACAAACCGCCCTATAAAACAGCAAATTGTCATTTTTACGCTTCAGTTTTTGTATGGATTAAACAAGCAAGATATAACATGTTAGTTTGTAAGCTTTAGAGGTGCTGGTAGGCAAATTTTGTTATGTTTGGACAGACCCAGGCTAGCTGTTTTCTCTTGATTCCGATCTTAATGCTAAGCTAAATGCTGCTGTTGACGGCTTCATATTTACTGTGCAGACATGACAGTGGTATCAATCTTTGAATAATTTCCTGTTGAACTATTCCTTTAAAGATGGGTCTTTTTAGGTTAATACTGTATAGCAACGGCTTCATGTTCATCATTCTATACAGGAAAAGTCACCAGAGTAGTAAAAACACCTGTTATACAGAATTGCATTTGCAGAGTGTAATTCGTTGCTCTGCGGTGGATACTGAAGTAGAATCAGATCCAATCAGAGACAAGAAACAGACTAGCAGTGACACAGTGACACCACTGCAGAGGAAAAACAGACCCGTTCTCACTTCAAAGAGCCAGGGGGATGCTTTTAAAAATCACACCGGCAATAAACTACAACAGAAGTTCATCGCTTTTCCACGACATGAAAGGGATTTTCAAAGTTACGTCTCCTTGAGTAGTCCTCTCTCTCTGCCCGGACTCTACCCCTAAACAAAGTTCATATCAGCGGAGGACTGGTGGTGCTGAGGCTGTTTACATGGGAGGTGTTACCATGGGAGCGGTCAAATTATTTACATTTCAAAGACAGAGGACAACACGCCGCTGTTTAAAGCAAGGAAAGAAGAAAGAGCAGGCCTTCATTTCAAAAAATGCCACTCACAAATCACTGTAACAACTTAATATAACTCCTATGAATGAGGGACTGGCTTTTTGCTGTCTTTCATCGTTTTACCCCTGCATTGAAATGACAGAAATTAAAATTACACTGTGGACACTTGCTAACCAGTGGAGTTTATCTTGGCATGAGAGTAAATAACATACAAAGACAGCAGCTGAAACCCTCCATCCTCATATGACTGATTTAAGTAATTACAGAAAGGACATGAAAGAGTTGCCCTGCCCAAGTGCATTATATGAATTCTTCACTTTCTCTAGAATAAATAAATAAACAAAGACAATACCAATAAGGTTACATGCAATGAGCACAGGGCAAAAAAGTAAAAAGAACACACTTTGAAATCCTCATATGTCACATGGAAGGAGTCGTCCTGCAGGTTGTCATAGTTTGACATGTCATGAGAGGATGCAGTGGACAGATCACCAGAAAGAGTGGTGACAATACAATAAGACCTGAAATACTGACTGACTGCTGTCATTTCAGTTGCAATGAGAAAGAGAGCCAGTGGCCACGGTTGATTCTTCTGTCTTATTTGAAAAGCTGAGCTGTTGCATGCACTACATTTCAGGAATTTTCACAAGGATTAAGGTGGTACGGACAAATAGCAGCAAGTGGAGAAGGTGACAGGTGACAGAGCCTGCAGTCGATAGCTGTGACTGAAATTACAGCAGAATCCTGAGCAGTTGCAGCTCCCTCCTGAGGTAGCTGATTGAAACAACATGCTGCTAGACACGTCCCATGTTTTCTATGGTTTAGAAAATATAAAAGGTCCACCAATATATTATAAACTGTCTTATATTATCAAGGTCTGCTGATAAAAAACGTATTAAGACAGTCTGTGTTCTGATGTGGAGGGCTGATGTCTCGCAGGATTTTATTCCACATCTGGTCATACCTGATTTGCATCTTTGTGACATCAAGTTAAGATTATCAACAATATCATAATATCATTGTGCATGCATGTCTCGCCATGTAAAATGTTGCAAGGATGTGCAGATTGCATGCAGGTATCCTGAATAATGAAGCTGAAAGGAGGAAATCAGCTGCTGCACAGTAGTGACAAGTTGGAATGAAAACACTCGGCTGTGATGTGAGATTCAGACAACACTGGCGTCTTTTGCCACCAGGTATTTAATAAACTGCATTTACTCAGTGTCCCAGGTGTCAGCCCCATAACAGATGATAAAAACCAGCCGGGCTCTGAGTCATGAGACCTGAAATTCACTGTGTTAGTATATTATTTGAAAGTTGGATGATTTAACACAAAGTTGTACTATATCTTGTGCTGCATCACTTTTATCTTTTTTCCATTGTTTGTTGGTTTTACAGCTTGGCGATCAAACACAACCGTTGTTGATCAAAGGTCACAGGAGCAAAGCAGAACAGTACAGTCTTTTTGAGCCTCTATTTCAGATTCTAAATAAGGCTCAAACTTTTACTTTGAACTGTTTTCTCAATGGCAAATTTCTTTCTCTTAGGTATTTGCTACCAGCTACCCAAACTCAAACAGATTTAGGCTCCCATCGGCCATCAATTCAGCTAACTCATTGTACACTATGTGTGCTTTTGTGTTTTTTGTTTGTTTGTTTGTTTTACTTGCAAATTCACTGTAAATTGATGTGAACTGTATATCGTTTGGGTACTAAAAAAGCAATGACACAGATAGTACAACCAGCCAACAGTCAGCCTGAGCAACCGTCATTCATTTTTGTGTTCATTTTTACCCTGACGCATTCCACAGCTTCCTTTGATTCCCGCTCTTCATATGTGGCACTCACTCTGCGCTGAAAGAGAAATTAGAGGTGAAGATGACAAAAGCATTCTGCAAATTACAAGGCTTTATGTTTACTATTCTGAGCTCGAACATGACATTCAGTTCAGCAGCATGCTAGTCTTTCGGCTTTGCCTTTTCTTCAGAAAAAAAAAAAAAAAAAAAAAAAAAAGAAAATACCACAGCCAACTGGAAGTACAGAGTGAATAAAGAAAGGCCATAATTATAGTTGAGTATGAAGAGAGAAAGAGTGAGTCCCCATCAGGAACTCTCATCTGCTCATCTTCATTTGTCCCTCACATAAGACTGCAGTTGACTCTGGCCTTGTTTAGGCAGAACATGTCAACAGTCATTCCAGTAATGACTATATATGCCGATGTCAGAGTGTTGGGTCCTTAATGGCATTCTCTGCAGACTTAAATCCACTCACTTAGGCTGATTTAAAGAAAACATGATTATAATAGCTTTGTAACACAGTTCACAAAGAGTTAATCGGCTATGACAGTGGTTTGGCTCATGAGCCAAACGCAGCTTGAATATTTACAATTGTTTACATTTTTATGCATGTGAGAATAGATATTATCCGTGCATTTTTGTGGAAGCGATTTTAAGTCTGCCATCTGGACGTGGATGAAAATGGACTGTCATGTTGACTAAATACTTACTCCAAAGATAAAAGAACATCGACAGAAAAAAAAGGCATCTACAGGAAACAAAAATCCACTGAATAACAAAAAAGATCCTGTGTGCTGTCCAAACACCGATGTATGTGTTGAATGTTGACTGTTAAATTCTCTATTTCTGCTCTTCTATAATTTATCCCAAGCTGTTTCCAATAGACCTCAACAAGTGTCTCCGACCAGAAAAGTAATAATCTCAACAGCTTTTTTTCCCGTCTTTTGTCTCTCCATCATAATCAGATCTTTGAGTGGAAACTAATTTATTCAGATGCAAACAGATACTACATTAAATGTAAGCTTTGAGGTAGAAATTGCTATTAAAGATAAAGCACACACTGTAATATTAAGGGACAGTGACACGAGGGCTGCAGGGGACACATGGAATCTATAGTTATATTTTGTAGTTTATTTTTATGATCAAATAAAACTCTGTTGGATATGAAAGTTCATGTAAACAGTGTGTGGAAGTCACTCGCCCCTCACTTGCTTGTCTCTTGTCCTTGTTCCATCCACAAAACAGAGAAATTGTATTATTTTATTTCAGATCACATTAATATCATTTCCTTTTTCTTGAATCACAACATAAGCTTTAAGATGCAGGTTTCATTAACAGTACCAGAATCTGTTCATAAATTTTCTCTGTTTTGGGTTCAGAGAGGTTCAAATATCATTGTGTTACCGCTCTTACCAGGAAGTCATACCCATGTTTCCTTGACCTCTGCCATATGGTGCCTTGTCTTTTCTGTGTGTGTGTATGTGTGTGTGTGCGAGCGCGTGCACAAACATACTAAGATGCCTGAGCATCATTGGATTTCCCTTCAGGCTCACCCTCCCGCTCTCAAGTGGATATCAAAGGCCTGCATTTACAGTTATCTCTGCTTGGCTGCGCCACGGAAGTAATCACTGCAGGTCAGGGGTCAGTGCTCAGGCCCAAGACAGAAACAAAACTGACTGACGTTGACTTCAAAGGAAAGTGATCCTCTGACAGACTGTTGTTTTAGCCGGGAACTCTGGATATCATAATCAGGAGGGTGGAAAGGGACAGTAAGAAGAGAGAGCAGTGGAGTGGGTTGTGTGGATGGGTGGGGGTGGGGGGTGGTGGGGGATACTGGTGTTTCAGAAGAGAAGTAGAAGAGAGAAAGACTACCTTTGAATAATTAGAGCCAACAAGATCAAAGAACAGGCTCAAGTTTGGTCTGCTTAACCTCTGTAACACAGAAACGGAGCAACAACAAAAAAAAGCGTCATTTTATTCCGTCCTGTTGTTATTCCTCTGGTTGGCGAAACCCAAAACCATGTCAAACATAATGGAAAATTTTTGAGGTCTTCTTTTATTAACCAAGAACAGCTTTGATGTTTGACGTCTTTATTTGTTTTAGAAGAAGAAAGGGAAGGGGCAATATGGCATGCGAGCGATCTTCTTTTGGAGAGAGCACACAAAAAAGGGGAGGAATGAATGATATGAGAGCAAACCAAGCTTGTTCATTCTACATAATCAATTAAACATCATTATTGGCCCTTTCAAGAATGCCGAGATCAAAGACCAGTAGGAAATGATCAAAGTGACAGTATTTTGTTTGAGCGCTAACCCCTTCCTGCTACTGCTGTCCTGCTTTCCAGCAAGTTCACTAATGTTGCTTTGCTAGAGATCTGATGAAATGGCAAATGTCTAGCGAGCTGCTTTGCTCGAGTTTATATTTTACAGTTTACATTTGTACAAGTGATGCTGCAAAGATGAAACAGATAAATTGATTCAAGCTTCCTGTCATATTTGCATGTAATCTGTGTTTTGTTATTTATTGGCATTGTAAAAACGGAGAAGCCTGGGGAATGTTGGAAATTGCAGAATCAAGAAATCTGGCAAACTGAGTAAACCCACTATCTTCAAAGTTGGCAGCTCTTAAGGGGGAAGTAAAACTGCTCTGTTGCTGTTGACTAGGAATTATTCACACCGCTCCAATTTGATTTTGACTGTTGTGACAAGTTAATGATATACAGTATTTTGGAGCAGAGTGGGTGGCTGCTACTTGAGTTGCAATTAAGCAAAACTGGGTGAATTACAGCAGCTTAAGTGGAAACAAGTTGTTATTCCAGTATTCCTTTATAAGGATGAGATACACAGCTATACAAAGTCACTCTTATTCTACATGTCTGTAAAGCTGGAAAATAAATTGGCTAGGTTTGGTGCATTTTGACCCGTAGCTGTGTAAGAAAGTCAAAAACAGCATTCCAGCTATCAAAGGCACAAACCACAGACCTTCTCGGGTGTATGTGTTCAGCAATGGGACACTTCAAATGCATAGCAACTGCATGAAAAGGAGCCTCTTCAGCTTGCTGGGTGTGAAAACAGGTGGAGGGGCAAGAGGGAGTCTTTCATGGACATCCTGTCAAGAGGGAAGGGCGCGGGTGGAGCAGCATCACAACGAGCGTAAGAAAAGTCAGCGTTTCAGGGTGGTCAGCGGGAGGGTGCAGGAGGTCAGAGAAACAGTGTGTGAACTATTCTACTCCAGGCCACACCAACCAAGTCTTATCACTGCATCCTTGTTGGCTTCGGGTTTCTTAGCTGGTGGGGGGCCATCAACCCTCATGACAGATCTGAGCCACTGGCACTTGGCCTGTCGTAAGTCTTAGCTCTTCCTTGTTAATGGATTGGAGGTAGAAGAAAGCTCCAACCCCAAATTTTTCTCATTTGGCCTTTTTCTTCAACTTACAGGCTCCTTTTATTTATCCAAAGCACCTCTCTTTGACTGCATGCTGTACTGGAAGATGTCAAGAGGAAAATATGTGGTAAAATGTCTTTTTAAAGGGCTCTGACTAAACACAAGGCTTATCTGCATTTGCAGATGCTCAAACCTTTGCTTTTGTCAGGTCAAATTAGGACATTCCTTAAAAGAGACCCTCACTTGTCTGCTGTTAAGCTTGTTTTTACTAAAAATATCCACAATTATCCCTGTATGACATTGCAATTAGCAAATTTAAAAATATTGCGAGTCTGTGGGAAGCAGAAATCTTCCTACAAATTATCTTGAAAACAATTTATACAGCATAGACCAGATATATTTTATGGGAGCCAATGATTTGACAAGAACAATTCATATGCATTGTGGTGCGTACCGACACGAGCACCAAGTCAGGTCAGATTCTCTGTGTAAACCTGTCAAAATAACACTGCTTGCACAAGACTTTGGTGTTGCCTTAGTGTAAAAGCTCTTACACTGTGCATTATAGGAGTGCAAGAGAGAAGCAATTTGATCTAAAGCCCAAGTGGTGGTCTGTTTTGTCTGTAACAATTCACACACATACACATTCATTCACACACATAGGCACACTGCTGAATCATGCCAAAAAGGCTATTTGATCAGCAGCAAACTCGGGAGAGGTGACGTCCCATCCGACGAGATTCACACGCTCCCCGCTCTTCAGCACAAAAGGGCAGAACAACAATATTATGGTGTCCACTGAGTGCCTACCCCCCAGTAAAAACATTTCTGTGAGAGTGGGCTTGACCTACCTCTTCTCTCGTATAAAAACACAAAGCCGAGTGTATTCTGACAGCTGCTGCCCGGGTGCCCTGTGGAGAACAGAAGGAGAGCTTTGAAGATCTTGACCTTCTGGAACAATAAAACGCCATCATCAAACACTTTCCTGAGACAGACTGCTGACCCACAGATCCAAGTGTCTGCTTGAGATAATTCATATTAAACTGTAGGGATCACTGTGTGTATGTGTGTGCATGTGTGTTGGAGGCACATTATATGTGCTCCTGCAATCTGGACCAGTCAGATGCTCCTGACTGGCAACATGTGGAGTGGAGTTTACTACTGCTATCTGATTCTGAATCTTACCACCTTCTAATGCTTTCACACACTGACATGCTTTCTGATATGATGTGACGGCAGCATCACAGAGTATCCATTTGGCCAAGAAATGTGTCTACCATTAGTTCAGCATTACTCAGAGTTTGAGTCACTCTGGCTTTTTAAGTTCTTTGTCACAAAGAATCAAAAGCCAACAATGACTCAAATATGAATAAGAAAAATATAATAACCCTGTACAGCATCACTGCACCAGCACCAAGCAAGATGTGTGGAATGCATACCATTTCACAATGATTAGAGCCCATTTCCTTAAGAAAGTGAGACTTTGCATTTAATCACCAAAAGAGTGATTCACAAAAAAAAATCTAACTTAAAGTTCAGTTAGAAAAAGTAACTGATCACAGATGAATGGTATGGTGATAACAGATAATAGTGATGCTACACATGGTTCCAGTGCTACTGTACTGGGCGAGAGATCAGAGGGGTTAAAGGGTACACTGGTTGATTAGAGTGGCCTCCAAATGTAGGCACACCCGTGTGCAATATGGAACTCTGTGGCTTCAAGGTCAAGGCAAAACCCCTTCCCTTTGATGGCAAAAGGAGGAAGTGCGGCTATTTACCACCTCGAGAAATACGCCAGGTGGCAGTTTTTAGCACAAAGTGAAACAGAAGCTCAAAACATTAAGCTTGCAAGGGGATGGTGTCGATAAGTGAGAGCCACCTTTCTGATCTCCTGCGCTCATACAGTACCCACAAACTGATGTTGCAGTTTTTTTCATAAGGCCTTAGTACAAGTATATAAAACAAGCCTTTGATCTTATATAACCTTGCCTTAGCGTAACTGGCGAAAGGTGTTGTAGGGCAGAGATGCCAGCCAGGCCCTCTTGCTCATCGCGCAGGGCTTCGAAGGCCTCCTGTCTCTGTCCACATGTTAATCTTTACAGGGCACTCAAGGAAGTGGCGTTGACAACCTAGTTTTGAGGTCAAGAGGGGGCCATGGGTCAAGCACTTCCTGCTGACATGAAAGCACATCCAAGCACACCTTGCTCTTGGTATCTGTCGTCGGCCCCTCTGACCATCTGTACCTACATAATCTGGGGCTCATCGGGCCCAAACAAAAGCCATGTGTTAATTACCTTTGAAGGTGTAATGACTTCAGGGCCGCAGCCGATCTTCATCTGGTTTCAAAGCGAGGGCCAGAGAACAGGTTACGCTTCAGACATGTTACAGTCGTCCTCTCCCCTACCTGCCTGGCGTGTTTTCATTTTAGTGGGATAACCATGCCTTTTGGTTTCCTTAACACTGGAATCCTCTCCTTTCCCGTATCAAATCCAGAAGTACACAGCTGCTTCACTCTTGCTTTTGTGGACTCTTAAGTAAATTAAGGAGAAAGTTCTGACACATGAGAATTGGGCCTACACCTGTCCTCCAGATGTGAGGGCGTTCACTTTGATGGAATTTGGTCTTATTCTTCAAGTGTTTTGTCTTAATTGTTTTTGTACTGCTCACTTTAGAAATATTACTTGATTGTGGTAGTAATCAGTATTTAGTTCTACTTTTCTCTATTTACATCCATCACTTTCCCCAATTAGAGAGCTTTGTGAAGGAAAAAAGAACGATTAAGTGGATTAATTTAGAGACTGACAGAAACTCTACATGTAGATCATATTTATCTGTCCCAGCTCTTTTTCAGAGGTAGGAAGTATCCAAAAGGAGCCCCCATCCACTGATTCCAGTTATGTGAATTATTAACAGATCAAAACCAGATAGAGACGAGCGAAAGGTGCTGGTAGCAATCTGCTCATTAGTCATCATGAAAACAAGATGATGTGTCCTGATGACGGCTCCTCTCGCACTGTCACGTTTGTGAGTAAAGCCTGACTAACACTTTCGTTCTTCCCACAAAATGACCATGCTCTTCCTGCCCAAGGAGAAAGGGAAGTGGTGCTGTATATTTCCAAACAGATATGTTACCTTGTTTTGAATAAATGTTTCCACTGGCCAACCACAGGTGACCTCAAAAGCAAAGATGAGATCTTTGCGGGAAGACACTCAGATTTCAATGGCTTAGGTGGCTTTGTAGGAAGTAGTGGTGGCACTAAAAGGCTCTTCCTCTACCCGAGTGAAAATGGCTTTAATATATGTCAGTCTGTGTTACTAATTAGATCACACGATGATAATTATACCTACTCGTGTTTGTAAGAGGATATGCATCTGAATACATCAAAGAGCAGTGCGAACTTGGCAGCCACATGAGTTATGTACTGTCTATCCCACTTCAACCTCTTGAAGATACGCAGTCATTCTCTACATCCTCTCTGCTGAGAATAAACAAACACACTCTCTAATCCTTTGAAATGTTTTTCCTTTTGAAAATCCTAAACTCCAGTTTCCAGTCAGGGGATGGTCAGGGGCCCGCAAACACCTCTTGATCCTCAGGGCATCTAGAGGAGAGTCTGTATGATGTGGGGAGGAGAGGCTCTCCGCTCCTGACCGACTGTACAGGTGAAGACAGACAGCGATCCTGTGAAGCCGAGGCTGGGCAGAGAAGCAACTCTACTGCCAGCCTGCTGGAGGAGAGGTTGGTTATAAATATCCGCCTCACACGGCAGTTTCCTCAGTTTCCTCCAAAAGCAAACACTTCAGATTCTACCTTGTAATTTATCACTGCTCTCTCCCCTGCGGAGGGAAAATCAAGGGAAAGGAAATGTTGAGTTGAAAGATTGCAGTGTGTACACTTGTTTTTTATTTTTTTTTATTTTCCATGTGTCATTTTGTCTCTTTATGCTGTTTATTAATATTCACTGAGCTCCACCTGGTTTCACTGGTATCACAAAATGTTTTACATTCTTTGAAATGTGTGCTTTATTTCATAAGTATTTGCTAACTCGCCAAAACATGACTTGTATCACATGGGTTTTTTTTATACATTTGAAAAGATATGTTACTGTTTATTTTATTTGTGTAGATCTTAAACAAAAAATATTTCAAATTAAATTAATTTAATAAAATTCAAATTGACATATAGTAGATTTTTGTAATAATGTTACAAGAGAATAAATAAAAATAACTAGAAAAGAATGTGCTACTGTGTTTTAACCAACAAATGAAAATCAGTAAACTGTGTGTAAACATACCCCTGATGCATTTTGAATCTACGTAATACCATTTTCATGAAACACTGGATTTACTCAGAGATGTTCACAGCTACATTTCATGCAAAGTTCACATAAAACAAACAATCACAGGTAGGAACAGAAGTCAGAAATACATTTCAGAATAGAGTATTCTGGCATCACTTGATGGATGTGTACCAGTATATAATCTAAATCTACCATATAACGATTACTGTAGACATATAAGCAACATGGCAAACAAAACAGAAAAAAATGCATTTTACTTAGGGTACACTATAAAATCTCCTGATTTCTCCTGCACTGCTTGTATTCCATTGCCCAGCTTGTGCTTTCTTTTATGTAAAAGAACCAAACACATGTCTTCACCTCTCATTTACTGACACAAATTGCTGACAAGTCTCAGGCCAATGGCATCAAGTTTTACTTGATGGACATGGCAAAAATATTATTAAGACACATTTGTGAGATTGTTGACCTGAGCCAGGTTTTCAGTCTCCAAAGTTCACCGAAGCTTCTTTCAGCTTCAGCTGAAGCCACAGGAAAAACCAACAGCAGCGTAACAAGAGTTTTAACCTCATCAAACAAACCTCTAACCTCAAAAGGCATTGTTTTTAGAACTGTTTCTGGACTTGTAGTTGTTCTTTGAGATGAACATGGATACTTGGACTTTCAGATTCTCTTTGTCAAGCTCTGGGTATTGACAGACAACATTGTTCATTTCCCCAGTGAGGAGAACATTCTCTAATTTGTGCAAGACTTGCATATCTGCCTGATTAAACTGTTCTTTAAACTGCATATCCACAGTATCTAACACCTTATAATATTCGGTCCTGTAATATACTTCTGGGGATTTTGGCTTATGCTGAGCTGCTTTGCCAGTGTATCTTTTGGGGGGCTGTCTTTGGTGAGGGATTTGGATAGCCTCAATATCCAAGGAGTGTGCCACTAACAGCGCTCTGAAAGTGCTCCTCATTCCTTTTTACTTTGAAGAGCGGAGTTCACATATTCTTCTGCAGCCTGCATGCCTGCAATGGTCTGTATTTTCTTCTGCAGTGACTTGTTTAAGCATTCTAGGCCCCCAATAACTTCTGATGCTAAAAATCGACCAAGGACAGTTTTCCTTCTCTGAAAACGGTCTAGGAGACCATTTGCTCTGATTCCAGTGTCTGAACCGCAATGGGTCATCTCCTCAAAAGTCAACAACACACTCTGACACTGACTAAGAACAGCAGAAATGGCCCTCTCCCTAACCGTCCACCTGATCGGAAACAGAGGTTTCAGTGCTCTGGTTTTGTTTTGTCCTGATGTTGCCTGTCCCTCAAATACTGCCTTGAATTTCCCTGACTGGTTACTGAGAGTTCCCAGCTCATGAAACCACTGTAAAGAGTCACGAATCAAAGGAGATGCATTTCAAGCATGTTGTGTGATGAGGTTTACACAGTATGCACCACAGTGTACATAAAGAGCCAATGGCTGCTTTCTCTTCAACATTGCCTGTGCTCCTGTGTATTTCCCAGTCACACTGACTGCACCGTCATCCTCTGAAAAATGTCCATGCTACTGCAGCTGACCTGATTCTCCCTTGCCTTCAGATCAATCAGAGCCTCAATGCCTGCCTCTTAGACATGAAGCAAAACCATAAATATCTGTTTTGTATCTGCACATGCATGAAATACACAATAATTTACAATATTTTGGCTCAGTTTTCACAACAGAGTTTTAATGTGCAAAAGCTTCAGCACAAAATGTAATTCTAATTTTGAACTCATGCATGAAAATCTCATGTAAAATGAAAACAACTGCATCAAAATAAGTAATATATCATGCGTCAGGTTTATCAGTGCATCATTAAATTGTATTGTTTCATGGATGAATAAATTGTTTTTCTTTTTTTTTTAAATTAAGTGGTTTTAAGTTATGCTGTCAACAAGTGATTATATTTAAAACAGAATATGGCATGGTAATTTCTGGAGTCATTCTACAGTATAGTGACAAGGAAAAATGTGCAACCCACACAAAAGTGCATATTTAAAATGCTGTAGGAGTAAAAACTTTTTTTAAATTAAATAAACTGTATTGATTATGATGATGTAGTCAGGAGTGATTTAACACTAAAATAAGTTCATTCATTCATACAAGGCAAAATGATGATTGTCACTGTCATTACATATTATTTTAGTTTTTTGCACTCTGTATGTAAACCAAATTTTGTGTTTAATAAATTAAATTCAAAAATAAATTAGTAGTTTTGTATGTTCAAGAGCAGTAATAAATCTTATCACTAAGCTGCTATAAGACCCCACCTGAGTTTGACTGTGTTCCCTGCAGATGATGCAATGATGAGTTGATGTATGAGTTAGACAAAGTAAATCTCCCTGATTACTTACCACTATGGTATTTTAATAGTAGTTTCAATGTCAAGTTCAAGTCTGTTGATTCAGACTATTGAAGAGTTTCATGCTGCTAATACAATGGACATTTTTGACAGAGGAGCAACAAGGCTCAAACATTAACCCATCTTTAAAACATCTCAAAAACTTACAGTAGGCAGTATGTATTTTATAATCATCTTATGAACTTACAACCAGACATTTCACTGTGGCATCAGAGCTCACCTGGGAGCCTGCAGTTCCACCTGCCTGTGTATCCTCTCTGGGGCTGCTGTCTGGATTTTCCTAATATAATGATGCATGGAAATCACATACAATCAAATTAGTTGGGTATCCTGCAGATACCTTTGGATATAAATAATGTCTATGATTAAATAATGACTCATTCAATAATAACTTAACACATGATCCACTCGTGAAAAGGGATAGGCGAGAGGATGGCAACGTTCCTTAACACATTATGGCTACATAAGAATATACTGTCAAACATTAATATTGTTTGCTAAGATTTGATTACAGAAAACTCCTTTAAACTTAACTTTTTACTTACACTTTGGGTCTTCTTAAACAAGGGCCTGATATCTACCCTCTTTCTCTTTTTAGCAGACATTTTTGGCTACAGTGATAAAATTAGTTAGTATTAAGATTAGCAAACTAACACGTAATGCTATACCTAAAATTGAAATATAAAATCAATTCACAGGTTTAAGTTATATCCAGCAAAGACTATATTTCTTAATTCAATGATGTTTGAATTGTTTAAAATAACATTACCAACAACTTCAAATTGACCACAGTTCATTCATCTTACACAGATGCTTTTACCTCCACCGTGCTGAAGCCTTGGGTATAGCTAGCAAACAATGTGTAGTACACGATCATAGACATATATACATAGACACCCCATTGACCTTTGGATCGTATGTTAACCTCGCCGCCATAATGGACCAGGCAAGACTGGCCTATAAACAAATACAAGTAAATGGAAGAGCTTTGGGGGTTTTTTTGGATAAAAAGCACTATAACATTTACATTTTTTGACCAATTTCAATGAGACGTTTTTGCCAGATCATCTTGTCAAGTATCCTCCATATCCCGCTCTGTCACTCAGCGAGTGTTCAATAGCCAGGTGTTTGCAGAAAACGTTATACAAAAATACTGGTAGGGACAATTCAGTAACTCCTTAACTTTGGTAGGGACATGTCCCTACTGTCCATACCCAAATCTACGCCCATTCATATGCCACATATACTAATGTGTGTCTCAGATGTGCATTTTTTTTATTTTGAGTTGAAGGGTGTAAAGGCGGGGATGATGATTTCAGATTCCTGGGAGAAAATTCCCAGGCCTGGAAGAGCCCATGGAAAGTAATCAAGTAGCAGAGTGATGAAAGGCAGCCTGTCAGACAGTTGGCGACTATGGGTGCTCTTTGGCATGGGCCACAGCCCGCTATACACCAAAATATGACATCAAAGCAGGTACCAGGCCAGGCCAAGAGGCTGGCACTGATCATTGTCTTCTTTGATTACAGTAGCTTCATCTTCTTGCTGAGAGGATAAAAGAAAACGGCTGCTTGGTGTTAAGAAAGTGTCAAAAATAATGAGGCACATACCATGCGCTAATGGTGTCCCAGTGGCTCTGTGGATTGAAGCGCATACCATGTACTCACAACATTATGGGCCGATTTCCCGGACAGGGATTAAGTCTAGTCTAAGACTATGGTGTTTCTCAGTGGATATTTTCACAGAATTCTGTCTTTAGTCTAGGACTAGTCTTAATCTCTCTCTGAGAAACTGGAACCAAAAGTTTGGATGTAACAAGAGATTTATGCTACATGTCAATAATTCCTTCTCCTTCAGATTTTTTATATTTCATAGAAGAAGAACAAGAAAAACATTTAAAAACAACTGTTGTTCTCAACTCTTCATACCTAGATTCTTAGTGTCTACATTCTCAAAACTGTTTCAAATACAGCTCTTACATAATTGAATAATGACCATGTTTTACAGCAGGGTGTGGACTTCAAAAGAATTTCCCCTAAGAGACTACCAGGTTAAAGGACAGAAAATGAATAATGTGTTGTGGCTCTACTGTCATGACCTGTAATAAGGGCTTTTCCATGTCCTTTGGCAAATCTGTGGCATAAATAAACATTTCCGAGACAAAAGGGCCTGATTCTCCTCCTGTCTCTGTAGAGATGGGACTAAGCGCTGGGGAAGGAGGGCTGCCGCCTCTCTGATGATAATAATAGCAGGTCTTCAATGGTAATTCGTCTCTGCTCCCTCCTCTGTCGCTACCTGGCAGAGGGCACAGCACAGAGTGATTCAGGCACAAAGCATGAATGGAAAACTCCTGGAGGAGGGCCACACACTCACGCACCGGTACCTCTGAGACAGCCGGGTCCACATCGTTCATCCTTAAGTGCACCAACACACACATGCAGGCACACACACAGGCATGTGCCCCCACCCTGACTGACACAAACATCTATCTTGCTTAGTATGAATGACGTGACAGAACTGTTTACAGGCAACAGCAGCTATTTTGTGACCATCATTCAGATGAAAGATCAACAACAAACAGCTGACCTGTCAGCTGAACTATTTGGTTACCCTTTGGTGCCAGAGAGACCCCTAATGCAAGCTGTCCTATCTTGAAAGAGTTCATTTTTATCAAACAGGGCATCATCTGTAACCAATAGACGGCCTCCTCTTACGAAATGAGAGCCTGCTCGACAGATGTCTCCTGCCTCTCTTACTCTCTCTTACTCCCCATTTACATCCACATCTTAGATGGCACCTCTTGACTTAACTTGACCAGGATCAAGGTTGTTTACGGATTCTCTAGGTAATATCAGGAACATGTGGTGAGGGCACATGAAAGGAACTCTACAGTGTGTTAACACCCAAAACCTCTGTACATGTTTGTTTTGGGTTTTAAACAATAGTTTCAACATGAAATTAAGGGGACCTGCTTCCGGAGTTTTGCCTCAAGGTGACACAGAACAGAAGCTGAGGCTCAAAACGTTTTCAGGGGTGGATAGCCTCAAACGTCAAAGCTCTCTAACATTACCATCAGATCAACTTGTTAATAATCCTGTCATGAAAATATTCCAGGCAAAATCATTATATTTACCTGAATGTATTTGTTTTCTTTTTTGAGAGTAGCACAGTGAGTTCCCTCTTACCAAGCTACCACAAGCAATGAACAAAATGTCAAAGTCTGGTACTGTCTTTTTTGGAAAAGCAGCAGAGAAATGTTAGCCACAAGAGAAATTAAGAGCCATTACTACAATATACAAAAAAACCTCTGAAGGTTTCAACAACTTTTCAAGTAATACATAACACCTGAGTCGTATTCCATACATTTCCAGTTCCCTTTTCGTCCTGGCTTTTAGCAGATTTCCACACTTAAACACTTTGTGGCATAATGCCACTAAGTCTGAGGCTTTGCTGTTGTGACCTGCATGGGATTTAGTGCTGCGGTTGAGTCCCACAATCCCTAACCTGATATCATATGTTTTTTGCTGGTGCTGTGTAGTTTGCGCGCTCTGTGTAGGTGAGGGTGGCAATTTAAAGGAATTTAAAGAAACTCCTCTATGAAATATAAAAGTTTTATAGATGGTGATCTCTCCTTTGTTCTTCCAATGAGGACCTCCACCTGTTTCTGATGATGTGAGCCAGAGCCTGTCCCTTTCAAGAGGCTGATCCCTCCTGATCTCTTTGATGTAACCTGACCTAACAGTTCCAACTAGCGGGATTTGATGATCACGGATGGACCCTCGACAACAGCATGTGCAAATCAAAACTAACAGGCATGGGGAGACGGACGATGGGGATGTGTGAGCAGAACTGGCAGGCTATGTAGACAGAGAACGCTCACAGAGCTATGATGTGTCTAAACGCCAGGCAGGCAACGGTCACATGATCAATGCTGCCAGCCCAGACTTAAGCAGTAAAACCTGTGGATCTGTGAGGGCACATGCAACTGATCGGAGATGAAAGACAGGCTTTGACTTTCACAGGAGGCCTGGAGTTGGGGTGGGGGCTATGGGGGCTACGGGGGCACTTCTGAGGGACTGCCATCAGAACAGCTGGGTCATTTTCAAATGACCTAATTCTAGGATTAATCCATTCGGACTTGCATGGTTAAATTTGTGTCTATGGTACACACAGACGATGGGAGGCAAAGAAAAAGGGACCAAGAGAATTACTGGTGAAAGCCAGAAAGGCTTAGCGCGAGGAGTTCAAACAAGGTGCACAGTAGAGAACAAACCGCTCAGCACCAACAGTAGCAGAGCTAACCAATGTTTCTAACTCTGACTTCAACATCATATTGTTAAGTCATTTTAACACAGAATCTGTCATGTTCTCTCTCTGAATCTACACATTTAGATCTCTCGTGTCTCCTCCTCCATGTAACATAAGAGCATCTGCAGCTCACACTTCTCACTCACTTGGGTCAGAGGACGTTTCGACACACCGTCGGGGCATCTCTTCATGGTAGTGTGTGTGTGTCAGAGGCCAGCGTCCATCTGCGAGTGATTTAAGGGTTACATTTTTTGGGATGACGTGTGATAAAACAGGGAGGTATGGGTCAAAGTGACTAGACTCAATCTGTGACAGAGCCTCTCCTCCTGGGCCCTACCACATGTTTTAATCTATACAAGCATCTGTTTGAAGTTCCTTATGAATACCATCAGTCCTGCTGGTGACTTCATATCCATCTTACCTGACTCAGAACAGTTCGACATCCTTTAGGCACACCGATTAACCGTGGGGCTACAGTCAGTAAGTTTGTCTCTGAGAGGACATGAAGCTGTTTTACAGTTATGATGTTCTTTTTGTTAAAGACATACACAGTACGTGAGTATCCTCTATAATATCTATCTATCTATCTATTCAAACCTTTCCTCATCTTTTGTTTTTTGTATGTTTTCTTCCAAGATATAAAAAATTTAAAGATTTAGATTTAAAAAATCTTCTTGGCAAACCCTATAAGTTAAAACTGTGGATGCTTGATCACTCAGAGAAAACTGATCAAATGGATCTTGAATTGATGATAGGTGAGCTTATCCACAGACGCAACTTTGTCAAAAACACGATCCACAAAAATTCTCTCAAACACTTCATATGACATCCGTCTCTGCCTCCTTATCTTGCTTCTACAAATCTGATACAGCAACAATTAGACATTTAACAAGAAGCTACATAACGCCGGGGTTCACTTTACCATGTGGATGTGAGCAAAATCCTCTTAAACCACTCTAGGGTCTAGGGCTTTTTGCTTTCATAAAAGAAAGAAGGAAATGTAAAGGTATGCATTAGTAGTAGAGCAGTAAAGTCAGTAGTATCAAAATTGCATCTGACTTCACAGTCATCCAGACATTTAAAACTAAACTGAATTATGGTATTGTGGCCTCAATCACAGACAAGTGTTATCTTGATTAATAATCACTTTCGGTCTGTGGGCTAAACTTTAACTTAAATGTGTCCTCAAAATGAGAGGTTGTTCGAGGGAAGCCTACCTCAACCGTAACGAGGCATTCCTGTGTTAAAAAGCTGGCTTCCCATCAGGATGCTCTGCTCGACTTAAAATATACAGTAGACCAGGAAAGTTTGGAAGAGACTGAAGTGGGAGGGAGGAGGCGAGACGGGGGAGAAAGAGTGATGGTTGCTTTGATCTTTAGAGGCCCCGTCTGGATTAAAAAGAAAAAAAAAAAAAAAAAAATAACAAGTGTCCAAGTCCCTTTTTCTAAACCTTAAGAAAACATGAGCAACTCAGTTAGTCAGTACTGGATGTGATTGTAACAATGAGTTATGTGTTTTTTTAAGAGGCGGTTGATAGTGGATTAATCTCTGAACAATTATTGTTTTACATTTAGGAGAACACATAAAGTGAAAATTAAAGGAAAAGTGCTAACAATAACAATAATAATAATAATAATAATAATAATAATAATAATAATAATAATAATAATAATATGGTGTTTCCTTTATACAATTAGGTAAAGTATCTTGATTAACTTTTCTCTTTCAAGAGAAACCTGGACAAATATCGTTGGAACTCTGAACAAGTTTTGATCATGTTTTGTTTTTTCCCCACTTGATTTTCAGGCAAGTGTGTAACAAGATGCGTATTCTCACTTCATAAATTTGTGGTGGAATGGGAAATGGGCATTTCAAGGCCAATAAAAGCCACCACATCAAATAAAACATCGCGGATCAAAAGAACCAACGCATGGACATTTTTTCCCTCTATAAATTAAAAAGGGGGGTAGTCTGCCACGCTTGATCATGCCCTGAGTCCTGCCCCGCAACTGCGATTGGCTGGACGGACACACAAGGGGGGAAAGTTTGAATAAAATACAAGAGCATGGCACCAGTGTTGTCGTTCAAGCTTGTGCGCTTGGTCCAGCAGCGCTAGAGTTGTAGTAGATAGATGGGCAAACAGTTGAAGGCGTATTATTTCAAAGTTTAAAACATATTCACAGAATTCAACGGATGACTGTGATCGACCTCAGAGGACTTTTGATTTTAGCTGACATTAAATTGATGCGTTTCTGGGAGCGGACGACAAGTGTTGTGGCGTCTCTAAAGCCGTGCGTAATTGCCGTTTCTTCCTCAACTCCACTGGTAAAAATTCCTGTTTCCCTGACGAAACTTTGCATTTGAAGGAAGAGCATTTAACCGGCGGATAAGATGACAGCGATCAGAATGGTTTCATCAGTGCTGCTGCTGGTGCTGATGCAGTCCGGAGCTCTTTGCGCACGGAGGTTCCGGGGTGGCCGCAACCCACAACCACGACGCTCACCACCTCCTCCCACATACCGGGCGGACCGGAGTGACACCACGGAGAGCTTCCCTCTGGATTTCACCGCCGTGGAGGAGAACATGGATAACTTCATGACACAAGTGAAGAACCTTGCGCAGTCTCTCTACCCGTGCTCGGCGCAGAAGCTCGACTATGACATGAAGCTGAACTTTTTGGAGAATACATCAGTCACCTGCAACGACGGTAGTCCTGCGGGGTATGTACCAACAGAAAAAAAAAACACATTACAGTGTGATAAATGATGGTTCCCATGTGATCGGATCACGACAGGTCAAAGCAGGGTCAGTTTTACAACAGTGCACCTTGGAGCTAGAAGGAGTGTAGAGTTATTTTGTAAGAGTTCTTCAGCAGGTCCTGCTGGTCATCCTGCTACCCGAAGTAACCCGCATGTTTCTGACCTAAGGATAACGATAGAGTTTGGAGAGTGCGCACAAGAGGGAGACATTCTCAGTATTCGGCTTGACTTTAAATCTTAAACATGGGTTTTCGACATTGAAATGCTGACACTATTATATATATACATATATATAAATGAAAAAAATGGGGACTTGTTCAAAACAGGGCAATGTTCCATTAGACAGAACAGGGTTCAGTCAGGATAACATAGACAGCTGCTTTGTGTCAGCCAAGCGTGAAATTTGCGGATAGCCACATGGCCTATGCTTCATTTCCTTTGCTTCAAATTAGAATGCAGGATTTGCTCTGCAGAAAGTTTTAGATTTAAGTTTTCAGACCCCCGCCCATCTCTCCCTCTCTCTGATGATTGCACCCGGTGCGCAAACTGTTGCAATGTGATTTGAAAGCAGTTTGTCCTCCTGTAACTGAAACGTGGAGAATGGGTGCTGTTAATTTTCCTGTTTGTTCCTCATAAAATGATTTTCGGCCTATGCTCTATGGGGTAAACAGTGGATCACTACTTGATCAACATTTGCTTGCAATAACATAAACTGTTGCCATTGTTGTTAAGCAGAAATCCATTTGGCAGTAACAAAGCCTGTATGATTTCGCTTCTAAAGAGGGATAAGCCATGGCACTAAAAGCATATTAATGTCAGACAGATCCACTGACTCTCCTATTGTATAATAAACAAACAATGTTCAGTCATATAGACTCTGCTTTTATATCCTATTTGATGGCAGTGAGTCAAATTGTGTGTTGAACTGATTCTCATTGTTTCAGAATACACATTTTACTGACAATTGGCAGACTGAGATTAATCAAACACATAGTTTGGATTGCAGATTTTATTTATATCCATACATTTTTTTTTACATGTTAATTGTCTTTAAAGGTTCTTTAAGGAAAGTGAACTTCACTTGTGTCTAAAACTGGCGATACTTAAATTGTAAGCATAATAAAAGAAAATTACATATATACGCACTATATACAGTAATATTGAAAATCATTGTAGAATATATGATAAGCATGTAGTCATTATTTGCAGTTATCAGTATCATATGTTTTTTTTTATTACTGTTAATGTTGTCCATGTCATATCAGGAGGCTTTGATGTCTGGCCGCCATTGTGCATAGGAACTTATCTGAGACCAGTTTGACGATGGGAGATGAAGACTTGACTAAAATGGGTTTTGACATAGAAGTCTCTTTATGGATTTAGTATCCTGTCTAATTCCTGATAAAACCCAAAGTGCCTGATAGAGAAGCATGGTAAAGCTCTTAGCTCTGTATAGACACAACACGAGTACCGGCGCAGGGGACAGTTACTGGCAGATGGCCGTTTCATTCACCACTGTGGCTGTTGTCAGTTAAGATGCTAATCCATCAGATACTGAAATCATTTTTCCAGTGAAGGTTTCTCACAGTTACAGATAAACAAGAATGCAAAGAAAAAAAAAAATCATTCACTAGGCGTAAAGGTGAATCTGTGTGATTCATCTTCTGGAGCGAGATCTTGCACTTGTTAGAGTGAGTGGATTGATGCAGCACCTTTCCCTTTTGGCTTGTTCAGCTTGCCAAGCCCGCCCTCACATTGTTGTTTGGAAGTAGTGAGTAAAGTGTGCTGTCCTCAGCCTACATCATTGACTGTGGTTTGCAATAACAGTAAAACAGCTTTAAGCGCAACCAAAGTGTGATTCAGCATCTGAGCAAACATCACAGAGCTTCAGCCAAGTCTGTCTTCTTTAAAGTCACTGAAATGTATTTGGCAATCATTTGAGTTTAGTCATTGGTAGAGTCTGGTGGATAAACTCTCTAAAAAAACAAATCTCTCAGCGTTACAGAAGCACATTTGGAACATCTGTCCTCTGTGGCTGAAGCTACTTTTCACACCAGACATTTTTAATTTGCCTCAACTGTGAAAAAAAACAAAACTTTTTTCTGTAATTGATATTGACTAAATATCTGGTTAAAGACAATGATGGTAATGCGCTAGAGATGAGTACGTCCTGCACATCCTGTAGCATTGGAGAATCATGATAGCATTGCCCTCTTCTGGGCTGACAACATACAGCACACATCTCATATAGTCTAGCATGCATAAACTTCAATTTAAAGTCCCAGTGTGACACAAAAATGAAACCAATTCACTTCATCTAACCCAGGATACATATAATGAAGCACTACATTGGGCATATGTGGGTCCTACGCAACAGACAGACTGTGTGTTGACATGAATACAAGCCAAATGTAGATGTGTTATTTCTTCTTTGATTTTATCAAATTTTGTGTGTGAGGACACCGCTGAAGAATGATGAGCTCAGACTGAAAGAATATCATGGTACATTGCCTTCTCTGGATTCATTAAACATGAGGGATATCATCTACTGGAATTTTCAGTACAAGCAAGATAGGAGAAAGGATGAGGTCTATCTCTTGTTTGATCACTAGATCAGTTTCCTAAGTGCAGAATATACACACAACCTCATTGTTCTCCTCTGTAAAAAATTATCTTGGTGTATTTCCTTTTTTGCTGTTTTCTGTCACCTTTCTAAAGATAGGAATCAACACAGTAACAGGACATCCTCTGTTTAGCTACAGGTGATGATGTCATGTGTGTTTTTATTTCATGCTTGCATACCATCGCTGAAGGTAGAAACAGTGAGGGCATAACTTTAACCATTTATCTCATCTTTCTCTGTCTGAGAAAGAAAGTACACCATATCAAAATTGTGGAATGTGGTTGTATTTCTATGCAATTTAAATATATTGTCATGCAGGCAGTGTAAAATAAATCTTGAGGAATTTAGAATCGTATTCACATATTTTTTTATACTTCAAGATTAAGTCACACGCCTGCTATGATGTGTTGATTTTATATTCTTTGGTCTCTTGTAGGTACTACCTGAAAGAATCTCGAGGCAGCAGACGATGGTTGATATTCTTAGAGGGTCAGTATTTAGGACTGGTTTGTCTAATTAACTAAAATCATTATGTTTCTACTTTCATATCCATATTAAGAATGATGATGGCAAAGTGTCTTTCAAGCAAAACATTTTGAAAATCCATGCAAACGGTATTGTAAAGAATTCATGTGAGAAATGATCTGTGTTGTGTTTTTTTTTATGTATCTTTGTCCAGGCGGCTGGTACTGCTTCAACAAAGAGAACTGTGATAGTCGATATGAGACCATGAGGAGACTGATGAGCTCATCAAAGTGGCCCCAAACTAAAACAGGTCAGCCTCAGCTAGCCTCAGCCTCTCACTCCAACTATGGCCTGTAGCAAATCCTGACCCCTCACACAGTATCCAAAGTGCTAACATCCCACCATAATGTCTCAGTAATTTAAAGGATCGGATGTACCTGTGCTCATCTGCCTTGTTATTGAGACTGACACCCGGTCATAATTTAGCTGTGGCGT
Organism: Thunnus thynnus; assembly: GCF_963924715.1. Classification (NCBI taxonomy): domain Eukaryota; kingdom Metazoa; phylum Chordata; class Actinopteri; order Scombriformes; family Scombridae; genus Thunnus; species Thunnus thynnus. The sequence continues at coordinate 13,649,107 of NC_089533.1, forward strand.
AGGGCTACCTGGCGCCCACTGCTATAGAAGCATAGACACCTCCCTCTCTCATTTTGGTGTAATAACTGTAATCCATGTGATGATGAGGAAGAAGAGGATGTGTCTGGGAGTGCCAGGATGGCTAATGATACATGTTGATCTGTCTCTGCAGGCACGGGGATCCTGTCTTCCCTGCCGGAGGAAAACCCTCACTGGTGGAATGCCAACATGGTGTAAGTTGACTCGTGTTTTGTGTGTTTGTTGATGCTTAATATTTAATCATAGCCAGCAACTTTAACTTAATGTTGTTTGTGCAGGTTCCTGCCATACTGCTCCAGCGATGTGTGGAGTGGCGCAACTGCCAAAACAGAGCAGAGTAAGACAATACTGAATCATCAAAAACATAACATGTACTGCATCCCTCTTTAAGAAAGGTGTTTTTCTACATGTTCTCTTCTCTCTTTCTGTTGTGTGCAGATGGCTATGCCTTCATGGGCTCGCTGATAATTCAGGAGGTCGTGAAGGACCTGCTGAACAAAGGTCTGGACAATGCCAAGGTTCTCCTTCTAGCAGGAAGCAGGTACATTCATGTGTGAAAAACATAAAATTCAAACAGTATGATTCATTCATATTCCTGTATACTGTATGTACTCATAAGAATTTCTGTATGCAGTGCTGGTGGCACGGGGGTCCTGCTGAATGTGGACCATGTAGCAGAGCTGTTGGAGGGACTGGGGCACACCGGGATACAAGTGCGAGGCCTGTCTGATTCTGGCTGGTTCCTGGACAACAAGCAGTACCACTGCACTGACTGCGTTGACACTGCCAGCTGTACCCCCACTGAGACCATCAAGAGAGGCATCAAGTATGTGAATATTATCATGAAATGTTAAAAATCATGATTTTGTAAATAATTTTGTGATATGGACTATTTTAGTTGGGTGATGAGATCATAAAGTTGCTAATTGTCTGTCTGTACATTCACCTGCCCCATCAGGTACTGGGGAGGAGTGGTACCAGAGAGGTGCAGACAAACCCATGAAGGAGAAGAGTGGAACTGTTTCTTCGGATACAGAGTCTTTCCATCAATAAAAAGTGAGTTTGTGGTTTCAAATCTGTACTATGTACATTTTGCACATATATGCTCACATATCTTTACAAGCGCAAATCATCTGCATGGCAATGTCTAAATAGATGTATACTAAACTATATATACACATGCATATATTAACTCTAATCTTCTTATAACTGTTTAATCTTCTCTGTTCTCTCTGTGCAGGCCCTGTGTTTGTGGTCCAGTGGCTTTTTGATGAGGCCCAGTTGACAGTGGACAACATCCAGCTGACAGGCCAGCCTGTGCAGGAAGGCCAGTGGCGCTACATCCAAAACCTGGGCATAGAGCTAAGGAACACACTAAAAGACGTCCCGTAAGGCCAAGTCTCTACATTTAAAGAGGATAATTTAAATATGATTATTGCATGGTTTCAGATTGAATTATGTCTTCCTTTTTTCAGGGCTATGTTTGCTCCAGCATGCCTATCACATGAAGTTATCACCAGAAAGTGAGTATTTTTATGTAGTTCTCAAAAACCCAGTTTTGCAGTGTATCATTAACAGGAGGCACAAAACTTTGTGTTCAAGCAGTTCTGACTGTGAGCTGACAGCGCCCTCTTGTGTTGTGTTCTAGTTACTGGATTGATGTGCAGGTTAAAGGCACTTCCTTGCCCCGAGCACTGCACTGCTGGGACCGCAGCCTCCAAGACAACAGGAACAACAAGGCCCCACCCAAGGGTTGCCCTGTGCATTTGATTGACAGCTGCCCGTGGCCACACTGTAACCCCACTTGCCCCACCATCCGAGACCAGTTCACAGGACAAGAGATGAATGTCATTCAGTTCCTCATGCACATGGGCTTTGATGTGCAGAAGATGGCCCAGCAGCAGGGCATGGACCCCAGCAAGCTACTGGGCATGCTCAGCAGTGGCAGCTAAAGGGACACATGCATACACAGCATCTCCAAGCTAAGCCCGATTAGGGTTGGCTGGTCTCTCTGGCCAGTCTCCCACGCCTGATACCTCCAACTACCCATCCAACTTCACAACCCATTCTACCTAGTCTATTCCCCTCTGACCTCCTGTTTACTTTTGGTACGAACCTCAAGCAAACAAAGGGGCTTAGATTTGTCCCACAATCCCTTCCTCACAACTCAGTACTGGTGACAAGTACAGGGGGCAATATGCCACCATGACAAGGCACAACACACTGCTACTCTCCATTTAAATTATCTTTTGCTTTGTAAAAGAAAAAAAAATATCACGAATGTAATCCAGTTTTAAGGATGCTCAGTGATGTTTTGTTTTTTATATTATTTTCATCCTTTCATATAGATTATATTAAGTCATTGTTAAGAAAAAAAAAGCCACAATGACATAAGGATGCTGTCTTTGTTAAGTAGTCACTATAGAGTATATGGGTATAATTTTGTTCAAACTGTTTTATAGTTGGGTTTTACTTACATCTCATCACACAATAACCTACATCAAAGCAAAAACAGGGGCATATGATGAGGTGAAAAAAGCACTGGATCGGGAGGGGACTGAAAGAAATTTAGTATTTACCTCTAAAACAATGGCAAGAGCGATAGAGAGGCATATGAGCAACTTGTGGTGCAACACCAAATAAGCTGTTATGATGTCCCATTACACATATAACAGTTACACAAATCTAGAGGTTAAATTAAGACACTCTTAAAAAGTTACTGAAATTAAAGCCTTAAACAGAAAAAAATGTAATTTCTTAAGAAATATAGTCAAAAAAAGACATAATGTTCAACACTTGAGATAAAAAACATAAAATAAAATAAAAAAGAATCCCTGTAGAGGTAGCTCTCATTCATGACAGTGTTGGGATCAGAGTGCCATATTTCCCATTTTGACTGCTGCGAAGATGTCGTGATACCTGGTTTAGTCATAAAGAAACAAACTGTGGTGCTAAAGTGGACCTGGAGACACTATAAGTTGCTATACAAACACCACAGTGCCATTGCATCTAGTCTGTACCTCTTTCTCACCAGCTGCATCACCACAAGAGGACCGTTTAAAACTCGCACATCGGGTACACAATCATGTTAGGACACCTCAGTAGTTCAGCAATCCTCAGATCAATGCAACAACATTTAAAGGGAGACAAATATTGTGTATTGTATATTTTTTGAGTATTTGTATAGGTTCTTTCAAGTGTTCACTATTGTAACTCCCTTCTTATATTTCATAATAGAGATCACTTTTTAATATAATGACAATGTTGTATGTAATGATGTCTTTATAAATGATGTTTTTAAAGGACCTCTATTTCGCATCACACCAGAGAAGGAAAGGTATTACTAATTGTAATTTTATTCTGTAACATATTTTTTAACAGAAAAAAACTCAAGCTACATTGGTAATTTACATATTTATTTTGTTATGTAAATCATATTTATAAGTGCTATTTTCACAGAGAAGTGATTCTTTGTAAATTGTAAATACATTGCTGTTTTTTTCTCTTTGTGTTGATTGCATGTCTTTGTATTAGACCTAAAAGAAACAACATATTACATATACTACAAGGTACATTTGCAGTCTTGTTATTATTACTATGATGATACTTTTATTATTATTATTATTATTATTATTATTATTATTATTATTATTAGTAGTAGTAGTAGTAGTAGTAGTAGTCGTAGTAATAGTAGTATAGGTATCTGCAGCATTCATTCCTAATCCACTTTACACTCATAGTACACGTAAAAAGTCAGGAGTCAAGGTCAATGGCTCCCTCAGGTTCCAAACACAGCTTGTCACTATTTTGACATACCTGATAATAGATATGAGGCTTACTTTACACACACTGACAGTCAAAGGTTTTTCAGTGCCTTATATTTCAACGGTTTCTGATAAATCTCAAATTCCCTAAAATCAGAAAATACATTTCAGAGTAGGTCAAGTGAACTGATGTTTGAGTTTTTATTTTATTAAAAATGGTAATAGGAAATGAACTGAAAATCTCATCTTTTGGGATGACCAGTCTAAAATGCATTTTCCTGTTGTGAAGCACTAGCGAGCTATAGCAAACCCCTGTTTTGATGCCTCAATAAAAGGTGTCTGAGTGATGCAAAACTGACCAACCCTAAATTATAGTCTTCATAATCATCAGGTCTTCTTTGCACTGTTTAAATGGTCATTTTCTTATGTTGTGACCTTCATTCAGCCATGTCTTTATGTCTGGTGAAGTCACTGTCTGTTACACAAGCTGCAGACCCTGATGAACATCTTGTTTTGTTGTTGTAGGTAAGCCACATTATCAGCTTGTGCCACTTGATAGTGCCGATCACAGTGATAAAAGATCATTTACATTATTTGGCAATTTTTCAGTAAGATTATCTACCATTCCTTGTGTCATACCAGCTCGACCTTTGTTGTGAGTGGACATTTTCCTCCCACGATGTGCGTCTTATATTCCTCTATCACAGACCAAAACCTTATATCCAGAAAACCTATTTTGGATTAATGTCAGGCAGGTGAACTGGGATGTTAAGAACATCTATATTGCTTGATTGTAACCTAATTTAAGACAAATATTTTGTCTACAGCAACCTAATTAAAGTAATTTAACTAGTAAAATCAATCAGGAGTGATAAAGGCCAGTTCTAATAAAATACAAAACTAGAAAAACATTTCTTATTTCACTTATACACCAATCCTTATTTCTATATTTTTTTCACAATAGGGTGTTTACAAAAACATTGCTTGGTATTTTTAAAAAAATGGTGTCATATGGAGCGTTCAACCTTACAGACCTGCAGTGTACCATTTCATACTTCAAAAACTATTGTAGGTAGTGGTTTTCTGTAAGAATCACCTGGCATACTGTATATCAAAAATCACAGTGTACTAATATCACAGGTTGAAGTATTTTAAGTAACTACTAATCCATTTTCACTTCCCTCTCACATGCATAGCTCAAATCTGCCATTGCTCGTGTGTAATTATCCCTCTGGACCTGTGTGTAATTTTTGTCTTCAATGGGAGTCTTAGCGTCCCTCCCTGTCATTACACTGTGTATAAATGCCAGTTTCTTACTGAAGGAACTCTGACTCAGCCTCTCTGGGTGCTCTCTGGAAATACGACTCCCATGCTGCCTGCCACATGTAGCCTCCCACCCCTCTGTGGATTATAGACCCCCTATTTATAGCACTAGCTGGGCCTGTAACCCTGGGCTCGGCACAAACTTTCATTTAAGCAGCCACCCCTTGCAAATCCACTGACTGCACACTGACACACACATACACACACACAGGACACATAGGCGAGAGAGGGTGTGTTTGTGTGAGTGAGAAAGAGTGGAAGACCAAACCCGAGAGGCAAAAGTAGACAGAAACAACGAGACAAAGAGCAAGAGACAGAGGTTTGAGTGACTGACGGGCAGTTGAGGGTGAAGAAATTACACATACAGGAACTTGACTGATAGGACAGCAAACCAGTCCACCTGTTCGGCACTGAGGGCTATTGTTGGAAGATTGATCTCTGGATATGACTAAAAGAGGAAGGCTTATTGGACAGGACATTACTTCACTTTGAACTTTGTGATACACTGGACAACTTGGTGATTGAAGTTGAAGCAAGGAAAACCAAGATTTCTGAGGACATATCCTACAGCTTTGAGTAAGACCAGGATAACATTCTCTAAGCTTTAGATTTGCATTTCAAAAACAGGACTGATATCAGTGTTATATGATTTACAGAAATTAGACTCTATATGTATAGTTTATAGACCTGTGCAGACAAGTAATAGGCTACTGATAATGATAATAGTAATAATACATTTATTGACATTGGCTTAAAAAGCAAACAAAAAACAAAACTTGGTAGTCAAAAAGATATCTTATTTTTAATGTCTAGCTAAATGATTACTACTATTACAAGCTACTGTACAAAATTCTACATAACAACGTATAAATGTAACTAGATCTTAGGCACACTGCTGTAATTACAAAGCTAGCCCAGCAAAAATTACAGACATTTGTAATTAAAGACCATCTATAAAAGGCACCCAAGGAAAGGGTGAGGTCTGTGGCGAAAGAGAAGAGCGGGCCGCAAGGACACCAAGACGAAGAACAGCACATCGAGAATCTTACAAGGAATAAACAGCTGTTTGTAGGGAACAATACACACCATGGATTCACATGGAGGACACTACCTCAACAAAGAAGCTGTGTTGTCACCTTTAGGCGCAGCTCGAATGTGCCAGCTGCTACTTGGTTGCACCATAATGGCCCTTGTGTCCCACAGTGCAGGCTACAGCGCCACCTATGGAACCTTCTGCATGTTTGTGTGGTGCTTCTGCTTTGCCGTCACACTGGTTGTGTTCACCCTGGACATTACACGGCTCCATACCTGCATGCCGATTTCCTGGGATAACTTCACTGTGGCCTTTGCCATGCTGGCAACACTTATGTACATCACTGCCTCTGTGGTCTACCCTGTTTACTTCCTCCAAACAGACTGCCCTGATGAAGGCTGTGAAGTCCAAATCTACCGCATTGTTGTGACTGTCTGTTCCAGTGTCTGCTGCTTCCCCTACGGAGCTGAGGTGTTCCTAACTCGCGCCAAACCAGGTGCTGTGGTGGGTTACATGGCCACTGTGTCTGGTCTACTCAAGGTGGTCCAGGCCTTTGTGGCCTGCATTATTTTTGGAGCCCTGGCCAATGATAGTGAGTACAACCTCTACATTGCCACCCAATACTGTGTGGTGGTGTACAGCCTGTGCTTCTCTGTCACTGTGATAGTGGTCATACTGACGGTTTCTGGGAGGACCTCTGCCCTGCGGTTCCCCTTCGACCGGTTTGTGGTCATCTATACTTTCTTTGCTGTGATCCTCTACCTCAGTACTGCACTGGTCTGGCCCATCTTCAGCTTTGACAAGAAGTACAGCTCTACTACTCGTCCTGAGAACTGCCCACGTGGAGATTGTCCTTGGGATAGTAAGCTGGTGGTGGCAGTGTTCACCAGTGTCAACCTGATCCTATATTTTGTTGATCTCATCTACTCCCAGAGGATTCGCTTTGTCTCCAGCTCTGCTGTCTAACCCCCTCCACCCCACCCCACAGACCTTTTAGCCTCAGAAACAAATAACAAAGGTTTGAGATATCAACATCCAACATGCTCTCCACAGTTGGGTCCCTGAAAAGGACTCACTCCCTTATTAATTAATGGTGTTATGTTTGTGTGACATTTGTTATTATCAGTATTCATCTTGTATTGAGCCTCTGTTCTAAACAGTATTATACATGATTCATGCTACAAACTAAGGCCTTTCTCTAGTTCTCCAGTGACCTACCAGGGAGAGTCTGCCAGGTGCACTGATGAGCTGATCTCAGCAACTTTGTCCACAGATGTCCCCGGGAAACACGTCCATCTCAGCAACAAACACATCCCACCTCTCAACGTTGCATTGGTGGTCTCATAGTGGGTAGACCTACGGGGGTGGGTGATAATGTTTAGAATATCACACCAGTATTATGTCAGTCAGACTTAGGCTGAACAATTTATTTATGTATTAACATGCATTATGTATTTAATGTCTCATACTGTCTTGTAACATGATGTCTCATAGAGATACACAGTATATATTAAACCTATAGTGTGCACTGAACATAGGTTTCAGTTTTGGCTCTCCAGCCATTTTGCTGTTTTTTTTAAAAATCAATTTGTATCATATTCCTCATCATATTTGTAAAGCCAAAAGTTCAGGTTTATTAGACTTATCCTGTTATCCACTGAATGTTGAATGTATCTGATACATTGATTTCTGAAGGAAAAATTTTGACAATAGCATTAAATTGATTACTTGGGATGGGCACAATAATGTAACGTATTTTCTTTATCTATGTGATATTTTCCATGTTCAATAAAATACTGAATAATGTGTTTTGGGTCTCTTTGATTTCTGTATCCTTTGCTTTGCATAACTGATATGTGAACCTTAGTCTCAACTTTCAGGCTAACTAATTCATTGCTGTTACCACAAAAAAACTGTGCTGCAACTTTTATTATGTCTTCACTGTTTTTTTCCTGTATGTACTCCAAGAAGACACATTAGACCATAATGTTTTCATACATGGCCTAATTTTCTACATTTCACACAATGAAATCTTTTCTAATCAGAGCAGCTGAGGACAGAAAACCTAGATTACATCACAAATTTGAAATTGGACATTCCATTTGTAATTTTAACAAATGTCAAATAAAATACAATTAAAAAAAATGTTTGATTAATAATTAAATAAATACATCTGATATTTACAATGAGTAATTATTTATTATATTATATATATCATATGCTGCCCAATGTCAGTAAAATTCTCCTAATTGTCACAGCTAAATTTATTTAGGCTAACATACTTAAATTAGCAAGAAAAACAATTTGTTTCTTTATTCAGAAGCGTTTATGACGAAAAGGGCGTTACTAACTGTTAATTGGGCTAAAAGTCGGCTCTCACAGACTTTCTGGGGCAGCATAACATCTTTCTCCATTCCTGGAAAATTCTCTACAATGTCTTTCAAACTTTTCGCCAGCAGATGTTAGTATCGTGCTTTCTTCCTGAACTTTTCTTCCCCTACGGCTCCAACTGATGCAACTGGCTTTTCGGCTTAATAGGACCCGCCCGAAAGTTACAGTTACTACCAAGGTGATTGGTCAGACGTGTTATGTACTAAGTAAACATGCAAGTTAATTGGCTTCCTCGCTTGTCAGTCAAACTTATTGCAACCAGGTAGAGTATTTTTTACAGTCTATGAGTAAATCGAGGTAGCTGGGCCACGTTGGCAGCGTTGCTGTATTGGGCAGTCAGACCGTCCACCTAGGGGCATCTTCTTTATATTCGTAAGTCTTTTTATCTGTGAATATATGCACTGTTAGTAATATGGCTCGCGCCACCATGTTTTCAGGAATGTTGTTTGCCTCGGTCAACAAGGAAGAAAGAGTTTGTTTACTACCACTGCACAACATATCCAGAGCTAAGAGGGCATAATTGTGCACCACTTGTTACATGAATGTTTAATACTGAATTTAGCATTCAGTCTATTTTTCTTGAGATAAAATTGATTCATCCATGTCAAAGTCTTTGTACATTCACACGCAGAATGAGTGTGGGCTTCATAGGTGCGGGCCAGCTGGCCCACGCGCTGGTGAGAGGCTTCACAGCTGCAGGTGAGTTTTGAGTCATACATCAACATGTGTGCATGGTTTTGATTTGACTTGTGTTGTTGTGTGTTGATTGCAATCAGACACTAAAATGATTTCTTGACATTTTTTCTTCTTTCACAAGGCGTGATTGCCACCCACAGAATTACAGCCAGTTCCCCAGACACAGATCTTCCCACAGTACAGGGACTCCGGGTGGGTAGACAATTAGGGATTAAAATCAATACTACACTGTATGTTCCATCTGTGATTGTGTGAAATCCCAGGCTGAGTTTTATTCATGCTTTAGGCTGCTGGGTTTTAAAAAGAAAAATACATTTATTTGCATGTAAATATTTCCTATGCCAGCTTGCTTCTGTAAAATAAATGACATAATATAAAACAATGTCTTTACAGAAACTTGGTGTGAATTTCACTACCAGCAACAAAGAAACAGTGAGCAAGAGTGATGTACTCTTCCTGGCTGTGAAGCCCCACATCATTCCTTTTGTGCTTGATGAGATTGGACCAGACATAGAAGATCGTCATCTTATTGTGTCCTGTGCTGCAGGTGTCACCATCAGCTCCATAGAGAAGGCAAGTCTGAGCCGTCTGACTGTACATGATACTAATATCAAATATCACAAGATTTTTTTTTCACTCAATTAATCTTGTGACACAATTTTGAATAAGACAATTAGTGCATATTTAATCTTATATAGAAGTATGTGACATGGTGTCTGAGAGGAAATCACAAGTTAATGGGGACATGAATGCCCATTATGTATCCATCCATGCGTATTTGTTTACTTGAGTCAAGCCAATTACAACTGTAATCCTGTCCTGAGGACCAGGAAAACGTGAGTGTAGGACAACATTGCTATAATTAAACCCTCAGATGATCTCTAGTTTCACTTCAAAATCACATTGATATGAATATCTCAGCTCTAGATGATAATGCTTGCAAAAGTTTGCTTTTATGAAGTAAGTTCAGCTTCTTGGTTATTAGGAATGCTGATACAGAACTTTAACATGAGACTCTCATCATATGTTTGTGGTCTGATCTCAGCAGACCCTCAGGCAATAGTCACATTCTTTAACATGATGCTGGTTTGCTGTTTGGACTTGAAACACTCATGCAGTTGCCTTTAATATAGGCCAAGATATGTTGTGCAATCTTAGAAGGGCTATTTTAGTTGCAGACATAAGCAAATGCACTAAACAAAAAATTGATCCATTACAGCTTTAGTTTAAAGTTTGAGTTAAAAATACAAGTGACATGTAGGGTGTGAATGGTGGTGCTCAACTTTTTTTCTGTGATTTCAAGGTAGTCTGTAAAATTGTCACCCTTTGCAGAAGCTGCAGCAGTATCGCACGACTCCAAAGGTAATGCGTTGCATGACGAATACCCCAGTAATAGTACGTGAGGGGGCCACTGTGTACGCCACAGGCACCCATGCAGAGGTGGAGGATGGAAAGCTTCTGGAGCAGCTGATGGCCAGTGTAGGATACTGCACTGAGGTGGAAGAGGACCTGATTGATGCTGTTACTGGCCTGAGTGGCAGTGGTCCCGCTTATGTGAGTCAGTCATTTAATATCCAGTGTGTTTTGCAGTGCTGGTTTACCTGTAGCACATATGCTACAGGCAAGTCTTTCAGATTGTTTTCACTCATTCTGTCATTCTAATAATTGATGATTGTGGTCTTACAGGCGTTCACAGCTGTAGATGCTCTTGCTGATGGTGGAGTGAAAATGGGCCTGCCCAGGAGACTGGCTGTACGCCTTGGAGCCCAAGCCCTGCTGGTATGAAAGTTAGCTATTAACAAATTTATGTCTGACGTTTTTTTTTAAATCCCTTTTTGACAGTATTATATTTCTGTTGGTTCCAGTGTTTAAAATGTAGGTTTTCAAGATTTGATAATTTTTTTTGAAAGGACAAGACTGACGATTTTCCGTTTTTCTTATTGTCAGCAAATCTCATGTGCAGAGCCAAACCAACAATGAATTGATCCTACTTACAAATATTTTGTGTGTATCCAAAGCCTGATATAGTGTATTTTATTCCTCTGTGCCATAGACCTCCGTTGTTGTCCGAAAATGATTAAAAACATGTCAGTGAGCCACGCCGCTGCACTGGGTAACATGTTCCTGGTTCCCGAAGAGTGCGGGCACTTGAGTTTGTTTGTTCACAAAAGGAAAACTTGTTACCCAGTGCAACAGTGTGGCTCATTAACATGTTATTAATAGTTTTTGGACAACAATGGAGGTCTACGGCACAGAGGAATACAATATATCAGACTACGGTTACACGCACAGTACCTGTTGATGCACCTATTCATTGTTGGTTTAGCTTTTCACAAGGTTTTGTTGACAATAGGAAAAACATAGAAAATCACCAGCCAGCCTTTACATCTTGCTTATCTAGGCAGATAGGGCCATTATAACATTCTGAAAAGGAAATGCACGTCTTTTCTAACTTTGGCACATTTTTATTCTAATGTTGATTAATGTGCACCGTCCCTGTAAGACATATAAAACCAGAAACAGCTCTGCCAAGTGTGACTTGCAGTCTGTCTTGGGTGGTTCTAGACAGTCTGGATATACAATAGTTGGATAAAAGATACAGGTCGTGTATGACATAATCCGTGCTTTGTTGATCTAACGTTGATCTCCCTTTGTGTTTCTTCAAAGGGGGCAGCTCGAATGCTGTTAGACTCAGAGCAGCACCCCGGGCAGCTCAAGGACAATGTGTGCTCACCAGGGGGCGCCACCATTCACGCCCTACATGTCATGGAGAGTGGTGGCTTCCGCAGCCTCCTGATCAACGCTGTAGAGGCCTCCTGTGTCCGTACCAGGTAATTTGATAAGAAGAATGTGAGACAAACAAACCAACAAATCATATTTCCTGTCATAAGGACACACAAGAAATGCTTTTAAGTTGATTGTCCTACTTAAATGGCCTAAGGCTGATATATTTCTTTTGAAGTTTACACTTCAGACAGCAGATGGAGCTATGTGCAAATCATTTTAAAATGAGAAATTTCCTTCTATGGTTGCTAATCGCTAAGTGATAAAAACACTATTACATCACTAAACTATAGTATATTGTGCTATGTATGTTACATACTATGTTGTAAATGTCTCTGTGTCCCTACTCTTCCTTTAAAAAGGGAACTTCAGTTTTTGGCAGACCAAGAGAAAATCTCCCCAGCTGCTATAAAGAAGACAACTCTGGACAAAGTGCTGCAGCAGCCAGGAGTGACTGTGGAGGCTGTTGGAGTTAGATCTCGTGGGATCAGTGTCTTCAACAATAGCAAGCCAAGGACCAAGAATAACTGATCCTTTTTTTTTTGTCACACTGGGAAACAGCACATTGTAATGCAACTTGTCACATCACTGAGGATGCAGTACATCCTGTAAGCAAACCACTACTACCTGATGATTGTTGAAACATAGGAAACCCAAGAGGATTGCCATCTAGAAAAAAAAAAAAAAAGGAATGATGCCTAACATCAGGAAAAAAACTGTATAAGCAATATTTCATGAAATCCCTCTCCTTTCCCAGGTGGTTGCTTCCTCATTCAAGGTTTCATTCCTGTCCTATCTTGTCACTTCTGACGGTCAATTGTTAGACTTTGAGATAGAATGATAATTTCCATTTCTGGTGAATATGGCTTCAGGAATCTTATTTCAGTTGGTCCTTTCCGATGGTGGTAGGCAAAGATAGGTTTGCTAAGTTAACTATGCAACCCACTGGTCTGCGGTGAAGTTGTTTTTCTGGAGGCGGTAGCCTGTAGTTCAACATGTATTTATGCAGTCTGAAATAATGTTGTCATTCAAATAATTTACTACTTAAACTTTTCTTACAAAAAATGTAAACGAGTATATTTTATATAAAGCAATAAACAGGATGTTTTCAAAAATGTTATTAATAAATATTCAAAACACCATGTGGATGTGATTAATTTGTGTCAATGCAACAAATGTGCAGTTGGATACAGTAAATGCCAGCACTGTTTAATTAGTCATTAATGTAGCATTGTACAATATGTATTTTGGTTAAAATGTTTCTTTACTTATGAGGAAAGAAGATCCTTCATGAATGAAGGCACGTGACCAAACACGATGACGTCTGGCTTCGATACAAGAGAAAGGAATCAACAAGGAGAGCACGAGCTGGCATTTGGGAGCAGCGCGCTGTCGCTTCTGTCACTGTAATCGAAATACTACTGTGCCTCTCATGTTTGTTCCTCCGCCTGTCGGTGTGAGAAGAGGACATTGACAGCCACAGCTTCAGAGAACGTCATTTTAAGTCAGGTGGGTCTGTAAACCAAACAGAGTCGGTGTTGTTATGCTGAGTGTGCATGCCTTCGCCTCGCCGCTGACAAGCTGGCCGCGGCTAGCTTCATGCGTTAGCCACCTAGCTTCTAATATCTATGCGCGTCAAGTTAACCGGATTTACACCAGAATTGGTTTTCAAAGGAAAAGAGCTCGCTTTACTCGCGCATGTGTGTTTTCTTTATCATGAAAGCTACTACCGGATATGCTTAGTGTAGTCTGTGTGAAATGACAATTGTCGGGCTCCTACTATGCTGAGATGGCAGCTAATCTTTTGTACACGCTCGTGAGCTGCGAATAAAATATGTCATTCAGATATTTGGGTTTGATGTACCGTTCACCGTTTCGCGCGTGAACGGTGATTTTTTTTTTCTCCCTCAGTGGAGGAAGCGCTCGTGGTGCTGTATTGGCTTCAGTTATAGTAGGAAGGCTGAGCACGGGGATTTCCTCGCTTGCTTGTTTTGTAGGCGGGGGAGTTGTTTGCCACTTTCACAAGCAAGGCGTTGAGAGGTTGCAGACAAGAGTCGTAGGAATGTCAGAACTGTGTAACTAGGTTGCTTTTATGATAACTAGTTTGGCGTCTCGTGCCCACTGTGTCACAGCGCTTCTTGGTGGTTTGTCAACTCATGCGCTTTCTTGCTGTTCAAACCTGCTGCTTCATCACCTCGTTGTGAAAAGGAGCAAGAGCAAGCCGAGGCAGCGGTTTAGCGAGATCAGGTTGGTTGCATTATTATTATTTTTTTCTTTTGACATTTCTCTTAAAGATGAACGTGATGGTTAAATCTGAGCAACGTGTTGTGCTTGTTGTGCAGCTTCAAATGCATGCATGGTTTTCATCTTTTTTTTTTTTTTTTTAAGGAAATGCTTCCATATCATCGTTTCGTATTGAATTGGTTTACCTGAAGTGACAATTCATTTAACCACTGGTTAAATTGTAACAAAGGCAGTGCAGATCAAACCATCCGTCCTTGGCTTTTAACCACAGTATTGTTTTATTATTAGAGCCAACAAACAAACAGCGGTATTTTTATCATGCTGAATCATCACAATGATGTAGGCTATTTAGACGTCCTCAGAATCCACCCCGAAATATGGCACCACCGGACAAAGGTCTGCTCGGTGGATAAGGGTCGATGTTTATCACTAAGCCGCCGTTATTAAGTAGATGGATCGAAATGGTGCTCATCTGTCGTCAGAGTCAGTCATCAAGCCATGAGCATCAAGTGATGACCATCATGCATGTATCAATAGCCTCATCTACATTCAGCTGAGAATGTGCATTTTATTGCAGTGCTGTCATGATGTACATCAACAAACGGGGTGTGAGTAGCCTACATTTAGACTAAGTGCTTAGGTGTCAACTGCGATGTCAAATCCATTTTAAAAATGCATGATAAGCAATATATTATGCCTGTGTTGTTATAATGGAGTCCTGCAATGAGTGGCTGTTTAAATTGGGTCATGTATAATTATGGAAGGTATGGGAAGTTAAAAATCTTATTAGGGAGTATTTTAAATAAAATGCAAGTCAAGGATATATGTATTTTGGTGTGTGTGTGGCGTGCTGTAAATGCCTTTTTATTTTGTTATACAATAGTATTTTAAATACGACTGAGAGCCAGCTTGTTTATGACATTATCTGATGCAGTGTAACACTTCATTTCTCTTATTTTGGGTTGGCAGATGCTCTTGTTTCCCTGTGTGTGACATGATGAAATTTGCAGCCCATTAGAGTGCACGCTTATGGAGGGCAGGTAATGAATTATCCATGGAGAATCTCTGTGCAATTTCGAAAAGTCACCTTGGAAACTGTTGAGCATATATAGGCAGGGCTAAACAGATAGAAGTTGCCCGTTCTTGCTCAGATATCCAACTTATTTCATCATCTCTGTTCATGCGAGCAGGGCATTGAAGTGTGTTTAGCAGACAGGCCAGCGCTACATCAGAAGCCCGGCTTTGCAATAAAGCGTAATGCCCATCTCTGCCTTTTTCTGCAGGTAACAAGAACAGATGAGGGCCCATATAAGAGCCCGATGGGGCTGGCAATGGTGTGAGGATGGAGACAGGGAATGGTGGAGATCAGCCCCTGAAATTTATCGCCTCTTGCATTGAGGTATCCAAGATAAAATAAGGCTGGATACCATAGTGGTGAACCAAATGCACAAGCCATACCTTGTGGCGTTGCTCAGAATGGGCAGGAGATGGAGGGTGGAAGAGAATATGTAAGGTTGATGAAACACAAGGCAAGACTTTACACTGCATAGAGTACAGTCTGGCCACCGACACCTCTGTATGGCCAACACAGCTGTGCCTTGGGAGTAGTTACGCCTATTCAGGACAATTAATAGCCTCCAGAAAGGAACACAAATGTGGGATTTGTCCACAAAAGTGCTGCTTAAGCTGCACAGGGAAATGGGAATGCCTAGAAGCAAGGGAGAAGAAGATCAATATAGTTTTTTTTTTTTTTTTCGTTTTTGCAATAGGGAGGGAATGTTGATGATGAAACCTCTTGCAAGTGTAGTGCGGATTATGATTGCTTAGCATTGCGATATGCCCGCTCCACTTCTGAAAGTAATACTTTCATCCAAACAGAGTAGCAAGTGTGTTTGATGAATTTCTGTTTGGAACTTGAGTTAGACTTGGCATGTTCATTACTGCCCTGTGTGTGTTCATATTTTAGATTAGCCAATATCGGACAGAACATGGAGAGCATAAAGTCTAGAGTCTCTGCTGGCTGCTGTTTTTCATGTAACCTACTTTTATCGTGGCTGTTTTATGTGTGAGACACATCAGTGGTAAACTGACATTAGAAAGTAATTTAGCTGTTCCCATAATTGTGTAAGAAGCCAAGTCAAAATGAAATGAATGAATGATGCAGATTTCTTGCAATGTTCTGACGTGACTTGGGTTGCTGGATGTGTAAAATTTTCTAAGGAAGTTAAAGATAGTAAGACCTTGTTCTAAGATAAGCAGTCTATAACCCACATTGGAAAGGAGCTCATGTAGATCATTAAGCTGCCTTAAGTGCTGCTTGTATTGGTTCTTGATAAAATGGACAAAGATTATTTGTAGAGGCATGTAAAAAGAAGGTGTGTTACCCAAATGAGTGCAGAGTCTGTTGGTGTAGATGGTTGAATTATGCTATAGTTACATTAATAATATTTGCCATTTGCCTTCTGCAGCCAATATGTTTTTACTGGCACCACTATGACAACAATCTAGTTTTATACATGTAAGTTTATTTGTACAAAATATCCCCAATTTACAAAAGCAAAGTGATAAAAATAAAACTAATAGAAACTGCCCTTCATTCAGTTATTCGGTTATTTATTATTTAGCTGAAGTTCCTTCCTGTTGTACACAGAGTGAGCAGGTGGGGATTTAGTATCTTGCTCAGGGATGGATGGACATACTGGCTGCTGTGGGGATCAAACCTGTGACCTTACTCTTATAAAATGGTTAAAATGTTTTTGTCCTCTTGTACATTCTTTTGGTATGTAATTCTTTCCAGTACTCTAAGCTTTACTCCACATATTCCAGTGATCCGCTGAGGTAGACTTGAGTTTAAATTCTTGGTGTACTGAATGCATGCTTATGAATTCAGACTGTATTCTAGTGTGACGTAATTTATTTATTTATTTATTTATTTATTTGGATAATCACGTTGAGTGTGAGGCTTCATCAAATATCCTGTAGGCAGACATCATCAATCACTTGGCATAATTTGAACTGAGCGGTGGCAATGTTATTAATAGAAATTAGCATCTTTGTTACTTTCAGGTAGTAACTCTGCTAAATGACTGTATTTGAATCAAAGAGCTTTGTTATACAAGATGATAATAACCTTGTTTTCTTTTCTTTGGTTATGTTGTTCAGCTTTGTTTGTTTGATGGCTTTATCACAGAGGGATGTTTCAATTTAAGAGAATCCAGAATCAAAGATGTGAATTATTTCACTATTATTTCACTTAATTACATTACAATGTGTCGAACTGCTCTAGTTTAGCCTGTGTGCTGCAAAGGCTGTGTTGTAGCTGTAAGGTCAATGCAATATGCATTTAATATGTATGCAACCAGAGTAGTAAAGCTCCTGGATATTTTACCAGTGTGTGGGTTGCCTGCAACCCTTACTTCCTCTGCCAGTGCAAGGCCGAAGTATCAAGAGCTATTCTCTTCCTGTTTAATCAAGTCCTCCAGGCAGATTCAGTGGAAGGCCAATGAAGTCTCTTCCCCTGCCTGTACTAACAGAGCAGCTCCAACAGTAAACAGCAGCTACTGAGCTTGGAAATATTCTGTATTGAAACATTGGCTAATGCAAACCAGTCTAACTCAAGTCCCTTTTAATAAGCCTCACATTATCAGTGACTTCAGAAAATATAAAATCCCTTGAGGGTGATGATTCATGTTTTCACTTTAAACCACATGAACTGGATGCAAATTCCAGACATGAATGTGCCACATGCTCCTCCGCATGGTGTAACCTACTAGTCTCAAATGTGACTTTTTTCAGAGCCAGGGTCTATCATAGTGCATCATGTTATGAAATAATCAGTGTTACTCATCTTTGTAAACCTGTAGGGGAAAAATGATCAAATTTATTTAAAAGAAATAGGAAAATTGTGCACCAGAAGACTACATGTTAGAGATTAATTTACAATATTCAGAAATGCTTCATACTTTTATATTTTATAATATCAAATAGAGCAAAATCAGCAAATATCTTGTCAATATTGTCAATATTTTGACAAGCATAAAAGACAGAATTACCATATATTTGCATGGAGAATCATAAGCCTAAAACTATTGGATTCAATCCCGTAAGGCAATTCTAATCTTAGTTTAGAGTCATTGTACTTATTTAGCATTTTACCACTTAAAATGTAAATGCCACTGCAATAATTGTGTAACATGTTCTTACATTGGTAGAATTTTTGAAATACAAAATTGTTACATTGCAACTACTCAAAAAGTCAAGGACTGTATAGGCTATATTGTATTACCATCTACTCTAGTCTTAGTTAAAATGTATTGCCTTGAAAAATAAGTGTAGGCTACCAAAGTCACTGGCACTTAAGAGATAATAAATAAGCGGAGAGAAAGCACCCATACAATATTTTCCCTTGTGCTGTATTATGCAGCAGGTGGCAATATATTCCCTCTCTTTCAAACTTTCATTTAAGTGGATAAAAGGCTACATATCAAGAGTCACAAAATTCTTGGATGAAATATCAATCCCAACTTCCCCTGTCTGATCTTTTTTTTTTTTTTTACTGATATTTTTTTTTAATCTTGATTAAAGTGCTTTTCTGTTGAATGTAGTATTAAGCATCCGTCTGTTCATCTAACACGACTACGTCTGCAGACCAGAGCAATATCAGGAAGATGTACTAACAACCATTTAACCCTTTAATTATAGTCACACTGTATTTATTCTAAGGGTCAGTGTTTCCACACAGCTGGGTTGAGATTTTGGTATGACGCTATTTTAGCATTGCCCTAAACCTCCGCTGGTCAAAAGTATTGGCTTAGTATTTCCCCTCTACTACAAGCATATCGCATTTCCCCCTGAAAGCTGCTGAATGATTTCCCCTCTCCCTCTTTTTGTCACTCTTATTTCACGCTCTGAATACTTAGCAGTTAATAGCTTCCCTCCCTTCTTCCCATCGTACCTTTCTCACACACACACTCACACACTGTTGTCTCTATACACAAGTTTACACCAGTCTCCCAGTAACTCTTCCAGAGCTATCAGAGGAGTCTGATTTTTAATTTGCAGTTAAATGGCGCCCGACACATGCAGCTTGCTTGATAATTGACTTCACTCAGCTGAAGGGAGGAATGATTAGATCTGAATATCTAGGCGATCATTTCAACTCAGAATTGGAAGGGAGGGAATAAAAGTAGTGGCTCTGATCAGGCATGAAGGGTTGAGAATGGATATTTATGGCGTACAGGGTGAAAATGTTGGCAGGCTGCATTAAACATCTCAACCCCGAGAACAGAGAGTGGACAAGACAACAAATAAGCACAAAGTATAAATTAATGAGCCAAAGCATAATGGGAAAGTGCTGACATTTTTTGTTTTTCACACACTTATCTCATCATGTGCTTTTCAGTATCTTTGTGGTCATCAACCTTCTATTTCCTGTGGAAAGTCCATGATAATGGAGTGAGAGGCTACAAGTCTCATACATTATTGATCAGGGAAACTGAATAGGTGATCATACTGGCTTCATGTCCAGGTCTCTTCTTTTGTGTTGTGTTAATCTTCTAACGTGCAGGTTTTGGAGAGACAATGAATTGAAATCGATGCTAAACCAGTCCGTCATCTTAAGGCTAATTTACTACTGGTTTGTAGCCCCCATGTCTCTTCTTGTGGCTGCACAGACCCTCTTTACGAGCCTGGACTGGTCATTGCAAAGGAATAAACTTAAACTAGGCATAAGAGCAAAATGAGCCACACGGTATGTCTTCTCTTTTTGGAATGAAACGGATTTTTCGGTGTGAGATGTTATTCAGCTGTTAGTTTCACAGAACTGAGTTGTTATTGTTGGATGCTGCCTGCGCTTTCCTGAAAAACAGTCTTTCATCAGCATGCACCTCCACTGTCTAGTTTTATTCACTTCATTAGCAAGCTGCCAGTGCCAAGTGCTCGGACGCTTCTTTTCAAGAATTGATCATGACAAGTTAAATTTATATGTGCTTGTGTGGTTTTGGTAATCTGTCTCTGTGTGGATACATGTGCATGTGATTAGTTACGTGATATGCAATCCACTCTCATGTCTCAGTAAAGCCCTCCCCAGCCATGTTTAGTATTCAGAGAGCAGGCGCTGTCGTAATCTGGATTCTGAGGTAGGTTGCTGGGGTTTTTGTTTGCTCTTATGGCCCTGATAATCTTGTTACACTGCTGTCAAGTGGAGCTGGCTCTCCCTGCAGCCCTGAACCACCATGCGTGCCACCTCCAGTACCAGAAATCCATCCCCTCCCCCCTCGACGCCCCCACCAGCCCACCGCCATTTTGAGACAGCCGTTGATGGAAGAGCCTTGGATGTATCCTTGAAGAATCACCTCCCGAGCATCTTTATTCAGCCTCCCACCCCCACCCTTGTCTCCCACCCCCACCTTAGGCAGTCAACGACAGTGATAAATATTCATCAGGGGACGCAGTGTGTGGATGCTGTAGCCTCGGTTCCCCCTCAACAAAGGGTCCCCTAGCTAATGGTGTCCATCCTTGGCAGCCCCCCTGGAGAGATCCTGTGGAGGGGATGAGATCATTAAAGCATGACATGGGCTCAAGGCCTGACCTATCATGTCACATCAGCATTTATCCCACCAGAGTTTTTCCCCCCTTGAGCCTCAACCTAAGCCAACCCCACCTTCGCAAGCTGCTCTCTATAGATTTAGATGAACACAGACAGCTTTTGAAGGTTGGCTGGGTTACTCTCGTCGTGTTAGTTCAACTTCACAACTTCCTAATTGGCACCTTGGTTTTGGTCCTTGCTGAGATCAGTATTTTTTTTTTTTTTCCCCTCAACCTGTTCTTCTCAAGCTCCTCTAAATGTGTTGAGTGTGCATTTTTAACAAGGCTGTTTGCTCTCTCTTTCTTTCTTTTCTTCTCACCCTCTCTTTCCCTCTCGCTCTGTCTCTGTCCGTCTCTCTCACCATCCCCTCCTTCCCTTTCTCTGGGTGACCACACTCAGCGTTTTCTATTTCCTGTGGGTGTGATGTCTCTCCTCCACAAGCAATCAGCTCTGATTTGTCAGCGTTCTTCCAGGCGATTCATAAAAATTCAGCAAGCACCTACAAAAGACGTCTGTGTCCCCGCGCTTGCTCCCTACCTCCGCTGCCTCTGTGCTCCGAGCCACAGTTTTCTCCCTGGGCACACACAAAAGACTTGAAATAATAACAAGTAATACATGTGTGCAAGGAAAACTGTCCTCAATTACGACTGTTAAGAGAGTGAACTTGTCAAATCTGTGTAGGAAGTCTAAAATTTCCCTGTCACATTTTTGTGAAATTATAGGTGTGTTTTTCTATTCCTCGCCTCTTTGTGTGTCTGTGTGACCATGCCTCTTTGTCTCTGTGAGGTATGACATGCCTGGTAGTGGAAGGGAGCAGCTGTGCATTGGACCTTGTCTGTGTTGTGCTGCCATGCCCTGTCATTGGTAGCCGTCTGTTGGCAGCAGCCTGTGCTGGAGGGTTGCAGCCTGAGCGCAATCCTTCCACAGTGTCATATGGTGAGCTTTCACTGTGCCAAGCCATGCCTACTATGTTACCCTACACACAGCTGTGTGACAGAATACACCCCCTCAACCTGGATAATGTGCCATCTCTCCCTGCATTTTCAAGATTCCAACTGGTTTATGAACAATGTTGGGTCTAGGCTGCTGAGGGGAAAATGATAGGCTTACATGAAATTTGGAAGAAGCAGCCCTTTTTTCTCTACTCTGATCCCAGTAGCTATTAGTAGAGTACTTTCCTGTCTATTTGTCCATTATCTGTGCTTCATCAGGCAGACCATTATCCCATTATGTTTTGCATCTGTGGTCCAAATGCTTACTGGAAATGAGTCACCACAAAGGCCAGTGAAAGGTAGGTGTTACTATCAGTCAGCTATTCATAGCAAGCCCAACAGGGATGAAAGTATCACATTTAAAAAGTCCTCCACAGAACGTGAAAGGCTTTTTATATGGGCATCCGCAACACAGAGAAACATTGCAGTTTTATGAGGAGCCAGAGGACTTTTTTGAAGTGAAAGCATCAAGAATGCAAGTCACAATCTGACCTCATGTTATGTCCCCAGCCTGTGTGATAGTGTCGTATTCAGGTCATTTTTAACAAGCGTCTGTCTCTCCCTGTTTGGCTCAGGTGACCAGTCCACCTGTAGCACCCTTTTGTTGCCATGGAAATATCCTGGCCATCTTAGTGCACTTCAGAGCTACGACTCATCTGTTTCTTTTTTTTTTCCCTCCTTCCCTCACTGAGCTTCTCCGAACACATCATACATATACATGATGACTAGCTTAGTGGGCGTGTAGGCTGTAAACACATGCACACTGACAGTAGTTCTTTTTTTCTTCTGTTCTGTGTTTTGATGCTAAAAAGTTGTAAAAGCCCACATGCATTTGTTTATGTGCTCAGTGCAAACACACTCTACTGGGCTGTGTAAATCAGCTTACCGAGGCAATGTGCTGGCTGGGCTGACTGTGGTGGGTGCCTGTGTCGCTGACACAGCATTTACTGTGTGTAGTGTAAAGCACCCAGGGCCACAATCGTGTGTGTGTGTGTTTGTGTGTGTGTGTGTGTGCATGTACTTATCGTGTGACAGAGCTCACACGGTGGAAGGCACCCAACCTTCTGTCTGTCTTAACAGAGATTTCTCGCCTGCACAGCTTCTCTTGGTGTTCCCTCAGTACTGACATGACAGAATAAACTGCATTGCAGCCCTGTTATTCTGGATGGTAGCTGAGGCTCTGCAGTAGTTACAGCATATCCCTTTTTCATTGATTTATGGGATTATAGTCGCACACCAGCCAAATCTAGACTGTCTAGACTGGATAGCTCATACAGTAGATGAAAGCCTGCCCTGTGTCTCTTTTTTGAGAGTGTATTTTAGCTGAGAGTGTACGTACAGTAGAAAGGCTCAGGTCTTTTTTAGTCCATCCGCGTCCTCTGCTGTTTATGCTCTGAGAGGCTGCACTTAACGGAAGTGACTTCTCTTCAGTTTTGTTTTCCAAGAAATTGTTGTGAATTGCTGCCAGCCAACTAAATGTCGTGCTCCTTGTGACTCGCCACCCTGCTGTTTAAATGCAGTGCAGGATTCAAGTGAGATCTTTAAAGTACTTGCCACTGGATTGTATTGCCTGGTCCTAATCAACCCAACTTATGTTAGTGGGGGAAATGCATACCACTGAGTAGTTTGTTCATAGTGGCAGGTGCAGTAATAATCCAGGTACCTTTCACGGAACGGGCCTGGCATCAATTACAACGAAGTCTGAAGTCCTTTGACCCACTTTTTTGTATTTGAAGGACTTAGTCATGCAGTATCTTCTATGTTATAAAACATATTCTTTTGTATTTCATGGAAATGTATCTTTTAACAGCTCTGCTAAGCTACTGGTGACTTTTCTTTTCACAGACCAACCAGCAGTACAGGTGGACGCGGCTCTCGTGGCATGACTACCACAAACAAGGGAAACAAGGCCTTGAAGGTACATAGCTTTCAGACACAGAACTAAGTTTGTCAAAGTGTGAAGTTTGCCATGTAAATATAAGTATTCACACTAACTAACTCCACATCCCCAGGTGAAGCGGGAGCCAGGGGAAAATGGCACCAGCCTGACAGATGATGAGCTGGTGACCATGTCAGTGCGGGAGCTGAACCAGCATCTACGGGGCCTGACGAAGGAGGAAATCCTGCAGCTGAAGCAGCGGCGGCGTACCCTGAAGAACCGGGGCTATGCTGCCAGCTGCCGGGTGAAGCGTGTCACCCAGAAAGAGGAGCTGGAGAAGCAAAAGGCTCAGCTGCAGCAGGAAGTGGACAAGCTGGCCACAGAGAATGCCAGCATGAAGGTGGAGCTGGACGCTCTGCGTTCAAAGTATGAGGCCCTCCAGAGCTTTGCCAGGACTGTGGCCCGCAACCCCGTCACCTCAGCCAGAGGACCTATGGCCTCCGTCATAGGGCCCCTTATCCCTGGTAAAGTAGCTGCCACCAGCGTCATCACCATCGTCAAATCCAAAACGGAGGCTAGGTCGTAGTAGCAGAAAGGATGGGATGAAGAT